>NC_138166.1:65105486-66542504 GCF_964165515.1 Mesoplodon bidens | reverse complement strand
AAGTTCCCTTAGCATTTGTTGTAGAGTTGGTTTGGTGGTGTCAAATTCTCTTAGCTTTTGCTCGTGTGTAAAGCTTTTGATTTCTCCATCGAATCTGAATGAGATTCTTGCTGGGTAGAGTAATGTTCATCATAGGTTCTTCCCTTTCATCACTTTAAGTATATCATGCCACTCCCTTCTGGCTTGTAGAGTTTCTGCTGAGAAAGCAGCTCTTAACCTTATGGGAGTCCCCTTGTATTTTATTTGTTGTTTTTCCCTTGCTGCTTTCAATAACTTTTCTTTATCTTTAAATTTTGCCAGTTTGATTACTATGTGTCTCGGCATGTTTCTGCTTGGGTTTATCCTTTATGGGACTCTCTGTGCTTCCTGGACTTGGGTGGCTATTTCCTTTCCCATGTTACGGAAGTTTTCAACTGTAGTCTCTTCAAATATTTTGTTGGGTCCTTTCTCTCTCTCTTCTCCTTCTGGGAACCCTATAATGAGAATGTTGTGCGTTTAATGTTGTCCCGGATGTCTCTTAGGCTGTCTTCATTTCTTTTCATTCTTTTTTCTTTATTCTGTTCCACAGCAGTGAATTCCACCATTCTGTCTTCCAGGTCACTTATCCGTTCTTCTGCCTCAGTTATTCTGCTATTGATTCCTTCTAGTGTAGTTTTCATTTCACTTATTATATTGTTCATCTCTGTTTCTTTGTTTTTAATTCTTCTAGGTCTTTGTGAAACATTTCTTGCATCTTCTCGATCTTTGCCTCCATTCTTTTTCTGAGGTCCTGCATCATCTTCACTATCATTATTCTGAATTCTTTTTCTGGAAGGTTGCCTATCTCCACTTCATTTAGTTGTTTTTGTGGGGTTTTATCTTGTTCCTTAATCTAGTACATAGCTCTCTGCCTTTTCATCTTGTCTGTCTTTCTGTGACTGTGTTTTTTTTTCCCACGGGAACAGGATTGTAGTTCTTGCTTCTGCTGTCTGCCCTCTGGTGGATGAGGCTATCTAAGAGGCTTGTGCGCAGGGAATTTTTTAAAAACAGCATCTATAGGATTTATTGCTGATGTTACTTAGATATGACAACCAAATATCTTATTGTGTTTCCCCTTCCCAAAATATTATACCCTATTCATTCCCTTCTGCACACTCCTGAGGTCGAAACTCAAATTCCTTTTCCTTCAGGAGCCCTCTCTGGCCCTCTTATACATTCTCAGCTGCTTTCTCAAAATGCTTCACCTAAGTGTCTCATTCCTTCTTTCATTGCTTCATTAATTCCCATTTTAATTCTTTATTTTAGTCATTTGTGTATCTGTTTTTAATGTTGAATTTCTTTCAGAACTAACATGATTTTTTTTATAGTAGGCATGAATTTTACCTGAATGTGTGAAATAATGGTGAAAAACCACCTTGACCTTATTAAACATATCCCTGAAAGGGCCGCGTTTGGATCTAATTCAGTAACTGATGTTGCAATTTTAGAATAAACTGTTGGCCCAGGGCACCCTCTCCTAAGGAGCAGGGCTGCCTCCCTGGCTGTCTGTGAGCCACCTTGCCTTGGGCGGCGAGCTCTTCTTTGTCTCTGTCATCGATCCCTGAAGCACAGCAAGAAGCCTAGCCTCAAACTCCAGTTTCCCTCTGCCTTCTCTCATTCTCCTACTTTTGGGGAATTCCCTGGTAGTCCAGAGGTTAGGACTCTGAGATTTCATTGCTGAAGGCCTAGGTCCCAGGTTCAATCCCTGGTCGGGGAACTAAAATCCCTCAATCTCCCACAAGCCAAATGGCAAAAAACAAACAAACAAACAGCCATGCTTCATTGGTTCCTTTTAGTGAAAAGAATGAAGTCTGACGCTTACCACACCACACACCATACACACCATTAAGCCATTTGTAATCTGACCCCAACTTATATTTTAAAGCATACTTTTTGTCATGACTGCTCTTTCCTCACCCCACCCTCAGCTGATGCTCCATACCTACAGGCCTTCTTGCCATTCCTGGAATGTTTTTTTTTCATACCTACAAGTTGTTTCTTCTCTCTATAGACCCCAAACGTACAGTTTGGCACTGGAGACTGAGGTCTAAATTATATCCTAAATGATTTTATTTCTTTTCTTAAAAACTCCCGCTTGTTCTCCCATTGCCTCTCAGAGATATATAAATGTCTTAGCATGACATACTAAATCTCTCCCGCTGGCCTTTATATTTCTATATCCAGCCTCTCCGCCACTGGAGCACCAGGATTCCCCCATCTTCCCTGAAGAATTTCTTCATTGTTCTGCTCTGACCTCAACCCACACAGGAGAACTCTTCAGCTTTGCCTGAGGCTTGGCAGGGGCTATTTCCTTGAGTCTCACCAGTTCCCTTCCCCATGCTTTGCTCACAACCCTGCTTGGGCCTCAGTGGTCATTACCCATGGGCTGATGCCTACCTCCATATCATAAGTAAGACATAAAGTGGCTTCTGTGGCTGTTTTATAAGGAATCCATGATAGAACCAACATTAGAGGCCAGTCTACGAATTGAGAATCCTAAAAAAAAATTGTACGGTCCTACAAAATAGCATTAGGCAATCCATATCCTCATGAGTGCCTAGACTTCAGGTCCCAGGACCACCTCTCCTTTCTAGAAGTGCATCTATAATCTACTTAGGGATTTCTCACTTCATTCAATAAAGAAATCATATTATTTTAAGTATCTTTCATCTAGTAGGTAGTTAATATTCTGAGATTAATAAAACATATCCCTCCCTGCATTTAAATCTCCTTCTGTCTAGTAGGGAAGAAAGAGGTACATAAGTATTTACAACAACACCTACACCTACAGGAAGATGCCACAAGAATTCAGAAAGGGGAGTAATTTATATAATGCAGTGGAGAGTGAAGGCATCAAAATGTAGCAGCAATGGAGTAATGCTTGGGCACAGATTTGTAACAGGTGCTGGACCTTGGAGGATGCATTAAAGTTCTAGATGCAGACAGAAAGAGATAGAGCACTCCAGGTAAAGACAAGAGTCCAAGAAAAGGCATGGATGCATGTTCAGGGAATTGCCGATAGTCTGATGTGCCAGGAATATTAGGTAAATGAGGAGAAAAATAGGTGAATATCTGTAGATGAAGCTTGTCTCCTGAAAATTATAGAGATGCAAATTGTAAAATATCAAATGACATTTTAATATTTCAATTCCAAAAGCTTACTTTGGGCAACAGAATGGAGAAAAGATTGGAGGAAGGCAGGACAAAAAGATTAATACTGTTAACAGGCTATTATGCTGCTCAAGTTTAAATATTGTAAGGATTGGTACAAGTTGACACCACAGGAGAATTCACCCCCAACTAACAAAAATTGAAGACTCAGGTTGGAGAGGACATTGCGTGCTTCATGTACATCAGTTATCAAGTGATGACATCTATATATTAAATCAACAATAAAAAGACAGGAATAATCACTGGACATTTAAAGAAAACAAATGCCATTTTTCACAGAAGTAGAACCAAAAATTCAAAAATTTATATGGAACCACAAAAGACCCAGAAAGCCAGAGAAACCTTGAGATAAAAGAACAAAACTGGAGGTAACACACTCCCTGATTTCATGCTATATTATAAAGCTATATTGATCAAAACAGCTACTAGAAGAAAAAAAAGATACATAGATCAATGGAACAGAATTGAGAGCCCAGAAATATACCCACACATACATGGACAATTAATTTACGAATAGAATATACAATGGAGAAAGGACAGTTTCTTCAATAAATGGTGCTGGGAAAACTGGGCAGCTACATGCAAAAGAATGGAACTAGACCACTATGTCACACCATACACAAAAATCAACTCAAAATCGATAGAAGACTTGAAGGTAAGACCTGAAATCATAAAACTCCTATAAGAAAATATAGGCAGTATACTCTTTGACATTGGTCTTATCAATATCTTTCCAGATATATCTCCTCAGGCAAAGAAAACAAAAGCAAAAATAAACAAATGGGACTACATCAAACTGAAAAACTTCTGCACAGCAAAGGATGAAAAATTAAGACAACCCACCAAATGGGAGAAGATATTTATTGACAAAGGCGAAGAATTAATACAGAGAATCAATGTGCTAAGTGGCTGCCTTAAGGTCGGGAGCAGAGTAATGAAGTATGACTCATAGTGGCTGCTGTGCCAGTAACTGGGAGCTTTGGGTGACCTGATCAGGCTCGTGATAAAAGGCCTGGTCCCTCGGACCTTATTCTTCATTCCTCTTTGCTTCCCATTCCATCCCTGGATCACTTCTCCTGCTGCACAGTGAACAAAAGGGACTGTGGGTGACAGCTTCCTGATCATTCAATATCAGAGAACAAGTGCTACCCCAGTTATTTCTTCATAGTGCTTATCACTGTCATCTGACTTTCTCCTTGTCATCTTCCACACCCACATTTGGACCCTTCTGGAAAGAAAGGATCCATGAAAGTTGTATAATTTACCACTGTGTCTGCAGGACCAGAGGAACACCTATGCCAGGGATCAGAAAACAAAAATCACAAAATCTTAGCATTAGGGTGAAACCTAGAGCTTCTTGTGTCCATTTAAACTGAGGAAGACACTGCGGCCCACACAGGGACCTTCCTTACCTAACAAAGCAATCACTAGCTAAATCTCAGCAATCCTGTTCCCATCCAGAACTGTTCCCATGACACAGCACCATTATAGGAGGACATCAGAGGCCTAGAGAGGTAAAACGCAGCTTCTGCTCTAAGCCCACCCTCATATATTCCTCTTCAAGAACACCAGATGGGAGCCACAAGGAATATCCAGCCCCAGCTAGAAGAGGCAAAACCATGAGAAAAGGTTGTTTGTGGACAAATGGCTTCCTTGACTTTGAGATACCTTTAGAACAAATTACATTTTGTTATTTCTGTTGGAAACAAATAGGGGCATTCACTTTAATCACTCTGGGAAAATTAAACAGCGTTTTATCCAAAATATTTTGAGAAAAGACTCTGGAATGACAGCTCCATATTAAGAACCACCTCAGGGTAGCTAAAAAAAATCTGTCTCAGGGCTTCCCTGGTGGCGCAGTGGTTGGGGGTCCGCCTGCCGATGCGGGGGACATGGGTTCGTGCCCCGGTCCGGGAGGATCCCGCATGCCGCGGAGCGGCTGGGCCCATGGGCCATGGCCGCTGGGCCTGCGCGTCTGGAGCCTGTGCTCCGCAGCAGGAGAGGCCACAGCAGGGAGAGGCCCGCGTACCACAAAAAAAGAAAAAAAAGAAAAAAAATCTGTCTGAAAATATCAGAAGCAGGGTGGAAAACAACAAAACAGAAATATCAGCTCTAAAGAAATCCATTTGAGGGACTTCCCTGGTGGTGCAGTGGTTAAGAATCTGCCTGCCAATGTGGGGGACACAGGTTCATGCCCTGGTCCAGGAAGATCCCACATGCCACGGAGCAACTAGGCCCGTGCACCACAACTACTGAGCCTGTACTCTAGAGCCCGTGAGCTACAACTACTGAGTCCACGTGCCACAACTACTGAAGCCTGTACGCCTAGAGCCCGAGCTCCGCAACAAGAGAAGTAACCTCAATGAGAAGCCCATGCACCATAACGAAGAGTAGCCCCCCTCTCCACAACTAGAGAAAGCCCACGCGCAACAATAAACACCCAACACAGCCAAAAATAAATAAATGAATAATTTTTTTTTAAAAAAAGAAATCCATTTGAAAGAATTATATGCCTAAGTAACATATTAAACAGTCACCCGTCCCCTGTTTTTTCCTTGTGTTTGTACTCTTTCATGGTCATTTTCCTTTGCTTATACTATTTCTGAAGCTTGAAAGGAATCTCCTTGTTCTTCAACTAAATAGCAAAAAAAAAAAAAGCTTGCTTGGGCAATTTTAAGTAAAGTTATAGATCTGCAGCCTCACGAATGAAAAAATTCAGTTTCAACAAACAGCAGCGTTCTGGGTTTGAGCTATTATTTTTGCAATCATTTGAGGAGTTAAACTTTGTTCCCTACTTGATAATTTCTGGTGACCCATAAGGAAGTGAAAGCTGAGGTCAGATCCCCATGAGGGTGAAACTCAGAGCCTTTGTGTTTGTACAGAGTAAGAGCCACACTGCCCTGCAAGCCACCTCAGCACACTATTTCACCACCTACTTTCTCCAAAATAAGGAGCAATCTGTGAGTTCTTTCCATTCCCAGGGGGAGCTTTTTTCAGATATCTAGGTCTGTTGGTATTAAAATGTGCTGTGAATTCTGACACTCGCATATGTCCCTCACCTCCTTACTGGAAATCTTGCTCCAAAGAAATACCTAGTTGCCCAAGGATTGTGTGTTCTCAGAAAATGTTAAACCTGTGGGAGTGTGTTCCTGGAAATCCCCTTTGCCCAAGGCTGTAATGGTCTTCTTGACACCTTCATCACAGGACCTGGCCTCCTTAATCCACCCCAGCCCCAAAGACAGAAACAACCTGTCAGGTAACCAGTAAGGGAGGAGGGCTTCCGAGAGACAACACTTGGTAGTCAGCCATGCTAGTAACTTCCTT
This sequence comes from Mesoplodon bidens, assembly GCF_964165515.1. Classification (NCBI taxonomy): domain Eukaryota; kingdom Metazoa; phylum Chordata; class Mammalia; order Artiodactyla; family Ziphiidae; genus Mesoplodon; species Mesoplodon bidens. The sequence goes on along the minus strand of NC_138166.1, from coordinate 66,535,991 downwards.
GCCTCTAAGCTTGCATATAGCCCAATGAAGAACTGAAACATAACCAAGTAAGGATAGGATATAACTAAAGAGGCTGCTTTTCACATTTTCATTTCACATGATTCACGCTGAGTATGTTTCATCAAGAGTATCACAAGTAGGCTTTCTTCTTTTCAGCACCACTCTGACCATTTTTGGTGCTTATCTACTTGTTCATCTTCTCCATTTTTTTTCCTTCATAATAACTACAATGGTTTTGTTTCCTTTTCTTTTCTCGGTGTTTCTGTGTTTTATTTTATTACAGAAAGAGGCAACGAAACTAAAGAAACTAAAGGAAAATTAGATGAACAGAATTTTTCCACTCTCTTGAATATTTTAGTATATTTTCTGCTAGTATCTTTCTATTCATCTATGTTAGTGAGATAGATATAATTACATTGTACCTCAATTTTCAACCCATATTTTTCACTAGTGATATATTGAAGGACTTAGCCTTGAAGCTTCTGTACTTTTTTTTTTTTTTTTTTTTTTGTGGAACGCGGGCCTCTCACTGCTGTGGCCTCTCCCATTGCGGAGCACAGGCTCCGGACGCGCAGGCTCAGCGGCCATGGCTCACGGGCCCAGCCGCTCCGCGGCATGTGGGATCTTCCCGGACCGGGGCATGAACCCGCGTCCCCTGCATCGGCAGGCTGACTCTCAACCACTGCGCCACCAGGGAAGCCCGCTTCTGTACTTTTAAATGACTACATAACATCCCATCAAGTGGTCATCTTCAAATGCTATTTAACCAAATATTCAGCAATGGGACATTTCCAACTTACTGTTATAAATAACTCTATGATAAACATTTTTGTGAATTAAGCATTTTACATATTTTGGATTATTTCCAGAAGCTGGCATCCAAGAAAAGAGTGGTTGTATGACATGAATATATTTATGGATCTAGATTTACAGTGCCAAATTGTTTTACATTGATGGATACAAAATATTCATTTAAAGTAAAAAGTTTCTTCCTGCTTTCTAACTTAAGCTGTTACTATCAAGCAGGTTTATAAAAATACTTTTTCCAAATGACTCCAATCAGCCAGCAATCTTTATTCATTATTCTTATGGGCAGAATTCTGAAATGGGCAAAACGAGGAACTATGGGTAAAATGCTGTCCTCAAGTAACTCATTGCCCCTTGAAACCATACCCTCAGCCCTCAGCAAGCTAAGCCAACAATGAAAGAAAAGTATTCCAGAAGTTCTACAGGTATTCTCCTGTTCAAATCCTGTCTTTGCTTCACATCTAAATAGAGCTCTGGAAAAATCATTGACCTCTGTCTTGGAGCTCAGTTTAATCTGCCAACAAGTCAAGATGCCACTGCCAACAGAACATCTAGGGAGGACTGGGAATGGGAAATTCCTTTAGAGAATGTTGAGTCTCTTTATTAAGGGAAACATGACTTTTCATTTGAGAACTCACCAACATCTATGGTTGGAAGGCACCATACCTCCAAGGCGAATGTGAAATATCTTAGAGCAGTAAGGCTTTCCACAAGTCAAAGCTACTGAGAAATTAGCAAGGCAAATCTGCTGAGGCTCCCCCTTCTCTCATCTTCAGTCCCAGGTGCCTCTGGGTCTGTGCTTTCTCATCAACAATGGACATGTCGATTCTAGCACAATTTGTCGATAACAGAGCTGCCATGTTCTCAGTTCTTCCTCGTTTTGGAAATGTCACATACGCTACTTATAATCCTCCCAAGAAGTCTAGGATCTGGGTATTTTTATCCTTAATGAAGAAATTGAGGCTCTGGAAAGCTCAGAAACTTTCCCAGGTTCACTCAGCTAACTAGTGGCAGCACTGAATCCCAAATGCTGAGTGCCAGTTCACAGAGTTGCAGCAGTACAGAAATCTTCCTCCTGTGAAAAAAAGTGGACATTCCATCCTGCTGCAGCCCTGTTTTCCTCTGAGGTGGGGATTCTCCTAGATAGTTGGTCCTTGTTTCTCCACTGCACTTGTTTACACATCTATGACCAGTTACCAGGGTATTTAAAGGCAGTTAATTTGAATACTAGCAGAAGACTTGGAGAAGTAATTAAATAGGCCCACTTGATATTCTCTAAAGCCAATAAATGTTTGAGAAGTGGTTCATCAGGTTGCACGATAATAGAAAAACAAAACCACATTAAAGTTTAATTACCAAAATTTGATTTGTCCTGAAGATAGAGTCCTGAGCCCCTTTCTTAATTCCTTTCCACTTTTTGAACTGTAAGTCCATAATTCCCCCTTTTTGAGATTGGAAATCACACTCAGAGATGGTTAAATTGGGCCTGACCAGCTGCTCAACCCCAGATGAATCTAGCCCAGGGAGAGCCATGTCTAGCCATCGATGGACACAAGGGGCTGCTCTATGTAAGTGCCTGCTGCCCGGTGCCCAGGGATCCCTGATGAGCATCTGGGACACAGTCTTCTCCTAAGAATGTCAGGTTGGAGTCGTACCACACCTCTCCTCTGACTGCTTTTTGCCTAGTTCCTGGTTTTTCTTTCCAGCCCCCTCTTGGTCTTAAGTTTCTCTGAACCCAAAAAACATCTTCACATTCTGCTGCTTCTGTCTTTCACCCCATTCCCTCTTTCACTCCATGCCCTTGCATTAATTTAGATGTGTCCCTCCCAGGACCAGCCAGCCCCTCAAATATTGATTCCAGCCTGGCTCCAAAGTTCTTTAGGGACTCCTTCCTCTGTTATTCATTTTGGTCCCTATTCCCAAGGGCTGCTCCTGCTTCCCTTCATCGTTGCATTATTTCTAATGGAATCTCTGGAAGAATTCAAGCTTTGCCTTATGCTCTTATTCCCTCACCTCATTCCTTCAAAGTTTATCCCCTATCCCATCCCACAGGGGCTAAAGTAAGTTCTTGCAGAAATCCCAGCATAGGAGGAGGTGCCACTTATTTCCTCAGTTTCCCCTCTAATTCTCAGCTCTCCCCACTCCTTTGTTTTTGATTTGCTACCTAGCTGCCTCTGAACTGCATATTCTAACCACAGTCAAGGTGAATTCTAAGATTAGATAATTTAGTCCCTTCTTACAAAAATGACTCATGACTCTCAGATACGTGTGGCAAAGGGTGCGTTTCAATATTTTCGAAGAGAGGAAACTAAGTTGCTAGGAGCATTTTGGTCCTCTGTACAGGAAAAGAGGACCATTTTGTCCATTATTAAATACAGGGTGAGATCCATGTTAGAAGTTAAAATGGGTAGAAGAAGCAACTAACCATTAATGCCAGATGAAAGAAGAGGTGCCAGATATTCAAACATGGATTGGAAAACTTCTTGGCAGATTATTGTACAGAAAACTCATCACTGAATCTGATGGTAAGATAAGATGACCAATCCTGAGATTCCATAATTTAACAAAGACAGGGCTTTTGCAGTCCTGTCCTAACTCCATCTCTTAGCTCACCCAGACTTCCACTTTAGGCTCAGACAACAGAACTGCCTTGTGATGGTCTGATTACAAAACAGCCAAAGGCATTTCTTTCTTGGCTCTGATTCACCCTCAGCTTCTTAAAGCTACCAAATACCAGTATCAGTAGCTTCTCTGGATTCTGGCCACAGAATTATTCTTAAGATAGAATACTCAAAGAGGGCTTGGACTTCCAAGTTCCAAGAATGGCCAACAGTGAAAAGCATCCACTGAAGATCGAAAACCTGTGTCATTGACTTGTCCTCAATATTTTTCCCCTGGATGATGTTTTTTCATCTCAGGTGACATGCTAGTATTTTGGCTAATATTCTGTATTCATTTATTTAAGCTACAGCTATGTACAATGAAAGTAGAAATGCCTTGCCTTTCCCATGTTTTCTGAGTAAGATGGTGTAGTGGGGTTGAATGGTGGCCAGCACCCAGAAAGATATGTTCAATTATTAATCCCAGAAACCTATGAATGTGACCTTATTTGGAAAAAGAATCCTTGTGGATGTAATTAAATTAGGGATCTCAAGATGAGATCATCCTGGATTATCCATGTGGACCCTAAATCCAATGACAAGTGTCCTTTACAGAGACACACAGGGACTTCCCTGGTGGCGCAGTGATTAAGAATCTGCCTGCCAATGCAGGGGACACGTGTTTGAGCTCTGGTCGGGGAAGATCCCACATGCCGTGGAGCAACTGAGTCCCCGTACCACAACTACTGAGCCTGTGCTCTAGAGCCTACAAGCCACAACTACTGAGCCTGTGTATCACAACTTCTGAAGCCTGCGTGCCTAGAGCCCATGCTCCGCAACAAAGAGAAGCCACCGCAATGAGAAGCCCGCGCACCACAACAGAGTAGCGCCTGCTCGCTGCAACTAGAGAAAGCCCGCGCACAGCAATGAAGACCTAAAGCAGCCAAAAATAAATAAATAAATAAGTAAATTAATTAAGTTTTAAAAAAAGACACACAGAAGAGAGATACACAGAGAGAAGAGAAGGTCATGTGAGACAGAGGCAGAGATTGGACTTTATGCAGCCACAGGCTAAGGAATGCCTGGGGCCTATAAGAAGCTGGAAGAGGCAAGGAATGATTTTCCCATAGACCCTTCAAGGGGAGTGCGGCCCTGTGAGCGTTTGATTTTAGACTTCTAGCTTCTGACCTGTGTTAGAATAAATTTCTATTGTTTTAAGCCACTAAGATTGTGATGATTTGCTATGTTACCCCCAGGAAACTAATACAGGTGGATATTAGTTTGGTGTTTACATTAACACCAGCAGAAGAAAGTCCGAATTGTGGCAGAACCTCTGAGTCTGTAATGTCAGAACCCCCCAGATTTGTGTGAACATTTTCAAGTACAAATTGGCTGTGTTCCATACCACTGGCTTCGCAGATTGCAGAAAGAAGTTAAGAACATCTGATGAAACTCCTCATTTACAAATAGTAAAACAGACTCTTCATGCCTCTATATTGCACCCCCTCAAAACACACACACACACACAAACACACACACACACCCCACTTATCAGGGAAGTCTAAAATAAAAGAGTATTATGAATCTGAGCTCTGCTTGAGTTATGTATCTTCAAATTCCATGCTGTTGGTGGACATCCAAAACTTTAAAAAATTCCCTAAGGTCCTATGAGTCAGAGATATCTTCATATTCTCTACCAGCCTTGAGACCTCAGAAGAGCCAAGATTTATGTGGATGAGGCACCAGTTGGCAAATGTCCTGTTTCCTTTGCCTACTGGTGGCTCTTTCAAGACGTTCCCTGAATGGGTGTCACTCTTCTTGCCTCAAATCAGACTCACAAGCAGAAAAGACTCTCTAACCCACATTTTCCCTAAAGTTTCTATTTTATCCAGAATCATCATTCACTTTCTTCATATCATTTAATACAATGTCTGTTAATGTATCTGTTCATTTGTATATTGATTGACCGTTTTCCTCACTAGGCAAGAATCTCCATAAAGACAGTGACCATGACTATTTAGTCCATCACCATTATGATGCAAAGTCCATAGTAAACACTAAATATTGATTATTTATTGAATTTAAGACTTCTAATCTCCCTTACTAGGTATAAACTTTTTAATGGTGGAAACTTTCAATATAATTGATGTATTTTATCCCTGAGAGAAAAAGGAATACATTGCAAAGCTATGAGACCGGGGATCCATTTCCTGGTGTATTTATTGTTTTTGAATAATTATATTTAAGATGCATATGTTTTCCCAAGAGATATGTAAAGATTATATAGTAATGAATGAGGGACACAAAGTAAAAGGAGACACAGGCCTGCCCTCAAGCAGCTTATAATCTAGTGTAGGGGGCAGATGCATGTAGTAGAAATACATGCAGGTGGAATGAGATAGTGCTTTGAGGGCACAGTGGTGGGGGGAGAACAAGCTGCACTGGGAAAAGGAAGAATCCAAGAGGGCCTCACAGGAGAGGCTGCTTTTGAAATGGAACTGAAGGATGGAAAGGATTTTGCAGGCAGAAAGAGAGTAGATGAAAGGAGGAGGAGACTGGAAATGTCAAGGGATGGAACAGCATGAACCACAAAGAACAGACAACAAACTTTGAAGGGTTTGTTAAGGAGCAACATGGTCCTCTCCATTACGACCTGAATGTGTCAACCAGCAAACACACAACCTCCATAGATCTTGATGATCTAGTCCTGGTTGTTCAGAGATGTCCTCAATGCATTTAACTTTTGGAGAGAAGGGCAGTGACAGTAAGAGATATGTTTGTATTTCTCTTTTCTTGTTTTGTTTTAGACCACATGCTTTAGACTAGAGGAAAGAAGTGTAGCTTTTCCCTTTCGTAGATTTGGAAGCAGCTTCTCATTCTTCTCACAAAGCCTCAGTCCACATTTTCTGGGGCCACATTCCCTGCTGACAGTTATTATGTGTTATAAAAGTGATGTAAATTTTAACCTTAGAGACACACACAATTAGGAAGACCTGTCTGTAATCAGAAATAGCCATGGTTTACACATGGCCTTGCTCCATTGTGATAATATCCATCATGGAAAATTGAGGGTCTTTGGCTAGGGAACCTTCCACATATCTTCCTGGGCACCTTATATAGAGCTGGGTCCTAATAAATGCTCACAACACCCTTGGCCCTGTGGGAGACACTTTATGCAGCTCTAGTCTGTAAGGGAAAACCCTCCCTTTAATGCTCAGATAAAAAGAGTTTGAGTTGAAAACCTAGCTGAAAGTTCAGCAACGTTATGTCCTCTTTTATAACAAATGAGATACAAGTAAGTAAAGTTGAAACTTCATTCAGAAATAGAAATTTTTAAGAACGGAATCATGTAAACTGAAAGAAAAACATGCTTTGCAGTACACGGATTCCTGAGCAACGGAACTAACTCACCTGGGAATACAGAAGTTACCACTTTCAGCCAACAAGAAATGATACTTTTGATCACACGCTAATTTTTTTTTTTACCATTCTTATTGAAAAAACAGATCCAAGTAAAACAGTGAAACAGGATAATTTTTGTTCTTTGGGGTGCTACATTTTATACTAAAGCCCTGGATATTACTTCCTCTAATCTCTGTCCATCCTATTCCCTAACAAATCTTATTTTTTTCCTGGGTCCTAATTTCTCTCAGCAACATATTATACATGGCCAAAAAAAAAAAAAAAGTAGTCCTTTATGCTCTAAGTCATTTTTCATTTCCTTTAAGAATTTTCCATTATTCCTCTCCAAGGAATCTTTCCCACCCTAATAGTTAGTTGTACCAGTTTTGTTTCACATCATTTCAAGGTGTCATTATAGTCACTAATTTAGCTTCTCCCTCTCTATAATGAACTATAGACACCCATGGCAGGAACTGTATCTAATTCTTTTCAGTTTCCCCCATAGTTCTTAGCAAGACTGTTGTCTACATGGTTAATTGAAAGAATGAATGATTTGTGGACAGATGTGTTTGCCTGCCTCCTCAGACTCCGTTTCTGCCTTCTTCAAAGCTCATCATTTCCATTTTAGGATCTATGTCATTCTCAAGAAGTTGACTCCATGCCTCAACTTCAAAGATGGGATTCTATACTTGGGTTAAGGTAAACTGAGTAGTACATTTCAACCCTCATCTTATACATAATTGCAATTATTGGTTCAAGATGGACATATGACCTCAGATGGTCCAGTCAGAAAGAATTTCAGGACTCTTTCTGGGAATGCTGGGCAAAGGCAAATCCTCTTGTTTTTTTTTTGTTTTTGGCTGTGCCACATGGCTTGCAGGATCTTAGTTCCCCGACCAGGGATCGAACCTGTGCCCCTGCAGTGGAATCTCCTAGTCCTAACCACTGGACTGTCAGGGAATTCCCCAAATTCTCTTGTTTTTACTAAGTAGAGTGAGTATATTTAGACTTAGAAGTGTTGCAGTCATTTCACTACCATAACAGAAATCAACATATATTAGGCTCATGATGCTGATTAGTGGTAGCTTGTCAGTAGACATTTAGGTATCTGGTATATGAAATACGTTCTAATAAAAAAAAAAAAAAGGAGACAAAATCCCCTATCAAGTTTTGAACCACTAAAATCTGATAATTAAAGAAGTTAAAGTTTTATCCAGTTTGCATTCATAAAATGCTATTACAGTGTTTCCTCATCTGTAATATGGAACCAATAATGAGGTAAATTATGTAAAGCACTCAGCATGGGCCTGGACACTGAGCAGCCACTCCATAAATCTCAATAGTTTCCTTTCTTTTCTTCCCCATCTAGAGGTCTTTTTCAAAAAACAAAAAAACTAGTAAAACCCTGAAATATATCAATAACCTGAAATTCTTATAATAGCATGTTCTGAAGAATTCAGAAAAAAGATAAATAATACTCAGGAACGAAACTTCATCTTCCAACTTCCATGAGGATACAACTAACCCACACCAGGACTCATATTTTTGGGACTCCTAGTGCTTGAGACACTGATTAATGGGAAGCCATTGCAAAGAACCTAACAGCTTACATCCTGTTTCTCACAACATAGTAACAAACCATGGTGTAACAGTACTTGCTACACAAATGGCAGGTTAAAACACAAAGAAAAATAAACTCTCGATTTCTCAAATTAGACCTTTACAGTAAAAAGTATTCATTGGAAAAATAAGGATAATGTAAAGGTATAAACTTCAATTTGATTTATTCAAGGTTATTTGGATAAATTCATGTTTGCTTTTTTTTTTATTGTTCTTTACCTTGAATTGCCTAAGAAGTTGGGTAACCAGCAGTTAGTTACCAAGAGTTCTAAGTTATTAAAAAATCCTAATACAAACATAATGCTCTAGAATCTAATAGACTGTAAGCCTGCATAGTAATTATCTTCTACCAACTTACCTTTTATTTTGTTGTAATGTGAGGAAAACCCACTCTATTACTCTTCCTGAAATATTTTAGAGCCTTATAGGAAAATACAGTCCTTTGGAGTCAAGTTAACCTATTAGTTCCATTAGCAAAACTGTAGACTATCGCTCTTTTGATTACCATGATTAAATGTAGTAATTTAAAGGATATATATAGAAGAAAAATAGCCTGAGCCTGGGTCCTAGCTCTGCCACTTATTGGCTGTGTACATCTCTTCACTTTAAAATATTACCACTTCAGCTTTACAGAAGATAATAATACATGCCCTGCCAAACCCATAGACTCTCAAGAGACTAAAAAAGGATCCCACCAACATTTGCCACCAAAATATCTGGCATAAAACCTATCCTTCACTGTATCTCAGAGGAAAATCTAGAAACCCAGGTCCAGGAGGGAAGAAGAGAATGCAACGAAAGACATGCAGAAAATAATAGAAAAGCCATTGGCTTTGCAGACAAAAATGACCATATTTGAATTTTGATACTATTATCAATTTGAACTTAAGGAATTTATTTAATCTCCCTGGGTTCAGTTCCCTTATTTATTTATAAATGGAGATTACACTAGCAACACTGCAGAATTGTTAAATGAGAGAACAAAGAGATGTAAAGGGTCCAGTTTAGAGGCTTGCATTAAGAACTTCTTAATAAATGGTTGCTGCAATTACACAGAATAGTCAAGTAGAGAAATAAGGTTTCAATCATGTAAATATGTAACTAATGGGTATTTTGTGCAGTGAACTGGAGGTTCTTTAGCAACAAGGCAGCATATATTGAAGACGACATATATTTAAAGTGATGGAACAATTGCAGATATAGAGTCTGGGAACTTTCATTAAGTAATAAGGCTCAATGCAGACAAGTGTAACCCTGGAACCATGTGGAACCCAGAAAAGCACTTAGAATCTAGGCAGCAAAAAGGAAGAGAAATCTAAACAAGACCTAAGAGATATGCCTGGGAGACACTGGCTAAGGTTTCTGTTTTTTTTTTTTTTTTAACAGTTTATCCATAAGAAAGCATTATAAATTAGCATCAGAATCTAATCATATTTTATCTGAATTTTCTTATATGTAAATTGTTTGACTTGATTGGTATCACACTGTGTATATTTGTGGCAGGGCATTGTTTGCCCAATTCTTCACCTTTCCCTTTATGCACACCCTCCGACCTGTGACTTTGCAGTCCCTAATTTATTTCCAGCTCCCTTGACTTTGTGTTTGGCCAAGTGACTTGCTTTAGCCAAAAGATTAAGGTAGAAATGACAGTATGAGAGTTTCACACTTAGACCTTAAGAGGCGGTATTTCTGCCCATTCCCTGTGCCTCTGCCATTACCCTGAGAACAGAATCCTGGGCCAGCCCCTGGTCCCAGAAGGAGGATGAAAGACACACGGAGTGGAGCTAAATCATCCAGGAGAGCCCAGCCTCAGTCAGCAGACACAGGATGTTGGAGCAAGACCAGCTGAGATTTGCAGAGCTGACCATCTGGGGCTAGACCAATTGGCTGACCCTCAACCAGTACACAGGTGGAAGAGGATAAACACTTGCTCATTTTGCTATTGAGTCTTGGGATGACATATCACACAGCATTTTGCTGGCATTTAACTAACTAAATACAATGTCCTTAATAGGTGTTTTGTTTTTTAAAATAATATCCCCATCTAGCTCATGCATTGCCACCAGAAATGTAACCACTCTTTGCCATCTTTCAGGCATCAGGTTTATGTTTATTTTTTTTTAAAATGGCCTTTGATTCGTAACCTGATACGTTATCCAGAGACACGGAGAAAGGTTGTGTGAAAACAAATTCTAACAGTAACTGGCTATTTGATGATATTAAAAAAATATTTTGGGCAAGATAATAGTATTAGAGTTATTTTTTAAACAGAATCCTTGTCTTTTATAGATACATATCAAAATATTTATGGATAAGATGATATTACATCTGGGGTTTTCTTCAAAATGATCCAGTTTCAGGGTAGGTGTAATAAATCAAACCAGAGCAGCTGGGAATTGCATCATTGTAGCTGGCCGTAGCTGGGTAATGAGTACATGGGGTTCACTACTCCCTACTGTGCTGTATATTTCAAATTTTCCATAATAACAGTTCTAATTAGTAATCTGAAAAAGAGTAAGGGCAGAAAACACTTTCTTTAAAAAAGACAAATAATGGTGAAAGATAGATATACTTCCATTTTCTGTTATGAGGAGTAAAGATGATAAAATTCAATGCCTCGAAAGGAGACATTGCCAGTGGGGCTCCCTCCAGATCACCAAGTACTCTCAGCTTCTCTACTAGGAACCCATCCTCATTTTACCCTCTGCAGAGAGGGCTTTGTGAACAGAGAATCCACGCTGTGAGACAAATGCAGAGGGAAAACTTAGTGCAGGTGTGCTGGGCACACACAGGCACACACTGCTCAATCAATAAAAAACACTCCTGGTGGAGGGAAGAGAAGCCAGCTCACACACAACAGACACACTGTAGTCCCTGCTACTGTGCTTCCGGCTTTTACACTCAACTCCCAAGCCTCCCTCTTGCTTAAGTACTTACCACACCCACTGGGGGTTACTTGTGGTTGTCTGAACTTCACCCTTGGCAGGAAACATCTAGTTCAAGACATCCCTTTACAGATACTTCTTTTATCTGTGCCTTAAATGAGTTGTGTTGGCAAGGTATTTGAAAACCATTGCCGTCAGTGAAAATCAAAACAACAATAAGATCTTTTTCATCTAGTGAAGTAAAATATTGTGACAATCTTCAATGCTGGCAAAGATAAGGTAACACTGCTCATTAGAGTTGAAATTGAGACCACATTTCTAGAAATCAATTTGGCAGTGTATGGCAAGTTCATGAATAGCAATCATGCTCTTTGAGTCAGTAATCCCTCTTATACTAATTACTAAGCAATATTAGCAATGTGTACAAAATGTACGCACTAGACGCAGAGATTTGTTAACGGTAAGTTAATTCTGCTACACCCATATGACCTACTATGCCACTAAAATAATGCTTATAAAGAAATATTAAATAAAATAGAAAATTCCTGTGATAAAGAAGACAAAACTGTTTATACACTGTATTTATTGTAAGTGACTTTATCAAATATTTGAGTAGTTGCTTTGGGCAGGTGGATCATGAATAATTTTGATTTCTTTCTGCAGACTTTTTCATTGTTTTCCAAATTTTCTTCAATAATAAGAATAAATTTTCATTATTATAAAAATATTTAAAAACAATTAAAACTATTAGTTCTTCTAATATTTCCTCCATCATGCAAAATTGCCCTATATTTCTTTTTTTTTTCCTTTCTCATTTCAGTGTTCTCTTTTAAAGTAAAAAAAAAATTTTGTTGAGATATAGTTGATTTACAAAGTTGTGTTAATTTTTGCTGTACAGCAAAGTGATTCAGATATATATATATGTGTGTGTGTGTGTATATATATATATATATATATATATATATATATACACACACACACATTCTTTTTCATGTTCTTTTCCATTATGGTTTATCACAGGGTATTGTACATAGTTCCCTGTGCTATACAGTAGGAACTTATTGTTTGCCCTGTATTTCTTAACTGCCTGATAATAATGACTTTGATGACAGACACAAACAACAGCCTTAGGTATACTCAGAATAGGGGCTATGGCTTGTGCATCTATATATAGTTTTTCTTGGCTCAGTTAAAAATGTAATTTAATAACACCTTCATCTCAAGGTCATTTTGAAGATAAAAGAGACACAATGTATAAAAAGTTTGTATAAGCCTTTAAGTTCACAGTTTCCTTTGTATGTAAAATGTTGAGAAGACGTGGGTAATATACCGTACCTGAACATGCATTGTAAACTATATAAAATTGCCATTATTATTACTTATTTGAATGAGTACTTTAAGCAAGGCATTTGACCTTGATATTGTGTTGCTGCTCAAACCCTCTTGCATAATACAGCCAAGGGTTATACATAATAAACCCTGGCTATCTGGGGTCAGTCCCTGCACATGCCTCCCTCTTCGCCCTTATCGGTTTCCTGAAGTCATCTGCCCTTTCCCAAGAGGGACACATGCCTTTCCTGCAAGCACAGCGCTCCTCTGAGACATGACATTATTACTTCCAGGACTTACAAGGGCAGTTTTAGCTTTCACTACTCCCTGCAAATGACACCTTCTTTTGTCACCACCCCGTTAGAACTCCCATTAAACTGTAGAGGAAGAAATGTGCCTCTTAGCACAAAAATAAATTCAGGAAGAATAACAACTCCCTGTGTAATTGGAGCACAGACTGCTTTCGGCCGGCCTTTTTGCCAAGTAATTATTTAGGAGACAATTTGGAAAAAAATGCTGACAGAATGAAAGGCCAGATTCAGAGCTCAGTTCATTGACTAAATTAGTTCTTTACCCAGGTTTAGCCATTTTTCCTCATCATGCTTCAGTATGGCCACTTATAAAATTATAACCTTAAATCTGCTGGGCTGCTGTGATGGTCTAAATGAGCTAACTTCTAGATCCAAAGCATCTTAGAGGTCACATATTATCTGAAAGGTCATTCACATTCCAAGGTTCTTTTCAATTTAGGAAATTTCTTTCATACCCAGGCAGACACTTTCAGCTTCACAGAATTCACATTTTTATTTTTCGAGACAGTATGTGGTATTGTTAGACAAAAATAATAGCCGGAAGGTGCTTTATTGTACGTACAGAAGGCTACCCTCTTCTAACAACCTCACCACAGTTAGAGTTCTGTTCTTGGGGTCTTTACAATATAACTGTTTTTCCTTTTTAAATGAACTTCTTCATCAACTGAATATTCCTACCTTCTCTCTTTTCTCTCGGTACCCTGCCATCTTTTCTTATTCAGGCAAGTAACTAAGGTTTTCAACATAGTGTAGGATTATAAGCTTTGGCACTGGAGTCTTGCCTTTATTATTTACTAGCTGGGCCATCTTGGGCAAGTTAATTACTATCCCCATACTTCCTTTTCCTTGTCTGTCAGTTGTATGACTATAATGGTACATATTTCATAAAGTTGTTGTACTAAATGTTTTACTTGCATGCGGATAGTCTACATAAAACACATCACATAGAACTTGGTATAGAGGTTGCACTCCATAAATGTTCATCATTGATGATGCTGATAAAGATGGTGTAGTTTCCAGCACCTTCCTCATATGGCCAGATTATCTGAACATTCTAGTTTGCCAATGTCCTTCTTAAATTATAATGGCAGGGGGACTTCCCTTGTGGCGCAGTGGTTAAGAATCCACCTGCCAATGGGTTCGATCCCTGGTCCAGGAATATCCCACGTGCCATGGAACAACTAAGCCTGTGCACCACAACTACTGAGCCCGCATGCTGCAACCACTGAAGCCCGTGCACCACAACTACTGAGCCCACATGCTGCAACTACTGAAGCCTGTGCGCCTAGAGCCCCTGTTCCACAGCAAGAGAAGCCACCACAATGAGAAGCCCGTGCACCACAACGAAGAGTAGCCCCCCGCTTGCTGCAACTAGAGAAAGCCCTCACGCAGCAACGAAGACCCAATGCAGCAAATAAATAAATAAATAAATATTATAATGACAGAACTGGAGGCATAAACATGTTACAATCAGGAAAACTCAGAACACAGTGGGGTGCTCACCACTTGATCTGGGTGTTAGCTATTTGAAATTGAGCAAGTTATTCAGTCTCTTGAAAGTCTACAGATTCCTCATGTATAAAATGGGAATAATAAGATTATTCACTTTGTAAGGCTGTTGTGAACATTTTAGTAATGGTGCTATACTAAGGTACTAAATATGTACAAATCATGGTTCTAAGCACTACATTTAGGACCATCTTGACAAACAGTAAACATTCAGTATTATTATGACAGGAGAAGGTCTAGGAGGTTTAGGGTACAGCTGTCTGAATCTAGGGTAATTTTTTTTTTTTTTTTTTTTTTTTTTGCAGTACGCGGGCCTCTCACTGTTGTGGCCTCTCCCGTTGCGGAGCACAGGCTCCGGACGTGCAGGCCCAGCGACCATGGCTCACGGGCCCAGCCGCTCCGCCACATGTGGGATCTTCCCAGACCGGGGCATGAACCCATGTCCCCTGCATCGGCAGGCGGACTCTCAACTGCTGCGCCACCAGGGAAGCCCTAGGGTGATATATTTTCCCTAGGCACAGGGTCTGAGGTTACCTCACCCCTGAGAAACCCCACACAGATCTGACCACATCTCTGCCCAGCTCCACTACCAGACACGTTAACAGGAAGGAGGTAAAGGGAAGAAGAGAAGAAGGTTGGGAAACACCGGAGAGAAAGAGGAAGAGGCCATAGCAGTGACAGAGAACTAAGGAACACACCAGGTTGGTGGTCCCTCTCGGAAAAAGGAAAGAGGAGAAGAGCTACCAACAAGAGGGCTTTCTCTTATTTTCCTTCATCCATGCCAGTCTCTTTGCAGGAGTCTACAGTCTATAAGATTTCCGTAAAAAAAAGAAAAAAAAAAAGAAAGAAAGAAAAGAGCCTTACAATATTCAAACGTCACTTGCTTATGAAGAGGCAATGGCATGAAGAACAAAGAACATGAGCTTTGGTATCAGATGCATTTTCCTTTTTTTATAGTTGCATTTTCATGGCACCCATCGTTAAACCTCTCCATCTGAATACCAGATTCAGCTGTCTCTGCAAAGTATAGCTTTTGATTCATGTGACTAAGATTCTTCTTATAGATTCTTTTGCAATTCATTTGTGAATTCTTATCACTGCCGGAGAAGTTAAAGGCACTGTAGAGTGATAAAAGATATTTCCACTTCCTCTTGGTACTTACAGAAATCTGGAGTATTGAGAAAAGTTCTGTCCACTGGGAGAGTTTAACCTCAAGCCTCTTTCTTGGATCTTTTACGAGCATTTTGATGTTCAGAATTACTGATAGGCCTGAGTCCCTCTGTGCTCTGAATTCTGGAAGTTTACCCATCCCAAACCAGTGATTCTCAATCTATTGACAGATTTGCACCATTTTCCCCCTTCTCTGCAACCCCTAGAGTCCCTGCCCAGAGGGTTTAGTGTTAGATGCCGCCAATAATAAATATCCCCGTCACAATCTGAAGGTGAAACTGAAGAGAAGCGGTGTGACTCTTCCTGTGTCAACAGCATCCAGGCCCGAGGGCTTAGGAGACAGCAGACAACCCCTTCTAGTGGAGGGTCTCAGTCTTCCTCTGAATGACCCTCCTTGGAGTATACATGGCTGTCGTCTTCAGTGGTGGTTTTCTGAGATTCCTGTACCTCCTGATTTCCAGAAAAAATGTAGCAGATGCCCCGAATCTTTATTCTTATAGCCCTTCCAATAGAATCTCTATTCTTATAGCCCTCCAAGTGACATGGAGGTTAAATTTGTTCTAGAATAGATGATAGAGAGAGCAAAGTAAAGGCAATTTTCTGAGAGATAATTGCTGATTATAATTGCAGCCTCTGATCCTCTACATTAAATTCCTCCCTGTTTGGAACACCTAGAGTGTTGTGTTTTTCTTTTTCTTTTTTTTTTTTTTCCATGATACTCTGGCTGTTGCATCAATGCTGGCTGCACGGTAGAATTGCCTGGGAAGCTTTTGAAAAGGACTGATGCATGGCTCCCACTTCTGGGAAGGAGACTAGGTATCCATATGTTTCAAATGCTCTTCAAATATTTCCAATGGGCATCCAAAGATGAAAACCACTGTCTCAATCTCAAATTGAATTCCCAACCTCAGGGTTTGATTTCTTTTCTGTCAGACCCTCATCTTTTTTTTTTAATGTCTTTATTGGAGTATAATTGCTTTACAATGGTGTGCTAGCTTCTGCTTTATAACAAAGTGAACCAGCTACACATATGCACGTATCCCCATATTTCCTCCCTCTTGCATCTCCCTCCCACTCTCCCTATCCCACCCCTCCAGGTGGTCACAAAGCACCAAGCTGATCTCCCTGTGCTATGTGGCTGCTTCCCACCAGCTATCTATTTTACACTTGGTAATATATATAAGTCCATGCCACTCCCCTCGTCTTTTTATCATTTCAAATCAGGTTTATCAAGTCAGAGGACTCACTCTATCCCTTCCCTCAGTGTTTTCCCAACAAATTGAAGAGAGGCCAGTATAAGCAATTTTCAAAATGGCTCAGGGTTTCTGGATATCTGGCTGAAAGTACATGGCAGACACAAATGCCAGTGCAAATGTAAAAATACAAAGAAATAAAATATTTAACATAAGTGATTTTTTAAAATTGATCAGGCAGTTTGAAAAATAAACAAAATTGTATTTTGAAAATGAAAAATATACCCATAGAACCAGAATCTCAAAAGACATATTCAACAAAGAAAATAAAAATTGGTAAACTATATAATAGATACGGAAAGAAATTACTCAGAGTGTGGCTCAGAAAGGAAAATAATAAGAGCAAACACACCGTATACATTTCTTATCACAAAAAAGAAGTGACATGGAGGTTAAATTTGTTCTAGAATAAACGATAGAGAGAGCAAAGTAAAGGCAATTTTCTGAGAGATAATTGCTGAGAATTTTCCAGATTTGATGAAAAACATCGATTGTCAGATTCAGTAAGGTCAAAAAATCTTAAGTAGTGTGAATAAGAAGAAATCCATACCTAGACATAGCATAGTGAAACTGCAGAATACTAAGGAAAAAGAGATGCTGACGCTAAAGCCAGCCTATTAGAAAAGATGGATCACCTAAAAAGAAAAGCCTTTACAGGTACAGGTGGGTTTTTAAAAGCAGCAGTGGAGGCCAGAATATAGTAAGATATTACCTTAAACAATGAGTGAAAATAACCATCAACCTACAAAGTATACACAGCAAAATTGTCTTTCAAGAATGTAGGCAAGAAAAAGACCTTTCGTACAACAAAAATTGAAAGAGAGTAACACCAGCTTATTCTTTCTAAAGGAACATGTACAGGATATATTTAAGGAAGAAGGAAAGTTATACAAGAAGGGAAATCTAAGTTACAAAGGAAAAAAATGTTAATCAAGGAAACTAAAAATATGGTAAATCTAATCAGATTTTGTATAAAACAACAATAATAAGGGTACCTAATTTATTGGGTTAAAATACAAGATAATACTAAAATATTGGGCAATATTATCATATATAAATGTTGGGGGTTCTCTGTCAATGTATTCTAAGATCTGTATATTGCTTAGGAAAAAAGTAAGACATTGTTTAACTTCAGGGTTTTTAAATTATAATTTTTTAAATTATGAATTTTTTAAATTCATAATTCTTTAATAGCACTAAAAGAATAAAACTTGAATGTATATCTTCCAAACTAGTAAAGGGAGAAAAATGAAGCGAAGAAAAAGCAAGTTCAATTAGTTCAAAAGAAAAGAACACAAAGATGGAAGGAAGGAAAGGAGGAAGGAAGGAAGGGAGGGGAAAAAATAAAACCTACAAAAATGTATACAAATAGCAAAAAATTAAAAGGTAGAAATTAGATGCACCTTTCATTAATAATTCATTTAAGTCGACCATACTCTACAGTTAAAAAAGATTATCAGATTTATGTTTAAAAATCCATAAGAAGTCCATTATTTAGATACATCTTAAATAAAAGAAACTGGAAAGTTTGAAAGAATAAAAATTAAAATGCTATGCAAGATAAACTCCAATTTAAAAAAAAGGAAGGGAGGAAGGAAAGAAGAAATTAATGTATCTATTATCATCACAAAACAGGCCTTAAGTTGTGTATAATAAATGCCATATGAAATAGGTACAGCCTATTGTGAGGTAAAAGGGAGTAGCACCTAATTTTTCCCAAAAAGGTTAGGGGAAAAACTGAAAGAAGTTAAAGGAAGAAAAGGAAATAAACATTTGGGCAATGTTTGTTGAGCAGCTGCCTATTCCTGGCCCTAACCCAGGCGATTTATTTGCATTCTCTCCTTGCAATCCTTATGACAAGTCTCTACAATATGAATTATTACCTCCAGGTTAAATAGGTTGCCCAAAGACTCATATGTGGCTGAACAGGAAATTATATCAAATTCTGTTTGGTTTTTTTTTTTACATCTTAATTGGAGTATAATTGCTTTACAATGGTGTGTTAGTTTCTGCTTTATAACAAAGTGAATCAGTTATATATATACATATGTTCCCATATCTCTTCCCTCTTGCATCTCCCTCCCTCCCACCCTCCCTATCCCACCCCTCTAGGTGGTCACAAAGCACGGAGCTGATCTCCCTGTGCTATGCGGCTGCTTCCCACTAGCTATCTATTTCACATTTGGTAGTGTATATATGTCCATGCCACTCTCTCACTTTGTCACAGCTTACCCTTCCTCCTCCCCATATCCTCAAGTCCATTCTCGAGTAGGTCTGTGTCTTTATTCCTGTCTTACCCCTATGTTCTTCATGACCTTTTTTTTCCCTTAGATTCCATATATATGTGTTAGCATACGGTATTTGTTTTTCTCTTTCTGACTTACTTCACTCTGTATGACAGACTCTAGGTCCATCCACCTCACTACAAATAACTCAATTTTGTTTCTTTTTATAGCTGAGTAGTATTCCATTGTATATATGTGCCACATCTTCTTTATCCATTCATCTGTCGATGGACACTTAGGTTGCTTCCATGTCCTGGCTATTGTAAATAGAGCTGCAATGAACATTTTGGTACATGACTCTTTTTGAATTATGGTTTTCTCAGGGTATATGCCCAGTAGTGGGATTGCTGAGTCGTATTGTAGTTCTATTTTTAGTTTTTTAAGGAACCTCCATACTGTTTTCCATCGTGGCTGTATCAATTTACATTCCCATCAACAGTGCAAGAGGGTTCCCTTTTCTCCACACCCTCTCCAGCATTTATTGTTGGTAGATTTTTTGATGATGGCCATTCTGACCAGTGTGAGATGATATCTCATTGTAGTTTTGATTTGCATTTCTCTAATGATTAATGATGTTGAGCATTCTTTCAAGTGTTTGTTGGCAATCTGTATATGTGCTTTGGAGAAATGTCTATTTAGGTCTTCTGCCCATTTTTGGATTGGGTTGTTTGTTTTTTTGTTATTGAGCTGTATGAGCAGCTTATAAATTTTGGAGATTAATCCTTTGTCAGTTGCTTCATTTGCAAATATTTTCTCCCATTCTGAGGGTTTTCTTTTGGTCTTATTTATGGTTTCCTTCGCTGTGCAAAAGCTTTTAAGTTTCATTAGGTCCCATTTGTTTATTTTTCTTTTTATTTCCATTTCTCTAGGAGGTGGGTCAAAAAGGATCTTGCTGTGATTTATGTCATAGACTGTTCTGCCTATGTTTTCCTCTAAGAGTTTTATAGTGTCGGGCCTTACATTTAGGTCTTTAATCCATTTTGAGTTTATTTTTGTATATGGTGTTGGGAAGTGTTCTAATTTCATACTTTTACATGTCCCTGTCCAGTTTTCCCAGCACCACTTATTGAAGAGGCTGTCTTTTCTCCACTGTATATTCTTGCCTCCTTTATCAAAGATAAGGGAACATATGTGTGTGGGTTTATCTCTGGGCTTTCTATCCTGTTCCATTGATCTATCTTTCTGTTTTTGTGCCAGTACCATACTGTCTTGATTACTGTAGCTTTGTAGTATAGTCTGAAGTCAGGGAGCCTGATTCCTCCAGCTCCATTTTCTTCCCTCAAGACTGCTTTGGCTATTTGGGGTCTTTTGTGTTTCCATACAAATTGTGAATTTTTTTATTCTAGTTCTGTGGAAAATGCCAGTGGTAGTTTGATAGGAATTGCATTGAATCTGTAGATTGCTTTGGGTAGTAGAGTCATTTCCCAGTGTTGATTCTTCCAATCCAAGGACATGATATATCTCTCCATCTATTTGTATCATCTTTAATTTCTTTCATCAGTGTCTTATAATTTTCTGCATACAGGTCTTTTGTCTCCTTAGGTAGGTTTATTCCTAGATATTCTTTTTGTTGCAGTGGTAAATGGGAGTGTTATCTTAATTTCTCTTTCAGACTTTTCATCATTAGTGTATAGAAATGCCAGAGATTTCTGTGCATTAATTTTGTATCCTGCTACTTTACCAAATTCATTGATTAGCTCTAGTAGTTTTCTGGTGGCATCTTTAGGATTCTCTATGTATAGTATCATGTCATCTGCAAACAGTGACAGCTTTACTTCTTCTCTTCCGATTTGGATTCCTTTTATTTCCTTTTCTTCTCTGATGGCTGTGGCTAAAACTTCCAAAACTATGCTGAATAAGAGTGGTGAGAGTGGGCAACCTTGTCTTGTTCCTGATCTTAGTGGAAATGGTTTCAGTTTTTCACCATTGAGGACGATTCTGGCTGTGGGTTTGTCCTATATGGCCTTTATTATGTTGAGGAAAGTTCCCTCTATGCCTACTTTCTGCAGGGTTTTTATCATAAATGGATGTTGAAGTTTGTTGAAAGCTTTCTCTGCATCGATTGAGATGATCATATGGTTTTTCTCCTTCAGTTTGCTAATATGGTGTATCACATTGATTGATTTGCATATATTGAAGAATCCTTGCATTCCTGGGATAAACCCCACTTGATCATGGTGTATGATCCTTTTAATGTGCTGTTGGATTCTGTTTGCTAGTATTTTGTTGAGGATTTTTGCATCTATGTTAGTCAGTGATATTGGCCTGTAGTTTTCTTTCTTTGTGACATCTTTGTCTGGTTTTGGTATCAGGGTGATGGTGGCCTTGTAGAATGAGTTTGGGAGTGTTCTTCCCTCTGCTATATTTTGGAAGAGTTTGAGAAAGGTGGGTGTTAGCTCTTCTCTAAATGTTTGATAGAATTCACCTGTGAAGCCATCTGGTCCTGGACTTTGGTTTGTTGGAAGATTTTTAATCACAGTTTCAATTTCAGGGCTTGTGATTGGTCTGTCAAATTCTTTCAAACCAGAAAACTCACTATGTGAAAACTGAAGCTCAAGGTTTTGTGTGTAGAGTTGACAGATAAAACACAGAATACTCAGATTTGAAATCCAGATAAACAAATGATTATTTTTGTATAAGTATCCCATGTAATATTTGGGACATACTTATACTAAAAGAAAATTATTTACAATTTATCTGAAATTCAGATTTAATTGGGAGTCCTGTAGTTTTGTTTTCTAACTTTGGCAACTCTAGGTAGGGATGAAATAAAAGGGAGGGAGTTGGGTTGAGTGACGGTGCTTATCAGAAGTCTTCCCTTGGGTCACGAAGCAAGACTTCCCTCCATTCCTCTGGCAACAACCCATTCAAACATACAAAGAAATATATACACTATCTTTTTCTTAATTGTTATTTATTTATATTTATTATTACTATATAATACTATATAATAATTACATTATTATTATTATGTCACAAAGCAATATAAGAGGTTGGAGAAAGAAACTCAGGAAAAATATTAATACATTCTCTTTTTTGCCATATTCCATTTTGAGCCCTTGGAGGACCTATTTGTAACTTGCTAAATCACAAGTGAATTGTGAGATTTATTGTCCCTAAGTTTTCATATGGAATTCTTAGGGGTATATTTACTATAAAAATGTTTCATCACAGCAACATAGTTTCATGCATCACTGGGGTCCACATTTGCTTCACAGTCTAAGCTGAGGGTACAAATCCTGGTTGGACTGGAAGAATGAAGCACCCAGGCTGGGTTATTCATAGATTTCCTGGGGCAGATGGGTTTTAAATTAAGCTTTATGGGAGGAAAAGAACATAGGTTAGACTCTTCTATAAAAAAGAATATTGCCTAGTAGACTGTATCATAGAAATATGTAGGAGCTGGGTAAACTTTATAAATTAATGTCTAAATTATATGACTTTTAATTTACATGAAAAATATCATTGTGTGATATTCAATTTTAAGTATGAAATCATACAAATACATATGTCAATTACCCATACACACTTGCACTTTTTCTGCACATTTGAAGAATGGGAGATTCTAATTAAAAATCCCTTTTCATCAGAGCAGTGGCATCACATGTGCTTGGGAAGATTCAGGGTAGAACATCTCCTGTGATATGCCTCACCCCATCTTTCCACCCTCAAGTCACAAATGAAGACAATCTGACATGCTGATGGTAGGTGATCTTTTTTTTTTTTTTATCTCAGACACTATGTTATGCCTTGCTGAAAGAGAAATCTATAAAAAGGGAATTGGGTGTTGAGGCTAGACATGCAATGCCCTTCCGATGCTATGCTACTGAATTTCAGTTTCCACATTCACCCCTAACCCAAATTTTTCAAAGAGTTAAACTGTAACAAAATACATGTTGCACTAAGTTTATTCTGATCATATAATTTTTCTTTGATGATTCAGAAAGCAACCCAAGCATCTTAGTATGCTTCCAAGCCATCAATTCAATAATTTATTAAAATTGAGGCATAGGGTATAATGAAAAGACTGTGGGGCTTAACATCAGCTCTACCATAATATGGATAATTGAGGACAAGTGTTCAACTCCCTGAGCTTCATTTTAGCTGACAAGAGTTATCCTTTAAGAAATAATGAAAGGAGGCACGGACTACCTGTTAGGCCCTTTGGCCTCTCAAGCTCCAGTTCTCAATATACAGGATCAGAGAAGCAAATGGTATGAGGCACCATCCTGATTCTTTATCATGCCTAGAAACTGGCAGTTTATTTAAATAAATAAACAAACCCCAGATTAAATAAACCCATTTATATCTATAAATATTTAACTATTACTCATAGTTACAATTTTTAAAATTAACAATTTACACATATTTAATTATTCAAAATGTAAAATACAATTTTAAAAAGTCAAATTGATTTGGGATTTCTGGCTACTTGTAATCTAGAGCATGGGTTTGCAAACTACAGCCCAAGGGCCAAATCCCACCTGCCAACCAATTTTATAAGTAAAGTTTCATTAGAACACAGCCATGCTCATCTGTTCAAGTATGATCTGTGGCTGCTTTCCTGCTACAGTGGCAGTTGAGTAGTCATGATAGGGATGGTATAGCCTACAAAGCTCAAAATATTTACTATCTGTTATTTTATAACAACAACAAAAAATGTTGCCAGTCTTTAATTATAGATCAAAGGATTTTTTTCTGTTGTAAGTAAACTTGAGTGTGATCCATTTAGAGTGATGGGCAGGAATTTATTCATGGTCTCCAATGGTGATCAAAGTACAGCTCAACAAGGTGGTAGCACACCAGACTGGAAGCTTCTATAGTTAGAAGTCAGATCTGGCTTCAGATCCTCCCTTATGTAGATAATATACACGTGAAATTGTTGGGAGGATTAAAGCTAAGCATGATCTAGTAAGTGCCCCCAAAATGTTCAATCTTTCTATTTAAATAGAAATTTAAATTTCTATTCTGTTTCATCTCAGAAGAAAGAAAGAGAAAGGGGGGTCTCTCAGGTACAGTCATTCTGATAAAATGAAACAAAACAAAGTCCCCTTGCAGCACTATTTACAATAGCCAGGTCATGGAAGCAACCTAAATGCCCATCGACAGACAAATGGATAAAGAAGATGTGGTACATATATACAATGGAATATTACTCAGCCATAAAAAGGAACGAAATTGGGTCATTTGTAGAGATGTGGATGGATCTAGAGACTGTCATACAGAGTGAAGTAAGTCAGAAAGAGAAAAACAAATATCGTATATTAACACATATATATAGAATCTAGAAAAATGGTACAGATGAACTGGTTTGCAAGGCAGAAATAGAGACAGATGTAGAGAACAAACATGGACACCAAGGGGGGGAAAGTGGGGTGGTGGTGGTGGTGGTGGTGGTGGGATGAATTGGGAGGTTGGGATTGACATGTATACACTAATATGTATAAAATGGATGACTAATAAGAACCTGCTATATCAAAAAAAAAAAAGCAAGGTCCCTGTGTAATTTTATCTAAGCATAGACAAAAACAAGGTCACGGGGACATCCATAAAATACCAAATACTCCCTTTCCTGATTAAAATTAATGACTTCTTTTTCTTCATTGAGCGTAAAATTGTTTCTGCCTTATGACAGCATCCAGTACAGAATGAAGCCCCACATCCTTAGACACTCCCCTGAATCACCCCATGAAAGCTCAAACCCTGTAATAGATTGTTTCTAACACTGCCTTACTGAGGTGCCCATGGTTCCCCATGGTGTGTGCTTTCCCTCCCTGCAATGAATCATAAACCCAAGTTGTCCAACTACAGGTGTCCCTGTGGTCTTTGTCTGAAAGTCGTTGACAGTGAGATACGAATAGTTTCAGTTTGTTTTATTTGTATTATAAAAACTATAAACTGTACAATGGTGGTAGCAGGGAAGAAGAGTAATAATTATTGAATAATACTATGTCCTAGGCATTTTTCAAACGCTATTTCTTTCGATTGTTATAATTCTCATTTGAGTTAGACATTGTGATCTACATTTTACTGACAGAAGGAGCTAAGGATTGTTGACGCTGACCAAGGTCTGGGGCATGGAAGATGTGTGTGTCACTTAGAAGTGTGTAATGGCTGAGAGAATCACAACTTTTTATAAGGAAAGCCAATCTAGTAAGGAATAAAGCCTATGTCTCCCCCTGTGACAGCCTCTCCTGTATGTATCACACAGTGCTGGGCACTGGGGCCAGGATGCATAGATTGTCTTTCTGAACATCTTAGAAACTTCTCCATTCCTCCTT
The DNA here is from genome assembly GCF_964165515.1 of Mesoplodon bidens. NCBI lineage: Eukaryota > Metazoa > Chordata > Mammalia > Artiodactyla > Ziphiidae > Mesoplodon > Mesoplodon bidens. Next base: position 66,510,539 of record NC_138166.1, on the reverse strand, counting down.
CTCTTAGACTTAAGCCCTCGGAGCAGCTGTTAGTTCTGTCCCTGCTGTTAGCACTTAAAATACAAGGTTAGGAATATGGGATGAGAAAGAACCAACCACCCAACCACAAGCCTTCAGAATCACCCAGGGAGATCAGTCAAACCACTGATGTCCAGAGCCCCACCTCAGACCCCTGGATCAGAATCTATGGGGAGACCTTGATATTGGTGCCCTTAACAAGCTGTTCAGGTGATTCCAATACAGACTCACCTTGAGAGTCACTAATGTAACTGAGTGTCATATTCCTTGCTGTTTATCCAAATTTCATCCACACATCAAGTCTCATTTAAGAGTCTCAACCTTCAGACCTCTCCGTCTTCAGGTACATTCCTCCTCACTGAATTACTCCAACACTCAGAGTCTGCATCACACAGCTCATGCCTGAGTATGGAGGCTGATGGGGAAAATTCAGGACTTGAAGACAAAATTCACTCTCCTGATCTGCCAGGGTATCCAGGTGACCTTAAGCCTTGATTTCATCATTTGCAGTATAAAGGAAAAATAGTCTCAAACCTGGCCTAGGACAGAGTTTTCTGTGTAATCCAGTTCACATGTTCTTCTGGAAAGCAATTAGCTTTCTTGATAAAACACTTAAATTTTTTCTAATAAGACTTAATGGTATTAAAGACCTGTTTTAGGAAACTAGTTACCCATCCAATCATTTGACTAATGATTTGCACTTATTCTTTTTCCTTTTATGTGATCTAATAAAGATTATCTAACCACTTTTTTTTTTCTGTAATTGCCTCTGCCAAGAGAAAAATCTTAGAATTGGTCTGTTCCAGATCTTTTCCCATAAAGAAAATTCGACATTAAACTTTCACGTTCTCGTAATTAAATTTTCTGAAAAAATTAATAGTAAAATAAAGATTAATATACCTACCTCCTCCTTATAAGCTACAAAGCATTTGACAAATATAGAGTCTCATAATGACTTATGACCTTTGCATTTGTTTTACATGGATAAATTGTGTCTCTCCAACTATATTATTGTCTCCTGGAAAGCAGGGATCATAAACATCTTTGAATATTTCTGTATGTCTTTCTCTCTATAATATTATAAAGAGTGAAGTAGATATAATAATTCCTATATTCCTATTAAATTTTTTTCTGAAAATTCAATTAAGAGAAACTGAAGTGTTTTATGTCAAATTTTCTTCATGGGAAGAGATCTGAAACAGACCAGTTTAACAATTTTGCTCTTGGTAGAGATGTTTGTAGGTTAGATTATGTTTAATGGAGTATGGACAGAAAGAGAGAGGGAGAAAGCCGGGGAGGGAATTGATGAATGTGATGATTTTTTTCTTAATTCCTGAATCTCATGTTTCTCTAAATTAAGCCCTTGCATAGAATACAGTCTGTGCTTGATAGGGTCATGACTTTGCAAAGAGATTACAGTTTAGGAAAAGATAAGACCTGCACTAAAATAATCTTATGCAGTCTATGCTGAATTAATTACATGAGTGCCACTGTATCTGCTGTGAAATAATAAGAAATAAACATATTGCTCTGCCCCTGGTTCACAGAGCTCCTAAAACCATTGTAATTTGGTGGCATTAAAGGTGTGGATCACAATATTCCAAAGAAAATAATGTGTGATGTGCATTTGAGGAAAGAGGAGATGTCCTAATAGTTGATGCAGAGGAAACAGGCTGGAGAATAGTGGGATATAATTTATGAAAAGTATACAGTCAGGTGTTCTCAGACTAGCCCCCAATATTTCTAGACCAGAGATAGCTGGAAGCCAGAATAGATAGGCAGTTTATTTTTTCATGTGATTCTAAGAATAGAAGCAAGAATTTGCTTTTTACACAAAAGAACAGATATTATGGTTCCATTTGTGTGAATAACTTAAAATAGTCAAACTCAAAGAGACATAAAGTAAAATGGTTGTTACCAGAGGCTGGGGTAGGAGGAATGGGGAGTTATTGTTTAAGAGGTACAGAGTTTCAGTTCAGGATGATGAAAAAGTTCTGGAGATGTATAGTGGCGATGGTTGCACAATAATGTGAATGTACTTAATGCCAACGAACTGTACACGTAAAAATGGTTAAAATGGTAAATTTTCTGTTATGTATACTTTACCAAAATTTTAAGAAGAAACAGGAGAAGAGTTTTTTAGGGTGGACTCTCCATTTAGTCAGGAAAGCATAATTTTGGTGAGCCTTTTAGCTGTACAAATGAAAGGTAAGTGACACTATAAGTACTGAAGATGCTTCAGACCTAGATGGGCCACAATTCTGTTCAATGGGTCTTGCTCTTCAGAGATAATTATGATATGATCTTTTTTTGACACCCTCTAACTGAGGATTAACGTAGGAAGGAAGAGACTTGAATTTGTGGATGTAAAGATAAGGAGGGGAGAAGACTTCTGCCCAGGATGATAAGTAGGCCCCAGCAGCATGGCCTCACACCAGGGCTAATGAGAATGGCTGCTGGGAAGAAGTGCTGATGCCTCTAGCAGGTGATCTCTAACTTTGAGTTTTTCATTTCTGTCTAAAACATTGTAATTTCTTAAGCTGTTATCAAGCCTTCATATAATTCACGGGCCAGAAAACTATAGCCCATGGGCCATCCACATGTTTTTGTAAAGCTTTTATCTGATCACAGCAATGCCTATTTATTTATGTGTCATCTCCGGCTGTTTTCGTACTACAACTGGATTACTAAGTAGTTGCAACAGAGATTGTATGGCCCTCAAACATAAAATATTGATTATCTGGTCCTCTCAGAAAGAGTTTGCCCCAAAAAAGTGCGTCACAGATTCAAGTTAGTTGTGCTTGAGAGGAAACCAAAGGGACCTTGTCCACCTGTTGGAATAAAGTGGACCAGAGAGGCAGAGAGATGATATTCAGATAAACCTGAGGGCAGCAGTTAGACTGAGGGGCACCCACTGTTGTGGACTTGTAGAATGTGTGAACCAGGTCTCCAGAAATCTTCGGGAGGGGACTGAGCTCCTCGTCATCACTTAAGCAAGATCTTGGACCAAGAATAGAAATGAGCTATATATTTGAGATTCCATGTATGAAGCTTCTGGTTTTGGGACTCTGTCTGACTAGTCTTAATCTCTGAGGAGATCCAGTGATATGCAAAACCTCCAAATATTGATAATTGAACAAATGATATCACTTAATGCACAGATACTGCACAGGCACACTCTATAATTACACCCCAAAGTGAACAGCAAGTTGCTATTTCCCTCACAGTTTCTGAGGCAGAGGGGGAGTGAAGGGAGGGCAGGAAGTAGGACGCACCCTTTAGAATAAGGATGTTCAGGCATAGCACCAGATTATACAAAGCTCTGTAGTCTTTTCTTTAAACATTTCTTAAACTTTTTCAATCTTAGGACTTAAATTTCCCTAAAGAATTCAATGAACCATAAACCAGCTATTGTAGATTGAATTTCTCTTTCAGAAAATGAAATTATTCCTAGAGAGAGAAGAGAGGTATGTTTGAATCTCAAGTCATTTCCCACCCCCTGTAGCTGTGGGGACTCCCCAGCCAACAGTGCTCAGATTTTGGCATCGTCAATTAACCATGCACTGGAGGTCAGGCTGAACTTCTTTATCAGGGAGCAGAGTGATATCCTAAACTCTATTAGATCTGACTTTTGGATTGCCCAGGAAAACCTTTCATTTATGTGTAATGCTCAGCTGGTACAACTTCCTACCTGATGCTGAGAATGCTGCTATTCATTAACAAAACTTCACTCTCCAGTCCGTCAATCCCAGAGGCTAAATTACTGGAAAATCTGTAACATGTGAATTAAATTCAACAGACTTCACTCTTTTTAAAAAATGGCTTAATCTCCAGGAACTGCAATCTTTAGTTGACCCAGTATTCTGAAATCCCAGTTATGTCCAAAGTTGAAAAGAAAAGCAATCTTTGGACTTAGTAACTACTGTTTTTAGAGCATTTGGGGTTCAAAGCCTTTGGTATTTATTGTACATAATCTTAATGACAGTGTCTTTATCTTTTCATTCATTCATATATTCATTCCAGAGATGTTGAGTACTCAGTATGTGACAAACACCATTCCAGAATACAAAGATTAAAAAAAAGCATAGTTCCTGCCCTTAAGGAAATCATATTTTTAGGAAAGAGACTCTGCTTAGATTAAGTTTGATTATGATTGTCATGAATAATGCCATTGTCATCAAAAACAAGATAGGACAATGAGAATATTTGATGAATATTTTTACATAACCCATAATAGATTCGAAGACATTTTGCAAAGCAATATTTTCAGAAATGTTTGACCAATTACAGAATTTTTCTCAAGGTTATTACTTGGAAGGATATCACTGATGTGTGCATATTCAAATATTCTTTAAAATATTTTCGATGTGTTATTTTAGTCATAATATGCTAACATCTCTTATGGTGCCAGCACAGAGGCTTAGACATGGTAGACACCCAAAAAGCAAGCATTCCCTTGAATTTTAGATTTGGAATTTTTAGGAATCAGCTAGTCCTGTGGTCCTTACTCTTAACTGGGTTTTAGAGCACTTTGAAAATCTAATGAAATCTTTGGAACTTTTTTCCCATTATAAAGCACATATTTACAAACACTCAGATTTTTGTATACAGTGTTAGGGGATTGGTGGATTACCTTAAGTATCATCCATAAACTCCTTTGGGGTCACATGATCTAGTCTATATCTTCCATTTTATAACTGTTAAAAATCGTTGCCAAGAACCGGGATTGGAAAATTATGGCCCTGAGGCCAAATACAGCCTTCTTCATTTCTTCTTCTTGTACAGCCTGAGCTAAGAATGGCGTCTACATTTTCAAATAGTTACATTTTAAACAGTTATGTAAGAGCCTGTGTATTATCTTCAACTTTGCCTTTTGGCTTGCAGAACCAAAACTATTCACTATCTAGGCCTTATAGGAAAAATTTGCCAATCCTTGCCCTAGAATGGTCAGAAAATATCTTCTAAATCACTCAGCCAATTACTAGAAAACAGAGGACTAGAATTCATACCTCCTGATTTCTCATCCATTGGTCTCTCATTACTCCTATTGATCAATTAAACTGTTGACTGATTGATTTAAACCCAATAAAAAAGAAAACAAGGAGTTGTAAATCTAGAGTACTTGATAAACAATTTCATCGATAAATAGTTGGACATTTTTGCAGAAGTTGAAATCCAGAGAACTAAATGACCTATCCAAAATCATATTACAAATTTGTTAAAGAAGCAAGACTAAGCTGTGAAACTCAGGCTGCGCATTACTGACTACTTTTTTAAACGTTGCATTATTTTCCATTCCACATGTTTGAAATGCAGTACTTCTTGTGAAAGGAAATAATGGTATGGAAGGAACTTACTTAAGGAAAATATTTGAACAGATGCTGTTGTTAACTTCTAATTAAGTGATTTTTAAAGTTATTTTCAGATTCCTCCTGTCATGTAATACTGTAAAAATGGAATGCAAAGAATTATGATAACCATTATCACAAAATCACACATGCTATCTTGAATATATTCTTTTAGAAATTTCAAAGTACCTGATTGCTATTGATTGTTTTCTTCTATCGATTAGGGCTACCAAAATGGTTTCAAACTATATATGACAATATTAGCAATAATAGAGTTTAAAGATTTTCATAATAAAAAATAATAAAACTACTTAAAAGATAAACATATGGGGCTTCCCTGGTGGCGCAGTGGTTGAGAGTCCGCCTGCCGATGCGGGGGACACGGGTTTGTGTCCCGGTCTGGGAGGATCCCACATGCCACGGAGCGGCTGGGCCCGTGAGCCATGACCGCTGAGCCTGCGCGTCCGGAGCCTGTGCTCCGCAATGGGAGAGGCCACAACAGTGAGAGGCCCGTGTACCGCCAAAAAAAAAAAAAAAAAAGATAAACATATGAATAATATGTGAAAGCAATACCAGATCCCCTAAAGACTTCTATGAGGTTTTTAGCCAGAGTCCTTTTTTTTTTCTGATCGATTTTTAAAACATTTTTGTCCATATTTAACCACTAATAAAAATTAGGTGTCAAACTCAGAGTAGTGTGTACTACACAGGAAGAACAAAACAATTGTTTCTATAAAGGAGGAGTTGTGGTCAGAGTAGATAAGCTTGTTTTTTTTTCAATATATATTTTTAACATCTTTATTGGAGTATAATTGCTTTACAATGGTGTGTTAGTTTCTGCTGTATAACAAAGTGAGTCGGCTATATGTATACATATATCCCCATATCTCCTCCCTCTTGCATCTCCCTCCTACCCTCCCTATCCTACCCCTCTAGTTGGACACAAAGCACGGAGCCGATCTCCCTGTGCTATGTGGATGCTTCCCCCTAGCTATCTATTTTACGTTTGGTAGTGTATATATGTCCATGCCACTCTCTCACTTCGTCCCATAAGCTTGTTTTTCACAGTAAGACTGTCTGGAGATTCTGAATTAGGACTACGTTAGTAAGTCTGTCATGCTCTCTTTATGCATAACCTCTATTCACATGCCCCCCAGCCCAAGTCTTTTGCACTTACCTGAAAAAGCCAGATTTCTCAGGGAAATGTGCAGAGTTAGACCATCTGTCTGAATTCCAAATCTGATTCTTTTTTAATGACAAGGCTACTTGGGCACTTCCGTGGTCTGCATGCACTCACAGGGCCTGGCCGGTTCACCAAACAAAAGGAAGCTAGTGTTCCAAGTTAAGTTCTGCAAAGAATCAACAGCAACCACAAAACCTCAAGACCATTTCAAACACACTAATATTGAAAAACCAAGCTCTTAAAGATGAACAGTCCAAGTTGCAAAATTATAGGAAGGCCAACTATAAAGAAATATTTTTTTAAGGTTTTAGGACTACTGTGAGAATCCATTTAAAAAAAATTATTCAAACTGAATTTTGTAGAGAATGGGGGGAAAAGACAGTGATATTATCAAAACTGCAAAGAGAAGATGAACTGTGTGCTGTGTTTAGGGTGGAAGAATATATATATATAATTTCCTTTCAGAAAATTTCCGGAGTTGTTCTATACCCCATTGGGGACCTAGGACTCCTACTCTTATAATTTATTTTGGTGATTAGCTCTGTCATTGGTATATAATATTGACTAAAACATGACACTAACATCAGCTCATTTAATTAGAGTTAAGAAAGAGGATATCTGAACCAGAGTCTATTACAGTGCCCAAGGAGGGGAGTGTGTTTGTCCACAGCCTCGTTTTTTAGACCCTTAACATTATCTTCAAAAGAAGTTCTCACACAGTCATAAAGATATACTGCAAATGTTGAAAGAAAACTAAGTTCCTCAAACTGCTCTAACTTGCCTGCCATTTTATGCAACACTATACATTTTTTTTTTGCGGTACGCAGGCCTCTCACTGTTGTGGCCTCTCCTGTTGTGGAGCACAGGTTCCGGATGCGCAGGCTCAGTGGCCATGGCTCACGGGCCCAGCCGCTCCATGGCATGTGGGATCTTCCTGGACCGGGGCACGAACCCGTGTCCCCTGCATCGGCAGGCAGACTCTCAACCACTGCGCCACCAGGGAAGCCCTGTGCAACACTATAAATTAATATTTTGTCAATATTGTAATTATCTTGTAAATCACCTAATAACATATAGAAATCTGTGAGTTTAGATTGCTGATTTATTAAATATCAACATTTTAAACACCACTCGAATTTTTAAACTCTAATTTGACATTTCTTTATTTAAAAAAAATTATGGGAGCATCAAACTTGTACTGTCCCTGAGTTCTCTCTACTTTAAAGGCCCGAATTAGAATTATGATTTTGGTAACTTCAGATGATTTGTGGTCTCCTTTGCAATGCTGGAATACTAATATTCTAGGCAAACATTTTGCAGCTCTTGTTACTCATTGTCCACATTTCTCATTCCAAACATAATGTTATAAATGCACCTGATTTTGTTTTTTCAGTTGCAAGGGAAGTATTCTACATCTGGAAAGTCTTCAATTTTAGCAGGTGTGCACCATTTGTGTTATAGGAATAAAAATGTTATATGCTTCAAAATAACTCATGCCGGAGGAATTTCAATTTTTAGTTATGGTAGAGAAGACGGTTATAGACAAACCCACCCTCTGAGAAGAACTAAAAAAAATTGGATAGCATATAAATTCTATTGGCTTTAGAAAGCTGGCCAGGCAGTGAGAACCTGAAGAAACCAAATCCCCAGGAGAAGAGAAGTACAAAAGGTGAACCTGATTTTTGACTCTTTTTTACTCAATTTTTACTCAAGGTGCTCCTGTTTATAACTGGCCACTGAGAAGCAGAGAAATCAAGCAGAAAGGGGTAGCTAGGGAGCACAGAAGTGAAGGGTACTTGGGTTAGGGAGCAAAATTAGAGTCTAGAAATTACCAAGGAGGTAGTGCCCTTATAGTCACCTTAAGCTTTCAGGTAGAACCCCTGCAGGGCTACACCTTAGGAGAAGGCATTAACTAGAAATACTGTGCGGTCACAAGGTTGAAGCCCAGTTTAAATCAAGTAAATTAGATGATTAGATAATCATTGAACAGATTAGGGAATTCACCACCATTTTAACAGCCTACCTCCGGCCCCAAACAAAAGTCATCTCTGGAGGATGATAACACTATGCAGATCAACAAATTTTCTCTCAAATTTTTTATGTACAATGTCCAAATTTCAATAAATGTTAATAGGCATGTCAGAAGGTAAGACTATATAACCAAAATCATGAAAATAAATAGAAAATAGAAACATGCACAAGGAGATCCAGAGCTGAGGGACTTTAAGATAACTGTGATTAATAGTTTGAAGAAATTAGGTAAAATATAGAGGTTTTTGTATTTTATACTGTAATCTATCCTTAAAATCAAATGGAAATTTTGAAACTGAAAGATAAAATACTGAAACTGAGAGATAAAATAACTAAAATTAAATACCTAGTTACAAATAGGGAGACTCTTTGGCGGGGGACTAATAGAAGATTAGTCCCAGAAGATGAGAGTTAGAATAGTTCAGTAGAAAACATCAGATTGAAGAACAGAGGAGGGAATAAAAGACACAGGAAAAGGTCTAATTTTTTTTTTAATGTAAAGGACAAAGGGAAAAGTTCTAACATGCCCATAATTGGTGTTTTAGAAAGAGAGTAGAGAAAGAATTGGGCAGAAGCAATATTTAAAGAGGTAATAAATTTTTTAATTATATAATGTTAAAAAGACATAGACTCAAGAAGCACTATGCACCTCAAACAGGGTAGAAATGAAAAAAATCCACACCTAGTTATATCTAGAAAAATTGCTAAAAACCAAACAAATGAAACAAACAATCTTAAAATCAGTTTGAGGGGAGGAAATTATTTTTAAAGGAGCAACAATAAGAGTAAAAACAAAATCCTCAACAATGAAACCCAAAGGAAATGAAAGAACACCTTCAAAATTGTGAAAGAAAATAACTGCCAACTTAAAATTCTTTATTCAATGAATATACTAATTATCTTGAAGGCAATATATAACATTTCCAGACAAACCAAAAATAAGATAATTTGTAACCTGCAGACATGAACTAAGGGAACTAACAGGAGTTGTTCAGGAGCAAGTGTATCCAAGATGGAAGCCAGAACTGCAAGCAGAAAGTAGGGAGCAAAAGAAGGAGTAAATGTGTGGGTAAACCTAAATACATTTTGAAGATATTATGGTAACAATAATTATAATGCCTAGTGAGGTTCAAAATATTGGGGGAACCAAAATACATGACAATAATAGAGTAAAACATGAGAAGAAGGTAAATTCAACTGAAGTGTCCTAAAATCCCTGCATCTTCTTGGTGGTGGTAAAAGTACAAATTTATTTTAGACTTTAATCAGTTTAGAATACTCATTGTAATCTCTGGGGTAGCCACTAAAATAATAAAGACATAACATATAATTAACAAGATAAAATAGAAAAAAAAAGAAATGACAAAAATATTAATCCAAAAAATGCCCAAAGAAAAGGAAAAGAATGGGTTGACAAGTAGAAAACACAGAGTCAGTGAGTAACTTTAAAACCCTTAATATAATAATAATATGTAAATAAGTGAGCAGTCAAAAACCAGTTTTTTAGATCAGATGGAAAAAAGTACATGCAACTCAATGTTGTTTCAAAGAGACACACCTGAAATACAACAACACAAAAAGGCTAAAATAAGAGAATGAAAAATGAGCAGGAGAGGGATCTATGAAGCACAGAATCTCTGTTTGAAGATAGGCACTGATACTAGAAACACCTTCCATGAAATCATCCAGTCTCTACCTGTTCATTGACAGCTCTGACATTTAAAGCTATTCATTATTTACAAGCTGAAATGTCTCACTGTACCATCTACCCACATGTTCAATTCCCCCTCTACCACAGAGAAAAACTTAATCCCTTTTCTATACGACAGCACTGTAAGTGCTGATAATACTTGACTTGTCCAGTCTTCTCTTCTCCATGCCTGGAGCTGTGTTCTGTTAAAACAATACACGTGTGGTGTGGCTTTGAGTTCCTCCACCCTCCTGGCCACTCTGCTTTCAATACCCTTCAGTTTAGTTAACTTCCTCCTTCTTCACGGTTTATCCAGAATGGCACCTAATGCCTTCAGTGTACTCTGACCTGTGAAACGATGTCTGTTTGTTATATGGTGCTTTCTTTAAGAGCTTCCCACAAGCACATTTTCCACCATCCTGTGGTTTAGACCCAAGAGAAGACCTTTGCATTGATCTTTGCTAAACTTTACTTTGCCCCAGGCTTTTCCATAACTTTTTGGATCCTAAATCTAATCACCACGTCGTCATTCAAGATGTTCAACAGAACATAACTGAAGTTCAAGGCCTCTCTCAGCCACCTGAAAGCTTCCAGTTGGGCAACAGTCCATTCATGTGTGTCCTTCAGCTAGAGCCATTCTCCAGATACCATACAGCCTTGGATTCCAGAATGTCAATATGGCCAGCAGCTACCTTGCTGAATGCCTGGATGAAAACCACATAACCTATGTCTAATGAATATTGTTCATCTTCATTCTGGTAACATGTCCAAGATATCCCTGTCACAATTTTAACTTTCCAGCCACTCTGTACTCACAGTAGAACACAAGGATTTGGAAATTCATCTGCGTTCAGGTTCTTCCCTTTCACCTGGTTAACTGAGTATCCTCAGAAAAACCACATAGACTCTCTGAGCCTCATTTTGCTAATTAAGACAATAGGCTAATTGCCTAGGCCTCTGCTGGAGAATTTTGCTTTGATTTGTTTTATGATGTGCATGAACTTTGTCTAAAGCAGCATTTTCCCTGTAAGTTATTTCATGAATTGCAAACTCCACATACAGAATGTTCTGAAACAGAGACTATGAAACATCCCCATGAGTGCAAAGGCCCAAGGTTTTTACCATTTAATGCATTCAGACACTATATTTAGTTATTAAAAAAATGTTGTCACCTGTAAAGAAGTACTGTTATACAGGAAGGTAATGATGATGACACAACCATAGTGAGGATGACAATGATGATGATGATGATTATGCCTTGATATTCAAACTGTGGCTCCCACCCTGAAGTCTACACCATAATACTTCTGTTGTTGGAATAACTAATAACACTCACCTGGCTTCTTATAGTATGAGGAGTTCTATTTATATGCATGTCAGGATATTATAAGGCATTTCAGGGCAGTTGCTAGGGTGACAAATGAATTATATGAGGAAACATAAACGTACCTCAAATCTATACTTCCTCTCAACAAGGGACTAGATTCAAGGTCTATGTAATTCCTAGGAAACAAGCTTCATGGTGCCATTTTTAAAACAGAACTTGTTTTTCTAGAAGCAGAGCATCAGCCCTTGCACTGTAGTAGACTGCCCTCCTATAAATAGATAAGAAATCTAATGGTATTTTGACTTAGGCAGGAAGTCTTAGGACATTGGGGAAGAATTTCAGTTTTCAATGTATTTATTCACCAATAAATTTCACACACACACACACACACACACACACACACACACACACACCCCAAATAGATCTAGTAACTGGATCACCAGAAACCTTTATTCTAGGCTAAGCCAGGCCAGCACCTAATCTGAGCTTCACACATCCCCACCCCATTTACAGAAATAGTCTTGGGCTTTTTCTCTTGATATTAACCTTAACTTCTTGCTTCATCATCCATTTCTATATACACCCAGCTCCCAACCGTATGGCTTTGTCTTCCCCTTAGTGGATCTGTACTTGCCCCTTGTAGCTTAAGGTAGATTTGGCTTTTTCAGTTCCAGGAAGCCTCCCTACCTGATTGAGCCCTACCCTGGAACTCATCAATGATGGTTTCCTTGGTTACCTAACACTCACTCCTCAAGTGAGAGGTTGAGAGAGTTTACTTGAGAATGGCCAGCTCTTGCCAGAGAAGTTTGAGACAATTGCAATAGACCTTTCCTTTAGCAGCTCCCGAAGTTTCATTCTCGTTGAAAAAAAATCTCCCCAGGTTTTCTGTTTACTTAACATTTTTGTCTCAGTTCTCTATTTTGGTCACCGTGTCTCCAGAGTACATTTTTTTCTTGAAGGATAAATTTATTAATTTATTCAATGAATACTTATTGTACCAGGCATTGTACTTAACAGCATAGTTCCAGAAGCTGCATGTTAGTTTGATTCCTGCCTTTGCTAGGGAACCTGTCATCTGCTTGTGCAACATCTCTCATGGGCCTCGTCACATGGGCCAGCACTCTGCCAGAGAGTGTCTCTTTGTCTTTGAATTCCTTCACCTGGGAATACAAGTCTTCCCATTCACACACTCTGTCTCATTTGCTATCATCCCCAACTTGTTCACCAAAAGCTTAATTTCTCTACCATAATAAACTCATTTGTTTAATCCAATATCCATATGTCATGTACAGTTCAACAGAAGATGAGATCCATGAAATTAGGGACTGTGATTTATCTACATCCAGATGACCAAAACTTAGTAGCACAACAGCACAAAACACATTGTATACACTCAATAAATGATTACTTAGTGAGTGGATGGGTTGATGGATGGATGGATGGTCGTTTAGTATGTGCCAAGCAGATACTAAGAATTTTATACAAAATAAATAAACCCTGGGGATGTAATGTTCATCATGGTGGAAATAGTTAATACTGTGTGTATTGTATATTTGAAAGTTGCTGAGAGTAAATCTTAAAAGTTCTCTTTTCAAGAAAAAAAAACTTGTAACTATGTGCAGGGTTGGATGTTAACTAGACTTATTATGGTGATCATTTCACAATATACACAAATATCAAATCATTATGTGGTATACCTGAATCTAATATGTTATATGTCAATTATATCTCAATTAAAACTAATCAATAATTATATTATCCCCTCAGCAATTGTAGGGAGTAGGAATCATTAGTCTCATTTTACAGATGGAAAAAAACTCAGAAATATTTTGATAACTTTCCCAAGATTATTGTTAACAGTAATACTGTTATTTTGTTTATTAAGGTATAGTTTATTTTCACTATTATATTAGTTTTAGTTGTACAATAAAGTGATTCAAAATTTTTATAAATTTTACTCCATTCGTAGTTATTATAAAATATTGGCTGTACAATATACCCTAGTAGATTATTTATTTTATACAAAGTAGTTTGCATCTCTTAACCCTCTACCTTTCCCCTCCCTCTTCCCTCTCCCCACTGGTAACCACTACTTTGTTCTCTATATCTGTTAATCTTTTTTGTTATATTCACTCATTTCTTTTATTTTTTGTATTCCACATATAGGTGATATTATACAGTATTTGTCTTTGTCTGTCTGACTTATTTCACTAAGTATAATATCCTCCAGGTCCATCTGTGTTGTTGCAAATGGCAAATTTTCATTCTTTTTTATGACTGAGTAATATTCCATTGTATAAATAAACCACGTCTTGTTTATCCATTCATCTGCTGATGGACACTTAGGTTGCTTCCATATCTTGGCTATTGTAAATAATGCTTGTATGAACACTGGGATGAATGTATCTTTTTGAGTTGGTGTTTCATTTTCTTTGGGTATATACCCAGGACAGCAATATTGTTATTACTTGGTATCATGTTAGTCAGAGTTGCATTAATGATTAATAATGATTAGTAATCCTGTTAGCTAGCATCTATTGGATATTTATGCCTTCAATAGGTATTTTCTTCACATTATCTTATATAGTCCTCAGATAACTGTAGAATAGTGCTATTATTATGTCTATTATATGTATTTTTTAATGCCACATCCAAAAGTGTTCTATAGGTGCATGACACTCTGAATGAAAGATGTGAAAGCTACCTTTTCACTTATTCACAGTTCTTTCTCCATGGCCAACACAGGAGGTAGAGCATACAAAGAACCCCTGCTTCTGCTTTTCTAGGAACAGTATTGCCCAAAGCAAATAAAATCAGTAGATATCTACAGTTGCTCCTTCAGTTCTTCAATACTAGAAAGATAGTCATCTGGACCACTAAATTGTCATCACTAAATTAGTTTGAATTTATCTCCCAGTAGGGATAGCAGTCAGGATAGGACCACAAGGTTTTGACAAGCTATGATAGTATTAAAAAATACATATATTTCTCTTACACGCCATCTCAGACAATTAAATAGTGAGTTAAATGTGGTGTTTTTTTGTTTGTTTGTTTTTTGTTTTTTTTGTGGTACGTGGGCCTCTCACTGTTGTGGCCTCTCCTATTGTGGAGCACAGGTTCCGGACGCACAGGCTCAGCGGCCATGGCTCACAGGCCTAGCCGCTCCACGGCACATGGGATCTTCCCGGACCGGGGCACGAACCCATGTCCCCTGTATCAGCAGGCGGACTCTCAACCACTGCGCCACCAGGGAAGCCCCTAAATGTGGTGTTTTTGTGATGAGGACACAACTATGAATCAAGTTCACCTAATGTCATCATTCCTAATTTTATTTATTTTTATTAAAAATTTTTACTGAGGTATAGATGACATATAACTAATTGTTATATTAGTGTCAGATATACAACATAATGATTTGTTATTTATATATACTGAAAAATGGTTACCACAATAAGTCTAGTGAACATCTTTCCCCTTAAATAGATACATTTTTCCCTTGTGATAAGGTCTTTAAAGATTTACTCTTAGACACTTCCAAATATGCAATACAGTATTATTAACTATAGTGATCCATTATTCTTATATCGGCTTTCCCAGTAGAGACTGATAGCTCTCACAGGATTTTTTCACTTTTAAAAAATCTTAATTCTCTCTTCTCTTCCACCTGAATCATTTTTAAATTTCTATCCTCTGGGTCACTTATTCTCTCTTGCGTCAGATCTGCTGATGCTTTCTAATGCATTCTTCATCTCATTCATTGAGTTCTTCAGCTCCAGAATTTCTGTTTGGTTCTTTTTAATAATTCCAATCTCGTTGGTAAAGTACTCCATCTGTTCATTAATTTTATTCCTGAGTTCATTAACTTGTCTTTCCGAGTTTTTCTGTAGCTTGTTGAATTTCTTCATAACAGCTATTTTGAAGTTTTATCAGTTAAGTTGCAGTACTTCATGCATTTGAATTTTACCACTGGAGAATTGCCATTTTCTTTTCGTGATACCATATTAACGTGATTTTTCATAGTGGTTGATGAAATGTGCCTCTTCTGTTGCATGTGAAATATCAGATACCTTTCTTATTTACGGAAGGAAGGCTTTGTTTACTTTGATTCTGACAGTTCAACAATCTAGCAATTGGAAACTTTTCTTTTGCTTTCCAGAAGATGGTGCTATAACACAGGGTTTTGGATTGTTTTACTGAACAGACTCTCCATGCTACACACTTTCACTTTCCACCTCCTCTGCCAGAGAGGTCGCCCCTGCCACCACCACAATCCCAGCAAGTGGCAGTGAAGGTCTGGGTTGTGAGGCTCCCCTGGCCTGTTCCTCCTTTTCCTCTGCCTCCAAACTCCACTCCATCCTGTTCTGACGGCTTGCTGAGTTTTCCTGTCAGGTGGGCTGCACCTCTACAACTTCTCTATCTCCCATGAGTGCCCAGTTTTGCACTCTCCAGATTACCTTCTTCCTTTTGGTAGCAAGTGGGGGTGGGCAGGCTATGACTCCCTTAGATCCACATCCTCCTCTGAGGTCCTATCCACTTCCTATCTACTTTTCACAGGTGGAAAGGTGGCTTTCCCGGGTGTCTTGGTGTACTGTGCAGAGGCACTTTTGATGGATTATGGATGTCTGGTTAGTTGTGAATCAAAAAGAAGAGAAAAAGCAAATGACTCTTGCCACCACTATGTCCACATCACTCTCCTCAAAAACGTTGCTTTAAATAAGAATGGCCCTAGGATAACTATAGAAAATTATATTTGTTTTCTATTTATTAACTATTTCACCTTTTTGAAAATATAAACCTAAATGATATATCTTGGTCCTGGTCAGCCTTTATCCTGATGGCGGTAATGCTGCAAGGATGGCTGTTTGCCACCTCTAGTGAGACTTGTGAAAAATGATGCTCATCATGTCATGTCTCTGACTGCAGGCCAGGACACAGCTCTTCAGTGGCACAGGCTTGTCTCCAACCAGCTGATGCTGCATCACAACCACGTAGATATACAGAGAATTAAACCTCCTGTAGCTATGGTGCCAATAGACTGGAATATCTGTGGGTACATCCTGTAACAGGGCCAATGTCACAACAGTGACCCCAGCAGGTTTTAGGTTCTCCCCTGGACAGGCTCACAACAAAGTTTAATTTGAATTGAGTTTTATCTATACTGATGCACTCATTATCTTTTGTAACACATTGTTATTCACCACTCTGTGTCCTAGTTTGAATAAGCATCTTCAGGAAGCATATATCTTTTTTTTTTTTTAATTTTTGGCTGCATTGGGTCTTCATTGCTGCGCGCGGGCTTTCTCTAGTTGCAGTGAGTAGGGACTACTCTTCGTTGTGGTGCTCCGTCTTCTCATTGCGGTGGCTTCTCTTGTTGCAGAACACAGGCTGTAGGTGCACCAGCTTCAGTAATTATGGCTCGTGGGTTCTAGAGTGCAGGCTCAGTAGTTGTGGTGCATGGGCTTAGTTGCTCCGCAGCATGTGGGATCTTCCTGGACCAGGGCTCAAACCCGTGTTCCCTGCATTGGCAGGAGGATTCTTAACCACTGCACCATCAGGGAAGCCCACATATATCATTTTATGGGATGCTTTAGGCAGGGGTCAGCAAACTTTTTCTGTAGATGGCCAGATAGTACATATTTTAGGCTGTGCAGGCCATATGAGCTCTGCCACAACTACTCAAATGTGCCCTCATAAGTCAAAAGCAGTGATAGACAATAAACCAATGACTGTGGTCCAATAAAACTGAATTTATAAAAACAGACAGCAGGTCAGATTTGGCATGTGGGCCATATTTTGTGGCCTTCTGCTATTAACAGAAACAATTGTAGTTAGATGCAGGGTTCTAGAGCAAACTTGAAGCAGTTCTGAAGAGTATGATATAAAATCCAGTTTGATCCATCTTCAGACTGCTAAAGGTTTCACATCATTGGAATCTTGATCCAATTGTTAAACATTCTGAGCCACCTCAGACATTTCACTAAAGCACTGCCATTCTTACTTCTTGCCCAGGAAAATTGTGTGAGAATAGGTGTAGACCTTCTGAAATTTATCTGGTTCCTTTTTTCTTTCCTCTGCATTATCTTTGAGCATAGAAAATGGGCAGAACCTCTAGTTTAAAATTTTTGCCAGGGCTTCCCTGGTGGCGCAGTGGTTGAGAGTCTGCCTGCCGATGCAGGGGACACGGGTTCGTGCCCCAGTTCGGGAAGATCCCACATGCCGCGGAGCAGCTGGGCCCGTGAGCCATGGCCGCTGAGCCTGCGCGTCCGGAGCCTGTGCTCCGCAACGGGAGAGGCCACGACAGTGAGAGGCCCGCATACCGCAAAAAAATAAAAATAAAATAAAATAAAAATTTTGCCAGAATAAACATCTGATCTGGATACTGCTCCTAACACTTTTCAAATTTCTCTTTCAACTTAAGGGCTCTCATCTGTTCAGTTGGTACATAGTGGGCTTCATGACTATTCTCTTGCCAGCCATGGTGCAAAAAATCTCCCAGGCCTCTCAGGAATTAGCCTGAGTGACGGCGAATTGCAGTATGAGTGCCTGTAGCATTATAATCTTGAAGGACACTTTGCTCTGAAATGAGTTCTAAGCTGTAAACTCACCCATTTTAAATTTTAGGGTCTTGTTAAATCGGTCAACAATTCCTACCGTAACTGAGTCATCACAAACAAAATTGTCTCATTATATATAGGATTTTAGAAACTCACACATTAAGAGATTTTGAAATTTATTCCCTGATCAATTTCCCATCCCTTTCCTTAAAATGTTCCAAAATAAAACTGACCCCCATTTTGGCTGCTCATTCCCCCCCTCCCCAAAATAGTAAATCTCTTTTTAAAAGTGTCTCTGCCACGGTAATTTTAGAGAACTTTGTCATTAAAAACAAAATCACCTTTATTCACATAAGCAGTCTAGGCAGAAAGCATGTATTTATAACATCAGAGGAAGTTCTTTCAGATAAGACCTATCTTGAGGCATAGGTTCGGACAAGTATCTAACTTTTGGCAGGTGGCTCATTGGGAACACACACGCTGACCCAGCCCTGCTTTAACGACCTTACAGCACACTCCCATAACATTTGCAGAAGCATCCTCCTGCAGCGTAAAACTGTGGCAAACTCCTGTATGAGTTTTTATCATATAAACAGTTCAGAGTTGCTGTCATAAAATTAACAGTTTCCCTAATAAAACACAACATCTGCATTTTATATCCACCATGGGTTATGAGCCCCAGCAGATCAGAGAGTTTGAGTTTGCCTTTTCCTCCTCACTAGGTACCAGGTACAGGAAAACTATTCTGAGTTCCAGATTATATCGATTATAAAGCTATCCACCAGAAGACATTTAGAAATAACCCTCCCTAGGAGACCTTTCACATCAATTGCCTGGCTGATCTTAGGAAAGAATTGTGAGCAACAGATGGTAGAGGCTGATGGTCCATTCGCATTGGCAAACACATCCAGGCTCTCATTTTCTTGGTCAGCCATAAAGCCTTAACATGGAGAAGGAAATAACATGAAATAAGATGAATTCTATGGAATACAAAGTCCATCCAATTAATACTAAAACCCAGCTAGACTAGGGTTTCAAACCCCTTCTTGGTCTTTAGCTTCTGAAATACAGAGCAAACACCAGCTTTGTTGATAGTGACAGTGCCCCAGAGAATAATTTTTTTTGCATAGCGTCAGAGCCAACCTCTGCAAACCATGTCAGCCTACTTTTCCCTCTGCGGTGAATTCTGGCAGACTCTTCTTTCAGTCTCTTAGACCACTAATCTGTTCTTTACTCATATCAGCTTTGCAATTCAATTCATCTACTGTTTTCTTTTTAATTTCCAAGGACTCTGTCTCAATTTATAACATCTATGAATTCTCTTTTGTTAATGTTTTTGTTTGTTTGTTTGTTTCCCCCATTAACTCTGCTTCCTTGAATATTTCCTTTGTCTTCATCTTATCAGTGCCTCTGTTTCACAATATTAGCCTTCTTGAAATTTTGAAGATTTAGAACTCTATGCTCGTATTTTGAGTTGAGGGTTTAGACGTAAAACACTGTTGGTCACGAGTCTATTTTCATTCCCCAAAGAGAGTTCTCATTCTCCTGCTGTGGCTGAAAGTCCTGATCATGGACTAGTGGTGTTTGTTGAGAGGAGGGGCTGGGGATGAGTTTGGGCAGAGTGGGCAGGAGGTCAAGTGAGTAGAGTGGCGCTCTCCATTCTTCCTGTCAACCAAATGCTTCTCTAGGAATCTCTATGTCAGAACTTTCTCTACAGCAGTTCCTGCCTTGGCTTTAATCTAGGGGTAAAGCCTGGTGTCTACTGATCCTTTTCCATTTTTAATTCCCAGCTGTCACCCAAAGGTAAAGCCTTATCTCCACCTCTGCTCTGCCTCTTGGTCCAGCCCAGTCTCCCCAGGGATTTTGCTGGTGGGCAGTGTAAGTGGAGAAGCAGCAGCCCCCAACTAGCTCAGCTATTTTGAAGGAAGACCTTTAATGAATTACCCCAATGTTTGCCTTGTTTGCATTTGTTGACTCTGACTTTAAAATTTCTCTGGATCTCTTTGGAGAGGAAAGAATCCCATCTGAGATACATTTCTTCAGCCTGTATTTTGGATTGTATTCTTTTAGCTCTGATTCATAATTGCAATGCCTCAAGACTTCTGCTCTACTGATAGCAGACTTTCATTTTTTTTCCCATCACTGTTGGAAATTATATTTTTTAATATACATGTTTCAGATCTGTCAATGAACTTTGGGACAGAAGAGGAAAGAGGTGCAAGTGCTGAATCCTTCAACTTACAGCAGTAGTTAGAAGAGGTTATTTACCCTTGTTAACAAGAGGCAAATCTTGGTAGAGATGTATGGGTTTGCTTTATCATTTACTCTCTGCCTCTTTCTGTGTGTGTGTGTGTTTGTATGTGTATGTATGTGTATACATATATTTATATTTTTCCAAGCCTTAAATGATCTTTAAAGTATTATGATCGGGGCTTCCCGGTGGCGCAGTGGTTGAGAGTCCGCCTGCCGATGCAGGGGACACGGGTTCGTGCCCCGGTCTGGGAAGATCCCACATGCCGCGGAGCGGCTGGGCCCGTGAGCCGTGGCCGCTGAGCTTGCGCGTCCGGAGCCAGTGCTCCGCAACGGGAGAGTCCACAGCAGTGAGAAGCCCGCGTACCGCAAAAAAAAAAAAAAAAAAGTATTATGATCAATTTTATGGATGAAAAATTCAGTTGAGGCTTAAGAACAATTAACTTGATATAATTTCAAGCAATAGGTATCTTCGTACTACAGCTGATCTAGTACATCATTTTATCTAATTTTTTATACTTTTAAGTGATTTGCCCCATCTAGACTTTGAACTGTATCATTTCAGGATAATCGTTTATTCATCTCTGTCACTAGTGCCTAGTAGTGGCTGACATATACAGTAGGCACTCAATCCATGTTTGCTAAAATCAGTTGAAGTGAAAGAACCAGGACTCTAATCCAAGTTTGTCTGACTTCAGAGTATACATTGTTTTCACCACATTCTCCATCAGAGCTGACAACTGCTCTAATTCTTTAGAGTTAAGACATCACTCCCTCCCAATGCAATGTAAGGAAACTGCATACTCTTGCAATCCCCTTCCTCTAGCTTGACACATTTCCCCAAGTGATCATTTGCATATTCAGTAACTATTCTCCACAGAAGTCTCTAGCAATGAGTTTTAGAGACTAGAACCCTAGAGAAAACAAGCAACATGTCTCCGTTTTGCTTTTTCTAGTTGCTTCCCTGGTGGTCCACAAACTTAGGATAACATACAAGTTGGAAAATTAACCAGATGTGAAAATAGAATATGTCAGGAGTAACAGCTTTGGAGACAAACAGAAGCAATCAGTTAAAGCTGAGGCTGCACCAGTGCTGGAATTCAAGTGTCTGATCATGATTAGCAAACAGCACTTAAAGGGTATCAGTTCACATAGATCCATTTGGGCTAGTGCTTTATGGTTTATGAAGAGAAAGGAGGCTGTACATGCAGGTTTACATGAATACATAAAGGTTTAAAAAGGGCTAATGGAAGCAACTTCAAGTATCTTCCCAAGACTGAGTCCATGGGCTCAGCTCTAAGTCTTACAGAGGCTAAAAGATCTTTTTTTACGAGGAACACTTTCAGACTTTCAGGCATGAGTAGGGTAACTTGGATTTCCAGACCATAGATGAAGTGCAACACAGAGTGAGTACGATGAGCATGGTCCTCGTTTCTGCTCAGAACCCATTAACTATCATGATTCTAGTCCTGTGAATTAGTGCATTGATGATGGGGGCCACACAGTAGTGACAGGACACCCATGGAGACCAGGAGGTCCAGCAGGAGGTGGTGTAAGCCCATTGGAAACTTGTGAAGAAAAACAGCAGTACCTAGACCACATTTGTAATAATTGTGAGACAAATGACATACCTTGTAGGAATCCCTCAGAACTTTTGTGGGAGGCGGGGGCTGCAGAAATTGACTTCACAGGGAACCAAGAAATAAGTTAATAAGCCAAAATAATTTGAGAATTAATATGAACATGACCTCACTTTTACCCACAGCTCTTGGGATCTATGAAGATTCTGATTTTATTTCCTTTCTTTTTAACCATTTCCTTAATTCCTAGTATCATGTATGTTTAGGCATACTATCATAGCTTATTTAATAAAATAGTCTCTGAAATCTCACTGCCCAGTCTGGATACCCAGTTTTGTCATTTGCTAGTTGTGTTACTGCCCTACATTTACTCCTGGACCTTTGTGTGCTCACTATACACATCTGCAAAACAGTACCTCCTTCAAAGCATCATTGTGAGTATTAAATGAAATAATGGATTCAAACATAGCATAGGGCTCAGCCTCCTATAAGCATTAGTTCATGTTAGCTGTGTGGTTATTGTCATTAGTATCATCATCATCATCGTTATTATTGAGTTCATCTTCATTTGGGGCATTAGACCTACTCATCTCACTGTAATTTTCATTTTCTCAACATTTTTTTTTTCATCATAGACTTCTTGGCTTTCTGAATAGTCATCCGCATGCAACGACTTGACTCTCGCTGCGAATTTTCCCTTTTCATTTCAGTGGATAGTGGTGTTTGTTGACTTATTTATTCCTTCATTATTCACTAAATCACTTAGTCAACCACTGTTTAGTATGCCTACTGTATGTTAAGCAGAATTCTAGGAACTACGCATATGGCACGGGAATCATGCATACAGCATTAAGCTGCCCTCAGGGAGCTTATATTATCATGGAGGAGATAGACAATAAGATAAATAAATATGTAATGTAATGTCAGGTCAAGGCAAGGGCTATGAAGAAAAATAAAGTAGGGCAAATGAAGAGAGAGTGACAGGTAATGTAAGTTAAAATGCAGAAATCAGGAAAGGTACCTCTTTATTTGTAACAGAGCATGAGGATGTTCAAGCTCAAGGACACTGATGAAAGCAATAGAGTTCTTGGAGGTAAGCAATTAAGAGGAGTCTCCTTGATAGCAACAAGGAAAATGGTAAAGCAGCTAGAAGTATAACAGAGAGAACCAGAGAACAAGACAGCTAAGAAGAGCTTTCCTGGGGTAAATCAAGCCTCAAAGACTACCTCTGCAAAGGGGCCCAACTCTAATTGAATCAGACTGTGGAGCAATTTATGACCCAAGGTGTTGTCAAAAACAATAGAGAAATCAGCCAGCAAATAGTGGAGGCTAACAGCTTGGTGTGATAATCTGCCTGAAGCTTAACAGGGTGTTCAGGGAAAGAAACAGTCAAAGAGAACCAGCTAAAGCCATATTCATCCCTGGGGAAGGAGGTCAGTGAAACTATGCACATGCCCAAGGCTGCACCCTTTAGGGAGTGACATCTGAGCATGCATACTACATGGGAAGTAGACTTCACTGAACTAGCCCAGCCATGTCACTAAATTAATAATCAAGCAGGGCTTCCCTGGTGGCGCAGTGGTTGAGAGTCTGCCTGCCGATGCAGGGGACACGGGTTCGTGCCCTGGTCTGGGAAGATCCCACATGCCGCAGAGCGGCTGGCCCGTGAGCCATGGCCGCTGAGCCTGCGCGTCCGGAGCCTGTGCTCTGCAACGGAGAGGCCACAACAGTGAGAGGCCCGCGTACCGCAAAAAAAAATAATAATAATAAAAAATAATCAAGCAAATAAGCAAGCAAACAATAAGAATACCAAAGAAAATAGGGAGGAGACAGATTTGTATTCATGTTTGCAACAATATATTATTGAAAATGTCTGGTTTTCAACAAAAAAGGATAAGACAAAAATAAACAGGAAAGTGTTGCCCGGAAACAGAAAAAAAGAGTAGACAAAAGAAATTGCCTTTGAGGGCTTCAAAGCAGCCATTATAAACATCAGAGCTAAAAGAAGCATGTTATAGAAGTAAAAAAAAAAAAATGATGACAATGTCTTACCAAATAGAGAATATCAATGGAAATTCTGGAATTGAAAAGTACAATAACTGAAATTAAAATTCAATGAGTTGGTTCAACAGATTTGAGCTGGCAGAAGAAAGAATTAGCAAACACAAAGATAAATTGATAGAGGCTGTGTAATCTGAAGAATGGAAGGAAAGAAGACAAAAACTATAGTCAGCCCTTTGTATCTTCGGGTTCCACATCCTCAGATTTAACAACCACACATCAAATTTCAAAGCTGGTTGAATCTGCTTATGCAGAACCCCCAGATACGGAGGGCTGACTCTATTCCACCATTCTATGTGAGAGATTTGAACATTACTGGATTTTGGTATCTGCAGGGGTTCCGGAACCAATCCCCTGCAGCTACCATGATAATCTCAATACATATAGAAAAAGCATTTAACAATATTCAACATGCTTTCATGAAAAAAAAACTTAACTAGAAATAGAAGGTATTTCCTCTCTCTGATAAAAGGCATCTACAAAATTCTCACAGCTAATATACTTAATGGTGAAGCTGAAGACTTTCCCTTTAAGGTCAAGAACAAAACATGGATGACCACTCTCATCACCTGTATTCAACATTGTACTGGAGGTTCTAGACTGAGCAATTAGACAAGAAAGAGAACTAAAAGACATACAGATTACAAAGAAAGAAGTAAAACCATCTCTAATTTCAAGTGGCATTATATTTTATGTAGAAAATCCTAAGGAATCACTAATTAATGAGTTAAGCAAGGTTACAGAATATAAGATCAACCTATAAAAATCAATTGTATTTCAATAGCAGCAGTGAATGATCTGAGAATGAAATTTAAAAAAAACAATTTTACTTAATAGCATCAAAAAGAATAAAATACTTAGATGTAAATTAACAAAAGAATTGCAAAACTTGCACTGCCAAAACTACAAAACATCATTGAAAGAAATTAGAAGAAAACTAATAAAATGTAAATATGTTCATGGATCAGAGACCTAGTATTGTTAAGGTGATAATACTCCCCAAATTGATCTATGGAGTCAGTGTCATCTTTATCAAAATCCCAGCTGTCTTCTTTGCAGAAAAGTCATCACGGGACTGTGGAGTAGAGAACAGATGGAGAAGGCAAGAGTGGAGGTGGGAAACCCAGTTTACAGGTAATGCCACTCATCTAAGTGAAAGACGGTGTTATTCTGTATTAAGCTTAGGGTGGTGAGGGACTTCCCTGGTGGTCCAGCGGTTAAGACTCCACGCTTAAAATGCAGGGGGCGCAGTTTCGATCGCTAGTCAGGGAACCAAGGTCCCACATGCCGCAGGGCACAGCCAAAAAAAAAAAAGAAAGTTTACGGTGATGGAGATAGAGAAATGTGACTAGATTCAAAACATATTTGTGGGTAAAATAAGAAAAAATATGAAAGTAAACATAGGGCTAAATAACATGTCTGTAAATGTATATGATCTTGGAATAATTTCCTCTAATGAGCCCTTCAGAGAATAACTGCCAGATAAATCTAAATAAATAATGAGAATCTGCTCATTGACTAAGGTGCAATGTTATTCTTCAGTGAGTGTTCTGCAGAAAAAGCAACATCTTTCTTGATTGTTCTTGGCAACTTCTCAGAAATTCTCACTTAATTGTTTTATTGTGGAGCAGGAAACCTTGCTGTATCTTTTAAAACCTCCTTCCCCAACTCAAAGCCTCTGGCAGAGAATTAGGGGGTGGGAAACAGCACAGGTTCTCAGGATTCCTAATAAAAATAGAAAGCCATTAATTTCAGAATAGATGTTTAAAGCTATTACATTATTAACTTAAATGAAGGTCTGAACTTTTTTTCTAATTTCCATTTTATTGAGGCATAATTGACGTATAAAGTTGTAAGATAAATTGTACATCATAGTGATTTGATATATGTATACACTGTGAAAGGATTCTCCTCATCTAGTTAATTAACACATCCGTATCCATCACCTCACATATTTATCTTTTCTTTTTTGGGGGATGAACATTTAAGTTCTACTCTCAGCAAATTTCAATTATACAATACAGTTTTATCAACTATAGTCTGAACTTTTAAGCAATTTTTTTCTATCTCTCATCTTCAAGATACTACAACAGATAGCAAGCAGGAGACAAATACAAAAGTTGTGGTTTTCTTGTAAATATGAGTTTATTCTCAGGTTGCTAAATCAAAGGGATTAAACCTACTGATGTCTATTTAATCATTAAACTAAGTAACAGGATATTTTACTTTTAGCCTTATAGTCTATACTTCAGGTATCAGCTTTAGCTCCATCAGCAAAATTCATCCTTTTAATTTATGACTTTCATTCTAATTACTAATTTCTTTACACAGTGTGTTTAACTGCATTTTTGTACCTGGGATTATCTCATTTGAAACTCTTTTTATCAAATATTTTAACATCTAATTTTGTGTGTGCTTTCAGAATTAGATAGCCTAGAGGGAAAATGCTTTGCTGAGCCAACGATAAAAATACTATTTTAGGGCT
Organism: Mesoplodon bidens; assembly: GCF_964165515.1. NCBI lineage: Eukaryota > Metazoa > Chordata > Mammalia > Artiodactyla > Ziphiidae > Mesoplodon > Mesoplodon bidens. The sequence goes on along the minus strand of NC_138166.1, from coordinate 66,484,012 downwards.
TCCCTGGTGGCGCAGTGGTTGAGAGTCCGCCTGCCGATGCAGGGGACACGGGTTCGTGCCCCGGTCCGGGAAGATCCCACATGCCGTGGAGCGGCTGGGCCCGTGAGCCATGGCCGTTGGGCCTGCGCGTCCGGAGCCTGTGCTCCGCAACGGGAGAGGCCACAGCAGTGAGAGGCCCGCATACAGCAAAAAAAAAAAAAAAAAAAAAAAAAAAAAAATACTATTTTAAAAACTTCTATACTAGCAGATGCAGTTGACATGGCTTTTTAGAATTTTTAATTGACTATGGTTACCCTAGGACTTTATATTCATTGAAGTCAAAGCCCATGTTTTAGTTACCTTGTTATTAGGAGGTAGTGCATTGTTCTGTTTTGTTTTGTACACATAGTTCTGCTAAATAGGTGCTAAATTCAACACTAATATCAAAACGAATGTATTTTTATATTTAGCATTTATGCTGTAACAGTATTAAACTGTAAGAGTTTTTAATGTGATAAGCTCTGCAAAGCATTTGTAGAAATTTCAGGATCTGAAAATCAGTTACCTTTAGGACAGATAAATTTTTTGTTCTAATAAGAGTTTAATTTAATTCTAGATAAGTAAAAAGCAGGGAAAGGGCTGATTAATAAAGTTAAGGAAAGAAAAGATCGAGTACTTACAGGAAACTATCTGTGGAAATGTTTTTAAATCAAGTACATTATATATAATGGCAATATATACCCATTTACGCAGACTCCAGATATAACCAAGCAAGTATGACAGGCCATTATGCTGGCTGTAGTGAGACTCCACCTATTCAGATAATCATCCTTTTGCTTAAATCACACTACATATCTTTTCTTGACAATTAAATTAGGTTAGAGGGGAAAGAGAACATTAACAGTTACTATGTGCTGACCATGGGGCTTGGTCCCAGTTTCATAAATTGATTTCAGACATTAGAGCACCAAAAACTCCAGTGTTTTTTCTCAGTGATACTATCTGTAATTAAGTAATAGCAAAACAGAGAACTCCAAAGATGCCAGGCCAAATTATTACCAGAAATAAAAAATAAAACATCCAGATTTATAGCAGAAAACTGAGATAGTGGTACAAAGAAACAGAGATGATAAATGTTAATAATTACCCACAAATACTGCAACTACTACTGTTTGTGCACTCCATAGCACAGTGTGTGCACAGAGCCCTTAATTTTCCAACCTGGTAGTATTTCAAGGAGGTATTTTTGTTGCATGTTCTCATCTTAATATTCCCCTGTGCAAAATGGTTAAGCTTTGGATGCAGCTCTGTGAATTCAGTGAGTCAACATTTCCAATGTGATTTGGTCTCAGAGAAGCAGGTATTGCAGAATATGATAAGCTACTCTGTAGATATAGACACATAATGGATGGGTGCATGAATATTTAGACAGATAGAAGCCACCATTTCTTGAGTACTTCCTATGCATCAGACACTGCACTAAGTACTTTACATAATTACTCCTCACATAGAACTATTTCCCCATTTACTTTGTTATAAAGCAGAAACTAACACACCACTGTAAAGCAATTATACTCCAATAAAGATGATAAAAAAAAAACTATTTCCACGTTTAAAAAAAGTTCAAACAGCAAGGTTTATTATTGTACCAAGGTTAAATGAGGGCAGACTAGGAATCCAACCCAGGCTTGTCTGTTTCTAAACCATGTGGTTTATAAAAATCATTACATCATTCTCTGTCTTATAATTAACAATTGTGTAGAAAATGTTTACTGGGTGCCAGTGTGTTTACCCTTTGATTACATGGTATGTGTTTCAAATACATGAGCTCATCTCAGCTGAGGATTATTTTATACATGAGGCTCAGAAAAGCCAAATATTAAATCGTCTAATGACTACTAAACCCTTGGAGTCCTTTGTTTAGTGTCCAAATTCAATCACTTGGAAAATATGTCTTTCCTCTTAAGCATTTCTGTAATCAGTGCTTAGGAAGGAAGAAGCAATATCTTTTGTTTTTAACTTTTAGATGAGGCAACTGAATCACAAAGAATTCAGTGACTTGCAAAGTCTCCTTTGCCAATAAGTGGTAAAGCCAAATTATAGCTCCTGTATCTGAATCATGCTGTTTCTCTGGACTGCTCCTCACCTGAAAAGGCTACAATCAGCCTTTGTTATTCCACTGCCCCTGAAGCTCCTATGACTTTCACGTTGCTTTTGTCCTCTTGATGGTCTCCAGGGAGACCAGGAGGATGCTGCCTGGAGAAATAGTGCCTCTCTTCTAATATACAGTAAGACCTTGATGGGTCTTTTGGCAATGTGAGTTTTTTTCTATGTGTGGGGCATGTGTGTGTCTTTTGTTTTTAATAAAAGACACTTTGGAGGGATAATATGCTGGCTGGACTTCAGTTTTAAAAATAAGTTTTTCAGCTTGTAATCTAAATGACTCACCAAAGATATGAAAACCTAATCAAAGATTGATGATAAAGGACTCATAAGCAGCGCCTGTCCTGTATATACATGTGAGGCCCCAAGGGGAGAACCAAAGATTTGCAAAGCAAGATCTACCAAAAATTCAGCCTCTTCTGCAGACAGAAGTGCCTATACTGTAAGAACACAAAGACCTGCTTCCTGACTGGCCTTGGCAGAGGAGGACATGCATTCTTATTACCATGACACTGGTTAATGTGGGCTGTTAGCTCTTACAAGGGGCAAGCCCTGTACTGAACCAAATGGCCAGTATGGACAAGAAAGACAGAACAGCTAAGGAAACTTACACAATCCTTGTTCCTAGGAGGTTTAGTAAAAATAGCACATATTTAAGCAGGTAACCTGAATTAGTTACCTTTCTTGATCAGTAAAATTTTGGTAAAAATAATAACAACTACAATGATGACCTTACTGGGCTGTTGGGAAAATTTAAAGAAACTATATGTGTATGTGGTATGTATTTTATATACATAAATATTTTATAAATACTATATACATATAAAGCATTTAACAGTATTTATTTATTCATTCATTCATTCAAACACACAATAAATGCTGGATACCTAGGTTCTTTTTGTTCTGCTCTCTTGTCTTATATCTCAACCTGAGTTTTGGCACAATGCTTGAGATGCCTCTTAAATCCATTTTTCTATTTTGATTTGGATTTAAAATACATTTAAAATACATTTTGATGGTTTAATGGTTCTGAAGGACCTAGGGGCAGGACAGGAATAAAGACACAGATGTAAAGAATGGACTTGAGGACACAGGGAGGGGGAAGGGTAAGCCGGGATGAAGTGAGAGAGTGGCATGGACATATATACACTACCAAACGTAAAATAGATAGCTAGTGGGAAGCAGCTGCATAGCACAGGGAGATCAGCTCGGTGCTTTGTGACCACCTAGAGGGGTGGGATAAGGAGGGTGGGAGGGAGACGCAAGAGGGAGGAGATATGGGGACATATGTATATATATAGCTGATTCACTTTGTTATAAAGCAGAAACTAACACACCATTGTAAAGAAATTATACTCCAATAAATATGTTAAAAAAATAAATTAAAAGCCAACATGCTCCTCCCTCCCCATTGCTGCAAAAGTGCCAGTACAGGCTGATTCAGCCCAAGTAGAGATAACCCTGGAATATTACCTCAGCACCAGAGGGAAGTTGTGCTGTGAGATCAGCATTCTGGCCTGATCACGAATGGATTTTTCAGGAGGGTGTGGAGATAAAGGAACCCTCCTACACTGTTGGTGGGAATGTGAATCGGTGCAGCCACTATGGAGAACAGTATGGAGGTTCCTTAAAAAACTAAAAACAGGGCTACCATATGATCCTGCAATCCCAAACCTGGGCATATACCCTGAGAAAACTCAAATTCAAAAAGGTACATGCACTCCAGTGTTCATAGCAGCACAATTTAAATTAAAGACATGGAAGCAACCTAAATGTCCATCAACAGATGAATGGATAAAGAAGATGTGGTATATATATGTAATGGAACATTACTCAGCCATAAAATAAAAAATGAAATAATGATATTTGCAGCAACATGAATGGACCTAGAGATTATCATATTCAGTGAAGTAAGTCAGACAGAGAAAGACAAATATCATGTGATATCACATATGTGGAATCTTAAAAAAATAATACGAATGAACTGCTTTACAAAGCAGAAATAGACTCACAGACATAGAAAACAAACTTATGATTACCAAAGGGGTTAGCAGGGGCAGGGGGAGATAAATTAGGAGTTTGGGATTAACATATACATACTACTATATATAAAAATGGTAAACAACAAGGACCTACTGTACAGCACAGGGAATTATATCCAATATCTTGTAATAACCTATAATGGAAAATAATCTGAAAAAGACTATATATATGTATAACTGAATCACTTTGTACACTTGAAACTAACACAACATTGTAAATTAACTATACTCCAATTTAAAAAAGAATGGACTTTTCCAAAGGCAAATAAATAAATAAATAAATAATAAAATACATTTTGATTGTTTAAAGAAATTATCATTTCCCTCTTCTGCTAGAAGAACAATGACTTAGATGTTTCTATTAAATCTAAGTAACTGGCTTCTTAAAACTGTAAACAGTTGGAATCAGAGGGTTTCAGGGGAAAGAAAAAGATGAGTGAAAAAGCATTCCCCTGACTGCATGCTACTCTCTTAAAACTCAATTTTTTTATCCTGATACCCTCTCTGTTCATCAGCCCACAACATTTGCTTATCTCATTGGATATTTAACAGCCGAGCTCAGTTGGTTGTCTTTATGTTAGGGTCTGCTGTACTTCCCAGATTAGAGTTATCTATAATTTGCATCTCACAATGCCTGAAATGGTACCTCCGGGCACTCTCCCCCTTGTTCTCTGCCTCAGTGTCTTTACAAAGGCTGTCCTCTCTGTCTCAAGCTCTTGAATAAACACCCTGCAACACTGCCAGCTACCTCCTAGGGACCACCCCTCCCCCTAGGCTCTGCACAATCCCACCTCTTAGTTAAGTCCTGGGCAGTCTTCAGATTTCAGCCAGCTGCTTAGGAGAGTTGGGTCCCCTTATTATATACATTCTAAAAACAAAAACTGTACATTTTCTTTAACTTGTCAGGTTGCAATTATATGTGTGTGTGTGTTTATTTGATAAACATCTGTCTTGTCCTCAGCACCATAAGCTACAGAATAATAAAGACTTTGTTTTCTTCTTCTTATATCACTGTACTAAGTACAGTGCCAGGCACATGGTAAGCATGCATGCATTTGTCGAGTGAATAAAGTATTGGTAATGGCCTACCAAAAAAAATCGTTCTCATAAATATTCCTAAGCCTCAAGTCCACATAGGGTGATGCTAAAATGGCCCTATAAAAGAGGTATTCACTAGAATAGTGAGTAGAACAGCCAGGGTCTTGGGAAAAATCAAGGTTGCTTTTTCAGATACCTTATAGTCAATCCTTAGGTTAAACCTAATTCACATACTATGTATGGTGGCAGCATGAATACAACAGCCAGGATAATATGAGTTGTGCTTTCTGCTCCACGACTGTGTACCCTGCCCTTCTGAACAACACCAGGCACACAGGAAGGGAAGGGCATCAACCTCTGTAGCTCTCCTGTGATGTGTCAGTTATTTTACCTATGCCATTTCCTTGAAGGGAAGGATGTAATTCTGGTTATTCCATGTTGCCTAAGGCACCTATGTCAGTCTAGAACATATAGCAAGCATTGTATTAACTATTAATGCTTGTTTAAAAAATTGCATGAATGGGCCTCCCTGGTGGCGCAGTGGTTGAGAGTCCGCCTGCCGATGCAGGGGATACGGGTTCGTGCCCCGGTCCAGGAGGATCCCATATGCCGCGGAGCGGCTGGTCCCGTGAGCCATGGCCGCTGAGCCTGCGCGTCCGGAGCCTGTGCTCCGCAACGGGAGAGGCCACAACAGTGAGAGGCCCGCGTACCGCAAAAAAAAAAAAAAAAAAAAAAAAAATTGCATGAATGAAAAGGGAGATCCTATGACAATGCAGGCAACCATAGACAAGCAAAAACAATGGTTACTTATGGGGACATGTTTTATATACATGTGATTTAGAAGAGAGAACTGTAGCTGGAATAAAATTCCGAAAAGTAAAAAAATACATTTGGCTAGTGCTACAGTAGAAAGTGTTGAAGTAAAAGGCAATTAAGAGTGTGTTAATCACTGAGATAAGTTCTTAGCTAACTGTGAAAAGATAAGATAACCAAATTTGACTAGGTAAGAATAAGGAGATGCTTGTTATGTGGTACCTACCTCCAAAGACATTGCTTAAGAAATCTGCTTGGGGCTTCCCTGGTGGCGCAGTGGTTGAGAGTCCGCCTGCCGATGCAGGGGATACGGGTTCGTGCCCCGGTCTGGGAAGATCCCACATGCCGCAGAGCGGCTGGGCCCGTGAGCCATGGCCGCTGAGCCTGTGCGTCCGGAGCCTGCGCTCCGCAAGGGGAGAGGCCACAACAGTGAGAGGCCCGCATAACGCAAAAAATAAAAAAAAAAAAAAAGAAATCTGCTTGGCTTCAGCATAGGTAAGCCCTCTAGATTTTGTTTGTGTGTTCACAATGGAAAATTCCAAATCAGTACAGAAGTGGAAAGAATAATACAATAAATCCATGCACCCATGGCTCAAATAGGTACAAAAGTAGAAAGAATAATACAATAAATCCATGCACCCATGGTTCAAACTTCATTTTTTTTTAAAGATTTTTTTGATGTGGACCATTTTTAAAGTCTTTACTGAATTTGTTACAATATTGCTTCTGTTTTATGTTTTGTTATTTTGGCCGTGAGGCATGTGGGATCTTAGCTCCCCAACCAGGGATCAAACACACACCCCCTGCACTGGAAGGCAAATTCTTAACCACTAGACTGCCAAGGAAGCCCCTCAATTATTTTAAACACATGAAAAATCTTTCATTTATACCCCCACCATTTCTCCCATAACACTAGATTATTTTGAAGCAAATCACTGGTATTATAATATTTCCTCAATGAATGTGCCAATCCTAAAATATAATGACTCTTCTTTTTAACATAACCACAATACCATTGTTATACTTAAAAATTATAATTCCTTAGTATCTTAGTATCACAATATATCACATAAATGTTTTTATTGTTTATTGGTTGGTTGGTTGTTTTTGTGTTGTTGTTACTTGTTTGTTTTTACAGTCGGCTTGTTAGAATCAGAAGCCAAACGGAATCCATATCTTGTATTGGTTGATATATCCCTTATGTCTCTCTTAATCAATAGTTCCCCCCTCCTTTGTAATTTTATTTGTATTTTGTTTATCTTTTGAAGAAAGTGGGTCATTTGTAGAGTCTTCCACGTACTGGATTTCACTGATATGTCACCAGAGTGTTGTTTAACATGCTCTTCTGTCCCTTGTGTTTCCTGTACAGTTGTAGTTAGAGGCTTGATAGATTCATTTTCGATGTTTGGCAAGAATACTTCATAGCTGGTATTTTGTACTTCCTTTTGCATCACTTTAGGCGTCACACAGTATCTGATTGTATCTCTTTTTTTTGTTGTGTTAAAATTGATCAGTAGATTCAAGTGTTGCCAACCTGAGCAGTCCACTATAAAGTTTTTTATTAGTTTTAACCAAATAATTTTAATAGCCTTTGATACTCTTTGCCTAGATGCAGTTTTCATTAGTGGTTGTGAAATGTTGGTATTCTAATTCTCTCATTTTTTCTGCATTTATCATTTAGAATTCTTTTATAGAGAACATTTTCTTATCAATGGAATATGAATATGTATGTATATTTAGTCTTCATTATAGTTTGTATACAAATTACAGGATAAATACTTTCCCTTTGTTTACCAGTTTTCAGAATGAATTGGTTCCCTAGCATCTAATAGTGGTCACAAGTTTGTTTGTTTTTCTTCAAAGCATTATGAACTCATGGATTAAATACGTTCAATATACTTCAATTCACTGTAGTTATTATCCCTATTGATGTTTCAATTACCCATTTTTGAGACAAGTAGAAGCCAATTCAAGTTGCCTCTTCAGTCCTTTTGATATGGCTCCAGTGAGTTTCAATAATCTCCTTACTTTCAATATTGAGATTTCAGGCTAATTTTGTACATTTGCTGCCACAGACCTGGAATCAGCTATCTCTTCAAAGAGCTCTTGTTCCTTTTATGGAAATGAGTGTTCAGGGACTACAGTCTGGATGCTTGGGATGATCTTTGCTCTGGGTTAGTAATTTTTTCTAGTTCTTTTCAGTGGACAGACTTAGAAAATATGTAACTTTTGAAGAGAAAACTCATCAGGTTTTTATAAAGTTCGTATTTCCAATTCAAATTTAGGCCTATGGGTTTTTACACAATTTCTTTGATTTTATATTTGTATCTCTTTCCTCTTATGCTGAAAATATTGACTCAACAGCATTAACATAATTACTTATTTGCTTTATCCATATATATATACACACACACATATGTGTGCATGCATACCTACCCCTATTATACACACATTGGTTTAGAAAAAAAATCTCAATAACATTAACACTATGCTTACTAAAAACAGCTGAATTTTGTTGTTCTTTTTGTCCATAGGATCTATTCCACAAAGGATATCCTGTCAAATTACTGTGTTTTACAATCAATGAAATAATTTTTCTCTCACTGATAAAACCACCAACTCAATACAGAGTTAGTTTCATTTGTGTCATTTTGCCTTTTATTACTTAGACTTAATTTTGTTAATAATAATGTGAAGAATATACATGATTCCAAATCAAATCTACTAAATAAGATACATGCAAAGAAGTCTAGCTTCCGTCTATACCCCTTCCAATCTATTTTCTCCCTCCCCACTGGTTTTTAAATATAAGCAAATGTAGGTATCTATTTGTATCCTCTCCTTTCTTAGGTAGAACTTAGCATAGTTTGCAAGCTTATCTCCAGAGTGCTTTTTTCATTAAATAAAAAATCCTAGAGATCCCTTTATAGTGATATACAGAGAGTTTCTGCATCTTCTTTATGCAGCATGGTCCTCCAGTGTCCTGACCTACTAGGGCTTATTCCTCTACTAGTCTACATTTGTCTGGTCTCTAGGCTTTTACTTATCAGAAGCAGTGCTGCAATAAATAGTCTAGAACATGTATCTTTTCATATTTTTACTATTGTATTTTCTGGATAGATTATTAAAAATGAGATGGCTGAGTTAAAGGGTAAATGCATATGTAATTTTGCTAAATATCACCAATAGTGAATGAGAGTTTTTCCTTTCTCTCAGCCTTGCTGACAATGCATGCTGTCATACTTTTGGATTTTTGCCAATCTGGTATGTGAGAAATGATATCTCAGTGAAATTTTAATTTACATATCTCATATTCTGAGTGAGGTTGATCAGCTTTTCTCACACTTCAGGACCATTTGCATTACTTTTATTTTTTTCTAAAGATTTGTTGAAATTTTTCTTCTCTATGTCTAGAAGTCCTTTATGCATGAGGTGATATAAGTTGAAGGATTTTTCCAAGTCAGCCATTTGTCTTTTTACTTGCCTTATCATGTAAAAGTTGTTTCTGGAATTTGAGTCGTAAGAGGAAAGTATTCCACACTCCTAATCCATAGAGGAATTTGTCCATGTTTTCTTTTAGTATTTATATAATTTTTCACATTTAAATTTCTAATAAATTTGAATTTATTCTAGTACACAGTAGAGGGATAGATTGATTTGTCTTTTTCCAAATGGGTATCTAGTTATGCCAATATCATTTATTAAAAACTCCACCTTGCTCTTCCTCTTTCTTCCTCTTCCCTTCCTTTCCCTCCATTTTTGGAATAATACACTTTCAAAGCTATTTAGTAGAGTGTCCCCATGTGACACAGAGTGGTAGTGCCTGAGTAGAGTGAGAAGGCTCAAAGAGGAAAGGCCTTAAATAGGATATCAGAGTTCGGGTTGTGCCTGAAGGGTGTGTGTGTGTGTGTGTGTGTGTGTGTGTGTGTGAATGTGTGAGTGTGTGTGTATGTGTGTGTGTTGGTTAGGAGGACCCAGTGTTAGGCATGAGAACTCAACAAAGGAAGGCGGACATTTACATGTTTGGGAATCAAAGTATGAAACATCAGGGCCAAAGCAGAATGAGGAGGTCATACGCACACAAGGTTGGCTTGGCACGCAGTGTTGAAGCCCAAGCAGGGAGAGGAGGATGTCCACACTGGGGGGAACCCCAGCACAGGGTGTCAGAGGCCAAGTAACATGTTGTAGAAAGGCATCTGCATGGAGGAGGAGGTGTGGCAGTAGTGACAGGAGATTGGTTATATCCAGAGGAATTGAAACAGGTAAATATGTGAAGGATTTTGAGAGATGATTATCTCATTGTTAAAGAGTTACAACATAAAATGAAACAAAACAAAAATGGACCCCCTTAACTGAAAACTGCAAGATAATGCAGAGAGAAATTAAAGAAAAACTAAGTAACTGCAAATAAATACAATGTTAATGTATTGAGAAACTCAGTTAAGAAGTGAATCTTTCCCAAAGTGATTAATAGAGTCAATGTCATCCCTTTCAAAATTCCAGCGACATTTTGGTAGAAATTAGTAAGTTGATTTTAATGTTTATAATGAAATACAAAGGACCTAGAATAGCTAAAATAATTTTGAAAAAGAAGAAAATAGAAGATTACAAGTATATGATTTTAAATCTTATTATAAAATTATACTAATAAAGTATGCTATTGGCATAAGGATAGATATATATCCATGGTATAGGTCTTTTTAATTTCTCTCTGCAATATTTTATTGTTTTCAGCATAGAAGTCGTACATGTCATTTGTAAGTATATTGAATTTTTGACTCTATTTTAAATGGTGTTGGCTTTTAAATTTGATTTTTTAATTGGCTGTTGCTAGTGTATGTAAATAAAATTAACTTTGCATCTTGACTTCTATCCTGTGAGCTTGTTATATTCCCTTTTTAATTTCAGTTGTTCTTGTGGATTCGTTTAGAATTTTCTGCATATATAATCATGTCATCTATGAACAAAAATAGCTTTTTATTATTCCTTTCCTCCGTATACTTTTTATTTCATCTTCATGCCTTATTGCACTAGCTAGGACTTCCAGTACAATATTAAATAGAAGTGATGAGAGTGGGAAATTTTGCCTTATTTCTAAACTTAGGGAGAAAAGAAGTCTTTTACCATTAAGTATATTAGCTGTAGTTTTTTTTGCAGGTGTCCTTGATCAGGTTTAAAAAAACTTCCCTTTATTTCTAATTTGCTGAGAGGTATTATCATAAATAGATATTTAATATTTTTCTGTATTTATAGAAATGATCATATGGTTTTATTCCTTTATTCTGTTAAGATAATGAATTACATTGACTGATTTTCAAAAGTTAAACTAACCTTGCATTGCTGGAATAAAACTCAGTTGATTATAATGTATTATGTTTTTTATATAGTTCTGGATTTTATATCCCAATATTTTGTTAAGAATTTTCTATCTAAGTTAATAACACTATAAGTTTGTAATTTTCCTTTCTTATAATATATTTTAATATGTTTGTCTTATCATCAAAGGCAATATGTTATGTTGGCCTCATAAAACAAGTTTTGATATATTTCCTCATCTTAAGTTTATTGAAAGCACCTGGGTAATATTAGTTTTATTTCTTCTTTAAATGTTTGTTAGAATTCATCACTGAAGCCACAATAGCCTAGACATTTCTCTGAAAGAAAGCATTTAATTATGAATTCAGTTTCTCTAATAGAGATGAGACTATTCACTTTTTCTATTTAATTTTATACTATTTTATGTAAATTGTGGGGGTTTTTTTCAAGGAAGTTTTCCATTTCATCTAAGTTGTTAAATTTTTTGGTGTAAACTTGTTCATTGTTTTTTCTTATCACCTTTCAATACCTATAGGTCTTGTATTGATGTTCCTTTATCCTTCCTAATGTTAGTAATTTCTGTCTTCTTTTTGCTTTGTCTTTATCAGTCTTGCCAAAGTTTATCAATATTAGTAGTCTTTCAACAACCAAACTTTTGGAGTCATGATATTCTTTATTAATTAATTTCTGCCTTTATTTTGGTCCTTGCTGGGTATGTCTAAATATATGACACATTTCAATGCTCAAATATGTGGAAGTGACCTGTTTATGCACAGAGGCCAGTCAGGAAATGAACTTCTATTTGTCAGAAGTTACTGACTAACTTTCAATGGAAGCTATTTAACTAACCGTTAGACATAATTCAGTTAAGGGAAAAAAAGCAAAACAACCCCTTTAATAGAATAGGAAATGCAGATAAAAACCCTAATGTTATTTGATAAGACTTATATTTTATTGTTAAACCTAAATCTTCTAAATTATTCAAGTTCAGTCACCTGGGTTGTAAAAAAAAATATTATTTTCATGGTATAGTATATAATCGATTGCTCATAGCCAAAATTTTTCAGAAAAACCTTTGACTTTTAATGAGAAAAAAATCATAGACCTAAACTTTGATTGAGAAACTAAAGAGAGTGGTTTGTATTTAAAGGTATGCCATTGTTAATTGGTAAATCCGTTTTTTAGTTTATTTAATAGGATTTTTTTTATTGATGATGAATTTGTCATTGATATCTCTGAATTCAAGAAATAATATACATAAGTATTTTTCAGAGAAATGGTACTCGGTGTCTGTGTAATGGGTACAGTGTTTTAAAAACATTTTCTGATTTGTTTTTTTCTAACTGGGAATCATTGTGTCTCCCTGTATCTTGGCCAACGAAAGGCTTGGTTTGAGAAGGGAGAGGCCTGATGTAAAGAAGCCTCAGTGGAAGATGGGAGTGTGAAAAAAAAATGTACTCTGGTCCCTAAAATAGACAGAAGAAAGTGACTGAAGGATAGGAAAGTAGTGAGGCACTTGGATCCTGATCTCCTCTTCTGGTCTAAAGTCCCAGAGTAGGCTAGGGAAAGCCAAGAGCAGAAGGGCTTTCCTCCCACTTCCTGCCTGGACTCTGGGAGGAGACCACCTTGCAGGTTGCTCTGCCTCCAAACAGTGGTGGCTTCATCAGAGTAAAGGGCAGTACAGCAAATTTGGAGAGGGGACGAACCATGTGTAAGCCCGTGAGCTGCACTGTCCTCCTGCACCTTCAGTAGCTTATTCTGCTATTAGGTGTCAAAACTGAAATGCCAGCCTGGGCAGTCTGAATTCAGAAACTGAACAATTAATTACCCAGCTGTGCATGGAGAGAGGGGGCATGGAAGAGAATCTCTGCTGTTTCCAAAATGCAGTGAGCCTTCCTAAGATCGCTACTGCTGTTGTTTTCCCACCTGAGCTTAAAGGTCCTCCAAGCATGACCAGACTCGTGGAAAGGCTTATGCCCTGCCATCCAGCAAGGCATAGCTACACCTGTATTAAGAGAAAGATGTATAGCCTTAAATGTACTTACCATTAAATAAGAATGAAAATATATAGCCTAATACTCTAAAGAAGAAGTTAGAAAAGCAATGATAAATAACCATTAAAAAAGCAGGTGAGAAGAATTAATGAAGATAAAAGCAGAAATTAACTAATTAGAAAATGAAAATTTTGCAAGAAATAAATACATATTGATTCTTTGAATATACCAGTCATCAAAACAAATCTCTGAAAATCAAATCAATATAAAAATAAAGAAAATATGAATATGAAACATATGGAATTAGAAAGAGAATATAACTAAAAATACAAAGGGGTATTTTTTTGTTTTAAGTTCTAGGGAATGTTATGTATAATTACATGCTGAAACTCTGAAAATTTCATTGATACTGATGACCTTTTAGGAAAAGTAAGAAACCAAATTAAAAGAAGAAAAGGAAATAAACCTGAATTGAGCAATATTCATGAAAGAAAAAGATGAAGCTGTCAAAGCGCAAAAGCTGCTGCCCCTGGGGAGCCATTTCTCAGGCAAGTTTGTTCAGATCCTAAAAAGTATGTCCTTGCTGTTTAGATTCTTTTTGAGCTTATAAAGTTTCCTTATTAATATTAAAAAGCTAACATAATCCTGATTCCTAACCCTAATAGAAATAACACACAGAGGGTAAAAACAAAACGTATTGCATCTTCATGTATAAATGTTAATGCACAAACCCTAAATAAGATAGAAAATCTAACTTTTTCATGAAAAAGCTGAATTGAAAAAAGTCAAAGAAATTTCCTGGCTTCAAGTCTTCTCAGTGCCTTTAATTTGTTCATATACAAGAAGGAGGAATTGTGTTCAGTCTTTCCAAATTTAGTTGATTATAAAATCTTTTTTAATGCCAGACATGATGTGCTTTATAACTCAGTTTGAGAAATATTCAGCAATGTCAATAGATGAAAGCAAGGAAAAGCAGGTGATCATTTTGATAGATGGTAGAACGGGGAATGACAAAATTCATTTTGCTAAAACACTTTGGAAAACCAGACGGGAGTGTACTTCAAAACTAAGAGCCAACATAAAATTTCACAATGATGGATTAGAGGCATTTTTGCTAAAGTCAGAAAAAGAAAAAAAGACTCAGCACACTTATGTAAGAATGCTTATATATTCCCACTGGGGTACTGATGAAAGAAGAGAAATAACAGACACAAATACAGGGAGGGAAAAATATAGTGTTAGTTTACAATGACTGGTTATCAGGAAAAGAACTCAAAAGAGCCAACCAGTAAAAGTTGAAATCATAAGAATGTTCAACAAGGTAATCAGTTAGCAAAGAAAAGCTCAAAAGTATATTAATAAAAAATAAACTATTAGGAAATGGAAAAATTTTCCTATTTTCCATAACCACAAAATATAGGAAGTAAATAGAAAAAAGTAAAAGAAGTATCCTGGACTTGAACAAAATGCTTCAACTCCAATGAGGGACATAAATGAAGACTTGGATAGCTAGAGAGACAACATGACTCTGACAAAGCAAATATCAAGTTATCTAAAGAAATGCAGTACAAGGAAAGCAAGTAGGCTGATGAGGGGGAGCCAGCAGGGCCAGGATGGTTCCTCACAGAGCTGACCTGACCCGACCAGAATTGCTGGTTATTGGGCAGCTAGTGCATCTCCCTGAAAGAGTATGATGTGATGGTCGAACAAAATCCGCCCCAAGGAGAGGTTCTATGGAGGACTTTGGGCCCTGGGACAAGTATCTGTTAAGACTCTTGTTGGGAGAAAGCAGATCAGCACTGTGGTGAGCTCCAAAGAAGTTTCAGATGGCCTATTCAAACCTACTGAGAACAAACGTGGATAGGCTGAAAAAGAGGACACAGAAAGCAAGAATAAGAAGAGCAGAGCAATCCAGTAGGAGGCACAGAATTTCCTGCTTTCATTTTACTTTTGGCTACAAAGCCAGATTCCTGGTTCCCCCACAGTAACTGTTTTCATGTGTGATTAGGGTCATTTTGGAGGAAAGAAAGTTGTAATGTTTACAGGGCAGTTGTGGTGAGAAACCAGGTTACTTTAGATCTGGCTAATTGGTCTGGGTTGTATGCTTGTGTATGCCTGGATTATAGTTTAGAGTCTCTGCAGCCATCTGTGTGAAGAGCAATGTTCACCATTAAGAAAACAAAACAAA
This sequence comes from Mesoplodon bidens, assembly GCF_964165515.1. Taxonomy (NCBI): domain Eukaryota; kingdom Metazoa; phylum Chordata; class Mammalia; order Artiodactyla; family Ziphiidae; genus Mesoplodon; species Mesoplodon bidens. The sequence continues at coordinate 66,468,479 of NC_138166.1, read as the reverse complement.
GGAAAAGAAAAAAGTTACTTTTTGAAGAAAAACAATCAGGGATAGAGTGGGGAAGACTTGGAATCCTAGATGTAAAGCCACATTATTTAACACACTGTGCTATCAGAATAATGTAGGGTATACAAATCAACGACACGTATTAGAAGGCCTTGAAACACCCTTTAGTGTGTATAAAAATACATTCATTATGAAAGTGATTTATCAGTTAAGATAAATTTGGCTACATGAAACAGAAATCCAGTTATGCAGAATTCACTAAAGAGGAGTTTCGGTTTCTCACAAGCAAGACGTCTAGAGCTAGCATGATTATTCCAGAAAATCACCTGGGGTTAGAGTTCTCTGACCTCCTGTCCCACCATCCTCAGCAGGTGGATTTGCCTCAGGTTGGGAAGATGGTTACCTCACTGACTAACAGCATCCACCTCATATTTCAGGAACAAGGAAGGAAAAAGGTGAAATGACACTTAACGTGAGACCACCACTTCATAAGATGTGAGCTGTTCTGCTCTCTGGCACACACAGTCAGCTGCAAGGAAATATGTGCCTGTTGCTCCCAACAATTGGGTTCTATTTGTCTAAAAAACAATGAGAAATGGTTATGATTAGTAATGAGTCAGCCATGAGTGGCATTTTAAATGAAGGATGAAAGGTTGGATTGATCAACACATAGAGTGATTCTGGCTAAGCATGGCACGGCAGGGGTGTGGGGGAAGAAAACTAAATTAGAGTTCTCCCTCACTTACTACATAAATATAAATTCCACGTGGATAAAAAATGTAATTGCCAGGATAAATCATGGGTAATACTCATGCAGTCACGCGGTGGGGGGGATGCTTTTCTAAGCCCAATGCCACAAGTGTAAAGGAGCATAAAGGAAAAGATTGATGAATTCAGTTATTGAAATGTTGAAAACCTTTTTGTTATAGCTTCCAAGCAACAAAATATCCATGAACATAATTCAACAAAAAACTATTTACTAACAAAAATCTTTTCAATATATACTTCAAAGGGTAAATCTCCTTAATGTAAGATTTAATTAGAGAACAATTAATACAATAAAAGGCAAAGGTTCATTAACACAGTTTGGAAGAGAAGAGAAAATTAACTATCTGATACATGAAAATATGCTTAACTTCATTATTAAGCAAAGGAATGCTAATTGACAATAATGAGTTACCATGTCTTACCTATAAAACTGTCAACTATTAAAAAACCTGATGACATCAGTGACTGGGGTACAGACATATATGTCTACTAGGAGAAAAACTCGAACTGTTTTTCAGTGGGCAATATAACAGTGTATAATACACAATATATTATAAACAGTATATAATATATTAAATACCTTAAATGCCATTGCTAATGTTTCTTCTGTAAAAATTTTTAGGGATCTGTGAAAGGCTTAGCTATGAAATTTTTGTCATGATATTGTTATTTAGAGTAAAAATTTGGAGAAGCATAAATGTTCACAACAGGAAATTGGTTAAATAATTTTGTTATACAAAAATAGTTTATTCTCTCATTGTTAATTATACTATACATGAAATTTTGTGATATGGAAGTACTCTCCTGATATATTAAAAAGAACATACAGGGTAAGAAACATTAAAGAGATTGACAAACAGAGACTAAGAACAAGATTGACATGCAGAGAAGATTCAAATGAATCTTTGAATTTATGTTTCAATTATCTGTAATTTCCTTTTATAATTAATATGCAACATTTATAACAACATCAAAAAGCAATAAAATTTATCGTGAATAATGTTACACCAAAATATCAGTGATGGTTATCCCAGGATCAGAGGACTGTGGAGGCTTTCCATTTATGTTTTCATTTATAAACTTTTCTGTGTTTCCCTTTAATGAACAAGTAAACTGCAATCTGAGGAAACAAATACTATTTTTTTAAAAAAAACACTGAGATGCTCTCTGTTGCTCTCGTAATAGAGTCCAAAGTTCATTAGAAGGTATGTAAGTTTCTTCATGATCTGGCCTTTACTTGCCATGAGACATCTCTCTTACTATCTGTTCTACCACAGTCCAAGGCTGGCCAGAACTACTTTCAGTTCTCTAAAAATAGCAAAGCTCCCCCTCCCCCTCTGGGCCTTTGCTCCTGCCCACATGCCCCTTCCTGACTTCTCACAGCTCCTTCTACTGGAACCCTCACACCCCCTCACCTTCACCACCCAGCTTGGTGGGTCAGGTGCCCTGTGCATGCCTACATCATTGCATTAATCGCACACCATTTTCTGTTTGCTTGTCTTTCTCACACACTGGATTCTGCATTCCTGTAGGGAAGCATTTAATGAGTGATCAACAATTATTATTGTCAAAGGAGGTAATGAATGAGTAAGAGAACAAATGGAATCAGCCTCTGTGTATCAGATCCTGCTGTGGACATCTCATTTACTTTATCTCATTGAATACTAACTGAGATTTATGCAGCAGGTGTTATGCACCCCTTTCCAGCTAAGGAGACCAAAAATTTAGGAATTTGGATCACACTCAGCAGCCCCTGGTGTGTAGTAAGTGATAAAAATTACAGAATAAAAGTGCACTCACAGTCTGTGGCCATTTCTATAAAGTCAAAACTAAGTGAAGAAATGAGATAATTAAAACAAAAAGCACTTTGCTATGATGAGGTTGAGAGTGGAAATAGAAACAGGTTATTTTACTTTTTTCTTTTCGTCTTGAATTATTTTAGATATCTACATAGAGGCCTGGATTCATCTGCATTGAAGCCCCTTGAGAATTTTGATAGGTTGAACCAAAACAGAATAATGAAATGCACCCTTCTAGGCAGGAAGGCAGAAGCAGACATAAAAGATGATTTCTCTGTGTTATTTGGCCTTTATGAAAAGGACCATGATGAGCTCCTAGAAAATGCATTATTGATGTGATGTAATAAGGTGAGCTATCTTTCTTCTTTTCAAATAATGACTTATTTTATATAAACCGTGGTATGAAACAGTGCCACTAAAATTGTTTTTCAGCACAAGTGAATTGTATTTGATCTCATACCCTGCCTTTTCCATCTGTTTCAATAACTCTCATGTTTCATCAATGAAGCTTTATTCATGTCATTATTCCATTTCTAGTTCAGCATGGATGCAATGGATTTGAGAAATTTTTCTTGCCTGAATCATACCCTTTGTTCCCTACATTTAGTTTTCTTGGTTTCTGAGTGATTCTTGGTCAATTCATGCTTACCTTCATATTTCATTTCCTTCTACAAAAAACCTTTAACTGAGCTACAGTTGAGAAAACAGATGTTTGCCAATAATTAAATATTTTGTTGTTTAAAAGGGCAGCTGCCTCTGCTTAATGTCTTGAAAAATATTAAAATCCACAGCCCTGTTCTTTTACTGTATGTGTGTATCTTAATTGCATGCAAGATTGTTACTGGAGCAACAGGGCAAACAAACTCAAAATCCATATAAAGGGATTTTTATTTAGAATATCAATTTGGAGGAGAAAAGCTAATTAGGGCTTGATATAACATTTACAAATCCAAATTACACAAACATTAATGTTCTTCCCCAGCTACATTTGATAATGATGTATTTGTTGTCTACTTAGCATTCAGTTGGCACGAACTCATAAATATATACATAGTGAGTGAATATCCATTTTCTTCCTTCCCATGATGGAAAGTCTTTTGTGTGCCAGGCACTCTGCTAGACAGCGTCTCTGTTCTCTCGGAGCTCACGGTCTCGGAGGAAGATGAAATCACACTGATGAGCGTATAATTACAAGCCAAGGTGAGTGCCCTGAAGACAAGGAGCATGGTCACAGGAGTTTCTCTGGGGTGAGACAGTCCACACCTTCCAAACCTCTACACTGTGGTCCCTGGTAAATCTGTGAAATGCCTGCCCTGCCTGTGCTCACACTGAAACATTTTCCCTGCCAAATGCTTGAGGCAAAAAACTTGATAGACCTGACCTGGCCAGAATTTTAAAATTCAGTTAGAAAGTCTTCTGCTTCTGTGGTTGATACTGCAATGCATCTTATTTTCAGATTTTTAAATTTTTAAATGTTTAAAAAAATAAATTTATTTGGGGCTTCCCTGGTGGCGCAGTGGTTGAGAGTCCGCCTGCCGATGCAATGGACGCAGGTTCATGCCCCGGTCCGGGAAGATCCCACATGCCATGAAGCGGCTAGGCCTGTGAGCCATGGCCGCTGAGCCTGCACGTCTGGAGCCTGTGCTCCGCAATGGGAGAGGCCACAACAGTGAGAGGCCCGTGTACTGCAAAAAAATAAACAAATAAATAAAAATAAAATTATTTATTTATTTATTTTTGACTGCGTTGGGTCTTTTGTTGCTGCGCGTGGGCTATTTCTAGCTGCAGCGAGTGGGGGCTACTCTTCGTTGCAGTGCACGGGCTTCTCATTGTGGTGGCTTCTCTTGTTGTGGAGCACAGGCTCTAGATGCACGGGCTCAGTAGTTGTGGTGCATGGGCTTAGTTGCTCTGCAGCATGTGGCATCTTTCCGGAGCAGGGCTCGAACCTGTGTCCCCTGAATTGGCAGGCAGATTCTTAATCACTGCACCACCAGGGAAGTCCCTTATTTTCAGATTTGAAATGAGAAATTTCATCCAGGTGGCTGCCCACCTACCAAGGCTTTATTTAGAATGTTTGGTTTAGAGAGTATCTGCAGCAAAGAAGGGCCTGGAACAAGCACCAGAATTAAATCCACTGTGGCAATGGCCAGGCAATGTGGTAGTGCTCGGCAGCATGCACAGTGTTGCCTGGACAACTCTGTCTCGCTTCACCATTGCTCACAAACTCCCTTTGCATCCCATGTACACACACACACACACACACACACACATAACCCTTACATCAAGTGTGTACTATTAATTAGAATCATTAGGAAAAGACTGATAAAGCAAGAGGTACTTGAGTCCATCCAGGATAACTGAAACCCAGGGAAGAAACTGAAAGAGAAGAGTGAAAAATTGGCCTTTTGACAAATACACACGGTCAAGGTAAACACTGTATCTGGGAATGATTGACTGGGCTCCCAGTTAAGTGAGTTCATGTTAGACACTTGATGACTTCACATGGGGTAACTATTATCTGACCAAGCTGCAGAAAAACACAACTCAGAAAGTTAAGTCTGTTAGCAGAGAAGGGAGGGGAGAAGGGAGGGAGGGACAGCCCAGTCCTCAGGGTTATTTCATGTCTCTTTGAATGTTCAGTTTCAGATTTGAACCCAAGTCTCTCTGGCCTCAAAGCTCTACATTTTCTGCTAAAGTGTAAGCATACAACAAAATCTCCATTTCCAAAAGTCAGCCCTCCACATAAACTCAGTTCATGCTGATTTCAAAAAGCAGAGGCAGTTTTAATGGTTTCCCATGACATGATGAAAACACCCAAACTCCCAGAAAGGCTTTCACAGCCTCCCACCCAACAGCTCGACTATTGATCTGATCTTACTTTCCACTTCCAGGAACAGCTCTAGTCTGCAGCATTTCATGTTGTTGGCCGTCTCCCTCTGGACGCTCCTTTCCCACCCACCAAAGTCCTTTGTGTTCTTTGTGTCCCTGCTCCTACCATCCCACCTGCTGTAGGAGGGCTTCCCAATTCCCTTCCCAATTCTTGTCACTCTCCCTGGACTTCTGTTACCTGTCTCATGTCTGAGGTTATCTTCAGCCATCTGAGCATCTCTCTACAGACCCAGCACAATGCAGGGCACAGAACTGGCTTCGAATAAATATCAGTTACATTGAATTTAAAGATGATGGGTCTGTAACTTTATTTGCAGCTAACCTTAATATCCTCTGGAGGTTTCTCCTGGAAAATGGGAACATCACATTTCAATGATTAACACAAAATCCAAAGGGAGCAAACCCAGCATGGCTGTCTTGTAAGCGGCTCCTGTTACTTCCAGTACCTGATTAAGAACTTGCCGGCCCGACCAGATTATGTGTTTATGTTAGACCCAATCTGAAGGATGAAATGATGCTGGATAGAAAAAGTCCCATTGATTTTCTTTCATGTGCCTCAGCTCAGCAACTGTGCCTGGGTGCCAGCCATGTCCAGTGCAACAATAACCAGAGGCCTGGGTGTTCTGAGGTGAGCTGTGGGCTTGAAAGGCACGTTACAGGGTCCTCAGTGTTTTCTCTGGGAGATGCACCTGCTTAGATGCCATTCAAACTACCAGTTTCTTGATAAATTGTCCTTGTACTGCTCCAGCAGAACCCAGGTGGCTGTCTGCACAGCCCTCAGGTTGATGGCTAGCAGACCTGCTCTGCAGGACTCTAGAAATGCAGCACCTTTGTCTTCCTTAATTCCTTAATTGGCACAGAGGAGATTCCATCCTCCTGGGAAGGCCACAGGGAGACAGAGAGCAGCGTGGTAAAGAAAGCATCCCGCCCATTGAAATGATACCTATTTATTCCATGAGCACTTACACCCAAAAGGAAACAAACATAAAATTACAAAGTAGTTTATGCCTTTCTCCTTATTCATTATTTCCAACATTATTCTTCAGAGCCACATGCTGCCTTCCTTTAAAAGGCACCAAAACACTTCTCAGATGTTGTCAGAGTGCTATTCTTTCAACATTTCAGGATGTTGAAACTTTTCATTTAATATAAAAGGTTGAAATATCTTTTAAAAATAATAAAAAGCAAGAAAAAAGTTCATGAAGGCCCTTGCCTAGTGAGTGGGAAATTGCCACACTTCCACATTTTTCCCAGGCGTTGCTTGCTGTGACTTCCTGCACCTGCCAAATCCTCTCATCATTCTGTCCTCAGGTTTGCTGATGCTCCCTTCTCTACACCTGACACAGACCAAACATGGAATATGACCCCTTCTTCCTTGATTCCCACAAAACTCCCTACACAAGGCAAGTATGTGCAATCACTTTGACCAAAGATCCTGGGGCAATGGTTGGGGGCAGGGCTTACGTTACAGAGCATCAAAATAATACATGGAAATGGAATATTTTTCTTTTTAAAATTAATTTTTATTGGAGTGTAGTTGCTTTAAAATGTTGTGTTAGTTTGTTGCTGTACAGCAAAGTGAGTCAGTCATATATATACATATATCCACTATTTTTGGGATTTCCTTCCCATTTAGGTCACACAGAGCATTGAGTAGAGTTCCCTGTGCTATACAGTAAGTTCTCATTGGTTATCTCTTTTATACACAGTAGTGTATATATGTCAGTCCCAATCTCCCAATTCATCCCACCCTCCTTCCCTCCTTGGTAACCATAAGTTTATGCTCTACATCTGTGACTATGTTTCTGCTTTGCAAATAAGTTAATCTCTATCATTCTTCTAGATTCCATATATAAGCGATATTATACAATATTTGTTTTTCTCTTTCTGACTTACTTCCCTCTGTATGACAATCTCTAGGTCCAACCACGTCTCTGCAAATGGCACTATTTCGTTCCTTTTTTAATGCCTGAGTAATATTCCATTGTATATATGTACCACATCTTCTCTATCCATTCCTCTGTCGATGGACATTTAGGTTGCTTCTGTGTCTTGGCTATTGTAAATAGGGGTGCTGCAATGAACATCAGGGTGCATGCATCCTTTCAAATTAAGGTTTTCTCTGGATATATGCCTAGGAGTGGGATTGCTAGGTGATATGGTAACTCTATTTTAAGTTTTGTAAGGAACCTCCGTACTGTTCTCCATCGTGACTGTACCAATTTACATTCCCACCAACAGTGCAAGAGGATTCCCTTTTCTCCAGACCCTCTCCAGCATTTACTGTTTGTAGATTTTTTGATGATGCCCATTCTGACAGGTGTGAGGTGATACCTCGTTGTAGTTTTGATTTGCATTTCTCTAATAATTAGTGATGTTGAGCATCTTTTCATGTGTTTGTTGGCGATCTGTATGTCCTCTTTGGAGAAATGTCTATTTAGGTCTTCCACCCAAAAAATTGAGTATTTTTCAATCAAACTTATAAACACCATTTTCCTTTATGGTTTTAAAATGAGTAATGCACTTTAACATCCTATTCTTGAAGTCATATTTTCAATAAAGTAAGACAACTGAAAGGTGGCCATTGCTGTTTCTAGAAGTCCCCTGGCCAGTCCTACTACCAGGAGGGCCAGCCTAAGGTTTTTGCCTGCTTTTCTTTTCTCCTCAAGGCCCAGTCTCCCATCCCGCACTCAGCTGACTCCCTTTCCTCCTCCACCCCCTCCCTCTCTCTGTCCACACAAACTCTGAATTCAACTCAATTTCTCATGCAAAGCCACTCAGTTCTCTCTATATTCTGTCCCCTGCTTTCAAACCCTGTGTCTATCTGAGTGGTAGGAGGGAGAGCTACACTCAATAGAGCCACAGATCTCTTAATTCATTTGGTTAAGCAAAAAATCATTTGCCCCCGAGAGCAATCACGTTAGCAGAGGGCAAAAGCATAGATGCAGTGTTTGTTTAAATAGCAATTAGAAAAATTGTTGCTACCCTGAACTGTGGCTTCACCAAAGAACCCGATTTTTCTTTTTAAGAACCCTATTTAAAATGTGGCAAACAGTAGCAATTTGTATGGGAACTTTGTCTATTTGGCCTGCTGCAGAAAGGCAGTCCTCTTTCAAATGAGCTCTAGGAATGCTACTGTCATCGTATCTTCCTGGGTCACTAGCCAGCGACAGGACAATTGAGACAATGTAAAGAAGACTACCCCCACCCCCTTTTCCCAGCCCAGTGATCTGCACAACCATCATTGGTATTCTTGACTCAGCCCTCCCACAACAGCTCTATTCAGTCTCTTCAATTCTGTTCAGACTTTTTGACCTGGATCTCAACTCCTTTTGGGGGCCTTACTTTGTACTTCCTATGCCAGGGTCCTGGACCTGTTCTGAATCTACCCTGATCCTGGAAAATCTGCTTTCTGTGCATTGTCCCCACTCCATCTAATCTGTTTAGCTTCATATGAGCAGGATTCAGTGACCTCTGCCTTCATATCATTTTTGCCAGTCCCAGTTTCCAAAGGTCACATGAAAGCCTTGAGGAACATCATCCTTTCCCTGTCATTTCTTCCTCCAATACCCCAACTCCCACTGGGAGTTGACGTTTCTTCCCAGAGGCTTATTCCAATCCTCCACTTTGAGTGGAGTGCACTCTCTGCCTTGCTTCTGGAACTTTGAACCATCAGAAAGAACCATGGAAATATTACTGGTCTAAGACCAGCCAAATGCCTCTTTGTTCTGAACAAGAGCATGTTGGAGTCGTTTGCTTGCATTAAAATGGAAATTTCAGGACAATAAGAAATAGAAACTTGTTCAAGGTCTCACTCTCCAATCCCCTATTAAATGAAGTACCATGTGATATTTAAATAGCACCTACACTCCTGGATAAAGGAGGGCTTCTTCAGCTGCAGACCTGCCTGGAGCCCCAAGCAGTGGGTGATGGCCGTCGAAGCAACCAAAACGCTGTGAGCAACCAGCATGACCCTTTCCAGGGCAGGGTAGCCATCTCTACCCTCTTGCTATTGCATCCAGGCCCAAAGGTATGATCATAACTTATCTTACCAGATTTGGGACAATATGGGGTAAATGTCATCCTAATTTTGGTAGAAACATAAAAGCAAGTAAGCATGATGTCTAAACAGATGGAATTTTAGTCTAGGGTTTGCAAAAGTTATATTCGCCTTCATTGTAATCGTAATTGCCTATAGAGTGGTAAGTAGAACTCCTTGTTCCTTTCATAAAAATCTGCAACTAATAGCCTCAGCCTGTTAATCCTGTTTCTCATAATTGAGAAACACTATCTGATGGACTCAGGGGTCTCCTGTAACAACCACATGCCAGTGAGCGGTACTGTTCTGAGAAGAACATCTGCCTTCCTTGAGGACCACACACCCTGGTCCTCTTACAGGTGGACACACATACTCTGCCTCAGTGACTAGTCTGGGGTTGGCAACATCTTCATCCTGGGCAATCAGAGCCCTTCCCATGGAACTGTGTAACTTGAGCTCACCAGAGACAGCCCTTTCCACTCTGGAGGTAAGGTTGGGAATATGTGAGTCCAGAGCCTTCAGCTGCTCCTGGGCCTACTGCCTGTCCCAAGCCCGCCTGCAGGAGGAGAGAAGGAACCTGACACACACAAGAGAAGCAGAGGTGAGGGACACCGAGGGGGCCCGAGGTTCCAGTGACAAACGTCCTTAGAAAAGCTGTGGGTACAGCCTTCCTGAGGCTCTGTTTTTAGGTTGTGGTTTTTTTCTGATAATTGGTCTTGACTTTCTGAACTACCCTGATCCCTCCAATGTATCTTTTTTTTTTTTTCTAAGAAGATGTTGGGGGTAAGAGTTAATTAATTAATTTATTTATTTTTCCTGTGTTGGGTCTTTGTTTCTGTGCGAGGGCTTTCTCTAGTTGTGGCAAGCGGGGGCCACTCTTCATTGCGGTGCGCGGGCCTCTCACTATCGCGGCCTCTCTTGTTGTGGAGCACAGGCTCCAGATGCGCAGGCTCAGTAGCTGTGGCACACAGGCCTAGTTGCTCTGTGGCATGTGGGATCCTCCCAGACCAGGGCTCGAACCCGTGTCCCCTGCATTAGCAGGCAGATTCTCAACCAGTGCGCCACCAGGGAAGCCCACCTCCAGTGTATCTTTTTATGCTTAGAGGAATCTATTTGGTTTTCTAATACCTGGAACTCAAAGAATCCTAATTACCAAATGGCCCATTATTTATCTTGATAATTGATATAATTACTATGTGCCAGCAATTGTATGAGGCCTCGAGGAAATGCACGTAAGTAGGATGGCTTCTCCTCCTACAGTACTCACCTTCCAGGGGAAGCTGCAGCTGGTTAGCACTCCTTTCTCTGAGTTCCTGGATTTATCTGGGTGTCAACGACCCTTTCTGAGGATACTTTAGCACGCTCTCTCCACAGGAGCAGCAATGGCCCTTTTTCCATTTTATATTCCTATTATCTAGTGCAATCATAAAGACCCTCTGAATATTTGTTATGGGAATAAGTGAAATGCAATAATAATAACAATGAAGATGTTTTATAGTTTTCAAAGCCCTTTCAGATAAATTATATCAAATACCCAGAATATCCATGGGATCTTTATAGTAGAAAGTTGATGTTTATCAGCATCACAGCCAAATAAAAACATCCTGTAAGACCTTCAGCTTCCTTCCCTTTTCTTATCTAATCTTAATATGGCTTTCTAAGGAGGCCTTCTTACTGGGAAAAGAATGAGCTAATGACCAGGAGCAGGGGAGGAAGAGTGATAAAAGCATCTGGTTAACTTGGTTGCATTTCCTGAAAATAAAATTAATTGGTTTCTGTCGAAGATGAATCTCAGGGCCTCAGGTACCTAACAACCTGATCCTCCAGTGGTGACCTAGGAAGCAAAGTTCAGGATCTGCAAAGCTGAGGCCCCGACACCTCATTCACTCTTTCATTCAACAAGTTCTATTGAGTGCCAATTATGTATCAAGCATTACGGTAATTGTTGTGACTCTCCTCACTCTCCGTAATTTACAGCCTAGTACAGTGGTTCTCAAACTGACTTGTACCTTGGAATCACCAGGAGAGCTGACACCTGAATCCCACCCCCAGAGATTGTAATTTCATTAGTCTGGGGTGTGATCTGGATATCTGGAGTTTTCAAATGTCCCCAGGTGATTCTAAGTGTGCCACCAAGGCTGAGAACCACTGGTCTAGGGGAAGAGAAAGATGCATAAGCAGGGAATTACTAGTAAGATTTAAGCACATGATGCAATGGGGCCACGTGAGACCCTCTCTGCCCAGGCTTGGAAGACCCTGAGAGGCTTCCCGGAGGAGGCAGCAGAGACCTAAGGGGCCATGAGGACTGGCCAGGTGATGATGCTGGGGAGATGGGAGAAGAGTATTCTGAGCAAAAAGAACAGTAAATGTCATAAGAAAGTGCCCTGAAGAGAGAGAGCAAGCCTGGTGTGTTAGATGAGAATAGAAAATGGCTTTACAGCAAAAGGAGAGATAGGCAGTGATAAAAATTGAGCTTGAAAAGGTGAGCAAAGGTCAAAACACAAAAATGGAAGTTTTGGGAAGTAATTCGGAAGGCAGTGGGGACACGTGACAAGGTGTGCACCAGGAGAATGAAAGCATCAGCTGTGTTAGAGCCAGAACCCTCATTCATCGGAATAACTCTGATGGCCACACCTGTAAATAGGACCAGCCTGGTGGCATGTTAATGTGGCTTTGTAATTGTGTTAATGATTTATCCTCTCTTTTAAAAATCGTGTCTATACCTAGTCATTGTGTGTGATAAATTTATAGGCTTCTTTTTCTCCCCACGAGATCAAAGCCACTGCATCATCTCATTAACCTTCACCACTGGAGAAGATGGTGAGGTAAATGATATTATATTAGGGAAAATTTTAAACACTTAAAGTTTAAAAGACTTGCCAAAAACTCAGTGTGATAAACGGAGAAAATGCCAAGTTCTGGGGCTGCTTTTTCTGCTGATTCTTAGGCTCTGATTTATCTGTGAGATGACTGTGGAGAGAGAGGAACAGGTCAGCTTAGAGCATTTCTGAAGAGTAGGGCAGCACCGAGCTTCAAGCTAGCCCGCATTTAGAAAAATATCAGAGAGGAACGAAATTGCTTTTTGCTCAGAGAAACTCTTCTGGTTTCAGTTCCAGGGGAAATAGTTAATTCATGAACTGAGCTGTGAGAGAAATGAATGCACTGGTTCCCAGAGGAAAAGGGATCTGGCCATCTCACCAACTGCTAATACAAAGTTTAGGCTATTTTACATTTGCCCTGAATGCTAGATGAGCTAGCTAGATATTGCTTATCTAAAGCTAAAACACTTTGGACTGGATTTGACAGGTAGACTTTTGCTAACTCAGCCACAACATGATGAGGTTGGCCCATTTATTTGGTTTTGAATCGCTCAACTGTGTTTTCCAACAAACTGCCAGCTCTCGTAGGCCCCCATCTGATTTTCTGCTGCTCATGCCTGAAGTCCCCTCTCAGCCTGATCACATGAAAAAGATGGTTCAAGTTTATCTTTCAGTTCCAGCTTTGAACTCAGTCCATTGCCTGAGTTCAGACAAAGAAGTCAGTGTGGATTAGACCAGTGCTTCTCAAACTGTAATGCATGTACTCCCAAATCACCTGGAGATCTTGTGAAAGCGCAGACCCCACATGCTGCATTTCTAACAAGCTCCCAAGTGGTGTCAATGCTGCATGTCCATAAGCCACACCTTTTTCTCTACCTGTTCTGAACCTCTGAGATCTCTCCTCTCAAAAGCATCTTCCCCGTCAGCCTGCTTCAGTTTCTGTTAGTAGAGCATCTGAGTCTTAAAGGCCTTTTGCCCTTCCAGAGTCTCCTTTTTAAAACACTTTCCCTGGAGGATTAATATTTGATGCTCTGTCTCAGCTAAGCGTATCAGGGATTAGGTTTCAGTTGGTTGAAATACAAACCAAAATGGAATGAGTCAGGACTGTAGATATTAAAGGGACAAATGCAGCAGGGAACAAAGAAAGGGACTCATTGATGATACATTCTTCCCCAATTAAAGAGAAACTAACAAATGAAAACCAAGCCACTCTTCTTGTCTTCAGCAGAGTTTCAAACCAGAGAATGTTACCTAGAACACACTGGAGAGTCATAACCTTGGAGGTAAATCCCACTCTGCCCTAGGATTGGGACTTGGGGCAAACTCTAACCTTCTGCATTCGTTTCCTAATCTGTAGAATGGAAATTATAGTACCTACTCCATCCACCCCAAGTTATTGTGAGGGTTAAATGAGATATCTAATCTTAGCTATTGCCAAGCACCTAGTATGATGGTCCTAATAGTCACTCAAAATGTACCAAACAATGCTGTGGAGGTCTGCAAAATTCAGATTAGCAGAAGAGCTCGAGAAGGACTTCAGGAATTCAATAAGCTCCAGTTTGGGATGTACAAAGGAAATACACATCATGTAATTTGTCCTCTTGTATCTTGTACTCCATCTCAGCTCTCCGCCTGTGATGATGCCTTCCTCGATGACTCCTTTTTTTTTTTTTTTTGCGGTACGCGGGCCTCTCACAGTTGTGGCCTCTCCCGCTGCAGAGCACAGACTCCAGCGGCCATGGCCCGCGGGCCCAGCCGCTCTGCGGCATATGGGATCTCCCCGGACCGGGGCACGAACCTGTGTCCCCTGCATCGGCAGGCGGCCTCTCAACCACTGCGCCACCAGGGAAGACCCCTCGACTCCTCCTTTTAATGATTGCTCTTATCTCATTTACTCCTAGATTCTTTTTCTAGGGAAATGCATATTTAAGAAAAAAAACAGCCGGAGGAATTATTACGGATTCTTCTTGGTATACCTTACTTAATTAGAAGAAAACACTGAAAATCCATTACTTCACTTGCCATTTACTACCTGATGTTGGGCAAATAACAAACTTTCCCACCCTTGGTTTCCTGCTCTGTTGAGTGGAAGCAAGAACAGCTATCCCAGAGGGTTGTTGTGCAGCTAATATGGAATATTATTGTACATGGCCCTTCAGTCATTGAAAACTGCAGTCCCTTCTACCCCAAACCCCCTTCAGTGTCCCTTCATCCCATGTGTCAAATGGACTAGTCCCTTAGAAGCAAATAAACCAACCTAAACGTTGATTCTAACCTTATTGCTTCATTTTTTTTCCAAACACGATATGTTCACTCCTGTTCTCTTAACCCTTCCCAAGCTGATGCTACCCATTTCCCCCCAAACTGTAGCAGCCCAAAGAATTAATTGGAGAAGCTGAGTTGAATGTGATGTTTTAGGGCTGTTCTTTTCTAACAATAGATCTAAACAGGGCTAATTTGAATTTCTAAGGAGGTCAGCATCTCAGCCACTCAGCCTCATGGTGGGGACTGCTCATGGGAAAAGGAGGTGTCAGGGACAACACTGCAGGGGTCAATGGGGACTCCCCAAGAGGGGCTCTCCTTCTCCTCCCTAGGACTCAAATGGCCCCAAGCCAAGAATCCAAAACAAAATTGTCAACATATGCTTTGTTTTCCGACAAATGATGTTCAGTTTAGGCCATGATAATTTTTCTAAAATACCATTTAATATAAATTTTGTTTTTTATGTGGGTTAGCAGATGGGGCCTGAAAGGTGCAGAGCAGAATGGCTGTGTGGTATGTCGTAAGTCAGGTTGGTAGAGTGACAGGTTCCATGTGTCTGCATGGGGTAGGGAGCTGTTAAAAAAATAAAAAGAAAATCAGGTCAACACTTAGGTGTTATGAAGATGAAAAAAATCATAATTTAAGAATCTAGGTGTTGTTAATCTGATTTTTTTTAAGATGGGAAATGAAGTGTTGAAATACCCCTTGGGTAGAGCACCACTTTGATCAATTCTCACCTCCTCTTTGGGCCTCAGTTTCCTTATGCAGAAAAGGAGGCTAGTTTTGGGTCAGAGATCACAAAGAGATTTCCCTTCATGTGCTAAGTCTAACCTGTGGCAGTGGCTGCTCTGAGGACTGGCCTGAGAAGTCTGAGGCTCCAGCTGGACTGGTGTCACGATAAGTAATTATTATCTGTCATGAGTCTAGGGTAGAGCCTGTTACAGTTGTGCTAAACACTTGAACCCATGTGAATTAGATGGTTTCTGAAATCCCTTGCATTCTTTTTTTAAAATATTTATTTATTTTCCTCTTTTTTTGGCTGTGTCGGGTCTTAGTTGTGACACATGGGATCTTCGTTGAGGCATGCGGGATCGTCTCGTTATGCATGCGGTCTCTTTGTTGTGGTGCTCGGGCCTCTCTCTAGTTGTGGCATGCAGGCTCCAGGGCACATGGGCTCTGTAGTTTGCGACATATGGGCTCTCTCGCTGAGGCTCATGAGCTCAGTAGTTGTGGCACACAGGCTTAGTTGTGGCGTGTGGGATCTTAGTTCCCCGACCAGGGATCGAACTTGCGTCCCCTGAATTGGAAGGCAGATTCTTTACCACTGGACCACCAGGGAAGTCCCATCCCTTGCATTCTTAATAGTTATTGAGCCTAATGTCGCCACCATGGGATGAAGGGCACAGGAAGAGGAGGAGCTGCAGAGTATTAGATTGGGAGGCTCCAGAGAGAGGAGAGTCACCTACAGGTCACCTAGGAGCATAGCTTTGGTTAAAAGACACCCTGAAGTTTGGCTCCCTTTGCCACTAAATGCCACCCACAAAAATTCAAGCCCAGGCAATACATGTGACACAGAGACCAAGAAACATTTTTATAAAAAAACAACAAAGGGCTTCCCTGGTGGCGCAGTGGTTGAAAGTCCGCCTGCTGATGCAGGGGACACGGGTTCATGCCCCGGTCTGGGAAGATCCCACATGCCGCAGAGCAGCTGGGCCCGTGAACCATGGCCGCTGAGTCTGCGCGTCCGGAACCTGTGCTCCGTAACAGGAGAGGCCACAACAGTGAGAGGCCCGCGTACTGCAAAAAATTAAAATTAAAAAAATTAAAAAATTAAATACAACAAAAATATAGGTCCTCACAGTTCCCTCATTTGGCACGTAGGATGGGTTGAATGGTGGTTCCCAAAAAGATTTTTCCATTTCTTCATGCCTAGAACCTGTGAATGTTCCCTTATTTCATAAAAGGGTGTTTGCAGAAGTAATTAAGTTAAAGATCTTGAGATGAAATCATCTGGGATTACTCAGGTGGGTCCTAAATCCAGTGATGAGTGTCCTTATAAGAGACAGGAGAGGTCACACAGGAAGAGGAGGAGGGATTGTGGCCATGGAGGCAGAGGTTGGAGTGATGCAGGCCAAGGAGGGCTGACAGCCACCAGCAGCTAGAAGAGGCAGGGGAGGATCCTCCCCTGGCCCCCAGAAAGTAAACATGAGAAAATAAACGTCTGTTGTTATAAGCCACCAAGTTTCAGGTCATTTTTACAACAGCCTCAGGAAGCTAATATAGCAGCCTATTGGACCAATGGTGGGCACAGAATGGCTTAGGCTGGCCAGAGGAAGAGTCAGCGTCGTGGGTTCTGCAGAGGACACTGGCCCAGGTCCCCACCATTCCTTCCAGCCTCCCCTGCCCTTCAGACTCTCTGCCTGACACAGGATCATTTCTGCAGCCCAAGCAAGGAGCCCATGCCCGGACTCCTCTGGGCCTCCACTCAACTGCACCACCTTAGCCTTCAGATGGCCTCATGCAGGCCACCCTCAAGCCCACCTGGACCTCAGCCAAGTTCTATAGTCTAACTCAGCTATAAGCTTAATAATTCAGGTAATTCTAGTTGCACAGAATGCTCCTGGCTCTGTTGGAGAACATACTCTCAAGATAGACTCCCTCCCCTTTATTACCCAAATGACAGCTTATGACTGCATGCACAAATACCACTGAAGCTCGGCCAGCATTTGCCAGCTGAAAAATGGAGCAAAAGAGGAACTCAAATGTGATCAACCTCCCTGAAACAGTGTTTGATAAGGAAACGTTACTCTCCAATTTGCAATACATAATGGGCAAAGGGACCATTTCTGAAATTTCATCTTGATAACTTCATAATTTCAATCTACAGGAGGGAACAGCAATTCACAGTAATAACAAGTAGACCAAACCATGAATTTTTTTTGCTGTTATTGCCCGTGCCTTACCTTTTTCTAATGATGGGTATTGCTGGGCATACTGAGGAAATCTGAATTTCAGTATATAGCAAGCCCCTCTCCCTCCCCTGAAACTTACACACACTACGCCCACTTCTCATTTCATTCCACAGCCACTTACTAGACCTCTCTAGTAAAAACAGAGCCAGCTGTCCTGTGAGCTCTCCCTCCCCTCCCCTGTCACAGCTTGTGGCAAGGGACTAATGTGGCTCAAATCTCTCACTTTATTATGAGAGTTGTGGTGAGGAAAACCCAGGCCACGGATTCTATTTACTATATATTGCTATAATACCATATATTATTATAGCTTACTATTTACCATCTGTGTGACATAGAGCATTTATTTGACACCTGGGAAACACTGGCTTCTCATCTATGGGGAAGGAATAATAATAGTTTTCTTGCATGATTACAGTGAGAATCAATGTACTTAATTCTGGGCCTGGCACATCTAAAGTCCTCAGGAAATATTCATTACTGTGATTCCCATTGCTATTATTGTGATTGTTGTCTTGACTCCCCTCCCCCAAAGATACATAATCCCCTACCTCCCCCCGATCAGGTCTACTTGCCTCCATGTTTGCTCATATGATGACTGAGGGAGGGATGCAGACCATGGAAGAAATGGAAGCACAGACTTGGAGCCCGCTGGGTCAGAAGGGGTCCAAACCATTCCAAGACTAGGAGATGCATCTGTGTACCAGCCTCTTTGATTAACTCTCTTTCATATTCTGTACACAGAGTCCTCATTAGACACTTTTGCTTCAGAAATCACAGCAGCCTAACTGACACTTGGTTTTATCTCCCAAATCACCAACCTGTGTATGAAATATGCATCACCCCAAGAAACCCATCACAAATTTTGCTTTGTGAATGATTAGACACGTTACTCCAAAATTGCCCAGTGCAGACAGCCCAGGCTGCTTTGGCCCCTCCCTTCTACCTGGAATAGCCCTGCCAGTCACCTTTGGCCAAGCACAGAGGGAAGGGCTTCTGTTTCTGTCCCTACCAACCTGGACTTTGTCCACCAAAACCTCCAGCCTCATCCCCCTTGGGGTTCTGGCTCTATGCAGCACTTTAAACTGTGGTACATCCCACTGCACCCCCTTCAGCGCCTCAGCTCTGACTCTTCCCCTCAACCTGCCCACCGCTGCCCTCACCTCTCCATTTAGCCATGCTCTTCTGTACCTGTACACACCTGGCTCTTGACCAAAATGCAGGTTTTTGACATTGCCTCGGACCTCCTTAGGCAAAGTTCAACCTTCCTGATTGTTCCCACCAATGTACTCAGCTCTGTTGTAAGTGGGAGCTGGGAAGTGCGCCTGGTCATCCAGGCGATGCTCCAAATGGCCCTGCAGTGTCCTCACCGGAATCAAAGTTCTCCCTTTCGCTGTACAATCAATCAGCCTTGAAGTTTACCTGCTGGACTTATGTAAATGACCGTGAGAAAGCAAAGGCTCTCCCTTTGGGACTGGTAACCTAACAGGTAGGCATTCCTCAGGGTCCTCTGTTGGCCAAAACATTGGGAACCTTTGTACCCTTTTCAAAAATGAGTTATTTAAACAAAAGTCAGTCAGTGCATTAGTTTGCTAGGGCTGCCATAACAAAGTATCACAAACTGAGTAGCTTAAACAACAGAAATTTATTATCTCAGTGTTCTGGAGGCCAGAAGTTTGAAATCAAGATGTCAGCAGGGTTGCTGCCTTCTGAGGGCTGTGGGGGACAATCTGTCCCACGCCTGTCCTCCAGCTTGCGCTACCCTCAGGAGCTCTTCACCTTGTAGATGGCTTTCTACCTGTGTCTTCACATCATCTTCCTTCTGTACATATCTGTCTGTGCATCCAAATTTCCACATTTTATAAGGACACCAGTCATGTTGGATTATGGACCACCCTAATGACCTCATCTTAATTTGATCATCTGCAAAGACCCTATTTCCAAATAAGGTCACATTCACAGGCCCTGGGGGCTAGGACTCCAACACATTTTGGAGGGGACACAACTTAACCCATAACTTAGGTACAGTGTATCCTTATTTATATCAAGGATTCATTCCCCAAAACCTCATAGGATATAAAGCTTTCATAATTAATTTTTCTAAAGGAAAAACAATAGTTGAGGGCAAGGTGGAGGGACACTTATCTCAAGATGTATTTATCATGTTGTTCTTTAATATTTCTTTTTTTCTTTTCTCAGTCTCTTCTCTAATGTTTTCCTTTGGGGACTCACTGAATTTATTGCCTGGCCTATCCCAGTGGTCACTTGGCTCGTGTAATGGCATTTTATGTAAATTTCACTGCAAAGTTACTGATTTTCAGACCTGATTTTCAGCACTTGCACAAGCAATATGACAGTGACATCTTGGATGATACAGTTATGTGATACAGAAATTTTTAAATGTTTAAGTAGCAATGAATATTAAAATAACAGCACAAAAGGGATCAAAACCCCTTGTAGAAATTCTGGTGCATGCAAACCTGAGGGTGATCCACAGCCCTCTGACAGAGAAAGCAGGGTATTTCCATTAAGCAGCTGAAGTGACACTGTCGCCTGGCAATAGTGTGAACACTATTCATACAGGCCCCCTGCTTTGAAATTGTGAGAATTTTTATTTTATTGAAGTATAGTTGGTTTACAATGCTGTGCCAGTCTCTGCTGTACAGCAAAGTGACTCAGTTTTACACATATAGACATTCTTTTTAAAATATTCTTTTCCATTATGGTTTATTCCAAGAGATTGGATATAGTTCCCTGTCCTGTACAGTAGGGCCTTGTTGTTTATCGATTCCAAAGGTAATCATTTGTGTGAATTTGTTTTTAATTTGAGGAATTTATAGCTTTTTTAAATTTCAAATTTGAGTAACCAGTTGAGACCTTGTTATTACTTCCAGGTCACGCTGTTTCAAATTCACATAGTTCAAATTTGCATTAAGTGCCACTGAACTGTGTAATAAGCACCTTTCCTTTAGCAGGAAGAATTGTAGAATAAAACTACCCAGAGGAAACCAGACAGATGGAAGCCTCATGTCTAGTCACAGATGCCAGCTTCGTGTAGATCAGGAAGAAGTGGGTTTAGACATGTCTCATGGTTTTAAATTATTTATTCCCCAGTCCCTTCTGCCTAGCTCTGAAGTCTACTAACAAAAGAAATATTACCTTTATTATATGTTCGTTTGTCCTCCCCGTCTCCAGCTGCCAAAATAAGCCTTTCGTTTCTTGGTATAAATGCTAAGCTCCTATAGCAAAATGACCTAAAGGTGACATGAGACAGTTAGCACTCAGCAGTGTCCTGCTGTGGGTGCCCTCATATCAGGAGTCCTGAGACTCAGCCTTTAATTAAGACTTGGCTCTGCCATCAAAAAGTGATACTTCTTGGGACAATTTGTCTGGATTTCCATGTCTTCATAGTAATTGGTTTTGTGCATTTTTGTTAAAGTGATGGAATGACAAAGGCAACACAGGAGATGCACCACTATCCTCTTTTAGGGAGAAATATGGCTCATGAGAAGGGTATCTCAAATCATGAACCCTCTCTTCTCCCCACTAAAACCATGGTTCTCCCGAGTCCCCAGGTGGTGCTGAGGTTTCATGGGCCATGGAGAGCCCCTTGGGCCCTCCCCACCGCTTTTGCTAATGTTCTCATTATGAACAGCCACACACCACTGGCTCCCAAGCTTAAGTCTGCACCTTCACCCAGCCCTTATGGGGAAGAAGAGGCTATCTCGGCAGTGTTGTGCTGATCCTGACTTTAACTGCCCCGCAGGTCTTGGACGAGCCCATCCTTGGGCTCTTGGATAGAAGGGCCTCAGGTAGACACAGTATACATTTTTCTGACTAAAAACACATGATTTGTTTCACAAGAGATTTGTGAATTTTCAAATAATCTGAAAAATATGACAATCAAATCATATTTAGTTAAGCCTCTAATTAATTGCCTTGATCAAAAAAGAACAAACTTACATTAAATTCATCTACCCAAGGAAATCAGAGTGGGACCCATGACCACTCATTTCTCCCTTATTAGTGAGAAACAAGACACCTCTCCCCTGCCCCAACCAATCTCTATTGCTGATTCCACAGTCCAGCCCCATTTTTTTTTTTTTTTTTTTTTTGCGGTACGCGGGCCTCTCACTGTTGTGGCCTCTCCCATTGCAAAGCACAGGCTCCAGACGCGCAGGCTCAGCGGCCATGGCTCACGGGCCCAGCCGCTCTGTGGCATGTGGGATCTTCCCGGACCGGGGCACGAACCTGTGTCCCTTGCATCGGCAGGCGGACTCTCAACCACTGTGCCACCAGGGAAGCCCCAGCCCCATTTCTTCTTTCCAAAATCCTTTCCTGTCTATTTAAAGGAAGACATTAATTTTCAGCCTCATGGAAAGATAAACAAAAGGAAGAATGCATCTTGTCCCAGTCTTCAGGAATTTCAATGTAAAAATGCATTCCATTTGTAGAACAAAGGCTTGTTATTTTCACCCCATCTTCAGGAATGGTGATTCCCAGAAAGGTCTGGAATTTTAACTTTTGGTTTCATGCTTGACATCTGGATGGGTTTGTTTATGTGTGACTGTTTCTCATCTTGGGAAGGCGGGAGTGGTGAGAGAAAGGCATTAAATACTCAACTCTTGCCTGCCCACCAGCACTGGCAGCAACTGGTGTCAATAAAGATAGTGGAAAATGAACTGTGATTCCAACATCTGTGAACCAGGTCTCCCTTGGAGCTGACGTGCAAGTTGGAGACAGGTAGACGGCGCCTTGCCTCTTCAGGCTGCAGTGGGGCAGAATAACTTCTTGGGGGGAGGTAAACAGGCTTCCCAGGCATGAATATCATTCTACTCATTTTCTTCTGGAAACAGTGCTCTGAAAAAGGTTGATGAAGACGTCAGGATACCCAGTTATTTTAGAGCCATTTGGCAATTTTTTCTGTAGTCGTCCAAAAGGTCATTAGACTTGCTAACAGCCGATGTTGAATGCCAACTTGTTTGCAGAAGAACCCAATTATCACACACAAAAACCCTCCGGTCGCAGATCAGTTTACTCGCCTGCCAGCTTTCAGAAAAGAGAAAGAAACAGATGTTCCTCGTGCTCTGACTTCAGCAGACCTCCAACCAACCCCTCCAGCAGCAGAGACCTGATCTCAGCCCAGTGGGCACCTTTGAACCAAAGTCCTGCGTCCCCTCTGGCATCTGGTCCACCCCACCCACTCTGCCCCCAGCCTCCCAGGCCCAGTCAGTGCTCAGAGGAGCCAGGTCTCTTCTAACTTGTTTTCCTTTTTTAAAACAGAGAAGTGATTTTTTTTTTCTGGTTTTGAAAATAACCAAGAGCTGCAGTGCTAACTCTCAAGGTGAACTTGGCCGAAAGGAGGCATAGTTGTGGACTCTGTGACCTGCCAGCTTGAGTGGCAGGATGTTTACAGTCATTAGGAGACTCTGAGAATTGAAGCCCTCTGTAGATTTCTTGGTTTTTTTGAATGCTTAAAAATACAGTGATTTTGGGCTTCCCTGGTGGCGCAGTGGTTGAGAGTCAGCCTGCCGATGCAGGGGATACGGGTTCGTGCCCTGGTCTGGGAGGATCCCACATGCCACGGAGCAGCTGGGCCTGTGAGCCATGGCCGCTGAGCCTATGCGTCCGGAACCTGCGCTCTGCAACGGGAGAGGCCACAACAGTGAGAGGCCCACGTGCCGCAAAAAAAAAAAAAAAAAAAACAGTGATTTTTTAAAGGGCCTCATTTAGGAATCATCTATCTCATGTTTCCTAATCTGTATATTTAAACTTCTATGTCATTTATCAATACAGTAGAGGCACTAATGATGAATAATTATGAGTGTGGAACTGTAAAAGTTCAGAATATGTAGTCATTTACAGAGGCAGCGCAGCACAGTGGTCAAGGCACAGACTCTGGAGCCAGCCTGCATTTGAACCCTGGCTGTGTGACCTTGGACAACTGACAACTCTCTGAGCCTCTTTTCCCTTTTGTAAAAAGCACATGAGAAAGATCCTTCTTCATATGATTTTTGTGAGGATTAGAACAGTGGTGAATAGGTGAGAGCTAATGGTATTTACAATTTTTTGGAAGCACAAATTTGAATCGTGTGCCGTGGGATTGACATGCAATAGCTTATCCCCTGACCTGAGAGACAGGCTATTGTAGATCAGTGAGGAAGAATGAATACATTAATAATGATGCTGGGACGGTTGGTGACCCCCATGGGAAGGCAATGAAAATAGAGCCCTGCTTCCCTACTTTCATACACAAAAATCAATTATAGACAGAAATAAATTAAGGACTTAAACATGAAAGGTAAAACTGTAAATTTTTTAGAAGAAAACATAAGAGAATATCATTTTGTCCTTAGAGTAGGAGACTTTTTTTAAAGACAAAAACAGGTGAAACTATTTTTGAAAGCTATTAATAAATTCAACTACATTAAAATTAAGCACTTCTGCTCATTAAGATACCATAAAATATTGAAAAGATAGGCACAACCTGGGAAAAGAGATTTGTAACACATTTAACTGACAAAAGATTCATGTCCAGAATAAAAGAATGCCCATAAATCAAGAAGAAAAAAGCAAACAACCTAACAAAAAAGATCTGAACAGGTATTTCACAGAAGAGAAGACAGGAAAGTTACTGAACATATGAAAGTATACTCAATACTGTTAGAAGACAAGACAATGCAAGTTAAAATCACAGTAAAATGCTACTTCACACCTACCAAGTTGATAAAATACCAAGCATGGCTAGAGGGCAATGATCAGGGACTCAGATGCACTGGTAGTGGGAAGTGCGTGGGTATAACCATTTTGTAACACAACCAGGTATTGGCAAGTAGAGTTGAAAACCCACAACCCTACAGCCTAAGCCCACTCCTAAGAGTGGATCCCCAAATTTGCTGCATGTCACAATCACCTGGCATGCTTTTAGAAATCCTGTGCCCAGGCTGCACCCAGATGAATTTAAATAAGAATCTCTGGGGGTGAGACCAAGGCATCAGTATTTTTTAAAACAGCCAGATGATTCCCATGTGCAGCCAAGCTCTCCAGCCAAGGGTACCCCCTGCCTATGACCTTCAGCTGCTTCTCAGAGGATGCTGAAGAGGAAGAGGCCCAGGTTTGATGAGACACCTGGAAGGCTACAAGCATGGTGAGCAAAATCCCACACAAGCTTCCCTTTCACAGGCACTGCCTGCAGGAGAGGGGTCCTGTCCACTCTGTATTTCTACCTCTTGTGCCACATAAAAAGCAAAGTCCCCAGCAGCCCATCTGGCCCAAGGCACAGCCATGACCTCTTCCCCTACACCAACTGGGTAGCTGTGCTCAAACTGTACAGCTGAGGATGGGGCTTTCTGTGCTGTGGAGCTGAAGGCTGGGCAGGAGTGGAGGGACTCCCAGGAGGTGGACTTCAGTCAGAGGTCTCTAAATTGGGGGCTGCCAGCAGACTGTCGCTGATGTTCCCTTTTACAACATCCATATAGCTGTAGGGTGACTGCTCAAACGAGGCAGGCCTCCTCAGCAAATAAGAGCTTCCTCATTATTTTGTAATAGTTGATATAAAAAATTGTGATTGAATTTGAAATCCAGTTGCATTATCAAGGGATTTTTCAACCTAACATTTGTCAATGAAAGAAAAGGAAGAGTTGTTTGATTCTTTAGGTATCATTCTTCAATTGTTATTACATGGTTTTAAAATTTTTATTCCTAACCTTGAGAGTAATGGCTTTTGTCCATGAAGACTATCAAAACTTTAAAGATGGGCTTCCCTGGTGGCGCAGTGGTTGAGAGTCCGCCTGCCAATGCAGGGGACACAGGTTCGTGCCCCAGTCCGGGAAGATCCCACATGCCGCGGAGCGGCTGGGCCCGTGAGCCATGGCCGCTGAGCCTGCGCGTCCGGAGCCTGTGCTCCACAATGGGAGAGGCCGCAATAGTGAGAGGCCCGCGTATTGAAAAAAAAAAAATTTTTTTTAAGAGATCATCATTTAAAATCTTGATCAAAATTGCATGTAACTATTTCATGCATAAAACCTGATTTTTTAGAAAAGTATGTTCAAGGAGAAAATCTCAAGTTTCTTTTATTTTTTAAATGTGAAAAGAGTCTATATAGAAGTGTTATACTTTTTCCTAACATAATTATGTAATATTAAAAAAATCACTTTCTTAACATAATTATGAAACATAAAAATAGTTCTTTTTTCACCCGTACCTATAGAGATGCCCCCAAATCACCTGCAGCTTACCCCAATATGCAGAACAAATATCATCTTTTTCGATGCACCATGACGGCTTGGGAAGCATGGCCTTAAAGAGAAATTTTGCATGAAAAGTATGTAAGAATGTATTTTATAGCAGCATTCTTTATAATAGTAAACAAACAGAAAACCACCCAAAAGATCGACAACAGAATGGATAAATGGTGGCGTGCTCATTCAACAGAATAGGACACAGTAGGGGTATCAGTGAACTACAGCAACATGTCACCATGAAGCAATCTCAAAAGCTTTATATTAAGCAAGGGAAAAAAAGCAAGTCACAGAAGAAAATGTACAAAGCTCAAAAATAGGCAAAACCAAACAATAAATTTGGGTGAGAGGGGATTAGTGATTTTTTTTAAGGGAAAATACAGCCATTCACTCATTCAAGTCCACTCAAACCTTGACACTTGCTGTTTTTTCTGCCTGGAATACTTTCCCCAGAGAGTGATTTGTTTTTTCCAAAATAAGGCACTACCTTATCTGTGAGGTCTTCCCAGATCAACTGATAGAAAATTGTACAAGAGAACATGCAGCGCGGGGGCGTGCGCACACACAAACACACACACACATCCATCCAGACATACCCCTGCTCACACCACACAAGGATACACATCATGTGCACACTCCATACCCACCTTATTTGACTTCATAGCATTCAACACCTGGCATATAGATTTATTTGTTTACTGTCTGTCCTTCCCACCCAAGGGAGCAGAAACTTATTTTGTTCACTGCTATCTCTCCAGCACCTAGAACGGTGGTTGGCACATACTAGGAATTCAATAAAAATCATTGGATACAAATGGGGATTTATTTAGCAGTTACTTTATTCAGACTACCAAATTCTAGTGCAGGTACAAGATTTAAAGTCACCAACTTGGGTATGTAAAAAAGCACAAGCTGCTTGTCAAGCACAAGCTGCTGTCTGTCCTAAAGCACTTAGCCCACTGGGTCATGGCACATCTGCTTGTACGTACATGTCCTGAACTAGGCTGTGCACTGCTTAGGGGTAGGTATCACATTTTATTCATATCCACATCCCAATACCCCAGGCAGGGCCTTCCACAGAGCAGACAGTATTTGTGGCATGGATGGGGGGATGCATTGGTGGGTGGGTGGGAAGGTAAGTGGATGGAGGAAAGCCTAGGGCAGCTCCAAAGCCCTTTTGCAACAGAAAGATGTAGAGGCCTGTGTGGCCCCTGTTGTTTCACAGCTGTGTTGGATGACTTGAGCTGTACGTGACTTGGTAAAGAGTGCATTACTCTATTACATTGTGAATAATGAACTCTTTCCAACTAGGTGCATACACAGACAGAAAATAGCAACAAGTTCTTAGAGTTCAGGTAGTTTCAACTCTGTAGCTGAAGAGTACATATGTATTAGGGTTGTTCAGAGTTTATGCAGACCCTTTAGGATGGCGTCGTAAGTCCTCTCTCATCTGGCCCCAACCTCCCTTCCCAGGCTTCCTTCTCCTCTGTCTCTTCACTGCCTGCTGAGAACTGGTCAGTCCAAGAACACTTTACAGATATCCCATCATAATCAACTGCCCCCTCTCTGCACACCCTCGGAAAACTACTGTGTTTTTTGTCTTTGCAATATAATTTGTCCATTTTATAGATAAGGAAACTGAGGATTACAGAGATTAACTAATTTGCCCAAGCTCACAGAGTTAGTAAGTAGAAGCAACAGGATGTGAACCTGGGCTATGTAACTCCAGAGGAAATGTTCTTGAACACCATGCAAAGAGCAGGGATGTTTACTTATTTTAGCAAATATGTCAATAGTACTCGGAAAAATGGTGCTGATGTGCTGAACTGGCATCAGCCATTATAAAAAAGAATGAGTAATTGACACAAATCATAGCTCTTGGTTACTTCAGTGACTAATCTCTTTATTCAGATTACTATCATGATATATACATATATATATATATATATATATATATATATATATATATATATATATATACATCAACATATTAATTGTCAATTTCAAATGTATAATCTGTGTTTCCCTGGGCCAGAATAAAGGCTGGAGTTCAAAGCAGGGTCAAATTAACAGTAATTATTATTCTTTTATGATCTTTATTTCCTGCTTGCTCTTATAGGACTTACAACCTACTGCCAAGCTTCCCCAGAATCTGTTTATTGTAGGGAACTCCTTGGAATATCACATACATTAAGGCCCTGTTGGTTACTAACATATGGTATGGACCTTCTCTCCAACTGTGTTCTGACACCTTGGATGAGGCTCGCTAATGCCACCTCTGCTATCATGAGTAAGACAGCACCATATTTTCCCCATTTCACCAAAACCATCTTACAGTCCAAGTATAAAGCAAGAGAATGCCTGTCTCCTTTTATATTTCCCTTAGGACCCTAAACTCAAAACTAGTCTTAGATTGCCCTGGTATCTACAAGATTTTAACAAAACCATCTCTTTCTGTTTTGACAAGACACACCTCTGTCCTATGCAACCATTCCTTTGGCCCTGCCAAGGACCAACAGGGCACCCTCCCCTAAGGAAACCTTTTGAGGAGGTGGTAGAGTCTGCCCTTGGGTTTGCTGCAGCAGAATGCCCAGGAATCCAACTGGCCCTAAGGTCCATGCTCAAGCTGCCAGTGCCTGGCCTTCACAGCCTCTAGGCTCTGTGATCATTTTTCTAGTCAGGCCATGGTATAAACTGACTTGGTGACCCTACCCACCCACCCCAATTCATACATCGAAGCCCTAGCCCCCAGTGTGACTGGCCTTTACAGAGATAATTAAGGTTAAATGAGGTCATAAGGGTGGGGCCCTAATGCCATAGTACTGGTGTTCTTAAGAGAAAGAGACAGACGCCAGGGAGCTCCCTCTCTCTCTGCATGTGCACAGGGGGAAGGCTAAGTGAGGACCCAGTGAGAAGGTGGGAAGAGAGGTTTCACCACAAACCAACCAACAGCACCTTGATCTTGGACACCCAGCCTCCAGAACTTCAAGAAAATAGATTTCTGTTGTTTAAGCCACCCGGTCTGTGGTATTTTGTGATGACAGCCCTAGCAGACTGATATAGACCATAAAGGTCCAAACAAGTCCACTCAACAACTAATAGGAATCGCAATGCAGTAAAATTCCCCACACGCTTTTTCAGGGAAAGACATTTCTGGGACACCTTTTGCCCCAATGATTATTCCTCACCCACTGATTTCTGTGTTCCAAGGAGAAGCTTCCCTTCCTGCTGACTTTAAGCTTCCTGTGGAATAAAGATCATCTACAGGAAAGGCATCATCTAATCTCAACCACAGAGACTCCCTGAGGGATCAAGGAACACAGCCAGAGAATTTCACTCTCTGGGCATCTCTGCTCCTATGCAAAGAGGGGCTTATGCAGAAAGGATTTACCCACATAACAAAATTGCCATAAGGTAACTGCTAATGACATGGCTGCCGCTCCATGCAGAGCACCTGCCGCCACCTGACACAGCACAGAGCTCCACATTTTGGCAGCACTTCTTTGTCTAACAAAAATGATCTTATTTTCACAAGCAGCTGGAACTGCCAAAAGCCCCAGTGAACAAACACAGTCTGGCATATGCCACGATGGGGCTGAGAATATGAGTTCCTGGGATGGGAACTGGCAGGTTTACACACTTCCAGGTCCCAGCAGGCAGAGCACAGGTGACAGACACACACTGACCTGCATGTTAACGTCCCCAAAGTGCAGAGAACAGGACATGGGAGACGCAGAGGTGAAATTGGTATGAAAGTGCTTTAAGGTGAAACAAAATGCTTCTCACTGCTTTAACCACTGAGGAGATTTTCAGATTATTCAAAGGCAAAGGCAGCCTGTAAACAAGGTACAGGCACATAAAATATGTTTTTAACTGGAAAAGCTATCCAGGGCTGTCTAAATGCTTCATATGATAGAAATATTTACATTTACACAGAAGGAAGAAAAATGGTTAATTGGATTCTTTTGAATGAAGGACCATTAAAGTGTATTTTCACAATAATTGGTAGCTTCTTGCTCAGGGACACTTGCAGCTATAGGAGACTCTCAGGAATGTGGGAAATCACCCCTTCTCCGGTGGCAGCCTCTTGGATACATCCTCTACACTGCCACCGTGCCCCCCAGAGAGCTTTATAAAATGCACAACTCTTCACATCCTCCCGAGGGTTGCTCTTTTTTGCCCTCAAAGTTATAGCTACAGTCATCAGCATGGCCCATGCATGAGTCCCTTCATCATGGCCTTTGCCTACCCCTCTGCCATCATCTCCTGCCCTCAGACATCACCCCACACAATAAAGATCCCAAACTACTCACTTTCAGCTGTCTTCATCTCCATAACTTTGCATATACTCTTTCATCCTCTACTCTGCTGAGTGAATTATGACCCATTCTTCAACATATGGGTCAAATTTACTCTTCTTTTCAAAGCTTCCCTGATGCTTCTAGGCAGTATTACTTGCTCCCTCCTTTACATCCCCAGAATACTTGAGGAGTCCCTTTGACGTGAGGTTTAATATTCCATTTTGTTAGGATGTCTTGATACATATTGAGATGATGGGCCCAGGTGGTAGGTACCATTCTTATTTTTCTTTGAGTCTCTTTAGTATCCTCTAGGGCCAAGCATATTAGCTGTTTGCCTAGAAAAATCTTTTCCTGTTAAAATATGTGGAAACAGACAAACAAATGAAAAACACAAGGTGATTCATAAAATATCTTGAAGCATATGGAAAAGGTAATGTTCCCTAAAAATGTAGAAAAGTATACAATAAAACAACAAAAGAGGAAGGGAGGGAAGAAGGAAGGGAAGAAGGAAGAAAAGAGGAGCAAAGAAAATTATAGAGGACATTAGCTTGATGTCTTCAAAAAGACATAAGGGCATGACCTCCAGGAAACAGGATCAGGGAACCACAAGAAGAGAAGAGGTTGTGATGAAAGAAGAGATGTGACATGAACTTGTGGAACTGGAAAAAAAAAATGCAAAAAGGCAAGGAATTACAAAAGCAAAACCAAGGCTAAATTAGAGCCATAAAAACCTCTTTCTTATTGTTCAGCTGTGTTTCCCCACCTGGCACATCAGGCCCTGGCTTCTTCCTCCTGCCCAGTCTAAGCTACAGGAGTCCCAGCAGATCTCCTGACTTAGCCCCACCCCAGACTTCCTCCTAACAGCCAAAGAGAGGGCCATCTTGGAAGTCATCTTCTAGCCCCAGTCCAGCCTTCAGATGACAGCAGCCCCAGCCCACATCATGACTGCAACCTCATGAGAGGGCCCCACCAGAAACACCCAGTAAAGCTGCTTGGATTCTGACCCCAAAAAACTGTGAGACAAACAATGTTTACTGTTTTAAGTCATTACGTTTTGGGTAATTTATTATGTAGCAATAGATAAATCAGTGCAGCATGGATCCACACACGTAGTATAAGACTAAGCAAAGTTATCTCTTTTTCACTAAGTGGGACTTTGGGACCAGACCCAATATGGAATCTTTAATGGAGACTCCGTGACTCTCTTGCTTACACTTGGCAGCTATGAGACTTAGGGACAACGCTGAGAGAGACACTTCCTCTATGCATTTCCTTGAGGCCCAAACTCATAGTCTAGCCCTCTAATTATTGCCAGTCAAATGGCCCAGTAAGGCCATTCCAAGGAAAACCGTGCCAAGTAAAAGCAAGGAAGAGGGAGGTGGACTCTGAATTTGACCAACAGGCCCATGGAGGTGGGAGGAGGGGACGAGGAAACAGCTTGTAAGAGGACACAGCCCCTCACCCTCTTCACAGAAGCAATCCCAGAAGAAAAGAGCAAATTTGCAGAAAAGGGAAAACTTTCCATTCTGACCTGGAATCCAGACCTCTTTCCTTGTCCCTCAAAATTCTCCACCTCCAAGTGCTCAGAGTTATTAAATATCTGTAATCAGATCCATTCACATTAGATTCCTCTGACCTGGGTTGCAGTGGGGTTAATGCAAAGGAGCTTTATGCCTTCCCTGGAGGCCAAATGGCATTATCTCCTGGCCTCCTAAGGCTATTGTTCTCTGCTTTTTACTAATAAAGGCTGGGGTCTGATTAATTCTATGACAGAATAACAGTTTCTAATAATAGCCTATCTTCTCAAGTTCATTTTCACTTAATAACATCATACTCTAGTACATAGAGTCACTCAAATGAATAATCAACCGAGTGTTTTCACACTTACACCTTGCTAATGTGGCTTTAATGGGCAGGGTATTTAGCACAATAATTGTTTACATACAGCAACAAAAAAATTGCATGAATTTGTTAATGTTTGTAATTTTTTTCTAAATTAAAACTGTCCCCTTTTATTGAATTCTCACTAATTATTTTCATCTTGACAGATAGCTCATATTATGCTTTGGGTGAATTATCAGCAAATTGATGAATTTGTGTAGCTTAAATGAAAGAAATATTTCACCAGCAATAGCTATTTGACTATTGCCCAGCAGTCAATTTCATTCCTTGTTTAAAAGACTAACTTGCATGTTGGGCCCTTTTTTACATGTATGGATGGATGGATAGATAGAACAGGAGATAGATGGGTAGACAGACGGACAGGGAGAGAGAGAAAAAGAGAAAGGGAGAGAGAGCCACCCGGGTATACAGAAATGGAAGGCAAAGCTGAACCACACAGGAGACAAAAAGTCATTACCACTTGGCAGAACACAACACACTGGAATCTGAGTCCTGGTTCTGTGCCC
Organism: Mesoplodon bidens; assembly: GCF_964165515.1. NCBI lineage: Eukaryota > Metazoa > Chordata > Mammalia > Artiodactyla > Ziphiidae > Mesoplodon > Mesoplodon bidens. The sequence goes on along the minus strand of NC_138166.1, from coordinate 66,435,988 downwards.
TACTCCGGTACTTACAACTTTTTTGCCGAAAGCAAGTAACTGCAGCCATTCTCAGGTCCATTTCCTTGTCTGTGGTAGGGGATACCACTGCCCCCGTCCTGCCTGTGGTGTTGAAATATTTGAGTAGGTGACAGCGCTCTAAAATGACAATCAACAACAGTGTAAGAGATCATAAAGATGGGGAGAAAACCCCTCATGTGGCTGCCACCTTAATTCCTACCCCTCTATTTCCAAACTTGCTTATGCTGTTCTAATGGGCACAGTGGAGGCTTCTTGTAAGGATTCCAGTGTTTGGTTCCTTTGAAACACCGCCTCTCAGTGACTATGGCCAAGTACCTAGAGGAGCAGCCAGGGAGTATTTGCATCAGCACCTTTTAGATCATACTCCAAACACTTTGTTCTTGCCTACCCCAAACCTTCACTTCCAGAGTGAAACCAAACTCCTGCTAAAATAAAAATTAGCATAAAAGTGACTTTAATATCACTGAGCACACAATAACCAAGACCCAAACTGTGATTAGATGTCCTGCTCTGCTTGGCCCTAAACTAAAACCACCAAAAAAACAAAACTGTTCCCTCTCTCTCTTCCCTCCTTGCTCCTGGCGGGTTGGAGTGACTTTTGACGACCTTTGCCCTCCCTCTAGGACTAAGAATTTTTTTTTTTTTAAGAAGATGTTGGGGGTAGGAGTTTATTAATTAATTAATCTTATTTTTGCTGTGATGGGTCTTCATTTCTGTGCGAGGGCTTTCTCTAGTTGTGGCAAGCGGGGGCCACTCTTCATCGCGGTGCATGGGCCTCTCACTATCGCGGCCTCTCTTGTTGCGGAGCACAGGCTCCAGACGCGCAGGCTCAGTAGCTGTGACTCACGGGCCCAGTTGCTCCGCAGCATGTGGGATCCTCCCAGACCAGGGCTCGAACCCGTGTCCCCTGAATTAGCAGGCAGACTCTCAACCACTGCGCCACCAGGGAAGCCCCTGGGACTAAGAATTTTAATCATGGCATCCCGAGGCCTCACTCAAAGCCATCGAGTTCTCCTCATTTTACAAAGCCCACCTTGAGCTGTCGAGACTAGCACACAGTTATATGGCCCCTGGGATGCCCCCACTCCCACCTCCCCAAACACAGGATTGTGCAAAAGAGCATGTTTCTTGCCCATCTTTTCCCCTCGTATCCTCTGTTAACCTGTGACACAGTATTTTGGTCAAAGCGTCAATGAATGAGTCACAAATGGTGAGAGAGAGTTTCCACTTCACAAATAGTTTTCAGTGTGGGTGGTACCTTACCTTAGTAGATTTGTCAACTGCTTTTTCAAGCTCGGGAATCATGGAAACCTTTGCAGCACTGCATAGAGCTCAAGAAAAATTAGCCGAGAAACCATTAATGTGATGTAAAAATGCACATGTGCCCTGGGCCAACGGAGGCGAAGGCAGACGTGTAATGCTAATAAGATGATTCACAGGCACTTCTGGGTCCTCTAAGGATGCCCAGGACCCAGAAATACTTGTATCATCTTTGCAGCTGTTTGTATCAACAAAATACATTTTTCATTGGCCATGAAACAACAACAAAAATGCTCAGAGATAATCTCCAACATCTGTTAATCCAGTCTGAATTTTAGGGGAGCCAGGGAAGAATTCTAAGGAAACGTGGGTTTTTATCACCTCTAGGCAACTGAATGAACACGCTCATCACTTTAAGACTCTTTTCCACAAGCCCACAAGTGCCATCCTCTCTGCCAGGAAAACCTAAGCATCCATGCCCACTTGTCCCCTCTAGATCTTCACTCTTACACCTCCCTCAATGGCCACCAGAAAATACATTTATTGGAAGCCACATCAAAACCAGATGGCTCGTCATGGATTTGGGGAGCCTGGCTTCAGCCCACTGTTGCCGTGACTTTCATGACTTTTTATCAGCATTGCCACCACTGCCACCCCAGATGATTAATTAAGAGAAACCAGATCTATTATTGTCACACCAAGTGGTAGATCCAAATAATTCTGAGAGTCCTAGATGGGTGAGTATGTCATATTTTAGAATCAGGATAGGAGTGGGGCTTTACTTATTTTCTTATTCTAAGGGAAAGCAAGCTCTCAGTTGCTGGCCTCCAGCCCAGATTCATGGTCAAAGACCTGGGCTTTGTGGCCTTGAGCTTTCTCCACCTCCATTCCTCCCTTCCAAACTACATGATGCAGACTCTGCTGATGTCCGTGGAAAATGCTGTGATGTACAGCCCAGATCTCCCTTCAGGAATGAAAGGCTCATTTTCCTGGCTGTTCAGTGGGCAGTTGGCCAACAGCGCTTAGCTCTGAGCCCTCTCGGGGATTTGCCTTGGCTGAAGGGAGCCACCTTGCCCAGGGCAGCCCTCATCCAATGACTGGTCCACAGGGGGATATAAAGACCCTTCCCCTTTGCCCCAACTCAGGACAACTCTGAAGAGCCATCCTTGCTTCAAAGCTCCCTGAGGGGTCAGCTGCACCTTCCTTAGAGCTGCATCACAGCCAAACAAACTTCTCCCTCTGCCCATGCCTGCGTTCTTCCATCCCCTGCAGGGGGTGATCCCAAGACAACTTCCTATAATATTTCTTGCATACTAATCTCTATCCCAGAGTCTACTTCCTGGAATCCAACCTCTGGCTATCCCCATGTCCCTCAGCCCACCTCCATTTTGACTTAAGCTGAGGCTGAGAATCTGGTGACTGACAGCGTCCAACCTTGAGCACCTGCATTTCTTGGCATCTCTGCCTGGGGCTTTCTTAGCAAAATGGTACAACTGGGGAGGATGGAACTTAACACCCCTGGAAGGACCCAGGATAAATGCCCACCTTCCCATATTTGGGTGGCACAGTTCTGAGGCATATTCCACAGTTTCTCCAGAGTCCCTGAGATCTGTGTCTCCACTGTGCCCCCAGCCACCTCACCTGTGGACACATTGTTGGCTTTCTCCTTCTTTGTCTCATTGCTTCACTCCCTGCTTCTCTTCCCGGGATCACCTCCCAATAAGCCACTAGCACCCAGGTTCCTGCCTCAGAGTCCACCTCTGGGTGAGATGTGCTTATTTCTTTCCCTTTTTAAGCTGGAAACTCATCTTCCTGGGGGCAGAACCAAGGGGGCACTTGCAGGAAGGGGGCCATGAGTCACGATGAGTGTGAGTGTCAGGACAACCGTGGAAGATGCTAAGGACACGAGCTAGATCCTCCACAATGCCTGGCTAGTGTCGACATATTTTATGATAAAATTTATTAAGAGAAGGTAGGCTTAAATGTCACCCTTCCCCCATCTTCCTGTGTGGGAACTCCCCAGGTGACCAGAGGTTGGATGACAACAGTGACTGTCGCTTACCAAGCCCTGTGCCGATTCAGGGAGCAGCACTGGGCAGGATCTCACTCATCCTTCGAGGTCGATAAAATCATTGACTCAGTTATGAAAACTGAGACTGAGAATGGTGAGTGATTTCCATGGTCTCACCATTAATCAGCTAAGAGCCAGGATTCAAATCCAGAGCAGATCACTTCAAACTGCTAATTCCTAATCAGGGGGTAAGAGGTCACTGAAATATGCATGTGCCCAGTCAGGGGAATGCTGGGCAGCTTGGGGTCCGTGATTTGAAGAGGAGAAATGACATGGTCTTTGTGTATTTCAGGGATACCTACGAAAGCATGTAGGAAAAGGGCTAACAGGGTCCCGAAAGCTCTAAACACAAAAATATATTGAGGAGGGTAGAGAATGAGAAAAGAGATAAAATAACCACATCATCTTCCAGGTCAGCAGGGAGCCCTTGAGAAATGAGCTTGGTGACAGTCCGAGCAGGCTGAATATGATCTGTCCTGAGGAGGGCCTCTGGTTTCAATAGTGTGCCCCCAGATGTCACTTTTCAACCAACATTTATCGAGCGCTCTTGAACTGGAGACGTGGAAATAAGCAGAAAAGGCAAGTGCCCTGCCCCCAGAAAGCGAATCTACTAGTCAGGGGAAACTGATGAGAAATAAATAAATTGATATATTATAGATGTCCGAGAGTAATAAGAGCTATGAACAAATTAAAGGGGTGTGTTCACAGTTGATAATGGCAGGTGCAATCTTAGATGAGGCAGCAGAGAGGCCTCTGGGGAAGGTCACATTGAGGGAGATTGACGGATGGGAGGCAAAGCATCCAGGGGAGGGAGCAGCAGGTACCAAGGCCCTGGGCAGGGCTGGGGAGCAGCATGCAGGCCAGCGTAAAATAAAACACCCCACTAAATACACACTTTCCCCAGGCTTAACATTAAAGCGGTGTGTGTATTTATCAGAAAGCAAGCTGAGCTTTCTGTTAAATGCCCGACTTGAGCCCCGTATTCCAAGGACACCTCCACAGCTCTGTACCATAGATCATCCCCTAGGAAACCCAGCAGAGATCTGCAGGCTTCACGGTGCTCATGTCCTCTCCATTTATAGCTGACCTAATTTTTCTCTAGACGAAAAATGCACACGCCACGCGGCTCTGCGCGCAAGCCGACTCCGTTGGTTGCAAACCGATGTCCCTTCCGTCCTGCTGCCCAGCCCTTGGGTTCCAGCGCTGTTACCACACGCCTGCCCGGGCCGGGGGCAGGGTTCTAACGAGATGGAGAACATTTTATTCTGTCAGTGGTTGTTGGAGGATTCCTCTTAGGGAAGATCTACCTTGGTGAAGAAATGCTTTTACGATTTCCATTTGGAGCAGAAATAGTTCCAGGGTTGGAGAAAGCAAGTGCGTGGAGGGGGAGAAGTACTGACTGGGTGGGCATAGGGGCAAAGAAGAGGAGGAAGAGAGGGGGAGGGAGAGGACCGATGGACTGGGCTGGATAAAGGGAGCCTTACCTCGCATACCCCAGATCTTAATACATGGAACAGCCAGAAACTGCTTGTTGTGGTTAGTTCTTTATTATTTTTTTTTTGTGTGGTACACGGGCCTCTCACTGTTGTGGCCTCTCCCATTGCGGAGCACAGGCTCTGGACGCGCAGGCTCAGCGGCCATGGCTCACGGGCCCAGCCGCTCTGCGGCATGTGGGATCTTCCCGGACCGGGGCACAAACCCGTGTCCCCTGCATCGGCAGGTGGACTCTCAACCACTGCGCCACCAGGGAAGCCCCTGTGGTTAGTTCTTATAAAACAACTGTGATAGGGTTTCCCTGGTGGCGCAGTGGTTGAGTCCGCCTGCCGATGCAGGGCACACGGGTTGGTGTCCCGGTCCGGGAAGAGCCCACATGCCGCGGAGCGGCTGGGCCCATGAGCCTGTGCTCCGCAGTGGGAGAGGCCCACGTACCGCAAACAAACAAACAAACAAACAGACAAAAGAAACGCTGTGATAGGTTAACTCTTGGTTGTCACCAGGTGAAACCAACACAGTAAAGGAGGATGAAGGGGCTGGAGCTGCAGGACGTGGGGAGTGTTAGGCCCACAGGAACTTGGGGGAGAGCTTTAAACTTTCCCAGGCCTGGATGTTATTGGCCACAACAAAACATCTCCATTCGGTTCGCCTCCTCTCTCACTGACGTCTCCCTTGCTTCCTCTGCACCTCTGTTTTATTTTTCTTTCGTGATAATCTAGATTAGGTAGTAAGATAAAAGATGGATTTCAGAAAATAGATAGGCCACGAATAAACATAAATAGTCCCCAGCCTATGATATCTTTGTGACACAACTCTTTTTCCCTCCCTCTCCACCCCTTCACCCTTCCACCTTGGGGGTGCAGATATAGTTACAGTTGCTGCCATTTATTGCACTCCTAATATATGTGCAGGCATTATCTTTAATTCTTCTAAAACAAGATAGTTAATACTACTTCTGTTTTACAGATGCAGAAACCAAGGCTCACGGGGGGTTGCTCCAGGCCACATGACTAAAACAGAGAAGTGACTAAAACAGAGAAGTGCCTAAGTCCTTCTGAACTGATTTCCCGTTGCCTCCAAAAGAAAAAGTCTTTGGCCTTTTCTTGATTCTGAGAGGAACCAATCTCTCTGTTCTCTGAGAGTGGCTTTTGCAAGATCAATCCTGGGACAAGCCCTCGATTGAGCTTATTCCTTGGCAAAGCGAAGGTGGTTCAGGTCACCAACGGGTACTGAACATCTGCCATGGGGGGCTCAGAACAGAAAGAGCAGAGGGGGAAGGGCAAACGGGAGCATGGCGGTGTCCAAAAAACAAGGGATTGAGTCCCTCCTTCCCAAATTTCTAACGAAATTTTAAACGTACCTACTTGGTGACTTTACCAAGCTGTCAGAAGAATCCAGGAGCAGGAAAGATGCATGTCTCTCCCCATATACCTCCTTACTCCTCTCTTTCCCATCTTCATGGCTTACCCCATGGCTGGTTGAATATTATTCTGTCTCATATCTTCCTCGTTTTGCTGTCAGGAGGATCCAATACGATAAGGTGTATGCCAGTACTTTGTAAACTCTACTAAATTACTAGAAAAGCACCGTTCTCAGGTGTCGTATTAAGCCTGGTGGAGGCCATCCACGTGCTTGTTTCAGTGTCCTCACAGGGTGTTGCACCTCAGTTACAGCCATTATCCTCACCAGCACCAGCAGCAAGAAATATTCATCGACCTCTTCTGTTATGCCAACCTCTACTCTGAGCACAAAGGTAATTCTGTCTAACCTTTCAAAACACTCTGTAAGGTAGGTATTATCACCTCCATTTTACAGAAGAGGATGTTAGGAATTTCGTCCCTAAATAAGATGCTTTGGGTGAATTTAGGTATATTGCTTTCTGGAACCAGGTATTTGAATGTTGCATGAAGTAACTTTCTTGGTTAAACTATATCCTTCAAGGAGTTAGAAGAAAAACAGAAAGGACAGGTGCTCTTAGGGAAAAGAAGTGTTTAACAGGGGCCCCTTAACTCAGTCCACAAACCCGTAAATCACAGAAATATCCTACAAGCATCTCATGTCCCCTCATCACCATGAGCATAGACAATTCCAAGACAAGTTGCTCTGGGAAGGTCATTTGCAGCCAAGTCAGCTTTTGGGAGAAGGAGAGCAAGCTGTGACTTATGAATGCATCAGACCCAGGCTGGGGATGACATGTCACCCCTGTTGTGTCAGACTCTACTTGGTCCCTCCCTGGGGCCTCATTTGCCTCTACTCTTTCCCTGTTTTCTACTCCTACTTCCTTCTGTGTCCTCCACAAATCTCATTACCAATCAACCCAATATTGGAACTTTGTGTTTAGAAAAGGCCTTAACAATGATGGTCCTGTTTAGTCACAGAGCCAGGTACTGTTCCAAGCGATTTACATGTACCTCGTTGTCAGATCCTCACGGGTACCTGTGAAGCACTGTTAGTCCCCGTTTTACAGATGAATGGACTAAGGCACACAGAAGAGAAGAGACTTTCTTAAACTCATGCTGACTTTAAAAGGCAGAGCTGGAGTGGGGACCCAAGCAGTCCAATGTGGCTGCTTTAGAGACTATTTCAGTCATTTTAAAAGATCATTTTATTCTGGAAAGTCCCGAGTATCCAGGAAGATGATAACTGAAAATGTGGTAGACAGTGAATATGTCTCCGGAAAGTCAAGCCATTGTTCAGCCTAGAATTGGATTACAAAGGAAAAGAGCGGCAGGGCCTCACTCATAACAAGAGTGGTTTTAAAAAGAAAGATGAGGGCTTCCCTGGTGGCGCAGTGGTTGAGAGTCCACCTGCCGATGCAGGGGACATGGGTTCGTGCCCCGGTCCGGGAAGATCCCACATGCCGTGGAGCGGCTGGGCCCGTGAGCCATGGCCGCTGAGCCTGCGCATCCGGAGCCTGTGCTCCACAACAGTGAGAGGCCCACGTACCGCCAAAAAAAAAAAAAAAAAAAAAGAAAGATGAAAATAAGAATGAGGGATGGAGCCAAAAGCAAGAGCCCCTACCTGGAAACCCAGACACCTTTCAGAAGTCCAATGAGAGCTACTATGCACAGAGTGAGCATTTGGTATGGAAACTGAGCCAGGGCTTTAGAGCATCACCTCGTTGGGTGTTCCCAACCCCCCTGAGAGGGAAGTCATTTGCCAAAGGTCTTTGAGCCAGTGAGAGGGCGAGTTGGGGTCTGAATGCCTTTCTATGGGAGGCCAGAGCTGGAGCTCTGAACCACTTGCTATGCTTTTCAGAAGGTTGAGATAGAAAGTCAGTTGCAGCTGGCTAGGTGCTGTGCTGATGAAGCCAAGTGTCGTGCTGATGGAGCTAAAGATACAGGCACTGTTCCCGAGGTGGGCAGCTTCATCAACACAGTGGAAATAAGTGGGGCGTTCACTTGACCAGCTCGGTAAGGACCAATGAAAACCGATGTCCATCCTAGGAAGACCACTCCAGGAGGTCCTACCAAGACCAAATAAAGACACTTCTCAGCTTATATTAGAGTTGGTTCCCTATTACATATTAATTATAATATACTCTCTGGTCTTAGTAAATCAGAGTGGGAAGATAAATGTTATGCCTACAAATCTAATTTAAAATAAAAATGTTCTCTGTAACTCATCTTTGATTCTTGTGAGCCAGTTTATTGTCATATAAATGGGTGAGAGTTGATCATATTCTGAGAAATATTGCTTTAAGTATTTTAACTAAAGTCCTCTCTAATGGTTTATTCAACCGCTAACCATTTATTAAGAAACTACAACTCAGTTGTAAATGTCATCAGTCAGCATAAAATTGTCAAACACCAAAATAAACTCTGGTAGGAGCAGCAAAGAACAGTCCTGAATCTAGTTGCTATGCTATTCTCTAGTCCTGACTCTAGTGGCACTGACAGTCCTGCCTGGGAAGCCACCACAGAGTAAGGGCCCACCAGGGAGCAGTGTCTGGGAAATACTCTTCCAGATCAGGACTTTTCTCTTTCCACCAAAATCTGGTAGAACTAGAAATTTCCCCTGACACTGCCAACACCAACAATGAGAAGGACAGTCTATTTGCTTGTTTTTAAACAGCTAGTAGATTTACAGGATGAGAACATCACCTCTCCAGCAATTGCACAGACTTGTCAAGAGCAAACAGGAACACCAACAACTAGAGTGTTAGAAATGCAGTAGATAAAAAAGATTCTGTGACATTAAGTGGGAACTCAAGCCCTTGCAGGGAGGAAACCCAATGCTCAGGATCTAGATGCCTAGAGTCCCATCCTGAGGGCCTCTGAGCTGAGCGAGGAAGTGGCAGCAGCAGAATCTACGCAACATTTCCAACATGCTGACGACAGGGTGTGCTCTCTGTCAACCCTGGAAGCACAGCGAAATAAGTTTTCTTTTTGTTGTTTGGTCATTGGCTATACCTGTGTTTAATAAAAGGAACCTCCTGGGGCTTCCCTGGTGGCGCAGTGGTTGAGAGTCCGCCTGCTGATGCAGGGGACACGGGTTCGTGCCCCGGTTCAGGAAGATCCCACAAGCTGCGGAGCAGCTGGGCCCACGAGCCATGGCCGCCAAGCCTGCGCGTCCGGAGCCTGTCCTCCGCAACAGTACACAAAAAAAATTAAAAAATAAATAAAAAATAAAAGGAACCTCCTGTAGATTCAGTTTGTCTCAACTAATTCTTTTGTCAATTCTACAGATCTCCAGTTTAGAAACCGCTCGGGCACCTTTAAAGAATCTTTCCAAAATGGGGTCGACCCACATGACAATGACTGTCAAGATCCTGGGGCCTCGAGTGAGCCCACGCTCTAAGTCAGCAGCCACCCTTCCATTATAGTGTGTGAGACAAAAAGTGAGATAATGAGAGATACTTGGGATTCAGGGTCTCGAGGTCAAACATATTAAATGAACTGTTAGGTGACTGCACCCATGAGAGAACAGTGAGGAAAGAGCATGTTCTTTACCCCCGGGGAATTTCTTAGTGTCGTAAAAGGTGAGGAACTGCACTGGAGGACATGGGTTGATTAAAAATATCAATGCAGTGAAACATTGGAATCTGGAAATCCTAGACTCAAACCAAGCTCTGCCACCTATTAGCTGTGGTCCTTTGCGCAGTTTCGTTATTTGGGCTTTATTTTGAGCCACAGGGTCATAACAGTGAAGCACCTGCCAGGAGTTGCTACACTGCTCTTCTATCTATTTGCCACTTTGTTTATGTTGACTGCCTGTCTCCTTCCCTTGCTCGTCAAATATGTACTAATTATATACTCTGTTTCATCTCCCCTCATTGTTACTTATATATGCTTTTACTATTTCTGTATAAGTAATAAAAATTAACACCTGATTACAAATGGACAAACACTATATGAGGTACTTAGAGTAATCAAATTCATAGAGACAGAATGTATTTAAAGTAGTGGTTGCTGGGCTTCCCTCGTGGCTTAGTGGTTGAGAGTCCGCCTGCCAATGCAGGGCATGAAGGTTCGAGCCCTGGTCCGGGAAGATCCCACATGCCGTGAAGCCACTGGGCCCATGCGCCTCAGCTGCTGGGCTTGTGCTCTAGAGCTTGTGCTCTGCAACCCCCCGCTCACAGCAACTGGAGAGGGCCCAAGCGCAGCAACGAAGACCCAATGCAGCCAAAATAAAATAAATAAATGTATTAAAAAAATAAAAAGTAAAATAAAATAGTTGTTGCCAGGGGTTCTGGGGTGGGGGGTGTGGTGGTGGTAGGGAAATGGGGAGTTAGTGTTTAATGGGTATAGAATTTCAGTTTTGCAAGATGAAAAAAGTGCTGGTGATGGATGGTGGTGATGGTTTCAAAATGATGGGAATGTACTTAGTGCCACTGAAGTGTATACTGGTTAAAACGGTAAATTTTGTGTTATGTCTATTTTATCATAAATTTAAAAAAAGAAACAGAAGATAAATACCTGACTCACTCTCGAGACACTTACCTACAAGATCCACCAGAATAGAAATATTTGTCACATCCAGACCCACCTCAACACTGTCTTTTGGGAAGAACTGAGGTGGGAAAATACACACGCTCCCCCCTCCCCCCCAACCCCCCCCCCCCCGGCAAAGAGGATACACACAGTACCCAGCAGAGGGCAGAAGAGAGTAAAGGAGGCATTTCGCCTGGAATTTTGGTTTTGTGATCATTCTTTCTTTTCTAATTTGTTGTCTTAATTAAATGTTATTGCCTTTAAAAGTGAAAGTCTTTCTAAGACAACCACATTAGAGGACAGAGGATAAACGACTCTTCCACTGAGTTAAATGATCACATCATTTAAACTGTCACATGGAAATAACTGCTCTGTGCTGGGTTTTCTGGTGGTACCAAGTTCCAACTTAACTAGTCATTTTTGTTTTGTGTGTATATCCTGTACCTGGATTCTTTTACAAAGTACTCTATGAATAACTGTACTGGTGTTTGCAGAAAGGACAGTAAGAACTGCACTAAGTCTCAGTGGAAATACTATTGTAAAATTAATGGAATTCAGGTATTTAGGTGTTTTCTTTCCTCCCAGCTGAGCTACACTGCCATAACCAAATACCGTAAAGGCGCTGCCATTCACATTCACTTTAACTGAGAAAATAGCTTTCTCCTTCCCTTGATTTTCTCCCTACCTTGATTTCCTACAACATAGTTACAGTTATCCTTGATGGGCAGTAATTACTTTGGGGAGATTGCTTTCTGGCTTAAAAGGATATTGCCGTTTTATTATGTTAAAACACCAAGGGAATACTTTTCAAAGAAGAGAGCAGCGTTTTTACTACAAGGGTTTTCTCACTTCTCTCTTAAAGGAAGCCGCATTTAAGGTTGCGAATTGTTTTTTGACGTCTGGTTTCAAACAGCCTGGGAGTCGCAGGGCTGGCATGTGTATTGGAGAGGAAGGTTTGTTTAATGACAATGAGCATTAGCTCTCGCCTTCTCCCTTAGCAGCTGCTAGGCATCGTGTTAAAACTGGTGGCAGCAGCAGTAACTGCCCAGGCAATAACGGTTCTTCCTTTTCTTCAGGTAATTTGGATGCAGATAGCTTTCTCTTTCCTGCATTGAATATGATTTAAGTCCCAAATATCCGTTATTATTTCACCTGCCTTGCAACGGGAATTGTAAGCGCTCTGATAAATGATTTGAAAGACTGTCTAATTTCCAAGGTAAATACCTCTGCCGGCTGTTAACTTGCAATTTTATAACGTCTAAAACATTCTGAAATTCCTCTGTGCATACCCCGAGTGAGCTGACAGCCACGTGTCCCCTGCATCAATTCTGCCAAAAAAAAAAAAAAAAAAAAAAAAAAAACTAGAGAGAAAAGAAAACTATTTTTCTCTTTCTCTGGCAGTGGAAGAATACTGCTCACAAAATCCCGCTTGTGTGAACAATGAGCCTTTTTCTATGGAATAGAAATGATGGGGGAGCCCATCCCTACGCATGCTAGGATGGGCTTAAGGCATTTAATTTCTGTCTTCAGAACATTCCCTTCTCCTTTCTCGGAGTCAAGCTGAAGGGAGAGTGGGAGGGCACAGAGATGGGAAGCTAGGAGATCAAAAAAGAACCAGACAACTGAACAGCCCTGAGTTCTTTCAGAGGCTGAAAACCCTCTGCGTTGAGCTACCTTGTGTTGTGTGCTATGTGAATATTTGTGGCAACATAAAGATGGGTCGATGTCATCTCTAAGCTCAGTTGCCCTTCTGTACATGGTAATCGCTTGGTTTACAATAAGCTTCAGGAAAACCCACTTTCATGTGGAGTTGACCACATGAAAGCTCTGTAAGAGTTATTTTCATAACCTTAAATCCCGAATTTCCATGAGGAGAATCTAAACAAATTGTACAGACTAAATAAACATCACTGTGGTGAAGGAAAGGCTCCAATATGGAAATCATGGTGACACATGCGTTGGCAGGAGATGCATGCTACAGTAAAGTAAAATGTAAACAGCTTTCCTTGATAGAGAATCCCATATGGAAAGTGTAATCTGGCTGTAGAATGTAGACCACATAAAACACCATGTCTCTGCACTGAGTGGTAAAGCTAAAGAAGACAGTGTAGGGATGCTTGTGTTCATCCAGGCTGCACCGGGAGCGTGAACTTGTCTGTTGAACTCCATTGTGGAAAGTGGGTGCCCAGCTCCCCAGGGCACACTCCACTACAGCTCAGGCTCACAGAAGGGTTTGTTTCCTTGGGTCACAACTAAGTTCATCACAATAGAGACTTCGTCCTTCTGATAAGGGCTGTGGAAAAGGATCTGAATCCATATTTAGTGTGCCCTATATGCCAGACACTATAAAATTTAATTAAAAATTTAAACTAAAAGTACAGAAAATAATTTAACAAGCACTGTCTCCAGATTAACAAATGCCAGTATTGTATTCTCCTTGGCTCAGATCTTTGTGCGTTTGTATAAAAGATGCAAAATATTCCAGCTAAAACAGAAGCTCCCTTTGCTCCCCTCCTGAGTCCTTTTCCTCTCCCTCCCTCCTTCCCTGAAAAGGTGCCGCCCTGAATTTGGTGACTATCATCCTCCTGTGGATGTGTTAACCACGTTACCTCATTTATTCCTTCTAGCAACTCTTTGAAAAGGATATTATCCCCATGTTACAGATGAGGAAACTGAGACTCAAGGAGATCAGTATTTGCCTAGGATCAAACAGCAAGTTGGTAAAAGAGTTGAGGTTCAAAGTCAGTGTGATCTTATTCGAAACCTGTGCCCTTTTTACTGCATCCTACATCCAGAAGAGCTGGTCCTGTTCCTCACGGCACCTGAGGACCACAAGGATTCTTCCCAGCTGAATCATTTCACCTCTCCAGATCTTGATTCATGAGCTTTACTTTATGATTCCTTAATGGAACTATTTTCAAAGTTTTGCTTTTTTGGTTTGTAAAGCCCAAACACAAACCCAACTGGGGAGGGGTAAAATGGGAGAATTACACTATCTTATTATATGCATGTGAACCTCCTATCTAATATTAAATACACCGCTGGTGCATGGTTGCCTTCCTGAGGGCTAACTGTACATCCCATATTTCATTGGATCCATGCCGTTAGGGAGCTAACATCTACCTTAAAGATTTGGGAAAACTGAATGGGCTAAAATATGAAACAACTTATCCCACTTACTGGCACCGGGTAGTGCTCAATGAATTGTATCTAAAGGAATGATTACATATATCTAAAAAGGTACAGATCTACTGCAAATTCTAGAAAAATGTCAAGACTGGATTTAAATATATAAAAAGATAAGAATCCAATTTATGTTATGTGCTTTTTACTACAGTAAAAAAAGAAAAAAGAACAATTTGATTTGAGCTAATGGTGTAGGGGTGGAAATATTTTCCTCTACCCTCTTAGGTTTTGTACTGGGGGTCTGCAAATTAAACAAACTTATAGCTTAACAAGGAATGTACCAAAAAGTGGCTCTCTAAGCAGCTAAAAATGGGAGTTTATATATCTAACTTAATGGCAGGGGAAGAGAGGAAAGAGAGAAGAATATTCTGTGAAATGAACGAATGGTTTTCTAGGGGAACAAATGGGAGATAAGAAAGTTTGTGATAATGTCTGTTTATGCAAATGGGAGTGGTCTTTTCAGATTTTTTCTTCATGGCCATAAAGCTCCCGGGGTAGGGGATTCTTGGCAGCCTCACTCCCAGAAGTTTCTGCTTTTTGTGGTAAAGGAAGGCTTCTTTCTGCATCTGTTAGATCTAAAATGTCTTTACTAAAATAATCGTCATATCAGTTGTGGGCGTCTGAGTGGGTCTCCACATTGGCATTAAAACCCTTCCCCACCCCTATATATTAAATAAACGTGCTATAATGTTGTTAGGCAGATTTTATAAAGTTTTAAAATAAAGTGATATCTTCTAAGCTGTTACTGTGTAAACTAAGACAAAGGAAGCCTTTCCAATCCAGGAGAAAAAAGTTCTAGCAGAGTGTAGATTCAGAGACCATTGCAATGGTGAAAAGAGCCCTGGATTAGTAACCCAAGACCTTTGTCACAGGAACAATGTTTACCTCCTGTGTTCCACCGCCCAAGGGTCTGGGACCTGCTGGTCCTCAGTTTTCTCACCTATAAAATGAGGATGATAATACTGTCTAAGTTGCAGGTTTCTTTGAATAAGATCTATGTAGGCTGAAAAATCATTTGGCTTATAAAGGCTCATTTATGTTAGATTAAAACATTTTAAAACGGTATGATCCTATAAATAAGGTGACATTTTATTCATTTAAATCAACAGAGATGGGACGGTGATTAAACTTGAAAACTTAACTTAAAAAAACACATACATATATATATATAAATATTCACCTCCAGGGAATGCCAAGCTGACATTCACCCTTAGGCGCTCCGATGGCTATAGTTTAGCACAACGACAGTCAATGCTGTTGTTTTGGAGACAAAACTGTTTTTAAAAAACTGGATCAAGTAAGAGCCAGAGACCTTACTGAAATAAAGCAATAGCTACTTAAGGACATCCTTGAGCACGGTGACCTTGTAGAATGCAATTGTTCTTACAGAACGTTGTGTCCTCAGTACCTTAGCCTTTTTATTTTCCTGGCTCAAGCCAGAAATGCCAACTTCTCCATCTATCCTAGAATCTCTGGCATGTTTATGGATGGAAAATGGCTGACCATAGGTTCATTTTTGGTTAGGTGATCTTCAGTTAGAACTGAAATTTATCTGCTATTTTAAGCAAGATTTTATAAGCTAGCCACCTACCCTCCCCACCCCAAACACACACGCACACTACCTTTCATAAAGAGTCCTCCCCAACCTCACAGGTTTATCTGGAAAAAAGTGAAGCAATCGTCAGCGTAGCTATTAACACTAACTTCAGAATTGCAAGGTCCAAGTGGATATAAACATCAGTATAAAGTATCCTATATGCAGTGATTTTTTAAAAATAATATGCTTCTAAAAATTAAGCTTTTCATGTGGAAATTGTCAAATAAATAGCTGTGCTCATTTCTAAAGGGGTAAATAGCTCCAGGGTTTCATTATTTGCTACAAATTTTCAAAAGAATTGATTAAAACTCACATCTGGCTAGCAGTCCCTGAGAGACTCTCCTATTTTCCACTAAAATACATACAAAGTTGCTTTTTGTTTGTTTGTTTCTAAATGTCAGTCATAAAAAAAAAAAAAAAAAGAACCACTGTGTCCAAACTCGTTGCATGGTCTGGCCTTTCCCTACTTGCACTTTCATCTTACCCTTTTCCTTCTTAATGAAACAAACTTCCCAGCTATTATACCATGTGATCTTCTATGCCTCAGGCTCACGTGTCCCACCTGACTCCAGTTCTTTGAATTACTGTTTATTCTTCAATACTCAGCTCAAACACTGTCTCCTCCAAGACCCATTGTCCATTGAATGACCTAAAAACCCAGTCATATGGAGTTCCAGAGCATTCTGTAGCAGTAGTTCAAAAACCTCTTCACATTACATTGAAGCTATCTCTTCCCCTGTCTGTTTCTGCTCTGTTAACCTAAAACATTATAAAAGAGCCAGTTATTTTACCAGCAAAACAGGGTTTACTTGGGAGCAGCAAAGAATTGCAATCCTAGACACGCATTTATGGCGAACCACATGCATGTCAGGTTTAGCAAGGGAGAGGAGAAGGGGAAGTGGGAGAGGCTGTTATAAACAAAAAGTTCATTTTTGAGGGAACTGGGAGTTCAAAGTATAGTGTTTTTTTATTGGCTGAGCTGTTGCCAGGCAAGGAGAAAACCTTTCTTCTTCCTGCTGGCGATAGTAATGTCACTTTCTGCCAGAGATCTAAGAAGGTGTATCTCTCCCTATTGGGATCTGTACTGATACAAGTGGTAGGTGCATGAGAGCTCCCCAACTCCATTTTCATGAAATTTCCCTTTTAATTTTCACAGCTCCCACTCTGCCGAGGTCTTCAGGACAGAGCTGATGTGCTGTTTAGCAATTGCTAACTCAAGGTTTCACCATGAAATTATTATTTCCATTTTATAATGTGTAGTTAAAATGTCATTATTCTCAAATTAACAGTAAACTATGTAGTTAATTACAGAGCACAGAGAACAATGGTTCAGTTGTTCCAAATTCATGTTTAACTCTGCATGCACATCGTATGTGTGTATGTGCACAAAATACTTGAGTTAAAATAACCCATGAAACCAACATTTTCTAAAGCAAATTTTTAGAAACATTTGTTTCATGAGCTACTCAATGAAAAAAGGAAAATTGAAATTAAATAGTCTGAGATATCCTACACTAAGAACATTGCAGACATCGTTGAACACAATGGTTCCAATAGTTGTCTGACCGTGACACCAATTTTGTCAAGTACACTTCTGAACATTCAGAGTAAGTAGAGTTCTGTGGACATACATTTTGAGAAATGCTGCATGACTTATTCTAACCCGCCAGTTGCTAATGTGGCAGACAGGTCAGACCTAGATGTCCCAGCACAGATGGAAGGTTTTTGTTGGAGTGGACTATGCTCTTACCATAGCACAACCAGAAGGAACAGTCACATTCCAAGTGGTACTCTGTTGGAGGACTATTCATCTTATCTTTTCCAATTCTAAAAATTCTGCTCTGCTTTCACAGGCAGTCCTTCTAATTCAATGAATAATGTTTTCTCCTTTTGGGGCATGTGTAAATGGATTGTTATCTATTTTGAAAAGTACCCATCTGTGACAACAGTCATGCTTATGGGTGGCAGTTAATTGAGACAATTTGGGAGATGATGATGACTCACAAACAGGAGGGAAGAAAGGGCAGAGAGGCGCCCCCTTTCTTTATAATATCATTTATTTTTAATATCATATTTTCATATTTATTTTGTATTTGTGTACAGTATCATATTTGTAATATATTTTCCATTTAGGTGTTTTTTAAATTAAAGCATGGTTTGGGGAGTAGGTACCAAAATGCACTCCTAATTTACAATTTTGGGTGGAATAAGGACAATTTAGCTTCTCTTACTTTATTCATGAAATCAGCACAGGAAATGCTACACTATCATTTGTTTGTGGCTTCATCTTCAGCACAAAATTAAGTTTTCTGCCTGGTGTCATTTGTCGAACAGTCTTTTAAAGCAGTAATTTCCCTGCATCCCTTACAAAGGCAGCCCATCTTTAAAACCACTGCATGCCTACGTCATGCAACAAATTGTCACTAAGGAGAAGGAACATGCTGAGAGTTATAACGCTGACCAAGTGCAGAGCAGACAATCTTTCTGACCATCATCTTATCACAAATGCAGACTCAACTGTTAATTTTGGTAATAGTTCAGAAGGTTAACACTCTGCCCTGTGTGCCACGAAGTAGGCATAACTACATTATACACAAAATCGTACATGTGTTGAACATACCAACTATACAGAGGAGCCCAATGTGCCATAAAATATACATGTATCATATACAAAATGATGAAATGTCAGTCTAAATATTAAAGAAATTTTACCCTAAACTGAATGTTTGTTCCAGCAATAATAAATAATTTACAATATTTGATTAAATATACATTTGCTAAATGCTTAGGATTTAAAGATGCTGTAAGGAAATTATAGGGAGTCCATATCTTTTTGAAATGTTGGACAGAAAAGTCCGGTTTTCAAATCTCTACCTAAAGTAGCATTCAAATCATTTTGCATTTTCAGGAGAACCTGTAATTACCACCTTTCAAGCTAGGTGGTGTACTCAAGAACAGAAAAAGCTATCAAATGGCTGAATACATTTGATTTAGTAAGGTCAAAAGAAACAGAGAGGATAATTTTAAACTTGGAAAGAGGTAACCATCTTATAAAGAATTCCAATGTGTTTGATAAAGAAAACAGACTGAGAGACAGAGAGGTATGGAAAAGTGGTTCAAATAGTCTTGGGGATACCTCTCAACAGGGATTCTCCAAGAGTAAGCCACCTACCACCAGGAGAGCTGGTTAAAACACACATTCCTAGGGCACACTGGCACACCCCCAAATTACAGCATCACACTGATGAGGATGAATTAGAGACCTGAATCTGTCTAGTAGTAAGAAACCCCAGTTGGTTGACAAGTTCTTGATGTTCAGAAACTTTGTTTTCAGCTTCCTATAGCTCAGAGGTCCCCCAACCTTTTCGGCACCAGGGACCAGTTTCGTAGAAGACAATTTTTCCACGGATAGGGTTGGGGGGAATGGTTCAGAGGGTAATGCGAGCGATGGGGAGCAATGGGGAAGGGCATTTCGCTCGCCCGCCACTCACCTCCTGCTGTGCGGCCCGCGGAGTGTGTGGGAGGTTGGGAGACCCCTGCTATTGCTTGTATCTTGAAGATAGCCATTGTAGGTTTCACTCTAAAATCTCCAGATGAACTTTTGCTAAGTTACTATCACTCCAAGAAAATTCAGAGTGGCAGGTTCAACCCTGTATGTAATAAAATATTTGGAAAGCAGTTTGAGCTTTGTAGAATGGGAAAAATGTGTTTTATGAAATGCAGTGAAAGTGAATCTCTTCTGGGAGGAATGGGTGGTATTTATATTAGGTATTCAAAAGTCGAACCACATTGGTCTGCCTTTCGAAGTAATTACATTGATCTCTGGAGCTTAGAGAAATGTATTGCTTATTCCCTGTGGATATTTTCAAAACCTCTTTTAAAGAACCAAAGCAGTTTTCTTCCTCTAGTCTGAGTCACAAAGGAAAACATGTTCCTGAATTGCAGCTAATTATCGTGAGTAATGTGTGTGTGTGCACATGCGCGTGCATGTGTGTTTGTGTGCTCTCTAGAACCTCCTGAAATGAATTTTCTGGGTTTTATTTTAGATGAGAATTTTTTGGTATAGTCAAGAGCTTGCTCTTTTAGACTCACCTGTTTTAAAATATTTTAAAATGGATAATATACTAAGATAACCACTCCAACTTCAACTGAGTATACAGAATAAAATATAACCATTGCTTTAAGACTTAGCACAGTCCGTGTGAAAATATATTTTGTACAGAGTTTGAAGTAGTGGCTTCTTCAGGGCCCACTGAGGACTACTGGCCCCTACAGTACCTGAACCCAGGCATCTTTGCTCTTTGAATATTTGTACCTACATTGTATGGTTTTCTTATTTTTTCCTTACTTTCAATTGTTATTTCATGTCACTATCAATACACCAAAGCAGTAGGGAGGACTCTTTCTATTTCTAATCTGCAGAAGTCTTGGAAGGTGATAACCACATTTAGTTTGTTAGAAATGTGTATAGAACAAGGAGAGTCGGGGTCCAGTGGAGTTAAGAATGCTGCATTAGTGAAGTGGCAGATACTTTGCAATATCTACCCTGCCAATGCTTTCTAATTATTTTCTCTGTTTTTTTTTTTTTGCGGTACGCGGGCCTCTCACTGCCGTGGCCCCTCCCGCTGCGGAGCACAGGCTCCGGACGCGCAGGCTCAGCGGCCATGACTCACGGGCCCAGCCGCTCCGCGGCGTGTGGGATCTTCCCGGACCGGGGCACGAACCCGCGTCCCCTGCATCGGCAGACGGACTCTCAACCACTGCGCCACCAGGGAAGCCCTATTTTCTCATTCTTGATTGTTTTTCCAAAAGGTGAAACTGCAGGTAGTTGAATTGTGGGTAGTTGAACTATTATTTCAAGCAAATCTTCCTAATCTACTTTACTTGTGATTATAATCATAATATTTATAGAAAAGATTTGTGGCCCCCTCCAATTATATAAGTCGTCTTAATAATAGTAGAGCGTATTTTCTTTCTTAAATAAATCTAAATGTGCTTCAGAGTTTTCACTGATAAGAAAGCATATCTGTATTATTTTCTAGGCATATATGTATATGTGCATACACACATATAAATGCACATATGTGAGTGTGTATTTAATATGGGGCAGAGTGAAAAAAGGAGCTCATTCTTCCACTTTGGGAAATGACTTCATATGCATCTGCTTTCTTTGAGTTACTTTCATTGCTTAATTATCTTTATCAGGGTCACTAAAAGGTAGAAATGCCAACAAAAGCAGGAATAAGGGTACTTTACAAAGGATCAGTACACCAGGACTGGAACTGTTTGTCTGCTCTCTCTGGGGCAGGATAGGGGAGTTGCTAAACAAAAGTAGCTATTTCCCAGAACAAACAATGGCATTCTCTGTGACCTGGAGCACAGCTGGCAACCCTGGATGCTCAGACATAACTCCCTCCCGTGCTGACTTTTCCCTCCAGCCGCGTCTACAGGGCCAGCAACTCAGACACATTGAGCATCTTACTGTTTCTTTTTGATTTTAAAAAACATTTCTTCTAATGGAAAAAAATTAGCATTTTCTTATTATTTTTCTTTTAACTAAAGAACAACTTTGGTAAATTTATAAATCTCTAAATACATGGAGTTTGTTTGTTGGGACTTTTATCTGGAATTACTAAATACCCATATGACCAGGTGCTCCAGGAGGGTGAAGACAGGATTTGCTTTGCTCAACATGGTCTGTCTAGCATGGCCCAGTGCCTGGCACACAGTAGGCCCATGCTAAACATTGTTCATCAACTGACTGATGATAGTTACAAACAGAAGCTCATCTGTGGGATCAGTTGGATTACAACATAAATGTGATTTTTTGTGTGTCTCTTACTGATTTATTTCCTCTTGTTCCCCTCACATAGCTTTGAAAACATATTTTAAATTTCATGAGAAGCAAATGACATGTTCCACTATGCCATCTAAAATCTCCTTCTCTGAATTCAGGTTTCATCTTAAGTGTAGAAAAAGTGATACAGGCTCACTGTAGAAAAAGTAAATACAGAAAAGTATATTTTTGAAAATACCCATAATCTCACTGCCCCGAAATAACAACCACTAAAATGTTTGTTGTTTCCTTATATTTTTCTGTATTTACATCTTTAATTTATATCTACATTCACATAATTGGATATTGTAAATATAATTTCATATTCTGCTTTTAAAGTTAATGTTATTTCTTGAGCATATGCAATATCATTAAAACCTCTTTAAAAAAGCATAATTTTGATAGCCATGTTGTATTCTACCATAGAGAGATGCCCCATAATCAAGTTAAATTCATTTTTCTATTGTTGAGTATTTAGGTCATATGGAATATTTTATCTTTATGACCATCTTTGCACATAATGTTTGTGAACATCAGAGTACTTTCTTGGAACACTTTCCTAAAAATATACTTGATTATTTTTAAGGCTTTTGATTAAGTATTGCCATATTGCTTTCTGGTTTTATTACAATTAGTAGATTAAACTTCTATCAGCAGTGAATGAGACTCTAATAGTAGCTGATAGCAGCTACCTTTTTTGTTGAAGTCTTATTATCTGCCAGATACCATGCTAAATGCTTTACGTGTATTATCTCATTTAACTTTGTCCATAACAATATAAAGTAGGTATTATTTTATACCCATTTACAGATGACAAACTGAGGCACAAAGAGGTTACATAACTTCCCCAAAGTCATACAACCAGATTTTTGGACCCAATGATCTGACACCAGAGCCCTGGCCCTCACTATACTGAAGGAATCTATGGCAGCATTGAAAGGTACACCTTATATCCAGTATTTTAATTCTTTGCTAATTTCATAGAAGAAAAAACAGTATCTCGTTTTTTCTAGGTTTCATTATTTTAATATTAGCAACTTTATGTGCTTTGCTGATATAGTTATTCAGCCAGTTGTTTTTCTTCCAGTGTGAATTGTGTGTTTCCTTCATTTGCTACTTAGTGACTTTTTTTAAATATAAACTTACTAAGTATTAAAAATATTCTCATTTGTCTGTGCCTGTGCCTGTTGTGGCTAAATACGGTTCCTGTTTGGCATTTACTTGTATTTATGATATTTTGGATATATGAAACTTCTTCATTTTTAAGCAGTTGAATATATTGATAGTTCTCTTTGTGATTCCTTCCATCTCTTTTATGCCCAGAAAGTAGTTCCATATCCAGATACCAGATCGATGTTAACTTAAATTTTCTTTAAAAACTATGTCCTTTCCTGGAAAAGGAAAGTCTTACTGATAGCCTCGGGTTTCTTCTATTTGTCTGAGACTGCATTGTTAGAATCAAAGTGGAAACAAATATTTTCTAATATTTTTGGTACTCTGAAAACACAATTCATAGAAATTTCAGGGCAGCAATTTTGTCTGCCCCTCCCACCCCTCCCCGCCAAGAAGGGGAAAACAAAGAAAGCATAGGTACACATTGCTGATGACAATCTGATACAAAGGATTGGGTTTGGGTTCCGGGCATTCTGCTGTCACCAACCTAGGTTCCCCCTTCCTGGCACTGTAATACACTTGGACTTGTTCTCGGTATAAGATGCCAAAAGACTACAGTTACTCATGAGGTGTTACTTTTAAAATTTAAGCCCAGCAGGATGTAGTTCTAATCAGAAATATCTGCCTTCTGAGCTAGATCATTGTAGAGTAGTCTTTGTTTACAAAGCATCACATTAAATGGCAACAAAGCCTCCTAATGCCACAATTAGGGCTCCTTTCATTTTGCCAACACTATTTGCTGATAATTCTTCATGTAAAAGCTTTGATATAAACCACTTTTTCTTCATTCTACTAACTTGTATCAACATATTTGGAAGTATAATATTCTGTTTAAAAAGAACATATTTGGGGGAGACAGTGCAAAGCTTCTTCATCCACTCTAAAATCTAAGCCTAAAATTATTTACATGTAATTTTCAGTGATTTATTAATTAATCATCAACTAAAGTAGGGCTGATGTTGAAAAGGGTAGATTTGCTACTCGTTACTGATGTGCCAGGAAAAGAAAACCTATAATTATAAACAAGGCACAGGCAACCATGGTAACAGAGAGATCTACTTTTCATAACAAAAAAAAAATTTTCAAAAACAACTAATGTTCCTTAATGTTTGACTAGTTGTCACAAGCAATTCCAATGGCCTCTGTTACATTTTTAAAGAAGTTAATGTCTAGATAACTATAGCTCTAGACCCATTAACTTTAGACTAGCCATATGGACCTGGGTTTTACTGACTTTGGATTTTAAAATCCTGCAACTGTTTTTTGATCCAATTTTAGACTATTCTATAATGTAAGTAACTTATCAACAAACAGTCAATAATGTGGAAGTTACACAGTGATTTATAATGCATTATAGGATAGTGAGCAATTACTCTTTTAAAATAATAACTGTAATGGGAATCAAAATGGTTTTCCAAATATAATGAACAGTCACTCTCATCCAGCTACTTTTCATACCACAAGACTAGAAGATATTTCACAAATTATCTGGACCAGCTTTGAAAATAAATCCAAGAAACTGAAGGGAATAAAAATCACTTCCCAGAATACCCTAGTCAGAAATAATTATTCATAGCAACAGCTAAAATTTATTGAGCACCTACTAGATGCCTGAGAGTTTCCAATCAACTGACACTGATTTCTCAGGTGCTGTGTTGTCCTCATTTCATGCATAAGAAAAATGAGGCTTAGAGAGTCAAGTAAGTTGTTTAAAGTTAACCTTCTGGTAAGGGGCAAGCCTGGGACTTAAACTTGACCTGTCTGAGTTCAGGACTCAAGCTCCTAACTCCTATGTAATAAATAAATGTCAACCACATTTTGCCAACCCATCCTAGGTACATGACTATTAATAAGGCTGACTCTTCCACCCTTCCCTAAGCTTCATTCAGCCAACATAGTGTTCAAGATATCTGGGAAATTGGGATCCCACAAAAGATGCCAGGAGTGACCCAATTAGCCAAGATCACTTATCTTTAAAGACAACTGAGACTGTTTGAAGGTCTCTTATTTTTGGAATAAAGGGCCCCGCCTCCCTCAGAGTAATGCACCACCTTTTACATAGAATTTTTTCTGTGTGGGAATAGAGTTCAAGGTGGCCCTGAATAGCTTTTAATGGGATCCTTTTTTTTTCATGACACATGGAATGTCCGTGTGTGAATAATTTATAGCCATTCTTTAAGCAAATAGTGGACCAGAACTCCAAATACTAAGTGTACTCTCAGGCTTTTTGATGCCCATTCCCTCTTGCCATAAAAACATTGCCAATTTCTTGATTGTGTTAATGTACTGTATTATATAAGATGGTATCATTGGGGAAAGCTGAGTGATGAGAACATGGGACCTCTCTGTACTGGTTTTGCAACTTCTCATCAGTCTATAATTATTTCAATGTAAAAAAGTTTTAAACTATTGCCAAATCTCCATTTTGCCTGGGAAATGAACTTCTGATTTTTGCAGCTGGTAACTTTCAAGGTTCCTCTTGGGGAATTGGCCATTGGTTTGAAGAATCACTGATGTGTGAGACGGGCACAATTTGTTAGCATACAAGGAACAACAGAGCGTGTCCATAAACCTGCATCAGAGGGTCAACCACATGCCCTTCTCCAGGAATCCAGCTGAGGGCCAGGCTGCCTCTGAAAAGCCTCATTAGAAATGAAAGTCAGCCTGTTGTGGAAGAATCCCAGCTACCTCTGGTGCCACTAACACCCCTGAACAAGAAGAACTCACCAGGTGACAGGATGAGCCGGAGATTCCTTCCTGCAGGGGAGGAATTAGCTGAACTCATGCCTGACTGCTTCCTCTGCGTGTTTACTGAAATGTATCAGTTTCAAATCCTGACAAGGACAGATCACAGGACTGCTGGGTTCCAGGAACAGAGTGTGCAATAGAGAGAAAAGCAAAGCAATCTTGCACGGGAGATCAAGGCCAGCCTTGAGCAGAGCCTCAGGAGGGTGCAGGTCCCTTGTCACTGGGGGATGGTACGCCCCTCACCCAGGAAGTTTACTCTCTGTAAAACACCTTGAGCAACGCCTTGAGCAACTAGGAACAGTTGCTGAAATAAGACACTGATGTGAAGAACTGAAGGATGCTAAAGGAAAACATTGAAAGATTTGTTCTGGAGGCACCTGTCTGAAATATGATCATTGCCTTTTTTTTTTTTTTTTTTTAAGAGGGAGAGGAGGGAAATAAAGGACTCAGTAGCTTCATGTAGTCAATGAGGCTGATCCTGGAAGTTCCTGGAACTCACTTTGGCTCATCCTGCCCAGAAATGCTGTGCCAATAAAGGTTTGTCTCCAGTCGGTAGTAGAGGAAACTGTTGAAGGGAGTATTCGGAAAAAAGGCTGCAACTTTGAAAAGATAGTTTCATGCTGCACACAGCATGAATTCAGAGATGGAAGATCTGCTAACAGAATCTTGGAAGACAAATGACAGGGCAAGGAATACAAGGAGCTCTTGCATGAGCCATTTCACAGGCTGCCTCGAAACTGCCCGTTCGTCTTCTGCCGTCAACCAACTAAAAGCCCTGTTGGCCTCTCTGGAAATAGATTGCTAAATAAGCCTAAGCTTTTTTGGTTTGTAGGATTGGTGAATCAAAGGGGCAGCAGATTTATTTCATTCCTCTAAATATCATTTATAACATGGCTAAGTGGCCCAGAGTAAAACCACAATAAAGGTGATTCATGCAGGAAACCCACTCTGTTGAGGCAGAAATGAAAATCCACATTAAATCACAGTCCAATCTGTGCACGGGGGGAGTTAGATCAAGCCAAGCTCAGTGGATTCCCAGGCACACTGAAGGCTGAATGCAATTGCTCTTGTAAAATGGGTATATGAGACTCCTTTATAGTGAGAATGCAACCTCCAGCTCTGGGAGCAGAGGCACCCCTGAATGGGGTGAGTTACCCAGTGGCCCTGCCAGGTGGGTATCTGGGACCATATTCCCAGATGGCAGCCAGCCTGGGGATCTATTCAATTACCACAAGCTCCTTGCCGGGAAGTTTTCATCAGCTCCACTATCTACCAAGACAACTGGACCCAGTACAGAAACCCACCTTTGCAAATTGCCCTTAAAGGGGCCTCTGTGTGACTGAGTCAGGGATGTCCACTGCCTCTTGGCACTTGAACTCAACCGTAAAGTTGATCACCTGAAAAAGTTGATGATCCTCACCTACACCTTCCTTTCTTGCCCTGAAGGTCTAAAGTATTAAAGAATGATGTAAGTGCAAGAACAGGACATAGACATAGAGAACAAAGGTACGGATGCCAAGGGGGAAAGGGGTGGAGTGGGAGGAACTGGGAGCCTGGGATTGATACATTATTGATACTATGTATAAAACAGACAACGGATGGGAACATACTGTATAGCACAGGGAACTCTACCTAATGTACTGTGGTAACCTAAATAGGAGGGAAGTTCAAAAGGGAGGGGATATCTGTATGTGTATGGATGATTCATTTTGTTATGCAGTGGAGGCTAACATGACATTGTAAAGTAACTATACTCCAATAAAAATAAATTTAAAAAACATACAACCAAAATAAATAAATAAATAAAATTTCAGTAAGCTAAAAAAAATAGAACAGGTCATAGAGCATGTGTGGTGGCCCACTATTTTCCATGTGACTTACTTTTTGTGACATTAAATTCCTCCTAGCTTTTTTTCCTTCCTTCAGCTGGCACCACATTTCTTCCCTTTTTCCTTCTGATATCTATCAGTTCTTACATCTGGGCATTGGTAATGATCAAGTGAAATGCTTTCTGTGCCCAAATCCTCACTTTTCAGTGAGAAGTTGACTGGGGCTCCATCATAAGGCCTCCAATTATATTGTAAATTAATCAAAAATGTAAAATCTTTTTAGTACATCTGATTTGGGGTTTTCCTTCTCCATTGATTCTTCCCTTTGCATTAGTAATGTTGCAACTTCACATATAGTTATTCATAGTGAATGATCTCTAATGCAAGCTGGTTGACAGCAAGGGAGTCTGAAATGGAGACAGTCCGTAACTACACACAGATCAGAGTGGTACTGGCCATAAATCATTGGTCCTCATCTGCTGTCTTTACTGGAAGCTGACAGAGGTCATTGTGACACATTCTAAAGGGTGGTCTAAAAAGCATGCCCAGAGCTGTGATAAAGGTAGTATTCCATCCACAATGAATTTAGCAAAGACAAAACCTCATCAAAGCAAAGCTCTTTCCCTGAAAAAAAGGAAAATCTATTCACTTGTTACATTTTTATCAAAAGTGCTGATGTCCTTAGAGGTAATAGTAAGCTATCTTGTCCATTGACAAAACACTTGAAAACTGGATTTAGATGGGAATCGTTGGCTTTCTTCAAAAATAATTCATGTCTATTACTATGCCTGGAAGGGATGCACTGCAAACATCAGCAATAAAGAAGGCTTATTTTATGGGAAAAGCAATCTGGTAGACTGAAGACAGAACACTAAATTTGTGTGGTCATGCAAATCTCATAAGCATGAACCAAAACATACTGAGTGCATCAATTAACCAGAGCTCTTACTGGATTTTTTTTCCTACAAAAATGGTTTCTCATCTCAAAACAGTCAGTATTTTAATTTGTTTCCTTTTCAAAGACTAAGGATGTGCTCCTGCTAACAAGCTGCTGCTCATCAAACTATAAGGAGAGAATTAATTTAATGAAGAGTTTCTATTTAGGAAGAAGCAGTAGGAGGAAAGGGCAACAGTGGGAGCTTCCACCAGGCTGGCTAGGGTTTTACATGCTGGAGAAGCAGCTGGAAATTTGGGTGACAGTTTTCAAAGATGGATGATAAGGAAAAGGTCACTGAAATTGAAATGGTGGGTGGGAAAATGGAGCAGACCAGGATAATGTGGCAAAACTGAATCATCTCATGCGTGTTAAAGCTTTTAAGGAACTCTTTTCTTTTTGTTTCGAACAGTTTGCTATTCTCCCTGGTGACTAACTGTCCCACGAATGGCATAGATTACTGGCCCTTTCCTTCCACCCAAATCAATTCTAAAAGCAATTTTTAAAGTTCAGTTTATATGATAGAGGATGTTCCCTTCAGACCCAAGAAAAATTGTGAATGTGTGTCTTTTGCTTAAGTATGTTTTTTTTAAGCGAATGTTTGTTTCCAAACTACCTTAAAAACAGTGTGTGTATTTACAAAACTAACAAACACTATAGCTTGGAAAATTCCTTTGGCACAGACCGGAGCGATCAGCCACAAATGCTCCTGACTTAAAAGCTGCACCAAATAAAACTTGACAGCAAGGCAAAATATTTTATAGGCAAAGTGACATTTTATAATAATGGAATAATAAATGCAGAAGGGAAAATGAAGCAAGGCTGAAATATCATCTCAGATCCCTTGGATGCTAAAGAGGGGTGAATCTCAATTAGACTTTTCCTGTTTTTACTGCGCTAATAATTATGGCTATGGCTGAAGCACTCAAACTTGGAGATCTCCAGTATTTCTAATCATGGTGTCACATGTCTCCAATCACTTGTCTATATGAGAATGTGATGATACAGTGCAAAAGCCTTGGCAGTGTGCTGAAGTGGATGGAAGAGAGCAATGGGAAAATCACAGGACCACTTTATCAAGCACTTCAACTTGGAACCAAATCAAGCAATGTTTTTTTGCTTGTTTTGTTTTGTTTTTTTTGCAGTATGCGGGCCTCTCACTGTTGTGGCTTCTCCCGTTGCGGAGCACAGGCTCCAGATGCGCAGGCTCAGCGGCCATGGCTCACGGGCCCAGCCGCTCCACGGCATGTGGGATCTTCCCGAACCGGGGCACGAACCCGTGTCCCCTGCATCAGCAGGCGGACTCTCAACCACTGCGCCACCAGGGAAGCCCTCAAGCAATGTTTTAATCATCCTGATGAACACAATCCAACCCAAAACATCTAGAACTTGACAGAAATCAGATTACAAATGGAATTAATAAAGACCAAGTAAGTTTACTTGCCTGTCTCCATCTTCCTCCCCTTGATGAAACTCAACTACCAGAGGTGATTTGGGCCAGTTTAGGAAAATCAGCAAGGGTCCATCAATCACCCTTCTATTCCATAGCACAACAATTGTAAAGAGGGTTAAAAAAAACAAACAAACCCTGATGTTTAACTCTGGGAAAAGAGAAACAGTCAAGGCTGGTCTTAAGTGGTTTTTTAGATTAGGATGAAAAGACAGCCAGGGTAACAAGGAGAGGAAAATTGGGGTGTGTTTTCACTCAGTTCTAGAGATATGCATCTGCCTTTCTCTAAGTCCTGGTCAAATGTACTTTGGGACAGATGGTAGCTAGACTTATTGTGATAACCATGTCGAAATGTATATAAATATCGAATCACTATGATGTACGCCTGAAACTAATATGATACTGTATGTCAATTGTATTTCAATTTTAAAAAATGTACTTTGGGTTCACAATGGACTCCAGACTGGAAAAACCCTGTAAGTCCTCATTTTCATCACTCAGAAACAGATGTTTCCACAAAAGAATGACCATGGTGTAACACAGAAGAAATAAACCAAGGCAACAAGGAACTCAAAATCATCAAATTAGTAGATAAAACAATGATTTAACTAGGCATTAATTATTCATTCATTTGATAGCCATTTATTGATGCCCACTTTATCCAAGGTACTTATGAGGTGATGGAGTACAACTGGAAAAGACTCAAGCGTCTTATCTCTGGATAGTTGGTTTCATTAGGTCTAGAGTGGGGTTTAGAAACAGGTCACTGTTTTTTTTTTTCTTTTTAACTACTAAGATAATTCTAAGGATCAGCAAATTGGGAACTCATGACCTGAAACAGTGATTATCAATCTTTTTGTTGTCTGGTAGGTCATAGAGAGAACGGTAGGGAGGAATTAGAGTTGATCCAGAGACCACTGATCATAACTCCAGTCTCTGTGGTTGTAGGACAGCAGCTACAGGGTGTGTTGCTGGGGAAGACTCAGGACTCTTGATTCAAACACCATGTTACTGCTTAGAAGCTATGTGACCAGGATCAAGTCATTAAACTCGAAGAGGAAATTACACCCACTTTCAGAATTGTTCAGCATTCCAAGTGAGATCATAACAAGGCTCTGCCCAGTGCCTGGTCCATTGTAAGGCTGAGTTTCTGTCCTTTTCCTGCATGTGGCGTACCCTCTCTTTTTTCCCTGTTACTTTTAAAAATTGTTTTCATTTTTCATAACCCAATCCCAAACCACATTCTCCATGAAAGTTTCTCGACACCCCACTACTCCCACCTCTAAGGCTCACTGACCTCCCTCTTCTGTACTCCTTCAGCCCTCATATTCAGGATCACAAAATCTGATGCTGAATTGTCCTCCAATTACTTCATGGGTATTGCTTTAGTTTTCCTGGCTGGGTTCTTGTTGAGCACTTGGACAATGTTTTCCTCCATAGAGATACAAAAGAATTACTTGTTGGTTGGTCAAAAGTACCTGTTGGGCTGCTGCCATAAGAGACATCTAGGGCTTCCCTGGTGGCGCAGTGGTTGAGAATCTGCCTGCTAATGCAGGGGACACGGGTTCGAGCCCTGGGCTGGGAGGATCCCACATGCCACGGAGCAACTAGGCCCGTGAGCCACAACTACTGAGCCTGTGCGTCAGGAGCCTGTGCTCCGCAACAAGAGAGGCCGCAATAGTGAGAGGCCCGCGCACCGCGATGAAGAGTGGCCCCCGCTTGCCACAACTAGAGAAAGCTGTCGCACAGAAACGAAGACCCAACACAGCAAAAATAAATTAATAAATTAATAAACTCCTACCCCCAACATCTTCTAAAAAAAAAAAAAGAGGGAGGGGATACCCTCACTTTTCTGTCAGCATAATGCAGTCGAGACCTGCCAACCCTGCCACCGTCTCTGGTAGGCATTAGTATTCTGAAAAAATCATCAGAATGCCAGTCTCCTTCCACCCCCACTCATTTATTTTGTTGGAAGAATGCAGGTTTTGCATTTTTCCATGAACCAGATTTTACTCTATGCACAGAGTGAATGCAGCGTCTGTGTTTAGCATCCCAATGTGATAATTACGCATTATGCTTACTCCGTGGCTAAATCCTACATTTCTAAACTAAAACACAAAGGAATGACTAAATACTCTAGTGTGTTATCTTGCCCTTCCTTTCCATTGTGATTTTTTTTCTTATCATCCAGATTGTCCCCATGCTGAACCGTGACTGTAAAAATAACGGAGAAACCTCAGATGTGTGTATAGCTTGAAAGGTGAGTGACAAGAAGAGGGGAATTGCAGGGACATCTGTGCCAGCAAACACATGAGCATATTGGGAAGAGGTAGCAGTGTGTGTGTGTGTGTGTGTGTGTGTGTGTGAAACAGTATGCCTATGGAGAAAAGAGATTTTTTTTTTAATGAGAAGCAAAAGCTGGGTTATGTAAGCAGCATGGTTCGAAATGGCTTGTATAGCAAGAATGGAAACAGGGTATGAATATTAATAAGAAATTCTGAATATCATTTGACCACAATTTTATCCAGGAAGCTTTAGATGTGTAGATCACATAATATATCATATAAATTCAAAACCAACTAACCCCATTGCCTAAATTTCACCCTTCAGCACACTAATAACCAGATTATTAATATTTCCACATATTACTCAGCCAATTTGCCTTAAACAAATTAGAATTTTGCATCTCTGAAGACCTAAAAGTGAAAGAAGAAAGAAATAACAAAACAAGAACCATATACAAAAATTAACTCCAAATGGATCAAAGGATTAAATGTAAGAGCCAAAACTATAAAACTCACACAAGAAAACATAAGAGTAAATCTTTGTGACCTTGGGTTGGACAATGGATTCTTAGATATGACCCCAAAACATCAGCAAGGTAAGAAGAAAAAATAGATATGTTGGACTTCTTTGAAATTAATTAGGTACTTTCAAAAGACACTATCAAGAAAGCGAAAAGACAACCCACAGAATGGGAGGAAATATTTGCAAATCATGTATCTGATAAGAGCCTTGCATCTAGAATATATAAAGAACCCTTATAACTCAGTAATAACAAGTAACCCAATTAAAAATTGGCAAAGCATCTGGGGCTTCCCTCGTGGCACAGTGGTTGAGAATCTGCCTGCTAATGCAGGGGACACGGGTTCGAGCCCTGGTCTGGGAGGATCCCACATGCCATGGAGCAACTAGGCCCGTGAGCCACAACTACTGAGCCTGTGTGTCTGGAGCCTGTGCTCCGCAACAAGAGAGGCCGCGATGGTGAGAGGCCCGCGCACCGCGATGAAGAGTGGCCCCCGCTTGCCACAACTAGAGAAAGCCCTCGCACAGAAATGAAGACCCAACACAGCAAAAATAAATTAATTAATTAATAAACTCCTACCCCCCAACATCTTCTTTAAAAATTGGCAAAGCATCTGAATAGACATTTCTCCAGAAAAGATAAACAAATGGCCAGTACGCAAGTGAAAAGGTCACTAGTCATTAGGGAAATGCAAATCAAAACCACAATGAGATACCACTTCACATTCACTAGAATGGCAATAAAGGCATACCTTGGAGATATTGCAGGTTTGATTCCAGACCACTGAGATAAAGTGATTAGCTCAATAAAGGGAGTCACACAATTTTTTTGATTTCCCAGTACATGTAAAAGTTATGTTTACACTACACTGTAGTCTATTAAGTGTGCAATAGAATTATGTCTAAAAAACAATGTACATACCTTAATTTAAAAATACTTCATTGCTAATCATCTGACAGCTCAGGTTGCCACAAACTTTCAATATTTAAAAATGCACTATCTGTAAAGCACAATAAAATGAGATATGCCTGTAACTCAAAAGTCAGGTAATAATAAGTGTGGGTGAGGATGTGGAGAAAATGCAACCCTCATACACTGCTAGTGGGAATGTAAAATGGTACAGCTACTTTGGAAAACAGTTTAGCAGTTCCCCAGACAGTTAAACATAGAATTGACATTTGACTCAGTAATTCCACTCCAGATATATACTCAAGATAAATGAAAACACATGTCCACACAATAATTTGCACACAAATATTAATAGTAGCATTACTGATAATAGCCAAAATGTAGAAACAACCCAAATATTCATCAACTGATGAATGGACAAACAAAATGTGGTTATCCATACAATGGGATATTAATCAACCATAAAAAGGAATTAAGTACTGATTTCATGCTATATCGTGGATAAACCTTGAAAACATTGTGCTAAGTAAAAGCAGCCAGTCACAAAAGACCACATGTCATATGATTCCATTTATATAAAATGTCTACATAGGCAAATTCCTAGAGATAGAGAGTTGAGTAGTGTTTGCTTAGGTCTGTGGAGAATATAATGGTGACAGCTAAAAAGATATGGGGTTCCCTTTTGAAGTGATAAAAAATGTTCTAAAGTTGACTATTATGATGGTTGCACAACTCTGTAAATATACCAAAAACCACTGAATTGCGTACTTTAAATGGGTAATGTATGTGAATTATTATTTCAATAACACTTTGCAAAAGAAAAAAAAAGAAGAAAGAGAAAAAAAAGGAAAAATGAAGCAATCAGCATGATCTTGGACTCTGTTAGAAGCTCAAACTATCAAATAAAACTGTATCAATGAAATTGTTAGTGAATTAAATGATAGAAAATGAAAAGAAAATGCTCACATAAAACCCCATCCCAACCTCTAATCCATTCCCTAAAGCTCACGCACCATGATGTGAATTTCAGCGTTGGGCTCTTACATAAGTGAGAGTTTCTTCCTCGAGCAGAACTTTGATCCTCCATACATTTGTCTTGAAAATTGGAAGCCTCAAAGCGAAGTTGTTGTCAAATGGCCGACTACCAGGTGGCATTTGTCACAGTGTTCAACCTCCGGAGCCTAAACCTGATAGTATTTTTGTTGAGTAATCTCCCAGAATTTGATTAGGAAACCAGTGAATCTCGAGAATGAGATCAAATGACCAAATCTTAACTCCTGAATCAGGGATAGTAAGGGCAAAGATTAAATATACTTCAACCTGTCCATGGACTCTAGCCCAGAATGGATCTCTAGGCCAGTGTTTTCAAACTGTGCCCTGTGGAGGCTACTGTGGGTAGAGAGCCCAGGAGGATATGCTTCAGGGCCTCCCCCAGAGAATCTCTGCTTCTACCTGTTCTAAATACAGAGTTTCCTCTTAAAGAAGAGATTTAGCAGATTTTTGGGTAAAACAAGTATTGAAACCTAGGGATCTAGACCATATTAATTCACAGAAGCATCCTCACAAGGTTTTTGGCAAAAAATAGATCGCATTCAGGTCCTGATATCACTCACAGAGGAAACCTCACCAGCTCACACAAGACCTGCTTCCTACGAAGGACCCTCACCCAAAATATTTCTGGGAGGGTCCTGGAGGCATTTTGCATACTCTCAAGAACAAGTCAACATTTATTCATTCAAAAAGCATCAACTCTGTGCCTGGCACAATGCAAGTATCTGCCATGCTTCAGGTCAGGAGTTCCTGCCCTTCCCTCATCCTTGACTTAGTTTTTTTGGCTAGACAATACTAACACTTCCAACCATGAGAGACAGCCTATCTTTCCAGTCACTTTTGACCAGCTACTAATAAAAAAAAATGCAATAACACCTTGATGTTTCCTTGAGGAAACATGATGCTCCCTAATCCTTCCAACACAAATACATACCAAGAAGATTTTCTGGCTCTTAAAAAACGATCGTCTTAGGTCAGAGATAAAGCTAGATTTTCATCATGTAGCTTCAGACTATGGGGTTTCTAATACTAATGGACTGTCTGCTGTTTGCAGAATAAACAAGCTTTTGAAAATCTAACTTCCAAAACCAGCCATTGCTGGTTTCATGTGGAATCTAACTAGCAGTTTCTGACTTGGCCTCACCCAGCTTCCCACTAAAATACCCATGGGGACTCAGAACAATGAACCCTCAGACAGACAACCCACCCACTACCAGAGTATGTATGACAACTGCACTAACTCATTAGTGGTGTTCAATATTTGTAGGGAAGAAACCAGCTTTGGCAGAACCAATGAAAAAAACTGATGCCTTCCACCCTGACTCAGGGATCTGAGTCTCTCCCAGCCATAACTTGGACAAGTGCTCTTTTGCCTTACTCCATCTGGGAGGTCAAAGCATTAGAATACGTCAATCTTTTCAGAGCAACCTAGGTAGAAAAAAATTGGATATTTAGATTTTTATCTCTATATTTTTGGCAATATTGCTTCTACGCGCCAATACTATGGTGAAATTATCTTAAATTTAAATGATGATAGAAAGAATTCTATTTTGTTCACTGATGTGCACCCAGTACCTAGAACAGTGCCTGGCCATAGAGTAAACACTCAATTAATATTCACTGTTTAAATGTTTGTATGTAATTAGTTTTAAAAAATAATCAATAGGACCTCAATTGGCTTCTACTCACACTTGCACTTTAGTTTTTGAAGAGGATTTAGGCATGGAATTCTTTAATAATTGATGGATACGTTATTTCATAAAGAATTTAATCATGAAATTCACCAAGAACTTAGAGGAATAAAAGCAGGAGCTTGATGAAAGAAAGAATAGTCCATTTAACAGCAAAGGAATTAAAATAAAAAGGAACTTTGTTTATTCGTGACCTTCAAGGAATCAGCCCCGCATCCTCTCCCTGCCCACCGGCAGCCAGTGCTAGCAAGTCTGCTCATTTGCCAGAGCAGAGCTGGGTTCCCTGTCAGTGCTGCTGACAGCAAAAACAAAATAATTACTTCTTAAAGCCATGTATTAATTGAAGCACTTGGGAGAATTCAATTTGTAAAAAATATAGAATTCAGTGGGAACAAAAGAAATACTGTGTTTAAAGTCAGAATAGAAAGGTTAGAGACTAAAGAGAGGTGAACTGAACGAAGTGTGGGGAAAACATGGTGAGCGGAAGGCACTAGGGAGCCCAGCTCCGCACGGCAGTGTGCTTTGCACACACCTCTCCGCCTGCCAGTGTAGGCACCGCCCTCTGCACACTTACACCACCTGCCTCCCACTATCCAGACGAGGTGGGGAAAACTCACTAACCTCCTGGCGTTGATTCTAGAACCTACTTATTTTAGGAAAGGGCACCAATGTCATGAGTACTGACTGGAGATTGAAGTCCACATGGCGTTAAAGGTAGCTCTGGGGCCTTCTTTCTTTCTCTTTTCTCCCTGTCCCAACTCCTATGACTCTTATCTCTAAATTATTCCTTGACTTCCTCAGCTTTGAGGAATAACCATAAAGTAGGAGGCTAAAATAGTTTTAATTCTGTCATTTAAAGGTGCTTTCAAATATAGGTTTTATTATGCTTTAAGTATGGTAAGGCCTCCAGATCAGAAGACAACTGCCACTGAAAAGATAGTTTGTTATACTCACAGATGCCAAGAAGAGGGACATACTACATCATGGAGGGCTATGTAGGGAAGCACCAGGGCTGGTCAGGAGGCAGAGGGAGAGGGGAAAATTGTGAGCAAGAGCCTTCATTATGATTTCTGAAGGAAGGAATGGGTCTGGCATGGTACACGGACTTAGGATTGGCTAATTTGGACCATTTCAATGGGCTCTGGGGCACAGAGTCTGTCCCTAGTCTGTCAGTTTTCTAGTTCCTGACCCTGTGGAGATTAGGGCAAGTGTACAGTGGCCCAGAATGTGAAAGCTGGATAAAGGCAGGGACTGGGGATAAGGGCTCTGGATTGGTTGCTTTGCATTTGAAAGGCGTGCTCACTGTCCAGTTGTTCACTATCTCTAGGAATCGGCTAGCCCCGGGAGGGGTAGTCCCTCCAAGCTCAGCAAGGCCCTAGAAATGAAAGCATCAGAACACAGAAAATAAAAGACATGGTTCATACAAGAGGCACTTGCATAGATTGAGTTTACTAGACTAGTAAAGCATTTCACTTGGTGACTTCCATCATAGCACGGAACTCCAGTTTTTGGAAGGTCAGGCTCCTTATAAATTCAAAACCAAAAAGGGTCCCACAGTGAACGTGAATAAACTGCTTCTATTTCTTGGGAACCATCCTCATCCTTACCCTGGGGATTTTCCCTCTCTGAATACTAAAAAAATGCTTCAGGAGAAGGATGCTTTATATTTCATTCTTGAGGTTAACTTGTCACAATATGAAGGAAAAGGATGGTTTAGGAACTGTTGATGAGAACAGGGAGATTTTCTCTCCATCGCAAGGTGAAAATCCAGCCTAGTACATCAATAGTAGAAGCTCTTATCAGTCAATAGAAGTTCAGAGGCTTGGAGAAACGGGTCTGCAGGAAATTACTTTGCTGGAGTGAAAAAAAAATGACATCAGGTTATTGGCCCCAAGTGGCTCTTAACTTCCAAAAATAAAATACAGATGAAGATGTCAAAAGAAGGGGGAATGTTCAACCACACTAAAAATTAAGATTTCCTACCAGCATATTACTGGAGTTTGGAAAGAATTCTCTCTAGCACTAAGGCTGTTGGAATTGAATTGAAAAATATAATCAGTGGCTCATTCAATGAATACCAGTTTGCCAAACGGTAAGAAGAGCTTGCTTGCTTCTTGCACTGTTTACACCCTGGTTGCTGGAACCCAAGAGGGGGTATATAGATTTATCGTTCTCTGGGATGGATAGACAAGCAAAGCAAAAACAGAAGCAAAATATGCCCATGGAAAAAATGTATTAACAATGAATAAAGGATGTCAGACCTGATGCTAAAAACTATAGAGGAAAAATAAGCCTCCGAAATGGCTTTATTTCAGAAACCAAAGGAAATTGTTAAAAACTGTCAACCTTAACAGGATGAAAGATATAACTTCTGTGGAAATGAAGCAGGAAAGAAACAGGAATAGAAGAGTCTGAGATGAAAAGGGGACTGGGTGAGATAAGGAAGGTATTCAAGAAAACTAAAAATGTAATAATAGCAGAACCCCAAACCACAACAATTACTGGGAAAAAGCTGAAACTGTCAGAAAATCAAATCAGTGTAGAGGAGGCAAGATTTAGAAACTCTTCAGGAAAACAGAAAGAAAATAAAGAAATAAAAAATGATAAGAAAGAGGATGATAAATGTCTAGGACAGAGAACAGAGAGTCAGCTGAGAAATTGTGTGGTGGACTTGAGGAAGGAAACACAATGACAGAACAAGAGCAAGAAATCAGACTTCCCCAGACCAAAAAAACCTGGGGAATTTGACTTGCTAGGCTTCATCACATTCCTAGAAAATTTAGTACATCTTGACAAAATACTTGACATACAAGAACTACAAGAAAGGAAAAAATATATATAAGCTTCTAAGCCAAAAAGTGGGTTATGTGTAAAGGATAAAAATCAGGTTAGCCTCTGTGACACTAATCTGTGACTAGATTTTATGGTGTGAAAAGTCAGCTGATAATGACAGGAACCACTTAGTGC
This sequence comes from Mesoplodon bidens, assembly GCF_964165515.1. Lineage (NCBI taxonomy): Eukaryota > Metazoa > Chordata > Mammalia > Artiodactyla > Ziphiidae > Mesoplodon > Mesoplodon bidens. The sequence goes on along the minus strand of NC_138166.1, from coordinate 66,397,033 downwards.
AAATAACTGTTGAGAATTTACTTACAATATCAAAGACAAGTCTAAGAAAACTTTTTGAAAAAGAAGGTATATATGACAAAAGAATAATTTAATTCTTAAAATTTAAGTCAAAAACTTAAAATTGTGTTATAAAACCCAAGAATTAAGGCAATTAAGGTAGGAAAAATGTTTTAAATCCCACATATCATATGAGGACTCAGAAGATTGCTATCCATTCTTGATTTGGTATAAGAAGATTACAGTTTTTAATGTTATTTTTTTTTTAAAAAACCTTAAAGACAACCAACAGCAACATGAAATGCACAATACATGACCTGCAAATCAGGGAAGATAAATGCAAACATATCACAATGTGATCCTGGTTTTAGTTTTAAAAAGGCCTATTAAAAAACTCAAAATGGATTAAAGACCTAAATGTTAAGGCCACACACTATAAAACTCTTAGAAGAAGGGCTTCCCTGGTGGCGCAGTGGTTGAGAGTCCGCCTGCCGATGCAGGGGACACGGGTTCGTGCCCCGGTCCGGGAAGATCCCACGTGCCGCGGAGCGGCTGGGCCCGTGAGCCGTGGCCGCTGAGCCTGCACGTCCGGAGCCTGTGCTCCGCAACGGGAGGGGCCACAACAGTGAGAGGCCCGCGTACAGCCAAAAAAAAAAAAAAAAAAAACTCTTAGAGGAAAATATAGGCAGAACACTCTATGACATAAATCACAGCAAGATCCTTTTCGACCCACCTCCTAGAGAAATGGAAATTAAAAAAAAAATAAACAAATGGGATCTAATGAAACTTAAAAGCTTTTGCACAGAAAAGGAAACCATAAACAAGACGAAAAAACAACCCTCAGAATGGGAGAAAATATTTGCGAATGAAGCAACTGACAAAGGATTAACCTCCAAAATATACAAGCAGCTCATGCAGCTCAACATCAAGAAAACAAACAACCCAATCCAAAAATGGGCGGAAGACCTAAATAGACATTTCTCCAAAGAAGATATACAGATTGCCAACAAACACATGAAAGGATGCTCAACATCACTAATCATTAGAGAAATGCAAATCAAAACTACAATGACGTATTACCTCTCACCGGTCAGAATGGCCATCATCAAAAAATCTACAAACAATAAATGCTGGAGAGGGTGTGGAGAAAAGGGAACCCTCTTGCACTGTTGGTGGGAATCTAAATTGATACAGCCACTATGGAGAACAGTATGGAGGTTCCTTTAAAAAACTAAAATTAGAATGACCATATGACCCAGCAATCCCACTACTGGGCATATACCCTGAGAAAACCACAATTCAAAAAGAGTCATGTGGGCCTCCCTGGTGGCGCAGTGGTTGAGAGTCCGCCTGCCGATGCAGGGGATACGGGTTCGTGCCCCGGTCTGGGAGGATCCCATATGCCGCGGAGCGGCTGGGCCCGTGAGCCATGGCCGCTGGGCCTGCGCGTCCGGAGCCTGTGCTCCGCAACGGGAGAGGCCACAACAGTGAGAGGCCCGCATACCGCAAAAAGAAAAAAAAAAAAAAAAAGAGTCATGTACCACAATGTTCATTGCCACACTTTTTACAATAGTCAGGACATGGAAGCAACCTAAGTGTCCATCGACAGATGAATGAATAAAGAAGATGTGGCACATATATACAATGGAATATTACTCAGCCATAAAAAGAAATGAAATTGAGTTATTTGTAGTGAGGTGGATGGACCTAGAGTCTGTCATACAGAGTGAAGTAAGTCAGAAAGAGGAAAACAAATGCCATATGCTAACACATATATATGGAATCTAAAAAAAAAAAAATGGTTCTGATGAACCTAAGGGCAGGACAGGAATAAAGACACAAACATAGAGAATGGACTTGAGGACATAGGGAGGGGGAAGGGTAAGCTGGGACGAAGCGAGAGAGTGGCATGGACATATATACACTACCAAATGTAAAATAGATAGCTAGTGGGAAGCAGCTGCACAGCACAGGGAGATCAGCTCGGTGCTTTGTGACCACCTAGAGGGGTGGGATAGGGAGGGTGGGAGGGAGACCCAAGAGGGAGGGGATATGGGGATATATGTGTACATATAGCTGATTCACTTTGTTATACAGCAGAAACTAACAATGTTGTAAAGCAATTATACTCCGATAAAGATGTTAAAAAGAAAAAAAGGAAAAGAAAATACATTGGTATCCCTCACAATACTGGTATGTCTTTACATTTACTGGGGGATAAGTAAACTTGAAAATATATTTAAATGTAGTAATTTTTGGGGCTTCCCTGGTGTCGCAGTGGTTGAGAGTCTGCCTGCCGATGCAGGGGACACAGGTTCGTGCCCCGGTCTGGGATGATCCCACATGCCGCGGAGCAGCTAGGCCCGTGAGCCATGGCCGCTGAGCCTGCGTGTCCAGAGCCTGTGCTCCGCAACGGGAGAGGCCACAACAGTGAGAGGCCCGTGTACCGCAAAACAAACAAACAAACAAACAATTTTTATACATGCATTAAAAACAGACACAATAGCTGTGTAAAAAAAAAGTATTAAAATCTGTTTGTAATAGGCATGTATTTATTTTCATTTCAATTTTTAGTGTTTTCTAAAATAAATATAGAGAATGGATAAATAAATATATATTTATTATACAAATAAATATAAATTAAATAATAATTAAACTATTAATTTAAATAAATATTAATAATTAATTATTTAATTAGCATTAATTAATAATTATTGATTAAATTAATAATACAAATTATATATATTTATATAATATAAATATATATTATATTTATATAATAAATATACTTAATTTTATATTAACTTTAAATATAAAATGTTTTATTCTTAAAAAAGAGACGTCTCTCATACATAAATGAAAAGAAATTCATTGGCATTTTCCAACCAGTTTCCATGACCAGCATTTGTTTATTCTGTGCAATTCACCATCAGAACGGTCCTCATGGGCAGACTCAATTAAAAAGCCTATGAGAAAATGGTCTTAGTGCAAACTTCAGTTGGATTTTTGGAAAAAAATAATCTGAATTGCTTTAGATAACTATTTTGAACATCTACTGGGTTATATAGAAGGTTCTTCTTTTCCTTAAATTCTAGATTAGCAATTCTTCATGTGCCTTTGTCTTTGATTAGACTATGGTCTCTTGGAGGCGCAAGATTTTTTTTTTTTTCCGATTCCCACTACCTATCCCAGAACCTGAATATATGATTGTTCCATTGAAGTGAAATGAAATGATATAAATGAAATTATTCTGCCACATGGTTTGTGCCATCACCATGTTCATTCCCATTATTGGACGAAAGGCACTGAACTCACAGCTTCCGCTTTCTTTAGTTGCATCTTGGGCAATTTCAAACTATTCCTCCCTCCAATTTTTTTTAAAGTTTATTCACACCTGCAAAACCCAGGTGGTGTTTGTTACTATATATGCTTTTAATTACCAGTAGCTTAAATGTGCCATAGTTGTAAAATTGCATTTTTTTTGCTTACATTTAAAACTTTTTCCATCATCTGACTTTATTTAGGTCCTGACTTTTCTTCCCTCTATTTCTATATAGCTGCATTAATTTTACTTTCTTCAGAAAACTTGTTTGAGCTAATAATTTAAACATGACATGCTTTTTCACAGCTCCAGGCCTTCGCTCATGCTGTTCACTTGGCCCAAGCCTCCTTTCTCTTCCTTTCCCCTCATATTTATACTCATCTGAATTCAGATGTCACCTCTTCGATGAAGCTTCTTTCCCTATGAGTTTTCATTGCACACTGTATGGTCATTATGCTAATGCTTCTCCAGCATGGCAGCGCCTGTCTCCTTCACACCCAGCCCCCTTCTTAGAACACTATGACATACAAATATTCAATAAACCCAATTTACTGCGAGCAGACCATGTGCAAAGTCCTCTACCAGACCCCCAGGGTACAGCATTGAACAGGCAAGTAACAGTGACAAGGTAGTCTCCTCAAGTAGCTCCCAAGCTTGTCTAATAAAATAAAGATTAGTTTTGATAGAGCTGTGACCAAAATAGAATGAATACTTGCAGTGTCTGTTTTGATAGGAAGGGTCTATTCTGATAGGTGATCAAGGCAGACCTACTTGAGGGGAATCTAAGGCAAAGGTCTGAAATATAAGAAGGAGCTCGCCATGCGGAGAACCAGGTAAGCGCCTTCCAGGCAGACAGAAGAGCATGTACAAAGTCCCTGAGGAGGGCACAAGCTTGCTCTGTTCAAGGAAAAGGCCAGTGTGCCTGGAGCAGAGGGTGAGAATCACCCCCAGTGGAGAAGAGTGGTATGAGTTGAAGTCAAGCAGGGGGACCCCGATAACGCTGGCCCTGCAGCCAGCAGGGAATTTTGTTTTAATTCCATTGGCCATGAGTTCCCACTCAAGAGTTTTAAATGGGAAGTGACATTACCTCATTTCTATTTTTAAAAGATCACTGTGAAAGTGGATTGTTACAAGATACATTTTGGGTGGATAGTGGTGCTGTTTACCAAGGTTGGGAAGAAGGTGGGGTGTGGAGTGTGTTTCCAGGGCTGAGGGTAGGTTTTAGACACAATGTGTTTGAAAGTGGAACAATCAAGTAGGTAGGCAGATTTATGAATTCACACTTCATGAGAAATGTCTGGCTCAGAGATTTAATTTAGGAGATAGTCGCATCTAATGGTATTTCAGGCTATGGGATAGGAAAAGATTAGTTTGGAAGAAATGGAATAGGACCCAGGTCAAGTCCTGAGGCAACCAATCATTCAGAGGTCAGATGGAAGAGGGAAAACTAGCAAAGGAGTCTAAGAAAGAGAAGCCAGTAATGTTGGGGGAGTGTGACTTGAAGGGAAACAAAAGGAGAGTATTTTAGGAGGAGGAAACAGCCTGCTGTGTGGAATGATGCTGGCAGAGTGAGTGAAGGAGGATAGAAGATGTCCTTCTGTGTTGATAAATCCCAGGTGGTTGGCCGCTTTGTCAAAAGCAGTTTTGATGGGGTGGTGGGAACAGAAGTCAGGTTGGCATGGATTGTAGAGAGGGTGGAAGTGAGAAAGGAGAGACAGTGAGGGAGTTGGCCTTCGAGACAAATTTTGCTGTGAAGGGGAGCAGAGAAGTCACTTTCTACCTATCTCCATAATACATACAGGACATAAGGTTTTGAACACACTATAATACTTCTTCTTCACTACTGCTCAAAATATAGCAAGAATCAACTGACCAAACAGCAATATTTACAAGAAACGGTGTGGTTGGGAGAAGTCTTCTTTTAATCACGTATTTAAACCAAGTTCCCCTAAGACTGAGTTCCCCTGACAAGTTTATGATTAACTTCTTTATCCAAAATTTTATTCCTTTTCTTATCCCCTCTGACCTCAATCCTGTGCTAACTGAATGCTAAACATCCAGAGTAAGATGAATAACACTGCTGGTGTCGGTAACACTGTTAATGTACTGAGACTCGGGTTGCTTCTCCTGGGCAAGATGAGCTAACAGACCCACCCCACCATGCCCCTGGTCATGGACCACCAGACCAGAGACCCCTAAACTGTAGGCATCTTGACTCCCAAAACTACACCTAAGAAATGTCACAAGACGATGACTACCCCCAGCCTCTTTTTTCTTCCCCTTTAAAAAATCCCTAACTCAAAGACCAAGTTGGTGTGGATCTGAGGCTTGTCTCCCACTCTCTTGCTTGGCGCCCTGCAATAAATCCTGATTTTGCTGCAAACACCTGCCGTCAGAGTTTGGCTTTCTGTGCCGTGGGCACATGAGCCCTTGCTTGGTTACAGTGTTTTTTCGTTCATTTCTGTACTATCCTACACAGCTAAATTAACAATAGCTGACATCGTAAAGGGAATTATAATTTTCCAACTAAAATATTAATTTATTCAATACTCCTAACAACCCTATGAGACAGATACTCTGACTATTCCATTTCATAGATGAGGAATCCAAGAGAGTTAAGAGATTACACCAGACCACAGAGCTAGTGAGTGGTAGAGGTAGAATGAAGACCCAAGTTCTAACTCCAATGTCTGCATTCCCAACCTTTGCAAAACAAGAGGTGGAGATAAGAAAGAAGTTATTAATGGCTTAGGATAAACACTGGAATCTTAGCCATCCTCATTTAAAGAAAAATGGTCTTTCTCAATTCACTAATAATTTTGGTAACAAGATGAATGGCTTTGTTGAATAATCCTTAGCAATAATTTAAATAATTCTACTGGTAGCTGAGAATAAATGAATGGAGGCCTTAAGTATGATTCCTTCCCTTTTTTTTAGTGCTAGAAGGAAAGGGATTTAGGAAACGCTGTGAACTTCCTACTAAATTTGGAATACTGATGACAATATTCTAAATAAGTCTCTGACAATATGCCCCAGATATTCATAAGAGAAGTGTCTGAGTAAAAGTAGTAGTACATGCTTTATTTACTGGATTTATGAAAATGTGCTTATAGCAGTAGCTTCTAGGCATGTTTAAAAAGAAAGTAGGTTCCCCAAACATTTGACAAACTTCCATCAGTAGTTAAGGCAACATCCAGGTAGAAAAGTTGAGTCACATGCATTACCTAAAGAGATCACCAAATGCATAAACATCAAGAAATGATACACAGGAAGTATGAGCATACACAGGATGGATACCCCCTTAAAACAGAACCCATATGACTCTTCAAATCAATGCTCTATGCATTAAGAGAGCAAAGTGACACAACTCAACTCTAGGAGATGTTTAAGGCAGACAGTCATTCAATCATACATGCAGTTAGTCATCTCACAAATGGTTTTGAGTTTTTCTAAGCACTCAGCATTGCAAAAGAAGAGGCTCAAGCTCTTGGGGAATTTATGATCTTTATGGAGAGATGAGTTCTTTGGCTTATTTGTTGAGGGCCATAGGAGTGATAGACATAAGAGTGACATTAGGATGAATGAATACAAGGCATAGTTTAAAATTTTTTTTTTTGCAATTTTTAAGGAAATATGTGCCCGGTGTTTAAATTACAAACAAAAGAAGTAAAACAAACACACACAATTCATCCTTAGAGAGCATTGATATTTTTGGATATGCATTTATACAGTTGAAATATAATGTACATACAAACATCTATCTCTTTTTCATTCAATGATATGTAGTGTTTCATACCACATGATATAATTTCCAACATCATTAAAAATTCTTCATATATACAGGCCATTTTAATGATTATTTATACTCCATTATATGGATGGATGAACTGTAACTTATTAAAGTATTGCCCTATTGTTGACCATTTGAGTTTCATGCAACTTTTGATTGTTGTAGCTATAAGCTAAGCTGGAATGAACACATTTGTGCCAATCACGTTTGTCTTTCCTTTTTTTAATAAATTTATTTATTTTATTTTCATTTTTGGCTGCATTGGGTCTTCGTTGCAGTGCGTGGGCTTCTCATTGCGGTGGCTTCTCTTGTTGCAGAGCATGGGCTCTAGGCACGTGGGCTTCAGTAGTTGTGGCACACGGGCTCAGTAGTTGTGGCTCGCAGGCTCTAGAGCACAGGCTCAGTAGTTGTGGTGCACGGGCTTAGTTGCTCCGCGGCATGTGGGATCTTCCCAGACCAGGGCTCGAACCCGTGTCCCCTGCATTGGCAGGCGGATGCTTAACCACTGCACCACCAGGGAAGCCCTCATGTTTGTCTCTATCCCTTATTATTTCCTTAAGTATACATCACCAGGAGTGAGTGAAACTTCAGGGTCAAAAGATATGAACGTTTTTAAGACTCTTGTCAGATCACTTTCCAGAAAGACTGCAGCAATTTCTACCTCTTCAAGGAATGCATAGGTGTGTCTGTCTCATTAAACTTTGGACCACTATAATCCTAACTTTAAAAAATATACATTTGTTAGTTTGATGAGGAAAACAATTAGTCATATTATTTGAATTCTTTGAGATTTTAAATTCCATTAATGTTCCATAAGCCACCTGCATTTCTCCTTTTATAAATTATCTGTTAATATCCTTGCTCATTTGTTTTTTTGAGTTTTAGTGTTTTAATGATATATTTGAGTTAATTGTATATCAATATCATACCTATTAACAAATGTTTCAAAATATCTCCCTCACTAACAGTTTGCCTTTCAATTGTGTCTCTGCTTCCTGTCCACAGGATGGACAGGAAGCAGAGGCAGAGATGCATTAAAGCATCACTTTGGGAGGAAGAGGGTTCAGGTGGGTGTGGAGTTTCCAGACACATGTATGCCTCTATTCTGGCAGATGAGGGTGAAAAGTGTGCTGGTAAGGGCTGTGTATGGTTCATACTTCACATTCTTGTTAGTATGTAGCGATGAACTATTGGAGGCTTAAAAAAAGTGACATAATCAGATCTACATCTTAGAAATCAAGATCTAGTGGTAGGGAGGAGGATGGATTAGAGGGAAAGACATTTTCAGTCAGCTCCTGGACTCCTGGAAGACCCTCCTCAGTGGTCTCCTGGGCTTAACTGATACAACTTTAAGTTCCTTTATGTTTAAATTTAAATATTTAAACTTAAACTAAAATATGGAATGAAGTAGGGTCAATATTTCTTTCTGAGAGAAAGAAATAAAATAGGTAAAAATGAGTGAAGAGATCAATAAATTGAAAATGTTTATGGGACTGATGTTAAAGGAACACAGGCCTTTCTTTTGCAATATGTGCTTATTTGGTGAAATATTTGACTAAATCCTGGTAATCATATAGAAAAGTAGCAGAGATGAAACTGTAAGAGATGGGCTAGCCTAGCCTGACAGCAGAAGGCATTAGTGTTAGAAGTTAGAATTATTTGTAGGTAATGGGTAATCTAAAAGTTTTAGACATGAATAGAGTTGCTTATTGGGAACATTAGCCTGGGAATGTGCAATTTGGATTGGAAAGAGAGACCAACTAGAAGCAGAAAGCTCAGTTATGAGTTCATTGTTTTGGCACAATATTTCCAGAGGGCAATTTGGTGATAATGCAGCAACATATATAATACATGCATCTTTTGACCCTACAATTTCACTCCTAGGAATTTATTAAAGAAATAATAGGGAAAGTGTTTTAGAGTTGTATGTTCAAAGATGTTCATTGAATTGCCATATATAATAAAGAAAATGTAAAAACTAAACTTCCAACAATTCATAAGATGAAATACTGTGAAGTGATTAAGTATCATGAAGTAAATCTGTATTTATTAACTTTGAAATGGCTTCATAATATATTTAAATATACTTAAATACTCTACATTTAGAGTGCCTCCTTCTTCACTTTAATCCATATATCATCCTATCCTGGTGATGCTTGTAAGATTGTTATCACAGTGGTGATTTCTAAAGCAAATCTTATTTAAAGTAAACTTCACAAAATAGAATGGTTCAATTCTCCTCTTTCCTTCCTAGAAGGAATGAAGTAAAACAGGACAAGGGCCAGTGCTTGTTTATACACAGTCCCTGATGCAAAATAGCACTCAGTAAGTCTGTGCCTAATGTTAAATTAGTGCAGGTTCTGTGTTCTGTAGGTTAGTAACACATAGTAATATACCAATTCTTTTTCATATCAATGACTGCAAAGGCACTTTTCTCCAAATACAGTTAGTCATCTGATGGCTTCAAACTTAAGTCTTCAACAGTCCCCATAAGGTCTGCTAGAGAGATGTGGTGTGGACTTCTACTATAGCAGAATGATCCTGGCTCTGGATTGAGAAATTTGCTTTCAATTTGCATCTGTCACTTTACAGTTGTATAAATTTGGCAGGTCACTTAACCTCTTTGAGTCTCTGCTTCATCTTTAAAATAGGGATAATAAAATATCTTTCCTTTAGTTGTTGTGTAACTGAACACAAACAAAAGCCCTTCCATTACTTAATCCTTGCTACGTCACATTAGAAATTTCAGACAAGGAATATCAATATCTAGAAAAAGTTATTTTTTATCTTACTTAAAAGCAACATACCCACAACTCACTATCTAGAATGCTAAACTGTTTTCTCTTTATAATTAATCTCTTTGGAATAAACCACAGATCATTTCCCCCAAATATTACAGAACTTTCCTATTTTTATAAGTTCATATGCAAATTGAAGAAGATCTCACCTCAGTTATGAGTACTCAAGATAACATAATTATGCTATTCATGTAACCTACCTTGAACTTATCTTCAAATCCATGGTGTATTTTCCAGAAAAGAGGGCCTACCTTCTTTAGGTTCATTTAAAATGTTTTGCTTGTGGAAACAAAATGCTATTTAAGATTTTTGCCTTCAGGCAAATATATAGGGAATCTCACTTGCCCTTTACTCCCTGTTCATGTCCCAAATACTAGACTCATTAGGGGAACAAATTCACATGCTTAGAAGCGAATAATTACTGTACTTGGTAATAAATGTTATTGTATTAACATAAAACCTAATGTTGTTCCTCCAAATTTTATCCAAGAATTTAGTAAAACAAAAAAATTTTTAAATACAAGAATCACATCAACTCCAAAGCCTTAAAATTGGCAATTAATAGTAAAATTACTACACTGTCTTTAAATTATCTTTTCACATTTAATCCCCTGCTTTTCCTTTGAAATGAAAGAAGAGTTAAGGTCATGTTTGAGGGCAAACAATATGGAGTGTTGACAAAGAATTGCAAAAATTGAGACTTTGATCTTAAAATAAAATAGATGTCATGGAGGAACTTTATGAAAGTTAACCTTCAATCAAATTCTGGGACCTCAATCCAAAAAAGATCAATGTATATAGAATCAAAGATGAGCTAAATTTCTCCAGGTATATATGTCTTTGGAGAGACCAAGCTAGAGGATGAGCTCAGGTGTGCTGGCCCCGAGTTGTGTGTGGTGACCCAGGAGGGGAAGCTGGAAGATGTGATTGTGATTCTTGGAGACCCTGTGAGCAAGGAGAGAAGTGGAAGAGCTAAATTGCTTAGAGGGCCTGATTCATGTGTCATGTGCCTCGACAAAGTGGGAACAGTGTTTCAGGAAAATTCTGACTGGCCTCTGGAGGGGGCAACTGAGTTCTACAGACTGAAAGGAGAACTTTAAAAAAAATCAACTTGAATGAGGCACAATCTACTCACCTTTTAAAAAATTCACTCCTTTAAAATTTTTAGATTTTCATTTTGAGATAATTGTATATTTACATGCAGTTGTAAGAAATAATACAGAAAGATTCCATGAACTGTTTACCCAAGCTAGTAGATGAGTGAAACTGTAGTAAAGTATCACAATATTGTTTTATAAAATATAGTACTATATAAGAAGATATATTAAAAATATATAGAGAGTACACTATCACAACAAGGATATTGACACTGATACAGTGGAAAAGAGGAGCAGTTCCATCACAAGGATCCTGCATGCAACCCTTACATAACCATACACCTCCTTTCTCCCTCACTTTCCCATCCACCATCGCTGACCCCTGGCAACCACTAATCTGTTCTCCATTTTTATAGGTTTGTCATTTCAGGAATGATACTTAAATGAACTCATCACACAGTGTGTGATGTGTGACCTTTTAGGGTAGGATTTTATTTTTACTTAGCATGATTCCCTGGAAATTCATCCAAGTTGTCATGAATATTTCATTCCTTTACATTGCTGAGTATTATTCCATGATATGGATGACCACAGTTTGCTTAGCCAGTCCCCTGCTGAAAGACAAAATGACTAATTTTAAGTTTTTGATGAGTTTTGACAAATTGATATGCCCTGGAATCATTGCCATAATCAATAAATAGGACATTTACTCAAGAGAAAAGAAAATATATGTTCACACATAAGCTACATGAACCTCTGTAGCAGTTTAATTCATAATAAAAAACTAGAACTAAACCAAATGGCCAACCACAGATGAGTAAATAAATGAATAAATAATGACATATCTGTACAATGCAATACTACTTAGCAGTAAGAAGAAGTGAACTACTGATATAAACATCACACATAGTGAAAAAAGGCAAGACATAAAAGAGTATATGCTCTATGATTCTGTTTATATGGATTTCTAGAACAGGTAAAGCTAATCCATAGTGTCAGAGAGCAGATCAGTGATTACCTAGAGCTGGGTGAAGGGAGGGGAGAGATTGACTGCAAAGGGGCACAAGAAAACTTTTCATGGTTTAAGAGAACATTTTAAACCCGCAACCTGGAGAGAAACTACTGCTCAGAACAGAAGGGCCTTACTTTCACAGAAATCAAGAAACTGGTGCAAATTAAATTTGTTTATGGAGGATAGGAAAAAGAGTAAAGTAGGAATAGAGGCCCAAAGAACCAAGGTATAGAAGAATAATGAACCCCAAAGGTGAAAACAGAGGAAACTTGGAAAAAAACTTATCAAAGCTTCAAACTGCAGAAGGCTGAAGGGAACATTGTAACACAAGGATGTGAGCTTCATCTATTTGACATCAAGTTTGTAGTATGCAAATTCCCCCTCCTTGGCTTGTGATCTTTACACAGCTGTGTGTCTGCCTTTCTTTGGGTGCTGCAGGAAAAGTTAGCCCAGTAAACGCAGAAGGAAAGGGTGTTGAGATTGCAGGTGTGGTCTTTGACAGGAAAATTCTCTGATTCCACTAATTAGTAAAGACATGAAATTACCTCTAATAGCAGAAAGCAAACAAGGAACCGTTTCTTCACTTTACTTGGGACCCTTTCATGACAAAATACATTGTCATATTTTCCACCAAGATCCTTCTGGAAGCCCTCTCTATCCCTCTGAAAAGCATGTAGTGCTAATGTAGTAAATAGCATGCCTAGATAGAAATAAGCCCTTATGGCACAATATATATGCCAAATTCTTTCCGCCTTTGAAGGAGACAGTACTTACCTGGGTTGTAGGGAGAGAAACTGGGGCAAAGACAATGGAAGGCTAGCAACATGAGTTGAGCCTGAAAGAGAACAAAAGAAGGGAAGTTCAAATCCAGGTGAGAGTAGGGATAAACGTTCATTCCAGGGGACTTGTAGGTGAAAGAGAAGTGAGATATGTTACTGGAATTCAGAACTGGGGGAATAAACTAAAGTAAATAGGAAGCCAGCTGGAATTAAGTTGTAATTGGGGAGAATTATCAGTAGATGCTAAAATCACTGGGTAAAAGATTGTTCTGGAATAGGCTACTTGTACAGTGTAAAATATCCTCCCACAGATTTCTTATTAGTTGTCAAAGGAAAATGTACTTTTTCACTGGCCTAATCTAGCTGGTGGTGACAAACTTCCCAAGAGTGGCACAGACTGACAATGCATATACAATGTGATGCAGCATCAAGTACCCGTATTACCCATAAAGTGTTCATGCCAAAAATGTTTAACCTGAAGCTCATCACACCTAACTCCTACAGAAGCACAAAGGATAGAGGGATAAATAAATAAAATGAAACCATAGGTGGGGCTTCCCTGGTGGCGCAGTGGTTGAGAATCTGCCTGCCAATGCAGGGGACACGGGTTCGAGCCCTGGTCTGGGAAGATCCCACATGCCGCGGAGCAACTGGGCCCATGAGCCACAACTACTGAGCCTGCACGTCTGGAGCCTGTGCTCTGCAACAAGAGAGGCCGCGATAGTGAGAGGCCCGCGCACCGCAATGAAGAGTGGCCCCCCGGGCTTCCCTGGTGGCGCAATGGTTGGGAGTCCGCCTGCTGATGCAGGGGACATGGGTTCGTGTCCCGGTCCGGGAGGATCCCACATGCCGCAGAGCAGCTGAGCCCGTGAGCCATGGCCGCTGAGCCTGCGCGTCCGGAGCGTGTGCTCCGCAACGGGAGAGGCCACAACAGTGAGAGGCCCACGTATCGCAAAAAAAAAAGAGTGGCCCCCACTCGCCGTAACTAGAGAAAGCCCTCGCACAGAAACGAAGACCCAACACAGCCAAAAAAAACCCCAAAAAAAACCAACAAAAAAAAGTGCTCTGTAAACTTTAAAAAAAAAAAAAGAAAGAAACCATAGGTAACAGACAAATCCAGAGTATTTGCTGTTCTATAAGAGGATTTGCCTGTACCCTATACATTATTAGTAATAGTAATCAGTAATAGTTCGATAGAAGGGAGCATTTCACCTCCTAATACTGTAGGACCTAGATAAAGTTAATTGACAAGTTATAACTCAAATGACTAAAGAAGAAACCCCAGATAGATCTTTAGACCCAGTGCTTAATAAGAAAAAAATTGGAGGTTAAGGCCAGGGTTTCATGCTATAGCATTTGTAGAATATAAGTACGCATGTTAACTAAACAAATATGTATAGTTTTCATTCAACATGACTTCAGTCATTTTCAACTTGTCCTTTTGTTGTCCTTATAGAGTCTCACATAAAAGATGTCTCTTCAGATATTCTTGTAGCTTTTTACAAAAACTTGGTAGACCCCACTTCATTCCAGTAGACAAGATTCTAAGGCTCGGGGAGAGCACCTTACAGGAGAAATCTATTAATTCAGTGGAATTGGCCCAAGTATTCTGCATCAGCTGGTCAATACAGGTAGATCTAAGTCCCTGACAGCTTTCGATAAAATAACTCAGGACTGCTCCCTCCAAAAAACATAATTTTGTCCCTTACATTTTATTTTGAAAAATTTCAAGCATACAGAAAATTTGAAAGGCTATTTAAATAAATGCCTTTGTACCCTCCTTGTAGGTTCAAGAATTGTTAACATTTTGCCCAATTTCATTTATATATATATATGTTAAGACATTCTCCTCCATAAGCCCAATACTATTTTTATACACAAGAAAGTGAAAAATACCATATCATCTACTATACAGTGACTAAATTCCCCAGTTGTCCCAATAATACATTTTGTAGCTTTCCCCAGTGAATCAGGATCTAATCAAAACTTACTCATTGTATTATTTATGTGTGATTAACATTTTTTATCTCTTATAGTATGGAATAATCTCTTTATTTTTTCCTCACTGGTTTTTTCTTCTTTCTTTTTAAAATCTTCATGACACTGACATTTTAAAGAATCCAGGTAAGCCCTCCTGTTCATGAGGAGTGGGAAAGCTTGGCTGCATGGGGGCCAGAGCACGGGGAACTGAGCGCCAGGGCTTTGGAAACCACGGCAAGCAAGATCTCCATGCGTGGCAAAGAGTGAGCTGCAATGCCAGCAGACTTGTCAGCCCTCAACATGGAGGCTCCAACATGAAGAAGCCACAGACCGAAAGACCTCTTTGGGGGTCACCCATAAAATTCTCATCCTCTCATATGATCGTGGAGGGGGTGACGGACCTATACAATCAACTGAGATTGGATCTCCAGCCAACTCAGTAAGTGGGTGCTAAATTAGAGTGAAGTGATTTGGAAAATTAAGGGAGGTTTGTGTTGAAGATGGTAGCCTGAACACTTGAGTTTTCTCACCTTTGTCCAAAAATCCCATTGAAATAACAGTAAAGATATACAAAAGGGGATCAATAGGTAACCACAGAGAGAACAGAATGGGGGAACAGAGGCCAGAGTTTTGATGAAATTATGTAGCATGGAAGGTGGACTAGATCTTCGTGATCATCTATCAGAGTGGAGGGAGCTGCTACTTAGAAGAGACACAGGGGAAGGATGATACAAAGACATAGGGGCAGATCTGTCCAGCAAACCTTATGCTGGCTCAGAGGCTGCAGGCACTGGGAGCAAGAATGGACTATGGAGCAGTAATCAAGGAATTTAATTAAGCAATAATCAAGGACTGAGTACAGAACAGCTCGGTCAGTGGGTCCCACCTATATTTAGAGGGTGATCAGCATCAATACTGTTTACCACTTAGTTAAAAATGGAAAGCTACTGTCTGAAGAAACTAAAAGATATGCCTGAAAATACCTACACATATACTATCCGTGTTCACAGATATAAATATTAGGAAATATAAACTGATAATCTGTGATCACTGGACCATCAAAGAAAACCATCAGTCCCAGAGACAAGAACCAAGGTGAACAAAGAGAAAAAATGAACCTCAAATTAACAGATAATTCTGGAAACAGAGAATTTATAAACAAAACAAAACAGTTTTTAATTAGAATCTTGGAAGAGGTTCACGAAGACATGTCCTTAAAAAAGGAATTGGCTGCTATGAAAAATAGAACAATCAGAAATACTAAAAAAAAAAAAAAAAAATGACGGCTGATACTAAAAGAATTCACTAAAAGGGTCAGAGGATAAAGTCAGGAATCTTCTAGAAAAGCACAGAGCAAAAAAAGGGAAGAAATGTAGGAGATAAGGAGATGTGATACAGAAGGTCCAACAATGATTTAGATAGAACTTCCAGAAAAGAGAATATAAAAAATGAGATGAAAATGAAGAAAATACAGAAAGAAATTTCCCAAGGTTGAAAGGGACAGGTCTTCGTTTGAAAGGCTTATGTAGTGCCATGAGGGAACAGTGATAAAATACCCTCACCCATTTCCATCCTGACAACAGTTCAGAATGTCAAGGATAAAGAGAAGATTCTAAGTGCTTCTAGAAATGAAAACACATATACAGAGGCACACACACAGGTACATGAGGCAAACCACAAAAGAAGAAGATGGTTTTGACCTCTGACTTCTTATCAGCTGGAAGACAGGAAGCCATGTTTTTAAGAGTTCTGATGGCTACTAATCTGCCAATCAAATGTAACTGCAAAGTAAGGATAGTCTCAGACATGAAGGTTCTCAGAACTGTTGGCCTTCCATTCACACTTTCTAAAAAAAAAATTTTGGTTATGTATTTCAGTGAAAAAAAACAGAGTCTTAGAAAGCAGAAGACAAGGTATTCGAGAAATGGGGGACATAACTAGAGGGTAATGGAAAGAAATTCTAGGAAAACAGTGAGGAAGTAGGCGACAATGGAACAGAAAATCTGAAGGCTCTGTGGAGAATGTCTTTAAGAGTAAAGTGAATTCCATGTGCAAGGACATGGAAGACTTTAATATGTTTTGGCAATTTCAGACTCCAAGGAGGGAAAAAACCATAAAGTGACGATGCTTCCATGAAGTAAGTTAAAATATACCCAAATTGTGGACAACTGACAGACTTTAGAAGAGAGAATCTGTTCAGTCTTGACTCCTGACACATTCTTCTTCAGGGGTGACTGGTTTAATGACATAGGATTATATTCCTTCTCTTTCAGTGCAGTCATGCTATTTGGCTCTGCCATGTGTAATAACATATGATATAATACTGTAGACTCTGCTTTAAAATTTTTAGAATCAACTAATAGACACTATATAAAGAAACTTTCATTATAGTGTCAGGAAAGAAGGTAGCAGAATATAAATATAATAAACACTGCAAATGTAAAACTAGTATTAAGTTTGGAAATATAATGTCATAATTATACACATCTAGTCCTCCTCTAGTCCCACCCCCCTGGGGCTAAAAAGAAGAGTTTGTAGCCACACCAGAAAAGGAAGGGAGGAAGGAAGGAAGGAAGGAAGGAAAAGAGGGAGGGAGGGAGGGAAGGAAGGAGAAAGAAAGGCCACCAGAGTTTTGGAGAGTAGACTGGATCAGATATAGAGAAAATTAAAATGGGAGGAAACCTCAGCTGATCTCTTTTTGGCTCTAGAGCTGGGATGGCCTTGAAGAGATGCTCTGAACTGGGCAAGGGAGGGCAATTCAGGGAAAGGTACTCAGGCATGAGGTATCAACACTGATATTCTCAGCAGCCTGGGGGGATCAGGGACAGGGTGGTGATTCCACAACTGAGCACCTTGGTCCTGAGGTGGGGGTGGAGGATAGAAAGGAAAGGGGAAGGGGTTCGTGTGGGGCACACAGCATCCACTAGAGGTAATTATAAAAAGTGTCGATTAGAGAATCTGGAAATTAATATTTTGATCATCAAAAACAAACAAAAAACTAAAATAAAGGGAAGAATGGACAAGGCTAAAGAGTGAATTAACGAGCTGGAAGACAGAGCCAGTGTACTCTCCTAGAGGACAGTATAAAGACTCATAGGATAAAAAGAATGAGAGAAAGTGAAGTGACATGAATGATAATATCAGAAGGTCTGTGTCAATAACTAAAACACTGTCATCAATAAAACACCAAAATGTGATGTTATAATCAGAAAGAAGAAGAATTGAGAAAGAGGGGGTAAGCCAAAGTTTTAGAAATCTTTCATAGAAAAGAGTAAATAGATACTGTATGAAATTGATAAACCAAGAGATAATAGTATAGACAATTAGAACTATGGCACTAACCACCTAAATAATTAAAAACAGAAATGATTAAGTGTGTTGACCTCTAGGGACCAGGACTGGAGATGGCGGGGGTGGGGGGGAGAGAGCTGCACTTTCCATTTACTCTTTTATATTTAAAAAAAAATTTGACATATATTTCTTTAAAAACTTTTTTAAAGAAAAAATAAAGATTATTGTACTCCCACCTGACCATTATAGAAGAGGTTAATAGCCATTACTAGTGCAGAGTGGTTAACATTCATCTTGGCTAAATTTACTGAGTATTTACTATATGCTAGGCATTGCTTGAGAGAAGTATCATCATATAATCAACTCCATATTATAGGCTCAGAGAAAAATACAATAATTTGTTCAAGGTTACATGGCTATTAAGAAGTAGAGCTGGGATTCCTTTCCATATCTGTAAACTCCGCAAGCCTGGACATTTGAATACTTTGCAGAGTTTGCTCTGATGAGACTGGTGGGTCAATCCTCTTGTCAGAGTTTACTGTAACACTGTAGGGATTCCTTGAGTTATTGATCAATGCAATTTCTTTGGCCATCATTCTTTGGGCAAGGGGAGGTAGAGAGTGGATATAGATCTGAAAGTCTTGATAGATGCCCTGCTAAACACAAATCCAAACAGGAGAATGCATTTGGTTAATGGATGACTTGGCAGTCCATGGAGACATTTTTTGTTTAAAAATAGGGTGGGATGGCTAGAGCAGAGGGAGCTGGTGCAGGGAGTAAAGTTTACATGTTTTGATGGGTGTCCTCCACCACTGGACAATTTATAATGACTATGAAATGGGGATCTGCTGGGCATGAACCCAGAGTAATGGTGTCACAGAAATGGTCAGTAGCCAAACAAGAGTAGAGTCATCCCTTTCATTTCTCGAGCCCGTCCTTAACCTGGGGGCAAGTGCTGCAGGTAGTACCATGTTGGACACAGGGTTACAAGAAGGCCAACCAAGTTCAGTGTTTGGTTGGGCCGAGGTAGCAAGGCAAAAGCAAATCGTTTGTTTGTGGGCCTCTACAACTAGGATGACCGACCATCTGTTCTACAAGCCCTCTGCTTCCTTTGTAACATTTCCGTTTCTCCAGTTCTCCCCAGCCCCTTGGTTTTGGTGACTTAGGCTCCATCTTCTCTAGCCTTAGCTTCCTGCAATAACTCCCTATCTGTTCTTCCCACGTGCCTTTTTGTCTCCCCTCTAATCCATTCTCTATTCGGTAGGATGAACCTTTAAAATAAAAAACCAACCATGATAGTCTCTTGCTTAAAATAGTCCACTTGGAAAACAAAACAAAACAAAAAAATCCCAAACAAAACACTTGTCAGTGCCTTCCCATTATCCTTAATATATTCAGTATAACTGACAAGGGCTTCCAAATTTTGGCTTTTGCCCTGTGCTCTTAGATTCAATTTTGATATTCTCACACTTTAACCAAATTGACTTTTTTAAGGTTCTGCCTGCACTATGATCCCTATAGACCTTTGTGCAAACTGTTTTTTGATCTAGAACCCCTCCCCATTACTCAGCCCTCCGCCTTCCCCCACTGTCCTGGCTAACGTATACTCATTCACCCTTCAGGGTTTCAACTGTAGCAGAGCTTCCCAGGGAGACTTACAGGTGATGGTAGCATCCCTGCCTCCACATTGTACTTCAATATTTGGTCATTACTATGTTCTTCTACTACATTCTGTCTTCTTAACTAGGTTGGAAGTGCCAGGAGGGGCCCCCCATGCTTCTCATGCTTACCACTGTAGCCTCCCTTCCTCCCACGGTAGCTCACATTTAAGGCCTTCAGTGCACATTGAATTAAGGAATGATGGAGAGAAGGAAGGCCCTGGCACACAGACCCCCTTGTCACTCTGCTTGTCCCAGGGCTGACCCCAGTGGCTCTGTACTGCAGGTGTCTGCCTGCTACCCAGACATTGTTATCTCTGGTACAGCAGCTTCCTGGAGCTGAGGTCACTCTCTCTACCCCCAGAGCTGTTTCAAGACTGGAGTCAAGCCATCGTGAGCCTGATTCTAAGACAGGAAAAGAGAATAGATTTTTCAAGCTATAGATCAAGGAAGTTGAGGCTGATTTGAGGCAAAATTCTGAAGCAAATTATGAAATGTATTATTAAATGCACAGGGCTTATTTGCAGTTCAGTAAGTGTTTTTTAAAAATGAATTAGAAATGAATATTTGTGAATGCTTAGGAAGGAAAGAGTTGATCAACATGAGTCATCATTGATTAAAAATATAACAGGCCATTTTTGCAATTTGGGGTTTCATGGTGACATTTGGGTACTCATCCCTCCTCTCTTGGAGTTCTGTAAACACAAGGAAGAATAAAGATGTTAGAAACACAGGATCGAGTTATTAAATCTGGGAAATTCGCCCAAATACCTCTCTATCCATCAACAATGCAAAGCTGTCTTGTAAGCATGGTTGCGGGAAGCAGTTTAGACTTCAGGCTTCAGTGAATTTTATTCTTTAGCCAGCTTTCTCTGCCATGCTTCCTTTTCTCCTAGCCATCTTGAAACTGAGATGCGTGGTCCTATAGGGGAGATCCTAAGTCCACTTCCCCAACCGTTTGAGATGTAGATGAGGCTGGCCCATCTGCAGAGAGCCTAGCCCTGCCCTGGTGGACTTACTGCAAGTACTAGTGATGAACTGCCCTTGGATTCTGATCCTTATTATAAAATGGCCACCCTCCTGCCACAGCATGACCTGATGACTGAACGGCCCAGTCTCTGACCAGGAGATGAAATAAAATCAGAGTTGTGATACTAACTCTTTCCCTGCCCTATGGGTAGAAACTGATGCGTGGGGAAAGGGAGGAGATGTTGCTCTTATTTACTGATTAGAGGACTGTTATAGATACTAGCTAAGCTAGCATTTAGTGAGTGCTTCTATGTGCCAAGTCCTGTTCTAAGAGCTTTACTGTATCAACTCATTGAATCCTCACTCAACCCTCCCAGGTAGGTATGGTTTTAGTCCGTAAGTTAAGTCACTTGCATAGGGTAATACAGCTAGTAAATGGCAATGCTGGAATTTATATCCAACAACCAAGTCCAGAGATGGAGCCCTTCTACATGTTACCACCACACAGCCTGCTCTACACAAAGTGCCCACTGCAGACCACCAGCTAGCCCATGGTGAAGGTGGATTTCTCTAAGGCATTTGACACATCTAATATGTCTTTATGAATACAATAGAAAAATAAGGCTTGGTAATTGCACAGTTAAGAAGGTCATTAGTAACTGAATGAACCAGTGAACCCAAAGAATGCTGATCCCCACCATGGTGGAGGGAGCTTCTTAGTAGCATCCAGGACCCTAGTGTTCTAACCTAACCTGCAGACATGGGGAGACACTGGATGCCTGAATCAAATCCAAAGAGACTTAGAGAAGGTGGACCAGAAACTGGTTTCCAAGACTAACCTCATAAGCATGGACATGGCCTAATCGTAACACAGCAAAGAATTTCCAGTCTTCCCCTTGCACTGGGATCCACAGTGAGATGTATCTGAAAAATAATTGACAAGAGCTTATAACTTGTTTTTAATGGTTAGTTAGCTAGTTAATTTATATGACAACTAACTTTTTTAAAAGGCAGAGACAGGTGTCCTTTAAAAAACAGTGAAAGAGATTTGAAGCCATATCACATGAAAAGGAGTTAGAGTAGCTGAGAATGTTTAATCCTCGGAAGAGAAAGTTTAGGTAGAATTCTAGGTCTATCTTCAAAGATCTGAAAGATTATCTCTTGCAGGAAGGATGTGACTTACTCTGTGTTAACTGCAGAGGGCAGAGCTGGGACCAAAGGTTACAGGGAGGTGGATTTGTCTAATTGCTGTGCAAAGTTCCCTGTCTACCCTTGGAACAATTATGACACCTAACATTTACCGAGTATTCATGGTGTCTGCACTAAAGTAAAGGTCTTTATGTGCCTTAGCTAGAAAGTTGTGGATCAGATTCATACTTATCACTATAAGCATCTCATCATCATTAGTAAAGGCTCCATTTACTGACTGCTTATTAAATTACCTCAGTTGATAGCTGCCCTGTTGACTGTTATTATTGTATCATTACTGTTTTACAGATGAAGAAATAAAGAAGTGAAATTACTTTCCTGGAATCATACTGTTTTAAGTTATTGGTTTATAATGATCTGGACCCGAATATTCCAGCTACTAATACTGCCTCCTGGGGTTATGCATATAATAAGGGGTGAGATCAAGGCAGTTCATTAGAAATATAATGTAAGCCGCTAATGAGAACCATGTGTATAATCTTACTTTTCCTAGTAGTCGTGTTAAAAATGTAAAAACCAACCAGTGAAATTATCTTTAGTGTATATAATATACATTTAATATCTTAACCCAATACATTAACCCAACTGAATCATCACATCTAAACTATCATCATTTGTTGGAATGATGTAATCAACGTTAGAATTATTAACGAGCTATTTTACATTCTGTTTTTCACACGAAGTCTAGTGTCTATTTTACACTTAACAGAACATCTCAGCATTAGCCACATTTCAAGCGTTCAATAGCTGCTTGGAACTCTTGGCTGCTAATGGACAGTCAGCACATGGTTAAAATTTAAGTCTCCTTGGGGGGCTAGGGGGTGGGATTGAAACTTAAAGAACAGGTTTGCTTCCACCTTACATTCTAATGCCTCCCTGCCCCCGACTTACCTCCTTTGTCATTTTGCAGGGAATGTATAGCAACTGCCTTTGCTTTTTCTGGTAGAGCCAGCGTAGATATTTCTGAATTTGGAGAGGACAGGTGTTTCTCCTTCCAACAATTGTCAATTTCCCTCCTGGCAGCTATTCGGAGTTAACGTGTTTGATTTCTGCTTTGAAAAGGACTGAAGTAGGTTGTATGAATCAACTAATGTACCCTAAATACCAAATTGGGGGTAGAACGTTTTGCTTTATGCAAATTTATGCAAAATTAGGGAGTCCCTGGCTTAATTGATGAGAAATAAATCCTTTGGTCGGTAAATGCACAGGTGACTGAGGAGGAGGAAACGTTCTCTTGTTATTTTTGTCGCGCCGTCCAAGGGTCGAGGCAGAACGTCAAAACAAACACATCAGCCTCTTAAGGTAGCTTTAAAACAGCCCACCGAAGTTTCTCCTCAAAATTCCAAACCAGTTGCCCAAATTGAAAGCTTATAAAAAGATGCCGCGCACTTTCGGCCTCCCGGAGGTGGCGCTATGAGGGTGACGGAGTTAGTGCCTGCAAAACGCCGCGTGTGAGCTCATTCGGGAAGTCATGCTCTGCACACATATTATTTATAGCAGAACTGAGGCGTACGCGGTGTTTGACATTTTCTTCTTTTTAAGTAGGGGGACTTCAAAAAGTCGTGGGCACCCCCATCCCCCAGGCAAAGTGCAGTGGGCCGGCGTCAGGGCGCCGGCTGGAGGCGAACGCGCCAACCACGCGTGTCCGGGCGCAGGTGCGGGGGGCGACGGCGGCCACTCCGCAGCGTCCGCTCGGGAGGAGATTTCGCGGCTAATCTCGGGATGCCTTGCAGATGCAAAATGTGTCTCTGGCCAGCAGGAGGAAGGAAGAGGAAGTGAGAGCAGCGGCCGCCGGCGGCGCAGCAGCCGGCCGACCCGGAGTGTAAGTGCGTGTTCTCTGGCGAGCGCGAACCGGCGAGGATGGGCAAGGGATAGAGGCAGAGCCACTCACACCGCCGGGGCCCCGAGTTGGGCGACAGACCCTCCGGTCCCCCTCCAGTGGTCGCGGGGTCGCCAGAGCTCTGATTGTTGGGAACCCTCGCCGCCGCCGCCGCCACCGTCCTGCGACCCCGGGCAGGTTCGTAAAGTTTCCTGGGCTGGCGCGGCGCCCTGACTCGCTGACCTCAGCGGAGCCGGGGAGGGAGCTGGGGCAAGGAGGAGGCGTCTTGAGCGGGGGGACTCTGGGCGCCGCGGAGACACTTTTGTTTTCTCCCTGGGGGCGCCGCGGCGCAGGCGGGGGGTGGCCGCCGGGGTGAAGGCTGCGGGCGCGTGGGGCACTCAGCCCCAGCTGGGAAAGTCAGGGCGGAGGGGGCGGCGGGAGGGCGAGTGGGAGCGGAGGGAGGGGCGCAGAGGAGGGAGCGCAGGGCCGGTGGCCAGGGAACCCGCAGAGATATTTCGGTCAGGGCGGGCTGGAGGGGGCTGACCGAGGGCTGGGCTGCTGGCGCCGGGGGGCTGGGGACAGGGAGAGTGTGTGATTGTGGGCTTGGAGACCCGAGAGGCTGCGCGGGAGAAGGGACTGGCAGCTAGGACTCCCGGCTTTTCTCAGGCGCTCGCAGATGGAAGGGAATCCCCCGGCGAGCGCGCTCCTGGGAGGGGGCGGTGATGGTCTAGAGGTGTGGAGGGCCGGGAGGGACGCGAGGGGGCGGTTGGGGCAGCTGGGAGCCCCGGGCGACTGTTAGTAAATACCCGCCTCCCGGGGACACGCCGAAGTCCCCCCTGGGACCGGGAAAGGAGGTGGGGGGGCTTCGATGGGTGATCCCTGCATCAGAGAGGGGGCGCACCGGGTGCGCCTGCAGAGAAGGAAGGCAGCCGAGCTTCGGGGGCCCTGGAATCCGAGCAGAGAGGGGCGGCCGAGATCGCAGGAGTAGCTTTGAGGAAGAGGAAATACAGAACTCAGCCGGCCCGGGGGTGCGCGCGTGCGTTTGGCATTGGGAAGTCCGTGTGGTGCCGCGGGCGCGCGCGAGGGCGGCGAGCGTGTGTTTGTGTGTGTGTCTGTGTGTGTGTGTGTGTGTGTGTGTGTGTGTGTCTGTGCGTGACCGCGAGGGGCTCCGGAGCCGAGTGACCCTCTGCCACCTAGGGGCTGTTTGAAATTGGCTGCTCCGGGCAGGGGTTGCTGGCGGCGGGACCTGCGTTGACCTAAAGCCTAGCGCTTGGCCCCGGTAGTGACCCTGCTCTGCGGGCCTCTGGACAGCTCCAGGGACTCGCAGGACATACATATTTCGTGCTGCCCAGTGCCCCAGACGTAGGGCCTGCTAACACCACTGGCCATAAATGATGCGGATCTGGTTCGTTATATTTAAGATTTCAGAGAACCTATTGCAAGGGTTTCTCCCTCTGGAGGCAGAGGCCACAGGCTCCTCATTTACGGCTGCCAGTGACTTGGGGGTGGTGTGTGGGGCAGTGGAAGAATTTCTGAGTTGTTGTTCTTGGATTTTTTTGTCTATAAAAAAAATAAAAGTAAATAAAAGTTACTGTCTAACCCTAACCGAACTAGTAAATAAAAGTAATTAATGACCCGTATTTATATATCAACTTTACAGAACTGGGCACTGAGTTAGAAGGTCAGATCCCCTGCTGTCAAGTAGCAGCCTTTTCTTCCTTACAGCTGACCTTCTGAACCTGCTCTTTACTATGGTACATTTCCTATCTCTTAAGGGCTGTGGTTAAAGGTTCATGTTGATTTCTTACCACACTTATTACTCACTTTTGTTTATTTTTAATTAGATGGATTGTACATCCTCTGGGGAAATTGTGAGGGAATGACCTAGAGTGTTGGGACTCTGCAGGGGGGATGGTGTGAGGAGGGAAGGGAACTAGGGAAGAAGCTTGGTAGGTGTCAGGGAGGGGCGCGCTGGGAGGCTGGCCCACACCTGGGTCTGGTGGAATTCAGGACCTGGAGCAGTCACTGGGTTACAGGATGGGTGGTCCTATTGATGGCCTTATCCCCCTTTCCCCCCCCCAACCCTTTCACGTGTCTCATCTCTCTGCCTTTCTTGACTACAGCTACTCTGACTGCCTTACATTCTTCTTTTACCCCAAGTTCTCTCATGAGGAGCCTCTCCCCACCGTGTCCAGGTGGCTCACTCCGTTGCTTCCTTCAGGTCTCTGCCCAGTTGTCAGTTTGCAGGAGGGCTTCCCTGACTGCCTCATATAAAATAGCAACCAGCCACTCCCTGGTCCTTTTAAGTCACTCAGTTTTCCCTCTTAGCACTTATTACCCCCTGGCATTATATGTTCACTTGTTTGTTTGATTATTGTTCATCTCTCCCCTTAGAATGGAAGATCCACGAGGGCAGGAACCTTGTCTTGTTTACAGGTCCAGAACTTAGACTGGTTCCCACATAGTAGGTGCTCAAGAAATACTTGTTGACTAAGATATGCCTTTATGGGAGAGGCTCACCAGGGAAATATACCACAAAAACAAAATACTGCAGCATCAGCAGCAAGTAAGAAGCCCAGGTAATGGGCTTTTGCTGCTTCTCCTCTGTCCTCTCCCCATGCCCAGCCACACTTCTTGCAGATCCCTTTCTACCTTGAGTAAACTCCTCCCCTTAGAATTTCAGCCTGAAGAAAGGAACAGAGAGGTGATTCCTTGGGGGAGTGGAAAACCAGAACAGTTTATTAATAACGCATAACTGCTTCAGATCTGCTGTCTGTGTCATCACTCTCCTTGGAGAATGTCTTTTAAAAGTGTGTGGTGCTTTAGCCAAAGAAAGACTCCCCTGGGAAGAAGGGAATTACTGTGAGTGCAGTGAAGTCAGAGACATCCACTGTATCCCACTCCACTCCCCCAGCAGATGGGAGACAAGGAGAGGAGAGGAGTAAGGGAAGAAGGAGAGGGAGACAGAAAGGGGCTGGGTGGCAGATGCTGGGGAGAAGAGAGATGAGAAATGCCCAGGAGAAGAAAAATGAAAGAGAGAAAATGGATGAGGGGTTTCTACAGTGCTGCTAAATCATAAGCCTTTATTAAATTGAGATAGGGCAATATTTGAGTGTTTTAAAGTAATATACCCCTTTGGGTGTTGGGTGTGAACGGGTGGGGAAAGGCGGAGGAAGGGAGTGCTTTGAAGCCTTGCAGAGAGGATGTGGCTAGGGGTGTGCCAAGGGGCTCTGAGCACACACTTTGCTGACATTATTATCTTTCTTAACACTGAAGGTTTAGAGGTAATCATTCCTATGGAGGACATTTCCTGTCCGGATCTAAGACGGTGGGTACCCTTAAGGTTTGGAACTGAAGCCTGCAACCACTTTTCAATGCCTGAAACCATCCAAGTGGGTAGTTTGATTTATAAGACATTCATTTTGTTGAACGTAGAAAAGGTGGGGAATTGCTAAACCCTCTCTACATCACAAAGCCTCAAGTGTTTGCTGCTAATTGTGCAACTCCAGTTCTGCTGCTTCTAATTAACTAGTCTAGTGTTTTTGAAGCTTAGCATTACGACTCGGAATGGATCATAATATCAATTTATTAGGTCCGGACCAGCAGTTGAAAACATGAAATAGAAGAGAGTACAATGGAAAATTGAGTGTTTTTCAAAACGGACACCAAATCTTAATGTCAAGTGTATCACTTAATGTGGGTCATGATGAAAAACGTCTGTTTTAATAATTCTGGAGGCCCTAGGAATGTACATTTTAAACCATTTGCCAGGGATTCTGATGAAAGTGGTTCATAGGGCCATACTTTAAAAAACACTTAGCTCCCCGCCCTCCAAAATGCTATTGGTTTAATCTCCTGCAAGAGATGCTGTTTCCAAATGTTGAATCAGATGGAGTAAAAGCATCAGTCATTGACTTAACTTTTAAAATACTACTGCTAGGCCCCGAGGCTGATGTCTTGGCAAAGCTGGAGGGCCAAGTATATGTTTTTCACTTTAGTGATATGGAGAGATAGTAGATTATGTGTAATAACTCTTTAAGTTAGAATAAAACGAGTGAAAATACTCTTTTCTGGACAAGTTTTAGTTTAAGCTTTTGAGGTCTTTAAGGTTTTGAGGTCTTTGGAACCTTACTTCACTGAACTTTTCCTTTCATATTTTATGCCTCACGGTCCCCATATGCATGCTTTTAATTACTTTCAGAGGTTTGCAAAGACAGAAGTAATCACTTCTGGTGGCAGCCACACTGCTGTGATACACAATCAGATTAAGCTTCTTAGCTGACCAGGGCTTGGGACTGGCTAACCAAAGAAGAAAAAGGCTGAGAACTTCAGCACTGTCCAAAACATCAGGATTTTGAAGACCAGCCATCCAGGGTACAGAGTGTGGCTCCCATGAAATGCGTGTGGCCCGTGAAAGCCTTTGAATATGCCAAGCACAGCATTTTTAGGTACAACAAAGCCAGCCTGCAAGCACAATGCAACACTGGTTGCAGTTTTCAGTTCCCTGGATAATTTAGGTTGTCTGAGTGTCAACAGTTGGAACTTATAGATAATAGCCAGAACTGAAGCTCTCAAATCACGCTTTTGATCCATGATTAATTTAACTTGTGACTTAGTACTATGCTTTCTAAGCTTTCACAGGATAAGTGCAGGTCTGTTTGAGCAGATTTTTGTCCCTGGCCTAAGGTGGGGTGAACAGCCAAGTACTGTGTAGGAATCCATGCGGGAGAAGGGATGCTAGCTCATCAAACAGAATTAACCACAGCGACAACCTGGCCTAGTGCTGAGTAGAGGAATTAGTCACATGTATAAATAGAATGAGATGATGAGTCTCAGTCAGTGTTCTAGGCCCCCGCAAACACTGATTTCCAGAATCTGAGCAAGATTATTATTGGAACCTCAATTTTAGGAATTAAGGCTACAGTTTTGACTATTTTCGTTCTAACAGTTAATACGGGGAGCAAAACTTCCCATGGTAGAAAACACTGGAAAACGTCCATACTAATTGCTGGGCTCCAGGACTGCTATGGGTTGGGTGGGTTGTACTTGCCGGCTAAGGAGCAGTGGTTTGAGGGCGGCAGGACTGAGTAAGCCCTGACTGAGCGTTGCCCCAGGGGGCTGAAGTCACAGGATCCATGCAGCATTTTCCTCCATGTGCCGGCAACTGACATGCTTCCTCCTGGAATGCTGTTTTCGAAATGGTGGGGATGAACTGGTATAGTATTCATATCCCATTTTATAGAAGTGGCTTGGAGAAATGAAATGTCACTAGTATATTTGGAGAGTAGATCTGAGCCTACACCCACCTTTTCTGACTCTTTTTACCCTGCTGTTTCTTGCCCGTGCCCCATGACGCCTGTGTTGAATACTTATTCTTCTTGTTGGTTCTCCTGGACTAGGCTGGTCTGAGGCCAGGATCCCCACATTGAGCTATGCTGCGGCCCTCCCAGGGGGCCCTTCACTCCTGTATGCTGGTAGAAATGCCCTGGGTTCTGATGGTTGTGCCCTGGGTTACCGTGGCACCTAGGGATGTGTCTGCCACCACCGAGGCCAAGTCTTTCAGTGCCTCCCTTTGGATATCCCATTCTAAAGCTGACCTCTTTAGTCCTGGGAGTCAGAGATCCTTCTCTCAGGGACAGCATGCCCATCACCCAAGCTCATGATATTGATGCGTATAAGCCAGAATGCAATTCATTAATCAAAAATGAGAATGATGTTGGCCGAGGGGAATAGACACATATTCTTTAGCCAGCATTTTTTTTTCTCTGTGGATGAGTCATGGTGAAAGCAAAAGCATGGAACCACTTGCGGGGATTGTGGGGGGGACCAATTTGGGGGGGGTAATATGTTTAACAGAGTCATTTCCAGCTAGTCACAATTTTTGCTGCTTCTGCCCCATGTATTAATACCAACTAAGTGAACCAGAGACTGGAGTTCTTAACCAGGATGGTTTCTCCCTTGAGTGATGCTGAGGCTACTGATTCTCTTCTTTTTCTTCCTGCAGGCTATTGCCCATTCTATGTTGACCATTTATATCAGGCAGTCTCAACCTTGGCACTGTTGACATTGATTATCCAGAGGCTGGATAATCCTTTGTTGCGGGGGGGGTGTCCTGTGCATTGTAGGAAGTTTACTAGCTTCTCTGGCCTCTACCCACCAGATGCCAGTAACAGCATCCAGTTGCAATAACCAAATATGTCTCCAGACGTTGCCAATTGCTAACCTCCTTCTCCTAGTAAGAACCACAGTTGTTTTTTTTTTTTTTTTTTTTTTTGTAGTACGCGGGCCTCCCACTGTTGTGGCCTCTCCCGTTGCGGAGCACAGGCTCCGGACGTGCAGGCCCAGCAGCCATGGCTCACGGGCCCAGCCGCTCCGCAGCGTGTAGGATCTTCCCGGACCGGGGCACGAACCCGCGTCCCCTGCATTGGCAGGCGGACTCTCAACCACTGCGCCACCAGGGAAGCCCCACAGTTTTGTTTTCTTGCATAAATTAGTTCAACTGTGGGCTATCAGACATGCTAGACTTTTGACAGCAGTTATAAGTGCCCCAGTTTTCTATTTACTGGTTATTCCTTTGCCCTAAGGTGGTTTATTTACAGATGGGTGGTCTCATCCTT
The DNA here is from genome assembly GCF_964165515.1 of Mesoplodon bidens. Classification (NCBI taxonomy): domain Eukaryota; kingdom Metazoa; phylum Chordata; class Mammalia; order Artiodactyla; family Ziphiidae; genus Mesoplodon; species Mesoplodon bidens. The sequence goes on along the minus strand of NC_138166.1, from coordinate 66,366,695 downwards.
TATGTTCATTTATTTCCTCTAGTTCTCCAAATTTCCTCTCTAGCTTCCTCTCCTCCTATAATTGCAATTGTCTCCCTAACCCAAGTTGCTTTCAAGTCTGAATTTCATGTGTATTTCTTCCTGGCACCCTCTGGTTGAAAAAAACTGTAGCTAGTGATTTTATGCCTCAGTTTCCTCACAGGGTCTTGAATTCTGGCCCCTGGTTACTGTGTTAGCTATAACCTCCACCTAATGCGAATAAGATCAGTGAAATGAGGGAGGTGGTCGCAAAGCTCAGCTGGGCTCGTTCAGAGGTCTCTGTCACAAGATTAAGGAAATGTCTGCTTGGGAATGAGTTAACAGGGTGAAATGCCTCCTCTGCTGGTAAAATACGCCTTGGTTAGTTGGGTAGTAATAAATATTGATGTTCCATTAGCATGACCAGGACATTGCTTTAAGGTATTGCTATATGTGGAGTCCTTTTCCACTCTGTCCATTAGATTTCTGTCCTAATCTTGCCACATTTGTTTTCTTATGTAATTATCTGTCAACCTGTTATTTACCTTCGCTCTCGGGCTGCTGTAGCAGAGTAGCATCTAGGGGCTTAAGGGATGGAGAGAGATTGTTCAGCTTGTGTACTAGCTTGTCTCCCCGAGGCAGTCGCCTTCTTATAAGTCACAGCCCTACAGTAAACCTCCACCCTTCCTTCCGCCCTTTGTGCCTTTTTTTTTTTTTTTTTTTTTTTAGCTTGAGATTGATTTTAGAAAGCCAGCGTTTTGTGCTGTGGGGTTCTGTGGCTGAGCAGTCCTGGATGAGCTATATTTTCCAGGCTGCTACACACAATTACCCTTAATTTCGAAGCATAGTGCATTTCAAAATAATTTTTTTTTTTCTGTTTTCAGGCTCTTTAATCCAGATGCAGAGCCACAGCTGGCTTTGCCCTTGCCCACCAGAAGGCATGTGGCTTGGGAGGTAGAACCAGTGGAGGGACTTTGGTTAGATTGCGTATTTTTGGCTGAGTGAAGAGTGAATTCCAATAACACTCAGTAAGGCTGGTTTTTACTTGACTCCTGCCCACCCTCACCACTGCCCCACCCCATCATTTTCATAGTAGCATTTTTATAGTGGGCCATGTGACCTAGTTATTCCAACTGTGAGCCATTCATAGGAAGTGACCAAGTATTCAGAAATTTCAATTTGGGGGAATAGGACTGATCCTTTCATACACTAAATAGTAAGCGTGTATTGTGTATGTATGTGTACGTGTGAGAAAGACACACACACACACACATATCCATGTAGCTCTCCCAATATTGAAAGGTCTTCAGGAGCAAAGAAACTATTATATCACCTGGTAAATCCTTTTTTCTCCAGTGCTTATTACTTTTATAGCAAGTCAGAATAAATCACATTAAATCAAAACTTTTCTCAAGGAATGAATATATTTCCATCATCCTTAGACTTACTTGACTGCCAAGAAGTGAGTTCAACTCGTTAGAACTACTTTCTCAATTACTGTCCATTCTTTGAGAGTTTTGAGAAACATTTGCCTGGATTAATATGAGAGAAGCACAATAAAGATTTATTTATTAATTGTAGTATATTTTTTAAATGTGTGCCATATACTTAAATATCCATATAAATATTATTAAATTGAAATACTGTTGGGCTTACAGCACCCATCATAATACTTCACTCATTCATTCATTCATTCATTCTGCAGCCATTTTGATCGCATTTTATGTCCTGTAGTCAAGTCTCTTGCTGGTCATTATAAGACCCGCTTCATATGAGCAGTGTGGTGAGAGGGGCTGGAGGGGAAACAGATCCATTAATAGATAGTCATTATAGAGTGTGATAAATGTGTGCTTACAGTGTGTGCAGATCACAGAGGAAGGAGCTCACAATGAAATGACTTTGAGAAGGATCTGGAAAGCTGAGTGTTAAAAGAAAGAACCTGGTAAGACCAGGGAATACAGCCATCAGGGTAGTGGGAGAATGTTTGAGAGAGGCCTTGTGTCAACTCTTCTGGGAGCTGGGCATTTGGATTGAGCGGAAAGGAGTGCTAAAGGATTTTAGGCAAGGAAAAGACACAGTTGGAATTCAATAAGAAATCTAAGTCCCAAGGCCACATGGAAGATAGATTAGATGGTACAGCAGGAGGGAGGTGCCAAGGAAAGATGGAAGCTGTAAGCCCTTTCCTTCTAGGCCTACCCGAATAAACACACGATCTTGGTCAAATGAATAAATAAAGCAGTGTGTTTCCTGTGTAAATGCAACTCCATCTTCAAGTCTGAGTAGTGGGCCAATACTCTTCCTTTAAAGAGGCAACTTTCAGAGGGCCAACCCCTCCCCCCTCAAGCTGGATTCAAGCCAGAAGGAAAGGATATTGACGTTGATGAAAAAAAGATTTGCTGACTGAGTGAATTTGGGGGAAAAAGGGAAAAGTCTTTGAGGTGTAAAGCTAAATAAATACATACTTGTTGGTTGAGGGTTCAAATTATCTTTTGGACTCTCATGGGTGGTTGACTTGGTGTATGTTAATTACCTTTCTCAGCCTCAGTTTTTTGTTTTTTTTAAGAAGATGTTGGGGGTAGGAGTTTATTAATTTATTTATATTTATTTTTGCTGTGTTGGGTCTTCGTTTCTGTGCGAGGGCTTTCTCTAGTTGTGGCAAGCGGGGGCCACTCTTCATCGCGGTGCGCGGGCCTCTCACTATCGCGGCCTCTCTTGTTGCGGAGCACAGGCTCCAGATGCGCAGGCTCAGTAGTTGTGGCTCATGGGCCTAGTTGCTCCATGGCATGTGGGATCCTCCCAGACCAGGGCTCGAACCCGTGTCCCCTGCATTAGCAGGCAGATTCTCAACCACTGCGCCACCAGGGAAGCCCTCAGCCTCAGTTTTTACACCTTTCAAATGGGCGTACTATAAGTCTCTACATCTTGGAGTTGCTGAGGTAATTAAATATAATAATAATTGTAAAGTAGGATACCCCAAAAGCATTGGGTTGGACTTGCTATTATTGTTGATGTTATTAGTGCTAATTCAGTAGTTTTTATTCAAGTTTTTAATTCAAATACGTTGCTAAAATCATTTAAAGACGTACATCTATTATTTTATCTTCTTTAAGTAGCTTGGGGAATTCCTCCTAAAATCTTGACTAGACTATTAGGTTGATTTACATATCTTTTCTTCAAGAATACAGCAGAAGTAAACTGCTGAAAAACAGGTCAGGTAAAATTACCATCAATTGTGAATTAAAAGAACTGACATAACAAATCATGTTAGCAACGTGGGGTCCTCAAATAAAACCTCTTGTAAATGGATCTCTATCCCCCATTCACTGACAACTAACCTGGGATTTTACTGTTTTATTATTATTTTACTTTGGGTAGAGAGAATGGAGGTTGCTAATTGGGGGTCTTTCCCTTTCCTTGAATCCAGCCTTCTGGGGGCTGTTTGTACTTGTCCAGCGTGGATTGGAGCCCAGTGAGAAACCCCCAGTTTGTGAAGCAGTAGTGGAGGAGCATTTGGCAGGACTTTAATTCGGTTGAACTGGGTTTCATATGATTATGTTGTATGTTAAGGAGTTAGCTCAATGGTTCCAATAACGCTTTGTAAGTGTCCCTTTCTGAATCATTTGGAACTTCCTGTGAGTAGGGGACAGTTCAGATGTTCATTGGCAGGTGGGTGGTAGGAAAGTATTAATTTTTCTTCTTTAACCTGAGCCTAGAAATCAGATGAGAAAATATTCTGGAGATGAAAAATAGAAAAATAAAAGTAAGACGTCTGTAATCCTAAGTGCACAGACCCAGTATAGCTCTGTCATCTCAGCATGATTAAGTGTACCAACTTTCTCTTTCAAAAGTGCCCCATGGGGCTTCCCTGGTGGCGCAGTGGTTGAGACTCCGCCTGCCGATGCAGGGGACACGGGTTCGTGCCCCGGTCTGGGAAGATCCCACATGCCGCGGAGCGGCTGGGCCCGTGAGCCATGGCTGCTGAGCCTGCGCGTCCGGAGCCTGTGCTCCGTAGCGGGAAAGGCCACGACAGTGAGAGGCCCGTGTACCGCTTAAAAAAAAAAAAAAAAAAAAGTGCCCCAGGTTGGACAATTCATTTTATGGCCACCTAAGTAGAAGCCACCTGTTTCCATTTCTACTCATTCTGTCTGGCTATTGCCAGTTTGTTTGAATGCCTTTTCTACTTTCTGTTCCTTCAGGAAGGCAACAACTAGCTGACAGGCTCCCAGCTCATTAAGTAGTGGTTCATGTACCCGCCACTTGGTAATGGCTTTTATGGAGTGGTTGAAAAAAATAAATAAACCTCAATGTAGACACTAAACTGCCATGAAGTATGGGTATAGGAGAGAAATGTGCCGAATGAAAACTACTTCTCCAAGCTTGTGCTTTGAAAAGTATAGTCCGTGCACCTCCTATTACTATAGTCATGAAAAGTCACTTATCAATCACTATAATCAAATCTTGTTTGGTACCTGACAAATTATATACTCTCTCCATCACTTTCTCTTCTCCCAGACAGGGTGATAAGTATGGATTTTTAAGCTGCTAGATTGTCAGTTGTGTGACAATGCCTCTTTACTGTATATCAGGATTAGTGCAGAGCTATAAATAGGATCCAGTGTTAAATAAATGTTTAAAGACCCATAAAAAGATTTTTATAGTGAAATATAGATTTACAGTAAATCACTGGAGAATTATATCCATACCAAAATATATATCAGATTAACAGTGAGTCAAACATATTAATTCACCTTGGACCCATTTTACAGATGAGGAAATTTACTTGTCAGGGAGGCTGGCTGCCCAGATCAATGCAAGGCCCAGGGAAATGGTATAATAGCAGTTGTTATGTTGAATTTCACTCTTCTTTCAAAATCGAGGAATTTTCTGCAGCGCACCGAATGCTACGCTCTTTTGCTTCCAAGTCTCCGTCCATTTGTCCAATTCATTTTTGCCTCAGTTGAACCCATTACATTGGAATATTGTGTTTAGCTGGGAACAATTTGCTGTGAGAGCTTTGCTTCAGGAACATGTAAAAGAGCACCGTCAGGGCAACAAACCATTCATTAGCTGAGCCAGGGCCTACTGCCAGCAAGATGGCAGAGAAAAGAGGGCAGTAATGGTTGATTCGTTTATATCCCCGTGAAATATCATTCCACCGTAGTAGAGATTGTGTTGTAATTATGGCCAACTTATTGAGGGCTATTCGAAGTCATTCAGATATGCTGCTAACAATTCTAGCATTTGAAAATGCAGTGGAACAGTCTGAGAATTGGCACCCGAGAATGATAAGACGCACGAAGGTGTACACAAATATAAGAAGTAAGTCATCATGGAAACCAGGTCTCTTTTCATTTCAACATGTCTTTCAGACAATGAATAGGCTTTAGGGTAATTTTTCATAACTAGATCAATGCAAGGCCCAGAGAAATGGCATAATAGCAGTTATAATGTTGAACTTCACTCTCCTTTCAAAATCCAGGAATTGCATTAGGAAGAGTTGGGCTCATCCTTTTGAAGTGGAAAATGCAAAAGAAGGTATCTAGTATCATATGCAGGGGAAGGGAAACTGCCATAGGACTTAGTCTTCAGGGTGCTGGAGAGACCCTGGAGCTTTTAACTTTTAGGAGAGGGATCCGAGTGTATTTTAAATTCCTGGTGGCTATTGTGGGTCTGCGTTTGCCTCCAGTGTTTGCTTTTTAGATACTCTTTAATTCCTTTGTTCATTCACAATATTTAATGAGCACCAGCTATGTTCCATGGGTGTGCTAGGTGATACATAAACAATGGTGGGTTTCCTTCCTAGGGAAGAAAACAAAATAGTCCTTTAGCTGATGTCATGGGCTACTTAGACACCGGTGGAGGAAATGTGCATTACTCAAAGGATCGCACAAATAAATGTGACATTTAAACTGTGCCAGGGACTGTGGGGGAAAGGGCTGATGCTGGGAGAGCCTACAGCAGGGGGATTTATATAGTCAGGGAGATCTGGGAAGAGGAAGAACGGATTTTACTGGGGAAAGAAGAGTCCCTGCGGGTGGCTAGTGTGTGTGAAGGTCATGTGAAGGGCGGACTTGGATGTTGAAGGAACTGAAGACCAGAACGCTGGGCAGGGGACACTCCAGGCCTGGATTAGGCTGAGGAGGTGGGCTCGTTGGGACCACGGCTCTGGGCCTTTACCAAAAGAGCAATGAGAAATCACTGAAGTGTTTATCCAGGGGAGTGATGTGACCACATTTATGTTTTGCAAAGATCTTTCTGACTTCAGTGTGTAACTTTTACATCATTTAAAACCGGTCACAGTGTGACTGCACCATTACTGCTTTTAGAATCTTAACAATTTCTAAAAGAATCAATTGAGCCACTGGTGTCTCTTTCAAATTTTAAAGAGCAGTTTAACTGAGTGATTTAGCATGGGTATTGCAACCACTTAAGAATGATATAGTACCGAGATCTGTGGTTCACAGACTTCAAAATGCCTAAGAATCGCTGGGGACCCAGAAATTGCATTTTAACAAGTCCGTCAGGTGATTCTAATGCAAGTGGTCCTGATTCCACTTTGAGGATCCTGGTCCTAGAAAGTGCTATGGAGTGAAAGAAGAATTATAAACCTCAAGGTAGAACATTATCAGGCAGCCAGTAACGGATGGATCCTCTTTATTGCCTGGGTTTTAACTTGGACCTCTTCTCCCCACACTGGCAGGATTTTCTTGCAGTGCACCTGAAATGGATTCTAAATCCTTTGAGTTTCTTCTAATTTATTTCCTAATCCTTTCATATGCAGCTGTTTTCTCAGACCTGTGGCTTACTACTTCTATGTCTCTGATATTTTAGATTTCATTTTGTAGCCATTTCATAGGAATCTTCTTATGTAAGTGCCGAAGAAAGCCACGAGGCAGGGAGGTAGTGGGGAAGCCTGACCCGACGAGGAGGGTGGTGAGAAGCCCCTCCATGGATTTTGCTTACTTCGCCATCTGAAGCGGGAGACTGAGCACATTGTACAAGGGAGAGACCAGACCATAGTTGCCACAATGTGGAATTGTTTCCAGGGACGTAAAGGGCCAGGGATACAGGAGGATTACTTTGGTGGGGGAGGGCGTCTCCTTTAAAGCTATTCTCTAGTGCCCTCTTAAAATTCTGCTCAGAAACCGATCATGAGGAAGAGAGTGGGCTCACGGCTGTTCCCCAGGGAGTGTAAGAGCCCAGAATTCCTTTGCAAGTGAAATTAGGTTGAAATGAACATTAAGAGTAAACGTAGGACTGGGCTTCCCTGGTGGCGCAGTGGTTGAGAGTCCGCCTGCCGATGCAGGGGACACGGGTTCGTGCCCCGGTCTGGGAAGATCCCACATGCCGCAGAGCGGCTAGGCCCGTGAGCCATGGCTGCGGAGCCTGCGCATCCGGAGCCTGTGCTCTGCAAGGGGAGAGGCCACAACAGTGAGAGGCCCGCCTACCGCAAAAAAAAAAAAAAAAAAAAAGAGTAAACGTAGGACAGAAAAGTCACAGAAAAGGCATCAGGCAATTGGTGGCGAGAAGAGAGAATGAAGTGCCTTGAACCCACATCTCCCCCTGGTCAACGTGACACATCTCAGTAGTCACCTCCTCAGGGAGCCTTCCTTGATTTCCTGGTATCCCCTCCTGGGACACGCGGAGTGCTTCCCTGTGCTGGCATTTATGGTGCCTCTTGTGCCTCTTTACGCTCTGCTTCCTGTCTTTGTTCCTGAGTAGACTGGAGGTCCTGAGGGCAGATATTCCCAGTGCTGGGGCCACAACAGGTGCTCAGTCAGTGCTTGCGGGGAGAAGCACTGGGGTACGTGTATGTGAGCACTGCGTCCTTTTGGAAGAGCCCTTTAAAATGGCTTCTTTGCCCCGAGTCAGGGCTGCAGGGCCACGTGGCTCGGGGATGGCTGACGTGTAACTCTCATTGCACTCAGTTTTGCTGAAGACCAGTCCTGCCTGAGGTCACTGTGATGGAGGCGGGGGCCAGACCAGATGTCAGATGTGGAGGACAAACGGCCGCTGGCCTTGCAGTGCCTTAATCCTGTGGTGGCAGTGGTTACTGCTTTACTGTCATTCCACTGGACCCTGCGTGTAATGAACGCTCCAGAGGAGGACACCAATGTTGTCATCACATTCTGTCTGCAGAAGTATTTATACCTCGTGTGTCTGCTTGTAATTCTCTCCTAGTCACCAAAAAATCCTATGGGGCAGAGATATTAGAAGAGCATAAGCTGGAAGAATGTAGAAAACATTTCTTGGCTTCAACCCTGAAACTTCTACCCCCTCTGTGCCTTCATCCACAGTTCAGCCAATGTTGAATCTGGAGAATATGTTTCTCTCTTCCTTCCTCCCAGGGCCTGTGGGCGACCAGGCATTCATGACACAAACTGGGGCTGGGATCCTTACCACATACGTGGTTACCTTCATTTTATTTATTATATTCTGAGAGCACTGTGACCTTTATAATTTATGTTTCTAGGCTAAAATTGCACATTATTTTTCTAGCAGCTATCAAAGGTTTCAGCTAGCAATTGAAACTTGATAGGTGTCGTGGCTCTTCATCGCTGGAACCATTTATCCTGATGTTCAAGTGCTGAGCTGAGCCCATTACTTTTAAGCCAAACAGCACACACACAGTAAACCCTAAACTTAGTGTTCTGAGTTCACTCTGGAAGTAGAGCATATTTGGGCCTTTGGAGCCACATTCTCAGACCTTCCACGGCCCTTTTCTCCTTCAATTAAATAACCAAACGACTCCTTGCTTCCCCAGTGTGGGGATCATGCCAGTTGCTGAGTATGTCTGTTCCAATTATGTATTCTGGAGCTGGGGAAGTAACCGCAGGATGGGTTTGGGGACCCACTGCAAGATGGATCTGAGCTGAAACCCCATTGATCACTTGAATTCCATAAGCACCTTCTCGGACTGGTGGGCCACCAGGGACATTTTGGGTCTCCTGGAATTAGTGTCAGTTCAGAGGCTGTGACCAGTAATCCTCCAAAGGTTTGGTTATTTCCTATTCCCCATTGCACAGTCTCCTCAGTAAAAGGCTGCCAGTTCCTTTGGGGGAAGACTGGGAGAAAGATTAACAGTATATATTTTTGGCAATGTACCAGGGTCCTTCCTCAAGGGGGCCCAGCCTCCCCTTCATTTAAGGGATTTTGGGTCTATAAAGTGGTTCAAGTTGGGGAATTGATGGAGGGGCCATGACTCTGTTTTTATGGTTCAGGTTAGACTTTCATTCACTTGACCTAGAACTTTCCTGTTTCTACAGATCCAGTAAGAATGTAGTAGGCTTCCTATATATTTCACTTGTAGAAACACCATGGTTAACTAGCTAACACCATAGGTCTGTGTGAATCCCGCTGTTCTGATTGCTGCTTTGACTCTGCTGTCTATATGGGAACCACGCCACACTAGAAGGTACTTAAATAGAACCCTTGACTGGCTGGAGGCCTGACGCCCTCGCTCCCTTAGACACTTTGCTGAGCTGCCTTGGGGGAGTGACAGAGGCAGGATCTCCACAGCTAAACAGATGGAGTTTGAAATTACTCATTCTCTACTTGCTGTGGGCAAATTCATTAAGCTCTCATAGCTTCCATTTCCTCTTGTATAAATGGAAATGGTGTCCATGTAATGCCATGATAAAATGAAACACGTTGCCAAGGAACAGAGTTCCTTGGCTCCAGCGGGTGTGCAATAGATGTGAAAGGATATATACGTTTTGAACCTCTCCTCCAAAATTGTGCGTTCAAGACCAACAGTTGGTTAGAAGGGATGGAATTAGGAATCACAAGGTACACCATTCCTGTATCTTTCCACACCCTTCAGTTTCGCTGACTCTGAAACACGTGCTCGATTTTAACTTTCGTAGAAAAAAATGCCATTTCATTAGAATAGGTTACGTCTACAAGAAAATTTCATGATGTTTTCTGTTCTTTGCATTATGACTTTTTAAAGTTCACTGTGTTTTCCACTACCAGAGTTGATTCCTGCGTCTTATTTTTCTCTCTTTAGAGAAAATAAGGTCCCTAGGACAGGTGACCTTCTCAGTACTTCCCTGATGCTGGTGCAGAGTCCTGTTTGTGGACCCCATTTGTGGACTTCATTCACTGACTCATTCTTTAGACACTCGATGCCAGGGAAGTGGTGATACACAGGGACTGACTTTCCTCCCTTTTGGGGGCAGGAGGCAGTCATGGACACACCAGTAACGCAGTGTGGCTGATACTCTCATGCAGGCACCAACCACTGTCGCTATTGGTCAACGTCCTGCTTCATGGGAGATGTTGTACCTCATGAGCTCTGCAGGCTCTGGTGGTCCAGGCATGGAATTCAGGGTCAAGTGGCCAGAGTCTTGGTCCCGGGGTTGAACTGACCATAATCTGTGCCTACCTTGATGGCCTCAGTTTTCTTAGCTGTATAATATGGAGGAAGGGGGCTAGATGTAATCAGTGGTTCCCAACCAGAAATCTCTGGATCAGTCAACTGCTTCAGAATCATCTCAGTGGTTACAAAGGATTAGAATCTGGGCCCTCAACACCAGAAATTCTGATTCTGGGTGAGTTCTGGAATCCGTATTTATACAAAGACTTCCTGCCCTAGCCAGTTGTGCGATGAAGCCCCTTTGGGGAATCCCTGGATGACTTCTAGGTGCCTCTTCCCTATGGTTCCGCTCTTCATCCTTTACAACCTGTTGCCCTCTTAAATGTCTCCTGCTGAAAGCCTGCTGACCTCTGACTGATTGGTCTCCATAGAGAATTAATTCATGCATCTGTGCAAAAAAAGAGAAAGACCAACCTCATCCATTTGTGCTTGTTTACTTTTCTGTCTCTTCTGTTGGCCTGGGGGCTCCTGAATATAATGAGGGCACCATATTTGTCTTTACATCCTCTGTGCCCTGCCCATTGCCTGGCATGTGGAATGTACCCAAAGGGGCATTTTAAAGACAGCAAGATGGGAGAGTATGAAACTGAAGATCAGCCCTTCTCTCTGCCTGTTAGCACATCTGGGAAAGGTTTAAGACACGTTTCAAACAAATCGCTCCAACAGGTTTGCCATTGCCCATTGAGTTGGTTAATCTATGCTGGCCCCTTCCTTTCAAATATCTGACTGTTACAGAGGTAACTGTATTCCATCCTGTAGCCTTGAGACCCCCAGGATGGACGTGGAATCACTGAGAGAAGTGGGAGGAGGAAGACAAGTTGGACATTAACAGTTTAAACTCAGGGGTTTTGCAAATACAAGTACTTCCAGTATATGACTTGGCATTCCCTCTGTATGCCTCCTCCCTTCCCCAGTTGAAAAAGACAACCGACACTATGTGTGCCCAAATCATCCTCTGGACGGAACAGAGTCACACTGAGAAAAGGAAAGTTGATTTCCTGGTTGCCCTCCCACTCACAGAGTTCTGGGTGGCGCCATCCCACACTATTTGCATCACTGAGCTACACACACTGCCAAGACTGCGTCTTAAATTTAAACACATTCTCAGGAGGATAAAGAAAGCCCGAGGGAAGAAGGTAACACTTCGCCATAGAGGTGCGTAAGCACTGTACATTGTATGTTTTACTTCTGCTTTTTTTTTTTTTTTTTTTTTTGCGGTACACGGGCCTCTCACTGCTGCGGCCTCTCCCGTTGCGGAGCACAGGCTCTGGACGTGCAGGCTCAACGGCCATGGCTCACGGGCCTAGCCGCTCTGCGGCATGTGGGATCTTCCCGGACCGGGGCATGAACCCGTGTCCCCTGCATCGGCAGGCGGACTCTCAACCACTGCGCCACCAGGGAAGCCCTACTTCTGCTTTTGGGTTAAGGACAGAACATTAATTAAAAAGTAAAAAGCTCATCTTCTGAGCAGCAATTAATTTGTGCATTGCTGTACTTTCATCTGTTGAGTCTTTGAATTTTTGAAAACATAAAGACTGAAAAATATTTCCTAGGGGTCTCTCCAGTGTGCCTTCTCACTTAATTGTTTTGATCTTCAGGCTACGTGTTGACTTGAGAAAGACCCAGTGTTAAAGAAAGAAATGTCATCGTAAAGTTCTGGTTCCTGATTGCCGTCCGTGTGACACAGATGTGACAGGGCTCTAAGCGTGTACTCTGCTGTTCACTGGTTCTGCCCCACCCCCGTCCGGAGTCGAATGCTCCCATTTAATCAAGGCTGTTAAGAAGCAACATAACTGGATTCATTAGCCTGAGTTCTGAAAGCTCCTCTGCAGAGTTATTTTTGTATTAATCCAATTTTAATATTTGGGGACAGGCTGAACCACTTTCCAGGTGCCAGAAGTGATCATTCAGTTTTCTTATTAAATACTATTTTAGATTCAAAACGATTACTATTTTGTTTTGTGGACTGCTTTGTGCCTTTGACCCAGTTCTCTTTTCCCTGGGATGTGTGTCCTGAGAGGATGAGGTTTATGATATTAGTAATACCTGGAATATTAATCCCTTTCAGGTGAAATCACTGCCCCACCCTCCTCCAACGCACACACAAACACACACACACACACCCTCCCTTCCCAAACATGCATCTTTCATGTTGCTGAACTGCCTTTGGAGCATGTATGGGGAAAACTGATTTTTCTCCTCTTTTCAGAACGAGAAAGAATATACAGAGGCCTTGTGAGACAGACCTGGAGTAACCAAGGTCTCTGAACTGGCAAACCTGGGCACTGTTGTCGTTATTGTTCCTTTTAAGCAGGACTTTCGTGCTCCTGGATGATGTGCCAGGAAGGAGGACCACAGGCCTTGCAAGAATGAGTGAGCGTGCCATTCACAGAAGTAGGGAAGCTGTCAGCAGCCATTTCCTCTAACTATAATTTGCTACAGCCTGGAAATGAATAAGCGACAGCTATTAAAAGGGCTTTAGAATGATTGCAGTTAAAAGTAAAGATATTATAGCAAAGATATTATAGACTACCACTTATACGTGTTTCTACTCATGGAAGGGCTGGACATTGGGGCCCATAAAATGTTTACAGAATAGTATCCTTTTCTATTGGTCTTTTCTATTTATGACAGTCTACAATACTCTTTATGTCTTTTTCCATTTCATAGTGGCTTTGGTTTTGCTGATGTCTGAAGGAGGGTGACATTACATTGGAGGGAGCTGTGACACATTTTCAGCATTGGTTGCTGCCAACCTGGGGTGAGGTGACTGGGGGTTATTTCATCTGAGTGTTAGAGTTCTTCAACTTGTGCTTTTTCTGGGGGTGGGATGAGGGTAGAGCAGGTGCTCTTGTTCTTGGCTGGGTGTCGTTATGCCTGTTATATGCTTTTTGTGAGTTTCAGTTGTGGAATTCAAAAAAGTCTTAGCCCGAAACATATCTTAAAAATGTCTCCCCACCTCTCAGCTAATGTAGCACATCCTAGAGATGCCATTTTTTTTCTTGTGAATTGAGCTAGAGGATCGTTGTCCATTTTGGCAAACCATTTTGTTCCAAATAAGTACACAACGTTAATTTGCTTGACAGAGGAAAAGAGTACCTGTATCTGAACTTGGGAGAGAATTCTGAAGGTCATTCTTGCTTTGGAAAGTCCCAGGCAACTCCATGCCCTTTGTCATCTCTGATTTCCAGCTGTTAAATTACTTGAATCTAGTTTCTAAAAAGGATCCCTTCGGTGGTCTGAACCATGATGCTTCCTTGCTGGGGCTGGGTGGTTGTTGGCATTTGTAAAGCTTTGTTTGTGATTTTTCAGGAGAGATGATATCTCACCTTTTACTGAAAGGATCTTGGAGATCCTGAGTTACTGCTTCCCAGTGTGTGGTGTTGAAGATGATTCAGGTATTAATGCTGGCTTCTGAAAGGTATTTAAATAATTGTTCATTCATTTTAATGCATATTGGAAAAAGGTAACAAGTGCATCAAATATATGATTTCACAGATTTTCATGCGTAGGGTGAGACTAAGGTGAAATAATTTTAAGAGAAATATTAAGTAAAATAGGGCTGGAAAACAGTCTTTGAAGAGCTAGAGTTTGGAATATGCTGATATAATCCAAAGTCTGCCTTTTGCCAGTGATGAGGCTAGATAGGGACCAACATGCCAAAGTCTGCTAAGTGGTGACTTTGGGACAGAAATCCAAACAGTGTGTTACACTAGTGAATAATAACAAGGACAGCTAACGTTTACTGAGTGTTTACGTGTGTGTGATGCAAAGTGATTTATACACATTATCTCACTTAATTCTCACTACAGTCCTTTGAGTTAACTACTATTGATATTCTTATTTTATAGATAAGAAAGCTGAAAGTTTAGAGAGGGTGAATAGCTTGCCCGAGGTCACAGAGCCAGAAAGAGGCAGAACCAAAGAGAAAGATGGACTGCATGTCAGGTGATCTTAGGTCAATGAGAATAGTTAACATCAAAGAAGACCTTGAAGAAGGGATCCTTTTGTTAGGAGATTTGAAGACCTGCAGAGCAAATATTTGTTGAGAGCTTAAAAGTGTGGTGAACTGCTAGGCACCAGGCACCAACTGAGACTTGCCTGGAAACCCTTGTGAATTAAGGGTTTTGTAGCCTTGTTGGAGTGGGTGACTTTCGTAAGACTTTCTTGGGGAGATTCTCTATGAATTAGCATGTTAAATGCTGAGAAGCCTGCAGTCAGGGATCTGTTTTCTTCTGTAACATGTTGGTTTTCAAACTCAGTTAACCACAGTTTCCCTCTTTCTCCAAATAAAACCTATCACATTTTGCAGAACCAATATTCTGTGGAGCACTCATTTGTGATCTCACCTAATCCTTTTAACTCATTGTACACGTGAGAAATCTGAGGCCCATGACTTGGCCAAAGTCAAAACTAGTTGTTGGCAGAGTTTGTGTCATTAGTTTATTCATTCAATGGATATACATCTAGTGTATGTAACTATAATTGCTATCAATTTTGGTGTGTATTACTCTTCGGTACATTAAAAACAAAATGTTCCAGAGGTCCCTAGATTGAAGTGAGTCTACTGGTCATCCTTGCTAAAAAGCCAATTCTGAAACCATTGACCTTAGACAGTCCTTAGAAGTCATTATTTATGAAAGCAGTCATGTTGGAAAATCATCTCTATAGGTTTCTCAGCATTGCTAAATTGTTTCATTGGCTAGAATTTTCATATCACATCTGTTTGTTGATTCCTGGGCTTTTGGCCATGTTGCTACAGTGCCAGAATCTCTAAGGCTCTACCCAAATTGCTAATATGGACAGATTCCTGAGTAGGATATAGTTTGTTTAGTTACAATAGAGATGGGACACAGAATCTTATCAGATGGCGAGTCTTTCATAGCTTCTGTTTGGAGGAACTACCTGTGGGTACTGGGCAATGTGTCCATCTGGTGATTTTCTGAACTATATAGCACACTGTAGCCTTGTAAATCTCTGCTCATGAATACTGAAGAGGACTCATGGAAGGATGCATAGCTTCTGTTGCATCATACATTTCAAGCATACAAAAAGTGGCTGATGTTGGTACAGTATGAGGGGTCTATGAGTCCACTGGGCTAGAGGTTCTGAGCTGCCCACGTGGAAGATAAAGAAGGTCAACAAACAAATGGCTTTTCCACTTGCATATCTCCTTTTCTAAGGGATTTGTGACTGAGGAAGATCATTTTGCTATGGAGGAAATGATGATCTGGTGCTCATGGCTCTTTACAGTTTGCTTTGTTGTCCTGGGAAAGGGGGAAGTGCCATGCTGGACCTTGCTCTGCATTCCACAGGGGACTCCCTGCTTCTGAGGGGCCCTCACCCATCAGATCCACCCACATAGCCCTCAGGAAGCAATACTTCATCTCAAGCAGAGCATTTAATTTAGGAGAAGGGTATCCTGAATTTTAGATAGGGGTATTTTAATGGTTAGAAATGCAACTTCTCTGGTAGAGGGCACTTATGATTTAAAAGAAGAGAAACGGAAATGAATCTGACACTGCCTGTCAAACTCATGTCTAGGTTTCTCATGGGAAATCTAGGTTTCCCCAAGAGGGTATTTCCCTGAGAAGGAATTGTTTATTTCATTCTACCTGGCTTTATGGATCACAGCATAATCAGACATTTATTTCTGGGCAAAAAAGGCCAAAAAATACTTATATAAAAAGGTTAAGAATTGAGATAGATGTTTTAGAAGTAATATAAAATGGGAAGCTGCAAGTTTTATTTAGCCACAGAAGTGAAAGCAAAGCTGTAAGAGGTTAGGTAAAGAGACACAGGCTTAATCGTATCTGTAGGAGTTTACTGTAGGCTATGAGAGGAACGCCTGACTACATAGAAAAATGACTTGAAGGGAAATGGTGGACTTTTTTCCCTTTCATATTTTTAGGAAATAAGCTGTAATGTGGAAGACATTGGTACAGGTCAAAGAGCATGATACCTGGAGCTTGAAAGAGCCAGGCCTGAATCCCACATTCTCCATTTATTAGATATGGGAATTTAAGCAAGTTATGTGATATTTTTGAATCTCAATTTCTTCAGCTGTAAAATGTAGATAATAATACAGACCTCTAGAGGATGCTATGCAGTGCTTAACAGGCCTGACACATGAGGAGTGCCCAATAAATTGTAGCTTTTATTAGGAACCATAAATAGGAAAGTATCTAAGTGGTGCCCACCACACCTGGAAAGGAGCTCTGAAATGCCCTCCGGAGGTGCTGTAGACCCTGTGACTTAACTTAGTGTGGCATCATGCTTGTCCAATTTTGTTTGTTTCTAAAGAAATCATATAGTGCATCATTACTGGAACACATTTTAGAGTTTTTACACTCAGTTAACTAATTCTAAAACCCTTTACCTAAATAGGAAGGCAGGTGTTGTCTGCTTCATCTGTTTATTTGTACACCTGTTTAAGCATTTAAAAATCCACCAAAACATTTAAAGTCATGAAAGCTAATTGCTTCATGACTAAACAAAATTCCCTATAAGTGTATATTCCTGCCAACAGTTGAATCCTCTAAAAGAGGCAGGAAAACCACATGAGCTTCTCTCTACTAATGCTGTTGATGTGTTGGGACTTGTACCAGGTCCCTTAGGCCAAAAGGAAGCACAGATTTGGGGGGAAAAAGTCTGATGAGTTAAGCCAATAACATCCAACCTCTTGGCCAGAGAGATGTAAATTGTTTCTCTAAACTCACAGAAATGAGACTTTCAGGGTTGGAAAAGACTTTGATAAGTAATGCAAACTCCTCTTTTTATTGAATTTATTTCTCTGGATGCTATATTTGTAATTGGTAATCAATAAATATTATTTGCTTGCCTGTGAAATTGTTTCGAGTTGGGATAAGGATGAATCTGTTGCGTTGAAATAGAGGAAAGCTAATTTTCTTATGCTGGGACTGGCTGTAATCTTATTAGCCAGATGGTCTAACCATTAGAGCTAACCAGCCAGACTAGGCCACAAATATCTCAGTTGCACAATGCAATTGGATTTGTGAGCTGCAATCTTTTTTTTTTTTGGACATTTTAATTTTATTCTTTATTTTTTATTTTTTAACTTAATTTAATTTATTTTTATTTGTGGCTGTGTTGTGTCTTCATTGTTGCGTGCAGGCTTTCTCCAGTTGTGGCGAGCGGGGGCTACTCTTGGTTGCGGAGCACGGGCTTCTCATTGCGGTGGCTTCTCTTGTTGTGGAGCACGGGCTCTAGGAGTGTGGGCTTCAGTAGTTGTGGCACGTGGGCTCAGTAGTTGTGGCTCTCAGGCTCTAGAGCGCAGGTGCAGTAGTTGTGGCGCACGGGTTTAGTTGCTCCGCGGCATGTGGGATCTTCCCAGACCAGGGCTCAAACCCGTGTCCCCTGCATTGGCAGGCGGATTCTTAACCACTGCGCCACCAGGGAAGCCCCTGCGAGCTGCAGTCTTTAAGGGTTATCATTTGCATGGGGACAGAGGCACCTCTTGTCTGCATTTTGGGAGCATAGGTTGGCTCCCTG
Organism: Mesoplodon bidens; assembly: GCF_964165515.1. Classification (NCBI taxonomy): domain Eukaryota; kingdom Metazoa; phylum Chordata; class Mammalia; order Artiodactyla; family Ziphiidae; genus Mesoplodon; species Mesoplodon bidens. The sequence continues at coordinate 66,348,808 of NC_138166.1, read as the reverse complement.
GTCTCACTCAGGTCAGCAGCACCTCTGCCCATCCTTACTGGCTCCAACTCCTTGCGGTTAAATCCCAGTGCATTTGTAAGCCCCAAGTGCAGGGGCCAATTTTGGCCAATGCAAGTGGTTAACCCTTCTGGCAGGCCCTCTCCTCCTGCTGTTTGTGAGGCGTGGCTCTTTCATCTTTGCCTGTTGGAAGAGCATTCAGAAAAATCAATTGCAGCTCCCAATTTTGAAAAAGCCTTTAATTTTCCATCTTTTCCTTTTGCAGCTTCATCCACTTGCTGAATATTCAACCCCAAAGAAGCTGGGGTTGAAATGAGATGATAGATTCAGAACGGCCTGCAGTTTAGAGGATGTGATTATAGTAGAGGGTTTCCAGCCTTGAGTTTGCTTAGCTTTGAAATCTGGAGGACTGTCCTCACAGGGAAAGATTCCTGGCTTCTGGGGAAACAGCACTGTGGCCCAAATGAACTATGATATTTATCTTGATAAGGTGCTTGAGGAGGTTGCTGGATGTAGAAGAGAGTAGGTTTCTGAAGAGTACAAGCAATCTTGATCCCTCTTGGCTGGTAATCGCAAAATGTACGTGCCCTAAGAAATCAGAAAATATGTGGTGGGTATGGTAGAAAGAGTCAAGTTGGCTAAAATAAGGAAATAGGTGGAGAAAGCTATTTAGAGAGAATTTGGCATATATTTGGTATTTGTGTCTGTTTTTCTCTTGAAATGGGCTCATGTGTTGGCAAGGAGCTTCTAGCTGTTGTCAGAGATACGAACATCTGTGCTCCTTTGCAGAAAACTCAGGACTCTAAAGTGTTTGGGGGAAACTAAGTAACTGCCACTTACTGTCTCCTCCTTAAGAGCTGAGTCTCTACTGCTCAGAGTGTGTTTTTAAAAGGAAGACGTGGCTTATGGCTTTCGGCTTTACTTTTGCCTACCACGTGGCAGAGGAGTTCCCAGAGATGAAATCTAAGGCTGTCAGATGTAAGTGTGCATACTTGAGGCAAATCAGTTTTACGTGCTTTGTTAGAAATAAGAAGGAAAGATGCCAAGTTAGCAAGATCATGGTAACACAGGTATGCAAGGAGAGCCATCAAGGTGTGAAGCCTTTGCTTTAGTCCCCGTAGCTAATGCTGAATGCCGTTACAATGACCCCCAAATATCAATGGCAACACAATAAGAATGTAATTTTTGATCACTTTAAAGTCCAATGGGGTCACCCTAGGCATCAGTATCTACCCAATACACTACCCATAGTCTGCCTTCCTTTAGCCAGAACTCAATCACAGGCGTGGCCAAATGCAGAGGAAACCGGGAAATGTACTTATGCCATGTGCTTGTGGGCAATGCAATTGGTGTACGTAACTTGTAGTATCATCTCTGCTGCAGCCCTAAATGTTCTTCCTAGACAGTTGTGGATTCGGGTTTTGTGGGGTCTGAAGCTTATGCAAGTCTGGGGCTTATGTTAGAAAATTACACAGAATTAGATACACAAGTGAATATTTATTTAGAAGGAGGATGGGAAGGACTCAATCAAGGGAGAGGCCCTGAAGATTAAGGTTGCTTAGCGCCACGGTAAATGTCTCTCTGTTCTTAGATGTCTGCATATAAAATGTGTTTTTCCCCAACTTGCTCGGTGCCCCCATGGAGCACTTAGTGCTAGTGAGGGTGTCCCAGGCTAGCTACCTCCCATTGCCCTTCAGAGTGAAAACTGCTTCAACCTTTCTGGGAAGCCAGTAGGCTGGCTATCCGCGCTGAGAGCCTGTGACACGTCTCCAGCTGTAAGTCAGTGGTCTTGCCTTTGCATGCCTGTGAGAGGCTGAGGGCATGGGTGTAGATACAGATTCAGGCTGTTCAGAACCCAGCCACCATTTACTGCACATTCTTTAGCTTTTCCAAACTAAAAATTCTGCCCTCCCCCCAACCCCCTGCCAAATTTATACAGTTGGCATAGCAAAGCACATAACTCGGTGCTGGTATCAAGATTAGCTGGGATAATGCACTGAAAGTGCTTAACTTAGTGCCTAGAAGTTAACAAGAACTTCATCCATGTTGTCTATTTTTTACTATCATCACACTAGGCACAGATTTATGTTTGAAGATGCTCAATCTGCATTAGCCATATGTAAGAAAATGAAAGCTTTCTAATTGGCCAATGACAGGTAAATGCTTGAATTGTGTCTCCATGCAAAGGACTATTACAGTAACTAGAAATGATGATACAATGTTTTGTTCAAGGAAAAATGCATATCATATAATAAGTGAAAACAGAATGATATGCAACAGTATGATCTGAATTATGTAAATCATGAGTAAATTAAAAAAACACTGAAATTAGGAAAACCTTAGCATTGCTCATCTCTGGGTGATAGACAAATGACCAAACTTTATTCTCATCTTTATAGTTTCTGCATCTGGCAAATAGTATTTATTTATTTAAATAATGATACTGCTGATCCTGCCTTATAAATCCGATATTGCAGCCTCAAGTTTGCCTAATATTATATTTTATTGTTTCCAAAGTGCGATCAGATCACATTTAATCTCCACAACAATTCTGACAGGACAACAAAGGGAAAACATGCTTTTAATGGAAAACAGATCAAACAAAACAAACCCACCCAACCACTAAAAACTTTGAATTGGTTGAAATTTCCAGACATCATCGTCACAGAAGTCTCCATCTCCTGCCTCATGTTCCCCTAATTAATTCTGCTGTTCGCCAAGCACTGTAACAAAGGAAAAAAAACTACTCCCTTCTAGATTAATAGAGTTTTCTATTTAGATTTGTAATTACAAGTATTTTAACAGTGTTGGTTTGGATTATTTCTTTATAGAAGTTTTAGAATGGAGCTTGGAACCTTAGCCTTGTTCTACCAGAAAAACGCTTTCTGCATTTTATGGAGGTGAAAAGTCCACTTTGGGTCAGAGCCTGCCTGCTTTCTGCTCTGTGCTCCCCACCCTCCCCTCCCCTGCAGGCCCAGCTCTTGAAGATGGGGGGTGGGATTGCTGAAGGAATCTCTAGGACCGGGGGGCCAATACCTCCTGATCAGATCACCCTGCATGCTCTTCTCCCCTGGCTGACTAGTGTTCTATACCTGGCTTCTGCTTTGTTCCAGGTGCCAGAATCCTTGCTAGAAGAACCCACTGAGAGCTGGGCCCTGGGCTCATACCAGTCCCTCCTTCCTTCCTGCCTGGTACTCCACTGCAGAAGCTGAAGTTTGCCTCCTGCCCTAGCCAGGTGACTGACACCACCTTATAAGTCTGATTCTGGCTACCTGCCTGTACCTGGGAATACTGTGTGTTCTCTGATTGGCCCTCTCCACATTGGGCCTTGCCTGATGTTTCTTATTCCCGATCTGACCTGCAGATGCTGACCCAGTTACTTGAGCTGACTCTAAGGCATCCTTGCCTTGATATTCAGCAGGTACAGAGTTCCACTGGGGCAGTTCACTCCCTTCCAGCTACCTCAGCTGCCTTTCTCCTTGCTGTCGGCCTTGCTCACTCCTGGGGCCTGGGCAGATCCAGTTCCAGGTTCTGGAATCTCCCACGGGTCTTACCTCATTGCGGTGATCTGGGCCAGGTCACCAGATACTGTGCTTTGAAAAGACAATCTGTTTTTAAGTTGCTAACTGCTTGGAGGACAGCAGAACTGCAGGCTGCTGGAGGGGCTGGAAGTTAGGGAGCAGGGTAGGATACTCTTATTTCAATTTTGATTAAAAATACTCTTCAAGACAGTTCAAACTATGTTGCACTTTCTACTTGTAACAGTCTCAAGTCTGGGAAAGTATCGTGGAGTGGCAGTTTTCATTTCTCTTCTTTAACAGACAGGTCAGGTTAAGTGGAAGTGTGGGCAGGGAAAAGAGTAGTCGGTGAGAGCCTGGACTGCTGGGTTTGATTCCTAGGGCTGCCCTAACAAATTGCAACTGGGTGACTTAAAACAGCAGAAATTTGTTCTCTCACAGTTCTGGATGCTAAGAGCACAAAATCAAGGTGTCAGTGGGGTCTTGCTCCCTGGGAAGTCTCTAGGGGAAGATCCTTCCTTGGCTTTTCCAGCTTCTAGTAGCTCCAGGCATTCCTTGGCTTGTGCAGCATAGCTCCCATCTCTACCTCTATCTCCCCGTGGCCATCTTCTTTTCATGTGTGTCTGTCTCTCATGATGTTTTCCTCTTCTTGAAAGGATGCCAGTCATATTGGATTAGAGTTCACCCTAATGACCTCATCTTAACTTGATTATATCTGCAAAGACCCTATTTCCAAGTCAGGTCACATTCATGGATACTGAGGGTTAGGACTTCAATATAGCTTTTGGGAAGACACAATTCAACCCATAACTGCTGCCTGTGGTCCAGTTCTGGGTGCCTGCTTCATTGGTGTGGCCACCAGCAAGGCTGCTTTGGGTCTCAGTTTTCTTGGCTGTAAATTGGAGATAATAATAGTGCCTTTCTTATAGGATTGCTGTGAGAATTAAATGGGAAAAGGCTTGGGATATTATCTGGCTTATAGAAAGTGCTCAGTAGGGGTGAGCTTTTAAGGCCAGTCACTTCCAGTCCTAGGATTTCACAAGCTAGTTCATGGAGAAATTGAGGAAGTGAATGAGCCACACACAGAGTAACACTATGGTAAAGCAGAGGTTAACTCTTTCGATGCTGTGGTGCACAGGACTCATCTGCATACAAATTTTGCTTCCAAGATTGTTGTCACCACTAATTTTGCTCAAGTATTTGCTTGATGGAAATCTCCTATGCTGCTCTTTAAAGTGAATGCAAAGTAACCCTGTTGTGCAAGTTCTAGAAAATCTTGGCCCCTAGCTGGACTGAGCAAATGTGTCTATCCTTTCAGGGTGGTCCTGTATGACACCTGGCTTGTGCACCACTCAGCTCCAGGGTGCAGTTCATATCGTGGTCTGTGTGAATGCTGCTGCATGCCTGGACCCTGTGTGTGGTGGCCCCAGGTCCTTCCTGGGGTTGTGTGAGGTTTTCAAGTAGCACAGTCATGGTGTGAAACTTGAACCACATTCCGCTGGCTTAATTATTCAATAGAAATGGGGTTCCCAGGATTCTAAACAGAAGTCCATCCCTTTGGAGAATACATATGTCTATTACATTATCCATCAGGATAAAACCTGAGAGTTGAATGCAAGTCAAATTGTTATTTTTCTCTCTGATTCATCTTTGTGAGGTTGGTGTCATCAGTTTTATAGTTGGCAGCACATCTGATTTAGGAAATAGATGCTACAAGTTGAAGGCCTAAATAAAGCTTAGCTTTAGATTGAAGTCCAATAAAGGAATTATCTATAGTTAGTTCACTTATTTCTGGTACAAGTCAGTTGCATATCTGAAAATACAGGCTTAAATCTGCATGCTCATTTAGTTGTGCTGATCATCTGAAATGCTGGTCATTGGAAAGGTTATAGTTTCATTATGGAGTATAATTTGAACTTAATTTGTATGTGGGTCTATTGGTGTTCTGGGAATTTTGCTCTAAGATGTGTTGAAGGTGTGCTGTAGCTATGAGGTGTATGAGTTGTTGACGAGTTGTTGAGGTGCTATTTATTTTTAATATACTCCTTTTTTTTCTTCCCAAAACAAATAATCAAGGATTAATGTTTAAGTGGCATCCATTTACTTCATACTGAGAGTTATTATTACTCTAATTCATGTTTCTTTTCCCTTGAAGCTCTGATGTATCTTTGGGAAGATAAACCTTTTTGTGTATTAATTATTTTTCAGTATTAATTATTACAACACAGCAGTGAACATTATTGCACACTTATTATGTGCCAGGCACTGTGCTAACTGCTTTAGATAGATTTTTATTATTTAATTTTTCTATCCATACTAGACTTTTGAGTAATGTCTATTAGAATTCACATTTTATAATGAGGATCTGAGACCTGGGGAAGCAAACCTGCTGAGGTTTCATGTTTGTGAGTGGCAGAGCCAGGGTTTGAACACAGGTATTCTGGCTTGGGATCCCCTGCTCCTTAACCCTACACTCTTGATATTGCAGATACAGGCATATCTTTGCATTTGAGGAGAGAACTACAGGTGCAATCTAGAACTTTCCAGTGCTTCAGAAGGGCTCTGCGTTTTCATGTAATATGAATTTCGGGACAGTGGATTGATTCACTTTGCTTAATTTGTTTTGTTCAAGTTGGCATCCTGCTAATTTGCACAGGCAGTAGCTGAAAGCAGTGGGAGATACCCCAGTAGGGCTCTGGGTTGCAAGATATGTTAGCATGGAATTAAGAAGTTCACACCTTCATATAACCTTGAGACTGACTCACTTGTTATCAAGATGAAAACTATGGCCCAAAGTATGTGTTTCAGAACATAGGATGTTACTTGGTTTTCTGTAATAAATAATAGCAAAGTCAACTTAAATAACTACTTTAAGTTATTAAATCAACTTAGATAACTGGTCTAAAAAGTTAAATAAGTTTCTTTTTTTTATTTCAGAAATTTTCCAGGCCTTTAATATATGTATACTATGTGCATTGCCATCTCCAAGAAGAAAAAAAAAGGAGTATTAAGTGTTTTTGGAATGTACCTGACAATTACTTGATTGTTCATTTGTTCTGGCAGATAAGATTTGTCATAATGCATCCATGATGCATTGTTTTAGCTTTTTCCAGTCTAGCAGTTAGGATGACTTTGATTGTAAGTAACAGGAGACCCCATGCCGAGTGGTTTAAACAATAAAACTTTATGTAAGTGAAAAGGTTAGAGGTATAGGGAAATCTAGAATTAATTAACAGCTTGATTCAGCCACTCCCTAGGTCATTTAGGGTTTGGTTTCTTTTTGTTTTTCTCTGTCTGCCAGAGTTGAACTTTGGAGCTGGGCAAGGGGAAAATTCCCCTAGCTAATGAGCAGGGTGCATCACCAAAGAATGGCAGGACAAAAATCTGATACTTTTTAGGAACAGTGAATGGGAGCATGGATGTTTGAGAGGCAGCCAACAAATGTCCACTGTGGCCAGTGACCTGGTACCCCTAACTTAGATTAATGAAGATATTAATCTCCTCTCTTCTTCACCTTGTATGTATTGATATTCCACACGTATTGTGTAGGCTTTTTCCCTGCCTCAGGTATTTTCAGTTAATATTTCTATAGTTACCTCTAAACACACATATTGTGTAGGCTTTTTCCCTGCCTCAGGTATTTTCAGTTAATATTTCTATAGTTACCTCTAAACACAGAAAAATTTTCCAGCAGCATTCTTAGAGGTAGCATTCTGCATATTTCAGTTTCCCATATAGCAATCCTGTAGACCTGATAAGATATTAGTATTGGCTGCTAACATCTAAGAAAATTTTTTTCCAAGGAAATTAAAAAAAAAATTTTCTTAGCAAATTGAATGTCATTATGACATGTTACCCATTCCTTGCTGTATGATTCTTATTTACACTTAATATTATTTTGATATTAAAATATCCCAGTGGATGTAAATTGAGTTCTCTTAATTTACCCTTTCACATGACTGCTTACAGGTTTTCCCTCAGTTCTCAGAAAAGTGCTGAAGGATGTTTCACTCAATGACAGGCTGGGGTTTTAGACAGCAAGAAAAAGAGAACTAAGGGCTGTAAGTTTGCATGTCACAGAGACAGTCACTTTTGGCCCTGGGGATTTCTTCTGAGAAGTGAGAAATGCCTTCAGATGACTTGGTTCATTTGGTGGTTGCCCTTTTTGCCACGTTGTAACAACTGGTATTTCCTTCTGTTCAGTAAATGGACTGAGTGTCTGCTCTGTGCAAGGTATTTTGTGTGGAGTCTAAGTTGATTGGGAGACTTTCCTTAGAAGTACAGGCTTCCTGGTCTTTCAGCCTGGTCAGGGAGATGAGACAAGCATACAAATAACTAATACAAAGGATCAAATGTGGAGGGAGGCACAGAGAAAAGTCTAAGGGGCTGAGCGGAGGGAAAGATCCCTGGGGAGATGAGGAGTCCTGTGTTGGTGGAGGAAGGGGGAAGAATGGGGACTTCAGACAGAGGAAGAGTTAGGAAAAGGATAAATACTCTAGTTTGGTTAGAGTCTAAATGTTGTGAAGCAGTTAAAAAAAAAAAGAATTCTCTTACTAGTGATTTATTGTTGTATAACAAATTAGCCCAAAACTTAGTGGCTAAACCAACAGTCTTTATTATCTTCTATGGTTTCCATGGGTCAGGAATCCAGGAGCATCTTGGCTGAGGGGTTCTGGTTGAGGGTCTGGCCTGAGGTCATAGACACATGTCAGCTGGGGCTGCAAGTCATCTGAAGGTTCGACTAAGGCTAGAAGATTTGCTCCAAGGTGGCTCATTCACATAGCTGGTAAGTTGGTGCTTGTGCTCTTGACAGGACAGCTGGCCTCTCCCAGAGTGAACTTTTAAGATAGAGGTAGTCAAGTGGCAGTTGTATCCTTTTTATGATCTAGTCTTGGAAATCACAAAGCATCACTTCCTAAGCATTCTATGTTTTAGAAAAGGCCAGTCTAAGGGGAGGGAGAACTAGGAGTCATTTTTTAAAGGGAGGAGTGTCTAAGAATGTGCACACAGAATTTTAAAACCACTACTGTTCTTGAAAAAATAAATGACAGAAGCAAAACAATAGTTGCATTGCAGTGGTTTTCCTTTAGTTGTTTCTACTACAGTGTTACTCATCTTAGTTGGCATGCTAGACTGTTTTGATTGGTAAACTATGGTGTAAATAATGTCAAAAGCATATTTTCATCTAGTTATTTAAAATAAAAAATAAAAATAAAATAAAAATTGGTAATTTATTCAAAAGTTCTCCTGTAGCAGAAACTTACTACATAAGAGAGATAAAGCAGAAGTGACTCAGGCTGAGGTTGTGGAGGAGGGGTGCAGCCTCCCATCAGCACCCAGGAAGGCCCCACAGACACCTTGGACCCTGAGAATGGCACTCAGTTTGAAAGCCATGCCATGGATCCATCCAATTATTTTTCGATTTTCTTTGAGAATTCAGTTTGTTCTTTTGAAGAACTCTTCCCCATTCAGGGATTCAGAATTGCTTTGTAAAGTGTATTCTAATTGTAAGAATTATTTTCTGTAATTTAAATAACATGGTTGAGCCATGGCACTGAATGATGGTTAGTATTGTTTTATTCAAAATGTGTTTTGTGGGTGATGGTGGGAGGTGGTTGAGAGAGAGGAGGGGACTTTAGTTGGAACAGACTTTTCCCCTCTGTGGAGCACATATTAGTTAAATACACACTTGGGACTCAAACATAAAGTGATGGTTATAGCAATGAAAGACAGGGCCCACCATTCTCGCGTGATATCAAAACTAAAAGCTATCCATGACCATGTGACCTCAAACCATCACGATATTGCTGCTGCAGTGGGAGGCAAACTTCTGAGAAATGGAGAATGTGTGTGCTTTGGCGTGAGTGTTTTGATAATTACCAGAAGTAACGGGAAATTTTCATGAACCAGGTAAGGAAAAATATGCTTATTAGTCATATGAATAGTAGTTTTCTCAACACAATAATATACTGCTGAAGTCCACCCCCCCCAAAAAAAGCCATTTCTGTAGACTGCAGGAAAAGAGACTCTTTAATACAATAGAGAAATTGGAAAAGCAGAGTGCATTACCTCTCTCTAATTTAGCACATTTAAAGGGCAATAGCCAGCAAAATTAAATTTTATTTAAAGAATTCTGAGGATGAAAAGCATGAAGATATTAATTTTTCTCCACTACCACTTTCATTGCTGCTACAATCCACTTTACCCACTCATTCCTGGAAAATAAAGAACGTAAAGCTTGCTGCAGTGATTTCTTTTTAAAATAAAGAAGTATTGTAGCAGATGTAGAAAGGCTAGAAGAGACCAGAGGCTGGGGGCTAAATGAGAGAAGGGAGACTATTTTTTTTTTTTTTTACAAAGATGTGTGTGTGGAAAGTGATGATTGCTCAGTAAATTCATCCATTGACCATCAGTATTAATACCAGTGGGATTTCCCATTTAGAATATTGCTAAGGTAGAATTAGTTGCTGTATTTCCTCAATTATTTCTTAAAATGATTTTCTATGAACCAGTGAAATGCCATGCTACTTTTTGTCCCTACTTCCTGTTCCTGCTGTTCTAGGTTTTATGTGAAAATGTATTTGTGGGAGTGGAAGCCTGAGCTCTTAGCAGAGTGCCTGGCATGGAGTAGCATCTGTAACCATGAATTCCCTTCCTCCTCTTCTCCTCATGTGTATTTGCACTTGACCTCAGCATCCAAGTTGGGAGGGTGTCAAAAAGTGTCAGAGAAGATGCCTATAAATTGCATCTTTCCGTCATGCAGCTGAAAATTCTTCCACTTACGTCTTCTTCACTTTGCAGGTTTATCTGTTTCTCTCTCAACTTGCAACCCACTGTTTCTTTCTCCACCAAAATATAAGTCAAGTTGCCATCATTTAGGCCTAGGCCAGCAGGACTAATCATGGGATCTCATTTCTCTGTTAGTTTTCTCTTGTTTGAATGAGGAAAGTGATTATAAACCTGGATTATTGTTCATTCTGTTTTCATCTTTATATGCCATTCATTCATTCATTCATTTGTTCAGGATAACATTTATTGTGGGCCCACTGTGTAGGGCTGTGTGTGTGTTGGGGTGAGGTGTGGGGCATGGAGGTTACTGTGATCTAGGTATCCAGGCCTTTGTCTCTGCCTTTTGGTATCTCACAGTCTGGTGGAGGGTTGGAGAGATAGACATTTAAACAAGTAGGTACATTTCAGATAAGCACTTATGGACCTCCTGTGGTATGCAGTGAAGTGAACCAAATATCATGTAGATGTCAGGTTTTACTAAACTTCCTTTCTTTCAAGGAGTTCATAGTTTAGTACAGGAAAGAAGACATATCTAATTTAGTAAACATTTAGAGAGCTGTGTCTGTCAGTAAACTGCTCTAGTTGGGAAGTTCAAGTTTATTTTCATGTTAATTACATGAAATAAACCCTTCATATGCAAAGAAAGTAAAGACCTTTGGAAGGGAAGTAATTAGAGTGGAAATTGTGGAGGAAGTGGGAAGCAGAATAGTTAAGGGTAATTAAGGGTTCAGACTCTGGGATTCATATATATCTGGGTTGGATCTTGCCTCCATTACTTAATAGCTGTCTGATTTTCAGTGTGTGTGAGGGTGGAATTAATTTCCTCTCCAAGACTCAGTTTCCCCGTCTACAAAATGGGAATGATATTGGTAATATTTACTGTGGCAGATTGTATTTTCTGAACATGTTCAAACCAGTATCTCTCGTCCCTCATGTTCTTTTTACAATATTACTTTGACAGTCCTTGCATCTAGTGATAGAGTTTATGTCCCTCCTCTTTGATCTTGAGTGGAATGTTGTGACCACCTTGACCAACAAAGTATAGCAAAAGTGTTGCTACATGACTGACTTGCAAGGCTAGATGATAAAAGTGCTATGCATCTCCATCTTGCTCTGTGGTGTTCATTCTTGGAAGCCAGCCACCATGCTGTGAGGAAGCCCAAGCTGCCCATGGAGAGGCCCAAGTAGGAGGAATTGAGGCCCCTGGCCCACAGGCCTGGCTGAGCTCCAAGCCGACTGCTAGCTCAACTCTCCAGCATATGAGTGAGCCCTCGTGAAAGTGGATCCTGCAGCATGCCGCACGTGAGTTGCCCTGGCTGCCTCTACGTGGAGCCTAGACCAGCCATGCCTGCCCAATCCTGCCAAATTGTAGATTCATGAGCAAAGTAAATGACTGTTGTTGTTTGAAGACCCTAAGTCTTAGGATGGTTTGTTACACAGTAATAAATAAACAGGACATATGCCATATAAGGCTGTTAGAAGAGTCAATGAAATGATGTGTGTAAACCAGCACAAAACTAATGCTTCACTAATGATTGCTCTTTTCACTATTGTTGGTAGTTGAGAAGATATTTAATGAAAATCAGCATCAATTCAAAGTGAGGTCACAACCTAAAATTCCCCCCAAGAACTTCTGGTATCTAGTAGGTTTTAGGGAACTTGTTTTATTCCCTTTTCTATCATTTGCAAAATCTGTTTTGTGTCAGCTTCCTAGAGTCCTTTTCTCCTGGGTTTATGATGCTGACTTTGTGCTGGACTCTGTCCTCTGCTGAGTCAGAGTTTCACTCAGGCTTTCAGTGTCATAACCAGACTTGTAATCAATGTTTACACTTTCATAATGTTCTTTTTTTTATTGTAGTAAAAAAAGTAACATAAAATTTATCATTTTAATCATTTTAAAGTGTACAGTTCAGTGCTGTTCACTCTATGAATATTGTTGTGCAACTGATCTCTAGTAATTTTTCATATTTCAAAACTAAAATTTCATACCTATTGAACAACAACTCCCCATCGTCTGTTCTCCATCCCCCCCAGCCCTAGGCAACCACCATTCTACTTTCTACTTTCTATTTCTAAAAGTTTGACTCCCTCCTGTAAGTAGAATCACACAGTATTTGTCCTTTTGTGACTGGTTTATTTCACTTAATGTCATGTCCACAAGATTCATTCATATTGTAGTATGTGACAGGATTTCCTTCTTTTTTAAAGGCTGAGTAATATTCCGTTGTACATATATACCACATTTTGTTTACCCCTTTATCCATCAGTGGACATTTAGTTTGCTTCCACCTCTCGACCATTGTGAGTAATGGTGCAGTGAACATGGGTGTGCAAATATGGCTCTGCTGTTATTATTTTCCCCTCCCACGAATAGCAGAATCTCTTTGAAGTGCATTTGAGAGAGGTAGAGGCTTGTCTGTGTTCATTGCCATCTTTTTTTCCAACATATCTTGAGAGAGTTACACGTAATCAGGTAGCGAGGCTGCCTGGATTCTAACGGGGGTTTCAACCTCAGTAGGCATATCTGTTGTGTAACCTGAGTAGTTTTAGAGTTATACCTCTATTTGTAGGCTCTATTGCTTTCAGAGCAGTTTTAAAAGCATTATTTTATTTAACCCTTGCTACGTGGTGGCTGTTTCTTTCATACGAAGAATATGAGGATACAATTACGGTACAGATATAAACTCTATGAAGCTATAGGTATTCAATGTAGTATTCACTATTCTTCACCAAAGTGGGCTTTTCTTTTGAATAGACTTGAGATAGTTTTTTACCTTATCTTTTAAATTAATAGATGCTATATTTTAGAGCAGTTTTGTTTTAGAGACAAATTGGGCACAAAGTAGAGAAAGTTCTCATCCCCTCTCTCCCTGTACCATGTCCACTATTATTAACATCCTGCATTATTATGGTACATTTGTCACAACTGATGGACCAATAACAATATATTATTACTAACCAGAGTGCAGAGTTTATGTTAGGAGTCACTCTTTGTTTTGTGTAGCTGTATGCATTTTGACAAATGTATAATGTAGGTATCCATTATTCCAGTATCGTACAGGATAGGTTTTATTGTCCTGAAAATCCCCTGTGATTCACCTGTTCATTCCTCCCTTCTTTCCTCCCCGCCCCTGACTGACAGCTATTGATCTTTTTATTGTCTCTATAGTTTTGCCTTTTCCAGGCCATCATACAGTTGGGATCAACAGTATATGGCCTTTTCAGACTGGCTTTCTTTGCCTAGAAATATGCCTATAAAAGTAATCCATGTTTTTTGTTTGTTTGTTTGTGGCTTGCTAGCTCATTTCTTTTTAAGGCTGAATACTATTCCATTGTGTGGAGGGACAGCAGTTTATCCACTCTCATATTGAAGGGATGTCATAGTTGTTTTGGGGTTTTGGCAATTAATAAGGCTGCTATAAACTTTTGTGTGCAAGTTTTTGTGTGGACATGTTTTCAATTTATTTGGGTAAATACCATGGAGTGCGATTGTTAGATCCTATGGTGGGAATATGTTTAGTTTTGTAAGAAACTGCCAAACTGTCTTCCAAAGTGGCTCTCCCATTTTGCATTCCGACCAGCAATGAGTGAGAGACTTCCTATGAGTCCACATCCTCACCAGCATGTAGAGTTGTCAGTGTTTTGGATTTTAGCCATTCTTATAGGTATATTGTGCTATCTTGTTGTTTGAATTTGTAATTTCCTAATGAAACACAATGTTGATAATTTTTTCATATGCGACATGTTTTTATTTTTATTTTTAAAAGTTTTATTTTGAACTAAGTATAGACTCACAAGAAATTGCAGAAAAATAGTATGGCGAGGTTCCTTAATTCAGCTTCCCCCAATGGTAACATCTTACTTAACGAGAACATTATCAAAACCAGGAAGTTGAGACTTCACAATACAATGACCAGACTATAGGCGTTACTAGAATTTCACCAGTTTCTGCATGCACTCATTCTATTTTTGTGTGTGTATCCAGTTTTATGAAATTTTATTGCATGTGTAGATTCATGTAACCACGGCCACAATCAAGATAGAGAACTGATCCATCACCACAGACACTCCCTACAGCTCTGCCTTTGTAGTTACATGCTCCCCCAAACCCTGCCTTGCCCCAATCTCTGTTGACCACTGGTCAGACATACGTTTTTAAAAATTAGCCCTGGAGTTATTGATGCAGTTTTGTCTCTGCATCAGTATAGTTTGAAGGTTATTGATTGATTGATCTTCCTTTTGACTTTGATATTTATGGCTCTAGTCCCAGGTTAGTTAAAATGAGCACGTGTATCTTCATGTATTTTTTGGAACAGGAATCTTTTCTTCTTAGAAGTTGGGTATGAAGAAATTTTGCAGAGTGCACTGCAAGGTTTTGAATGGGTAACACAAACAGTTGCAGTTTAGTGAATTTGAATAAAATGGGAACACTTCAGGAACTTGGGACAGGCTTGTTGCTGCAGATCCTGAAGTATAGTCATGAGTCCTTATGCAGCAGATAAAAGTAGGCTTGCATTATTATTTTTATTATATATTATATATGTGTATATTATTATAATGTTGCAAAAATTTTATTAGCAAGTTCCTTTAAGTAATGACCTACTTTAGTTCACTGAAAACATGATTCAATTTCCTGAAACATAATTTACAAATAATTTTTCAGGTGAAATACCAATGGGTATTTCCTAACCAGCAAATGATAGCACTGTGAGGAAGTGGAAGAGTCATGAGAGAGACAACACAAGGTGGGAGGAGGAAGGAGTCCTTGTGAGCGTGAGCCTGTTTCAGGCCTGGTGAATGGTGTTCAACAATAGTGCTGGAGCCCATGAAAGATATTTATTGAGGGTGTTGGGAACATTTTAATCTCTCATTTCAAAGGAGAGAAAAGTGTACTTCAGAAATCACTGGTGATTTTTTTTTTTTTTTTTTCTGCGGTATGTGGGCCTCTCACTGTTGTGGCCTCTCCCGTTGCAGAGCACAGGCTCCGGATGCTCAGGCTCAGCGGCCATGGCTCACGGGCCCAGCCGCTCCGCGGCATGTGGGATCTTCCCGGACCGGGGCACAAACCCGTGTCCCCTGCATCGGCAGGCGGTCTCTCAACCACTGCGCCACCTGGGAAGCCCACTGGTGATTTTTATTTAAACTTTTTTTTTCTTTTAAGGAAAAGGAAGCACAACATTTTGTGTCTTGGAGTTTACTGCCCTCAGATTCCAGCCAGTGGCCACTTAAGAGGTCTATATATGGTGGGAAAGTTAAATTTGTGCTGGGGGATTATTAGTTAAATAATTAATTTGTAAAAACAACTGCATTCCATCATTCTAGAGCAGAGTTTCTCAACCTCAGTGCTACTGACATTTTAGGCCAGATAAGTTCTTCTGTTGTGGAGCTGTTCATTGCATTGTAGGAAGTTACCAGAATATTCGGCCAGTACCCACCACAGTAACACTCCCTGCCCAAGTTATGTCAAAGAAAAATGTTTCCAGACGTTGCCGAATGTCCCCAGGGGAGGAGGAGCTACTCCTGTTTGAGAACCACTGGTTTTATATTATACATATATGTATAAACAAACACATATATTCTTGAAAAATATATAGTATTATTTCCCAGTTGACATAATGGTGTAGTGTGTGTATATTGTTCTGCATCTTGCTTTTGTCCATTTGTTAATGTTTTTGAGATTCAGCCATGTATATAAATACAGTTTATTTTTATTTAATTGCCATATATTGGGTCACCTTTAGACCATATCACATTTTATTTATCTATTTATTGATGGGCATGTAAGTTGTTTCTAATTTTGCCATAAAAAATTATTCCTCAGTGATTATTTTTATCCATGTCACCCAGAGCGTGTATGTGATCATCCTAGATATAGAATAAAAGCCCCCTAGAATTTATTCAACTTTACTATAAATGACCAAATTGTTCTCCAAACAAGTTATATTAATTTATACTCCCAGTTGGCAGTATATGCAATCCTATTTACACCACATTCTGACACTTGATGTTGTAGAATTGTTTAATCCTTGTTCATCTGAAAGGTGAACATGGTATCTTATTGCTGTTTTAATTCACATTTTCCTGATTACTAGTGAGTCATAAAGTTTTAAACCTGGAAGGAACTTTGGAGTCTTCTAGTCAATACTTTTATTTTAAAGATGAAAAAAACGAGACTAAGAATATTTTCATAATTCTTTCTCACCTTTACTTTTCTTCACCAAGAATATTTTTCTGCCTCATTGTTTCATGCCCCTCATTGTTTTGTCATATTGAATTCAGTAGCAAATCAAATGAAACCTTTCACATTTGCAAGGAAGGCAGGAAATGTATAGAGAAAAACATGAAAGATTTTGATAGTACAGATTTCCTCCTTGCAATATTGTTTTTCACCAGCCACCCCAAGAAGATGGCTCTTTACTGAACTTATTATGTTAGGCACAGGACCTAAACCAAGGAGGACACACAGGTGTATACATGAATGATGGAATGAACCCTAAGATGTAATGAGCAAAAGATAAGATCCTAGGAGCATCTAAGGCTTTTTTTTCTCATCTCCTCTGCATCTTAAGTTTAATTTCCTGATTGTGCCTGCAGCCTCAGCGGACCTGGGAATCACTAAGAATGGAAGGAAGTGTCGCTATTTTCCTTATTTGGAAGGATTCCCCAGTGAATTTTGATCCACGCTCCTGGGGTCAGCCCTCTTGAGTCCAGACTCCTAGATGCCAGCTGTTGAGACCAGCAGAGTTGACCCTCCGTGGCAGAGCAGTCTGGGCACTGTCCCCTGAGGGACACGTGGTCTCCTCTGTAAGGCCTCCAGACTGGAAGAGGTCCTGCCTGTCTGTGTTATAACTGGTCCGACTCTAATAAGCCTATTTTCCTGAAAACCTCATTCCCAGTAATGAACACAGCATCCCGAGTACCAGTAAGCATGTCCAACATGATTTCAGTGCCCCACGCACAGGCAAGTTTAATTGCTATGTGCTTGCCTCAGATGGGAAATGAAGGAACATGTGACCTACAAGGCTAGCATTGCGGTTCTATGTAATCCATTTCATCACAGGTATTTGTGTCAGTCAAAACAACATGGAAATATATTTGTTTTATTTTGTGATTTGGGAGAATAACTGCAGATAAGTCAGCTTTCCCCAGAGTTAAACTCTGTGAGCTTATTTTTATGCTAAATGGTGCACGTAACACATGTTAATATTTTGTCAAGCTGAAAAATAGTTCTTGCTGAAAGAGACTCTGTTTAGAGGCCTTTTCAAGCCACTGCATGCAGGATGCGCTAAAGCCCATTTGTGTGTTCAGTTCTTCTGTGATTTGTGTTTTGAGTAGGCATCTGTTGATGACCTATTGTGGGCAGCATACAGTCACGTTGCTGGAGCTAGAAAGAGGACTAAGAGGAAGACCCTGTCTTTGGAGCCCTCTGTCAAGTGGAGATAAAGACGTGCAAACAGATAGTCACTGAGAAAGGAGCCAGGTACAGGCAATAGGGGACAGAAAGGAAGAACTGAATAACCACTTTGGGGAACTTGCAAGTTTCCTCAAAGGAGGAGCATTCCTGCTGTATCCTGAATAATGTGTGAGGGTGACAAGGAATGGAGTGTGGGCAGGGCTGAGTCTTGGGATGGGCTGGGAGGGGAGGGTGTTCAGGCAGAGGGAATAGTATGTGCAAAGGCTGGGAATTGTGAGAAAGCCTGACCTTTTGGGAAGAATTGTTAGTGATTATTCATTCTTGTTATTTGGTCTGGATGTATTAAAAACACCCATGCCCTGCTTATGGGAATGATTCATTTGGATAAAATCCTATTACCACCCCAAGTTATGCTGTGTAACACAAGCATTTCAGCCCCCCAGCTGGTGGCCCCCATTACCAAGGCTTCAGTGATCTGGCCACAGTGACTTCTCTCCAGGGAGTATTTGCTCAGCAAATGCCTTCTCCCTGGCCAATTTCATAGCATCCACACTTTTAGTGAGGACTCCTGATCGTGCACCCATTTGCATTTTATTCAGTAAAGGTGAAAAGGGGGGAAAAAAAGAGGGGAAGAAATCTGAGCCAAGTAATGGCTGACTTTTTTTTTTTTTTACTAGATATTTTGTTTTTTCTGATGAAAATAGTACTTGATAGTAACAGTTATCTAGCTACAACCTTAGTCTATTTAGTACTTTTAAGTTAGCCTTTCAGAGTCCATAGAAAACTATGAAAAAAAGATCCAGGAAACTTTTGGGACTGGAGTGTGAGACCTCCTTCTTTTCATGCTGAATTCAGAATCTTTGCTACATTTCTGCAGAGAAGCTAGATCTCAACACTGATTGGAATTCTGGGCCCTGCAGATGAGGAGTCGTTGGACAATGTTTGGGTATAAGAGAGCCCTTATGGAAACAACCTGAAGGACCTGGGGAATTTACTTATTACTTACTAGGTTGTTACTTCCATTAATGCAATGAAGCGTCTGAACCATGCCTTTTTTTCTGGAGATGTCATTATCAGAGTAAAAATAAGTGGGAAGCCTAGGGATGCCCTGGAAAGCTGAGGGAGCGGCAGTAAAGTGCATTCCCTGGAGTGAAGTGAAGGTGAAGGGGAGGAACCGCCCAAGGTCAAATTCAGGGTTGGGTCTTTGTGGGAGGGGGAGAGGTCGTTTGTTGAAAGGTGAGGATGGAAGATGCTGATTCAAACCTTCCCACGCACTCCAAAAATTGGGTACGTTTCTGAACTGATGTGAGAAGAAAACTATGATAATTTTAGGGATTCTTCCCCTCCCCCAGTCCCCTCTTTCCTTTTTCTTTTTTTCTATGAATAGACTTTATTTTTTTGGAACAGTTTTAGATTTTACAGAAAAATTGAGCAGATAGTACAGAGTTGCAATATACAATCCCCTTTCTGCACAGTTTTCCCTGCTAGAAACATCTTGCATGAGTGTGGTACATTTTTTAAAATTAATGAACCAATATTGATACATGAATATCCATTAACATCCACTGTTTACATTAAGTTTCACTCCTTGTGTTGTACATTCTGTGGGTTTTGACAAGTGCATGTGTCATGTAGCCACCATTATAGTATCATACAAAGTAGTTTCAATGCCCTAAGAATCCCCTGTGCTCCACCTGTTCATCACTCTTTCCCTTCTCCGTCCCTTCCACCTGCACTCGCAGCCTTCAAACCCCTGGCACACACACATCTTCTGATCTTTTTACTGTGTCTATAGTTTTGCCTTTTCCAGAATGTCATGTAGTTAGCATTAAACTGCCTGTAGCCTTTTCACACTGGCTTTCTTCACTTAGAAATATACATTTAAGATTCACCATATTATTTTATGCCTTGATAGCTCCAGCACGGTTGCTGGGTTGTATGGTATATAGACTAAATGTTTGGCTTTGTAAGAGGCAACTGTCTTCCAAGTTGGCTGTATCTTTCCTCCTTGCTTTTGAACTTTCCACATGACTTTCGTTTGGGAGCAGAACATAGAAATAATTTGTGGGAAAATGCAGGTGCTACTTAAATTGTAGCACACGGATTCCAAAATACCTAGAGAAGTGTTTTGTATTAGGTAGAATGTGGTAGGTGGAGACCTGACCAACAGTCTCTTACTGTAAAGACATTTATTGTTTACTTAACCAGAAGTCAGGGCCAGGTGGCTTCAGATTCATTAAGTAGCTCAAGGAACTCATCAAGGACCCAAGATCTTTTCTTCTGCTCTCCCATACTAAGTATGTTGGCCTTTTGTCTTTTGTTCACACTTATAGTCTCAAGATGGCTGCTGTAGCACCAGGCACTGTCCTCACACCCTTAACAGGAAGAAAGAGGAAGGGGAAACACCAGCAGCTCTCCTGTCCCTTTATCTCTTATATTAGAAAAGTGACCTTAAGCAGATATCCTCTGATGTCTTTTTGGCTTCAGATGGTTCATTTAGTCACTCTAGCTGCACAGAGGCCAGGAAGTGGCTTTTCTGAGCCCCTTGAATGTTTGACCAGGCCTCAGTCATCTATCTCGGGGACTATTGCATGAGCTACTTGTCACTTTTTTTGGCCTCAGCATCCTCACTCATCTGTGATATGTGATTTCAGTCACTTTCAAACTGTGCTTCCATGAGACCAAACTTTCTGAGGATGAGCTTAGTGGTCACTGCAGGGGGAGTGAGTGGGAGCGGGGGACAGTGAGCCAGGCTCTGGCCTCCCATTTCTTCCTGGATAAGCACACTTACAGCTTCCTCACAGGTTAGGGCTCCTGGAGGGTTTCCTTTGGATAAGGCCTCTACAGCTAAAATTAAGGGTGGAAGCACCCTGGGTTAGATGATGGTGAATGTTTCAATTCTAAGAGTCAGACTTTTGGACGAAAGTGAGACAAGGTTATTAGTCTCTTCCTAAGTGCTTCATAAAATTCTTAGGATTTTTGCCTTGAAAATTTTACCAAATGCACATGTTGTACAGAGATGTTGTCCTCTGTCCTAAAGGAGGAGGACTTCGCCATTTGTAAAGTGGTTTAAATCTTACCTCTTCTTTGATGAGGAGATGGTCTGGAGGTGGAAGATAAAAAGATGGTCAACAGCCTGAGTGTTATCCCTAAAAAGTGGAAAATTTGATCTTCCTTCATCTTTTCAAACACAGTTAATCAAATGTCCCTGAGTAATTGAAGAGGATGATTTGTGTTCTCTTCTATGCTCTTTGAACTCTTTTCCATGTTTATGTGAATATGTGGACTTCTCAGGTGGACATTTTATCTTTGATGTAACTATTTCATCTATAGTGAAAAATGTTGTGGGCTTTTAAAATTATTTCAGTTAAAATGCTTTGTAATTTATATTTGTCCCCTGAAGTGATTTTGTGAAATTTTAGGAAGAGAAAGTACATTAAAAAAAAAAACACAAATAGGTATGTGTTTAAAAGATGGGCAGAGGGTCTTAATAGACATTTTCCCAAAGAGGACATGCAGACACATGAAAAGATGCTCAACATTATTAATTATTAGGGAGATGCAAATCAAAACCACACTGAGATATCACCTCACACCTGTTGGAATGGCTATTGTCAAAAAGACAACAAATGGGGAGTGTTGGCAAGGATGTGGAGAAAAGGAACCCCTCATGTACTGTTGGTTGGATGTAAATTGGTGCAGCCACTATGGAAAACGGTATAGAGATTCCTCAAAAAATTAAAAACAGAACTACCATACAACCCAGCAAGTCTACTCTGGGTATTTATCCAAAGAAAATTAAAACACTAATTCAAAAAGATATTGCACCCTTATGTTCATTGCAGCATTATTTAAAATAATCAAGATATGGAAGCAACCTAAGTGCCCATCAACAGATGAATGGATAAAGAAGATGTGGAATATATATATATATATATGGAATATTACTTAAAAAAGTATAAAATCTTGCCATTTGCTCCAACATGGATGGACCTAGAGGATATTATGCTAAGTGAAATAAGTCAGAGAAAGACAAATACTGTGTAATTTCACTTATATGTGGAATCTAAAAAACAAAACAAGTGAACAATTATAACAAAATAGGAACAGAGTCAGAGATACAGAGAACGAACAGGTGGTCGCCAAAGCAGAGAGGGAAGAGGGGTGGCGGAGGAGAGAAATAGGTGAGGGAGATTAAGAGGTACAAACTCCCAGTTGCAAAATAAATGAGTCAGGGGTATGAAATATATAGTGTGGGGGAATATAGTCAATAATTATGTAATATCTTTGTACGGTGGCAGATCATAAGTAGATATTGTGATAATTTTGAAATGTATAGAAATATCAAATCACTATGTTGTGTAACAGGAACTAACATAGTGTTGTAGATCAATTATATTTCAAAAACAAACAAACTCACAAAAAAAGAGATCAACCTTGTGGTTACCGAAGGTGAGATGTGGGAGAGTTGGGAACTGGATAAAGGCAATCAAAGGTACAAACTTCCAGTTATAAGATAAATAAGTACTAGGGATGTGTTGTGCAACATGGTAAATATAATGAACACTGCTGTATATTACATGTGAAAATTAAGAGAGTAAAGCCTAAGAGTTCTCATCACAAGGAAAAAAATTTTTTTCTATTTCTTTAACTTTGTATCTTACATGAGATGATGGATGTCACTAAACTTATCGTGGTCGTCATTTCATGATATATATGTCAGATCATTATGCTGTACACCTTAAATTCATACAGCTGCATGTCAAGTATTTCTCAATGAAACTGGAAGAAAAAAAAAAGAAAAACAAACAAACTAGGTCTGTGCTCCCTAAGGAAGAATTGGTGAATCTACTGCTGTGTGAAGCTGACTTTTCTTTTTTTTTTTTTTGGAAATAATTCCAGTGGCTTCATAGTTGGCATAGCACTTTGTGATATATGGACAACATGCTGATGCAGATTCCATCCAGGAATGCCCCCCTGATCCTGGGCTGCATGCTGCTTTTCAGGTCTTATTGGTACAGTGTTTAGATAGAGGAACCCTGCTGTGTGCAAGACAAAGGGCTTCAGTTCTAAGGGAGCATATGCCCTCTGATGTTCTACATAGTCATGTGTCATCCCATTACGATGCATAACTCCCTCCAAAGTAGAGGTTATTACATTTTACAGGGGAAATGGCAGAGCTGGAGCTGTAGTCTCCCCAGAAGCCTGAACATTTGCCACTAAATCAGTTGCTCTTCCCTTCTACAATTAATTGGCATTTCTCACACAAATGCGGGGAAAGAGAATTATCAATTTTTGGAATACTTTTTTGGGTCAGATAATTTGCGTATTTTAAGATATTTAATCTTCACATCAACCCTAGGGGGAAGAGAGTTTATGCCAGTACGTGGAGTGATTGTTACAGTATTATCCCCATTTTATGTCACAGCAAACTGAGAATTTTAGAGGAAATGGGTCCTTTAAAGGACATGTGAAAATCTGCTCAAGATGTTGGAATAATGGTACTACAGGAGACTCCAGATAATACAGTTTCTGGCCTCTGTGGATTTATAAAGGTCCTCCCCAAACAGAGTCACTCAGTTTATTCCTTTTACAGAAAGCACAATGCCATGCCTTGTCCAAAAGGATGGTGAATGTTTGTCTACTGGAAGAAAAAGATAAAAAGTCCAGCCTTTCCTCCTCTCCCACACACTTTCACAGTGGCTCATAGTCAGAGTACTTGGGTTCCCCCTCTCTGCCTGTATCGGGCTGACACTGGGGCTAAAGTAGAGGGTAGGATGTGTTGGCACATGGTAACTGTCCACAGGGCTTCCTGAGAGTGGGTTAGGGCCCTGGTGAAATACAGAATTGGTGGTCCCTCCAGCAAGGACTCACTGACTGAAAATCTCTACATAGAATTTAGATCAAAATTGCCTGACACTTCACTTCCCCAAGTCTAGGAAGAGACTCATTTGCCTCCCGCTCCCCTCTCCCCTAAGAGTTTGTCGAGTGAGTTGAATCAAGGACATGATCCCAGCCCTCACTGTGCTGTCCTGGCAGAGCCTGGGTGGGTAATGACATCAAGGAGAAGCCAGAACCTGGAATGGATGTGCCTCTTGGATGGAGGTGGGTTGCAGATGGGAGGGCATAAACCAGCTGGGGACTGAGTACCTTGGTCCAGCCAAATGGCAGAATGTGGTGTCCAGACTGGAGGGTCTCAGGGCCAGATGTCTGGCCAGCAGTTGTTGGGTTGGTGAGGGTATATGTGAGGTGGCTGCTCCTTGTCACACTAAGTATTAGCATTAATGAAGCTGTGTTTGGACCAGCTAGTGATCCAGTGTATCTCAAAGGTCGGTACTGAGTTAGAATATGCTAGGAAGGTGGGGATGATTCTCTTAGGAGGTCAGAGCCTTAAGCTGAGCATGGTGTTTCCCAGAGAGGAGCCAGGAATAGAATAGGGCCCCTTGAAGGAAGCCCTACTGTGCCTCTGGGTTGGGGTTGAGGGTGATGAGGGAGGGACTCCCACACGGGACACAGACCTATCATGGGGCTGAGTCCAAGAAGTGTTAATGTGCCTCAGTTAGGATCATCCTTTTTTCCATTTTCCAAGAGGGATTTATGGGTGAAGGTGAGGCTGGAAACCCATGGTGTGACAATAGCAGTAGTACACAAGAGCCTGTGCTATCTTCTGATCTCTTGTCCTTCTTTGTCATTTCCCTGGGGGAGGAACCTTCTGCCCTTTGGTTTCCTTACTTAGAAAAGTTTTCTTTTGTTTCAAGTGTCCAGGAATCATGTCAGGAGATAAATAAAATAATGGAAACAAAACAGGAACATAAACAAGTTTGGTGAAATCAGCCCCCTTTTGGTTCCCATCTGAATTTCCTTATCCTGTTACTTGAATTAAGCAGTGAAGAGAGCTTCAGAAGAAAGAGCATGTCATGATTAATTGAACCCTTACTTTTAAATAAATATATAGATTGAATTTTCATCTGAAAGAAACTTGAAAGTCCTGGAGGTAGGAAGTGAAAATAAAAATAAACAAAAAAATAGTAACCTCCTTACTTTCTAGGTGACTGAGAATACAGTTCAAAAGTCCTTTGCTGTTTTTCATGTATTTATACATCTCCCCCAAAAAATGACCCTGGGAACAGAAAAAGGTAGTACTTATTTACTAGTGTCTAGTATATGTCAGGGTCTGTGCTGGAGTTTGTATGGACGTGAGCTCATTTACTGCTCACAACAGTCCTAATGAAATGTGTATTATTGGCCATGTCGATGAGAAAATTGAGGTTCAGAGACATTATGTGGGCTGCCTACAGGAAAATCACTGGTAAATGGACCTGTAGGATTCCAATTCTGTCTTCACAAACATGCTGTTCTTAACCCTACTGGTGCACCTGTGCTACCAAATGGGACTGTCTTACAGATATCTTTTATAGTCATTACTTTACCCTATATATTCCTCATATATTGATTCAAAGATGAGCTTGAACCTACCTTCAACTTTCTTAATCTTTGATAACTGAATCTTCCTATTTTGAGCATGAAGTGTTTTCAGCATTGCTATTCAAAGGGATAGAAAGGTAAAGAAGAAATGAAATTAAGAAATTTTATACTATGAGAGGCTGTAAAAATTACGAGTATTTTGAGCTTCTCTTGGGTCTTATATTATTTCTTGTTTTAATATATAAGTTAAATAAAATTCAATTGGCTATACATTTTGCAGACATTCTACTGTTCATTAGAGTTTAAGAGTATGACTAATTTTATATTTCCAGCCAGTTTGTTTCTTTCTGATGAAAATTCCTATCTTCAGTCTATATACCATTCTGTTTTTCTTAGGGTTATGCTATCAGATTTAGACAAATAATCCTTCATAACATGATGCAGTCATTCTTTATTTTCCCTTTTTTCTTGTTCAATGAAATCGTTTGATGCTCTGAATTTTCCTCTTATTACTTCTTTGCCTGAGTTGTCCTGTAGGATTTCGTATATAGCTTTCTCAAAATAATTAGTTTCTGGACAGCACATTGAACACCTGTGACATTCTAGTGCAGAGGGAAAATACCTGAAACTTGGAAACAGGCAAATAGGCAAAAGGATAACTGTGTCCCTTCAGTCATACTGGACTATAGTCCCTACCCAAGGATTATCTAATTCTCTAGGCCTGTGTGCCTTTCTTTGCTTTTCTTTGATTTACTATTTACTGTTGTAAAATAGTTTACAAATCTGTAAGGGTGGATGAATACCTATAGAAACTTGTGCAATGCAAATGATTATTCTTTTCCATTAGAAAAGATAATCCCCAAAGTATAATTTTGATGCTCTGCAAGGCATTAAACAAAGTTTGTATCTACTTTAGCAATCTGATTTCAGCATTCTTTCTTTCAGCGACTATATATAAATATTTCTCTTCCATAATCCTTTGAAACAATATTTCTGTTCTGTTGGTTTTCTCATTGAATTAAATACATCTTTAATATGTAGTTATTTTATGAGGGTCATTTTTTAACATTTTGGAAGTTGCTTTACACTAGGAACAATGTTAGAATCTTTCACCTGTGTCAAAAGAAAAACCAGAGCTGTACAGTAGTTAAAGCCATAAAACCAATTTTACTCAGGAACCATTGCAATAGGGGGGAAAAAGTCCTTAGTACAGAACTAGGCTCAATTCCAAATGCAACAAGGGAAAGTGGGGATTTATAGCCGAGGAACAGGGTTGGGGAGTGGTCAGTGGAAGGAAAATCACTAAGGGGAAACATTAAAAATAGGGGGATTCTTGCTAAACAGACTCAACAGGATTCTTGCTGAAGGCAGGCCAGGGTGATCACAGTTCACCTGGAGGATGAGGAATTTGATCAGATATTGAGGGTGAGGATTCTTTCTAAGCCAATTTAGCAGGATTCTTGTTAAAATTGGACTCTACAAGGACAGAGATGGAAGCAGAGGGCTCAGAGGAGCCTGACTAAAGTTTGGCAAGGGGAGGATCTTTGTTATGTGTATTATGCAATTTAATATTCACATACGTCTTTTTAGGTGAGCTTATCGTTGTCTCCACTGTGCTTAGGAAGAAACAGAGGCTCAAGAGTGTTCAAATGACTTAGTTCAGGATGGACAGGGTATAATGTGGAGGCACCAAATTAGCCCAGGTTTATATGAATCAAGGTCCACTGCTGATTATACTTCACCATGTTGCCCGGAAAACTCACATGCTTCCCACCAAGGACAGTGATGACAAAGTGTGGCTGAGGGTGACCCAATACTGTGCACAAAAGAATATAGATAAATAAAAGGAAGAAATAAGTGAAGGAAAAAAGGCTGATATTGTCTACAAAAGAACTATGATACTGTTGGGGTTTTTTCTCCCCATAAATCAAAAAGAAAGTGTGTAAAATGTGTGTGCAATTATTTTGAGTCATTGGATGGATATTACTTGGAAAGTCCCCATCTCTTACTTCAGACCTGAATATTTGCTTATTGGGTGTATGGAGAGAAGTAGGTAAAAAATAAGAAGTAGCAGAGGTGCTGGCTTTACATTAGAACAAACAAAACATTGGGAGGGGAGAAGAACCATAACTGCTTCCAGACTTTGGCCAGACATCGAGTTTTCATCTTGTACTGTGTAAAGGTATAGTTCCTAAGCTTAGCTTTTGAACACTGTAGGGTGTTTTCAGTTTTTCTCAAGGATCTCATAAAGTTCTCAAAACAAAATTGGTTATAATTCACATTACTTAAAAATAAATACATGAGAGGTGTGCTATGACATTAAGTCAACAGTATGCTGCCTCAAGTCCAAAATTTCTGGAAATGATTAGGGAAACATAAATGGTAGGTGGCAGTGAGAGAGGCAAGGATGAACAAGTCCTAAACATCTCTCTCTCTTTCTCTTACAGTAAAATTACCCCCAGCTATGCCCACAATAATCACTGCAGTAGGTAACGTTAGGAACTCAAACGTATTTAAAATACTAGGGCTGAAACTCAGCATGCTGTGGTATCTATAACAGCAAACAGTCCTTGAAATCCTCTACTAACCCGGATTTGTATAAATTCACTAGAATTCCAGATTTAAGAGGTTGGGAAATTGGTTTTATGTCTGGAAGTGTCATTAGCAACAACCTACTGTTGTTATATTCTGCATCCTGATTAAAGGCATCCCACTTACATCCATTTAATCCAGAAGCCCCTGGGCTTTTCTGTATGTCTTTTTTTTTTTTTTTTCGCGGTACGCGGGCCTCTCACCGTTGTGGCCTCTCCCGTTGCAGAGCACAGGCTCCGGACGCGCAGGCTCAGTGGCCATGGCTCACGGGCCCAGCCGCTCCGCGGCATGTGGGATCTTCCCGGACCGGGGCACGAACCCGTGTCCCCTGCATTGGCAGGCGGACTCTCAACCACTGCGCCACCAGGGAAGCCCCTTCTGTATGTCTTGATCCTCTACTTCTCACACTCCTGCAAAATCCCATGGATGCTGCATCCTGTGTTTCTATGGAATCTGTCCCCTGTTTCATCCTCATCGTTCCTGTCCTGGACTAACCTTCATCAGCTTCTGGTCTGACCGATAACTGCAATTTTCTCCTCACTATATTCTGTGTACTTAGCTTCCCTTCTGTTCCCCCTTCTTCCTCTCTGTAGATGGTTCCTCGAATTGTTGTAAAAATATCTGCATGATCTTGCCACTGGGTTTCAAACCCTTTAGTGGTTCCTCATGGCTTAAGGGACAAGGTATGCAGAGTTTTGCTAAACCTATGAAGGCCTTTCTGACCCAGTCCCTGTCCACCTCATTCTCCAATCTCCCCTCTTCTGCAGCTCACCTTTGCTCTCAGGCTGATCTGGGATCTATTTACATCTGCTTTCAGCAGAACATGCCAGACTGTGTTGAGCCAGCCAGTCCCTGTGCTGGATTGCTTCCCTCTCAACCTGGACTAGATTCTCCTTCTCAATACTGCACTGTAGCTGTTTATTTATATTGAATAACATTTCTGTAAGGGACCATGCTGTCCTTCAGGGCAGGGCAGTGTCCACTGTATGTTGGTGGCCGTGTGCCTAACAGGGAGAGGCTCTCCATAAATGTTTATAGGTTGAATGAATGAATGAGTGAAGTGGGACCTTTTTTGCATGAAGAAATGAATGCAATTTACCTCTATGGAAAAATTGTGTGAGTAGGACCTAAGGAATTGTATTATTTATCCGCAAGAGCATTTCATCTGTCTTCTTTTCCTTTCTCTATATCTCATCTCTGTAAATGCTTCTCTGTGAATCTGCTGTCATTGCCATCATTACAGTTCCCCCCAAGGGGGCGGCAGAGCAGGGGGGCACTGTTTGTGATAAAGGGCAGAGAAGGTACAAACCAAGACATGCCCAGACCCTCCCTAGCTCAGCCTGTCCTTGGGTTAGGCAGGCCAATCTTCATGGACTTGTGGGGATCTGAACACCACACACACACACACACACACACACACGCACACACGCACGCACGCACGCGCGCGCACGCACGCGCGCGCACGCGCGCGGGGGGGAAAATTGCGGAAAGGATGTAGCATCACTTTTCCATGATGTTCTGCCAAAAATTCATAACCTGAATTTTATCAGAGGAAGCATCAGACAAAGCCAAATTGAGAGATTTTATCCAAAATAAACAGCCTGTAATCTTAAAAACTGTCAAGGTCAGAAAAGTCAGGGAAAGACTGAGGAAAGTGTTTTAGAATAAAGGAGGCTAAGGAGACCTAACAACTAAAAGCACTGTGTGATTCTGATCCTTTTGCTATAAAGTACATTCGTGGGACATTTGGTAAAATTTGAATGGGGTCCAGGAGCAAATGCAACATGTATTCAATGTTAATTTCCTGATTTTGATGGTTGTGTTGTGGCTGTGGGGGAGAATGTCATTGTTGTGGGAAATGCACACTGAAGTATCACTGAGTGATGGGGCTTCTGTTTGGCAAGTTACTTTCAGGTGTTTCAGAAAGAGAGAAAGGTTTTTGTACATGACTTACAATATTTTTTGGTGAATTTGAGATTGCTTGAAAATTAAAAAAAAATTTTTTTAAAGAAAAAAGTTAAGAAACCAACTTGGACTTTTTATCATGGACAAGTTGTCTTGATGAGATTCGATCTGCATTATATGCTGAGGGAAATGTGCAGAAGAGGGGCCTTGGTGTTCCTTGAGAAGATTTAGGGGTGGAGACGTGGTGAAGCCTAGGGGCATAGCCAAGAGCAAGCCTGCATCTCAGCAGCTCTCAGCAAGTGAAAACAGACTCTGAAGACAGACTGTCAGCTCTGGGATAGCAGAGAGACCTCCCAGGGGCAAGTGCAATTAGCAGGTTTCTGGGGACTGGGGAGCAAGATGCCAATTTGATGATTTAGTGTGAGAAAATGTACACAAGGCCATTGGCACTCTTTGACTAGCGGATTTCCTCCCTGTTGCAAACTTCAAGGGGGAAGCCAGGTGGCCATCAGGAGACTGCTTGGTAAGTAAGGAATCACAGTGAGAGGAGCTGACCAGTGTGATCAGAGCATCCAGAGGTAACTGTCCAGGGCAGCCTGATTTCTGCATTCTGCACATGAGCCTCACACTTGGCAATGCTTTGTGGAGGCGTGAGTCTGGGACGGGGCTTGCCCTCCCTTGGGCAGAGCTGAGGTGGCCTCCCAAGCTTCAGTTTTTGTCTGCTTTCATGGTTGGCCACCTCTCCGCTTGTGTTCTTTCTTTAGATACGGTGATAGCCTCAGCCAGGTTGTGGACCCCTGAATGTCTTTGCCTGTGTGTGATTCTGTGTTGCCTCCTTCTGGGTTGATTTCATACGTTCACTCTCAGGGACATATACCCTCTTCATTCAGGTTCCTTAGAGATCCTTCTTGCTGCTACTGGCCACATGAGAACTGTGTTAGAGAGAGACTGCACTCTAGAATAGCAACTTCCCTCTTTCTATTTTTATTTATTTTTTTAAGTCTGCAGCCATGTAAAAGGAAGGAAAGACTTTTTTTTTTTTTTTTTTTTTGTAAAGAGGCTTACCTGCTTGGAATATCATATTATCCTCTAACTTCCCTGGGTTGCAGGCTTTCTTTTAGAGATTTAGCCCAAATGGATATTTTTTCCCGGTTGAGGCCTGCTATGAACCAAAGGAATTCGGTTCCTTGGTGCAAAGTCCAGGCAGGGCCGTTGGATGTGGGTGGAGACTACAGTTCACTTTCTACAGCTGAGTAGTGCTGTCTCAGGGGTGAGACCCCACCCCTCCCAACCCTGCCCCTTCAGTCTCCCCTCCTCTGGAGGGTTTGCTGTTCTTTCTCCCACAGGTAGCCATATCTCCTCCAGGTACTTGAAGGCCCCGGGCTCCTTAGCCCTGGAACCTGTGGTCCCAAATGGCTCCTTACGTAAAAGCCGTTTGTTTCCTGGTGAGTGTTAACGGCAGTTGCCCCAACCTTGAGGCTCTTGAGTGCTAGAATCTGTTTTTGAAGAGGTGCTGGAAACCCGAAACCTGGCACGCAGGTTAAGTCTGCCTGCGGCCCAGAAGCAGTGGTTCTGTATGGCTCATTGGTTAGAGACCAGCCAAGAGGGTCTGGGTCCTTCTGTGAGTGATGAAGACCATGGGAGCCCTCAGACACGAACCCTGTATTCTTCAAAGGAAGGTTAGAAGGTTGTTTTGATTTTTACAAAGGAAGCACACGTACATATGTGGACTGGCCCACACTGGTCTAACTTCAGAGTCCTCAATTTAGTGTAATTTTATATTTTGTTTACCCCTTTGCCCATACCATGATAAAGCCTTTCATACAGATGCCTTTATAAATAACTACTCCTTTTCCAGAACATGCCTGATTTGCATTTCTACACTGTGGACATTGAACCACGTGTTCAGTTGGGGTGTCTAGCAACCCCACCTAGTTGCTACACGGTCACTAGGTCAGCTGTTGAGTCCTGGCTTGGCCATCTGTGCTCTGTGGCAGATGTCGGACCATCCTCTCATCTAAAAGTGCTGCTTCATGAAGAGCTCATGGCCCTTAGCACCTGGCGGACAGAAACACTAGCTTAGAGGGTGGAGTGGTGAGCACCTGCAAGGCTCAAGGAACAGAGACTTGGTTTCCATTTGTAAACAAAACAAAACAAAAAGCCCCATGTGAATTCTGGCACTAGTCTTTGCCATCTGTTTGATTTTTTTACTGGGTCAGGCGCTGTGATGAGTACCAACCTCTGCGGACCAGTGAAAAGGATTAGAAGTAGAATCACCTGAAAGATGGCATTCAAAGCAGGTAGGGCCTGTGGTCTGCTTAGGGATGTATAACTTTCACCTGCATTCTGTTGCTAGACCTCCTTGCATCTGGGAGTAGGGGCTGGGGTGGCGGGGAAAGGCAGGCAATAACAAGAAATGTGTCCCTTGGGGTCTCCTACTAAGCTGTGCCTCTGTCAGTCAGATTTCCTATTTGATGGAAATAGTTCTGCCCTCTCCAGCTCTGCCAGGCAGCCCCCTTGGAGAGAGGGGTGGGAACTGGATGTGAAACTGATGTGAAACTGATCCCACTCCTCCAAGTGGCCAAGTGGCTGGAGGCTGACAGCTGTGTAAGGAAACGCTCCCTGTCATGGGCTTTGGGTCCCTGCTCAGTCAAAAGGCAGACTTTTTACTCCCAGTGACAGCTGCAAAGTACAGATTTCTGGTGGGGCACTAGCTCTGAATTCCAAATACCATTTGAGTTTCAAAAGCGTCTACGTTTCCACGTCTCTGGTGCTCTTTTACAACTTGGCACTGTGATAGCCGATGCACGGCCATCCACTTTTACTAAGAATTCTAGCCAAATGATTTACGGAATGAGAGCACAGGTGATACTTAAGGCTTTGCTCCTTGGGGGATGAAAGTGGTGCGGAATGTGCTCTGAATTTCAAGAGATGAGAAAGGTGGGTGGTATGGGGACGGAAGGCGATGAGATTTTGGAAGCTGCGTGACGCCTGTGAGGCTGTGGAAAACATGTATTTCTGTTTACAATGATTAATTTTTGTTTCAGAGAGCAGCTCTCCCTACTGAGGGTTGCATGTGCCAGAGAGTTAATAAAGGATCCTGGGGACACCCGTGCTTCATGCTTTATGCATGCCCATAGGTGGAGGTGGAGGCATTTGGATCTAGTACAACTTGACAGTCTATTTCCTGTGGTTGAGGGATGGCTGGATTCGCTACTGTAAGAGCAGGATCTGGAGCCTAGCCCTTCGCCCAAGCTGTCATTCTTGCCTGTTAATGCAGGATGGACGGTGTTATCTTCTAACTTTGATAATTTGTGACTCAGAGATTCTTGCATAGCTGAGATGTTTTAACAATGGATTAAAGTGTACAGATTTCAAGTAACAACTTCTTTGCTTCTGTTTGAGGCAATACACTTGACTGTCCACATTCATGTTAATGCAGTGGTGGAAAATAAATCTCAGTGTTTTAAAATAGACTTTAAAAAGCATTACCAAGACTACTCAGTGCCTTTAAAAGAAATCCTCCTCCTGAACTTTGAAAGTCTTTCTCTCCAAACATAAAGGAAAGGTCTTACATGGCTGTTTTGCTTAATGTGGGCTGGTTTTATTTTGGACTCTTTGAAACCCAGCACGAAGGCTAAAATTCTGCTATGTAGAGAAGTAAAAATGAAAGAAATGGTGAGGTTTTGGTTGTGCTAAATTAAAGTGACAAGGTACAGATAACAGGGCACGGCTGTGTCCACAAATTAGCCCTCTCTAATTTGCTGCTGTGGAAAGTAGTGCTTTGGTGTTGCATTGTAATTTCTTTCTTGAATTAAAAGTTAAAAAAAAAAAAGAAAGTCTACTTTGCTCAAAAGAGGAAACCTGAAAAACTCAAGCCTTTCAGTATTTAAATGGCCTATGGTTCCCTGTGTGCAGGGAACTATTTGAGCAAATCCTGCTTCAAAAATATGTAAATTACATGGTTTTATTTTTAGAAGCCACACTATGTGTTGGATTGTTTTGTGTGCTACTTAAAGTTATCCTTTTCCAAAGTTTTTGTTGTAATTCAGAATGTATTTTGCGTTGAGCAGGTGGCAGCTGTATTTTGTGTGGTCTCTTGTGTAAATACAGTACCACGTCATGTACAGAATAGATTTCTGATGGCTGGAGGGTGGGGCGGGAGTTGGGGGGAGAAGAACAAGGCTCCCTTCTCCAACTTCTGTCTAGTTCTGTGCAATAACTATACCGGTGGGGAGCCAGGATGACATTTGGTTTCCCCAGTCACAAAATGTCTTGCCCCAAATTATGATATTCTTTTCCCCAAAGTCAACTTCCCAGAAGGCTGAAATGTCATTTTGCAAAGTGTAGTGGCACATGAACTATTTTATTATATTACAGAAAATCAGCTGCACAGATTGCAGAACAAAAGTCAGGATTGTTGATCACAACACTTTTAAAAAATTGCAATTTATGATCATTTGTCTTTTGTTTTCAGTTTCTATGGGTATTTGCTCAAGGAGAGACCCATGACTCCACATCAGACCGTCCATTCCTGGGTGCTGACACTTTCACGCTCCTCTGAGGCTTTAATTCGTCATGACTCATTCCACACAAACATCTAAGATGTTTCCTAAAGTGTGTTCCACAGATCATTAACAGATGTGATGTTTAAAGAGTTCCACAGTCAAATTTGAGAGACACTGGGAAAAACAAAGCTAAAAGACTGCTTTACTGAAGGACTTTTCCAGGGCCTTTAACAGACAAATGTGCATGTGAATTGTCAGGACAGTAAGCTCATCTTCTTGCTGTGTCCTCACCTGTGGTCTCTTCTGAAAGGGCACCAATCTCATTCATGAGGGATCCACCTTCAGGAGCTAATCACCTCCCCAAACCTTACCTTCAATACCGTCACACTGGGATTAGGTTTCAACAGAGGGAATTTGGAGATGCAGACATTCAGTCTGTAACATAATGGTTCAATGAGAGGCTGCGTGTGAAGGCACTGAGTTCAGGGCCTGGGAGACCAGCGTTAGACTGTTGGGAGACGTATCAGGAAACCTGCCATCCTCTTCTGCAACCCCTTCCTCCTCAGTGAGGCTCCCTAGACAGGAATAATCTGCCCTGCTACCTTATGCCTATTATCCAAACCTTGATTCCTCCTTCCTTATTCCTCTCTTCCTCCCCAACAGTCTGCTTATAACAAGCCCAACATTCAATAGGCTTCCAAAGAAAAGGAAACCTGCATTCTTTGTTTTTTAAATTGTTTTTCTTTTTTTAATTAATTTTTTTTTTGGCTGCGTTGCTGCACGCGGGCTTTCTCTAGTTGCGGTGAGCGGGGGCTGCTCTTCGTTGCACTGCGCGGGCTTCTCATTGTGGT
The DNA here is from genome assembly GCF_964165515.1 of Mesoplodon bidens. Classification (NCBI taxonomy): domain Eukaryota; kingdom Metazoa; phylum Chordata; class Mammalia; order Artiodactyla; family Ziphiidae; genus Mesoplodon; species Mesoplodon bidens. Next base: position 66,313,809 of record NC_138166.1, on the reverse strand, counting down.
GGCTTCTCTTGTTGCAGAGCCTGGGCTCTAGGCACGTGGGCTTTCAGTAGTTGTGGCACGCGGGCTCAGTAGTTGTGGCACGCTTGCTCAGTAGTTATGGCTCACGGGCTCTAGAGTGCAGGATCAGTAGTTGTGGCGCAAGGACTTAATTGCTCCCCTGCATGTGAGATCTTCCCAGACCAGGGATCGAACCCATGTCCGCTGTGTTGGCTGGCAGGCAGATTCTTAACCACTGAGCCACCAGGGAAGTCCCAGATAACTCAATTCTGTAAGCAATACTGGATTGGCTCCCAGACCAGGGAAGCAAATTCTTTGTTTTTGTACGATAAAGGAAATAATTGGGCCAATTAGTGAAATTTGAATAGGAAATCATATACTAGTGTTGTATCAGTTTTAATTTCCTGACTTTGATAATTGTGCTTTGTTTATGTAAGTGAACTTTTTTTTTTTTTTTTTTTTTTTTGCTGCGCTGCACAACTTGCAGGATCTTAGTTTCCTGACCAAGGATTGAACACGTAATCTTGGCAGTAAAAGCTCGGAGTCCTAACCAGTGGACCACCAGGGAATTCCCTGTAAGTGAATGTTCTTGATCTTCAGAAATACATGTTGAAGTATTTAGGGTAAAAGGGCATCACGTCTACATCTGACTCATATACAGTTATAGGGGAGGAAAAACTATTCTTTTTCCTTTATGTTCCTAGTTTCTCCACTTGGGGCCCTGCAAATTAGTCTGAAAAAGACAGAATAATGAGAGAAAAACAAATAAGTTTATTGACACAAGCAGCATGCATACCCAAGGGAGAAACTCAGTGATGAGTGACTCAAAGGGGTGGCTAGGACTTGGGTTTGTATAGCATCTTAACAAAGAACAATAAATTTTAGAAAAGTGATGGGACAAAGGAAAGGGACTTTAGGTTTCCAAGGGTGGCAAACTGTGGGAAGGTATATGTATGTGAAAACTAATGGAAGGTAAGGGTCAATTTAATAAGGTTCGTTTGTGCAGGTCTACCTGGTGCCACCTCAACTCAGGAGTTAAGGTTGTTATTCTGTTTTCAAGCAGATCAGCAGAGGGCAGAAAGCTCATCCTGTGTCTGCTTTTTAAGAACTTGCCTTCAGTCAAAACAATCCTTGTGATAGAGTGGCATATTTTGGGGTGGTGTACTCTGAACTACTTCACAATTCAGAAAAAAGTAATAATACAAAAAAGAGATAAAACGTTAGTATTTGGGGAATCTGGGTGAAGGATATACTTCATATTCATCTTGGAACTTTTTTTAATTGAAATATAGTTGATGTACAATTTTATATGTTACAGGTGTACAATATAGTGATTCACAATTTTTTAAGATTATACTCCATTTATAGTTATTACAAAATATTGGCTATATTCCCCAGGTTGTACAATACATCCTTGTAGCCAAACTTACACCCAGTAGTTTGTACTTTCCACCCCCCCACCCTTATATGGCTCCCCCCACCCCCACTGGTAACCACTAGTTTGTTCTCTATATCTGTGAGTCTACTTCTTTTTTGTTATATTCACTAGTTTGTTGTATATTTTAGATTCCATATATAAGTGATATCATGTAGTGTTTGTCTTTGTCTGACTTATTTCACTTAGTATAATGCCCTCCAAGTCCATCCAGGTTGTTGCAAATGGCAAAATTTCATTTTTTAATAGTTGAGTAATATATGTATATATATGTTTTATATATGTATATATATATACATAATACATTTTCTTGATCCATTCATCTGTTGATGGACACTTAGGTTGCTTCCATATCTTGGCTACTGTAAATAACGCTGCTGCTTTGAAAGTTGGGATACATGCATCTTTTCAAATTAGTGTTTTTATTTATTTTTTGAATATGTACCAAGGAGTGGAATTGCTGGGTCATGTGGTAGTTCCACTTTTAGTTTTTGAGAAACCTCCATACTGTTGTCCACAGTGGCTGCAGCAGTTTACATTACCACCAACAGTGTGTGAGGGTTCCCTTTTCTCCACACCCTCACCAACACTTGTTATTTGTGTTTTTTTCTTTTTTCTTTCTTTCTTTTTTTTTTTTTTTTTTTTGCTAATAGGCAATCTGACAGGTGTGAAGTGATATCTCATTGTGGTTTTGATTTACATTTCCCTGATGATTAGCAATGTTGAGCATCTTTTCATGTGCCTGTTGGCCATCTGCCTGCCCTCTCTGGAAAAGTGTCTAATCAAGTCTTCTTCCCATGTTTAATTGGGTTGTTTATTTTTTTGATCATTTTGGAACATTTACGTAAGTCTGAAATTATTTCAAATTATGAACTCTAAATTGAGTTCAGGAGAGAACATTTAATTTTCTCCCAAACTTCAAAACCATTTCTAAGCTAGTAGTCTCTAAATAGTAGGAAGAAGGCTCTTCTTTTTTAAGTATACGGCAAGTGATTTTGAGATTGCCTTAAATTCATATCAATTAGCTAAAAATATTTCAGACATTATACCTTCTATCCATAGAGTAGTGTGAGTCTTGACATGCTAACAGAGCCACTTAGAATAAAGTGGACCAGTAGGAAGTATTTTTCTAATGCTGAATTTTTAAATAGTCTTAAATAGTCTTTTAAATTCTTAAATAGAAAACTAGTCTGTAATTGAAGATATTTTTACTCATACTGTTCATAAACTTACAGGCTAATCTCAACCCTTGTCATTGAATGTGTTTTAAAAGAGTAAATAAAAATGTACTAAGAAGTGAGAAACCGTAGAGGGGATTTCCTGAAAAGTGAGAGTGATCATGTACTGGAAGCTTGTTGAAGAGTCTTTCCTCCCCTGTGGACTAGGAAGAGGCACAGATACTTGATTTCTCATGGTCTACATGTCAATATACCTGGACATTAGTCTGTGGATGATTCAAGTTTTGACTCTTAAAAATATTTATAGGCCCACAAATTTACATTTTTTATTAATCTTAGGACCTACATCCCATTGTGAAATCACCCATTGTTATTACAAGTAACTTGGGGCTCCCTTGTGAATTGTCACTTATTAGTAGCTAGTTCCTGCAGTTTAACTCTTCAGTAGTGTAGAGTCATAGATTGCTAACTACTTTTATACAGATTTGTATCCATTCTGTGAAGAAGAGTTTTGCCTCTCTCTGCACTTTCCACTGGAACTTTGATAAACTGGCAATCTAGGAGTCTTAATAATTATAACTAATCTAGCTAGAGTAATGGTACCCTGCTTTAGAAAGAGCAGTTCTTTCCTTGGTGATGCTGATCTAATGAATGGATGTAAGCTGTGAAGTCGGACATTTTCTGGGGGGTCTGTCCTCACTCTAACGTATCTGTATAACCTTATACAAGCTACAGTCCATCCTCATTATTGGGGGCTTCCATATTTGTGAATTTGCCTACTTGAGAGTAGTAACCTCAAATCAGTGCTTATGGTGCTTTTGTAGTCATTCACAGACATGAACAGAGCAGTGAACATTTGGAGTTACCCAGTGAACAAGTTCCCAGTTGAAGTCAAATAAGGCACTCTGCCTTCTTTTTTCAGCTCTTGTACTGTAAACAGATGTCCTTTTTTCATAGTCTATTTAATGCCATGTTTTCCACATTTTTATGCTTTTTGTTTATAATTTCACTGTTTAAAATTAGCTCAAAGCACAGTGATAGAGAGTTCTCTGTGTTCCCAAGTGCAGGAAGCCTACGCTATGCCTTAAAGAGAAAATATATATGCTAATTATCTTTGTACATGCATGAGTGACCGTGTTGTTGCCATGAGTTCAATGTTAATGAATCAACAATACATATCAAATGAGGTGTCTTTAAACAGAAACACACATGAAACCAAGTTATTTATTGATTGGCTGAAGGAAGTATTGTGGCCAGTCACTAGCTTGAGGGAACGTAATTCTGCATTTCCCCTTGGAGCAGTGGTTCAGCATTGGCTAATTTAGTGTTCATGAAGACTCTATAGAGCATAACTACCACGATTAAGGAGAATTAACTCCTTATTTGATCTCTCCGAATCTCAGCTTCCTTATAGTTAGAGTGACTATATTACTCATCATAAAGCCCAGAAGGAAGGTGAGAATTTATCAATCGTTATCCTAGTTCAACAGGTGTAAACAAAGACTGTGTCGAGCAGACTAGGTCATATAGTCATCCTATCACAGGTAATGTGGAGATTAAAATACCTAATTGCAGTAGCATTCAACAAATATTTCTTGATCCTCTCCTGTGGGGCTGGGTGTTGTATTGGGCGATAGCTATCAGTGGTAAACAAAACCACCATGTCCCCTGCCTGCATAGAGTTTACTGTCTGTTGGACGAAGGGACATGAATGAATAAACACACAAATAAGTATATTGTCACATGTTTTGACTGATTCTATGAAAGAAAATTACAACCAGTTCTATAGGTTTTAATTGTAGAGAATAAATATCTAATTTTGAAGTTGGGTGTGTCAACTGAAAAAAAATGCACAACCTAAAATTGAGAATTACGTTTTACTCGGTGGACTTTCTGAGGACTCAAGCCCAAGAGGCAGCCTCTCAGATAGCGCTGAGGGACTGGTCTGAAAAGGAAAGGGAGGAGCCAGGATATATAAGAGTTTTTGCAACAAAAACCAGGGAGTCAGAACATCAAAAGATTAATGTTAATTAAAGAAAACCAGACATCTCAAGTTAATGAATTTAGCACTTTTCTATGTATGGGAAGATGGAAGAGTCTGGGCTCACTGAAATCATTCCTTTGATATGCACGTTAGCTATCTGGGGCCAGCATCCTGTTCTTTCCTATCCTGAGTCCTCTCAGGGTGCACTGTTGGGGTCCGCTGCAGTGGCTGATGGCTTGATGGCTGCAACATTCTTTGTTTACTGATATGGCAGGCGACATTTTTCATCCACAGGTAATAAGGCAAGGAAGAGGTCTCTGAAAAGGTGACGTTTAATCCGAGATCAGAAGATGATCTTCAGTTTATCTTTCCAAGTAGAGAGTGAGGTAGGATAGAGCCTGACCCTTTCCAGAAAGACTGTAGTGGCTGAAAAGTAACAAACAAGGAGAGAATGATACAAGATAAGGTCATGGTGAAGATACTAGGAGCAGTGGGAATCCATTGAGGGATTCTGAGTTGAGAAGTGATAAGATATTTTAAAAGTTCTCTGTAGTGGGGCTTCCCTGGTGGCACAGTGGTTGAGAGTCTGCCTGCCGATGCAGGGGACACAGGTTCGTGCCCCGGTCTGGGAAGATTCCACATGCTGCATAGCGGCTGGGCCTGTGAGCCGTGGCCACTGAGCCTGTGCGTCCGGAGCCTGTGCTCCGCAACGGGAGAGGCCACAACAGTGAGAGGCCCGCGTACCGCAAAAAAAAAAAAAAAAAAAAAAAAAGTTCTCTGTAGTGAGTGGAAGTGGGAGTGGGAGGAGAGGAGCAAGTGAATGCAAGGGGCCACTTAGGAGGCTACTGCAGCAGTCCCGGTGATGTAAACCAACTATACCCCCCGCCCCCGCAAAAAAAAGAAGTCCCAGCGGAAGTGCTGGTGGCAGTGGAGGTGGAAGAAAACTGGGAGAGATACATGAGGTCAGATCTGCTCGTCTTGGCAGTGAATATGAATGAGCGGGATAAGAAAAAAAAAAAGTTAGGAATGGTTCTTAGATTGCTTGACTAGAGGTTCCACTTCCTGAAAGGGGAAATGTTGAAGGATAAACATTGTGGGGACCAGAGTCAAGAATTTAGCAAATTAGATGTAAATGTATTTACATAGAAGACCATGGATAAATGCTAGTTTCTTTTCCTGTTTTATATCCTAGCCGTAGCAGTTTTTGGATTTTTTTTTTTCTCCATCTCTTTCTCTCTGTGGGTTTGTGTGACATTCACATTTGGTCAGTTATTCTTTCATTTTTCATATCAATTTTCTGAACATTCTTTCATGCACATTAGTTGGAAGTCAGTTAACACCCCATCTCTTCAGTGCTGCCACTATCTGAAAACTTTAGGGGTGTATCTGGTCCACATTTCAGATCTGATTCAGGATGCCAGGAAGAGAGAGAACTGGGAGCCAGAACTGGCTTAGATCCTTGCACAGTCCATGTGGTACCCCAGTGTAGGCTTCTAATGTCACAGTTCTTATATGTACACATCTGAGCTCAGCTGCTGCCCGGGTACAGGCTCCCTCAGCCAGCATGACTGGATTGTGGACGAACTCTCCAGATCCTGTTTTTGAACTTGGGTTTTACTTCTGACTTTTCCTTCTGTCTTTGGGACCTGCTGGGCGGAAAACTTTTCCTCTACCCACTTAGATTGGGTTGGTCTGGGGCTTGCCCATTAACTGACAATAGCCAGATTAAAAGGAGAAAAGAGAAATCTTATTTACCTGTGCTTACAGTAGTACTCAGTAAGGAGTAATTTGTCAAATATTCAGAGGTAAAGATCTATACACCAATTTAAGAAAAGGGAAGGGGGCTTAGAGCTTCAGTGGGAAAGTATGGAAAGTTCTGTTGGGCTCGTTGATGTTAATGGAAACAGAATTCATACTTTCTGGTGGTAAGAGTCACTCTTCCCTCTGAAGGGCAGGTCAGGGGCAACTGTATTATGAGGAGGCTCTGCTCTGAGTTTAGATAATTTTTTTTTCTGTAGCTGCTGATTGTTTTGATGTTTTCAGTTTAAGGTAATTTTTTTTTTGGTGGTACGCGGGCCTCTCACTGGTGTGGCCTCTCCCGTTGCGGAGCACAGGCTCCGGATGCACAGGCTCAGCGGCCATGGCTCACGGGCCTAGCGCTCCGAGGCATGTGGGATCTTCCCTGACCAGGGCACGAACCCGCGTCCCCTGCATTGGCAGACGGACTCTCAACCACTGCGCCACCAGGGAAGCCCCAGTTTAAAGTAATTTTAATGCCACTTTGGTGGGCTATTAATTAATCCCTTCAAACTCTAGGTTTCTTTTTGCTCAGGGCAATCCCTACCCATTTGAGACTAATAAATTGAATGTCAAAAGGAAGGGTTCTGGGTCGCTTTTTTCCTGGCAACTCCTCTATCCTTATGCAAATTTACCCGTCTTCTCCCCTTTGAACTGCTCTGCCTACCAAGGATTGTTGGGAGGGGTGACCCTTTCAGGTCACAAAAGGTCATGGCCCTCCCTGTCCTGGGGAGGTACTAGTGTTTCATCCCTCATTTGCATAACTGTGTGAGGCCACAGAGTTGACTCATCCCTGAACTAAGATTGTTTCTAGTGACCTAAGTTTGCTAACCCAAAGACAGACACATGGTCTGGCAGCTTCCCTTTCTTGAAACTTTAAGACCTGCCACATCCTGTGGATATGGAGATTTTTAGCTAATGGATAATTAAGGGATGCTGTGAATTAAAGGCTCACAGATTTCTTGCAACTTTTTGATCTTGGATAAACAAAAATGTTTAAAAAACAGTGATTATAAGGCCAGGTCTCTGTTCAAAGGTATAATCCTAAACCTTGCTGAGCTGATTCAGCCTTTCCCTCTTGGGCTGCATGAACTGGTCCTTTTTGATTAGGAAAAATTTGATATCTGGTTACTGGTTCATAAAAACAGAAAGATTTTCCTTCTTTTTCAGTTACCAAGTTTTTAGCAGGGAAATGGTAACCTGTTAAGGTGTGATTATGTGTGCTTTTGAGCACTGCTTTGCTTCCAAGGAGAAAAACTGTTAGAGGCATCAGGGAGATAGGAACAAAGAACCAAAAATTACTATGTAAAACTTTTAGATATTTTTTAAAACAATTAAGTAATGTTCTTTTTATCTGGCAAGTGATAATGATGCCCTGGATATATAGTATATTGAACTTTTGTGAGACTTTCAAATATTTATTGCTAAGTTTTTGGACAACATGGAGAAATGGGAGCTAGATGCCTATACAGTTAGATACAAATGGTTGTATAACAACAGCAAAGCTTCAGCAGCCACCTCCTCCTTTTTCCTTCCTGGACTGCTTGGGTGTTCAAGGCACTGGCCTTCAGCCAGGACTCACTGGTATACTGGTCCCTCATGGCCAGAGTCCATTCTGATTGGTCACCGTGCACCCTATGTCTGTGTTAAATATTTTAAATGTGATCTTAGGGTATGAACTACAGCTCTTGGGAAAAGCAGGCTGAAGCTGGGCCAGGGCCATATGAGCGCTTTGGGAACTTCATACGTGGTACCCATACCCCAGCTATAATTGAAACGAAAAATAAATCATAGTGTCAGGAAATCCAACACAGTGCACATTTTCCCATGATGTAGACTTCAGCTTTCTGTTTAGAACTATTAAGTAAAAAATTATGTTTTATTTTCTCATGGATTGGATGCTCCTGCTTTGTTAGTGCCTTAAACATGAACCTTTGCTGAGCTCAGAGTGGGCCTCCTAAGGCAGCAGGGAAAGGAGAGAACTGGGGATTATGCATTGATTCTACTTACATTTTGAGCTTCTATTGGTAGTTGCCTTGGCTAAAAGTGAGTAAAAATTGTTTGCATAGCCATTAAGCATTTATGATAATGTGTAAAGTTGTTTTTTTAAAAAAAGCATTGCTTAAATTAAAATAGCACCATGAGCAAATAAGCCTTAGACTTCTTGTAATAAAAAAATGAAACAAAATACTCAACAGAGGCATTTGCCACAAAATGTATATTTATTAAACGACCACTTTGCATATTGGCTTAGTTACATTATTTGCTTTTGGTTTTAGGGTAAATAAGTGTGCCTTTGCCAGAAGAACAGACCTCCCCTAGCGCCATCTTCTCTTTTACACCTGACTCTCCTGCTGTCATATGAAATGCTGACTTGCAAAGCAGATGATGAGGTGGGATTTGAGGTGATGATATTTGGGGTGATCTTTTCCTAGAGATGTTACAGTGTACTGTGACTATTTCTCAGCACTGAGAGTCTGGGTGGAAGACTAGCAGATTTTTACAAGCCTCAGGATGGGCTTCTAGCTTCATTTGCCATCATAAAAGCCTGTCTGACGGGGGAGATGTCTCATGATAATCTCAAGCTCCCTTCTGCTCTATGCCAGGTTGAAAAGAAAGACAATTATGAAAAAAAGAGTGATGAAGAGAAGCGCCAACTGCCAGATCCCTTAATGAGTGAAGGATTTATCTAGAAACACAGCTGAAAATACCCATTAAATGTGTAAACTAGACTGAAGGGATTGACAGAAAGTAGACTGACAATTATTTATTGAATTACTGCATTTTTATTAGTTTGAAATGCACTTGCATATGTTCCAATTAGCCCTGGGGAGGAGAAAAAAGTATATTAGTAACAATTCAAAGTTATAAAAAATGTTAATTATTAAGCTGCTCTAACTCTAAAAATGAGATGTGTAGGTTAGGGTTGGATGGATAGAAAGAGCAATCTACAGAAAATTCTGTTTTGGAACTACCAGGCTTTATGACCTTAGGAAATAAAGATAATAAACATTTACTGAACATTTATTGTGTGCCAGGTTCTCATGGGAGCACTTGGCATCATTTAATCAACGTAGTAACCTTATGAGGTGGCAGTATTATTCCCGTTCTACAGACGGGTAACTGAGGCCTGGAGAGCTTAAGGGAAGGTATTTGGCCAGAGTCACCTGGCTAGTTAATGACACAGTCAGGATTCCAACCCAGGCCCTCTGACCTCAGAAGTTATGGTCTTAAACATATGAAGAGATGTTTCTTGCCTCTGTCATTTAACTTCTCTGGGCAGTTTTCTTATAATTAAGGATCAGGACTAGATTATTTGTGATTAATCAGAGAGTTTTGAAACTAGAAGCTCATTGCTTTTTTTTTTTTTTTAACTGAAACTGAGAAGAGCCAATGTTCATCCCATACTCACCACAAAAGGTCAAGAGAATGACTAAATGGCAATTACTAGCCAGTATTTGTAGCGACTTAAGTCATTTCAGGATTTTACTTTTGACAGTTTCTTTTTATTAGTTTTAGTAACAGGGACATGGAAAAAAGGTATTTCTGAGCCTACATCTCAACTGCTTTCTCATTTCTCTCTGTATGAACCCCACCCCCAGCCCATCATCCCCCGGACTAGCTAAATAATCCCACGACAGGCCATCAGCTCATCAAGGGAGTGATGCAGGAGGTGCATGAGAGGAGGAAATTTCAGGCAAGGAATAAGGAACATGCCACTGATTAAGAGAATCAGGAAGAAACTGCAGTCATTCTGTCCTGTTCAAATCTGAAGGTTTTTAAAGTCTACATCAGTAGAAAATATGCTCCTTACTTCTTTAGGAAAGAAACTATTTATTCTTTACCAGATTATAAATTCTTGTGTTATGCATAGTTTCTTAAGACATAGCTAACTTAAATATATACAGGAAAGTTTAAAGGTACCTCCAATGTTTATTAATTAGTAAAGGAATGCATCATTCTTTTGTTATTATGCTAAACTTTGGCCTTTCACATAAGTGAAGTTGCTAGGTAAATAAATACCAAAATTTAACATTTTTTTTTTTAATTCAAACAGAAAGTCACAAAAAGTATAATCATCCTCATCGGTTCACTCAGTCCCATGTAATTAATTTTTTTTCATCTTCATCTTTTGTTAGCACTTTTATGAATTCATCAGTTTTCCATTAGAGTTCGGAAAATGCTTATTCATTCAGTTCAGCAGTATAGTCAGTTACCAGAAACCTGTACTTGTCAGAGTCTTTTCCATGAATTCCTTGAAGATGAAACCCTTTTATAGGAACATACTTGTAAAGCATCAGAGTACACCCGGAACTGTGTGTAAATGACAAAAGACTTAAAAATGACCACGGTTAAAGACTTGATGAAAGTTCATAATAATACAATTGACAAGGAAATTTAGTTATTTCTGAGATATACATTTTAAAGTAATAACTAGAATTATGACTTATAACATTATACCAGAACACATAAGATTTTTAGGAATCTCATGTAATGTCTGAAACATTTATATTAACGTATTTCCATACAAATAACCCAAAGAAAGTTTAGTATTAGTTTTTTTTTAATTTTTTTAATTTAATTTAATTTATTTTTTTATATAGCAGGTTCTTATTAGTCATCAATTTTATACACATTAGTGTATACATGTCAATCCCAATCGCCAAATTCAGCACACCACCATCCCCACCCCACCGCGGTTTTCCCCCCTTGGTGTCCATACGTTTGTTCTTTACATGGGTGTCTCAACTTCTGCCCTGCAAACCAGTTCATCTGTACCATTTTTCTAGGGTCCACACACATGCGTTAATATACAATATTTGTTGTTCTCTTTCTGACTTACTTCACTCTGTATGACAGTCTCTGGATCCATCCACGTCTCAACAAATGACTCAATTTCGTTCCTTTTCGTTGCTGAGTAATACTCCATTGTATATGTGTACCACATCTTCTTTATCCATTCGTCTGTTGATGGGCATTTAGGTTGCTTCCATGACCTGGCTATTGTAAATAGTGCTGCAATGAACATTGGGGTGCATGTGTCTTTTTGAATTACAGTTTTCTCTGGGTTTATGCCCAGTAGTGGGATTGCTGGATCATATGGTAACTCTATTTTTAATTTTTTAAGGCCCCTCCATACTGTTCTCCATAGTGGCTGTATCAATTTACATTCCCACCAACAGTGCAAGAGGGTTCCCTTTTCTCAACACCCACTCCAGCATTTGCTGTTTGTAGATTTTCTGTTGATGCCCATTCTAACTGGTGTGAGGTGATACCTCACTGTAGTTTTGATTTCAATATCTCTAATAATTAGTGATGTTGAGCAGCTTTTCATGTGTTTCTTGGCCATTTGTATGTCTTCTTGGGACAAATATCTATTTAGGTCATCTGCCCATTTTGGGATTGGGTTGTTTGTTTTTTTTAATATTGAGCTGCATGAGCTGTTTATATATTTTGGAGATTAATCCTTTGTCTGTTGATTTGTTTGCAAATATTTTCTCCCATTCTGAGGGCTGTCTTTTCGTCTTGTTTATGGTTTCCTTTACTGTGAAAAAGCTTTGAAGTTTCATTAGGTCCCATTTGTTTATTTTTGTTTTTATTTCCATTACTCTAGGAGGTGGATCAAAAAAGATCTTGCTGTGATTTATGTCAAAGAGTGTTCTTCCTATGTTTTCCTCTAAGAGTTTTATAGTGTCCGGTCTTACATTTAGGTCTCGAATCCATTTTGAGTTTATTTTTGTGTATGGTGTTCGGGAGTGTTCTAATTTCATTCTTTTACATGTAGCTGTCCAGTTTTCCCAGCACCACTTATTGAAGAGACTGCCTTTTCTCCATTTTATATCCTTGCCTCCTTTGTCATAGATTAGTTGACCATAGGTGCATGAGTTTATCTCTGGGCTTTCTATCCTGTTCCATTGATCTATATTTCTGTTTTTGTGCCAGTACCATACTGTCTTGATTACTATCGATTTGTAGTATAGTCTGAAGTCAGGGAGTCTGATTCCTCCAGCTCCGTTTTTTTCCCTCAAGACTGCTTTGGCTATTCAGGGTCGTTTGTGTCTCCATAGAAATTTTAAGACTTTTTGTTCTGGTTCCTTAAAAATTGCCATTGGTAATTTGATAGGGATTGCATTGAATGTGTAGATTGCTTTGGGTAGTATAGTCATTTTCACAATATTGATTCTTCCAATCCAAGAACATTGTATATCTCTCCATCTGTTGGTATCATCTTTAATTTCTTTCGTCAGTATCTTATAGTTTTCTGCATACAGGTCTTTTGTCTCCCTAGGTAGGTTTATTCCTAGGTATTTTATTCTTTTTGTTGCAGTGGTAAATGGGAGTGTTTTCTTAATTTCTCTATCATATATTTCATCATTAGTGTATAACAATGCAAGAGATATCTGTGCATTAATTTTGTATCTTGCAACTTTACCAAATTCATTGATTAGCTCTAGTAGTTTTATGGTTGCATTTTTAGGATTCTCTATGTATAGTATCATGTCATCTGCAAACAGTGACAATTTTACTTTTTCTTTTCCAATTTGTATTCCTTTTATTTCTTTTTCTTCTCTGATTGCCGTGGCTAGGATTTCCAAAACTAAGTTGAATAATAGTGGTGAGAGTGGACATCCTTGTCTTGTTCCTGATCTTAGAGGAAATGATTTCAGTTTTTCACCAGTGAGAATGAGGTTTGCTGTGGGTTTGTCATATATGGCCTTTATTATGTTGAGGTAGCTTCCCTGTATGCCCACTTTCTGGAGAGTTTTTATCATAAATGGGTGTTGAATTTTGTTAAAAGCTTTTTCTGCATCTATTGAGATGATCATATGGTTTTTATTCTTCAATTTGTTAATATGGTGTATCACATGGATTGATTTGCGTGTATTGAAGAATCCTTGCATCCCTGGGATAAATCCCACTTTATCATGGTGTATGATCCTTTTAATGTGTTGTTGGATTCTGTTTGCTAGTATTTTGTTGAGGATTTTTGCATCTATATTCATGAGTGACATTGGTCCGTAATTTTCTTTTTTTGTCATATCTTTGTCTGGTTTTGGTATCAGGGTGATGGTGGCCTCATAGAATGAGTTTGGGAGTGTTCCTTCCTCTGTAATTTTTTGGAAGAGTCTGAGAAGGATGGGTGTTAGCTCTTTTCTAAATGTTTCATAGAATTCACCTGTGAAGCCATCTGGTCCTGGACTTTTGTTTGTTGGAAGATTTTTAATCACAGTTTCAATTTCATTACGTGTGATTGGTCTGTTCATATTTTCTGTTTCTTCCTGGTTCAGTCTTGGCAGGTTATACCTTTCTAAGAATTTGTCCATTTCTTCCAGGTTGTCCATTTTATTGGCATAGAGTTGCTTGTAGTAGTCTCGTAGGATGCGTTGTATTTCTGTGGTGTCTGTTGTAACTTCTCCTTTTTCATTTCTCATTTTGTTGATTTGAGTCCTCTCCGTCTTTTTCTTGATGAGTCTGGCTAATGGTTTATCAATTTTGTTTATGTTCTCAAAGAACCAGCTTTTAGTTTTATTGATCTTTGCTATTGTTTTCTTTGTTTCTATTTCATTTATTTCTGCTCTGATCTTTATGATTTCTTTCCTTCTGCTAACTTTGGGTTTTGTATGTTCTTCTTACTTTCGTTCCTTTAGGTGTAAGTTTAGATTGTTTACTTGGGATTTTTCTTCTTTCGTGAGGTATGCTTATATAGCTGTAACCAACCCTCTTAGAACTGCTTTTGCTGCGTCCGTTAGGTTTTGGATCTTCGTGTTTTCATTGTCATTTGTCTCTAGGTATTTTTTGATTTCCTCTTTGATTTCTTCAGTGATCTCTTGTTTATTTCATAACGTATTGTTTAGCCTCCATGTGGTTTTGTTTTTTCCCTGTAATTCATTTCTAATCTCATAGCATTGTGATCAGAAAAGATGTTTGATATGATTTAAATTTTCTTAAATTTACTGAGGCTTGATTTGTGACCCAAGGTGTGATCTACCCTGGAGAATGTTCCGTGCGCACTTGAGAAGAAAGTGTAATCTGCTACTTTTGGATGGAATGTCCTATAAATATCAGTTAAATCTATCTGGTCTATTGTGTCATTTAAAGCTTGTATTTCCTTATTTATTTTCATTTTGGATGATCTGTCCATCGGTGTAAGTGAGGTGTTAAAGTCCCCCACTATTATTGTGTTACTGTCGATTTCCTCTTTTATAGCTGTTAGCAGTTGCCTTATGTATTGAGGTGCTCCTATGTTGGGTGCATATATATTTATAATTGTTATATGTTCTTCTTGGATTGATCCCTTGATCATTATGTGGTGTCCTTCCTTGTCTCTTGTAACATTCTTTATTTTAAAGTCTATTTTATCTGATATGAGTATAGCTACTCCAGCTATCTTTTGATTTCCATTTGCAGGGAATATCTTTTTCCATCCTCTCACTTTCAGTCTGTATGTGTCCCTAGGTCTGAAGTGGGTTTCTTATAGACAGCATATACATGGGTCTTGTTTTTGTATCCATTCAGCAAGCCTGTGTCTTTTGGTTGGAGCATTTAATCCATTCATGTTTAAGGTAGTTATCGATATGTATGTTCCTATGACCATTTTCTTAATTGTTGTGGGTTTGTTTTTGTGGGTCCTTTTCTTCTCTTGTATTTCCCACTTAGAGAAGTTCCTTTAGCATTTGTTGTAGAGTTGTTTTGGTGATGCTGAATTCTCTTAGCTCTTGCTTGTCTGTAAAGCTTTTGATTTCTCTATCAAATCTGAATGAGACCCTTGCCGGGTAGAGTAATGTTGATTGTAGGTTCTTCCCTTTCATCACTTTAAGTATATCATGCCACTCCCTTCTGGCTTGTAGAGTTTCTGCTGAGAAATCAGCTCTTAACCCTATGGGAGTTCCCTTGTATGTTATTTGTCATTTTTCCCTTGCTGCTTTCAATAATTTTTCTTTGTCTTTAATTCTTGCCAATTTGATTACTGTGTGTCTCGGCGTGTTTCTCTTTGGGTTTATCCTGTATGGGACTCACTGCGCTTCCTGGACTTGGGTGGCTATTTCCTTTCCCATGTTAAGGAAGTTTTCGAGTATAGTCTCTTCAAATATTTCCTCTGGTCCTTTCTCTCTCTCTTCTCCTTCTGGAACCCCTATAATGCGAATGTTATTGTGTTTAATGTTGTCCCAGAGGTCTCTTAGGCTGTCTTCATTTCTTTTCATTCTTTTTTCTTTATTCTGTTCTGCAGTAGTGAATTCCACCATTCTGTCTTCCAGGTCACTTATCCGTTCTTCTGCCTCAGTTATTCTGCTATTGATTCCTTCTAGTGTAGTTTTCATTTCACTTATTGTATTGTTCATCTCTGTTTGTTTGTTCTTTAATTCTTCTAGGTCTTTGTTAAACATTTCTTGTATCTTCTTGACCTTTGCCTCCATTGTTTTTCCGAGATCTTGTATCATCTTCACTATCATTATTCTGAATTCTTTTTCTGGAAGGTTGCCTATCTCCAGTTCATTTAGTTGTTTTTATGTGGTTTTCTCTTCTTTCTTCATATTTTACATAGCCCTGTGCCTTTTCATCTTGTCCATCTTTCTGTGAATGTGTTTTTTGTTCCACGGGCTGCAGAATTGTAGTTCTTCTTGCTTCTGCTGTCTGCTGTCTGGTGGATGAGGCTATCTGAGAGGCTTGTGTACGTTTCCATATGGGAGGGACTGGTGGTGGGTAGAGCTGACTGTTGCTCTGGTGGGCAGAGCTCAGTAAAACTTTAATCCACTTGACTGTTGATCAGTGGGGCTGCGTTCCCTCCCTGTTGGTTGTTTGGCCTGAGGCAACCCAATACTGGACCCTACCTGGGCTCTTTGGTGGGGCTAATGACAGACTCTGGGAGGGCTCACGCCAAGGAGTACTTCCCAGAACTTCTTCTTCCAGTGTTCTTGTCCCCACGGTGAGCCACAGCCACCCCCTGCCTCTACAGGAGACCCTCTAACACTAGCCGGTAGGTCTGGTTCAGTCTCCCCTGGGGTCACTGCTTCTTCCCATGGGTCCCGATGCACACACTACTTTGTCCCGATGCACACACTACTACAAGAGTGGAGTCTCTGTTTCCCCCAGTCCCGTCGAAGTCCTGCAGTCAATTCCCACTAGGCTTCAAAGTCTGATTCTCTAGGAATTCCTCCTCCTGTTGCCGGACCCCCAGGTTGGGAAGCCTGACATGGGGCTCAGAACCTTCACTCCAGTGGGTGGACTTCTGTGTTGTAAGTGTTCTCCGGTCTGTGAGTCACCCACCCAGCAGTTATGGGATTTGATTTTACTGTGATTGCACCCCTCCTACCACCTCACTGTGGCTTCTCCTTTGTCTTTGGATGTGGGGTATCTTTTTTGGTGAGTTCCAGTGTCTTCCTTCAATGCTTGTCCAGCAGCTAGTTGTGATTCTGGTGTTCTGGCAAGAGGGAGTGAGAGCACATCCTTCCACTCCGCCATCTTGGTTCCTCTAGATCTAACATTTTTATTTTAATAAATTATGATGGAATTCTATAATTTTATTAAGTGTACTATATAGGCAAATGATGATATATAAAAGATATATATTGTTTAATGGAGAATAATAAAATTAATACCCAGGTACCTACCTACCACCCAGCCTGAGAAATAGAACATCACCAGTGCCTTTGAAGCCCTGATCCCATTTCATTCCCTCAACCTTGTAACCTTTGTCTTGAATATTTTATTAATGATATCTTTGTTTTTTATTTTTAGAGTTACACAAATATAAACTATATTTTGCAACTTTATAAAAAATGGATTTTTCTCTATGAGCTTTTCTGTGAGTTGTTCAACATTAAAATTATGTTTCTGCGATTCACTTATGTTGATGTATGTATTGGTAGCTGTAGTTCATTTGCACTCTTTATAGTATATTCTTCTTTATGGATATGCTGCAGTTTATTTTTCTTGGGTTAGACATTTATTTGAGTTGTTTCCAGTTTCTTGCTGTTAGGGTGATGCTGTGAATAATTTTGTATACTTCTCCTAGATGATCAAGAGTTTCTTCAGGATGTATACCCAGGAGGAGGAGCCATGTTTTAGTGTGTACAACATATAGCTTTACTAGGCAATGATAGTGTATTCCTAAAGTAGTTGTGCTAATTTAAATTCTTCCCAGGGCTATATGAAACTTCCTGTTTCTTCACCTATTTGTCAATACTTGAGATTGTCAGGTTGTATAAATTTTCTAGTCTCATGGGTATAAAATGGTGTTATATTGAGGTTTCTTTGCATTTCTTCAATTACTGATGAAGTTGACCATCTTTTCATAGGTTTATTGACCTTAATATTTTCTCTTGGATGAAATGCCTGGGTATACCTTTTGGCTTGCATATTCTTTTCATATTGATTCATTGGAATTCTTTATATATTATATGTATTAAGTCCTTGTTCATTATGTTACATATATCTTCTCAATATGTGACATATTTTTATATTATATTTTTCTTATGGCACCTTTTGTAAATAGTTTTTAATTATATTGTAGGTGAATTGATCATACTCTTTATGTTTTGGACTATTTATAACTTGTGTAAGGTATCCTTCTTATCCTATGATAATTAAGATGATCTTGTATATATTTTTAAAGATTTTCTTTCTGTTCATTTTAATACTTAATCTCAGGAATGGTTCCATTTAATGTAAATTGTGAGGTAGGGGTTGAATTTAATTTTTCCTTCATTGTTCCAGAGCCATTGATTAAATACTTCATTTTTCCCCACACTGGTCTGCAGTGTCAGCCTTAGCATATAGCAAGCTTCTGTCTGTCTGTAGACCTTTCTCCAGCCTTTATGTGTGTTATATGTCCTTGTTGATGTCTTTACAATGTTGATTCCTCTTATTCATAAACTTTAGATATCTCTCCATTTATTTTGGTGTTTAATATTTTTTAATAAATTTTATTATCTTTTTTTTTTTTTTTTCGGTATGTGGGCCTCTCACTGTTGTGGCCTCTCCCGTTGCGGAGCACAGGCTCCGGACGTGCAGGCCCAGCGGCCATGGCTCACGGGCCCAGCCGCTCCGCGGCATGTGGGATCCTCCCGGACCGGGGCACAAACCCGCGTCCCCTGCATCGGCAGGCGGACTCTCAACCACTGCGCCACCAGGGAAGCCCTAAATTTTATTATCTTATACAGAAAGATCTTGTAAAAATCTCTTTTGTTATTATTGTATATTTAAAAGACTGCTATTTCTAATGCTTTGTTGCTGGTGTATAGAAATGCAAATCACTTCTGTATTTTGATCTTATACGCAGAAACCTTGACAAATATCTTATTAATACTAATCAGGTTTCTAGTAGACAATCATATCATTCAAATAATAACAAATCTGCTTTCCCTCCCTTCCAATCCTTATAATGCTTGTTTCTTTTTCTTGTCTTATTGTGTAGGCTGAGACCTCCAGTACAATATTTAATAGAGGTTGTGCTATTTGACTTCCTTGCCTTGGTTTTGATTTTAAAGGGAAAGCTTGATGGTTCATAATTGAGAATGTTTATTGTTTTTTGTAGACATCCTTTAGGAAGAAAATTCTGCTCTACTTCTAATTTGTCTACTTTGCTAAACGGCTTTAAAAAATTATGATTTACTAATGTGTTGGTGATTCTGATGCCCTGTTTAGTTATGGCAGAGAGGATTTAAGTTTATTATTCATGATTGATGAAGATCCCTGCAGTGGTTGTTAGTGGGGAGGGGAAGGTAGGAGGAAGTAACCTGTGATTGCTGTATGCTTATTTCTACGTGTTTATATTGCTATAAAACAATTCCACATACATCACCTCATTTTGGTTATTATTCCCAGCTTTTTTTTCTTGTTTAGAGCATTCTGATTCCATGACTGTGACCGGAACTCAGGTCTGATGCCCACCAGTTTTTCCAAGTACACTCTGGTGATACTTAATTTGCACCATTCTTAAGTAACCAATTCTTTCTTCTATTGCCTTCCCCAGTCTCTCCAGTTCACACACTTATTGAATTTAATCTGCAACCTGTTATTTTTCACTGTATTTCTGAGGAATTGCCTTAAAGCATCTAAGAAATAAATGACTTCCTCAGAATCTGATCAATTTATTCATTTATTCACTCACTTCCTCATTCACCAAATATTCACTGAGAATATACTATGTGACTATAGACATAATAGTGAAGAATACAGCATCCCTGCCCTCATAGAGCTTATACTCTGGCGTGGAGTCACGATAAACGAACAGATGAATATATAATATGTTGCAAGGTAATGATAAGTGATGAGTGAAGGGGGGTGAGTGAGAGAGAGAGGGAGAGGATGACTGGGAATGTGTGTGCTGGGGTGTGTGTGCCAATTTTATTGGCATTAGGTCACATAGAGAAGGCTTCTCTGAGGAGATGACATTTGGGCTGAGTCCTGAATTCGGTGAACATGCCAGCTATGGGAAGTTGTAGGAACAGTGGGTGGAAAGTGTGATAAATCTGAAGAACTTCAAGACTTCCTGGGTGGTCAGAGGAGATTGAACAAAGAGGAGCAGAGTAGGAGGTGGGGACAGAGAAAGAGGCAGAGGCCAGAAAATGTTGGGCTTGTAAAAACTCATCAGATAGATTTTGCTTTCCTATTCTGATTGCCATAATGGAATTAGGTAGGTGTAAAGTAATTCAGTAGCATCTGGTATCTTTTTGTTCTTTTACTCTTTCAGTCCGTTATCCAGTTGTTGAGAATAAGAATGTAAACTCTTTGAGAGCAGCAGCCTGAGTTTCTTTCACTCTTGTGTCAGAGTCTCCAGGCTCCATGATTGATGGAAGGAAAAACCTGTGTTAATATTTATGAAACAAATAGACAATCTCTCTTAGAGGTGTATGGGGAACACTGTCACTGAACTGGGGCAGGTTCTTGGCATCATGCTGGGAGATGCTGCTGTTCTGCAGGGACTCTAGAGGAATGAAACTTGGAAAAGGGCAGGTGTAAGCTAGTTGTCTTCCCAGCCTTGAAATGATCCATGGATGAGGCTTGTTAGTGTGAGGGTTAGAAATTCTCAGAGTCTGACTTCCTCTCTTCAAGTGGTAACATATAACTTAGTCAAGTGTAAATGATTTGTTCATGATTCCATAACTTTGTCTTACTTCAGCTACTGTTCTGAACACTAGATGTTAGGAGATTGGAACTAATCTTATTTTGAGCTGGGTCTTAACTTCTATGCCTCAGTCTGCTACCTGTGTAACAGTATTTGCCTCCCTGTCTCACAGAGATTCTATGTGTGATGAAATGAGATGGATGTTTGAAGGTTTGGTTTGTCTGTTTTTTTTGTTTGCTTGTTTGTTTTTTGCGGTACGCGGGCCTCTCACTGTTGCGGCCTCTCCCGTTGCAGAGCACAGGCTCCAGACACGCAGGCTCAGTGGCCATGGCTTACAGGCCTAGCCGCTCCGCAACATGTGGGATCCTCCCAGACTGGGGCACGAACCCGTGTCCCCTGCGTTGGCAGGCGGACTCTCAACCACTGCTCCACCAGGGAAGCCTGGTTTGTCTGTTTTAGTATGTGAGAAATAGCTAATGCTGAAGTCAGATATAAAATAGTTATTGCTAATAATGTTTATTTTTGTTGTATGCAATATAATCTAACTTTGAAGAAAAAATACACTGGACATTCCATTGAGACCACCTAAATATGACTATGGTTTCTTCCTTCATCTTTTAGAAGAATGGCACAATTATGAAAATTGAGGGGCAAAAGTAAGGATACTTTTTCTGAATTTTCCTTCTCATCCTTTAGCCTCTTTGAGTTTGATGGGGTTTTCTGCTTAGAATTTAGAAACAACTTCTGGGTCATTTTAATAACAGTAGGAACCTCATTGGTGGAGAGGTCCCTGTAAGTGGTGGACGGAAGTGAAATCTAGTTTGGTGACTCATCCATCTGATGTTTTCTTATCAATGTAGTTGTAATCTTTAGTAGGTTATACAGTGAATATTAACTATTTTACATTTTTACACTTGTGAAGCTTAAAATCATTGCACGTAGTTGATATTATGACAACACAGGAAGAATAATGGTGCTTATGGTGATACTTTACTATGTCTCTCTCTGCCTAACAAAAGGTAAGTGATGAGTTGGAATAATTACAAGTAATGGAGAGAAAAGAGCCTACTATTGAGGAAAAGAAGAATCTTCAGATGCGCCACATTGATGAACTGGTTGGGTAGTTCTTCAGCTCTTCGCTTTACCTCAGAAGCCACATTTTTTTCTGTGTCTTCACACACTGGGTTTGAACTTTTACCATCACTGAGATCAAAGTTTTGGTCTTAAGAATTAATGACTGAGATGAGTAGTTGGTATTTGAGAATTGTCAGTTCTGCAGTAGAAGATGGTCTTCTCTTCTGCTTTTTCTAATGAGGAGTGCTTCTCCGGGTACCAGTGTTGAGCAGATCTCCTGCTGCTTTTGTATCCTGCGGCTGCTTTGGTGCTGGCCAGCACTAACCGGAGGGAGCTTGGATGTGTCTCTTCCCTGTTGAGAGCTGAGCTTCTGGCTTCATTCCTGTCTCCTCACACTTCAAACATGATCCCCTGCAGCAGCAAGCTTGGGAGTTGATCAGTGTTCACCAAAACAGTTTCTTTTATTTTCAGGTGCCCTTTTAAAAGACTCTTCATTCTGTGAAGTTTCACAGCCTTTGAGTACTCTAGGAATTTAAGACCACAACTTAGAATTTAAAACACAAAGTGGAAATGTGCCCTGATATTATAAGGCATTTCAATAAAAGTGGATGTGTTTCCCAATCGATGGGAGTAGACAGGAAAACTAGGATTGCTTTCCCATTTCATGCAGGCTCAGATGTAAACCTGTGGGAGTGAAGAACTTTTTATTTGAGAAAAGCTAAAAACTTACCTGCATTTCTCACCTTTCAAGTTATGATAGTCATTCACAACTGCCAAATATAAAGATGTTTTGGACACTATTCAGAGCTTATCTTTAGCAAGTTCCAAGTGTGAGATGTATAAGAGTTTATAAAAACATTCTGAGCTTTGTTAAGAAGATGCTTTGGACACACTTTCAATAAGATTCACTTTCTGAGTTATTTTTCCATCAATGGTGGTGGAACAGGAAATATCCTGAGCTGTCTTGCACCTGAAAAACAGGATGTGTCCACAAAAGCACTCTAGTGTGATCCATTTCCTCAAGCAAAACTTGCCAAATTTTAAGATGGTGAAATGAAAGGAAGAAGAAATTTGGTTTGACTTGAACTTTTCTTTTAATTTTAATTATTAAAAGTAAGGATTCTGGAAAAAAATTTCGAGAGCAGAAATAAAGACCGGAATTAAAGTACTAAAGCATGTCTTATAGAACTCATCCATTATTTTTCCTATACATTAAAGGTTTTTGAAATGAACAAATAAATATGGAAAGAAATCTCTTCCCAATTGGATTAACATTTAGGTGAAAGCAAAAATGGTCAAGTTTGAGTAAAACTCTTCAGAAGATCCTTAATTTAAGCATAAGTCTGTTTTAACACTCTAGATCTTTGTTTGAAACTTGGAACACTTTTAGTCATAGAGTCAATACTATATTTGGCAGAATTGATGTTAGACACACAGCCATATGAGGGTCTCCTGAGTACCTCTGAAGTCTCATTTTGTATTAATAAAGAAAGAGATAAAAATTGATTGGAGAATTTGATTCTAAGGGAAAAATGTATTGAGGGTTCCAGTTTGGCATGCTGGGAGGATATTATCCTTCACCACTGCTTATTCCATCTTAAAGTTTTATGAATACCATAAGTGATTAAATCAGTTTCCTATTAGTAAACCTTATGTCTGTTTATAACATTTTCCCATTGAAAACAGTGCAGTCACCAACTGTGTAGATGGCAGTGAGTTCAATATTATTCCTACTGATAAGGGTGCAGAGTGCAATTACTCTTTATTCCTGGCAGTTGCTTGCAACCACATATGCCTTAACGAGTCAGTTGATCTGGGGATTGGGTTGAAATCCTTTTGAAATTTGAGGAGCTTAATTTGATCCCACTTTTGAATAGACAGTCACCTACCTCCTGGTGGGTATGCCAAGGAGTACCCTCAAGCAGATCCTGTATTTTTCTCAAAATAAGTAATTTGTGTCTCGTGGCCCCTAAGCTTGTTTTATGCTTTAATGTATGGCTGAATTAATTTTTTTTTTTTTTTTTTCTTTTTGCGGTATGCGGGCCTCTCACTGTTGTGGCCTCTCCCGTTGCGGAGCACAGGCTCCAGACGCGCAGGCCGAGGCCATGGCTCACGGGCCCAGCCGCTCCGCGGCATATGGGATCCTCCCAGACCGGGGCACGAACCCGTATCCCCTGCATCGGCAGGCGGACTCTCAACCACTGCGCCACCAGGGAGGCCCGGCTGAATTAATTTTTTAAAAAATATTTATTTATTTATTCATTTGGTTGTGCTGGGTCTTAGTTGCAGCAGGAGGGCTCCTTAGTTGTGGCTCGCCAGTTCCTTAGTTGTGGCATGTGAACTCTTAGTTGAGGCATGCATGTGGGATCTAGTTCCCTGACCAGGGATCGAACCCAGGCCCCCTGCATTGGGAGTGCGGAGTTTTAACCACAGAGCCACAGGGAAGTCCCTGAATTAACTTTTGCCTGGAAATTTTTTAAGTAGATGTTTGAAATGTCTACCTTATTTTAAAAAAAAAAAAAATCTCAGCAGAATTTCATAAACTTTCATTTTAACCTGTGTAACTCCCCAGTGAACTCTCTTGTACATGAGTAAATTGATTTGCTATTTAGGTTCTTTGCCATAATAAGCTCATTAAATGCTGAGGCCTGCTACCAAAAAGTCATTATTTCAGTTTTGAGTACTTGTTCTGAGGCTGTACTCTGACAGAGCTAGATGTCAATTAAGATTATTCCTTGTTAGTGGAAATAAAATCATCTTACCTGCTTATAAAAGAATCCCTCTGTTCTTTCTCTGGGGGAGAGAGGGATAAACTCACAAAAAGTTTATCCATTAAGTGGAAAGGTAAAAAGATAGAGGTTGTGAAAAGATCCCTGTCTAAACTCACTGGAAGTTATGATCACAGTCAGGGGGTACTTTTCCTGCAGAGCTGTGTCTCAGAGTGCCTTTCAAGTTGCAGGTTCTGTCACAGCATCAAGAGGTATGTCTGTGATGAGCCTGAAAAACTCAGGCTGTATGATTCCTGTCCACGGGGTCAAAGTCAGAGCAAGTTCAGGAAGTCACCGTCAATATTATGTAAGTATGAGATGGGAAGGTGCCGTAGGGATCCATGATGGAAAAAGCGTTTAATGCCTTCTTCCTTGTGAACCATATTGGTTGTAAAAGCCTAGATTTGCTGATTCATAGGGCTAATGGCGGCTGGTTCTCAGTTTGTGCCAGGCCCTGTTCTAAGCACTTTGTGTGTGTTAGAAGTCAGAGGAAGTTGAATATAATGGTTCTGAGCACAGACTTTGGACTGGCTAGATTGCTAACGAGCCACGTTAGTGGCTGGTTTCCTCAGTAACTCTATTTCTTCATTTTTAGAATGGAGATTATAATAGCACCTATGTCACAGGGCTGATGGGTAGACTGAATGAGTTAAAATACATGAACTGTTCAGTAGGGTACCTGGCACATAGTAAGTTATATAAACATTAGCTATTACCATCATCGTCTTATTACTCATCTCAAGAAAGCTGTGAGATAGTTACTGTGGTTTTCTCCATTTTAGAGTTGAGTAAACTGAGGCACAGAGAGCAATTTTCCTAAGGCTAGGAGGCAGTGAAACTAGGATTAGAATACAAGCAATCTGAGCCCAATCTGTGGCCATAACTGCTATACTCTGCTGCCTCTCAACTTAATAAGAAGGAAATGGCCATGAGTTTTAGAGGTAACCTGCAGTAAAGCAGATTAGGTTTACAGAGAAGAGGAGGAAGGGTGTCTCTTGTACTAGAGGCTTGGACTTTACTACTGGGTCATCCAGGTGAGTCTACTCGGTAGTGGTCAACAAACTGGCTGGGATGCGTCTTCCTTTTAGAGTATTCCTATCTCAGTAATGGCATCACCGTCTATTCTGTTGTGTAAGTCAGAATCCTGGCTCACCCTTGACTCCAGCTTCTCCCTCTTCCCCTAGATCCAGTTTATCATCAATTTCTGTTGATTTTTATCTCTAAAAACAGCTCATAAATCCTTCGCCTTCTCCATCTACAAGGCCACCACCCCAGCCACCATCAGTCTTACCAAGCCTTACCAGTCCATCCTTGCCCCATCCCAGTCTGCTCTCCGATAGGCTGAGGCAGAATGCAAATCTGCTTATCTTGTGCCCTGACTTAAAGCATCACCCACTTTTGCATTCAAATCCAGATATGTCTGACTCTAAAACCCATCCTCTTTCTTATGCCATCTTGCCTCTATAAAGTTTGAAGCCATTGGCTTTGATTTGCAAAGCTGAAAAAAGTAAGATTCTTAGGTGTCAAGTGGAATCTGGTTTTCCTTGACCTCATTTATTAAATTCATGCTTCAGGTAATTAGGCCCTAGAATCTGACCCCACTACCAGACCTGTCAGCAGAACTCAAGTGTTCCACAAAGATTTATAATATCTGACCTTTTTTCTAGGCAAGGCAAAGTATATTACAGTAGGAACATAAGATGCAGGGCAGTTCTTTCTAATTTTCTTCACAATCTCCTTCACTAATCTAGCTAGGTTTTGTGTGTGTGTTGTTTTTATTATTATTGGTTTGTTGGTTTGTTTTTTGTATGACTGAGTCCTTATCAAAACAGATATTAGCAAGTTGAGTCTGAAGTTTGCTAGAACTGAGTACAGATAAAAAGAATCTTTAAAAATTTTTTAATTGACATGTAGTTGATTTACAGTGTTGTGTTAGTTTCTGTTGTACAGCAAAGTGATTCAGTTATACATATGTATACATTCCCTTTTTATATTCTTTTCCATTATGGTTTATCACAAGATATTAGATATAGTTCTCTGTGCTATACAGTAGGACCTTGTTGTTTATCCATTCCATATATAATAGTTTGCATCTGCTAACTAAAAAGAATCTTAAATCATCAGCATCCTGTTAATTAACCAACATAAATTTTAAAAGGTACTCAGTTAGCAAACTGCCAGCACTGAGTTGGAATCCTTCTATCTTCCTCTTATCAGTTTTTAATCTCACCGCTTCCCAGGGCATGTAGACAGATTGTAGGGAAGCTCTGCCCAGTGTAAAGTGAAGGGGAAAAGCATTTAAAAAAAAATCCATCCAGAATGTGATCTTCTGGATATCAATAACCTCAAGGTGTAATCAGTAGTACTGGCTTTCAGAATAGAACTGCAGGCCACCTTTCCCCCAGTTTGTACCCTGGTTTTATTTTATTTTATTTTATTTTTTATTTTTTTTATTTTTTATTTTTTATTTTTTTTTTTGTGGTATGCGGGCCTCTCACTGTTGTGGCCTCTCCCGTTGCGGAGCACAGGCTCCGGACGCGCAGGCCCAGCGGCCACGGCTCACGGGCCCAGCCGCTCCGCGGCATATGGGATCCTCCCAGACGGGGGCACGAACCCGTATCCCCTGCATCAGCAGGCGGACTCTCAACCACTGCGCCACCAGGGAGGCCCTATTTTATTTTTTAAAATTTATTTATTTTTATTTTTGTCTGCGTTGGGTCTTTATTGCTGCGTGCGGGCTTTTCTCCAGTTGCTGTGAGCAGAGGCCGTTCTTTGTTGCGGTGCGTGGGCTTCCCATTGTGGTGGCTTCTCTTGTTGCAGAGCACGGGTTCCAGGCACATGGGCTTCAGCAGTTGTGGCTCGTGGGCTCTAGAGCGCAGCCTCAGTAGTTGTGGCTCACGGGTTTAGTTGCTCCTCGGCATGTGGGATCTTCCCGGACCAGGGCTCGAACCCGTGTCCCCTGCATTGACAGGCAGATTCTTAACCACTGCGCCACCAGGGAAGCCCCCACGGGTTTGATTTTTAAATAAACATGATGAGGATTTTCTGGATTCGTGTGTGTGTGTGTGTGGAAGAGCAATCCTTTTGTTCCCCCATCCGCAAGGAACACTGGCCTCCGGGATCCACTGTCATCTTGGTGTTCGCGTGAAACACTCTTCAAAGTGTGGCCACCTGTCCTTGCTGCTAGCACGTCCCCTGATAGTATTTTATCTTAAAATAAACTGCAGCAAACTTGTGAGGGAACCCAGATAAAAACCAGAAGGAAGAGACTTCTCTCCTACAGTCCAGGGAGTTTTGATAGCACCTCCTAAGGTGAAAGAGAGAGCGAAAAACCTGCAGGCTTTTGTTTCTGTTTGTGTTGCTGGGGTGTGTGGGTTTGTGCCTGGTAACCAGAGGGATAAACTACCTAAAACCCTGAAAATGGAGGAAATTCATGTTTTCTAACAAAATCTTTCCTAAGAAACGTTTTGAGCTTCTTCTGTTTAGAGCCACAAGAGGAGCTGTGTAATCATTGGCCACTGTGCCTTTATCCCCACTGAAACCTCAGCTTCTGCATAGCTGCTAGGACACACAGCTGGGGAGGCTGTGCAGTAACTGGGGCAAGCTCCCCTGCTGTGCAGAGAGCACCCCTTGGGTCCTTGTTTGGGGACTATTAACTGCCTCATGACTGAAGACCTCATTCACTTCTCCTTGCGGAGAAAGGGTCTAGAAGAAGTCGAGTCCTGGTCACCTCCCTATACTCAGAGAACCTTCCCGGGAGGCCTGGGCCTGTGGTCAGGAGAGAAAATGGGTCTCTTCTGTTTCAGCAGGTTATCTGCTCAGGCGGTTCTCTGTGACTTCCTGCCTTTGCAGTGCAGGTTAATCCTTCCAGAATCTTAACCCTAACCTTCCTCTTCCAATTCCTCCCAACCCGGTCACTTACCTAGAAACTTTTGCTCATCCTTTAAAACCCATAAAAAAAAAAAGTTCAAATCTAGAAAACCTCCATGGACGTTCAGGCTGAGTTATCATTCCCTCTTGACTCTCATAACAGTTTGTCCACCTCTGTTATGATGCTTAAGGGAAAAATAATTGCCGTGCAGTGGAACCTGCGTGTGTTTCACTAGAGGAGACAACAGACAGCATCACCCAGTTTATTCATCCGGGTACCGCATGCCTGGTAAATTAATAGTCATCATAATGCCACAGCAGACCCTGTTCTCATTGCTTTTTGTGTTTAGTCTTCACGGCAATCCTATGAGAATGGTTCTACTGTTGCTCCAGTTTTACAGATGAGGACGTTGAGGGTGAGCCATGTTATGTAACTCATCCAGAGCCACAGAGCTGTGGACATGGAGAACCAGGATTAACCCAGGCAGACATCTGACAACACTCACTCACATGCCTGTGCTCATCTGAAGAATAAAACCTAAAACGCCAGAGGAGGGAGAAAAAGGCAGAGGCTGTTGCCATCCTGTGTGCGTGGGGCGTGCGGCATTGCGTCAGGCACTGCCGTTCAGTATGACTAATTCTGTGCTGAGTTGTCAGGTGGAAGCCTGTGGAAGCACAGCCCAGCACCCGCCTTCTGCAGAAGGCCCTCACTGCTAATCTGATGCAATCGAATTTCCTAGGGTGGCCTTTAGGGCTCTGCTGTTGCTGGAAAGGTTTTGCGCATTGTTTTTTGATCAGCAGGTTTGGAAACTTTGAGTGTTTGGCTCACAGGATGGTGGAAGTGCTCCAGCGTTTCCTGTGGCCTTGAGTCTGGGTTCTGAGATAGGGAACTAAGCCTGAGCTTTGCCTGCCCCACTGGGGAATGTCAACACACATCACCGAGTGACAGGGATTGCCGGAGGAGGGTAGCTGGGAGAGATGCTGGGGAGAGGAGGGGAGCAGTCACAGCGGCTCTGATCTCATCTTGTTTTTGACAGAATTTCTTTGGGAGGAAAATGAATGTGGAATTAGCCCTGCTCTCACCTGTGAGCATCTCCATTTCTGTTTCTGTCCAGCGGGACAAATGAATAGGTGCTGCTTGAAGAAGCTCCTAAAGGTTTTCTGTGCAAGGAATTCTGGATTTTAAAAATGCATCATTGGCTTGTGTAATCTCTCACATCAAAAAAAAAATCTCTGAATTTGCTTTTAAGGAAAGAGTGGTTCATTCGTTTATTTATTCACTTGTCTGAAAAATATTTATTGAGCAGCTGTTTGCCATGCCATCTGGTCAGGAACAGAGGTACAGAGATGAGTAAGATATATGACCCCTGCCCTCGGGGAACTCATAAACTAATAGCATAAGGTGTAGAAAGGTGCTCTGGTTGGTGCATTGTAAGCACCTAAGAAGACAGATGTTGCGGCAGTTACTTCTAGCCTTGGAGGCTCTGGGGTCAGGGAGATGTCTCAGAGGAGCGGGCACATGAAATTGGCTTTGAAGTCTAGGTGGTAATTTTTGAAGCCAACACAAGGGGAGGGGAAGAGACGTTCTGGAACGCAGAGGGAACATTATGAGCAGAGGCAGGAGCCACAAGAATTTGGCAAGCCCAGGAAATGGCCAGCAGTTTTATGAGGAGAGAGATAGCCAACATTTTACTCGGTGCCGTCCCTCTGCATTCAGTAGATCATGGTACACTCGGAGAGTGATCCTGACCTGGCCAGTCTGGGGCTTGCCTTCTTTAAGCAGTGCTCCTATCAGCCACTGCAAAAGCACTGTATCGATGATCTTAAGGGAAAACCTATTTGTCATCATGTCTGACTTACAGTCTTTGCCTGTGTCTGTGGGGGTAGGACGCAGGGATACAGTTGGTGGGGAAGGGTGTACTGGAGTTGTGGTGCTCAGAGGCAGGCTGGAGCCAGAAGGGTTTATGTGCCCTGAATCACCTTCCAGAGATTTAAAGCAAGAAGTGAGATGTTCAGATTCTAGCTATCACAATTACAAATCTTCTCTTTCTTTTGTTATTTATCTTCTGATGGTTTGCACAGTAGAAGCTGTGGTTAGTTGAATTCCTGAGTGAATTGGAAAGAGTTACTCAAAGAACCGGGCTGCTTTCCTGGAGACAATCCCGTAGACGCAGGTGATGATAATTCAATACGGGACTAAAGGAGAGAGTTTTCTCTGCCACTTTCCACTATATTTCTGGCCAAGACTATTCAACAATTCATTTTTCCTGAGAGACAAAGGAGGCAAATGGACTCAAAGCATCACTTCTCAAAGTGTGTCCCATGAGAAACCAGTGTCACTGGCTGCTCTAGGAAAAAGATAAAAGAGTTTTCTGGACAGATATATTTGGGAAGTATTGTATATTGCATATGAAGATTTCAGAGTACACCTACATTGCATTAAAGGCCCGATAAGTCCTGTAGTAAATAAACCCTTTTCAAAATATGGTATAGTGATTAAAACCATGGGCTATGGAATGAGACAGATGTGGATTGAGTTCTGGCTGGGCTCCATAGGCGGCTATGAGACTTTGGGCAACTTACTTAAATGTCTCTGCATCTCAGTTTCCTCGTCTGTAAAGTGGTTTAGTAAATGGTACCTATTTCATAAGGTTGTTATGAAAAGCATATAGTCCATGAAGTAGTTATTATTATTAGCTATTACCCATTCAGTGTTTTACAAGAGCTTTGACTGTTTTTTGCATTAAATTAATTAATATCTCAAAGAAATAGTGCTGTGTGGGAAATGCTGGACTAAGACTAATTCCTGAATTGCAGGCATGACTTCTGTTAGCAGTCCAACAGAGCAAAGGCAGCTCCTAGGCACTGAGGGCTCCATCAGGAATATGCATGTACAGGTATCAGAGCTCTAGAATTGGGGAGCACAGTATCATTCCCTCTAGGCTGCGAGGTTAGATTGTGTAACTTCAGTGTGTTCTGTGTGCCAGTCAGCTCTAAGGGAATGGCAGGATTCTAACTCAGGGCAGTAAAATGTTATGGTAGGGTTGATTTGTTAGGAGTTTTTCAATTACAGGTGGTGGAAACCTAACTCAAACTCACGTAGCATAACAGGGAATTTAAGAGTTCATAAATCTAGGAAGAATATTAGGATAGATCAGAGATCGGAAGGAAACGTGTAGGAGACAGAAACTCAACGTAGTTAGGACTCCTGGCCGCTTTTCTTCCCTCCTGTCTCTCCTCTCTACTTGTCTTTGCTTCTCTTTGCCTCAGTCCTTCCTATAGCAGATGGCCCTTCCCTATCTGGAGGGAATATGGCTGCTGACAGCTTCAGCTGAACAAGCCGTGCAGAAAGAGAGAACTCTCTCCTTCCAAGGCCTCATAAATCAATCCCCAGAAATCGATTTGCTTGGACCAGGTCTGTCCCATGGACCAATCACTGGTGCTCTGATTGGCTAGGCCTGCCACATGCCTATTCTTGGTTAGTAGCCGGTGGGACGGGGCCTGCTACCTGAAGGAAAGAGATGGAAAAGCTCACTAGACCACTAGACGGACAAAAACTGAAGCTACAAGAGCTTGCTAGAGCTGTGTGTGAAGGAAATAACGCTGGAGTAAAATGTTCCAAAATTATCCTCAAGTGGTATCAAGGTATTCATGTTTTTATGTCAAATTCCCTTTCCTGTTGGTTTTCTTCAATTTATCCTTGCTCTATATCTCAGCTCCCTTTTTTGCAGTTAAAATATTATATGTATGGGGCTCCCCTGGTGGCGCAGTGGTTGAGAGTCCGCCTGCTGATGCAGGGGACGCGGGTTCGTGCCCTGGTCCGGTGAGATCCCACATGCCGCGGAGCGGCTGGACCCGTCAGCCATGGCCGCTGAGCCTGCGCGTCCGGAGCCTGTGCTCCACAACGGGAGAGGCCACAAGAGTGAGAGGCCCGCGTACCGCAAAAAAAAAAAAAAAAAAAAAAAATTATATGTATGACTATTAATATCCGCTTTGTAAAGTTGGTCTCTATAAAAGGTTTTTTTAAAAAGCAAGATTAGAATCAGTCACCTGAGTGACCTGGTTCTCAACCATGGGTGATTTTGTCCCCCAGGGGACATTGGGCAATGTCTGGAGACATTTGGATTGTCACGACTGGGAGGAACTACTGGCCTCTGATGGATAGAGTCCAGGGATGCTGCTAAACATCCTGCGGTCTCCAGGATGGATCTGGTCCAAAATGTCATTAGTGCAGTGCTTAAGAAATGCTGCTTTAGTGGTTTCATCAGAACCGAAATTATAACAACCAAATTTATTACTCTAAATTTTATGGATTAAAAATAAATTAATTTCTTATTTTCAAAGGGCTTTTGCTTTTACTTTTTTTTCCTTGATGGTAACGATATATGAGACTATTATTTTGCCTGCTGTGTCACCAGTGAATAAGTGTTTGTTTCTCTTCTACCGATATGTTATTCAACAAAGGTATTTTTGTATTTTAATTTGCGTTTCTCTTATTACTATTAAGCATGAAGTTTTTAGGTATTTATTGATCATATATTTCCTCTTGTGTGAATTGCTTTGTCTGTTTTTTTTCTTTTAGATTGTACAAGTATTTTTTTCTTATAAATTTATATTATTAATGATATTTATGCCAGGTTGGGTCATAGCTGTTGCAAATATTTTCTCAGATTGTTATTTGTCTTTAAATTTTTATGGTGCTTTTTGGAATGCAGAAGATCTTAAGCATCTTTGTGTTAAACTATCAGCCTCTTATGTTTTCTGTTTTTGGTGTTGTGAGTTTGCTAGGGCTGCCATGACAAAGTACTGCAGACTGAGTGGCTTAAGCAACACAGATTTATTGCCTCACAGTTCTGGGGGCGGCAAGTCTGAGATCAAGGTGTTGGCAGGGTTGGCAAAGTGAGGTCTCCCTTCTTGGCTTGTAGATGGCTCTCTTCTCCCTGTGTCCTCAAATGGTCATCCCTTTGTACCTGGGTCCAAATTTCTTCTCCGTATAAGGACACCAGTCAGATGAAATTAGGGCTGCCCTAATGACCTCATCTTAATTTAATTACCTCTTTAAAGGCCCCATCTCCAAATACAGTCACATTCTTAGGTACTAGGAATTGAGACCTCAACATGTGAATTTGGAGGGGGACATACAATAGCCCACAATAGGTATCATGATAGAGAGGCCTCCATCATCTTGAGAGTATGTAAATATCTGGAGGAAGTTATTCAAACTGCTGAGATTTAGCATCTTCATTCATTTACTTCAGATAGTGCCGGCTGTCGCTCGGGGCTGGGGTGAAGAATCAGTGAGAAAGTGTGTATTTCAAGTGCCCAATTCAGTGTCTGCTCTCAGCTCGTGCCTGCCCCTTTCTGCCAGCTATCCCATAGCCTCCATGATGAGAATTCAAGGTGCTGTGACAGCACTGTTCTCTGCAAGTTTGCAACATATCGTAAAGCCAAGAGTGTCTAATTTCACATTTCCCCGCCTGGCAAGTAAATGGGCCGAGTTAATAGTGAGATGACCACATGAGGCTTTTGTGCACAGCATATCCATAATATGAAATACTGGGTTTCTGCATTTGATTCAATTCTCTTTACTTTCGTCTGAATGCTTGTGTCTTGCACAGTGTTCCCCCATTTCTGAAGCCGTAAAGTTTCTTCCTTAGCCCTCCACTCTGCTCACAATGGCCATCAGTTCCCTAACGCAGATGGAGAATCTGAGATGGCAGCCCTACCATTCATCGCTCCATATGGACCCTCCAGTGCAGGAGGCACACGTCCACTACCTTTGGCAGTCGTTGCTTACCTATGTGACTGGTAAAGAGGAATGTCTGTCCCTCCCCGATATATGTTTGGGAAGGGAAACAAAGGCAGAGTTCAGCAAGTCTGAATGATCACAACATCCCAAGTAACGTCCAGCTGACAGCTCCTATTTCCTGTATTCTTCTACCAAGACAGTTAGGGTGTTGAGATACTATAAGTCTATTTGGAATAAAAAGAATGTGTACAAAGAAGAGGGGAGCAAAACTTTTATCCAAATCTGTTTCCAGTGAGCCTTCCTGAGGCACAGTGTATGGTGCAAGGCAGTGTCCTCAAAAGAGAAGACTAGACAGCTCAAGGCAGACAGTGTAGTCAAAGGAGATTGGAAGATGCCACCTCAAAATATGCCACTTTGCAATAAGGATTATTTTTGAGCTGAAAGCAGTTAAGAAGCAGTACATTCAGAAGGCGCTCTCTGCCCTTCTTTCTACTTAAAAGCAGGGCATCAATTTCCATTTGTAAAAATGTCCTTCTCTCCCAAACGAGAAAGAGAACTATTCCAGAGACAACTCTTGTCACCTGAGAGGACTTGAGATGGCATAACAAACCTTACTAAACAACCCTTTCTTACCATATATTTCCAAGTTACCTTTCCACAACATACAGTTCCACCCCACCCCCACCCAAGAAGCCCTAACCCCCTCGTCCTTTGTCTAGCCTTTTCTCCACACCTTTATCACCCCTTGTTAAGATGGTTTGTGAGCTACAACTTTTAACCATCTCTTTGAGTTACTCATCTCCGAGTTCTCCTGCATGTATAGGCATTGCATGAATAAATAAACTTTTTTTTCTCCTGTTAATCTTTGTTTTGTTAGTTTAATTTGCATGCCTCAGCTACTGAACCTAAGAGGATTGAGGAAAGGTTTTTTTTTTTTGTTTGATTTCTTTTTTCCCCCTCCTCTACATAGTACAGAGAGAAGCGCTGCTTTCAGTGCCACTTTCAGAGGTCCTTTTCCTTTGTATGTAACTCGAATGCCAAGGGAAAATGTTGTCTATTTCTTTTTCTATCAAGGACCACTTAACATTTAAAATATGGGACTAGTTCTCCCTCCCCACTATTCATTCCCATAATCGTTATAAACCTATTATCTGTCATAAGTGGATAATGATGGCCAGTGGGGCAGAGGACAGCTTGCCTATGGAGAAAAGGGAAAGAGGAGTTGAAGCAAATCGTTTCTCCAGCTGTTTGGTGTTTCTTTCCCATTGATCTGCCTTTTGGCCTCTACTGATCCATCTGTCAGGCTCTTTCAGTTTGCGGCGGCACACAGTTCACCAGGGCAATCGTGCTAGTTTTCCCACTACACAGGTCCTATAGAACATCCTCATAGGCTTAACTTTTTATTCTCTTAATAGGGTTTGCTGGTGTAACAGAAAGTCTAGAAATAAGATAAAAGGGTTTAAAGCCATTCAGGGACCCAAAGCTAAAACTATACGGAAAATTCAGCGGAAAAAAATGTGTGAGGTATTTGGGAATTTTATGAACTCCAAGACCTAATCAAGCTGCCTGGACAAACAGGGAGAGATGTAACAGATCTTTTAAGAGACTTTAGTGAGACGAGTTTCCAACACAGACACGTAGCACTTTGGGCTTAGAACAATGTGTAGCGACGGACAGATTTCTAGATAGGAATCAAGAGTGTTTTTTTTCCATTGTCTTAGAGACGTGACCCAAAGATAAGAAGGAGACATTCAGCAGAATGATAAAGACAATTTCAGGGGTTATAGAGTCACATCTGACATGCAGATTTTGTTAACTAACTCCCAAGTGAGAAGTGACTCCTTTTTTTCCTTTAGTTCACTCAACTATTAACAATCTCTTTGGCATGCATATTAAGGTTGTATAATCTTGGTACTGGAAAAAAGTAAATCAGTCAGCAGTCAAGCAGGAACATTGT
Organism: Mesoplodon bidens; assembly: GCF_964165515.1. Lineage (NCBI taxonomy): Eukaryota > Metazoa > Chordata > Mammalia > Artiodactyla > Ziphiidae > Mesoplodon > Mesoplodon bidens. Next base: position 66,277,932 of record NC_138166.1, on the reverse strand, counting down.
AGAATTCTCCACTCATTCCCTAGGTAGGGAGAACCACAAGGCAGAGTGGTTGGAAGGTCTAGCCTACACTTCCCTTTAGTGGTTCTTAAATTTTAGTCTGCATAAGAATTATTATATCCAGGAGTTTATTACACAAATTCATGCAGCTTATATTTACTGGGCAATTTTGACTAGACTTAGTTTTATCGCCAGTAGCTCTGATGAGATGTCATTCGTGGAAAGTATGCATTCAGCTGACGCCATGAATGAGATGCTTGTGTGCCCTGGTGATGTAACTGTGTTCAGGAAGTGCACCCTGCCATAAGAGTGCTCTAGGTGTGGTAGGGGGAGGCTGACCAGAAGACTCAAGTGCCATGAGTGCTGTGCCTGGGGAAGCAAAGACTCTAGGAGATTACATTTGTTGACTGAAATTTAGAAATGCGTTTCCATCTCAGTTATGCCTGACCAAGCACTGGGCCTGCATGTTGATGTTTCTTGGAGAGTCTGATGAAACTATTTGTCTAGTTTGAAGTTCAGCCATGGGTTTCCCTGATCATTAGTAATCTGCCCAGAGAACTTGGTAGCTCACAACTTAACTGGAGGATGATTTTGCCCCGCAGAGGACTTTTGGCAATGTCTGGAGACATTTCTGACTGTCACAGCTGAAGAGGAGTATTGACCTCTAGTAGGTAGAGGCCAGGGATGCTGCGAACCATCTTACAATGTACAGGACAGCCCCACAGCAAAGGACTATGGCCCCAAACGCTAACAGTGCCAAGGGCAAGAAAACCTGAGCTACAAACTTTCTCTTCTGAATTTTATCAGTAGCAGCAGTGACTATATGTAGAAGCCTCAGGGCTAACTAACTGTTCCCTCTTGGAAATAATAAATTCAAGAGGATAAAATGTGGACTTCTGAGGGTAACGTTGTGGATCAGATTATTCATTCTGCAATTGTGCACCTGACTCTACCCATGGGAGCCTGGCTGCACCCTGTCTCTGCCATTTGTTAACGAGGGGAAAACTGATGAGGTCTAATTTGGCTGGTTAAGTGAGTTCCCAAGGGATGCACCCTCGCCTCTTTGCTCTCAATGGCTGCTTTGTACACTGCTCTTATGTTGTTCTCCACAGAGACACAGGGAGAACTGCATTATTCTGTTCTCACCTGTTCAACAGGTTTTGTCTGAAGAGTCTTTGAGAAATAAATATCAGTTAAAAAGGAAAAAAGCACGCTTGGCCTTTGATTCCTGGAAGGCCAGAGGACCTCTTTCAGTGTAACTCTAGACTATTTTGTGTAGAGTTGGGAGGAAGGTGCTCAAAATGCATTTTTATTTCTATTATCTACTCTCTTAACCACCAAGATTATGTGTTCTTTGTTTTGAATAGTGTTACCTGATATTTACTGAGTTATTTACCTGATAGTTACTGAGTCTGTTTTCACATTAGAACCTGTTTTCTTAACTCTTACTCTAGGAAGTGTAATTGAATCTAGATCTTGAATTGAAGTGACTTGGTACAGATAAAATACACTGTCCTTGGAATTCTCAAGTGAATTAAAAGAGTGTAGAGACTGTGAAGAAGTCTGTCCCAGGGCAGATTGTCTGCTTGTATTTGTACCTATGAGATCCATAATTTATGTAGCAAGTCCCTGTTGTTGAATATTAAATTGTTTTCAAGTTTTGGGAATTACAACCAAAACAGCAATTGGCATTGTTATGGTTAAGTTAATAATTATTTCTTGAGGAAGCATCCTAGAAAAGTAAAATCACTCAAGGGGAACACAAAATTTTAAGGCTTTTGGTACAGTCTGCCAAAAGTACCTCTGGAAAGTTGTACCAATTTATACTCTGAATAAATGTGCGTGGACATGAACTTTCTTCTTTAGAAGTCACGACCAAGAGTTACGGTAGGAGTGTCTAGGGGGGGACAAGAGTATGGTCAATGAACCTACCAAGTTATGATCCAACAGCTGCTGGAACTCATTCTCTTATTACTCTAGCTCTTACTTACTTGGCTTTGGCCACTCACCTGTTTCTGGAACATACGAGGCATGCTCCTGCCTCAGGGCCTTTGCACTTGCTGTTTGAGAAATAGAATATTGCCTACCATATGGGTAAACAAAGGATCTAGCTACCACATTACAGCCACCCTGATTGCGAGCCTTGAGGGCACTCAGGAAGGAAACAAAGAACGCTTGCCATCTAGCAGTCCTGAGACTGCAGCCATCCCCTATGGTGCAGCTTGAGGAAACTCTGGATGAGGAAACACCACTGGCCCCAGATAGCTGAGGTGCATACCAAAGGAATGATTTCAGTGAGCCCAGACTCTTGCATCTTCCCATGCATAGAAAAGCATTAAATTCTTTAACTTGAGATATCTAGTTTTCTTTTATTAACAGTAATCTTTGTTCTGATTTCCTGGTGGTGTTGCAAAAACTCCTATATATCCTGGCTCCCCGCTTCCTCTTCAGAGCAGTTTGCTCAGGGTTATTTAAGATGCTGCCTCAGGGCTTAAAGTCCTAAGAATGTCCAATGAATAAAACATAACTCTCAACTTTTAGGTTGTGCATTTTGTTTTCAGTCAACATGTTCCCTTGGCCTGTGACATGATTCCTCCAGGTGTCCACATGGCTCACCTCCTCACTTCTCATAGGTCTTTACTCAGATGCTATGTCTCACTGAAGCTTTCCCTGGTTTCCCTATTTAAGACTGCAGTCCTGCCCCTCCCCCAGAGATATACTTACATGCTTCAGATTCTCCTTCCCTGATTCATTTCTGTCCATATCCCTTGATGCCACCTAACATGTAGATTTGCTGCTGTATCCCCAGCACTGAGAACAGGGCTGGTACAGAGTAGGGCTCAGTAATTATCTGTTGAACGAGCTACTGAACCACTGCTTTGAAGGTTTGCCCCTGCTGGTTAGCACTCATTATCGTCACACCAGGCTGTCTTCATCATCCTTGGCCAAAGGGACAGCGGTTCTGTTTTGCGTCATTTCCTTTACTTGTCAGCTCTGGTGAAGTTAGTTTTTCATATAACTGCTGGTGTTGTTGTGATTAACTGCCATTAGGCTGCCATTATTAACTCTGCTATCTCTATCATCTTAGTCACGCCTAATGGCCACTGAGCTCGGGGATGGTAACTGACAAGTCCCACTCTGGTTTGATAAAGAACCAAAGGCACATGTTTGATTAACACCTTCAAACAGAGATCAACTTCTGGAGAAAGACTAAGAACCCAGTAGAAAAAAGGCAAAGTATTTGGACAGTTCACAGAAAAGTAGACATGGGACTTTGCATCTTTATATTCAACCTCTCTCATAATAAGAGAAATAGACATTGAAAGTACATTGAGGGCTTCCCTGGTGGCGCAGTGGTTGAGAGTCCGCCTGCCGATGCAGGGGACACGGGTTCGTGCCCCGGTCCAGGAGGATCCCACATGCCGCGGAGGGGCTGGGCCCGTGAGCCATGGCCGCTGAGCCTGCGCGTCCGGAGCCTGTGCTCCTCAACGGGAGAGGCCACAACAGTGAGAGGCCCGCGTACAGCAAAAAAAAAGAAAAGTACATTGAGGACCTCCCTGGTGGTGCAGTGGTTAAGACTCTGCCTGCCAATGCGGGGGACACGGGTTCGAGCCCTGGTCTGGGAAGATCCCACATGCTGTGGAGCAACTAAGCCCGCGTGCCACAACTACTGAGCCTGTGCTCTAGAGCCCTCAAGCCACAATTACTGAGCCCGCGTGCTGCAGCTACTGAAGCCCACGTGCCTAGAGCCCATGCTCCACAGCAAGAGAAGCCACCACGATGAGAAACGCGCGCACTGTAACGAAGAGTAGCCCTGGCTCGCTGCAACTAGAGAAAGCCTGCACGCAGCAATGAAGACCCAACACAGGCAAAAATAAATAAATTAATTAATTAAATTAAATAAAAAGAAAGTACATTGAGATACATTTTTTTTCAATGCATCAGGTGTGCAAAAGTTCAATCTGTTGGTGAGTCTGTGTGTAAAGAGGCAAGCCTCATCCATTGCTGAAGGGAGTATAGATTGGTACAACTCTCACTATGGAGATATATTTGGAGATGGCTATCAGAATCTAAAACTGCCTATGCTCTTTGACCCAACAGTTTTACTTCTGTGAATCTACTGTAAAAATATACTTGCACATGAGCAAAATGATGTATGTATAAGATTTTTCACCAGAGGCTTTTTATAACAGCCAAAGGTAAGAGATCACCCAGTGGCCCACGGCAGGGGACTGGTTCTTCAGATAAGATACTGGGAAGTTGCTGCACAGCACAGGGAGATCAGCTTGATGCTTTGTGATGACCTAGAGGAGTGGGATAGGGAGGGTGGGAGGGAGCCTCAAGAGGGAGGGGATATGGGGATATACATATACATATAGCTGATTCACTTTGTTGTAGAGCAGAAACTAACGTAACATTGTAAAGCAGTTATACTCCAGTAAAGATGTAAAAAAAAAAAAGGCTGATAAACATAAAAAAAGAAATCAAATAAAATATTTAAAAAAAGATACTTCCATACAAAGAACAACTATGCAGCTGTAGAAGGAACCAGGACACAAAATTTGTATTAATATAGAAGGATTTAGAAGATACATGAAATGAAAAAAAAAACAGGGTATAGAATGCTGCCTTTTATGTAAAGAAAGTGGGAACTTTAATATGCTTTTGCATTTGACTTACATACCTGAAGAAGTTCTGGAGCGATACATAAGAAACTAGTAACCGTGGCTAGCTGGAGGGGTAGGGATAGAAGTGGATATTGGGTGGGTGTATCATTTCAGGAGGAGGGAGATTCTACACTGTCTTTACATGCATACACACACATGCACACACGTTCAAGTTTTGAATCACATGAGTGTTTTACCTATTCAAAAATATTGTTTTTATTTATTTGTTTTAATTTATTTATATTATTTATTTACTTTTGGCTGCGTTGGGTCTTTGTTGCTGCACGCAGGCTTTCTCTAGTTGCAGAGAGCTCGGGCTCTAGAGCGCAGGCTCAGTAGTTGTGGAGCACAGACTTAGTTGCTCCGCGGTATGTGGGATCTTCCCAGACCAGGGCTCGAACCCATGTCCCCTGCATTGTCAGGCGGATTCTTAACCACTGAGCACCAGAGAAGCCCCCCAAAATATTAAGTTAAACAAGTTATCCTAAAAGAAACGAGTGAGTCTAGGAGAGAGAGGCAGCAGAGGATAATCTTACTTCCTTTGTGTAAGCAACACTATTCATTCCAGTGAGAATTCAAGGTCTGTTCTGAATGCTGTACTAGCCGCTACAATTAGTTTTCTTTGCGTCTTGTGAACTGGCCTTGGGGAGGGAGTGTGTGTGCATGTGTGTGAACCTTGGGGCATTGCGCCTTCCTTATGAAATCCTGGTTGCTATAGTGCGGAGGAGCTCTATTTGTGACACACGGAAAACACTTTAAAGATATGCTGCTTCCTGGCCATGACTTCCTGGGCAGTCTGTCCTTCCGGAGGCTTCTGAGCACAAGGAGTTTGCATGCACTTCTGGGCAGAGTGAGCCAGGCTCATTCAGACCCTGGGCACCGTTCAGAGTAGAAGCAGGCAGTAAGGGATGCCTTGCTTCCCACTGAGGACTTGGGAGGCTGTCGCCTCTCTGGGGCCTCGTCTCCAACTCCGGGGCATTGGCACCTTCCCCTCCTTTGCCTTCTCTCCTCTGGAGCCACCCGTGAATGGTGCAGTTGGCACCCTGTGTCTTCTGCACCCAGAGCCGTTTCTTGTACCAAAACCACCAGTGAAAACAGGAAGTGATAAAACAAAATTCGCCCTGCATCTGCACTGAGCGACTTCTCTTTCTCTTTTTGTCATTCCTCATTAGGTATAGACACGTGCGGCCATCTACACTGTAGGATCCCACTTCCACCGGCTTTGGACATTCCGGGGATTTGCAATGCCGCCACCTGCGGACATCGTCAAGGTGGCCATAGAATGGCCAGGCGCCTACCCCAAGCTCATGGAAATCGACCAGGTTAGTAATACTGGCAGTTGTTTAGGGGTTATTTTAGTTTCCCTTCTATTCTGACTTCAGATAGCTCTTTTTTCTCCTGTTCTCTCTCTGGCTGTGTTGAAAAATTGGTGTGATAATAGTTGCAGTGTAGTTTGATTTCTGTACCACATGCAGTGGCGATGGATGGGGTTTTTATACTCATCCAACATCTACTTGGAGTGTGTCAATACAGGGTTTGTGTCTGAAGCTGTGAGGGAGGCAGGAGGGACAAGAGGACTAGACTCTGGGCAGTTGACACAGTGGAGGCTGTCCCAGCCCTGCCTTGCAGAGACTCATGACTACGTGCTGATTGTTTTATCATAGACAACACAAATCTTAATTTTTGGAATCACTCTTCTGTTTGGTTTTTGCATAAGCAGCCAACAAGTACGTTGCTACTTTGTCATATTAATAGTTTGGTCATGCGTGGATGGATCTAGAGACTGTCATACAGAGTGAAGTAAGTCAGAAAGAGAAAAACAAATATCGTATATTAACGCGCATATGTGGAACCTAGAAAAATGGTACAGATGAACCGTTTTGCAGGGCAGAAATTGAGACACAGATATAGAGAACAAATGTATGGACACCAAGGCGGGGAAGTGGAGGGGGGGTGGTGGTGGTGTGATGAATTGGGCGATTGGGATTGACATGTATACACTGATGTGTATAAAATGGATGACTAATAAGAACCTGCTGTATTAAAAAAAAAAGGTTTGGTCATGAAATTAGTGTAGAGGGATGGGTCTTGGATCCTAGCCAGTTGTAATTTTATTATTAGAGTAAAATGCACTCTGGGTCTAGTATATTGTCTGGTATGTAATAAATACTCAGTACATTTTTACTGAATGAAAAAATATCAAGAAGATTTTTAAAATGGTTTTACCTATGGAGGCATCGTTTAGTTTGTTACTGACAGTCTTATGATGTAACTCTCATTTACTATAGATTATAGGCTATCTCAGGAAGGTGGTTTTTGTCATTGTAAATGACTTAAAAGAAAAAAAGATTGAGGCCTAGTGTATGCTTAAGGGTTTCATGAAGCATATAGTATAGGATTCTAGACGGCTTTCTACATTTTCAAAATTAGGGTACCATGGCAACTCCACTTTTTATGTTCTTGATATTATTTTATGATCTATACTTTTCTGATACTATTTTATGATCTATACTTTTTTTTTTCTGGTCAGATTTTATTATCTGATTGAAAACCACTGCAAGATTTACATGGCATTGTGTGGATCCAAAGGATTCATTAGAATGAATTATAAAGGTCAAATAAGAATTAGTTGAGTTTGAGCATGAATGTAAGAAAGGGTCCATTTTTAGGTTTGTTTTCAAAAAAGGTGTCATCAGACCAGCATGTCATAGTCATTTGAACTGTTCTCTGAGGCAGATTTTGTTGACTTCAGAAGCAACCCATGAAAGTAGAGAAGCCCGCCCAGTAATTTTATATACATTTGTGTCAGACAACAGTTGTTTACCTTTTTTTCACATGCTGTTTGAGAGAGGATATGTGTTGAATGTTACTTGAAAATATGGCTGGACTACTTGGTGAAGACTAAATGTTGTTAAGATTAGGTTTGTCTACAACCCAGGAGAACAACGGTTTCAAAGAGATAGAAGTTGGCCTCTCAAGTCCACATGGCAGTCCTGGGCTGGCATGATGCTCCAGTGTCATGGACCCAGGCCCCTTCTGTCTTGTTGCTTTGCCTTCTCCATAGGTGGGGCTGAGGACCAGGTGCTTGAGCATCACCTGAGAGCTCAGTAGATATGCAGAGTCTCAGACCCTACCCAGACCTCCTGACCCAGATGTGCATTTTAACAAGATCCCCAGGGGATTCCTTGTGTTGTTAAGTCTGAGAAATGCTGAGCTGGATACCAGGTACCCAAGCCCAAGGCCACATCAGAACCACCTGGGGCACTTGTTCAAATGTTCTCTGGGGCCCCAGCCCCAGAGATTCTAAGTCAGTGGTTTAGGTAGACTATTTCCTTTTGCTTCTGCCATGGCCTAGGGTGTCTGGAAACCTCTTCTTTAAGACAGTAGCTCTTGATATATACTCTTAGGGGCCTGTGGAGTCAGTATCTTGTTCCTGCCTTTGGGGATGGCCTTTGCTGTATGTGTGTCTTAATAATTTTTTTAAAAATATTCTTTTCATTTTGGAACAAGTTTAAATTTATAGATGAATTACCAAGATGGTATAGAGAGTTTTTGTATACCCTTCACTCAGTTTCTCCTGATGTTAAAATCTTAATATAACTGCGGTACATTTGCCAAAACTGGTAGATTACTAGTAACTGAACTATAAAATTTATTAGGATTTCATCAGTTTTTCCACTGATGTCCTTCTGTTACAGGATCCAGTGCAGGAATACCAACTGCACTGTAATGTTTCATGTTTCCTTTGTCTTCTTCGGTCTTTGACAATTTCTAAGTCTTTCCCTTGTTTTTCATGGCCCGATAGTTTTGAAGAGTAACTTTACTTCAGTACAATTTCACGCGCAGAAATGACAAGAATAGTACAAAGGAATTCCTGTCTACCTTTTATCTAGATTCACTAATTATTAATATTTTGCTTCATATTATTAATATTTTGCTTCATTTGCTTTATTGTTTTTTCTCTCTCTAGTATACCTATCCCCTTTTGAACCATTTAAGGGTGACTTAGGAGCATCATCTCCCTTTACCCCTAAATACTCAATGTGTCCTTCTTAAGAACAAAATCACTCTCTTACATAACCACAGTCTCTTTAAAGAAACCAGAAAATTGAACATTAGTTCAACATTATCATCTAATTCAAAGCCCAAAGCCCATATTCAAATTTCATCAAGTATCCCAATAAGGTCCTTGATAGGTATTTTCCTCACAGTCTGACATCCCTCCAGGATCGTGTATTACATTTATTGCCATGTCTCTCTGGTCTTCATGGATCTAGAATGGTTCCTTAGTCTTTCTTCATCTTTTGTGACCTTGATAGTTTTGTAGAGTACAGGACAGCTGTTTTGTGGAATGTCCTTCAGTTTGGGTTTCTCCGATGTTTCCTTCCAATTAGATTCAGGTTTTGCATTTTTGGCAGACAGGCAAGAGAGATGAAGTTGTGTCCTCTTCAGGGCATCATATCAAGAGGCACATGAAGTTTCCTTGTCTCCTTCTTGGTGATGGTTCTAGATTTATACATGATTATATTGAGGTCCATACAAGTTAGATGATTTCCTAGTCAGTGAGACCAGGACACAAACCCAGGCCTCCTGTACTTTGAAGACTGAACTTTTAAACCATTGGCTAAATTGTAGGGCTCCTGCTAATGCCATATGGAGACCTCCACAAAGAGTTAGAGACCCAGTCCCTTTTTGCCCTACAGCCGCTGAAGTTGGAGAGTGGCAGTGTTGGTGTCAGGTGCTGTTTCTTTTTTCTTTTTAAGATTTATTGTTTATTTATTTAATTTATTTTTGGCTGCGTCGGGTCTTAGTTGCAGCATGCAGGATCTTCGTTGAGGCATGCGGGCCTCTCTTCAGTTGTGGCGTGTGGGTTTTCTCTCTCTAGCTGTGGCACACGGGTTCCAGAGTGCGTGGGCTCTGTAGTTGTGGCGCACGGGCTCCAGGGTGCATGGGCTCTGTAGTTTGCGGCACACAGGCTCTCTAGTTGAGGCATGTGAGCTCAGTAGTTGTGGCGCGCGGGTTTAGTTGCCCTGCAGCACGTGGGATCTTAGTTCCCTGACCAGGGATCAAACCCGTGTCCCCTGCATTGGAAGGCAGATTCTTTACCACTGGGCCACCAGGGAGGTCCCCAGGTGCTGTTTCTTGATCGAGTTGGAAGTTGGCACAAGAATTGGAAATGTATTTGCACAAACAAGGAAGACTTGAGCAGTGATTATTACTGGGGTTTTCTCCTAATCTTCTACCTTGTTCAGTACAGGTCACACCACCTGTTTCTCTCCCATTGCAAGTTACCTTTGCTCCTTTGCTCTTAGCTACCATTTCACTAAAAGGAATTCCTGGAAGCTGGGTCAGGCATTGCTGCCCCATCTTCTCCCCAAACCTCCAGTACCCGTCCACTTGTCACACTGTGTTGTCCTTGTCAATCAGCTTAAACCAGTGGTCCTCAACCTTGTGTGTGCCCAAGAGTCACCCGGGGAGCTGGTGAGAAACGCACGTCCCCAGCCCAGCTGCAGAGACTGTGATTCTGCCGACCAGGGATGGATCCTTAATCTGGTTTGTGATGAGCATTGGGTGAGTCTAAAGCAGGGCCTCCCACACTGCATCATGCAGGGGCTCGTGAGAAACAGCCATGAGCCCGAGTTACTCCATTTTTGAATACTGTTTCTCTAGTGCCTGGTGAACAACATTCCTTGAGAAGTGAATATTTAATTAATGAATAACCAGGAGAGGGAGCTTCCTGAGTGGGGATCAGTTCTGCTCAGCCAGGGCCCATGAGGTTCAAGGGGATGTCTGCTTGGAGTGGACTGGTTTACCTTCCTTCTGAATTTTGAGGAGACAATTCTGTGTTTCCACTCCACAGGAAAAGCCCCGAGGAGCTTCTCACAACTGGAGTTTGCTGTGTCATATGAGGCTCTCGAAAGAGCTGTCAGCTAGCTCTTTTGTTTACAGCAGCAGCCTCTGCTCCTGCCTTCACTGTCTGTTGTTGGCTTTCAACCTCAAGAGCCACTTGAGGCTGTAGGTGATGATTGTCTGGATACACAGAGCCCAAAAGGCTCCCCATCCACTCTTCCTGTTAACCTAATATTTTTTGAACAGCGTATTTCTTAGTCAAAGAGTGTTGAACCCCTAGCAATTGTTTTTTTTTTTTTTTTTTTTGCGGTATGCGGGCCTCTCACTGTTGTGGCCTCTCCCGTTGTGGAGCACAGGCTCCGGATGCGCAGGCTCAGCAGCTATGGCTCACGGGCCTAGCCGCTCCGCGGCATGTGGGATCCTCCCGAACCGGGGCACGAACCCACGTCCCCTGCATCGGCAGGCGGACTCTCAACCACTGCGCCACCAGGGAACCCCCGCCCCTAGTGCTTTTGACACGAGGCATGATGCTGAGAGGCAATGTGTCCTAACAGACACAGTACGGGCTCTGGGACATTTAAATCTGGGTGTGGGCCCTGGAGCCCCCCATTCTGTGAGAACCCAGTTAGCCTCTATGAGCCTTGGTATCTTGGCCTGGTCAAGTCGAGATAATAATTTCCCATTTCTATGATGGTTGTGAAGATTAAAGAAAATATGTGAAAAGAATATAGGACACTGCCAGCTCAGGGTAATTACTCAGTAAAGGCATTATTGCTGCTAGTTTAAGCAAGTCTGCATGAAATTAGAAAATTAGATGCTCTGATTTTTGTTTTTACTTGCCCTTCCATCGTGCACAGTTTCCCACCTTTCTCCTTCTTTCTCTGCCTAGCTTTGTAAATGTCTAGAAGGAGAAAAAATTAAAGGGCAAGTGGGAGGGAGGCATCAGCTAGTAATAAAGGAGCATGCTAACTGGACATGCAGCCAATTCATGCTATGGAATATTCACTGGCTCCCTAGTACTCCTCCACAATATTTTCTCCCATCTCTTGGCCACCCACCAATATTCTGGGAAGCAGCCTCTCTGTTCCTTGCACATGCTCTTTGGTCCTCCAGTCTCTCCTGCCTCTGTCCTTCCCCCACATGCCTTTCTTTTCGAGGAGTACACTGAAGCCAGAAAGCCACTGCTCCCATCCGTGCCTCAGAAGTTCTCTGCTATGTGTTTGCACACCTCCACAGACCACTCGATGCCTTTGTCTCCTGTCATGCTGTCTTGCTTTTCCACTGCCAGCAGAGATGGGAAGATGTGTCCCTACTCTCTTCCTAAGGCATTCAGCCTGTCCCAACCTCCATCTCTTTTGCTCCACCTGTGTTTTGACTTGTCCTCTCCCCTTACCTGAGGCTTTGCCCATCAAAATCCCCTTCATTTGTTCTTTTCTCCTCTGCTTTCAACAGGAAGCTCTTCTATACCTATACCTTGGAAAATCCTCCTCTTGACCTAGTAACTCTCTTGCTGGAGTATAATTTATTTTCTGTCTTTCCATCCCAAGCCGATCTAAGTGCTGTCAGTATATGTCATCCATGTTGCTTTGAAATCTACTTAATCTTAGTATGAATAACAATTTCCCTCCCTCTGGTGTTGCTGTCTTTGATGGCACCTATGCCCTCCCATTTGCTAAATCGAGTGGTCTTCACTCTGTCTTGGTGTCACTCAGCAAAGCTGCTCGTTCATATCTTCTTGAAACTACCCCCCTCCCTTCATTCAGCTTCAGTTCTGAGATTCTCCCTCCTTGTCTGATTAGTCTTTGTGGGTTTCCTGCATGGTTCCGTGTCTTTCTCCTTCTTTCTAAATCAGTCACAACCTCAGTGCTTAGCCCTCTGGTCTGTGTGTTCACCAGTGACACTTGTTGGCTCAGATTCCATGTTCTTTCATGGCTTTAAGTGTAACTTCTCTCTGAATAATACCAGCTCTGGTCACCAGCTTGTCCTACTAACTGGTCATCAGTTCATCTCTCTGTTTAATGGATGCATTATTTCCCTCTATAAACCTTCAGTTGCCTACAGAATACAAGCAAATGGTTGGTAAAACTGCTCATATGTGAACCTGAAGGAAGGGAGTCTGATAGGTGTTACCAACTTTTGGAAGTTATTTCATGTAGAATGGGGTTCATGAGATGTGTTACTTATGGCCCCAAGTGTACAAACTCCATCCACTCCCTACAACAAGATAGATCTCATCTCTAATCAAGAAAAGCCAGCATGGGCCATCTTGGCAGGCAAGGAGCCCTGATCATCTCTCTTACTTGTGCATCAAACACTTGGGCAGACTGCTATGCTGCAAGTTCAGGCCCAGAGAGGATGATGGGAGGAGATGCACGGTTTTCAATCTTAGTTCTGCAGATCCTTCTCAAATGGTTCAGGGGCGAGGGGTGTGTGCCATGGGCTTCCAGGCTCTCCACACTCACTCCTGCCACAGCAGCTGCTATTGACCTCTTTTCATTTTTAGATGCTTTGGGGAAAGAGTTTGTTCGAAGAAAGTATACCACAATTAAAAGAAAAAGTCACGGATGATTCTTGAGCTTTTTAGTATCCCTGAGACTTGAGTCAGATTCCTTAGCTTGCCTTCATGTCCTGCCATGATTTCCCTTTACATTATCCCAGGTTCAGGGTATTTGCAGGTGCTGCATGCAATTCTCAAGTACCCTCTTGCTTTGTAGAAGCTGCCCCTTTAGGAGTGTGTCCCTGCACATTTTTGCACTTTTTTTTTCTTTTCATGTCTTGTAGTTTCTTTCTAACAGCCAGCCTGCTTGGGTTCCTTCTGCCCTCTCTTCCCCTCTCCACTCCACTAAATCCTGGCTTTGCTGGCACTGCGGAGAGCCTTCTTTCTGCTCAAGTCTTTTTTGATCACGTAATGTAGTTGTTTCTCCATCCTTCTTATACCATTTTCTTTGCCTGTAGATTTTATTTACAGTTGATATAACCTGTGCCTGTTGTTATTTACATGTGCCCATGTCTTTTGAAGTATATTATAAGATGTAGATTATAAATAGATTATAAGATGTTATTATAAGCTCTTGGTGGTCAGCCTGATTTACATACTACATTTGTATCCTGTGGTCCGTCACAATGATCTCTATTTATGTGGGTCTACTTTTGGCTTGAATTGTGAGTAGTAAAGATAAGAATAAAACACTGGTTATTCTCCATTCTCCAAACAGAAAAAATTACAATAGCACTCCTTCTCATACATGGTTGCAGATTTTATTTTTCTCAAAGAAACATAGATGCATGTGTTTTTAGGCAAGCATGTACAAAATGATTGCCCACGGTTCTCCCTCAGCTGTCCTATTTCTGTAATATATTTAAGATATAATTCAATACATATAAATTTGATTTACCCATAAAGCTCACTCATTTTTAAATCTCAATACATAAAGTACATTGAAGTTTTTGTGCTTGACATAGGAGTTTAACTCATTCTGTACATAACACTAGTAGTAGTAGTAGTGATAATAGCATGTACCATCTAATCAGCACATATTATGTGCCAGGCACTGTGTTAAGTGCCCTGCACAGAGTATTTCATCCCCTTCCTACAGCCCAGCAAGGCAGGCTTTATACTTCCCAGTTCATAATTGTTCAGAGGCTCAGTGAGTTGCCTGAGATCACACAGTTAGGAAGCTACTGATTTGAGTCTAGCACTGGGTGACACTAAAACCCAGACAGTTTCTACTAAATCATAAATCTGTTCAATAGTTCTTTTTTTATTTCATTTCAGCTTTATTGAGGTATAATTGACATATGGTGAGAACAATTGAGTTTTACTCTCTTAGCAAATTTAAAATCATACAATATAGTAGTATCAACTACAGTCACCATGTTTTACATTAGATCCTCAGGCCTTGTTCATCTTATAGCTGAAAGTTTGTATCCTTTGACCAACCTTTCCATATTTCCCCTGCCTTCCAGCCTCTGGCAACTACTTTTCTACTTTCTGTTTCTATGAGTTTGATTTTTTTTTTTGTAGATTCTACATATAAGTGATACTGGATGGTATTTGTCTTTCTCTGTCTGGCTTATTTCATGTGTTTGGTAATTCTCTTTGAGTCTCTCCATCTCTTAGGGCTCAGTTTAATGGTGGTTTGAAGAGATGCCTATGCCACTGCCAGCTTGCCTGCTACATCCACTGACAATGTGACTTCCATGGACATGTTGTATTATGAAAGCCAAGATTGTATTACCTTAAAAGTTAGGGAAAATATGGCGAGTGGTCTGGGTTTTTACAGAAGGAGCCCACCTGAAGCGAGACAGAGCCTTGAAATGCAGGTTTCTTTGGGGCTGGACACTGGGAGAGGCAGGCTGGCCTGGTGCTTACGGGCATGGACTTTGGGTGGACTTATTTGGACTCAAAATCTGGGCTGCCACTAAGTGCTGTGTGACTGGGGACGAGCCTCCTGCTTTGTAAGGAAGAATTGTCAATATTTATACATCGTTCCTGGCATTGTGGGGATTCGGTGAGGTAATCACTCAGCGCCCTGCTTTATAATAGAAACCATTAGGAGCCAATTATGATTTTTTTCAGTCATACATAGAATAGAACAAGTTTCTTATGTTTCAAGCAAGACTGGAACCAATAATACAAACTTTTCCTTAAATGCATTAAAGTTAGCTCTTCAGCTTGAAAACCCATAATTCCCAAAACATTTAAGTATTGAGAGCCTGGTGAACGAAAATGACGGTTGAGCTCCAAATAAAGAGTCTTGAATTCAGATGCAATCACACAGAATATACAATTTGAGTGTATTTAATACCCCTGAACACTATGTTTAAAAATAGTTAAGATTGTAATTTTAATGTTACGTGTATTTTACCACAATAATAGTAATAAAAAATCCCATAGAATCAAGAAAATGAGACTGAATTTCTGGAAAGTGAAGCTCCAACCTTGCCCTGCAGAAATGAAAAGTCACGTAATTTTTCTGGACTGTTCTTTCCTGAGTGGTTGGATTACATCAGGATTTCTCAACTTCAGCACTATTGACATTTTTGACTGCATAATTCTGAGTTTTGAGGGCTGTCCTGTGCATTGTAGGATTTTAGCAGTATCCGGGCCTTTACCCACTAGTTGCCAGTAGCATTCCCTCCCCCAGTTGTGACAACCAAAAATGTCTCCAGACATTGCCAGTATCCCCAGGGTGGGGGACAAATTTCCCTTGTTAAGGATGGTCTAAATCAGTGGCTCCCAAGTTTGGTTCTGCATATGAATTGTTATGAAACATATTGAACACACAGAGAGGATTATTTGTAGGTGTGGTTCAAGGCCTGGGAATTCCTGTTTTTTTTCAAGCTCCATGGCGATACTGATGCTCTTGGACCCAGGTTTAGAAATTACTGTCTCTACATCCCACTACATTTCTAGCTGTATCTGCTTGTGATACCTCTGGCTCCCACAGTAATGTTTAGGGAGTACCTCAGTGCTTCCATCAGTAAAATGGTCCTAATGGTTCTTCACCTTTAATTACTCTGCAGAGAGTATGAACATAACACCTTCAAGAGCTTCTTCTGTTCCACTTAAGAAAGCCTGGGTGATGTCGCACCACTACTTTCTGTGCTGTCATAATCAGGTAGAATGATATTGGGACAGGAATAGTCATTGCTCATCTGATTTTTGCAACTGTTGGATTTGGTATTGTAACAACTATTTCTTTTTTTAAAAGATTATTTATTTTATTTTTGGCTGCTTTGGGTCTTTCCTGCTGCATGCAGGCTTTCTCTAGTTGTGGCAAGCGGGGGCTACTCTTCGTTGCGGTGTGTGGGCTTCTCATTGCGGTGGCTTCTCTTGTTATGGAGCATGGGCTCTAGGCTCATGGGCTTCAGTAGCTGTGGCTCGTGGGCTCAGTAGTTGTGGCACACGGGCTTAGTTGCTCCACGGCATGTGGGATCTTCCCAGACCAGGGCTCAAACCCGTGCCCCCTGCACTGGCAGGCGGATTCTTAACCACTGCGCCACCAGGGAAGCCCCTGTAACAACTATTTCTTTTTTTTTTTTTTGCGGTATGTGGGCCTCTCACTGCTGTGGCCTCCCCCATTGCAGAGCACAGGCTCCGGACGCGCAGGCTCAGCAGCCATGGCTCACGGGCCCAGCTGCTCCACGGCATGTGGGATCCTCCCAGACTGGGGCACGAACCCGCGTCCCCTGCATTGGCAGGTGGACTCTCAACCACTGCACCACGAGGGAAGCCCATGTAACAACTGTTTCTTAAACTTCCTTTACTATAAAGTGACCGAAGTACTTCTCTTTCTGGTTTTAGCTCTGTCCCTTTGTACGTGAGAGTGTATGTAACTTCATAAAATCTTAGAGTTTGCCATGCTTTGGAAGAGAAAGACAGAAAACATATGTCTCCCCTCAGCTGAGAACCCAGTTTAATTGCACAGGAATGAACTCTAGTGTTCTGCTTTTTCTTCTGAAAATGAACTACAGATTTCAGTTTGCTTTCTGGGTAGGAAGGGGTGATAGTCTCCTCCATTCTATTTCCCTTCCCCAACTCTGTCACTAAGAGCACATTGGGGAACTCAGGACAGAGCCTTTTATCAACCGTGTTTTCTTGAGATTTTGGTGACTAAGACATCTCACATTTCTAGAACCTTTTGTGTGTGTCACACTTTGTACTTCATTTTCCTGTTAGGTCAACTGGCAGTTTGTGGCGGGGTATATAAATATGTGGATTTCAGCATTAAGCAGGACTCTGGGTTCCCAGGAAAAGGTGTTTTGTTCTGCAGAAAGGCAGCTTGTACTTTGTCTCTAGGGGTATATAGACCTGTGCAGTGTGCCCAGAACTGCGAGGGAATGAGAGCAGCCTCGGGGAAAGAAAATGTGTGCTCTTCTAAGTTGATTTTTCTAGAAT
This sequence comes from Mesoplodon bidens, assembly GCF_964165515.1. Taxonomy (NCBI): domain Eukaryota; kingdom Metazoa; phylum Chordata; class Mammalia; order Artiodactyla; family Ziphiidae; genus Mesoplodon; species Mesoplodon bidens. The sequence continues at coordinate 66,260,517 of NC_138166.1, read as the reverse complement.
TTCCATCAGATGTACTCGCGGGTCCTGTAACTAAGTCAGCGGCACCAGCGTGGCACTGGACAGCCTCCCCTGCAGCTCCCAAAGCCTCTCAAATAGCAAGTCCTGTGGGGGTTCCCTCCTCAGTGATTCCTGATTCTGGCCACCTTTGCTCCGTCCTCGCTGCCACTGCTCTCGCTTGTCTCCACGTACCTCCTCGGCTGGCCTCCCGGTCACCACTCTTACTTCCCCTCCGGTGCGTTCTCCCAGGCATTCTGCAGTGACTCTCCCACTGCACTTAGAATAAATTCCACACGTCCTTGCTGTGGTTATTAGGACCCTGCTATCCTCAGCTCTTGCCTACATCACCAGCTTTGCTTAGAGTCAATGTGGCTTCCCCCAGATTCCTCTGTCTTGGTTCTCATTATAATTGGCTTTTTTCCTTTCATGAATGCATAGTTCTCAGAGCCTTTACAAATGTGATTTTTCTCTTAACTGGAAATTACCGCCCCTTCATTTCTCTGCTTATCTAACTCCTGTTCACTCTTCATCCCACATGAAGAGTAAGCTGCTGAAAAGTCTTCAGATTTCTCAGATCAGACCAAGGCCCTTGTTATACGCACTTGTAACATCCTATATGGCTCCACGTATTCATTGTGTGATGTTCTGCACAGGCCAAGTGTGTTCCCAATGCCTAGGACAGGGCCTGATATGTGGTAAAATCATAATAATGTGAACAAAGGAAATAGGTGATGTTTGTACTTTTTCTGTCCTATGATGCAATTAAATATAATTATGAAAGGAGTGGCCCTGGTGAGAAAAGCATCCCTTCCCTTGTTCCCACCATGCATTCTAAATATATTATTATATCTTATGAATTGACTTTATGAAGATCTATTTTTGTCCTTCCATCAAAGTCATCCATAATCAAAAGACAACCAAATGACTTTGAGATAAGCTGTATCAATTTTCAAAACGATTATAGATGGATCATTACCCTGGGACAAGTTTGTGGTGACCTATTTGCATTCATCATCCTCGTCACCATAAGATGCTCATAACTTCCTCTGTCACTTCATTCCTGACCTCCTGACCCATATAAACAACTACCTGTCTGCTTACTTGTCACGCCCATCTAGATGTCCCTTGCACCTCAAACTCAACATATTCAAAACAGTCCTCATTGTTCCTTCCAACCCCAAGCCTGTGCAGTTTTGCTTTCCTTCATATTTTCCTTTTCTCAGTGACATATGAACATACACCCAGTTTACTGAAGCTGAAATTACATGTCTTCCTAGACTCTTCTCTTTCCCTCAGCTTTTCTGTCCAATCAGTTACCTCAGAAAACTTACCTGCATCTGGTCCCTCTTTGTCACACCTGCTGCTGCTGCTGGAGGTGGCCCTATTCCCTCTGGTCGGTGTGGAGGAACATAGAGATCAAGGGAGGACTTAAAAATAAGTGTGTCGTAGATCCTCAAAGGAAGAACTTTGGAAGAGACAGACTAGTATCTACACAAACAGGAAATTATGCACACAAAGTAGGTAGACATAACTTGAGAATAGAGGAATATGAGACAGAAACAAAAATCTCAGAAATAAAAAATATACATATAGTAAGTAAAATGTAAAAAAAAAAACCCTACAACAGGAAAAAAACCCAATAAAACACATAGAGTTACTCTACAGTGGATTTGGCTATAGAGAGAACCAGTAACTTGGAGGATGAAAATAAGGAATACATCCAGAATACATTCCAAAAGATAAGGAATGAAAAATATATATGAATGCGAAGTTGTGTTGAAAGGACACGTGAAGAACTTCCATCCTGTGTTTAATTGACAATACTATTAATGAAGAACAAGAACGGAAGGAATGATGGAGAGGTGATATTTGAGGAGATCCTGGCTAATATCTTACCTCTCTGGAATTGAAAGAAGTTCCATAGGGGCTTTGGATTTGGCTGGTTGGATGGATAGAGGCTCTGCCATGAGGAGTTGTGCAGACTTCATACTCTAAGAGTCATGAAAAAAGGGAAGGTTTCTAAGCCGGGGAGTGACATGGTGGTATGATTTGTACTTTTGGAAGGTCAAAATTTGAGAATTGTTTTGTGAAGGTAAAATGAAATAAGAGAGACTAGTTAGACAGCTCTTGCAGTAGCCCAGGTGAGAAATGATTATTATGTCATGGCCTAGGATAGTGACAGAGGAGACAAAAAGAAGTCAGACGTATGTCTCATCAAGACATATGAGAAGATTAAATTGACAGGAAATTGGTGATTGATTATACGTGGGAGGTAAGCGAGAGCAAAATGTTTAAGGATGATAACGAGATTTCTTGTGAACAACTGGGCATATGTTGGTGACAGCTACCAAGATAGAAAACACTAGTGGAGGAATATTCAGGTGGAGTTGCATTCTTCATGGAACACTTACAAATGGGTACAGGAAAATACGGCAGCTTATCCATATGGTTGGACTTCCTTTCAGATTTCCTTTGTGTTTTGGTACACTGGCCAACTTGTCTCTTGGCCTCCAGTGTAATCACCTATCATTAGAAAATGCACATTTGATTGTGTCACTTTCCTGCTTAAAAACCTACGATGAGTCCAAATTGTCAAGAGTTAGACATTTTTGGCCTCCAGCTTGCCTTTCTAGCCACTTTCTCTCATTCACGCATATGACATTGTCAGCTCCTCCATATGCAACATGAGCATCCACTTACCGTGCCTTTATGGGTGCCCTAAGTAATCCAAATAGCAACTATTTTTACTTGCTTCTCTTTACCCATGGGCAGAATAAAGAAGTTTAGAGAGTAACCTCTGAGGTTGACTTGGCAGGACCGAAGAAGAACAAACAACATGAAGGAGAGGGAAGACGTAACATTGATTGCAAGGTTATTTTCTGGCAGACTAGAAAAAGATGACTAAAAGTTGAAAAGTGAAAAAGAATTTTGGAGTAAGATTTGAATTTGAGGTTATGGAAGTTAAAATGGCCTGAGACAGAAGGGGACTATGGAGAAGTCAGGACTGGAGGTGTTGATTTGAGCATCAAAAGTGAGAAGAAAGCTGGAGCAGAGAGTTCTTCCCCTGGATATCGGAAGCTTCAGTGTTGACTTGGGAGTTCATCATAATTTATGTGGATAGTCCATGAAGCAGGATCATCTACTATTCTCATGGTAGTGCTACAACATTGAGCCTTAAATAACATTTTTCAAAAGCTCACTATGTGCCAGGAATTAAGAGGCCCAGAATTTCATTGCCTTCCCCTCAGGTGTTAGCTCTGGGCCCTTGGGCTTGTTGTTGATGGTTGCTAGTACTCCAGATTTGGGACAGAGTTAAAGAGCAAGGGTTCTGGAATTATATAGGTCTGGGTTCAAATTCTGGCTTTGCCCCATATGCTGTGAGGCTTGGAGCAAGCTACTTAACATCTCCAGATCCTCATACAGTTTTCTCATTTGTAATGTAGACTTAGTAACATCATCTTGTAGGGGATATATGGTAGTCACTCAATAAATAGTAGCTACTGCTATTATCATTATTGTCAGAAGGGCTAGCCAAGTGATGATAGATAATGAAAGTCTGGGTTGATGATATGTCAAAGGTAGGGGAGTTTTAGAAAGTGCATGAGGTTGTGGCCATTGTTTGGATATTCCAGACCCTTCCAGAAGAGCCTGTTTTATTGTTCTTTAAGGCTGTGGTTTAGCCTCAGGTTGCTGTGGTCACATTCATGGGACATATATTTGAGACTTGGAAGCTCACTTCCTCCACTACTTGCTGGCAGATATCTCAGCACATCCATAAGCACTCTAGAAAGAAGGATGAGTAGGCATTAGTGCATCCACTCACAAACAAAGTAAAGCAACTACATGGCCAAGTGAGACAAGTAGTAAAAAGGGACAAAAAGCCCCAAATTAAAAAAGTAAACTCACTTCTTAATACTCCCTTTGCCACTAGTTCTACTTAGTATTCTTCGACAGCTGCCTTATACCCAATCTCAGCTTCTTCGCAGTTGATAAACCTTCATAATCCTGTGTTTAAATTGAACTTGAACTCTACCTTGCCTTCAGAGCTTATCTGGCTTTTTCGTATCTACCCACCTGGTCTGATATCACCCTGTCCATCAGAGTCAGCAGTCATTTCTGTTTATCCTACCGAACCTGTCTGACTTTTTTACTTTCATACCATGCACATAAATACGATTGACCTTCCACATATGAACTTGACACAAATAAGGAGACTATTTCACAGGAGTGAAGACAGGCAAACCTTAAGACCTGAACTGAGTCACAGTGTGAATCACTCATTTCCACATAAAAAAGGACACTTGACTCAAGTTGTGGTGGAATGAAATGGCCTGCCAGCCAGGCCCAAGTCATCTGAGAGTACTTCTTGGAAAAGACAGATATTAAGGAAGGTAGAGAGAGATATAGGAATTGGGAAATTTGTTGTTTTTGCTGCCTGAGATATTGAAATTTGGAAAAAGATTTTATATCCATAGCAACATTGATATTAGGACAATGGAAAATAGTCAAGGACAAGGAAGGAGACTCAGAATAGATAACTGATATGAGTAGGGCTTTATTTTTGCATTGTTCATCTCTACATTTCTGTCTTTTTCTAAAATTGTAGTTTCCCTTCCAACTGAAGGAGAGCACAGTTTCTACTGAGTAGAAGTACATCACAATTCCTAAAAGAGAAAGAGGTGTTTCTATTCCTCTTTAACCCACTAATACGTGAGAGTACTAATTATTTTTTGTCTTTGCTCACTTACATAGTCCAGTGATGTTTATGATGCAAAGACTGTACTTTGTCTCGCTGAATCTAATATTTAATTAGTTTCATGAAGCTTGAAACAAATCATTTTTAGTAAACCATTTAGACACAAATCATTTGTCAAGAAAAAGGTAGCATAGCCTGTCATCTTTCAATTTTTAAAATTAATGTGATACATAGTTTTACTACTTTGGAGATGTAGTTGTGAGCTCCCCCCTTTGTCATTTCTGACAGTCACTGAAGTCTTGTGTCAGTGATTCACATTGGAACTGTTGTCAAAATACTTGCTTTCCAAGAACCAGCTAAATTTGCCTCAGGAAAGTGTGGTTTTTGTCGTTAACTTTCAGATTATTTAGGCAGCTGTTAGGAAAACAGAATATGCATACACACCTCTCGGGACACATTGGATTCCTCCATACTAAAGGTATATGGCTCAGAAGCATGGAGAGTAGTCATCGGGCTCAATGGAGGAGGAATAACGCTGTTGTGAAATGACTGGTGTCATTGACACAGTGTCAGGAGGCACCTCCGGGAACCAGAAGAGTTATTGCACATGAAATTTTCTCAAGTCACATTCTAGGCTAAGTCGTAGTAAACACGCATATCCCTTCTCAGAGGTGTCCTGACATTTGGAAGCTGGGTTTCTTTTTTTTCTGGGCCAACATTACTCATAACTGCTGTGCAGAATATGTTCAATGAATTTCCATCTATAAAAGCAAAGTAAAATCCCAAGTGCTGTCAAACTGTCAAAATAAAGCAGCTGTCACATTCTTTTAAAGCACTAGAGAAAGGCTTTTTAATAGTCTGGGACCAAAAACTTTAAGTCTTTGTGAAAAATGTTTTTGCAATTACAGGGCTGTATGACAATGGCACTACACAAGGGCAGCTGCGTGGTGGTGATGGGGGATTGCTCCTGTCTTCCTCTTGCTGTTGGTCTTCCATCTGTAGCTCCTGCCTGAGCTTCAGAGGCAGTCGGAAGAGACCAGAAGAAAGGGAAAGAAGCTAAAGGCTGAAAAAAGAAGTGTTCTTAATCAAAAAATGTTCATCAATTTGCACCCTTGTGGCCTAGCAACCACTCGCTTGGAGGTGACAGAGGTGTCTCAGAGGCAGTCTCTGCCTCCTAATGAGTATAAGCTAGTTAGCAGAAGAAAGGAAAATGAGTTGAAGAATAAAGAACAGGATGAGATGAGTGCCAAAGTCAGCACTGGGAGTTGGAGTCACTTGAGGAAGAAGGAAGAATTGGATACTCATTCATTCATGTATTTAATTTCTTTAACCAACTTTAAAAAAAAGTACCTGCAAAGCATCCAAGCAGGATTTAAGAGATGAAAGAACCTATTCATAGGTAACATTTATGCAATGCCTTGCTATGTACCAGGTGCAATTTCAAGGGTTTTACATACATCCTCTCAGTTAATCTTCACTACCCTACAATGTGCAAGATACTGCTTTTATTTTCAGAAAAGAAAATGGAAACATTGAGAGGAGAAGTAAAAAGCCTAAAGCTACAAAATTAGGGACTGCAGAAGTTGGGGTTCAATCCCAGGAAGTCATTTTCTAAAGTCATTCAAGTGCTTATAGTTGGGGGAAGGTATAGAAAAGCTAGTTGATAAAAATTCAGCATTCAAAATGCTTTTCTGGTGTCCCTTTACTTACTGTTATCTCATAAGCATTTTTCCCCTCATGTATTTAAAAGCATTTGAAATACATAAGATTTCAGTGAAGCCAAGCTTTCTTTTCGGGATGATGCTCATTTTAGGACAGACCTGGGCCTGAGAAGTAGATGTCAGAGGTGGGAACTGCAGCCCACAATCCATAGTTGCTGACAGGTGTGTATCACATCGGATGGGGAAGCTACCAGCCTCCATGGGCTGGTGTCAAGGCATCAATGTGGGCAGCAGCAGACTTGAGAGCTCCGAGGTGAGCATTTGGCCTGGGTAATATCCCCAGGCCGGGTGCCCTGCCAATGGGCAGAAACAGGTGGTTGAACAGGAACTGCTCCACTCATCAGGGAGGGGACACTGATGAGGGACAGCAGCTGGGTCGTGTCTGGAGAACGTGCCTCAAGGCAGGTGGGACTCCACAACCTCTGAAATAAACAACTGGGGACTCCCAAGGATGTTTCTTCTTGGGGTTCTCTCATGCCTGAAAGCAACCATGAGCTTTGGGTGGGAGAGTGATCTTTTTTTTTTTAAGAGATGAAAGGGAGGCAGGGGGAGGATCTGGTTTACTGAGGAAGAAGGTGAAGTGTTTATCTTGAAGGGGTGGCAGGACATCCACCGGGGGTTGTTGGGAAGGGAGGACCAGGCCTTAAAAGGAGGGTCACAGTGGGTGACATGGATTCAGGAATTTATGACACTGGCATTTCATTAAAGGCAGGAGAGAGTGTAGAAAGGAAAGTGAAGGATCAACATCCACTTTAAGGATTAGGTAGAAAGAATATATATTCTTTTCTCTCTCTAATCCTTAAAAAAATCTTTTTTTTTTCTTACCCAATTGCAGTAGGTTTAATAGTGGACCCAAAAAGTATGTCCAAGTCGTAACCCCCAGAATATGCAAAGGTGATCTTATTTGGAAAAAGGGTTTTTGCATATTTAATTGTGGATCTTGAGATGAGATCACCCTGGATTTAGGGTGGGCCCTAAATCCTCCTTATAAGAACAGGCGACAAGACCATATGAGGACAGAGAGGCAGAGATATAGATCACAAGTGAATTGCTGGGGAATTTGGCCATTCTCAGGAATCTAGGTGATTTTATGTAAAGTAGATAAATCCTTTGTACAGGAAATTTGCTTTCTGGACTTACTCTTTGATAAATTAAGTTGACTAAAGGAATCCTTTGGGAGAATAAGAGTAAAAATAAAAAGGGAGGAATAAATTTCCCCAAAAAAACAACAAAAAAAGCTTACCCCTTGAATAGAACTGTTGGCACATGGTACCTTTCCAATCAAATTCGTATGGAAATGCATACTTTGACAAATAAAAATTTTTGTGCCATCATTAAGATTTTCCCAGATTAATATAAAGAGAAAAAATACTTTCTCATGCTGCAAGATGACCTCACCGTTGCTAAAGGGAACGGGGTAGAGAGTGCACATAATCCCCAGTACCCTGCACAAGGAAATCTGGTAACTGTCTAGCCCTCTGGGTTATCCTTAAAAACATTCCTGCTCTTCCCTTCTCACTGCTGAGTCTGAGAAGGCAGTTTTGACCTTCAGAACAAAAAGCTTAAGGGATTTAGTTACGATTTTTTTAAGTTATGAAAACATGCTCAGGCAATTAAAATAATTGTGCCTCAATATTCTACATCCAGATATATTCATATCGAGTGTAGAATTTAGTTTTCATTCCTTTAGAGTTTATGGAATCAAAGGGAGAGGAACCAGTTTTCATCCTTTTAGATCAAATTTTCTTTTCTCCTGGGCTTTTGTCTCAATGAGGTAAAAGGCAAATTATTCCGTGGGTCTACAAAAAGCTACCAAGGCATTGCACTTGTCAGCCTACTTCCAAGTCATAGAGAACTGGGCAGATAGACAGAAACATCTTATGTAACCTGAACAAATGTTAACTAAACCATAGAGCCGACCTTTGGCTTAGAATTTAAGTCAGGCAAGGGGCTCAAGTCAAATTGAGGGCTTTGTATAGGAAGTGAGAAAAGCACTGCTACCAGAAGAGCGTATTTGGGGTATCTCATTCAGTCCCTGTTTACAGGAGTAGTTTGTGCTTACCTGTGTGCCCTTTCTAATGGATGGAGACAATTATACCTGTTGAATTATACTCTTCATCACCTGGCTGACTCAATGCTCTTCCAAGCTGTGAATCACAGAGTGGTCTGTGAGGGGAGTAGTGACAACCTTCATGTGTCTGAGCAGCTGCTTAGAACCACCCTGCAGTGGGTTACCTGGTAGGAAGTGGGATGTGTGCTGATTAATCCAGGCTATGCTTCGAAATGGTTTACTTTTACAGTCAAGCCTTTTTTGTTTGTTTGTTTTTGAAAGGAATGTTAGTGAATGTGTGGATTTTCCATTTAACAGAAGTGTACTGAGTCTCCTCTGTATACTGTGCAACTAGTACTGAGGGGTGGAGAAGGTTACAAAGATGAATTAAGATGAATTAAGGTGCCTTGTTCTCAAGGGACAAGAAGATAAGGCAGATATACTAAGTCCTTAGGAGTGATATATTTAATGTGCTAAGCACAGAGAGACTGATCTCTATCTGGGGAAATCAGGGACATCTCCTCAGAGGAGGTGTCATTGTTAGAGTTGGAACAGAAAGGAGGAGATGGACATTTCAACAAATGGCATTAAGTGAAAGTATGGGGGTGGGATTTTTTTGGATGAATCATCAGCTAATCCAGAAGCATGGGGAACATGTACAACATTAGTAAAGCTTGATTGCTTGAGACCAGATTGTGGAAGGCCTTGGATGACAAGCTAAGGGATTTGTACTGTACAGGTGATGGTCATGGGGCATCTATGAAGGATACTGGAGCCAAAGAATGACACGAGTAAAGTTTGTGGGGAAAGCGTGATTTTGCCTAGTTATAGTTAACATGGGAATTAGAGATAAAGAAACTGGAGATGCAAAGACTTTTTTGCAAGGATCTGGCACCAAGATCCTGAGAACTCTTAACCAAAGGTGGTAGTAAGATCTGGAAAGGATTAAGGGGAGAGAGGTTGTGGAGGAAAGAATGGTGGGACTCAGTGTCTTGTAAATACCCATATGTCACAGAATAGAGAAGGCAAAGATAAGTTCCCTAGAAGTGTACATGGAAGAACTGCCAGAAATAGGCAAGGCAAGTGCAGGAACTAATGGAAGATAGGAATCTGAGTTTGATAGACCAGTGGAGCATTTGATTGGAAACTTATGGCAAGTAGTTAGTGCTAGTAATGATGGGCTGGTACTCAGGAAAGGCACTGGGGCTGAGGAAACAGAATTAAGGGTGATGGAATTGGGGTATGACTTATGTGGTAGGAGTTGGAAGGAGGAGTGTCAGGATTTTACAAGAGTGGTTAGGAGGAGGTGAGAAGTAATGATGTGAATGTCACAGAGGAAAATGCTACATCACCTGTAACAAATCAGAACTGGAGAGTGAAGAAATAAAGGTTAATGATGCTCCGGGCTGTAGTGGTGTCATAATGAGACACAGAAATCATGGCTGGGATGGAGGGAGTTTGGGGGCAGGGGCATGCTATTATTGTGGTAGATTGATGGGTAGGGAATGGTGAGAGTGATTTTTTGTTTGTATATTTAATAAAATGCTTGAAGGAGAGTTAACATGCTGTTTCTAACAAACTGTCAGAGATTTGCAAGGGCGTTTGGGATCAGGCTATAGACTTGGGGCAGTTGAAATGAATGAGGAACTGACCAATTAAGTAAAAACAGAAGAGATAGGAACAGAAATTTGGAGTTAGGAAGCTAGAGATAAAAGAGAAATAATGAAGGATCTCTTGAATTTTATCGAAGGATTATTGATTATAACTGTAGGAGACTGAAGGAAGTATAGCAGCTCTGGAAAGAGTGTTTCAAAAAGAAGGTAGCAATGATATTGTCAAATAAGGTGGATGAGAATTGTGAAAAGTCACTGGAATTAGGTTTGGGCGGTGGAGCCAGCGTTTCATTAGAACAGATAAAGAACGGAGGGGACAGGTGTAGGAAGTGGGCCATGGGACCAGCCCTGTCCTTACATAACATTCGTTTTAATTGGTGAGGCTGCATAATGAGTGCATTATGTTCAGTTAACTATGGTTCCTTTTCCTCTGTGGTTTAAAGTTTTTCTTTAGTCTTTCTCTATTAAATCTCTAAGTTTTGTTCTTCCAGAGTCTTTACTCCTTTCATATATCCAACTTCAGAATGTTCTAGATATGACAGTTCTAGAAGCCCATAGACTTCTGTCTTTTCAAATTTGATTCTGAATCTATGAATCAGACCTGAATTAAAATCCAAGAAATTCCTCTAAGTTACCTAGACTAAGAATTCTAATTCTGAAAGCTGTAATTTAAATGCTTTCACCTACATCAATAGCAACACTTTCTTGGCCTGATCTGTCCTTTCAATGTAACTTAAGTCTGAAATCCAGCCCTCTTATTTATATTTCAGTTTTGAGGGTACAAGAAGTAAGATTGGGAGGGTAGGAGACCTCTAGGTCCTCATGAAATACCGATAGCCTGGAGAGGCCTCTGGCAACTGGAAGTGCAAAATCCTCATCTTATGGGAAAAGTTTTGTTTCTAAAGCTCCTTTGTCCTTTGGTTGTGAGAGCACATTTGCCCCTTGACTCACAGCCAGAGCCATAAACAATGGACAAGTTCTTGCAAAGGTCTAGGAGTTGTGTAACCTGTAACATCACTGTAGAACCCAATCTCCATTTCCAATCTTATTCTAAAGGAGACCACCTCAGAATGTCAGGAATACTTACCATCTTTCCACCCCTCAACAATTCTAGGTTCCTTTTCTGCCCACTGCATTTATGTTGTAGGGGTAGGCAGACATTCTTTTGAAAACATAGTGGTGGGTTTAGTCATAGACCCCAGAGCTCCAGAGGGAGGGAGAGCATTGGAGGAACACTGAGGACTGTGTTGGAGCTTTTATCAGGGCCTAGAGGCCCTTAGAAAGGACTATGAAGAGTGCTCAGAACTAACGAAGAGGGCAGACCTAGCAGCATCGGGCCCAAGGGCAAGGATGCAAAGAGGAAATCAAGGTCTTCTAGTGATGTGAGAGGGTAGGGAAGTAGAGCCCTTACCCTTTTTTGAACCTTTTGCCCTTTGTTTTAATTCTCATTTAACTTAATTTAATTTAATTTAATTCTTATAACAGCCCTGAGGAGTGGATAGGTCCTCTGCCCATTTTACAGGTTAGTTAGTTGAGGTTCAGCAAATTAAGGAAATTGTAGGTCTCACTGCAGAGAGGTTGACACAGCTAGGATTTGAACTGAGTCTGCTTGATTCAGAATTCCTTCCCCCATATGACAGTGCCCCGCAGAGGGACAGGAGGAGAACATGTTTAGATGCTTTTCTATGGTTGTATCTGAAAATCCAGGGCCATGTGTTGTATTTCTTTGATTTCTCTTCCCCATTTGTTTCTTGTCTGTGATGTGTTCCTTTGGTTGACACACTACTGCCCATCCCAGGAGATAGCCAGGGTCTGTTTGCATCCAAAGCAGAAAGAGTTTCGACATCTCTGGGCGAGCTGTGTGTGTCTCTTCACTGCATTCTTTCAATCTGGAGGCAGGCGGAGCACAGCTGTGGCTGTTAGGCCAAGAGCACAGCTGTAGTCAGCTGCCAGTTGACACCATGGCACATGGTGTCATGGTCCCATTACTCGAGTGTGTCCTGCTCAGGCCGCTGCGTGATTGGCATTTGCATGGGCCACAGTTGGGGGAAGAATTCTATGTACTTTGTAGGAACAATGTCACCATGCTTCATATTCCATTTGCCTCATGTTCTCATAAAAATATCCCACATCCAAGCTTGTTTGCATAAAATGAAACTGCTGGTTGCCCGATTCATGTCCTACTCTTGAGGAATTCTGGTTATCATTTGACCTGGCGGATTGTCATTGCCTGTGAGATATTTGACCAAAGCTATGTTTCATCTTGATTTTAATGTGGCTAAGTTAAATATGATATATGTTTTTTTTTCAATTAGCAATGTTAAAGTGTAGAAAAATGACCACAAGGTTGATAAATCATTAATATAGTTGGTGGTGATGGCTGGTCGATTATTACCTTGAGAAAAACAACACACTCACTGACACAACCAAGAATAGCAAATGTAAATTCTTCTTACTTAGATATCTCTTTATTAGGCCTCTTCTTCTTCTTTTTTTTAAAATGTAAAATGATGAAATGAAACTGAGGCAAAGTATTTCCTTTTTTTCTATTTTTCAGAAAAAACCACTGTCTGCAATAATAAAGGAAGTCTGTGATGGGTAAGTGTTACTCAGGATTTATCCAGGGAGCTCCAGTCCACAAATTGAAAGGCAAATAAAATATTCTTGAGCAATCATTAAATATTATTCACTAAGTCACTATTTGACCTGCCAAAAGACACCAAGAATTGCTGTGTAAGATTTCCATGCCTTTTCAACCAAAAAAATTATCACTGTTTCTCAAGGAATAGAAAGTGTAGAATGGCTGATATGTGGACACTGGAATTGATATTATTTATTTTGAAAAGTTGTGGTTCATCCATCCTGCTCACTGGTGAGCAGTGTAAGTTCCTGAGGTTAAGTACACACTTCATCTGGTATAAAATGAGAGGGCCACTCAGGTCTCCACAGAAGATAAAATAATTTAAAAGACAGGTCAATGGGTGGTTGTGCTGCCATGTGGAACTCCACAATGATAGTGAACTTTCTTACTTCTCTGGGTTGCTCTAACAATCCAAAGGAAAAGCACATTGATATGGAAGTTGCATGAAGTTTTTTTATTTTTAAAGCAGAAGTGTGAATATAGTATTACCTGGAATTTATTTAAGACCTGGGATCCTCAATTGGAATGTTCCAAGCTACAGCAAGCATACCGATTGGGGACTGTAGACTACAGAGGCAATTAAAATGTAACAATTATCAAAAATTTAAATTGCACTCATTTCCTTTGTTTTCCTCTCTCTGCTCCACTCACTCATTCATAATAGGGAGGAATGGAACTTTATATTTAAATACCCTTCCCTCAAAGCCATGAAGATAAAATGCCTAAAGGTGAGCAATAGGCTTGGAATAACACCTAGATGACCCACATCTGAAATGGTTGGTCTCAGGGTCATGAAAGGGGGGCTAATGCCATTTTGTTTTAGGAACTGCACTGTGGGTATCTTGGGTACTGGCTCAATTCCAATCATAGGGTGTTTATTTCATCTAACTCTATCAAACTATAAACAAGAAAATGTTTTTTGTTTTTCTGATCAGTTTATGCTTGTATTTTTCAGGTGGTCCCTTGCCAACCATGAATACTTTGCACTGCAGCATGCTGATAGTTCAAACTTCTATATCACAGAAAAGGTAGGTCAACTGCATTATTTAATCTGGGACACTTATATTTAAAGGAAATTAAAACATAACTGATGTTTCCTCTACTCAGGACTAAACATGCTGGTCTAAATTTTGCATCTCTACCATCCACAAAAATAGAGTCTGCAAAGCAAACAACTGCTACTTTAGTATTAACAAGGGGATATTTAGCCCATTCAAGAGTGAAGACCAAATATGTTTCTGCGTCCTGTTTTAGCAACAGCATTTGGCTTCTAACTGTGAATTCACTAATTAGCTCTCTTTCTTATTGCTTGGTTAAAGCATTTATTTGATACTTAATGACTTAGTATAGCTTTCCTTTCTCAGATTTTTGTTTTTCAGAATAACCTCTAAGCCCTGCTTAAAGTTATTGAAAGAATGACAAGAAACCATTTCGAAGGTGGCATTGCATAGGCACTGAGTGTTCTGTGGTTCTTGGGAACACTGCTTCCTTCTTGGGTGATTTTAACTCTTTAGGAAGCTTGGAGGAGAAGGAGGGAATTGTGAAGACTACAGTGGCTCTGGCAGCAAGTACAATTAATGTCTTAGAGATCCCTGATAAGAGAAAGGAAAACTAACATTTATTCAGCACCTACTATGTGCCAGGAACTGGGCCAAGCACATTACCTCTGTTTGTTGATTTTGTCCTCAAGACTAACCTGTGATGGAAACCACAGTGGCTTTGGTTAAGAGATAAGAAACTGAATCATAGAAGTCAGATGGCTTGGCCAATATCTCAGGGGTAATAAACCACAGAAAAAAGTGCTTTATTCTTCCCAGATGGTCCCTGGAATTTTCATAACTGATCATGTTTTCTTCTGCACACTGATTGCCAGAAGGCTGAGAGTTAACAAGTGGACTAGATTTCCTGGCCTGTGTTGTATCTATTCCTTTTACTTGTTGCTTTGATTCATTCCGCAAACAGTTTTCTGTCTTTACTTCCCCCTTGCTTCATTTTCTTCAAATATTTCATTCCTTTTATATTTATATAATCTGCATGCTATTCTTGGTGAGATAAAGAGGATATAAATAAATAAAAGTTAAATGTTAGCAGTTGAATGTACTGTTGTTGATACCCTTAAACAGAAGACTGTCTCATTTACCTTGGTTCACCTTTTAAAGGTAGCTAAAATATTGTGACTTTTGGGGTATTATCGGAAAAGATTGGATGGCTGTCTACTATTTAGGATATAATATGAAAAAGTTTAAAAATTATTAAGTGATAAAATTATAGGACAACAGAAGTTATAATAGTGTTTTTCAAGCATCACCATTTAATGAGTAGTGAAATCAATTTAGTTGGTGTTCATAGCATTAAAAATTGGAATATAATAGAGTAGAATAGGTCACAGTACATCACCTGTGTTGTTTCTGAAAAACTTATGTCACACACACACCTGTATATAATACTAGTATATTGTGCTAGTTTTTTACCGTAGGCTGTGCCCCAAAAGCCATTGAGTCACAGTTAACTCTGCCTCTGATTAACTGTATTGGCTTGTGTCCCCTGGTGGCTGTCCTGTCTTCTGTCATTATTCTCAGGAGACCTCAATGTATTGGTGATTACTAAGGATGGAATTCTCAGACTAGAGAACATAAGCATCACAGGGAGAATCATTTTAAAATGTAGGTTTTTCAGATCGCAACCCCAAAGACTCAGAATGAGCAAGCCTTGGATATGGCCTAGGATTTTGCAGTTTAAGAGCCCTCTGTGGAATTCTGATGCAGGTACCCAGGGACCACTTGGAGGAACACTGCTCTCGGGCCCTTTTCTGAAGAGGTGGGACCCGAGTGTCCCAGGCACTGGGCACTATGAACAGAGGTCAAGTGCTAAGTTTCATTTAGGAGGGTGTTTGTGTGTGGCCAATTCGTAGAATAATTTAAAAATTCATGTACTATTTATGCTTTTACTCTAATTAACATTAATATCTAACATTAATATCTAATTTTCTGATATTAACATTAATATCAGAAAATTCAAACTACTCAACAATGGATAAATTATTATTTTATTGGGCATCCTAGTTATTTTCTGAGAGATCTTGTTTGGCCTGAGGAAATCCTTAATGTTGAATTTAAAGGGACTGCCACCTAAATCTGTCTTCAATCTGTCTGTCTCTCTTCATTGGCCAGTAGTGAGGATTCTTCCTTTACTAAAAGTTTAGGGAATGAGAAGCCTCATTTTCCCAATTGCAGCTCTTTATTTGTAAGTAAAATGTCATCACTCTTCCTCCTACAGCTGTCACTGAGCACAGTGTATGCATGTGACACAGAACGTGACACACAAAGGGCAGGAGATGGACCTTGAATCCTGGGTCCACAGGGGCAAACCTGGGCTGCCTTCAGTCTGCGGTTAGGTCTGTCTAGTTCTTTGCAAGTATTCTTAAAAATAGAGCCCATTTCCCTTTTTTTTTTTTTTTTTTTTAAGTAATGTGTTTAGCATCATCTTGGTTACTTACAGCCCAGTGAGTTGTTAGGTGATATTTGTGTTACCATGGTAACTGGTGACTAATTTTCGAAACTTGTGCATGTTCTTAGTTAATGACTTTCCCTTGTATGTGAGGTGGTCTCCCTTCCTCTGACACAGGTAAAATATCACCTGTAATTTTTTTTTTTTTTTTTTTTTTGCGGTACGCGGGCCTCTCACTGCTGTGGCCTCTCCCGTTGCGGAGCACAGGCTCCGGACGCGCAGGCTCAGTGGCCGTGGCTCACGGGCTCAGCCACTCCGCGGCATGTGGGATCTTCCCGGACTGGGGCGCGAACCCGCGTCCCCTGCATTGGCAGGCGGACTCTCAACCACTGCGCCACCAGGAAAGCCCCCCTCACCTGTAATTTTAAAGAAGAAAAATTCTCCAGCCCTGGCTGGACAAGCTAACATATTCTGTAACTGATAGATGCTTGTGATTCTCTACTAAGATCCTCAGGAAGGCACCTCCCCTGCTTTTCTCATGTTATCCAAGCCCATTTTCTGAAATTGTCTTCATTTGCTTATTGGGCCATTAACTTCTGTTTTTCATCGCAGGGGGAAAAATGTCATGTTGTTGAGCAGCGTTCAGCAGAAGCATAGCATGCAAATGCCTTAGAGAAAGTTAAGATTCAGCTATTTACAAGTTCAAATTCTGCCCCAGTAACTTTCATATTTCAGGGTGATGTCTCAGAGACGGAGAGAGAAAATACAAAAGAAAAAGTGAATTGTGTATTTTTCAGCTTTATGGAGGTGTAATTGACAAACAAAATTGTAAGGTATTTAAGCATATGTCATGGTCATTTGATATACATATACATTGTGAAAGGATTCCCATCCTGTTAATTAACATATCCATCATTGCTATTTATTTATTTGGTGAAAACATTTAAATTCTACTTTCTTAGCACATTTCAATTATACAATACAGTGCTATCAACTAAGTCACCATATTTTACATTAGATCCTGAGACCTAAGCATTTTATAACCTGAAATGTTGTACCCTTTTACTTGCTTCTATTTCCCCCAACCCTTCAGCCCCTGGCAACCATTGTTTCTACTCTCTGTTTCAATGAGTTTGACTTTTTTTTTAAGATTCCACGGATAAGTGATTGCATGCAGTGTTTGTCTTTCTCTGACTTGTTTCCCTTAGCATGGTGCCCTCAAGTTTCATCCACGTTGTTGCAAATGGCAGGATTTCCTTCCTTCTCATGGCTGAATAATATTCTATTGTATATATCTACCACATCTTCTTTATCCATTCATACGTTGACATCACTTAGATTGCTTCCATATCTTGGCAGTTGTGAATAATGCTGCGGTGGATATGGGAATACAGGTACCTCTTCGATATCCTGTTTTCATTTCCTTTGGATATATACCCAGAAGTGGGATGGTTGGATCCTTATTGTAGTTCTATTTTTGATTTTTTGAGGAACCTTCATGCTGTTTTCCATAATGCCTATACCAATTTATATTCCCACCAACAGTGTATGGGGGTTCTCTTTTTTTCACATCCTTACCAGCACTTACCTCTCTCTGTTTTTGTTTTTGATAATAACCATTCTAACAGGTATGAGGTGATTTCTCATTGTGGTTTTAATTTGCATTTCCCTGATGATTAGTGATGTTGATTAGTCATATATGTGTTGGCTGTTTGTATGTCTTCTTTGGAAAAATGTCTATTCACTTTCTCTGCCCATTTTAAAAATTGGGCTTTTTTTCTATTGAGTTGTGTGAGTTTGTTACATATTTTGTATATTGACCCCTTATCAGATATATGATTTGCAGATATTTCTCTCTTTTCCACGTACTGCCTTTTCATTTTGTCGATGGTTTCCTTTGCTGTGCAGCTTTTTAATTTGATGTAGTCCCATTTGTTTACTTTAAGTATTCCAGTGGAATTTGTCTTCCGAAAAAGAATTTTAGAGAGAGAGAGGGCTAAGCGTTTTAGTCCATTATCTTCATTCCAGTCTGATGAGGCAGGTTATTATTATCTCCATTTTACAGTGAGGAAAGTGAGACAGAGAGAGATTATGCAACAACCCATTTAGGTCATACAGATGGGCAGTGGTTGAGCTGAGGCTTGGACCCAGGTGGGTCTGCCTCCAAAGCTGCCTATGCCACCTCCTGGTAACCCTCTGTCCCCACTAACTGGGCCCTGGTTTGTTTATGATGCTCCTTTTTTTTTTTTTTTTTGCTGACACCAGGCCAGTGATCCTGATGGTAATTGCCTCAGGACAATAAATATAGGAAGTTAAAGCCTGTGAGCATTGCTTACCAGCTTTAGTCTGTGACCTTTTTATTCCTTAAGAGGATGGCTTGGAGGAAGTTGTAACAGATAATCTTCCACTCACTGGGGGTTAGCAAAACACATTTTCATTTGCCTTTGGTCTGGATTGTATAATTGTCTAAGGTAGTATTATTGCATTAATACCATATTTTTTAGGCAAACAGGAAAATTGCCTTGTCATCCTTAACCCTAAGCATGCAGACAGGTAGGTCCCCAGAAAGCATGGAGCATGGTAGAGGGCACCTTTAGGAGATCGTGTACTTGTGGACAATTGAAGTTCTCTCACGATTTCAGGATGGTATTTTGGTCCCCCTGTGCTAAGACCTACTTCAGAATGTGTGAAGTACAGTGATACACCATGGCAGTATCTTGTTTCTATAAGTTTTTTGTAAGAATAGAGATATCCATTTCTCATCCAGGCCCTCTCTGCAAAGCTGGCCCCAGGAACTTTCGGGGAAAGAAGTGGGGTCATTTGAAGGGCACCCCTTTTTAATGCCATTCCCACTTCCTAGGTGCTCTGTGTTCTCAGGCAGGCCTTGAGCTTCCCCGAATCCCTGGGCAGACAGGGCTTGTGTATCCCTGGGACTTGTATGTCCGACCTGGGTCAGGAGACTACTCAGTCATCGAGTGGAATTCAGTTCACCTGTCACACTTTAAGCACTGGGCTCTACAAAGAGCTCAGTGAGATGAATCCCTTTCAATCTATGCATCCATGGATCTCAGGGTCTAGTGGGGGAAGAATACCTTGAAGTGGGCACAGGTTTTGAGGAAGAAGAGGAAGGAACCAAGTGATTATAGAAGAGAAGAGGGATCCAAAAGGGTCCTGGAGTGGGCTAACCGTGTCTGAACTGAACTTTGAGAAACTAACGGGAAAAGTATTCATTCAAAGACAGGACTCTGTTTGTGAGTTTTAGGCACCTTCTCAGGTCAGCTGGGGCATTAGTCGGGGGGATGGTAACAACTGTCCTGAACATTTGTTGGATGCTTGCTATGTGGCAGGCACTGAGCTAAACGCTTCGCTTCACATGGGCTCTTTGTTGTACTTGAGTCTTCACAGGAAGCCTGTAAACCAGGTTTTATTGTTACCTGCTCCATTCTCTGGAGGGCACAACTGAGGCTCACGGGTGTAAGCAACAGAGCAGGGATGGACACAGGAAGTCTGGCTCCAGAGCCAGTGTCCTGTGCTCTTGGGCCGTGCTGTGGGACAGGCAGGAATCTCGGCAGTTCTCATCATGCTGTGCCACAGATGGAAGGCACACCAGTTCTTGGTGCGGGAGGTGGAAATCCATCTTTCCATCCTCTATTTTACCTCCCTGGTTTCCTCTACAGACAGTCCTCATTCTACTACCTCTTGGTCCTCCAAAAAGCATTTGTTCCTATTTATACCCATGACCCAATAACCCAATTGCATCAGCATTGCTGAGCGAAGTAATTTGCCTTAGAAATTCCCCAGAGATAACACACATTACCAGCAGAGTTTCTTTTCCATTTGGAACGAGGCTGGTGAGCCCAAGGGAGCTGGTTCCATCCCCGTGTGGGAAGGTTGGCTTTGCATAGAGACAATGGTTGGTGCTTCTCAGCTGGGTTGGTTAACCCAAGGGCGTGAGTCCTTATTGGTCACTAAACAAATTGAGCACAGGGGTGTCATGTGACTGCCTCAAGGACACTGTAATGAAAACAGTTCAATGCACTAGACATCTCTGGTGCACTTGCTTCATCTTTTAAAAGTGGCTAAAATATTGTGGGGTTTGGCGTATTATTGGGAAAGGATTGGGGAATTTTCTTCTATATGAGTATAACGTGAAAAGTGTAAAATTGTTTTTGAATGATAAAATTACAGGACAATAGAGGTAATAGTAGGGCTTTTCAAACCATTGGTCATCACTTGTTAGTGGGTGGTAAATCAATTTAGTAGGTTGAAGGAGCATTAAAAAATGGACTATAACAGGATAGAAAACAATCAGAGTGTGTTACATGTGTTGTTTTGTGAAATATTTGTTTCATGTGCATTCATATGTAATACATGTTTAGTCTTATTTTTTACCCTGGGGTCAAAAATGTTTGAAAGTCACTGAAAATATTTACGAGGTGGGGAATTAACTAGGGAGAATAAATGCACATGCTGTATGTTAAGTAGTTTAAGGAAGCCTTGTGTTTGGAATGTGTTCTTCCCTGGAGAAGGTAATACACACACCAGCACCACCAGCACCAGCACCAAACAAAATACAAAGCAAACTGAGGCATGTCTTTTCCTGGGGAGCTGCCGGTCCACTGGCTCCTAGGAGGGGCAGCCTATGGCCTGATGCCATGTGTCCCTTCTCTATTGCCCCCAACAGCTAAGGGGACCAGAAGTTGACACCTTACCCTAGCTGAGCCCCCCTGGCCCCCCGCACCATGCTTCTCTTCTGGGAATCTGAAATTGAGAGGTGAGTTGGGTGATGATGTTTGCTAGAACAGGAAGGTGAGATGGAGTCAAAGCTGCTGTGGTGTCGGGCAGGTGCGTCTTCCTACAAGCTGAGTGTGGGGCTTTGCAGCCCCGGCCATAAGTACAAGTACACAGAGTAACACCAGTCTGCAGAAAGGATTGAGATAAGTGGGGATGAAGGCCTGGGAGGGAGTCAGAGGATGGGCAGAGGGAGCGGCTTCCAATCCTGATTTCCTCTCTGCTTTCTGTTTCCTGTGTTTGCATCCCTGTGAGAGGATATCCTGTGGCTTTTCAGTCCTTCCCCTGAAATCACTGTACTTGGGTCTCCGTTACTCTTTTTTAAAAATTATTTATTTATTTATTTTTGGCTGTGTTGGGTCTTCGTTTCTGTGCGAGGGCTTTCTCTAGTTGCGGCGAGCGGGGGCCACACTTCATCGCAGCGCGCGGGCCTCTCACTGTCGCGGCCTCTCTTGTTGTGGAGCACAAGCTCCAGATGCGCAGGCTCAGTAGTTGTGGCTCACGGGCCTAGTTGCTCCGTGGAATGTGGGATCCTCCCAGACCAGGGCTCGAACCCGTGTCCCCTGCATTGGCAGGCAGATTCTCAACCACTGCACCACCAGGGAAGGCCTCCGTTACTCTTGATCAAAGAACTTTCACTGGGACAGGCATTTTAATTTGAGCAAACCAGAGCCCAGGAACATTGTAAATTTCCTAACCTAGCCACACATCCTATGCGACATTCCTTTTTCTGCTGCTGCTTGTGGTAAAAGATTCTGGATTTGTTCAACAGAAGCCACTGTGGCTGCCTCAGCAAGTTATCCCTCAGCCAGGTGTGATGAGCATGGGTTGTCACCTGCTGATCTGGGCCAGTGCCTCCAGGACTGGCTCTCAGCAGGCAGAAATGGGCAAAGAAAGACGGTCCCGCTTTTCACCTTGCCCTGACTCTTCAGCTCTTCTGGGGCTCCTGGCTCCCAGCATTTCTCTCTTGCTGCCCTGTTACCCCATCTCTTGCCTTTCTCATACCCTGCTGCCTGCTCTCCCTTTGTTAAAGACTCCACATTCACATGTGCCTTGCTGCTGAATTCTTTCTTTTTTGATTTGTAACTGAACCTGACTTCTGGTATGGATGCTCCTTGCCCTACTGGCTGCTTGTATGCCTGTCACCAGCCTTTAGAAAGCACTGGACTCTTCTAGACAGGCTGCTTGTCTTGGATCTGCCAGCTCATAATCTAGGGCTGTCAAAAAAAAAACAGCCATGCCAGGAGGAAAAGAGCCACGCATGCATGTATTCAAGAAAAGAAACTTGTACTGACTTCCCATATGTGCCAAGCGCTGTGCTAAGCTTTTAACATCTTAATTGAGATATAATTCATACACCATAAAAACTACCATTTCAAGTGTACAATGCAATGGCTTCTAGCATATTTACAGAGTTGTACAGTACTTTATGTTTTAGATAGTAAAGCTGTGTCATTTCTCTCCAGGGTATTTTCAGGTTCCAAACCAGAAGCTCTCAGGTGTAAATGGAGATCATGGCCTCAAATCTAGACATGCGGGTCCACTAGATCAAGGCTGCACTTCAAACATTTTTAACAAGTCCAGGTGGTACTAGTGCTCCATTTGAACATTACCCATTAGAAATGTGGGCAGCCTCTGGATCTTTCTCTTTATTCCTGCATGCGATATGTCAGCTGAAGAAAAATGCACGACCTAAAAGTGGCCAGTTATGTTTTATTCAGGGACTTTACTGCGGACTATAGCCCAGGAGACAGCCTCTCAGGTAGCTGTGAGGAACTGTTCCAAAGAGGGAAGGGAGGAACCAGGATACAGAGGAATTTTTGCAAAACAAAAAACAAACCCCAAAACATTTAGTCAAACATCAAAAGATTACTGCTAATCACAAAAAACCAGGCATCTCAAGTTAATGATTTTAGTACTTTCTACATTTGGGAGGATTCAAGAGTCTGGGCTCACTGAAATTATTCCTCAGATATGCATCTTAACCATCTAGGGTCAGTATCCTGTTTTTCTACATCCTGAATTCCCCTCAGGGCACAGGATGGGGGCTGCTGCTGTGGCTGATGGCTTGATGGCAGCAACATTTGTTGTTTACCAGAATGGCAGGTAACATTCTTTGCTTACTGAAATGGCAGGCAACATTTTTTGTCTGCAGAAGAAAACCCACGTTGTGAATTCTTACCGGCTAGAAGTCCTGTGCGCTGCCTGAAGTGGGGACATCATTCTGCTTGGTTTCCACCGTTGCTGAGAGAGAACGAGGTCCAACTTCCTTCCTTAACCTGGCCGTCAGGGCGTGTCACAATCTAGCCCCGGTCGACACATTCAATTTGCCATCTTTTTCTTGTTCTCTCCGCTTTAGCCAAATTGCCTTAATGTTCTCCAAATAAACCTTGCGCTGTCTCCCCCATGTAGCTTTCCTCGCCTGGAATTCAGTCCTGCCTACCCTCCCTCCCTCCGTCCCATTCTGTTTCAGGCACTAGATTAGATGCTGGGAATAAAGACATGAAATGACAGACTCCTTGCTTCTGGGGGAGATGAGTCTTACCAACAAACAAACCCAGGAAGTAATGCCATTAAAACAACTGCCATTTCGGGACAGCCGACCCTCCTCTCCCTCCCAATCCTAAATTGTCTGAGCTGGAAGAAACCATAGCTGCTTGCCTGAAATAATCTTAATCCTGGTGTTGGTGATTAGTGTCTTCATTCAGTCCTTCAGCTCTAAATCTCTTCCCTTCTTCTCTGCTGCTACAGGAATTATTGTCTTTTTATTGTCTCTTAGGTTTATTTGATACTTAAGCAGGATCTGCATGTCTTTATTGTTGCCTTGAAGTGGTACTTAACTATTTGTGTGCAAACTTGTATTTTCCCCTCCCTGGAGTTGCAAGTGCCTTGCAAGCAAAAACTTCGTGTTCTCCCTCTGGGGCCCCTGCAAGTCTCTCGTAGTTCCTTGAACATATTCTTCAGGTGTTCAAAGATTGTTTGTGGATTTTATGTGATGCAGTTTTCTCTGTAAGATAAAAGGTACAATTAGTTGCTTAATAGATTATGTATGATGTTGGCTAATTCAGTTACCAGAATATGCACATAAACTTTCAGATTATTCACAGTAGAGGGATCATAGAGTGAGTAAATGAATCTTAATGCTCCTCTTAGAGTCTTAAGTCAGTGTTAAAAAGTTGGCTTTTAGGGCTTCCCTGGTGGCGCAGTGGTTGGGAGTCCGCCTGCCGATGCAGGGGGCGTGGGTTCGTGCCCCGGTCCGGGAGGATCCCGCGTGCTGCGGAGCAGCTGGGCCCGTGGGCCGTGGCCGCTGGGCTTGTGCGTCCGGAGCCTGTGCTTCGCAACGGGGGCGGGCCGCAACAGTGAGAGGTCTGCGTACCGCAAAAAAAAAAAAAAAAAAAAGTTGGCTTTTAGTATCGCAGGACTGATTAATTATCTTTTCCAAAATAAGTACGTACACACATACATACATACACATAATATTTATACTGTGCTGGATGTCGACTAAAATTTTTAAAGATTCATCAGATTTCATAAGATGACACTTAAACCCAGTCCTATGGATTTAAGTACTCCTTCTTTAGAATAAATGACCTGTTTCTGAGAATTTGGTCAGCTGTATGAACTTATCTCTAGTTCACAGCAATAGCTATGGGGAGGGAAAAATAAGAGACCCTCTGGTACCTCATACAAATAATTCTCCATTAGGCAGATGATCAAAGAGTAATACAATTTCAAAGTCAGTATTATCATTTTTTGTTTTGTTTTGTTTTTTGGGTTTTTTTTTTGCTGTACATGGGCCTCTCACTGTTGTGGACTCTCCCGTTGCGGAGCACAGGCTCCGGATGTGCAGGCTCAGCGGCCATGGCTCACGGGCCCAGCCACTCCGTGGCATGTGGGACCTTCCTGGACTGGGGCACAAACCCGTGTCCCCTGCATCGGCAGGCGGACTCTCAACCACTGCACCACCAGGGAAGCCCAGTATTATCATTTTTATTTTCATTATAGCAAACAACAACTTCTGAGAACCAAACTGTAGTTTTGACAGATAATTTACCCCCAATTTTATGATTTTTGTTGTTCAGTTCTGAGAAAGTGAGTTTTACTTTATTTCACCCTGCCCCCAGAATATCAATATCCATTGATATTCTTGTAGTTCACCCATCTTTGGTTCTTTATTTCCGGCAGTTGGCTCTGTGGAAGCAGTGATCATGGAAGAGTAGAGAGATTTCTAGGCTTAAATACATGCTTTAGAGTTTCCATGAAGGAAAACATGGGCAGTGACTTCGAAACCTTGTCAGCATTTTCTCCCCACTCCACATACTCTTTTTCATTAAATGAAGGAGAAACTTAGGATAGTCACACTCCACTGTGGTGACACATTTTCCAATAACCAAGGAACAATTGAATGCAAGTGTTTGCAGTTGGAATTATATGTACATACGGTGAAAGCCAGTCACTAAGAACAGAGGTTGTAGCAAGAATCTTGAGCAACAGGAAAAGCACTTTGGAATTTGTCATATTGTGTTTTCTGTGTCTTAGTCCTTTCAGCTTGGCTAACAAAAATACCATAGACTGAGTGTCTTACAAACAACAGTTTTGGAGGCTGGTAGTTCAAGATGAAGGCGCTGGAGATTCAGTGCTTGGTGAAGGGCTGCTTCCTGGTTCATAGATGGCCTTCTGTCGCTGTGACCTCATAAGGCAGAAAGGGAGAGTCAGCTTTCATAAGGGCACTAATCCCATTCATGAGGGCTCCCCTCTCATGATCTAATCACCTCCCAAAGGCCACACCTCATAATAGCATCACACTGGGCATTAGGATTTAACAAATGACTTTTGGGTGGACACAAACATTTAGTCTATAGCAACGTGCCACATGTGAACCAGGAAAGTTTTATTATCATCCCCCAAGTATGTAGTTAGTTAGTATCACAGGACTGATTAATTATCTTTTCCAAAGTAGTTAGTATCTTACATTTTGAGTTTCTCCAAGACAGGAACCAAAAGATTATTAATATTATTCATATTTACTTTAAGAACATATTGGATTTTTCCCAGTTCAGTCGTCAAAGACAAAAGGCTGCAGTTGAGCTAAGGGAAGGATGATAGCCACATGACATACTTGGGTATTTGGTTCCTGGGATGTTGTTTGGGATAGATGATAAGTACTACTCTTGGGTTCCCTCAGCCCTTTCTCAATTCATCAAGCCCAACTCGGGAAAATTGAAGTATACTCACACACTGGTACACATGCATACATGCATCAGACTGTCCTAACTTTCCCCAGGAGCTATCCAGCCCTGCCATTAGGCTTCAGCCAGCTGTTTTCTTTTCTGGGAATGTCGCCCCACCTCTCTCCTGGTACCTTTGCTCTTAGTGACTCAAACTAAATTGGCATTAAACTTTCTGAAGTCTCTAAAAACATTTTTGGGGTGTTTTTAGAGTTTTCTAATTAAGAGTTTGGGAATTGGATGGGAGCTATCATTTAAAATCATTTAGTGCTTTTCCTCTAGAGAGGACTTGGAAGAGTATATACTTATTTCAGGATGAAGTAAAAAAAAAAAAGACAATCCAAGTTGAGTAATACAAATGCGAGGGAGCAGGGGAGAGGAGGGTACTGACTGCCACCAGCATTACTCAGATGTCAGTGGGTTTTATGTCATGTTATTTAATGTTTACCACCGACTGTTGGATAGAGGCTATAACAAGATGATTGCACAGGCGGCTAACTTTTTTGCTTAGGCTCCCTAGCTTGTGTTTGGTAAGATACTACTGCTTCTAGAATTGCAGGCAAAGATAAATGCCAGAGGTCATGATAATTCCATGTTCTCCAGTTCAGCTATTAAACAAATGAATAGATTGACTCAAGTACTGAAACATTTAACTGTGTAATGCTCAGATACAGGATGAATGACACATGGGTTTCCTGCAAAGGCAGGCACTTGTTTACCAGAAATGATCCTAGAAACACCAGAACACCCCTTCTAAAGAAAACAAACAACAGTAAAAAGCAAAAACCCATTATCAGTAGAGGAGGCTAGTTCTGAGAATGGCTCTGCGACTCTTACATTGTGTTCCAAAGCCAGAAACCTAATTGCAGATTTCCTAAGTACAATCCCATTCATGTTTTTTATACTCTAGGAATGAGGTTTAGTTTTGAATAGCTATTGGACTATGTTTCTCAAAGTTTTAAGTTGAAGACAAAATATATACATTGTGCCAAAGGTAACAAAAAAGTCATGAAACAATAGTCACCGAAATGCGTTTTCATTGTTGTTGTTATTTTTAGTCTATTATTTTCTCTTTTGTTTTATGTTTTTTCAATGTTTGCTAGGATCCATCGACTTCATGACTATTACTGATTGTGATCCATAGTGTGAAAAACATTTCATTACATTCTTTGCTGTACAATGTCACAAAGTTAGATATCCTCACTTTACTATCCCAGTATCTAGAGCAATGCTCAAAAAATATTTATTTAATGAAAATATGAATACCCAGTACAACAGTAAATCAGTGACTCAAGGGCAGACTTGAGGGATAGGCATGAACAAAAGGAAGAAGAGAAATAAAAGAAAAAGATACAAAAAAAAGATACAAAATTTGGTAGAAAGACTGGGGAGAGGGCAGAGGAAGGAGTTCTTGCCTCAACCCAAGAAAGGTAGTATGCCTGCAGCTGTTTTCTGGATATAGCACTCTGTGACATTTGGGGTTCTAGGATGCCCACACACTTTCCACTGTGATCAGAGTTAAGTTACAGTAATAACTATTGCATGACCATTTCTTTTTATCTCCATAGTTCCATTCATTTTTGCATTAAAAATACCCCATATTTAGTAACCTAAAGCAAAACCCATTATTAGTGGAGATGATACTTACTGATTCCCTGGGTGAGGCATTTGGACATGGCAAAGCAGGGATGATGGCTTGTCTCTGATGATGTCTGGAGTCTCATCTGGGAAGGCACAAATACCTGGGGGCTGGAATCATTTGGAAGCTTCTTCACTTACGTGTCTGGCTCCTGGGCTGGGATGACGCAAAGGCAGAGCTCAGTTGGGACTGTACACTGGAGTGCCTACCTGTGGTCTTTCCATGTGGCTTGGGCTTCCTCACAGCATGGTGGCAATGTTCCTAGAAGCTCCCTGAGAGGGCATTTCCTGAGAGCCAATATTCCAGGAGAACCAAGCAGAAGCTGTATGGCTCTTTATGACCTAGCCTTGGAAGTTCTGTAGAATCCTCTGCTGTACTCTATTGCTGAAATTAGTCATAACCCTCCCCAGATTCAAGGGGAGAAGACATGGGCTCCTCCTCTCTATGGAAAGGATGGCAGACAACTTTGGGGCTTTTTAATTAAACCACCATATGCCATATCCCATTACCTTTCTTTTTCAGGAAAAAGCTGTTAGATAGAGTTACCATTTTCCAGAAGTTATCCAAAGATTAAACTTATCTTTTACTTTTGCCAGATTTCAACTGTTTAAGCTAAGAGGAAGAAGAAAAGGTAGTTAAAATAAGAAATATAGAAGGAAGTTTAGAGCATTAAAACATAGAGCAGCAATGAGTTGATTTTCCACATTGATAAAAGATACAGGAGGAGGAACAATTTATTGCTTCTTTTTCTTAAGGGTGGAGAGGGGAAGTTGGGTAAATTGAGCAAGTGTTCAGAGGGATTTAGAGGGAATTAGGCACCTTGATATTTACGCCTTCTTTTGAGTATAATTCTTGGGGAAATGGGTTTACCTCCTTTGCTGTGTCTGAAGATTAAAGTTAAAAAATAAGTGCTTTGTTACCATCAACTCCACTTGTAAACCAGTAACTGCTCTTCATTTATCAAAGACAGTCTTGTGCTTGGTACTGTGACTAAAGAGAAAGCTGAAAAATACCTGGTTTGTTAATTGCAGTCCTATCAAGTCTCTAGGGCTGATGCAGGGCAGGTTAACCTTGGTTATCAAGTACCTTCTTCAATCACTTCTCACTTTTACAGGGGAAAAATACAAAAAAGACACAAAACTTTAAAAGTGATTCATTGTCATCTTATCTAAGCTTTTCCATTTCACTTAGAGATGAATAGGAAGGGATGGTTCCTCCTCTATTCTTATTTTTTAAATGTATTTCTTCTCTTTTCTCATTGTTAGTCTGCTCCCTATTGTTTATTTTTAATTCTCCTCTGACCCTGTTTCTTCCTGCTGACCCCTTCCTTCCTTCCTTCTTTCCTTTCTGTTAGTCTGTAACTCTATTTTTCTTTCATTCCATCTTTCCTCACTACCATCTCCTTTTTTAGGTCATTAGCCATCTTTTTAAAAATTTCTCTTCCTAGTCTCTGTTCATCTACTTTTCTTTCTCTCCTCTATGTTCAGATGCCCTCCCTCTTGAAACTTTAGACTTGCAAGCACTGTAGTTTAGATTTTTAGGTATAAAAAAATAGTGAGGTGCCACTTTACTAATATAATGCAACTTACATAAAACTTTCCTTTTTTCAGTATCTGCTACTCCTAAGCAAACAGATATGAAATCTCAAGTTTCATTAAAAAATTTACATAAACAGATAAGCATATTGGAGACATATTAGAAGTAAAAAAAAGAGTAAAAATTGTTTTAATTATCAGAATCCTAGTGCTCAGAGAAAACCACTGACGTTTTAGTATATACACTTCAAAATTTGAGTTTGAGTGTGCATTTGTTTTGTAAAATGTGATCATAGCATACACATTCTTTCATAACTTGCATTTTAACTTAATATATAGCGGGCATCTTAACATGTTAGTGTACTCTGCCTACTTCACTGTGTAATGAAGATTAAATTGGATAATGCTGGCAAAACACTTTGCCAGGCGCTTAGCTCACGGTCACCCCTCAGTGAGTCATATTTCCTATTTATTCGTCAAACTTAATGGCTGAGAAGTATTGAACTCAGTTTTTTTTTTTTTTTTTTTTTTTTTTTTTTTTTTTGCGGTATGCGGGCCTCTCACTGTTGCGGCCTCTCCCGTTGCGGAGCACAGGCTCCGGACGCGCAGGCCCAGCGGCCATGGCTCACGGGCCCAGCCGCTCCGCGGCACATGGGATCCTCCCAGACCGGGGCACGAACCCGTATCCCCTGCATCGGCAGGCGGACTCTCAACCACTGCGCCACCAGGGAGGCCCTGAACTCAGTTTTTAAGTCAGTTCTTTTTGTTTTAATTTTTAGATTGTTTGCTTTTTTTCTTTCTTCCTCTTTCTCTCTCTCTCTTTTCTTTAAATAACACTGAAGTGTCCATTCCTTAAACTGAGTCTTTGTGTAATTCCTTAACCATTTCCTTACAAAATATCAATAGAAGTTGAATGAAGAGTCAAACTGGGTTGTCCTGACTTAATTCAACCACTGCTTACTGATGACCCCCTGGGTGCCAGGCCCTTTCATGAGTGATTTCATTTAAGCAATTAGGGCTCACAGAGGTCTTGGGAGGTTTTGGAGTTTAGGTCACACAACTATGAGTGTCATCTTTGGAACTGAAACTGAGATCTATATTATTGTGAAGAACGTTCCATTTCAGGGGATTTTAGGGATGGTTCATGAATCGCAGAAGTATTTGATATATCTGGCCTTTTAAACGGTTATTTTGAACTTTTTCAACATGAATAAAAAATCAACATAAACTGTAGTAATAACCTTATTATTATTAACTTAAGCTGTTGGGTTAAGTTGACTTTAGGTGGACCTCAACATGAAGCATTTTATTTCCTTTATCCTTGTGCATACATTTACACTTCTTATAAACGTGTCATTGACTGGGAAGATTGGAGTGTTTTATTTTAAATCAGGCATGAATCTACCCACTCGAGTAAAATCATCTAAGTAAGTTTACCTGTGCCGCACCTGAGTACCTGGTTCATGTACAGTCAGGGCTAGTTCAGGCTTCTCGGCTTGGCCGCATGTCAGGTGTCCAGTAACAGGGGAAGACCCAATTTTATTCCTTTATGTAAGTTTGGGGTGCTTTTTTGCCTGACCTCCAGTATTTATTATGAGGAATGAGAGTTGAGGTTAGATGTTAGTTATACAGATCTGAAAGAAAAAAATGCCCTATTGTTCCCTTTCCAAGCATCTGGAGAAACTCCTGAGATTTAAAGGTTACCATTGACAGCTACATATCTGGGTATGGTAGGCAGAATTCTAAGGTGGCGCCCAAGATTCCCATCCCCTACTGTTGCATGCCCCATACAAATCCTTCCTCTTGAGTGTGGTCTGGACCTGTGAATCTGAAGGGATGTCACTCAGGTGATTACATCACAGTTTGTCAAAGGGATTTGCAGATACAGTTAAGGTCCATAAACACTTGACTTTGGGTTGGCTTTGGGTTCATCAAAAGGGGGATTAGCCTTGTGCATCTGACTTAATCAGATGGGCCCTTTAAAGAAGGTGAAACATTAAAGCGATGCTCTCCTGTTGGCCTGAGAAGGTGCAAATTGCCAGGTTGTGGAGAAGGCTACAGGGTAAGGACCTGAGAGCAGCCTCTGGGAGTTGAGTGTGATCCCTGGTCAACAGCTGGTGAGGAAATGGGAGGAAGTGGGAGGAAGTGGGATCCTTAGTCAAACAACCACAGGAAACAAATTAAGTAGCAACTGGAATGAACTTGGAAGTGGCCTCTGAGTTCCAAATAAGGATGCAGCCATCTGACACCTTGATTTCAGCCCTGTGTGACCCTGAGCAGAGGACCCAGTTAAAATGTGCTACCCTCCTGACCCCATAGAAACTCCGACATCATACATTTGTTTCAGCTTCTGAGGTTTTGGTAATTTGTTTTGTAACAATAGAAAATGAGCACATTGTGTGAATGTATCCAGATTTTCTCTACATTGAATAAGATAACAGAACACAAAAGCAAATTGAATGTGGAAGCTTGTTATATTATTGTAATGATCATCCATAATGCCAGATATTAAATTTTTATGTTAATAAAAAAACCTCATTATTCCTGCTGATTACCTTAAAAAATATACATTTACAAACCTAAGCTCGTAAAACATGTTAATATTAATACAATACCTCTTTGTCTATTTTAGGTTCTGAGGGATTCTTTTTTCCTTTTCTAGAACAAAAAGATTCCATTATTTGAAAACCACTGGCTTGACTAATAGGCACTTTTTAAAAAGACTGCATTTTGGTTGTTTTAAGAATGTAACTGTTGGCAGGGAAAAGAAGAGCGGGATTGTGCAAGGCTAATTTATAGTCAGCACATTGGTTTTAAATATATGTTTATCTTTAATTGTTCCTTCATTACAAAGTAATGCATGGATGTAAGAAATCCAGCCATTACTTTTGATTTAGACAGATGAGTTTCACACTAGTGATTGTTTTTAAATCAGAAGTCATTTAAATAGTAATTTAAAACTTCTAAAGCATGCAATATTTCAAACCTCTCAAAAAGTACAGAAAATGATATAACTGATACCCATACACCCAATCATCTAGATGTTAATAGAGGTTAACATTTTGCCTGTTGCTTCAGGTTTTCTTTTTTAGAAAAGTGCAAATCCAGCTGCAATGCTCTTCTATCATTTCTCCTGTCTCTCCTCCTATTCCTCCCTCCCAAGAGGTAAATACTAGCCTGAAATGGATGTATATTATTCTCATGAATGTTTTATAGATTTTCTACATATGTATGTATTCATGAATAATATAGAGAATTGTTTTATACTTTAAAATTTAAATGATTGGTATCATACGGAAGGTAACATTATGCAATTTCATTTTTTCACTCAAAGTTATATTTTTGAGATAAATAATGAATAATGTCCCGTGGCATGAATAAAGCACAGTTGATTATCCTTTTTTCTGCTAATAAGCAGCTGTTTCCCCAATTTTGGTGTCACAAATAGTACTGTCATGAATATTCTTGTTCATGTATTCATGTGATTCCATTTGAACATTTCTCTAGAACAGAAAGTAGGAAGCTGTTGGGTTGAATCTTTAACTTTGCTAGGAGTTGCCAAACTGCTTTCCAAAGCGGTTCTGCTAGACTGGTCCCACCCACAAAGTAGAGTTCCTCTTCCCTTCTTTTCACCCTGTGTTTGTTGTCATAGTCCTGCTAATGCTAGCCAACTGGATGGCGGTGGGGGGGGGGCATGCGACTTCTTGTGGCTTTAATGTGTATTTCCCTAATTGCTGAGGCTGAGCCTATTTCCTATGTTTGTTATGCTTCAGATTTCCCTTCTACAAACTGCCTGTACAGTCTTTGTGGAATAGTGGGAAGGGAGTGTTTTATTCTCATTGATTTATAGGAGTTCTTTAGGATATGGACAATTCTTTTTTATCTAGCTACCCCTAGTCCACTAGTCCATAACTGTTTAATTTTCTATGGTGTCTCTCGTCAAACAGAAGTTAATAAGACCATTTTAATATCAGATTGATCACTTTTCCCTTTATTCCTTGGGCTACTTATGTTTTGTTTAAAAGCACTTCCACTAGTCATGTATTATAAAGGTATTCTCTTTTATTTTCTTGCAGAAGTTAGAGAGTCTTGATTTTCGTATAGATCATTAATGCATTTTGAAAGAGAGAGAGAGAGAGAGAGTGTGTGTGTGTGTGTGTGTGTGTGCGTGCGTGCATGTTTCTATTAGGTAGGGATCTAATTTTATCTTTTTCCTCATAGCACCTTTTATTGAGTAATTCATTACCTATCTTCCCACCCTCATGATTTACATCGTCACCTCTGTAGTGAGTCAAGTTTCCGTGATTATAGGCATCTCAGTGGCTTTCTGCTTTTTTGTTCCTTACCATACAGCTTTGAGCACTTACAACTCAGTAACAAGACTTGATGTTTAGTGGGATGAATCTGTCTTCTTTTCCTTTATCAAAATCACCCTGCGTAGTGTAAGTCTTTTACTTTGCCAAATGAATTTTAGCATCAGTTTGTCAAATCCTGCAAAAATTTTGATTAAAATGGAATTAACTTATGTATTAATTTTGGAGGGAAATTGCTTTCATTAGCATATTGTTTATCTCATCCACGAAAACAATATATTTTTCCATTTATTAGAATGTTCCTTAAACTTTTTCAACAAAGTCATAATTTTTACCTCAAAGTTCTTGTATATATTTAGTAATATATGTGCCTAGGTACCTCATAATTTTGTGTCTATCATAAATCGTATCTGTTTTTAAGCACTTCCACTCTTTATGACTATTTATGTACGATTTATTGAGTGTTTGCTGTGTACAAGGCTTTCTGTTGAGCTTAATTTCTGCAAATACACCGAGATGTATTTATCAGTGTATTTCTTGTTTTTTATTATTAACAAAATTAAGTATCAGAGAGATTAAGTAACCTGATGATTATATATGATTAACTGTATAGCCTAGATTTTAACTCAGTTTTATCTAAATCTTTTATCTAAATCTTTACCTTTTGCTAAAAGCCTTTTCTTTTAAATCAGCTAATGTTTCTCTGATGTATGTCATCTTGTTTCACAGTATCTTTTTATAGTAAAAACCCAAAATCTCATTACAGAGTCTCTATGTGAAAAAGGCATTTATTTCACCAAGTAGAAGTCCCTTCATACCAGTTAGTTAGACACGTTTATGGCAGAGAATAAGTCTATAAAGGAAATGTTTCTCTGGCTGTTATTTTTGGATCAACTCTTAAGGAAAACACCTGTCCTAATTGACTTAGTGTGTTCTTTTTCTTGCTCACTACTTCACTTGTGCTTAGAGGAATTTAGGGTGAGTCCTCCCGACAAGACAGATAGCTTCTTAGAGGCAAGGCCTGGATGTCCAAGTGCAGGGTGGATGCTCCAGTGAAAAGAAAGAAGAAAAGCTAAGATGTAGATGAGCTTTTTCATACATTTAAAGTTTTTTTAAATTGACACAACATTATGTTAATTTCAGGTGTACAGCATAATGATTCAGCATTATGTATATTGTGAAATTATCACCACAATAAGTCTGGTTAACACCCCTTACCATATGTAGTTAACAATTTTTTTCTTAGCAACTTTCAAATATGCAATACAGTATTATTAACTGTAGTCACCGTGCTGTACATGACATTCCCATCACTTGTTTACTTTATAACTGGAAATTTGTGCCTTTGACTCCGTTCACCCATTTTGCCCACCCCATACTCCCCGCCTCTGGCAACCACCAATCTGATCTGTTCTCTGTATCTATGAACTAGAGTTTTGTTTGCTTTTTTTTGTGTGTGTGTGAAGATTCCACATATGAGTGAGATATACAGTATTTACCTTTGTCTGACTTATTTCACTTAGCATAATATCCTTAGGGTCCATCCATATTGTAGCTAATGACAGGATTTCCTGTTTCTCATGGCTGAATGATATTTCATTGTATATATGTATACCACATTTTCTTTATCCATTCATTCATCAGTGGACACTTAGGTTTCCATATCTGGGCTATTATGAATAATGATGCAGTAAACATGGAGGTGCATATATCTTTTCAAGTCAGTGGTTTCATTTTCTTTGGATAAATACCCAGAAGTGGGATTGTGGGATCATATGGTAGTTCTATTTTTAACTTTTTGAGGACCCTTCATACTATTTTCCATAGTGGCTGCACCAATTTACATTCCCACCAGCAGTGCACAAGGGTTCCCTTTTCTCTACATCTTTGCAAACACTTGTTATTATTTTATCTTTTTGATGATAGCCAATGAAAACAGGTGTGAGGCAATATCTCATTGTGGTTTTAATTTGCATTTCCCTCATGATTAGGGTTGTTGAGCATCTTTTCATGTACCTCTTGGCCATTTTCCTTTGGAAGAAAATGTCTACTCAGTTCCTCTGCCCATTTTTTTTTCATCAGATTGTTTTTTTGCTATTGACTTGTAAGAGTTCTTCATATATTTTGGATATTAACCCCTTCTCAGATACATGATTTGTAAATCATTTGTAAATTATTTTTTGCCATTCAGTATGTTGCTTTTTCATTTTGTTGATGGTTTCCTTTGCTGTGCAGAAGCTTTTTAATTTGATGTAGTCCCACTTGTTTATTTTTTTTACTTTTGTTGCCTTTGCTTTTAGTGTCAAATCTAAAAAGTCCAAGACCCATGTCAAGAAGCTTACTGCCTCTGTTTTCTTCTAGAATTTTTATGGTAATACTTTCAAAGTTTTGACTGTTTATTTCCCTCCTCTTTCATTTATCATCCATACTGACTTCTCTGGAGAAGTCTACTTAAACTCTAATTTTTCTCCTAGTGCAAGAAGGAAGAAGAGATAGGATAGAAGGGAAGAACCTCTAGTGGGATTCCAGCTAAAGCCCATTTGTTCTCTAGTGTGTCCTGTTGGGTACTTTCACTTCCAACACTGAGGCCAATCCTGCTTTTCTAAGGCCTCTATCTGGCCTCTTCTCATCACTGGGCCCTTCCTCTTAGGGCTGAAACAGGTGAGTTTCTGGGAGTGGTTCTGGATGGTTTTGTGAGCGTCAGAGCTCAGTTGTAGATGTCTGGGACTGTTTGTAACTCTGCTTCTGTGCTAGAGCAGCCTGATGCTGTGGCTTAGGTGAACAATATGGTAGAATATGGTTCACTTCCATTCAGGACATTATTGAGGACACAAGGATTGATAGTGGAACATGAGCAATTATACTTCAGTTATCCCTTTTAAAAAATGCTTAATGATACACGTGCCTCCTAGTAGGCATGAAATAAATAGCTACTGGTTGACTGAAGATTGTAGAATAGGGAAGGAAAGGAAAGATGGTCTGAGATTTATCTGAATTGTGGGAGGAAGAAAGGGACAGTATTTCTGTCTTTGAAGACATAAGTGGCCAGTTAGTTTTAGTTTACAGATATATTCTGGCTATTGCTTTAGGTCCTATAACGATTAAAATATCCATTCCATTCATTCAAAAAGTATGTATTGAGCACGTTTTACATACAAGGCACTGTTTTTGACACTGGTGATGATCAAAACCTGAAGATGCCCACTCCTCTCATGTATATGTTCTCATGGGTGTGGGTGGAGACAGACAGGAGATTTTTAAAAAAATGAACAAGGTATTTTCAGATTGGAGTAAGTGCTCTGAAGGAAATAAATGGGGTAACATGATAAAGATTTGGGGGCAGAGTTTGTTAGGCAGGCATTGCTGTTGAGCTTAGTCTGCCAGGCTAGCCATGTAATTTAGGTTCAAGAATGGGTCAGAAATACGACTTGACTTGGTTTAAATTTCCAAATAACCAGATATGGATGAAATAAGGCTACAGGAGAGTGGGCATGGTTTCCAGAATTGGGGGCTTCTTCCTCCAATTACGTGCACCCCAAGAAACGAACTTACACTCCTGCTCTAAGGCTTCAATTCTGCTGTCAGCGTTCGTGTTACCCAAGGTTAATGTCTGGGTTCTGGGTGTTCACGTTGGGATTGTGCCAGCTCTGGGGCAATCTGCATCTCTCTGCAAGGCCCCAGATGTCCATCTGTGGCCAAGATTGCTGTAAAGCATCAGGGAGTGTCCTTCTAAAGAGGTAACATTTGTGCCAAGACTTGAGAGTCACAAGGAGGCAGATCATAGCATTGCAGGAAAAGGCACAACCAGTACAGAAGCCTTGAAGCACGAAGGGCTTGGTGTGATACGGAACAAAAGGGAACAGGATAGTGAGCTGGGGAGTGGGGGAGTATCAGATATGATTGTTAGAGGTTGGCCAGGGCCACATCGGGAGTTTTTTAAACCATTGTAGGAATAGGGATTTTCTTCTAAGTACAGTGGAGAGCCACTGTTTTAACCCAGGCTCCATGAACTTGTATAGGAAGAAAGTTATAACTGTATGAAAACAAAAATTTTGCATTATTTCAATGATGAATGTAGACAACCAGCCATGATAGTATAAACAGTATCTGTATTGATGTTACCAGTAGAAATCATAGATATTTCCACTTATTACTGTTATTGCAGTGATCTCAAAATGTCATTTATGATCATTACACTAATTAGAAATTACAGTAGTTATTAGCGCTTATAATGTATTTTGTTATTTCATGCATTAATAAAGGCACCATTGAACTATATAGCCTGTGGACCAAATCCAGGCTGCCACCTGGTTTTGTAAATAAAGTTTATTGGAATACAGCCATGCCCATTCATTTATGTATCATAGTTGCAAAAGAAAATTTCTTTCCCTGCAATGCCTAAACTACTTAGTATCTGACTCTTTCTGGAAAAAGTTTGCTGATACCTGTACTGATAAAGCAGCATATATATTTGGTACAATTTAAAAAATTGGGTAACTGTTGGTTTCTTTGCAAGCTCATGTGTTTTATTTTATGCATTTGAAAACGTTATTTATAGAAGTGACCCATAGGCTTCACCAGACAGCCAAAACATCCCTGACCAGGGGGCAAAAAGAAAGGAAAAAGAATCCCTGCCCTGCGGTGTTCCAGGCAGGGAGACAAAATGGCTTGATCTGTATTTCCTCTGCCTTCCCCCTTCTTGATCTGGCAAATTTTTCATGTTTTCAGTACCCAGTACCTAAGCTGCCTCTTCTTTATGGATGATGTTTTGAGTCCTTCCCTTGTGCCAGGCAGGGTCTTTATTAGGACTGTCTAATTTAATGCCCATGACAACACCATATGGTCTAGGTGTGACGGTCTTCATGCAGCAGTGAGGGAGGCTCAGAGGTGTTGTCAAGCCCATGTATTAATTTACCGAATGTTCACTGAGCACCTGCTATATGCCAGGCTCTGTGCCAAATGCCCAGGTGACAAAGCTGT
Source organism: Mesoplodon bidens (assembly GCF_964165515.1). NCBI lineage: Eukaryota > Metazoa > Chordata > Mammalia > Artiodactyla > Ziphiidae > Mesoplodon > Mesoplodon bidens. Next base: position 66,221,866 of record NC_138166.1, on the reverse strand, counting down.
CCGTGATGATGCCAAGGTTTGAATCAGGCCCGTCTGATGCCAGTGTTGGGGAGGCTCACATCACAGCAGGTGATGTTCAGGATGACAGGTGACGCCACACTGTCTCTTTGAAGCCAGACAGCAAGCAGCCAGCAAACTCGGTCACTCTTCCTTCTCTTGTGTTTCCATCCCACTTTACTCCATAGCTCCCTCTGCTCTAAAGGTTTATGTCTCGTTCTCACTCCTTAGTTTGTTGTTTGCATCAGCTTTGCCTAGAATAGACCATGGAGTTGGTATTTTCCCAGCTGTAGCAGCAACCTTAGGGATCCCTGCCAATGCCACTGGAATGGCCCTTTAAAATCTTTCTTTTTTGCAAGCATGAGCTTCTTTCCTGTAAGTGCATCTCTCTTCTCCAGCATTTTGTGGATTTCTAAGACCACAGGCTCTAATTTGCCCATCGCAACCCAGGTTTAAACATTTGCACATGTCATTTGATTGAGGGGTAGGTTAAAATTGATAGCAGGAGGGCCTGGCAATCAAGTCTCTATCTCAAATGAATAGAAAAATGGGACTGTAGGGCAAGGCCTGGTCACCGTGGTTCACCCCAGCTTGTGCAAGTCCTTCTGTCCAAAACCAGGGAGGTTGCTTTCTCCCCTAGAAACGTAGCCAATGTTCATTAGCTGGGTTGGGCAAGTACAGTATCAGGCATTTTTCTTAATTTCTTTTCTTTTTTCACATGTTGCAAGTGAAGAGCATTGTTCACCTGATTATCTACCTGGGCACCAGCAATTTATCAGTATATACACACATATTTCATCAATTTGAACTCATACTGCAATACTGTTTTGCAACCTACATTTTTCACTTGCTAACTAAAAACAATGCAGGAGGCTGCAAATAAGAAAAGAGTTTATTTGGGGTCTTAAGAATTGCAATTCGGAAGACACAGGTTGGGATAACCCTGAAAGAGCGTTCTGGAAGAGAAAGAGTCAGGGGCTTATAAAGACAAAAAGCCACCAGATTGTTAAAAGTTGCCTGGGGTGAGAGCTGTGGTTGACTCTGACGTGAATCAGAAAATATTTGTCCTTAAGGAACCACAAGCTGTTTTAGGATAGGGGTCCAATAAGTCGATAGACCATCACAAGTTATTTTAGGATAAGGGTCCGATAAGTATCTTGAATTTCTGGCAGGTGTTCTGGATCCCTTCATCAGGTCAAAAGGTCAGATTCCATCCAGTCTGACATGTGCATGGGTCACACTTCCTTAAAGGCCCCCAGCTTCATTTTAGAGAGCTCTCTTCGCAATATGGATTCCATTTTTATTTTCCTTTCACATACTTCACAACACAGTGTGACATGTTCTCATATTATTAAACACTCTTTCATACCAACACTTTAATGGCTATATTATGTATCATTTTCCTGCTTTAGCATTTTTATTTAAATTTTCCTTCATATTAAGTGACATTTGGAAGATTTGGTATGTCAGTCAGGGTTCAGTCAGGATACAGTTCAAATATCATTATTTGAACTGGGGAAATTTTTTTTTTTTTTTTTATTCTTAAAGATTTATTTATTTTTTTTTCAAATTTAATCAGTTATACATATACATATGTTCCCATATCCCCTCCCTTTTGCGTCTCCCTCCCACCCTCCCCATCCCACCCCTCCAGGCGGCCACAAAGCACCGAGCTGATCTCTGAACTGGGGAAATTTAATTTAAAAATCAGTAACTAGTGGAATCTGTTAACTGTGAGCAAAGGGGTAGAAAAGGACTCTGGTGGGTCCCCAGAAGGAGCAGTTGTGGCAAAGTAGCTGTGGCCTCTAGTCTGAGGAGGAGAGGACAATTTAAGAACTAAAGACCCCCCAGGGGGCACAGCCCCCTTCCCCAGGGCTCTTCAAAGAGAACATGGCTACCACAGAGGCATCACCACAGTGATGAAGGATGCAGGCCTGTGCTGAACTATGGGAGTGTGTCTTGCTGGAAGGTTGAGTAAGCAGAGCTGCTTGGAAGTGGCTTCTGGTAGGAGTAGGGCCTGAGGGTGTATCAGACCTGTGGACTTCTACATTTACTACTACTACTACTATGACTACTACTACTAAAATGGTGGCTTAAAAGAGAACTGCCTTTCTATGACCAGGCAGGATCATTCCAGTGCTCTCTTTTTTTTTTTTTTTTTTTGCGTTATGCGGGCCTCTCACTGTTGTGGCCTCTCCCGTTGTGGAGCACAGCCTCCAGACACGCAGGCTTAGCGGACATGGCTCACGGGCCCAGCCGCTCCGTGGCATGTGGGATCTTCCTGGACCGGGGCACGAACCCGTGTCCCCTGCATTGGCAGGCGGACTCGCAACCCCTGTGCCACCAGGGAAGCCCTCCAGTGCTCTCTTTTGGTGAAGCTTAACATTCTCCTACGATGGCAAACGGGAAATGCTTGCAGGGTCTATCTCCAATATACAAAGTGAGGCCAAGAATGTTGGATTTAGGGTTGAGAGACAATAAATGAATAACTGAAACACTTGAGCTTGCTTTTAGTTGTATTTCTCTGTTATAAACAATGTTTCAGTGGACATCTTTTGTAAAATGTCCACCTCTCTGATGTTTCCAAAGGAAAAATTCATAAAATTTGACTTTGATTTTTAAGGCTGTTATTAACGTTACAAAATAACCCATGAAAAATGTGTCTCTACTTACTGTCCTTAAAGTTATGTGTGGGAGGAAAGGCACATATTTTTGTCATAGAACTTACTACTTACTAGCTTTTCGGTTCTTGGGTTTATCTATTGGATTGTTAACTTGGAGACTGGAGGTGCTCCGAGCCAGGAGTCCTATGGTTGGAGCCTGGGGTCTAACCTAGTTGAGTGCCAAGCCCTGCAGTGATGGAGGCAGCTGTGTGTTGTTGGAACCCTCCACCACCTTGCCCAATCTCGTTAACTTACTCCCTTTCCATTCTAATTCACTGCTGCTGACAGATTTATTTCTCTGAAACATCCCCTTGGTCATAATGCTTAAAAGCCTTAAATGTTTCCTCTTTGTTTATTGTATTGAGAATAAAAGAGAAGCGAAGAGAATTGACCTTGGGTGCCGGGCCCCTTGCTTCCATTCTTTTGATGAGGAAACTAAAGCCAGTGGACTTGCCCAAGGTCACATGGGAAGTCAGTTGGTCCAGGCTCAACCTGGAGCTTCCTTCCTTCCAGTTCACTGCTCTTTCCAGGTTCCCAGACCCCTGCTGGTCAGTTGTCCTCACCACCTTATTGTTCTCCCAGCACAGCACCTGTAGTGAAAGAGAGTCTATGAATACACGTCCTCATCCTTTGACACTCATACTGTGTCTTTGCTGGTGCTTATCCCACCATCTGTATTGCCAAAATGAACCACCTCACCTTCTGTGCTCAAGGGACTGGCTACTCTGACTTCAAGGTGGATTCCATCTAAGTAGTGACCTGCCATTACTTTTTTTTTTTTTTTTTTTTTTTTTTTTGCACCACACCACATGGCATGTGGGATCTTAGTTCCCCAGCCAGGGATTGAACCCACGCCCCCGGCAGTGGAAGTGTGGAGTCTTAACCACTGGACTGCCAGGGAAGTCCTATTACTTTTTAACAGATTGGACTCAGTCAATTCTTATCCTAGGATGTTAGAGGGACACAGGCATGGATTGGGTTCTACCCTGAGCTTTTGGTCCTGGGGCCTGGACACCAGGTAAAGGCAGGTGTGTGCTCACTCCTGCCATATGAAAGTGGCTGAGGAAACAAGCATCTTCCCTGACTTTCTAAAAGGGTGCCTCTTTTTAAGCAGCAGTGAACATCTAATAGTGCCTGTTGCTTTAAGCTAAGCATGTCCTTCTCCGGAAAAGCACCGTTCTTTTTCTTTCTCCTACAAGCAGTTGATTAAAATGCCAAGGGGGACAGGCATTCTTCGGCTGTTCCTCCCCTTGGGCTCATCACACCCCATAGACTCCCCTGGGCTCCTGCAGGCTGTCTGCCCGCTTCGCTCCACTCCTTCCACCCAGGTCTTATTACAAGTAGAAAGAGAGCAAAGCGTTCCGGTCTGTGTTTACACAGCACAAATAAGTAGTTAACAGAATCTTACTTAACACCTGTCTTGTCTGTCTTCTCTTGGTTTGGGGAATTGTGTAAATGGTACATGGGTGCTGTGAAAAGTAAAATGATTAAAGAAACACAATAACTGAGAATAGAACCTAGCTAGAGGCTTGAAGAAAGAGTGGAACAGAAGTCAAATCAAGATCCTTCAAATCCACGGGTGATGATGAGCTGCTAAAGCCATATGGGGCTGAGGAGTGGGGGGAGGAACGTGGTCCCTGATGGTAAGGACCCCCGGGGGAAGGCTGAAATATTAGTTACGGAAAATGTACATTTAGAATAGTTTGCCACCCTTTCTTCCTTATCCTTTTTCCCCACCTCACCTCTCAGCCTTTTTTTTCCTGGCTTTTGCGGGTTTGGATTTATTTTAGGGTATTTCTATCCTCCTCCTCAAATGTTAGACCTGTAGTCCTCCGTCTAGAGGCATTGCTCTGTAACCTAGCAACCGGCATGTCATATGCGGTCCTCACTTATTTCCTTCAGCCCAAAGATCTGAAGATCATGCACATGGACACATAAAGGATGGAAAGGATCAGGTCTACGTGCAAAATCAGTCTTTGTGACGATTGAGCAATGGATGCGAAGAACAGCCTTATTTCCTAGTAATACATCCAAAGTAAGGGCCTCATCACATCAGGAGAGAGAGACAGTGATAGACAAAGACAGAGCAAGGAGGAGAAGGAGCCAAAGAAAAGATCCTGGAGCTTCCTGGACTTGTGGGGTTGTAAGTGCCCCCTCCCCCGCCCCTCCCCTCCTCCTCCCCCTCCGACCTCCTGCTTTCCTTGCTCGATAGCGGGAAGAGGGGTAGAATTCGGAATTTTTGACCAGGGAATGATTCCTAATTTGTCTGGCTACATAGAAAGTTGGCAGACTGAGATAAATTTCAGAGGGAAAAATATGACAACAGCGACGTTTTTCTGCAGGATCTTATTATCCAGTCCACACAGAGGCCGAGTCACTGAGCTGATTCTGTGAAGAAACACAAAGACATCCTCTCGAGACGCCTGTGAATGTCAGGGGCTAGTACAGTCTGCCACTGCTGGCTTAGGAGTAAATGGGACAGTGGGGCCTTAGCGGGCTTTCACTGGGCCCCCTGTCATTCATTCTTCCCGTGCATTGTGTGCCGTTAGGACATTATCCCGCAGAAATGTTCTTTCTGCTGCTTTCTGCTCCTCAGTTTTGAGGAGGTGGCATTAGTCTTGTTTGCCTCAGTTTATTACCTCGAAATTCAGAATACTTACTCTAAATGTCATGCATAGTCTTATGAATTAGACTGGGATGATTCTAAACTTTATTGTACATGAGAATTACTTGGGAGCATAGTGAAAATATAGAGTCCCAGGTCCCTGAGTGTGGGCTTGGCGAGCTGGGGAGTCCCAGAAATCTGCATTTTAATACTCATGGTGATTCTAAAGCCAATGGTATGAAGATCCCATGAGAATAGGAGATTAAAGACTGATTTCCTAGAGAGGGGCATGGGACAGTTTCTTGGCTCTATGAGTTGATGGATACATTCTTCATTACTGCAGAATCCCCCTCTCCATTTGAAGGGAGGGAGTTCACTTTTATTTTTTGTTCCTTCCCCATGTGCTTTTATATGTCATTTAGCGGTGTTCCTTGTCTGGCCCCGAGAGAGGTGACCTTGACTCTGTTGAATGCTGATGGATAGGTCCTGTTGAAAGCTGCCTCCCCAAGGTCAGTGGCATAACCTGTTGATGAAGCAAAGCTGGCCAGTGTATGAGTCACCTCACTAAGGGAGAACAGTACCAGGCCAAGCTGTGGCAGCGCCTCGGCAGGTAGAGGTGTATTGGTCAGGGTCAACGAGAGGTGATGGTCAGCGGGTAGAGGGCGGCAGCCAATGGACAGGATAAGGAAGCACAATCACACGCACACCCATACACACACACACAGCCCTTATTGAATGCTTGGAGGACTGCATCAAAGAAGGCCCCTCTGAAACAGACCTAGAGGCCTGAGACTATGATAAAAGAGTGAGTGGCAGCTCCCCAGCCTTTGATGCGGAGCCCGCTGTGTGCCAGAACCCCCTCCTCAGCCATGCTGGTCTGCTGATAGAAGAGGCGTACAGTTGCTAACTGTTATTCTGCTGGATATGTGCTGCTGACTTCCTAAAGTCTTAGACTCAGGATAACATAGATGGCACTATTATTTTTACTGATTGGATTACATATAGAGACTAGCTAAAAACAAATAAGCATACACAGCACTGTGCTTTTTAGATGTTATTTTTGCACTAATGATAAACAGCTAACTTTTTTTCATGAGTGTTTGCAAGGTGTTTGCCATTCTCTGTTCTAAGCACTTTAAATGGATTATTTCAGTTAATCCTCAGAACAGCCTTAGGAGACAGGTGCTCTCCTTATTTTACACCTGAACAAGCTGACACAAAGGGCAGCTGTGTCACTTGTAGCAGATTCCCCAGGTAAGAAGTGACATGTGGATCCAATTGAGACTGTCCTATCTGGAAATCCAACTCTTAAGTGATGCTGCAGTGTCTGGATGGAACTTATGAAATTAAGAGTAAGTCCAAGCCTTTTCCTTTGTCTACATCACAAGTTAGACAGCCTTGGAGAGCAAAGGGTGTCATCAGTCTGTGGCAGATGAGGTGGAATCCAGGTGATTTTCCTGATAGAATAGTCTCTGAAGCAGATGTCTACCATTGCCTATTTCTTTCAGTTTGATCTACCTTTCTGTCGGGACCTTAACGTTTTTAAGGCATATAATAGCGGCTCTTCTACTTATCTTTTTTATTCCAAAATACAAAATGCTGATTAAGAAACATCTTTTTAGGGAAAAGGAAGAGACAGAGGGCAAGTGGACTGCCGACTGGGAAGGGAGGCGTGCTGCTCTCGGCGTAATAGTCCCGATCGCTCTCATTTTTGAACCAGTTTTAGGCCAGGCACAGATCATCTGTCACGTCTGGTTCTTACTACATTCTCTAAGCAATGACTTGTTCTTCCCATATTAGGGAGGAGAAAACTTAGATCAGAGTGGTTAAGTAGCTCGCACTGAGCACACACAGCTGGTGCGAGACGGAGGTCATTTGAACCCAGCCCTGCCTGTCAGTGGTTTTAACACTGCTTTTGTTTTAAACAATCCTCAAGACCCTTTCTTCAAAGAACTCCTACTTGGGTCCCAGAAAGTCAGGAGTCAACGTTGTAGGAGCCCACATGGGGGCCTGGAAGTCAACTGCTTGAGATCACCCCGGCCGTACTCCCACCTGGTGCCCCGTGCCCAGGGCATCCCAGGGAACACCTGGGCATCTGCAGAGCATTTGTTTATACCATTCTTACTTCTTTGCTCTCATATATGTTGACCAGGTGATGAGCTCTCCCCGTTGAAGATAAATGCAAGATCTAGATCTTCTTACCTTTTCCAGAGAGAGCACAGCATCTGGTGTCAGATATGTTCCCCACCCTGATGAGTGTGAGTCCGCCCTTCCCCCTCCATAATGTTGGGCAAATAATTTATCCTCTTAGTAGCTTTGGTTTCTTATCTTTAAAATGAGCATCAAGTTATTATGATGGTTAAATAAGCATTCCAACAAAAACCAAAAACCCTCACCCCAGTACCTTTCAATAAATGTTAGTTTATTGCTTTTATTAGGAATGCTTCATCGTCACTCCTAATTTTCATGAGGAGAGATTATTGCTAAACCCTCCTGGTTTCTTCATACCCTCTTTCCCTACTTGATTCGTTATTTGGGAAGAGTAAACTGGACCCCCTTTTCCTCTTGGGAAGGAACTTGCCTTTGGTCTTACCTCAACGGGTATGTTAATCTGAGGGTTTAGTTATCTGTCTGCTGGTTCTCACTCTCAGCCTTGTGTTCACTAATCACTAATAAAGGAGGTATTTTAGTCTTTCATCTTCTGACTCTCTTTCATTTAGAACCTGACAGGAAAGAGGTATGCTATGTGTTTGGCTTCCTTAATTCTATAATTACTATTTGTGGTCTTCCTCTCCAATTCTCATAGAGGCATAGAATTTTAGAGTTGAAAGGAGTTTGTTTTTTTTTTAAAGACTGAAATTCATTTCACCATCTCATACCTGAGCCTGGCTGCCAGGTGGCTATTCAGCCCTTGCCTGCACACTTTGGGTAATGAGGACCTTGCTCTCTCAAGGAGGTGGCCCAGGGTGTCTGGCTGGGGATGCTCTAGATTGCGCTGAAATTGCCCGAGGAAGGTTTGGATCTGGCAGTATGGAGTTTTCAGGCCTGAACTCAGTATAAAACGCTCAGGTTAGGTTTTCTTTGGGAGAGAGTATTGGCCTGAAGCCTGTTCGCTTTCAGATAATTCTTTTACAAAATTCATTTTCCAATAAGTAGTCAGAATTGGCTGAGGGAGAGAGTGAGTGTTCTTTGTGTTTTTGGCATCTCATCCTGAGAAATTTCCCACCAGTTCAGCGTGCCTGCTGCATCCTGAGCAAATTCTAGCTTGGGACTTGTCTGAAACAGTACAGGAGAAGGGCCCACAGCACTTTATTAACCTCCTGGCCTCAGTGCTCCAGGGTGAGGGATGTGGTATTGTGACTCCCAGAAGGCCAACTCCTGAAAGCTGAGCATGGTGCGTACTCTGGTGGCAGAAAAGAAAACTACCAGTGAAATTCTCCCTTCAATGCCAAAGAGGCTAAGTGAAAGTTTCAAGGCACTCACCTCAAATACACTTGCCAAGTGGAGATGGACTGATCTGGGATCTGCTCATTTATGCTGTTTGTTCTTAACTTCAAGGCAAAATGCAGTAGGGACCAGCAAATGTTAAGAAACCAGGTTCCTTTCTAACCTTTCGTTTAAAAAAGAACAGCTTTATTGAGATATAATTCACGTACCAAAAAACTCACCTTATAAAGTGTTCAATTCATTGGATTTTACTATATTCACAGATTTCTGAAATCATCACCATAATCAATTTTAGAACATTTAATCACCCCCCCAAAACCCCTGCATCCATTATCACTCACTCCCAAATCCTCCTCCGCCAGCCCTTGGAAGCCATTAATCTGCTTCCTGTTTCTATGGATTTGCCTCTTTTGATAAATGGAATCATAAAATATGTGGCCTTTGCCTCTAGACTCTTTCACTTGATGTTTTCAAGATTCATCTACGTGGTAGTGTGTATCAATACTTCATTTCTTTTTATGGCCTAATAATATTCCATTATATGGATTTACCACATTTTGTTTATCTAGTCATCTGCTGATGGACATTCAGGTTGTTTACACTTTTGGCTATTATGAATAACATTTCTATGAACATTCGTGTACAAGTTTTTATGTGGACATATAGTTTCGGTTCTCTTGTGTGTATATGTGGGAATGGTATTGCTGGGTCATGTTCCCTTAAAAACCTTTTTAAATTGCTTTTTTTGATTGCTATCCTTGGGCCCCGTATTCCTGTTTTCTGGGTTTATATTCACTTCCTCTGTACTGAATGCTGTCCATGACTTGGTATAAAGAAACAGAACAGAAATAGACTCATGGACTTTGAAAACAAACTTATGGTTCCCAAAGGGGAAAGGTCGGGGGGGGGGGGTGGCGGGGAGGGATGAGTTAACAGTATGGGATTAACATATACACACTACTATATATAAAATAGATAATCAACAAGGACCTACTGTATAGCACAGGGAACTCTACTCACTATTCTGTAATAACCTATATGGGAAAAGAATCTGAAAAAGAATGGTTTTATGTATATGTATAACTGAATCACTTTGCTGTGCACCTGAAACTAACACAACATTGTAAATCAGCTATACTCCAAAATAAAAATTAAATTAAACAAAAAGAATTGAAGGAAAAAAATAAAGTTAATACATCTGGGACCCAGTTTAAAGTTCTTTGTGAAATAACTAAAAATTACTCAAGTGAGAATAAACTGAATCATATGAATGCTTATTATATAGAGTCTCTGCTAGATTATATTTACCTTTGTTCTTTTCTTTCCCAAGCGTCCACTTGAAGATTTACAAAGTTTTTTTTTTCTTTTCCAGAATCGCAATGAAATAAAAAATGGCACTATCCTTCGATTAACCACATCTCCAGTAAGTTGATCTTTGTTTGTAGCTTTCTAGTAATGTCTTTGATCTGCAGTTTGTTAAAGGGATTATGGGATGTTAATTTTTCACGGTGACTTCTGTGTGAAACAAAAGATCTTTGGACGGTCCTCATATTCTGGACTGGCAGGAATGCCCCTCCTTCTATTTCCCATTACAGAAAGGGCAGTTTTTGTTCCAGGTTATGTGCAAGTAAATTGACCTTAAAGTTTGAGTTTTGGGGTCATCTCAGCAATTCTCATATTACAGATGGGATAACTCAGCTGTACTGATCGGTTTTACCTACCTGTCCACAGATCCACCTAAGGCCATCTGAACAAATTCAGACAACAAACAAAGGAAACAAAACTAGAGACAGCCCATTACTTCCCTTTGAAGTCAGAGGGTGTGTCTGTGTGTGAAAGAGAGAGAGAGTTTAAGCATTTTCTAGTTTTGGTCAGTTATTATGGCAATTCATAAAAATATAGTTTAAGAAATGTTTGCCACTTAACGCTGTTTCACCGACAGCTGATTCTAGAAAAAACAAAACAAAACACTTCAAAGTCTTCCAGATAAAAGCTGCTAAACAAAATGCTACAGTATATTTAGATTACTATAGCCGACTGTGTTGCTTATCTTGATCTTTCTTGCTGGCTTATAGATACTTTGGGTAGTAACATTAGCATATTTAAACTACGTATTTTTCACAGTGCATTTTATCTCTTTCCTAAAAAATAATCTGCACAAAATACACCAAGTGTTTCTATTTTCACTCTGAATATGTGATGAAAACTGTGTCTAGCTCTCATTTTCAGTTTCCACTGAAGCCATGTGGTAGGCTAAAAATAAATATAAAAATTGGGAAAAGCATCTGGCTAAAATTAAATTGTGGGTACTGTAACCACCACAAATTCTTCTTGTCGAAAATTACATTAGAGAGGCTTACAAACTCCTGAACATTTTACCCAGTAACATTTTGAGCCTAAACACAGTGATGGACTCCATAAGAATATGTTGCTGGCATTGGCTGAACTGTCTTTTGGTACCTTCTTTTCCACTTAATGGGAATTATGATTCATACTCATTTTTCAGTGGCTACATGATGAGCTGAGACATTTTTGTCTGCCTTAGCGTTGATCTTCTTACTTTAGTCAGCATTATTTCATGTTAATTTGACCTTTAGAGACCATGGTTTCATTTGGGTTTTGTAGTTCCTATTTATCCTGCTGAAATTATTCATCTGCTTGATGGGCAGAAAGAGTACACCTTGCATTTTGTTTCCTCTCAGAATTAGAAAGGCACTGCTTTTTAAAAAAATCTAGGCCTTCACTAAATGAAGTCAGTTCTCTTTTTTATTTGCCATGGGTTCATGAACAACATTTCTGCAGCGCTAAGCTACTCCTTGAAAGAATGTTAGGTGTTTGGCAGGGTGGAGTTTGTCAGCATCTGGAAAGTCAAGTACTAACACCATGGCATGACTTGGCATCACTGGGGACAATGGAGCTTGTGCCCTTCATATACCCAGCACGGTGAATGGAGAGATGTGAAAGCCAGTGCACAAGGCAATATTATACGATGGAATTCACTACAAGAGATTGGTTTACATTTTCCAGAGGACAGTGGTCCCCAAACCTGAATCATTGGTAGAATTTTTAAAATGCTGATGTCTGAGCCTTTAAAGAGAAGCTGAATAATGGTATCTAGGAATAGGGTCCAGGCACCTGCAGTTTAAGTAAGCATTTATGGTTTGACTGTAGCCACAGGGTATAGAATTGGGAATTACGCTATAATCAAGATAGTTTGGATCTGTACACTTCACTTGTTGCTGGTAGACTTTTTAAAAAATTATTTTGTGTTTGACTGAAAAATATGGGTCAGCATATGCTAACTCTTTCACTTTTTATATACACAATAAAAATATGTTAAAAAAATAGCTGTCTCTATTAAATTTGCTAGGAAAACTGGCAAGCAGTGTTGTGCTAGCTTTTACAAGTCCTTTCATCTACCTCAGCTGAACTCTCCCTGTAGCCAGAAAAGACGCACACATGCCCACACTCGTACACACATGCATACACACACTCTTGTTTTAGGCAATGTGCAGCTGGGCTGAGTCTCACCTCCACTCTATCAATGATGGTATTTTTGTTGATGGATTTATTTTCAGTCCTCCTCTATATAGAACCATCCTTTCTGGATTGTTCCTAACAAAATAGGGCATTAATAAGAGAAGATCGAAGAAAACAACCTACATTTTTATTCTTTTAAAAGTCCAACACTTGGCTTATGGTCTTCCTCTGCATTGCACATCTTTAGACAATCTCTCTAGTAACCATCTTAAACATGTATCTTTTTTAGGTGTCCTGTCCTTATCCATCTCTCCAGTATCATGAAAATCTAGCCATGAACATACTCAGGGAATGTGTGCAAATGTGTGTGAATTTCTGAGCATTTCAGGGTTTGGAAACCTTCAGGTTGTGCAGCTAAGTAGTGTTCCCTTGTACCTGCCATGATAATAATACCTATGGAAATCTAACCTGAGGTCACACGTTGCATAAAGCATATTTTACATAAATTTTGGCTATTGTTCCTATTAGAAGAAGCTTGCATTCCCAGACCATTGTTTTCACTTTCCTGAAATTTTTGTTTTAAAAAGTTTTCACAGTAAATATATTTGTAATCTTGGAGTGTGGAAAGCTACTCTAAGTAGGACACAAAACCCAGAAGTCATAAAGAAAAAGATTGATAAATTTGACTACCAAAAAGTAAAAACAACCCCACAAAACCTTCATGTTTGGAAAGTATTCCAGAAACAAAGTCAAAAACAGCAAATTAAGGAAAACAATTGGCAACTTGAATGATAAATAGAGGGCTAATTTCTCAATTTGCAGGATCTCTTATGAATAAATTAACTGCCCCCAAAACAGATGGCCAAAAGCTATAAACAAAAATGATTTCTTTCTCTCTCTTGATCTATAAATCTCTATATATAGTCTATCTATAGATATATATAGATAGATGGATCTGTATAGATCTATATATGGCTATTTAGCTATAGCTGTATAGATCTATATAGATATAGATACATATGACAGAAAAAACTCAATCTTTCTCTCAAAAGAGATGAAAATCTACACTCCTAGATAATCAAGGTGTGAGGCAAAGATGCTGTGGTGTCAAGAGTATAAATTGGTATAGCCTCTTTGGAGGGCAATTTAGCTGTATCCACCCAAGCTTAAAATACATATGTCTATGGGACTTCCCTGGCAGTCTAGTGGTTAAGACTCCCCTCTTCCATTGCAGGGGGCGCAGTTCGATCCCTGGTCAGGGAACTAAGATCCCGCGTGCTGCGTGGCCAAAAAAAAAAAGAAAAAAAAATACATATGTCTTTGTCCTAACAATTTTACTACTGGGAATTTATCCAGTAGATAGACTCACAAAAGCACTGCAGGACACACACACACACACACACACACACACACACACACACCCCATACACACCCATACAGGGCTGTATGCATCATTGCTTTCAGTAATCAAAAACTGAAACCTGTTAACTGTCTATCAGTTGGGACTAGTTAAATGCATTGGGTAATAACCATGTGATAGAATACTGTGTAGCTGTAAAAAAGAATGTGTCGTGCTGCCTCAGAGGCATCTACAAATTTTATTATTGAGTGCAAAAGCAGGTTGCAGAACATTGTGTATGGAGTGACAGCGTTATGCACAGGGAAAGGAGGTGTATGTATGTTGATAAAAGGATAAAAATGATTCTCAAGGGACACAAGAAACTGTTAACATTAGGCTAACTTTATTTATCGTTTTATAACTTCCGGTAGTACTTACATATTTCTATACCATATGCTGGTGTTATTTTTAATTAAATAAATACACACACAAATACATATCATAATGTCACTACAGTATACAAGAGGTGAATCATAACATTCCATACTAAAACCATTCCAGTATTCCAAACCATTAGATTTTTTTGTTTGTTTGTTTTTGTTTGTTTGTTTTGTTTTTTTGCGGTACGCGGGCCTCTCTCACTGTTGTGGCCTCTCCCGTTGCGGAGCACAGCCTCCGGACACGCAGGCTCAGCGGCCATGGCTCACGGGCCCAGCCGCTCCGTGGCATGTGGGATCTTCCCAAACTGGGGCACGAACCCGTGACCCCTGCATCGGCAGGCGGACTCTCAACCACTGTGCCACCAGGGAAGCCCCAAACCATTAGATTTTTAAGAGCCATTTTATATATGACCTGAACTCTTCTTGCCTTTTATCCCTCATTTGGCCCGTGTGGACATATTAAATAAAACTGCTCATCAAGTATCTGCTGTTGCTTTGTCAGCTCTAAGCATAACCCTGCCTTTGGGGAAATGATATTAGAGGCATCTGGGTCAGAGGGCTTGTCACACTGATTTTGGGGGCCAGTTACCCTAGCTAAAAGAAAAGCAGTGTTATCACATTCACTCTGTGGATTCAGGTTATCATAGATTCTTAACAGGGAGACCATTAAAATTTTTGGAACCAATTTCTCTCCACGGAGCTGAGAGACTTGAAAAGAATTGTAAGCTGTCTTAAGTTCTATTTCTCTCCATTGCCCTATGAGCCTAACTTAGAGAGAAGCCAGTGGAGGCTTTTAGGCAGAGGAGTGACAAGATCACTCTGGCTGCTGCCCAAGAACAGGTTGTAGGTGGCAGGGGGACAGGTTAGGAGCTCAGGGCAGCAGTCCCGGCAGGAGATGAAGATGGTGTGGGCTGCCTGCGTTGTAAGGACGCAGAGGGTCTGAAGGAGTGTTAGAGGGCAAGCGCTAGTACTTCCTGATACTTTGGATGTGGTGCCCCTTGAGAGAGGCTGCGAGGATGGCCCGGTATTTGGGCACAATAAACAGTAGTGCTGTTTACTGGAATAGAAAGTTTGGGAAGGGGAAAATGAAGAGTTCGAGATGCCTGTTATGTGCCCATGAGCACAGCATGTCAACCAGGCAGTTAGGAATGTGTGTCGGGCAGCCTGGAGAATACAGGTGTGCCAGTCATCACAGGTACGTGGCGTGGAAGGCCATGCGCTGGGTGAGGTTGTCCTCCACAGGGAAGGCGGGGCCCTGGGCACACTCTCAGGTTTGGAGGAGGAGCTGGCCAAGAAGCCAACAGAAGAAAGTGCCTCAAGGAGAAAGAAAGGAACACTTAGGTGTGCTGAAGGCTGCCGAGACAGTAGGAAGATCAGATGAGCGAGGAGGGTGTGCTGCACAGAGGTATTGGTAGCAGCATGGAGATGTGCCCATGCTATCCTATATTCTCTGAAAGTTTCATTTTTAATTCCATGTGATATTTCATCCTATGACTGTATCATGAGTTATTTAACCATTGTCCTATTGTTGAACATTGTGGTGGCTTCCAGGGTTTGAATACAATGCTATTTTGAGAGCTCCAAAGGTACCACACATCTGTCTAGATATTTAAATGCATCCTTTCAGTCAGGGATGCTCATCACCACCCAGGATTCCTCCAGCTCTGCTGCTCATGATCTCCTGAGGCCGCCTGGCCCAGTCTGCTTGCCTGTCCTCACCTCCTTCCACTTTCTCCTTTGCTCTCCAACCCCAGATACACTGGTCCTCCTTCCGTCCCTCCAGACATGACAGGCTTGTTCCTCCTGTTCCTCCTTTGTACTAACCATTCCTGCTGCCCAGAATATCTTCCTCGGCCCTTGCCTGATGTGCCTGACTCCTTGTCAATCAGATCTCTGCATCAATGTTGCTTTCTTAGGCTGCTTGTCCCTGAAAACCACTCCATCTTAAAAAGCCACCCATCACTATCTCATTCCCCTTTTATGTTTTGCTATGAACTCATCGATATTTAATTTCTTACTGTTAATTTGTTTTATTGTCTGCCCCCACCTCGAGGACGTAAGCTCCAGGAGGGCAAGAAGCTTGCCTCCTGTTTGTTGCAGAATCCTAAATATATAGAACAGTGCCTGGTTCAGAGTAAGCTTCCAGGAGTATTTGTTGAATCAGTGAGTGAGGATTCTGTCTTTGATTTTGAAGGGGCATAGCTTCATGGATAACTGTAAAGACTTGTCTGAATATAGGCCAAGTGAAATTATGTGCCGAGTAATCTTTGGCAAATAACTGATGCCAAAAAAGTAAGTTTTTCTTACACAACCCCAGTATCTTAATAATAAAACGTATTCTCACATTATTTTTTCTAATAAAAGTTTCACATCCACGTTATTTAGAAATTAAAGAAGGTAAAAAGAATACATATCTCTACCTGTTCCGGTTCCACCTGGAAAAATATTGCATTAAAAATGTCCCAGCAGCTTGATGTATAATAATATTTTGACTGGGGCTCACATAGGGCATTAACATCTATGGAGCAAACTTTCTCTAGGCAGACTTCATGACAAGGGTTCCTGCCCACCTGAGGAACAATCTATGACTCTGTGGGTTGGGGGAACCCTAAACGTGATCTCATCACAGTTCCTCAGTGTACCGATGAGGAAAATGAGGCCCAGAGATTAAGAGACTTTCTCCAAGGCACCAGAGCTAACCAGTGACAGGGCTGGAAGTAGCCCGGCTTCTCACTCGTAGTTCAGGGAGCTCTCCACCACAGCCCGCCAAGCTGGCCATAACCCTCCCATCCTCATGAATGGTGTGTCCCCTCCGGTGGTTTACTTATGTCCTGAAACCACAAGGAAAACTTACCCAACACCAGATGCCTTGGGAACTTGACATTTTTATGAAGAGTTGACTTCTTAGATGATGGCACTCAGGGAAGGAAGAAGGTCTGCCCTTAAGGATAAGAACACCTCCAAGAAAACAGGACATATTGTTTTCAGGCACTAGGTCAAGTGCAGGAGAGTTGTGGACTGTTCCATAGAAACTTCTCAGGTGATTGCATCTATGAACTGGATGTTGCAGTCTGACACAATTTGGAGCCTTTATTACTGTTATTGGGAGTAACTCTTTGGCTGAGACCCCAGCAAGTCAGAGTATCACTTTGTTGTACTGGTGTGTGACTGTCCTGGTAAAATATTTTTGATTTCCACAGCAGCAACCGATTAGCAGTCCTAGGATTTGTGACTACTTGGTCTTTAAAAAAATTTTTTTTATTAGAGTACAGTTGATTTACAACATTGTGTTAGTTTCTGCTGTGTATTAAAGTGATTCAGTTATACATATATATAAATTCTGTTTTATATTCTTTTCCATTTTGATTTATCACAGGCTATTGAATATAATATAGTTCCCTGTGCTCTACAGTGGGACCATGTGGTTTATCCATTCTATGTATACTAGTTTGCATCTGCTAACCCCAAACTCCCCACCCACGCCTCCCCCAGCCATCTTCCCTCTTGACGACCACAGGTCTGTTCTCTACATCTGTGAGGGGCTGTTGAGTCTTAATTCTTCTGCTCAGGACACTTGTCCTTTCCAGGTTTCTGTTGTTGTCTCTCTTCACTTCTACTATTTTCAATTAATTCATTCATGAACTTCTAAGTAGGTAACATTTCAAGCACATACAAAAGCAGAAAGAATGGTATAATAAATCTCATCTACCTAGATCTTATAATTATTGATTCATTCTTTCTATTTTCTTAGCAAATGTTTCTGCTGAGAAATGTACCCTTTCAAAAGGGCGAGTAGATTGTCTTTTTGCTCCAGGAAGCCACGAGGGGCTTCTGGGGCCCCAGCTGGAGAAGATGAGGTGGTGATTAGAAGACAGAGGCAGAGCCCATGAGCCCTGTGGGGCTGGGCCACACCTCCATCATCACTTTGAGACACAGTATCGTGGGAGTTTTAGAACAGCGGTTCTCAGCATGTGATGCCAGGATCATCAGCAGCAGCAGCACCTGGGAGCTTGTTAAACATGCACTTTAGGGGCTTCCCTGGAGGCGCAGTGGTTGAGAGTCCGCCTGCTGATGCAGGGGACACAGGTTCGTGCCCCGGTCCGGGAAGATCCCACATGCTGCGGAGCGGCTGGGCCCGTGAGCCGTGGCCGCTGAGCCTGCGTGTCCGGAGCCTGTGCTCCACAACGGGAGAGGCCACAACAGTGAGAGGCCCGCGTACCACAAAAAAACAAAAAACAAAAAGAAACATGTACTTTAGGGGACTCCACCTCAGCCCTACAGAAACAAAAACTTTGGGTGGAGCCTAGGTAGCCATGTTTTAAGAAGCCATCCAGGGGGTTCTCATGCACGACACAGTGCACTACTTTAGAGCCTGTTCCCCGAGTCCAGCTGCCCAGGCTCTATCTTAGCTCCAGCATGGACAAGCTGTGTGACCCTGGGCAAGTTACTTAACTTCTCTACACTTCCATTTCCTTTGTAAAATGAAGATAATGAAAGCTCCTGCCTGATAAATTGAATGAAGTCCTTCAGGAAGGTATTTTGAATAGTGGCTCACAAAAAACACTAGGTGGGAATTCCCTGGCAGTCCAGTGGTTAGGACTCCACACTTTCACTGCCGAGGGCCTGGATTCGATCCCTGGTCAGGGAACTAAGATCCTGCAAGCCACGCAGTGCGGCCAAAAACTGAAAATCACTAAGTAACTGTTAGCTGTTTCTATTAGTGGTATTAACAGCACCAAACACTATTAATTATGACAATGAAATCATTTTTGAGTCCTCATTATTATCATAATCTCTATCGTAAATGCAGACTTGCTGCTGGGAGAAAAAAATATTTTTCAAGGAATTCAAAGTGACTCACTTGGTTTGAATATTGTATGTTACTGTTAATGCTGTATCTCCATTTGAAAATTTTGGAGAATGGTACATCTTTGAACAGTGGAAAAAGATAAAGTGATTCTCCCTTTCTAAAAAATGGAATTTAGGGTTTGAGCCATTTGTCAGCTATGTGGGTATCAGTGAATGAGTAGGAAAGGTTCTTATTCTCCTGCACCTTCCTTTGCTTCCTTCTTCTACTCTAGTTTCTGATGCAAAGTGTCAAGTTTTGGTTATAATTACATGGGAGACCATAGTATATGTCTCTGACCAAGTGGTAGGAGTATGGGTTTCATCTGTCTTGGTCACTGAAGGATTGCATTGGTTTCCCTGCTGAATCCCCTTCGTTCTGTGGGGCTGCTTCCAGGTGATAGTGAAGGGGAGCTGGACAGGGGGCAAGGGGGCACTTGGGGTGGAGTCCCTTTGCTCTTAGTTCCTGTGTGGATTCTATTTTTTCTGCTCTGCAATCTTAGCCTTGTTATAGTTCACATGGGGCTCCTGTGATATCTCTAATCAGTTTCTGTTTGGGAGAAGATGCCTCACTGTTGGGATCAAATATACCTTCTTCCCCTTTCTCTGAAATATGACAAGTTTCAAAGGAGAATATGAGAATGGCAGAGTGCTTCAACCATTGCAGTTTTGAGTTAATAACTACAAAGATATTCAGTTATTTCTATTAAGCAAAAACACAGGCAGAAAAATGTATTATCTTATTTTTCCTACTGTCTGTCCCAACTGAAAGGTAGATATGGAAACCTTTACTGGGTGAATGAGAAATACAGAAGACACATTATTATCTAGAAGTTCAGCTCCTCCAGTATACTTCTGTCCTGCATGTAGAAGCAACATGCAAATGCCTTAAAAAGGGGAACTTTAATTGGAGACAAAGCTGCTAATTTGGTTGCCTAATTATTTTGTTTTAAATTCACTCAGTAAATAGCTAATGCACGTGAAACACGTGTTGTTGAAAAGTGGAATTTACAAGCCACATTGTGTTGTGCTGGAAGACTTACCATAACCCCGAAAGATGATTTGGGTGTCTAATGAAGCTTTTGAACATTGTGTGTAGGCAGTCATTACTCAGAGTATTGACTGAACGGGTGAACATGCTGTATAAATTTGTGTAATTGCTTAATTAAGCAAATAGCTTTCTGTCATTTATAGATAATAATTTTACTTAAAAAGTAAACATTCTCCCCATTTTCCCCTCCGCACTGCCATACCCGCTCCATTTCTGGGGTTTTACTGTTGTTGGGCTTTTGCTTTTCCTTGAGATGGAAATATGGGTCCTGTCAAAAGAGGGCAACTGATTCCCACTGTGAAATTGACAGGCATTGCCTGAAGTTGGAGTCATTGGTTTGTAATACTCATCTAGTCTTGTGCTTTTGGCCTTTGAATCTTCATTTCTCAATGAGATGTTAATAATTTGTCTGTTGTGGTTTCCTCCGTGAACACTGTGCTTTGTTTTTGTCCCCGGTGAGGCTCAAAACGCCCACCAGCTCCATGAACGAATCCAGTCGTCGAGTATGGACGCCAAGCTGGAGGCCCTGAAGGACTTGGCCAGCCTCTCCCGGGATGTCACGTTTGCCCAGGAGTTTATCAATCTGGATGGCATCTCTCTCCTCACGCAGATGGTGGAAAGCGGCACTGAGTAAGCATCTTTTACCTAGACTTCCAGTCTGTCCTGTACTTTGTAACGTTTTGGGTATTTGTTACTTTTCTTGTACTTGCAATTTCTAGTTTTAAATGCCAGAAATTGTCTAGGCTCAGGGAAAAAAAAATGGCGTTTAAGATAATGTGTGGGCTGTGGTTTCGTAATGTAATATCACTATGTTCTCCACCCACCAACTAGCCATTATCTAAGACAATCTCTGAAATTTTAGATTTACAAGGAAAAATATTAGTAATTATCTCTAAGGGCGATT
The DNA here is from genome assembly GCF_964165515.1 of Mesoplodon bidens. Taxonomy (NCBI): domain Eukaryota; kingdom Metazoa; phylum Chordata; class Mammalia; order Artiodactyla; family Ziphiidae; genus Mesoplodon; species Mesoplodon bidens. Next base: position 66,201,095 of record NC_138166.1, on the reverse strand, counting down.
CCAACACAAATTATAATTCTTCAAAATATAAATTCCTCACATCCTTTGCTTATCCCTAAAAAAAATTTTCCTTCCCTGACTCCATTTTTTAAAAAAGTTAGAATACCTCCTCATGTTTCAAAGTCTTAAACCAGGTCAAAATAACATCCCTGAAGTAATTTTTTAAAAAATTAACACTTGACTGATGAAATACATGTCCTTAATTATTTATCATTAAGTACAATAATCATTTATTGGGTACCCATTGTGTGCAAAAAAGTGGAAGTTGGGAAAATTTTGAATGATGTGAACCTTGCCATCTAAATATTTATGGAGGCAGAATTCAGTTGAGGTACAATTCCTCCTGAGGGCTGGGAGTCTAGAGGTTGGACCAGTTACATCTCATGGAACCTTATGGGGGGTGGGGGGGGAGGTGTCAGTGAATGGGCCTTGAAGGAGTTTGAGTTCTACCATGAGCAAGGAAGGAATGGGCATTGGGGAGCTCACCTTCTCAGGGTAGGGTTTGATCTCTGGTGTGATTCTCTGGCTACAGAGCCAGATGGGTCTAGCTTTTACATGTGTGGACAGATAATTCCCTTGACCACAGAATACCAGGGTAGGGTCCACAGGACACTGCTCATTTCCATATAGTCAGGTGCAACTGGTAAAGACTGTTAGAGCATGCCAGTTAGAGCATGTGAGAATGCTGAGTCAGCTAACTACATAGTAATATGCTAAATAAATAATGTGCAGAGTTGAGATAGGTATTTGTTAGGAAAGAATAAATAGCACTTAGAATTGGGGTGTAAACCTGGACCAGTTAAATCTCTCTTCAGTACGTGATTTAAAGAATGACCTGCTGACTGTACATGGTAGAGACCTATCTTGGCCCACTCCCTTCCTTCCTTCCTTTCTTCCTTCCTGTCTCCTCCTACACTTGGCATTATTTAGCCTCTGTAGTTGGCACTAATGAAGATTCTTTTTTTTTCCTCATTCAAAGAGAGCATGTTTTATAACAGCAAGAATATCTCCTGTATAAGAATGTTCTCTAGAGTTTGGAGTTGGAGGCCTTCACAAAGAAGTAGAGAAAATATCTAGGAGTGAATGGGGGCAGGGCAGTCAAATCCAAGAGGACTGACAAGCAGGACTGGGTGATCTGGAAAGGCTCAATTGTAGACAGGTATCATTTATTTTTTTAATGATGACTAAAACTCTGCTTATTACATTTTTGGCAAACATCAGCTTAGAGTAGGGCAGAGAATCTCAAATTCTGGGTGTTATCAGAATCCAAAGTGGTTACTGAAAAATTGGGGTTGGAGCTTGAAACAGCTTGAGGGAAGTTAAATTAGTTTAGGGATCCAAGAGACTGGCCCAAGGAAAAGGAGAAAGAGGGTTCTGTCTTTGTTGGAAGCTCCAGCTGATATCTAGTGTAGAGCGTGTCAGATCCCTCATTCCTTGTTACTAGTGAGCAGTGGATCGCGAGTTGTGATTACAACCACCTTCCCTGGTAACTGTGGACAACTTCATGCGACTGCCACATGTGGTGGGCCCCTCTTCACGCCCACCACTGCTTCAGGTGGGACAGTGAGCCCTGGGAGTTTCTGCCTCCATCACATTTACAAGGTGTTAGATAAAAATGTAAAACTGTCCTCATGTTTATTGATTTATCTAAGTCCCAGCCATTGATGTATCAAAAACACTGCATCAGAGCCAGTCATAATGGAACCTGCTAATATTAGGTGGTTCTGCCACAGATACCTAAGTATCCAGGGGCTTAAGCTCTGGAATATTCAGAATGACATTGTGTTAATACTTCCGAATTTATCAGAATTGCAATCATAATTACAATTACAATGGTACATACGCTGAAAGCCAGAGTCCATGTGATACGCGCCCTGAATAGAGGACTGGAGCTGAGCTCCAGTACCTCTGGAGGTTGGCAGTTATATATTTAACAATGAGGGAAAATGCATGTTAGGGGCTTTACTTTTTTAGTTTCTCATTATATTTGTTTGCTAGTGCTTCCATAACAAAATAGCACAGACCAGGTGGCTTAAAGAACAGAAATTTATATTCGCACAGTGCTGGTGGCTGGAAGCCCAAGATCAAGGTGTTGGCAGGCTTGATTTCTTCTGCAGCTCTCTCCTTGATTTGCTAATGTCCACCTTCTTCCTAAGTCCTCACATCATCTTTCCTCTGAGCATAAGCATCCCTGGTGTCTCTTTGTGTGTCTAAATTTCCTCCTCTTATAAGGACACCAGTCAGATTGGATTAGGACACACCCTAATGACCTCATTTTAACTTAATCACCTCTTTAAAGACTCTATCTCCAAATACTGTCCCATTCTGAGGTACTGGGGGCAGGGATTCGACATATGAATTTGGGGGGGGGGACACGATTCAGCCGATAAGACTCATCAAAGGGACACTCCCACCTTGTCCTCCAGAAGAGAAGGAGTAAAAACTGATACTATGTATTGTCTTGTCAACATTAGGACTTTTCATCTGTGCTATTGCCTTACTCTATAATTCATCTTGACTTACTGAGTGACCCAAAGACTGATCACTGGGGAACAGGAGGTCTGAATTATTTCTCTGTGTTTCACATGTTAATACTGAATTTACTTTATGTGAACCACAGTAACTGAATTCTTTTTTTTCTATAGTGTATCATCCTCATTAATATTTTAATTATTTATAATCTGTAAGCCATCCCAATTTGTTACATGCAGCCAGATTTCAGACAGATGAGCAGAACTCAAGACCAGATCTTGGTTTGCATTGTCTCTTACACTTTCCCATAACACTATGTTACTGGGAAGGGATGATGTCTCTCTGAATCACCTTGGTGTGTGCCCTCATCACCATTTTATATAAGTTATAGGGCATGCTACACTTAGGGATGGAGGAAAGAGGGCACTGGAGCTGTACAACCTCCTCCCTTCCTTCTGCAAGGTCCTGCAACTCATGCTAAGAAGCTGCTCATTTAATGCACAGCTATTTTCAGATCTTTTGCTCAGATGAAAAAGAAAAGAGAAAGACACTTTTCTTATAAGGAAACCCGGCTTCTCAATTAAACTTAAACAAGACTTTAATTAATTAACAGGAAACCTCTGGAATATAAACTGCACAAATTAAATAGGCCCTACAATTTGGAAGGCATTCACTTATGACTCCTGGGCACACTTCCAGCTGGGAAAGGCAGAGGTTTCCTGAGCAGGACCTGTGGAAATTTTTAGGAAACACCGAAGAAATGTAGCTGGAATTTTTCTGCTTACTTTGAGCTGTAATGAGATTCAAAGATAGACTTGCCTGTTTGCCATTGCCCAAGGCTGAGCTTTTAAAGGTCTCTCTCCAGCTGGTACCAGGAGCGACGATGGGGAAAAAATTAGCCACAAAGGAGCAAGGGGAAGTGTCACTTTGGCAGAACACAGTGTCCAAAACTTGAATTTTAATTTTTCCATTCTTGTGGAATTTTGAAATTCCATGTCTAGTTTCAGCTTGAAACATTGATGTAGAAGCAAATAAATTTGTGGGGAAGCTTGTTTCCCCAAACTGAGCCAGGAAATGGTGCCCATTAAGGAATGGGCAGTGGTTTTTTGTAAAGATTTCTCAGAAATTATATATATTTTTTTATTTGAAAGAAAAAATATTGTACCTGCAACTCTAAATCCATTGTAGTGAATAACACTGCTTTTCTTTGGGTTTTAATAAAACACTGTGTTCTTTGTCTATGCTGCTATGCACATAGACAATTGGACAGTTTACCCTGTGCCCTTCTACTGTTCAACCATCAGAAGAACAGGGGGAACATTTCCAAGAATGAAAGGATCCTTATAGTTTCCCACTTGGCAACATGACAGGAAAATTATGCCCTTGGAATATGAGTAAGCAGTAGCAACACCCTGGCAGAAAAGTTAAGAGTGAAAGAAATTAAATTCACGTATTTACGAAAAACTCATTTTTTTTTTAATTAGCTTTCTCTCCTTAATAAAAAAAATATATTTATTGTTTAAAAAATAAATGTAAGTAAGCAGAAGGAGGAGAATAAGAGTCATTTGTAATCTGCCTTTCCAGAGACAAATATTTTTAACATCTTGGTGTATATTGTTTTTGCATATTCTTTTAGATACACACACACACACACACACTGGCTTTACAAAAGTAGAATTACATTATTCATGCTCTCTGTAGCCTGCTTTTTGTACCTAAACAATATTCCCATGTGATTAAGTATTATTCCCCTCATCATTTTTGTTATCTGCCTATTAATTCATTTTTAAAGCTCTGTTGAGGTAGAGTTGATATGCAATGTAATAGGAGAATTTGAAGGATATGCAGAGTAGAGTTAACCATTCCCCTGTTGTTGGATATTTACACTGCTTTCAGGTTTTTTCAAGATTATGAACATTCTCTCATCGGTTTTTCTTTCAGCAGAATCTCTGTGAATATCTATTCTGTTGGAATAAAATTCCTGATTCAGAGGATATACACATGTTGAAGCTGTGTTAAAATAAGAACATCCCCATAGCTTGTTGACGTGTCCTAATTTGTACTTTACCATTCATGTCGGGGGTATGTCCATTCCTAACACCCTGGGCAATACTGGGCTGGCGTTTCCTTAGGGATTCTAGCTTTCCTAAGAAAAATAGCAGTGAGGTATTTGAGGAGCTTTCACTAATCTGGGGAATTTATAAGTAGTTTTTATTTGCTTGGTTGGTCATTTCTTCAAAATTGGCTGTATTAGGAACAGGGCAAATAGTCCCATAGTTGTTTTAGAGATATGTAAAGCCCTTAAGTAATTGTCTTAAAAACAAACCACATTTGCTGTATAAACTATCAATCCCCTCCCCATTCTGTCATATAGATGACACAGATGAGGATGTTTGGGTGTATGTATAGCTATGTGTGTTTGTGTTTGTAAAAATTGTCATTGTTAGCACACGAACAGTTTCATATTAAACTTCGATTATTCAGATCGTTTCCTCCTGGCTGGAATCAGAGCTGTGACTGTTTCTCAGGAGATGTGAAAATTGAGTTATGACCTGAATTAAGCACCCTGAAATGATGTCTTGGCTTTGATGTTGCCTGGCACCCACACTTGAGAATGGATTTGTAGGCTTTATTCATTTAGCAAAGTATATATTATTTAAGTGCTGACTATTCCTGACACTGGGTTAGGCACATGGGTGTATGTGTGTGCATAGAAAATACAAACATGCATATGACAGTTTGCGACTGTGTGACATTTTTTGAAATTTTGTCTTCATACAAAAGATGAATTTCTTTTTTGAAAGTAACTTTATTAACCTCCACGGACATGGATGGTTGGCTCTAACTCATGCTGTCGCTTCTGAGAATTCAGTGTCTCTTACAAGCCTTGGTTGTTCTGGAAGGTCCAGGCCAGGCCAAATTCATCAGCGACTCTTTGCCAGCCGCCAAGCACAGGTCACACCATGTGTGTCTTGCACTTCACCTCGGACAGAGGCCATGGGGAGGAGCAAGTAGCTCCCCAGACAGAGTCGGAAAGAACCTGCTCTGTGTGGTCTGTGGGCCCCAGCTGAGAAGCCTGCTGTGTCTTCCCAGCTCCCTCTGTCTGCTTTCCTGGAGCTGCCCAGGGAGTTCCAACTGCAGCAGCCCTTCTGGGGCCCTGCCAGAAATTTGCATCACAAACGCCAAAGGGGCCAACTGTCTAGGGCTTTGTCGGGGGTTGTGTGGCAGAAAATCCCTTATGCTGGAACTCCGCCTCGCCATCCCTTTTTGCTTTGTTTCTGTGTCTTTGTCTGTCACTCCGGTAATGGAAATGAGAAGGGGTCACACAGCCTGTTTAAAGAAGAGATTATCTTCTGCTAGGGAAAAGGTGCCATAGCTTGGGCTGAGGTGAGGGGCTTCTGGTCACTGTGAAACATCAGTCTTTCGAGAATCATTTGTTCTCCAGATATGTTTCTTTTAAAGTGGGTATATATTGAGAGAGAGAGAGAGAGAGAGAAATGCAGTTAGGAAAACAGACATCACAACAAAAAGTTCGTCTTCTGCTTACATTTACTCTGAAGCCAAAGTGAGGAGGTGGAGAAGTAAAAAACACTGTTTAGGCAATGAATTTCTTTCTGCACTCTGGCCAGGGAGAACTTTCTAAGGCCAGGGTCTGCTACAGGGGGTAGAACACATATATAAATCTAAGGATGCTCAGGCCCTACGCGAGAAAGTTATTTTGGAAAATTGCAGTGACGGCTTTATATATTACACACACACACCCCACAAGCATTAATTTTGTAGCAGTTCTGTTAAAAGATTAACTGAGGCATATTAAAAATTTTTACAGTGTATTTGAGCAAAAATCAGTAGAATTGGTCAGTGCCAAACTGGAAGTGGTTAGGAACACTCTACCCACCGGGGCTGGTGGGGGAGAGGGGAGACTCTTGTAGAGAAGAAGCGGAAGCAAAGCAAGGGAGTTGTTGGATTGGCTGTAGTTTAAAGTCTAGTTGGTTGTTTGTGATTGCTTGTCCTTAGGTTTCCATTTCCTAACCTGGAGGCATTTGCAGGTTTAGGGTTTTAGATTGCTTTTACAGGCCTCCAGAGCATTAGAGCCCCTTCGGTCTAAAGGCATCCTTGTTCAATTAATTTAACAGTTCCAGACTTAATGGAAAAGTTGCAAGATCAAGTTTCACCAGTTGTCCTGTTTGTGTCCTTTACAAAGACCTAACTCCAGAGAGCCCCTTGCACCCAGTTGTCCTGTCTTCTCCTAGTTGTTGCAGGAAGGGGGACCCCTTCCAAGACCTGAGAGTGGGCTCTTGTCTAATACTCAGAAATGAATTGTCCTAGGAGAAACATGTACTGACAAAGCAAAAGACTTTATTGGAAAGGGGAGTCCGGGCAGAGAGCAGCAGGGTAAGGGAAACTGGGAGAGCGGTTCCTCCACGTGGCTCACAGTCTCAGGTTTTATGGCAATGGGGTTAGTTTCCAAGTGGTCTCTGGCCAGTCATTTTTTTTTTTTTTTTTTTTGCGGTACGCGGGCCTCTCACTGCCGTGGCCTCTCCCGCTGTGGAGCACAGGCTCCGGACGCCCAGGCTCAGCGACCATGGCTCACGGGCCCAGCCACTCCACGTCATGTGGGATCCTCCCGGACCGGGGCACGAACCCGCATCCCCTACATCGGCAGGCGGACTCTCAACCACTGCGCCACCAGGGAAGCCCTGGCCAGTCATCTTGCTTGTGCTCATGTTTGGTCTGACTCAGGGTCCTTCCTGGTGGCAACGTGCATCTCTCAGCCAAGATGGATTCCAGTGAGAAAGATTCTGGGAGGTTGATGGGACCTATGGACTGGCATCTCTTCCCTCCTTTCGGCCCCTCCCGAATTCTCCCGGTTAGTTTTTGGTGGCAGCACCTTGTTTCTTATCAGGACCTCTTATTGCCAGACAACTCATCCAAGTGGTTATCATTGTGCCTGGCCAAGGCGGGTGGCTTCAGTCAACGGTTCCCTAACATAATCTCATGCAATCTGGAGCTAGTCCTTAGTCTTTCCTTTTCTCTCATGGCTTTGACTTTTTGAGATTATAGGTGAGCCATTTTTAGAATATTCCCCAATTGGGGTTTATTAAAAGGTAATTAATTAAAAGGTAATTATCAGGGAAAGATAAAAGCATGGCTTTCATAAAGATATAAAATTGAATATGTGTTAAAAGAATGTATTTTACTCATCTGATATGAGGGAACCAAGCAGATGTTTTCACCGGTTCAAAGGAAGAGTCAAAAGGGCACAAATTTATATGAAACAGAGCAATGTCGAAATGAATTGCAAATGGAGACAAAACTGGTTTTTCACCTGCAGGGAGGAAGTTAATTAAATCACCACTAGGCAGGACAAAATATACATATGCATCAGTTACCTACAACTTAAAGACAACAGGGCTAGAATCTGATAACCCAGAAGAGTAAGCCATAGACACTGCATAGTTTCCTACTGAAACACGAAGTCCTTTTTCTACAGGTTTCTCCAGTGTTTTCTTCTTTTCGAAAACATATGTCTTTGGCTAGAATATCACAGATGCTTGTGTTTATTTCATTGCATCCTATTAATGGCACATGATGTCTCTTTGTCTTATTACTGATGTTCACTTTGACCACTTGTTAAGATAGCGCCTTCCTGGTATCTCCCTGTAATGCAATTTCCCCCCTTTGTAAATAATTAAGAAATAATTTTGGAGTAGTTACACCATGGGAAATGGAAAGTGGTACAAATCAGGTTTGTATATTTTCTCCCAGAGATTTGGCGCTTCAACAATACTAACACACCACTCTTTAAAGCAGTGTAGGCCATTTTTTCCGTTTTATTCATTGGCCTATAATTTATCACTATTATTATTTATTTTGATGTCCAATTTGTCCCAGATATGGCTTTGGAAACTTCATCAAGCTGTATTCTGTGTCCTGCCTTGTCTCCCATTATTCTTTGAGCATTTCTGTACTTTTTGGCTCAGCGAAATGTTCCAGGCTTATCTAGATCTTTCCAGCCCTGGACCGAGTCATTTCTCCAAGGAGCCCCAGTTCCTTTTAGTGGAGAGTGTTTGGCTCTTGCAAAAGGGCCCAAACTCTGCTCAGGCCTCCTTCCCTATGGCCACCTACTTCTTCCACTCTGCCCAATGGCTATTTGAAGGAGAAGGAAAGGAAGCTAATATATATGTGGATGAAAAATGTCTGCCTGCCATATCAGTAAACAAAGGACACTGTGGCCATCAAGTCATCAGCCACTGCAGCTGCCCCCCCCCACCCTGAGGGGGTTCAGGATGTAGAAAAGCAGGATACTGGCCCTAAATCGCTAAGGTGCATGTCAAAGGAATGAGTTCAATGAGCCCAGACTATTGCATCTTCTCATATATGGAAAAGCACTAAATCCATTAACTTAAGATGTCTGGTTTTTCTTTAGTTAACCATAATCCTTTGATGTTCTGACTCCCTGGTTTATTGCAAAACTCCTATGTGTCCCGGCTCCTCCCTTTCCTCTTCGGAGCCGTCCCTCAGCACTATCTGAGAGGCTGCCTCTGGGATTGAGTCCTCAGAAAGTCCACCGAATAAAATATAATTCTCAACTTTTAGGTAGTGCATTTTTTCTATATATATATATATACATATATATATATATATATATATATATATTTTTTTTTTTTTTAAAGAAAGACAGGTTAAGGAGGGGGAAGGGAGCAGGAAGAGGAAGATCACTTTATATACATTTTTAACTCCCCAGTTTTTTGGGGTTTTTTTTGCGGTACGCGGGCCTCTCACCGCCCTGGCCTCTCCCGTTGCGGAGCACAGGCTCCGGACGCGCAGGCTCAGCGGCCATGGCTCACGGGCCCAGCCGCTCCGCGGCATAGGGGATCCTCCCAGACTGGGGCACGAACCCGTGTTCCCTGCATTGGCAGGCGGACTCTCAACCACTGCGCCACCAGGGAAGCCCTAACTCGTCAGTTTTATCAAATACTAGATCTGATCTTCTCGTGGTCAGTTAGGTTTCTGAAGTGGTTACATTTTATGTGGTGGAAAATGTGAAACTTAACTTCTTCCGAATTGAGTACCTACTCTGCATGTGCCTGACTTTATAGTAGTTGAGTTACAGAGCGAGCCTTTGCCTTCAGGTAGCTGGAAGGGCAGTGAGATGTCCTAAGTTATGCAGCTGATGTATTCTCAGCACTGTGGACATGGGCGCCACCCTCAGTCTGGTCAAGGAAGGGAAATCAGAAGTCAGGGAGGCTGCACAGAGGAGCCTCGAATCAGACGAATTTGGGGTAGGACTTAGCTAGTCTGACAGGGAGGGGAAGGGTATTCCCCCAGCAGAGGGAAGAACACACTTAATGCCAGAGAAATGTGGCAGACTTGAGGAATGGGAAGTGGTTTGATAAGGTTAGAAACACTTGTTTCCTAATCTTCTTGACCTAATCTTTAGTTTTTAAAGAAGCATAATTGTCCTTTTTTACAGACATGTTTTGTTGATTGTGCACTTTTTTTGCAGACTACTATCCCAGGGTTCCATCTGTGGTCCAGGAATTATTGCAATGTCTCACGGTGTCTTCCTTCAGAAGAAGCATTTTTTTTTTCTCTTAAGAAAAGAGGAAGAATTAGTGGGCATTTTACCAAAGAAAGATAATCAACTATTTCTCCATTGTTGAGCATGTACTTAAGAACAACTGGACTAGTGTTTTTTGGCTCTTCTTTTTCATTGAAAATATGCCCCTCTTATTTCTAGGGATTTCCCCCTGTTGAATATATACCCATTCTGAGCCAAATGGAGTGTTCTTGTTGCCTTTACTCATAAGTAAATGCAATAGGTTGGTTACAGTGGTTTAATCCCCATCTTTTGATTGTTTCGTATCATTAAAAAACACCAATTTATTGCTTGGAGAAATGTTTTGAAATGAATTAAGTTCTCTTAATGACTGTTAAATCTGCCCTATATCTCATCCTGGGCTTTCTTTGTGATCTGTAATTTGTGTAAAACTCATTGCTTTCACACATGCTCCTTACATGACTGTTTTTGAATTTTGCAGACGATACCAGAAATTGCAGAAGATCATGAAGCCTTGGTAAGAATTCCTGATGGGTTGATACAGATGATATAACACTTCCTTCTTCTCTGCATACTTAAACCCTGTCCTCTGACTGATTGTGTAACTATGTGTCTAGATGTTTTGAGTAAGTGATTTATTTTTGCTTTCTTTTTAATGTTCTTTTTTAAAATTAATTATTATTATTATTATTATTTTGGCTGTGTTGGGTCTTCGTTTCTGTGCGAGGGCTTTCTCTAGTTGCGGCAAGCGGGGGCCACTCTTCGTCGCGGTGCGCGGGCCTTTCACTATCGCGGCCTCTCTTGTTGCGGAGCACAGGCTCCAGACGCGCAGGCTCAGTAGTTGTGGCTCACGGTCCTAGTTGCTGCGCTTCATGTGGGATCTTCCCAGACCAGGGCTCGATCCTGTGTCCCCTGCATTGGCAGGCAGATTCTCAACCACAGCGCCACCAGGGAAGCCCCTTTTTGATTTTCTTATGAGCAGGTTCTTTAAAAATTTATTTCCCTTTTCTATTTGCTTTGTGGTAGAAAGAGTATTTTATGTTTGTAACCATAAAATGATCACATCAGGATTGCTACCCTTCTCCTGGAGCAAGGCTAGGCATAATTTTATGTATTACTTTAAAAAAAAAAACTTTTTTTTTTGTGGCCTATGTGATGTTCAAAGTCAGAAGTCTTTGATTTTCTTCAATGGCTTGGTAAGAAAAAGATCTGCATTAAAAAAGTATTTAGGGCTGAAGTATGGAATGAAAATTATTTACTTTCAGTCTGAGAATGTGTTCAACCACCTATATATTTGTGAATTGCCTGATAATTATGTCTGGAAATCTCAAAACTTCTTCCTTAGAGTATTCCCTCCTCAGTGCCTTTATTATCCACTAAACAAGGTGAGTCCAAAGAGGATCTAACAAACTCTCTATAATAGGTTGAACAAAGTCCCATTTTGCTAAGTTGTTAAGCATACAGTTTCAGTTTGAGAAGGAAGACTGAACAGTATCTGAAAATGTGCACCTTATTTTTTAAGGCTTCAGAGAAAATTCTGATCAGTGTATGATAGTGGTCTCAAATCATTCATCTTCCCCTACCCCTCCCACTAGAAGAAGTATTAATTGCAGGAACTCTTCAGTTATTAAATTCTAATAAAGTAGAAATATTGAGTTTTTAGGGTAAAGCTTCTTAAACCTAACTTTGATATATATTTTTAATATAGTAGAAGCACTTAATGGTAATAGCAGTAGAAGCCATCTTTTATGGGAATTTACTCTGTCCTGGGCATTGTCTCAATGTTTACACTCATTACTTCTAATTTACACTTTTATCCACCATACAAGATGAGTAAAATTAGAATTGTTTCCTTTATGAAGAAGTTGAGGTGGTGCTGGGATTCAAACTGATTTTTTCTCTAACAACCTCATACAATTTGCTAATGCAGAAGAATTTTAGGCTCTGAAGACAAAATAATTTCTTAAAATTTATCTGCCAGTAGTTTTAATCTTTTGGTATATAGAGGTGTTGGAAGTGTGACTAAGCATGAATCATGATTTCCATTTATCAATCACAGACAAAATCAATGCTCAGGGCCCTGGTAATTGCAAAGTAGCTTAATCAGACTAAGTACCATAGATAATAATTATAAACTCTAGACAAAATATTGCAAACAGAAACATCTAAAAACAAGTGTTTGAAGAAACTGTATAGCAACTGAAAACAGACAGAAAGAAGAAGTAATTCAATCTTTGAGAGAACAAATAAGCCCTAGATGAGATTTGTGTGTTTGCAGCTTTTTGCCTGAGGATTCCTGCTTATCCAGGTAGCATGGGGTGACAAGAACCCTCAGTCTCAGTAAGTTACTAAGAGGATATAGTTTGGGGCTGGCAGAGCAGCTAGATTATTAAGGGGAATCCATGAAAGAAAGGAGGCTCAGAGGGTATGAGACGACCCCATATCTATCTATAAACTCTGCCAAATCTATCACTGATCACTGAAGTGTGAATATACGTGTGTATGGGAACCCCAGAAGGGACCTGGTAAAATTAACAACTGGAAATAGAAAGAATTGGGAAGAGATTTAAACTGCCACTCACTGAGGAGTTTGGAGTCTGATTTTAGCCAAGTTAACTTCCTACTAGAACAAAAACCAATTCTTCAGAAGAACAAAACTGAACTATGGCCTTGGCAATGTTTCATTCCCAATGTTCAGAATACAGTAAAAAATTACTAGGTATATAAGGAATAGGAAAAGATGACCTATACTTAAGAAAAGAAATAAAGCAAGTAGTAGAAGCCTACCTTAAGATGACCCAGATGTTGGAAATAGCAGATGACAATTTTAAAGCAATGTTTATAAATATATTAAAAGACTAAAGAAAAGCATTAGCGTATTAAATTCGCAGATGGGGAGTCTCAGCAGAGAAATGGAAATAAGAAATAACCAATTGGAAATTATGAAACTGAAAAGTATAATATTTAAAATGAAAAATTCACTGTAGGAGTTGAAGATGGCAGAAGAGACAGTAACCTTGAAGATATATCAGTATAGATAACCCAATCTGAAGACTAGATAAAGTGAATAGTGAATAATTGACCTGTGAGATAGTAGCAGTTGATTTTAAATACATTTAATTGGGGTCCCAGAGAGAGAGGAAACAGGTAATGGGGCAGAAAAATGTTTGAGGAAATAATGACAGAAAATTTCTGAAATTTGTTGAAAAACATAAATTTTTAGATCTAAGAATCTTGTTGAACCCAAGTGGGATAAATAGAAAACTATGCCTAGAAACATCATAGTCAAACTTCTGAAATTGAAGGATAAAAAGGATACCTTGAAGGCAGCCAGAGAAAAACAACTTATTACATTAAGAAAATAAAAATAAGAATGAGAGCTGACTTCTGATTAGAAATAGTGGAGGCCAGAAGGCAACCTCTTAAAAGTGCTGAAAGAAAAAAAAAAAAAAACTTGTCAACCCAGAATTCTTTTCTAATAACACTGTCTTGAAAATGAAGGTGAAATAAAAGCACTTTCAAATAAAGGAAAACTAAGATGGTTCATTGTTAGCAGATACACACTACAGGAAACGTGAAGGAAGTTCTTCAATTAAGAGGCTTCAGGTCAAATTTGAAAAAGCAGGACCCAGCTATATGCTGTTTACAAGAGATATACTATAAATACAAAAGAACATGTAGTTTGAAAGTGGAAAAACATATACCCTGTAACTGGAAATAATAATAAAACAGTTGTTTTATTAATATCAGGCACAGTAAGACTTCAAGGCAACATATTATCAAAGATTAAGAGAGATAATTCACAATAAAAAATGGTTGGCTCATTAGGAAGACATAAAGTGTTAAATGTGTCTGTACCTAATATAAGGCTTCAAAGTACATGAAGCAAATCTGAACTAAAGAGAAGTATAGACAAATCTGTAATCATGGTTGGAGATTTTAACACTCTCTTCTAATTTCTTTTTTAATTTCTAATCTCCCTTCAAGAAAGAATTTGCTAATAAGCCCTGAGGAGTACAGTTAGCTGATAGCTTCCCGCTATAGCACATTCAAGATCCATAACAGCTTTCAAACTAAGACCTTACACGCTCTTCCTAGGCAGCCCCTAGTCAGTGAGCCTGATGAGCATGGTGCACATACCAGGGCCTGGCCATTTCTGCCCATTGTGGGACCCCTCTAACAGTCTGTATTTATACTGAGCTTCCTCTTGGGTTGGCTGGGACTGTCAGATCTACATCTGTGTCCCCTTTCCTTTCACAGGCATCAGATCTACCTCACGGTCTGAAGGGTATTTTTACCGTCTTGCTTTGTGCCTCTTTATCTTTCACAAGCACCACCTATCTTCCAATAAACCTCTTGCTCTCCTTACTCCATCTCAGCATTAACTGAGGACTAAACTGACACAAAACTGACCTGTGAGGAAATAGAAAATCTGAATACCCACATCTATTAAAGAAGTTGAATTCATTTTCAAAAGCCTTTACACAATGAAAATTGGTTACACTGGTGAATTTTATTATACATATGCATAAGAAATACCAAATCTACACATATGGTTTCAGAAAATAGAGGCAGAGGGGAAAAGTCCTCAATCATTTTATGAGGCCAATGAGGCCAGTATCACTCTGATACCAAAACCTGACAAAGCCAATGCAGGAAATAAAAATTATAGATGATTTAATGAACAGAGGTGCAAAACTCCCCAGAAATGTATGAACAAATATAATCAAGCAATGTATAAAAAAGATTTGTGGCCTGTAAGGATGTAAAGATTTATCTCAAAAATAGTTTAACATCTGAAAAATCAGTCACTGTGATTTAGTATTTAGCAAAATAAAGGAGAAAACTTAAAGAGAAAAAGCATCTTTACAGATACAGAAAGTAGATAATAGATACAGAAAAAGCATTTCATAGCATCCAACAGTCATTCATAAAAATTCTCAGCAATCGAGGAATAATGGAGGGAACTTCCTCAACCTGATAAAGACTATCTGCAGGAAAAAAAAAAGTGTTATACTTAATGTTGGAAGACTGAATCCCCACCCCTCCCAATAAAGATTGGGAATAAGACAAATATGTAACACTTCTATTCAACCTTGTACTGTAGTTTTTAGCCATAGCAATAAGTCAAGAGAGAGAAAAAAGACATAATGATCAGAGAGGAAGAAGTAAAACCAACTCTATTCATAGAGGACATGATTGACTATGTAGAAAATCCTAAGGAGTCTACAAAGAAACTGCTAGATCTCATAACTGAATTTAGCAAAGTTTCAGGATATAACATGAGTATATAAAAGGGACATATTTTTATACCTTAATAGCAAACAACTGGAAAATGAAATTTTATAATTTCCATTTACAAAGTGTCAAAAATCATAAAATTCTTAGGAATAAATTTGACAAGAGACATCAGTATCTGTTCACTGAAAAAAAATATATTGCTGAAAGAAATTAAAGAAGACCTAAATAAGTGGAGAATATACCATTTCATGGATTGGAAGACACAATATACTTAAGATAGCAATTCTCTCCAAATTAGGTTCAGTGAAATACAATCTTTTAAAAAGTAATTACGAGCCAATCCTAAAAACTTAAAGGAAATGCACTGGACCTAGAAGAGCCAAAACAGTCTTGAAAAACTCATAAAAATAGTAAACTTGGAAGATTTCACTAACTGACTTCAAGGCTTCCTGTAAATTTAGTTATTAACACAATATGATATTGGTATAAGAGGATAGACAGGTCCATGGAATAGAATAGAGTCCAAAATTGATCCACAGTTAAATTTTCAATAAAGGAGCCAAAAGAATATATGCTGACGTAAGTAATGCTATGATTCTAAAGGGTAAGGGAATGTCTGAAGGGCAACAGAAATCCATACATTTCAGTGTATATAAGTTTTACCAGAAACAAAATAAAATACTAGGAAAAACTCAAAGGGTAGGGTAGAACTATATTCATTAATTCTGGCAATTAGGGATATATTATGATTTATTAATAACTTTGAAACTGGTCTTTATTTTCATCTTTTTTCTGCTTTTCTTTTGGGCAGGACACCCAATGGAGACATTTGGAAGCACTATTCTTTTATAAAATTAGCAGCATAAAATGTAAATGCTTTGAGATTGGCTGAATTTTGTTGGAAAGAAGAGGGTCTCTACTGAATTGATGAGAAATATTTATTTGAATCATTCCAGCACACATGGTGTGTTGGCTGTGACATGGCTCTCAACCAGCATGTAAAGTTTGCAGTCGGCTTAATTTGTGGCAGTCAGTGCTGCAAAATCTTTATTTAGCTTGGCACTTTCTAAGAAACAAATAAACCAAACAAATAAAAATGCTCCCCGCATGTGCCATGTGGTTGCTTTATATTTGTAATCCTTTTAGCCTTGATCTTCTGCACCCAGCACTGATTTCAGAGACAGGACCTTGGCTCCTGCCTTCCCTCTTGGAGCCTGAATCACTCCTCTAGCAGTGAAATAAGCATCTGTGTCAGGGTTCAATAAGAGCTTTTATAGCTGCCTCATTTGAAATGAGATGATTAAGTCTGTTGATTTGGAAGGTAATACAATTTTAGCATGGCTCTCCTTTTCTTGCAACTAAGGATTTGAAGTTGAATTTTGAAAAAATTCTCCCTCATGTAAACCTAGTATGCCATCCAGCAACCAGTTATAATGAATTATATATGTCATATATATACTATATGTAAAATATAGTATAGATGCATATTATATATTTTATAATATATAATATATAACATGTAAACATAGTATATCTAATAACATATTTATATCTATATATTTTATAAGATACATATATATGATTATATATAATATATATGTCTAATAACATTATATCCATAGAGTATATAGTTATATATCTAAATATATTAAATGTTATTAGATAATATTTATATAAGTATAAATTATATAACATTTATATAAAACATTAGATGGACTAAGAGAGCTCTCCTTCCCCTGGGCACCTTGGTGTGATGTGAAGAAGCTTCTCTCATTTGTCAGTCGTTCACACTAATGGGTGATCACAAAGTACAGAAAGCCCTAGCTGCACTCTCAGAAATGGTGCTCCAGCTCCTTAACAACCTTGGGGAGTTAAATCCTGGTCCCGAAAGCAGCTTGGAGATTTGGAAACCAAACAATACTCTTTCCCTTTTTCTCCATCTTTTTCCCAGGTCCTTGCAGCCTGTCTGAGGAGCCTGTAGGCAGAGCTCTGGAACACTTAAGGAAGAGGGACAATCCCCAGATGTTACTAAGTCCATTTGGATTATGAGTCCATTGAGCAAGGAGCAGAGTCATTTTGCCTTCAGATAATTAGATAGCATAAATACAATTTATCTTTTGCTTTTAAAGCAGTTAATGAAGACTAATATCATCTCTAGTCCCAGCTACAGGGAATATAAAGAAGAGTTTGATGTCAGCAGCATGTTACTCCTTTTTCACTGCCTGTTCCGTTGCTTGTTCTTTTAGTGACAATACTGAGGCAGTATTTTTGCACTGTGTGGAGGTCACAAATGCCATCCTCCAATGTCTTATAGATGGGCATCTTATAACAGTTGAGGTCTTTTAGCATGCCAGGTGTAAACAAATGTCAGCCATTTGTTATCACTTGGTGGTTGTTTTTTCCTTTTTTTAAGTAAAAAAATTGCTAATATGGTTTATTACTAATAATATAATAAAATAATAAATCAGCTAATATTGTTTACTAGTAATTCTATACATTATTATGTAATATTTTCACAGTAATACTAATGCCTACATAATCTGTTAATAAATCTTACTAATTGCTTTTATTTCCTGGCTCTCTTATTTTCCTGAGGCAATTTCCTGCTTGATTTTTTTTGCAAGCTAATGTTTGGATTTTCTTAGGACTCATTGTCTGTAGAAAGAGCCATTCTGGAATTTTTATATAACCTTTCTTGCTAGTATTTTTAATCCATTTTCCACCTGTCTTTCTACTTTTATTTTGTTTTCTTAAAATAAGCTTGAGTTTTCTGGTTTGGAATTTCTTTTTTGGGGCATGATTCTCTGATGCCACCCTGTATGATTGGGATTGCCCGCCTGTGACTCAGAAAAGCCTTAAAAAAAATATTTGCTGCTTTTCTCTCTGGCTTGAAACGTTTGGCTTTTTTTGCAATTTTTTTTTTCTCTCTCCAAGGACAGAGAATTCTTGACACAATGAAGACAGACATTTGAAAATCATGAGCTTTATGTAGCTTTTTAAAATACCACTTTGCATAATGATAATAACTAACATTTGCATACTGCCTTCCATGTGCTATACAATGCTTAGAGGGCTCTAAGTATGGTAGCTCCTTTCATTTCCCCAGCAATTCTCTGAGTTAGGTATCGCCACCACCACCAGCATCACTGTCGTCCTCATTTTTATAAAATGAGGAAACCGAGGCATACAATGTGTCCTTGTCCACTGAGAGCTGGAGGGTAACCTCTGCTGTCTGACTCCAGAAACCAACCGCTTAGCCATTTCTGTCAGGCTCACCTCATCCCCTCTGATCTCCGGCAGCTTGGGATCACGGTCCTTTCCTGAGAGCCGCTTCCTCTTTGGTAGGTCTCTTTTCAGCATCACAGCTTCGGAGATGATGCAGAATTTTCCAGGTCTGTTATTGAGGTTGGGCTGAGAACACTAGGAAGAAGGGAAATTGTGAAGCTGTTTTAAAAGAAATATGAGCTTGTTTCCTATTCTATTAATTGAAAATGGATGGGAAGATTCAATCTAGAGACTTTATGAGACTTTGTAGTGTAGCAATTGTGATATATAAGAGTCTACAGATTAAAAATCTGAACAACTAACTTTATTTTAAAAAGATCAAGCATATGAATCAGTGTGGTTGTATATAGTGTGGAGATCCTGATGGGCGTAATTCAGTGTACCTGAAGAGAAAGTACTTATCTTGAGAGTTTTGAGTTACTATTTATTATGGTGATAATTTACAATAGAAGTGAGTTTCCAGTGTTGTTTTGAAAGCCCTAGAAATCAGGGTATTGTCTGATAAGGGTCACGGGTGGAGCTTTTTTAGAAGGCCGTTCTTTTACTTGAGCTTGCCTGATCTCTGCTTAGACTTCTAACCCACTCATGAGACCCTTCCTACAGCCTTTTGAATCACAGCAAGTCTATGGCCAGCAAACAGTTATTATCTATAATATTCTAGAAAGCTATTGTATAAAGCCTATTAACTAAAGATAAAATGCTGGCCAGTGTAATATAGAAATGAATATGCTTACTTACATATATATTTGTATCTATGTGTGTGTGTGTAAATGCACTCACCCAAACACACACACACACACACACACACACAAATATAGACCACAAGAATCCTTTGCAAAGTGCTAATACTGTTAATAGAATTATTTATAATCTTCCCTGTTGGATACCCAGAGATAATAAAAGAAGCATATTGCCCTCTTCCTAATTTTTGTTTACTGGGAAGCTTTTTTTTTTTTTTTTTTTTTTTGCGGTACACGGGCCTCTCACTGTTGTGGCCTCTCCCGTTGCGGAGCACAGGCTCTGGACGCGCAGGCTCAGCGGCCATGGCTCACGGGCCCAGCCGCTCCACGGCATGTGGGATCTTCCCAGACCGGGGCACGAACCCGTGTCCCCTGCATCGGCAGGCGGACTCTCAACCACTGTGCCACCAGGGAAGCCCGGAAGCTTTTTTAAGCTATCATTTACTGAATGCTTGTATGTTGCACACTTTATTAAGTGCTCTACAAGCAGCCCTGTGATGAAATAGATTTCACTATCCAGATTTTCAGCAGAGAAGACAGAGGCTCAGGGAGATTAGGGACCTGCCCAGTACAACACAGCTCACCTGAGTGAGAGTGTGAGCCCAGGTGTGTCCCATGGAGGCCCTGGCTCCCCTCTGTAAAGCCACCTGCCTCCTGCCTACTGACTCATGTTTGCAAGGACATTGCCTGTGGCCCAGCTGCTTATCCCAACGATCTCTTACAGTTCTGCTTGTATTCATCTTTCTAAAGCTTTCTCACTTCTGTCTTCCCTTGTATTCAGCTCTTGGGCCCATCACCCTTATACCATCTTGTGTTTTCCAGCTTTGGAGACATGCTGTCCTTCACCCTGACGGCCTTTGTGGAGCTGATGGACCACGGAATAGTGTCCTGGGATACGTTTTCGGTGGCATTCATTAAGAAGGTAATTCAGATTGTGCTTCCCAAGGTCAAATCACTTCCTTCTTTTACAGATATTTTTCTCTGATTTGAACATATTTTAGAGTCGTTTCTCTTAGTTCTTTGTGTTAAAGTGTGAGTGTGGTTTTTGATAGTATTATGTATGTGGGGGTCAGGGCATCTAAATTCTGTATGAAAAATGACGTTTTCTCCCCACTGGGATCATAAGGAATCGTATAATACATGAGAACCCATAGTCAAGGAAAATCAAGGTGACATGTTAAAATCAGAGAAGTGTCTGCTGAGCCCCTATTCTGGACTCTGCTGTTCTCAAGATGTAAGTAGAGTTCCTGCTGTCCTTCCCGATCCTTCTCCCCTTAACCAGGTGTTTAGGAAAAGGGAAAGAGGCAAAATATACTGATTATTATATGACTGGGTCTGAAGCAGGAATGTAAGAGAAGAAGGTGTGCTTGGATCCATGCCTCTTAGGCCGAGTAAGCCTGCTCGCTGGTAATCTTGTTGCAATAAATGTCTCTGGGATCAACTAATTCGATTGGTTCCTACTTTCATTAGGAGGAAACTAATGAAGGTACAGGCAAGGGTGGACCTGGTTTGGGGATAGAGGGCAGAAGAGGCCCCTACCATTCCCAGCAGTTGAATAGTAATAAAGACATGTCTGCAAATTTACAATTCTGTTTCCAATCTTCTAACCAAAAGTGAATAGCCCTGACTTTATAACTATTAAATGTAGTATTAAATCAAGAATCATTATTATTTATTAATTTGTTAACTTATTTTTCCTCTCTTTGTATTTGTGAAATGGTTTATAAATGTATTGGCATCTTTCTTCCTGCTGTTTTTGGGAATGAAGAGTTGTTTGGAATTCATGTATTTGTCTTATAGGTCTAGATTCCTGGGAAGGGTTGTCTAAAATAAAGAATTTCAGAGAGTCTGTGCAAAAGCTGGAAAATCAAAGCAAAATCCAGTATGAGTCACTTGAGTTTTTAAAGACTTTTATTTTGAAATCATGGTAGACTTAGAGAGAATTTGCAAAAAAATAGTACAGAATGTTCCATGTAACCTTCAACCAGTTTCCCTAAACATTTTGCATAATAATAGTATTATTATCAAAACTAGGAAATTAACAGTGGTGTAATACTGTTACCATTATTTGATTTCAGCAGTTTTTCTACCAATTTCCTTTCTCTGGTTAAGGACCAGATCCAGGATCCAAGACTTCATTTAGTTGGCATGTCTCCTTAGTGTCTTACAATGTGACAGTTCCTCAGTTTTTCCCTGTCTTTCATGACTTTGACAATTTTGAAGAATACTGGTCAGTTATTTTGTAGAATGTCCCTCAGTTTGGGTTTTTTGATATTTCCCTCATGGTTAAATTAAGCTTATGCGTTTTCGGCAAGAATATTAGAGAAGTAATGTTGTGCCCTTTTCAGAGCATCACATTGGGGTGTGAGATGTTAATATGCTTATTAATGGTGATGTTGACCTTGATTATGTGGATAAGGTGGTATCTTCTGGGTTTCCCCACTGTGAAGTTATCTCTTTTCCTTTTGAAGTTAGTCAGTACCTGGAGGGAGACACTGCCTTGAATTGAAGAGCATAGAAGAGCCCCTAGTCTGTGCATTGAGGGTGTTGGGAGCAGAAGCCCCACAGATTGAACGCCTTCATGATGTTGCCTATTTTTTTCAGAGGAGGGCCGATTGGGAACCCAGGGCCTTCTTGACGCACCTCTGAATCCTTTTTTCCTACATAAGGGCATAAAGCCAAGAGAAACAAGTAATGGGAACCACCTAGAAAACATACAAAGAAGGATGAAGTCTCTTTTTGCCTATATTTGTCAGTGGAATGAATTGCTAAAAAAAAAGGAGAAATGACTGTAGAAGAGAAAGCCAAGGAAATCCTGATGTGTTAGGAAGTACTTTCCTTTAGTGGTGACAGAAAAAGCAAGCATTAGATTATGAATGCAGAGAACAAATTGCTGTATTTTTTCTTTCCAAGATAAAAGTTCTAGAGAAATGGAATATTATTCAGCCATAGAAAGAATGAAATATTGCCATTTGTAACAACATGGATGGACCTAGAGATGATCATACTAAGTGAAGTAAGTCAGAAAGAGAAAGACAAATATCATATGATATCACTTATATGTGGGATCTAAAAAATAGTACAAATGAACTTATTTACAAAACAGAAACAGACTTACAGACATGGAAAACAAACTTATGGTTACCAAAGGGTAAAGGGGAGAGGGATAAATTAGGAGTATGGAATTAACAGATACACACTACTATATGTAAAATAGATAAACAACAAGGACCTACTGTAGAGCACAGGGAACTATATTCAATATCTTGTAATAACCTATAATGGAAAAGAAGCTGAAAAAGAATATATATATATGTGTGTGTGTATATATATATATATATATATATATATATATATACATGCACACGTATATATGTACACACACATATATAAAACTGAATCACTTTGCTGTACTGACACTAACAGAATATTGTAAATCAACTGGACTTCAATTTAAAACAAAAGTTCTAGGGAAGAAAGTTCAAATCTAAAAATACTGGGTTTTTCAGATTTTTTATACTTAACAGAATTTTTCAGTTCATTCTGAATTTATGTCAGGCCTTTCTTTCCTACATCCTAATTGCTTTGCTTTTCTGATATTAGAGCCTCTTTTGCTATAAAAACAGTGTTGTTCTGAACGTGAATTCCTTGAAGTTATGTTATGCTTTCACCCACATTATCTCTTTTGATCCCCACAGCAATCCTTTGCAGAACAGAGCAGTTAGTCTTGCTATTCCTGGTCAGGAGATGAGGACATGGTGGCTTGGGGAGATTGAGTGAGGTTATAGAGAGCGGGGTGTCATTGGTCCCCCGGGTCAGGGCTCCCTCCCCCGTCATCAAGCGCCTGTGTTTTAAGTGAAGGAAAGAACAGCTCCTGAAGGATAGTCTTGGTGAAGCAGCGTTACCTGTTGTTCAGCCCTCCCTGACCTCACTGGTGCAGAGTTAACTGATTTCTTCTGCTCTCCATTCTCCTTGGATCTTGTGTATGCCTCTGTTCCAGCACTTACCACATTTCTGAGGACTTCTTGTTCTTTTGACTGGCTCTCCCAAGAGACCATGAGTCCTTGGAGGGTGGAACCATGGCTTTCTTCCTGTCTCTATCCTTAGTACCCGGCATAGAGTAAGACCTTAATACGTTTCTGCGAAATGAATGAGTGAAATTTGCTTTGGAAGCATTTTTTTAAACCCTAAAACTTGAAGAAAAAAAAAGAATACTGTGCCACTGTATTTAAATATATTTCAATTAAAACTTCAGTTATGAATATAAAGGAATTACAAAGCTGTCTTTCTTTAAATGATGTGAGACGTGGTTAGAGAGAATGACAGTGATCTATTTTCCTAACTGCTTATGAAAACAGTTTTCATTCACTGAAATTAAATAAAAATCATATTAGATCTAAGGAAGCAAAGACTAGCAGTCTTGGCAGTTTAAGTTAAAAATTAAATATTTTTCAAAAGGCAGCACGTTTAATATATGCTATCCTCATTCCTAGTCATTCTGTTTCCTTTGCATTGCTACTTAAATCTCAACTCCTTATGTGAATTTAAAAAAGAATGGTCATCAGAAAATGACTTTATAATTGATAGTTTTTGTAAGGTTAACTTTTTTATTCATTAGCTGGATCAAATTCAGCACTTTGACAACCCAGGAATTGTATACAGGCAACTGTCTTTTAAATGGAGCTTTATCTAGACAAAAATCAACTAGGAAATGCGCTGACAAAAGATGCTTATCTCTGTGGTCCAGACTTGGCTTCCTATTAATGCCAAATTCATACGACTTCGGAGCAATATTTTTCCCCTGCCAGCCTTGGTCTCCTTCTCCACTATCTATTTTGTTATGTGTGAATCTAGATTCTAGTTTACAAATTTTTTCTGTAATAAATAATATCATTTCATAAACACTTTGAAACTTGGAATCCCTTGATGCCAATATATAACGTTGTTGCTTTTTAAAGACTTGGCTTCTTAGGGAGAGGGTCAGAAGGCATGGAGAGGAAAGAAATGAAAAAAAAAAAAAACCTAGAACTTTCTGTGTTACCAGTTGGTTTTCCCCTAGCCAAGTATAATATCAGTGATTTTTCTTGGAAGGAAAATTTTATACAAATGCTCTTGAAACCTTAGCTCTGCAGGAGGGCCTGGTTCACCCTGCAGTATTTTCAGTGTCTGGATAAACATCCAGCCAGTTTCAGCTTAGACACCCAATAATTTTTGCCTCTTAAAAACTTGAGAGATTTATGGGCCTCTGCCCAGATAATTTAAAATATGGGAGTGGAGCTCCATGTTCTCCATGGATCTTTTCAGTTTTGATAACTCAGGATAATTTTAAGATCTCAATCTAAGTGATTCAAAGAAGTGTTTATGTAATTTTAATAATTTGTATCATTAATTCATGTGATGACCCTTAGCTTCTTAAAAGTCACCCAAATATTCCTATGTTTTATTTCGGTAGCACTTTTAAATGAGTGGAAGCATGTGGAGGTAATATATATAATTACTGTTAGTTCCTCCTACCTCTTTTTCCCTTTGATACAGACCTACTTTCAAGAAGCTGTCCTTTGATTGGTTTAGGCCGGCTCACCTGTGTTGACCAAAAGTACAGAAATGGAGCTGGGAAAAATTTAAAGGCAAAGGAAGTCATTATTGACTTTTGGGAAGCTAAGGGAAATTAAAATTTAACCAGACAATCTTTAACCTTCTATAGCTATACTACGATCTATAGTTTTTAAAACTAGACATGGAAAATAACATTTATGCAGTCACAAATTTGTCCATGCACCAATAAGGAGCCTGTCTACAGTCATCATGTTTGCTCAATCAGCCCGGATGCCTTGGTTATTAGTACTCATTAGTTGACAATATTGGGTCATTTAGATGTCTAGTTAAAACTACTGACAAGTAAGGCAAAAGATAGAGGTTAGTTTCAAAAAACAACTAGTATCTCCTACAGAATTGTGCATAAGACTCTAATGAGTTGTGTGCCTGCTCTCTGCCAGCTTAGTGTGTTACACAAAATTTTGTACGCTGCTTCAGGCTTGCTGAAGAGATGGGATCTATGTGTCAAGGAAGAGCTGAAGTGATAGAAAAGATTAACTTTAAACAATACCTTGAGGAAGGTAATGGATTAGTTTCATGAGAGGGAAATATATAAAAATGGCAAATGGAAATGGAATATATATGTGGGGTACAATGTCTGAATGAAAGCAAAGGCCATAGCCTGTTTTACCATCATTGTATAAGCCTGTTGGGAGCAGGTGAGAGTTAATAATTTGCAGAGAACTTTAAAACCCATTATAAGAAAGTGTGCTTCATACCAGGAAAACATTGAGAGTTTTTTTTTTTTTTTTTTTTTTTGCGGTATGCGGGCCTCTCACTGCTGTGGCCTCTCCCGTTGCGGAGCACAGGCTCCGGACGTGCAGGCTCAGCGGCCATGGCTCACGGGCCCAGCCGCTCCGCAGCATGTGGGACCCTCCCGGACCGGGGCACAAACCCGTGTCCCCTGCATCGGCAGGCGGACTCTCAACCACTGCGCCACCAGGGAAGCCCTACGTTGAGAGTTTTGATTATTTCAAGAAAGGAAATACTGTCACAGGATATTTATGGAAGTAAAGGGTAAATTTGTATTAGAGGGAAATCTTAAATATAGAGGAAACTGAAGAAGATGCTGTCTTAGTAACCCAGGAAAGAGTTGGACCGTGGGCCAGTGTTGTGTATATACAACTGAACATGTATCATAGGGGAGACGTTGCAAATGTGTCCATAGAAATAGAAAGTAGGGAACTAAGACTATTAATTACTAATGATTATGGCAAACTTCGAGAAAGGTGATACTTGAGAAGACAGGAATAAGAAGTCAATGAGATTGATTTTTAGCCCATTTAATTTTAGGCTTTGTTGGAATGTCTAAGTGGCAGTATACTTTTGGATGCCAAGAATAAGCATGTAACATACTTCATAGTAAATGACTTTTTAATCTGTCTGTCTGTGCTAGATTATAAAGTCCTTGAAGTTAAAAGTCATGTGTGTTTGCTCATCTCTTGATTTCCAGATCCTAGGTCAGTGCAAGCCTGTTTCATAGCATATGGTCAATACACATTACTTGAATGAATGCAAAGAAGGGATGAAGGCTAGAGGGTGGGGGAGGGAGGTTGACCATCAGCTTTCAGCTGGAGGATTCTCCATGGAGTCTTAAAGGTACATCCAAATTTACTAAATGGAGACAAGAAAAAGGAGCATGGAAGGAGGATAGAATTAGTGCAGAGAAATCAGAGTTACTGTCAATGCACTTCTTTGTGAGTTCTTCAGTTTTCTAATAAGTGCCAAGAATTATACTGGGACAATGACAAATGGTTGGGGTGGTGCTGGTGGGGAAGTCAAAGAATTTATATTCTATTTAGAAGAGATCTAAGTTAGGTGTTAAACCATGAGCACAGTATGAGGGTCATTGGATTTGGGGGAGAGAAAGTTGGCCTCAGAGAAGGAAAGGTGGCATGATAGATATCATAGGGGAGCTGACCCAGGCTATGAGGATTAAGGTGAGGGCTTGGCAGGGACAGTAAACACTTGAGAGAAGTTTACTAGCTGTGAAAGAAGCTAAAGCAGTCTTTTGAGAATCTTAAAGTTCTCATACTCTTCCTGTAGTCTGTAGTATAAAATAATACCTTTTTGGAATATAAAATCATAATGTTACTTTATTTCTTCATGTCATTTATTTTTCACCCCCTGAGATCCAGGTGTATCTGGAGGCACAGGGGGTGTTGATATCTGTACCCCTCACCCCTACTTTCACTGGGGAGTCATTGGGCTAAAAACAGTTGAGCTGGTAACTGTCAGTTGTCATGGTCCTTTTGCATTTTATCTTGTACAATGATGGAGAGGATGAGGACAAGGGGACAGTGAGACAGCAGAAAGGGAGAAATTAGTTTTGATGGGGGGGAGCAGTAAGTGTCAATTTGTCATGGAACCAAACTATTTAGCTTTTAAGAAAGCAGTCATTATGATGATGTAATAACAGCATTTTAGTGTGAGTTGTCAACAGACAGTAATAACTTTTAATGAGGCCTCTAAATAAAACCTTCATGGTACCCATGTGTTTGGGTTACTGTGGTCCATTATTCTAACCCTTATTTTACTTCCCTCTTACATTGTGATTTATTATGTTTGAGGCTTTAGTGATTAATTCCTTAGGGAATGTATTTTAGAGCTTAAATGACTATTTTAACTTTTAACACTTCTAATTTAAATGTTTTCCTGTTTGCTAAATTTGAGAAGAATTTATTTTAACCATAAGAAATTGGAAGAATGGGGGAAAGAGTGTTTCATTGAATAAAAAGGAGAGTAGCCAGTGAGTGAAAAGTTGCCAGTTGCATTGTGTTGACAAGTGTGATTTGTGTGAGTCCCTTAAGAATGTAACTCCCTTAAGAATGTAACAGGGACATAATAAGAACATAAAAGCCACAGATCATGTGGGTGAAGGAGTAGCCTGGAAATGGAAGGGAATGGCTATTAGTATATGTTGAAATTACTGTCTCAAAGAAACACAAGAGTTCTTACAATCTATGTGTTGAAATTGTCTGCCCCAAAAGCTGAAACTCAGAATCATTCCAGAAACACCAGACAGAATAATTCTTTGAAGCTGTTTCCTTTTTAAGATTGCTTATTACTGAGTTAGAGAAATAGGATATAAATAGTGGTCTGTAATAAGCTGGTGAACAATCACTGTTGACTCCATGCGTTTCTGACTATTCTTCTGTAATAGTACTATTCCAGGTACTTTTCGTCCTCGGTGTCTGGTGTTTCTTAAATGAGCTCCTGATTTACTTGATCTGCTCCCTTCTCTACTTCTTTGCTCTGCTTACCATGAGTTGTGTCCCGCTTGGGTTTTCAGATAGCAAGTTTTGTCAACAAGTCAGCCATAGACGTCTCCATCCTGCAGCGGTCCTTGGCCATTCTGGAGTCCATGGTGCTCAACAGCCATGACCTCTACCAGAAGGTGGCACAAGAGATCACTATTGGCCAACTCATTCCCCATCTTCAAGGGTAAGCAAGATTGACTCCACCACAGTGGGAAGGGAAAATGCTTCAGGTGGACAGCCACCATAACCCCCCGGGAAAGGTTTCATATTGGTTTGACTAATATACAGAAAAAGAATCTTGATTTGGTATATAATCAAACCATGTTCCATGCTTGTCCCCCACCACACTGACATGGCACAGTTACTTGCCCTGGGTGCTCCCCTTGGCTGCTCTTGTCACTGGTCTGCCCCCAGTGCCTTGGTAGGCGCTCACTTCTGATCAATGTTCATAGATATCAGTAGAGTTTTACTTTTAATAAGACACAATAGGACAATTTGTTCTCTTAAGTTCTCAACAGAGTCTTTATCCTTAGTCATATAAAATAGTGCTTTCTGTGATATAATGAGAATTTTCATACTTAATTAGGAATTTTTAAAGCCAGGCTTCTTTCTTAGGCTCCAGGTGATTACAGTGACCTTTGATTGCTGCATTCTATAATATACGAATTTTTTAAGAGGCTTGAGCTATGAGACAGCTGCCCTAGCAGACTTCGGTCTTTGGAGATCTCTCCTTCTCTCTATGCTTAGGTAACTAGTAAGGTTGCCTCTGATGATACAAGCCTGAGAAGGAATCCCTTGTACAATGCCACTTTATCAATTAAAGTATTTGGATTGCAGGTGGCAAGAAGCATCCTGAGCTAGGACAGGGAGTTTATTGAAAGGATGCTGGCGCACTTTATAGAACCGAGGAATGACTTAAGTAGCTAAGCCTTGGGAAGGACAGAAACTATGGCCTCCTTGGAGTCCTCACAACAGGCCTTTTCTCTAGCGCACTGGCTGGCAGTCACATGACTTGGCTCCCAGTAACTGCGGCCCCTGGTCTCTCAGGTCACACTGGCAAATTTTCAAGAAGAAACCTGATTGGCCTGTTTGGGTTGGGGGTGTAGGATGGGGATGCGAGGGAGTATTCAGTAGTTCTCAATATACCGAAAATGTTGACTGTGTTTATAATATAAACTACCAAAGTGCATTAGAAGTTTCCTTCATAGGGAGGGGGGATGGTGACTAGAATGTAAAATGTTAAGTCACACAGTCTATGGATTGTGGCTTCAGGGAAAATTAACATATGCTCTAAAATGATGATTTTGTGTGAAATCTCTCTGGAAGTAATACCAGTTTCACATGTCCCTGAATGTGAACTGTATCAACTTAAAAGTCTGTATCTTTTCTCTGAATCTCGAGGGCATCACTGTGCATTTATAGAGCGCTTTGCCAAGTGGAGAGTTGCTCATTTGCCAAGTGCTGTACTAAAGATTTTATATGCATTACCTCATTTTATCCTAAAGGCAGCTCCTTGAAATAAGAGTGTTTTTACCCAGTGTTACAGATGAGGAAACTGTGTAGAGACACCCCGTGAACTTGTCCAAGGCCACACAGCCAGCCTGTGGGGCACTGGGCTTAGAATTTCATCCTGCCAAAGGCTGTGTTCTAAGCTCTGCCTCTTCCTAAATTATCTCTAAATATAGCCTACAGGCCTCTGGTCCTTAGCCTTGGGTCCTTCTCATTTACTATTTACCCTGCAGCTAACATTAGATCTTGGCTTCTTTTGAAATTTCCAATTTCATTCCTGTGAAAAGCAAATTTGTAAACATAAAAACCTATTCTTTTGTTATTTAAAAGTTTCTGTTTGGTAGATAGCTAGTGGGAGGCAGCTGCATAGCACAGGGAGATCAGCTCCGTGCTTTGTGACCGCCTGGAGGGGTGGGATAGGGAGGGTGGGAGGGAGACACAAGAGGGAGGGGATATGGGGATATATTGTACATATAGCTGATTTCTGCTAGCACAACATTGTAAAGCAATTATACTCCAATAAAGATGTTAAATTAAAAAAAATTTCTATTTGAAAAATAGATTTTTAGAATATGTAATATTATTGCCATGGCGACCAAACAGTTTCCTTTATCATAAGCCCAGGAATGTAGGGATACCCAGGACTATTACCAGGTATACTTCATGCTTCAGACAGAAAATCACATACACACACACACATACACACATACATCCCCTGGTCCATGTTTTTGACTAATAGAGGAGAAGCGGAGAGAGCCAGCTGGCCACCTGTATGTCTGGGTGATCTCCACTGAGTGTGTTTTGTCTGGCTAGCAATAGTAATTGTCCCCTCCCTGTGTTTCTAGCCTCGTGATGGTCGAAATATTTTTTCAGTGCTGAATGTGTTTTCTAGGTCCTGGCTTTCTCTCTCACTGTTTTGGGGGAGATAATAATGAGCTTTATCATGGTCTAACTCAGGGGTAGCCTCTTCTGACTTTCTGTATTACTGTGTGTCTTTACAGGACAGATCAAGAAATCCAAACCTACACCATTGCAGTGATTAATGCACTTTTCCTGAAGGCTCCTGATGAGAAGAGGCAGGTAAGTTGCACTTCTTTTGTCTTAAAGACTGTGCCCAGTTGTGCTGGCAACTTTTGGTGCAGAGAGAGCCTTCCCCTTCCCATCCCAGGAACTCCTTTGGGGCTCCTTGCTGCTCAGTGGTTTGCCTGGACAGCCTGGGATCATTCACAGATCCAGCGGGAACTAGGTGGAGATGGGCAAGCCCCTGTCTGATGAGGAAAGTTAGGAGTGTTCCAGTGGTAGAGCCCTTTCATCACATGAAACCCAACATAGAAGCCCAGAACAAAGAGATGAAATAAAGATGAAACTCTGCCTCTGTGGTGGATGCAGAGTTAGAAGCCCCTGTGATCTTCTATCATTTCATTGGATACTCACTGGGTCCAGGGAGGGATTGTCCCCATTTGCCTGATGAGAAAACGTAGACCCTGCGAGTTGTCATGCTTTCCCCAGGGAGGTGTGAGATGGGAAGGTGAGAAGACAGGACAGGGAAGGTGAAAATTGCTGCAGGGGTTGAGATAACTGTTCATCTGTGAGAGGGGCTCTTTGCTTGGTGATATTTCTGCTTCTGTGTGTGGGTGTGACCAGGAAGACTGAGCAATTCATTTCCCCTCCTCTGTGCAAACAAGAGGAGGAAACCCCTGAAATGGACCTACGTGAAATCTACCCTTTGATATTGGTTCTTCTTCAACTAGGGAAAAGACTATTATAAGTGGTCGTAGAAGAAGTGGGTTTTTGCATGTCTTAGAATTTGGTTCACACCTCAGAATCCATTCCTGGTTTTTTTTTTCCATCAACATAACATACTTGTTACCTTGGTCACAATTTACTTCATTTACAAACTGGATGGAAATATGAGAGATTTTTCAACCTTTAGAAAGTGTACTGGGGAGCTTGATGACAGTTACTAATAAATTGTTTTAGAAGAATTTAGAAAGCTAGCATGCTACTGAACACTGTGTCAAGAATTTTTTTTTTTTTTACTTTATTTTTTCGTTGCCAAGGATTTTAAATCTCAGTGGCTAAATGTGAAGGTTTCTGGTTTGTTTTCCATTTAGGATTGTTTGCTCATTCCTAGGGGCTATGTTTGCACAGTAAGTAGAGTGGCTTTATAGTTTCCTGTGCTTTTGGTTTGGTGTTGGCTGGAGCCAGGAGGTGCCTGTCCTCCCCAAGCCTATGCTTCAGGCTGGATTTTTAAGGGTGGCTTTGCACATCTTAAGTGGGGTCATGGATAGGGCCGCTCCTTTTATATTTATATCTAAATACTGGGCTCATGATAATTCCCATCATCCCAGCAAATTGCCTGGGCATGTTCACAAGCCTGACATGGGCAGCACATACATAAACCTGACATGGGCATTGAGAAACTTGATCCTTCTACTGGCCAGGCCACTGATGGCTGCTTGTAGAGTGGGGTCAAGAGCCAGGCCAGAATGCTGATTGGACCTCTTGAGACTGTCTTTTTTCCTGTGGCTGGATTAGAGGAAATGAAAGCTCATGCTCACCCCAAGTGCTACAATTTCACTTGGATCTCTGCATCTAGACACGAGTAAGATGCATACATCTTACATCTTTCTGTTACACTGAAACTACTGTTAATCTGTTGAATTGGAATTGAATGACCATGGAAAAATAGGGAATTAGATGCCAATCTATGCTGACTCCAGGACAATGATAACAATGAAAACATAATGGGATACCATTATATTAGGAATACCATTAACATTAGGTTTGGATTCTGCTAATCAAATCTTTTTTTATTTTTGAAAAATTAGGCTCCATGAGACCAACATGGTACAGTTTTGCTGTATATTGCTGTATTAATAATAAATCACGGGCTTCCCTGGTGGTGCAGTGGTTGAGGGTCCGCCTGCCGATGCAGGGGACGCGGGTTCGTGCCCCGGTCTGGGGGGATCCCACGTGCCGTGGAGCGGCTGGGCCCGTGGGCCGTGGCCGCTGGGCCTGCGCGTCTGGAGCCTGTGCTCCGCAGCGGGAGAGGCCCGTGTACCGCAAAAAAAAAAAAAAAAAAAAAACAACCAAACAAATAATAAATCACAAAGGGTAGTCTAATGACATTAAACCATTTAAGAAAACAATTCAACTAAGAAAGATAGGGTGTATATCAACCAGCAGAAAATCCAAAGTATTATCTGACTAATTTAGTCTTTGAAATAAAAATGACGATACTTGTCGATAGAAAATTAACTTGGACTTATAAACTATGTTGAATTTAAGATGAATCAGTGATTATTGTTGGTCAAGAAAATGAATATTTCGATTTTTAATTTTTAAAGTACATTTTAATGAGTTAAGAAAGAGTTGCCTCAAAATTATTTCGAGTTCATAATGAAGAAAAGTTTATTTGTTGTTATTTTCTGAACATCAGTGGAGGCCTTTAAAGCAGAAAATCAAGCTAGTTGGTGACATCTTGCTGTATATTATATATTGTTATTGGCTTATGTTTTGAAAGATTGAAAGGTCTGAATTTTTTTGGCAAACAGGAAAATTTCCCAAAGCCTGTCACCAATGATAATATTTGAGGGTTTGCCATGCACCATGCCATGTTCAGTGTCTTATGTCATTTCATTTAATTCTCATATCTATAGAAAGTCTTATTATTTCCATTTTATAAATGAGGAAATTGAGAGTCAAAGGAAGTAGAGAACTTGACCGATTGCTGAGCTGAAAAAAGTCAAAGCTAGAATCCCAACCTCATTCTTGCTCTTACCTGCAAAACATCCCACTGAATGCCAGTCAAGGAGACATCACCTGCATAATGGCCTTGTATTTGCCTGGTAAAGAACTTACCGACACCTGAAAGACATCAAGCCCATTTTCTTACTCCAATCAGATTAAAACATAATTCTAAACACTTATTTACTGGATTTACAGGAATGTCCCTTTTTTTTGTTGTTGTTTGTTTGTTTGTCTTTTTAAAGCTTTTGGACATTGGATAAAATTCCACTTCAGTCAAAAAATGTTATTTATTTCCACATTTCTTTCCAACTTGGGCTCAAACACATTGGTAGGACTCTATTATCTGGATTTTCTTTATTTTTCAAAATGTTAATGAATTTAGAAGAATTTTAAATACCTATACCTTATTTCTGCTTTTACTGAAGAAAAATATGACTAAAGTCAGATCTTTTTACTTGGCAGGCAGACCTGGGTGATATTTTTGTTTTGCATTCATTGAGTTGGCCTGCCTGAGAGAGCAGTGAACTTGGGCCTGGGGTATGACTGCGTCCTCTGTGGATGATTCCCTGTCAGCCTCCCTGGGAGGTGGGGGGTTGGGTCATGCTTTCCTCTGCCTCCCAGGTATTGGAGACTCTCCCTTTTCCTGCCCTAATAAAGGGAAGGGGTGCTTGTTTTGTGGGAGAGGGGATAGCTATTAGGTGGGCAAGTGGATCCTTTTTCTTACAACTAGTTGCCATTATTTATTTTATTATTTTCATGGCAAAGAAGTTGGTCAGATCCCTTCCAAATTTCTCTACAAATATTTATGGTTTTGATAAGCATTATTTAAAAAAAAAACCCTTTATAGTTAAAAGATTTGATAGAAAAATCCGAAAATACAGATTCCAAAGGAAGAAATTTTAAGGAAACCTATAATTGCATTCCCAGAGAGGGAACCACTGCAACTACTCACACCTGTGGGACTGTCATGGTCCTACTTCTTGCTTTTTGTGCAAAGACTGTCCTGCAGACATCATTTTTTTGCTAGATGTGATCATACCGCATGCACTGTTTTTTGTTTCTTTTTAACTGCTTTTAAAACTAAAGAAGATTTTGTGGACATCTTTCCATGTCAGTTTATCTATACAGGCAGACCTCATTTTACTGCATTTCGCTTTATTGTGCTTTACAAATACTGTGTTATTTTACACGTTGAAAGTTTGTGGCAACCCTGCATCGACCAAGTCTACTGGCACCATTTTCTGACAGCATTTGCTCACATGGTGTCTCTGGTAATTCTGGCAAAATTTCAAGCCCTCCATCAGCAAAAAGATTATGAGCCTATGAAGGTTTAGATGATGTTATCATTTTTTAGCAATAAAGTATTTTAAAATTAAGGTATGTACATTGTTTTCTTAGACAAAATGTATTGCATACATAATAGACTACAGCATAGTGTAAACATAACTTTTATGTGCACTGGGAAACCAAAATATTAGTGTGACTCACTTGATTGTGGTATTTGCTGTATTGTGGTGGTCTGTAACCAAACTTGCAATATCTCTGAGGTATGCCTGTATCCATATCCATAGTCATATCTATCTATATACTTTTATATCATCCTAATGGTATAAAATATTCTCCATAGATTCTCAAGTTCACTCAAACCATTCCTTAATATTGGGCAAAAAAAAAAAAAAAATCCATGGTGTGGACAAGGACTTTTCTGTTTTCTCTCTGATCAAGTTCCTGTTCCTTTAGGAGGGTAGCGGGATGTTTTATGAAACATTCATTGCCTACTCTGTGCCAACCATTGTGCTGTGGCTGGGAATGCGAAGATGAAAAGGACAGTCTTTGTGCCCTTGAGAAGACCACACTCTTATGCAGAAGATAAATATTTTAACAGATCATTATAATAATTGCTCTAGTAGATGTTGGAAATATACTGTCCTTCTAACTTATTTTAAAAATTGTTAAGTCGATAGGCTGACATAGGCACAGAGAATTTTTTTCTTTTTTTTTGGTTTGTGTGTCAATAAAGCAATAATTTCATTTTTATTAAAGAAAAGGAATTATAAAGGAACGTTGGGCCTTTTGTTTTCATCTGATCCAAGAAGAAAAAAGATGGACCTTTCTGTCTTGATCAGGAGGAAAGCATGGCTTTCTGCGACCCATGGAAGGGCAGTTCCTTCTGGATTGCCATTTAACTTGTTTCCGATGGTGTCCTCGTCCTTGCCTTCTTTTTTTCAAGAGGTTGGAAGAGGACTTAGTATTGGATTTTGTTTTCGTTGTCGTTGTTTTTTAAAAATTGTTATTGGAGTATAGTTAATTTACAATGTTGTGTTACTTTCTGCTACACAGCAAAGTGAATGAGTTATACGTATACCTGAATCCACTCTTTTTTTAGATTCCTTTCCCATATAGGTCATTACAGAGTATTGCGTAGAGTTTCCTGTGCTATATAGTAGGTCCTTATTAGTTATCTACTTTATATACAGTAGTATAGTATTGGATTTTGACTTTGATGCCATCTAGCCCTTTTAGATCACCTTAGCATATTTGTGTGCTTTTCTCTTCAATGCAGCGGGTCAGCAGGGGCGTTAAAATTAAGCTGTAACGTCTAACAGAGTGCTCTGAATTTCCATTCCTTCTTCTCTCCTGCTGGCTTTCCTTTCTGTGGTGGCGATGGCCGTTAGGTTGATGTAGACAGCAGTGTTGACATCCTTGATTGTCCTCTGACTGTAAGTCCCCACGTTCCCTTTGTCAGCACAAAGTGGGCCTTGCACTCCCATTCTGCCCGTCCAGCCCTGCCTGTGTGCCCCCTCGTACTTCCTCCCTGTGTTCTGAGTTCTCCTTGCTACCTCCAAGTTCATTTTGACCTTGATCGAATTCATGGTTGTGTTTTTAAATCATAGCTTAGTTTCTTCTCTACTCATTAAGAGTAGTGACACTAAAATTACCCGCCCCCCCCAAGCACCAGAAAACAACATTCAAGTGACTTTCTGAATATGAGCAGTATTTTTCCTTTGGGATGTTTGTACCAAGATTGTGTTCAACTATTTCATTTCCCCTTAGTACCTGTTTGACAATATTCAGAAAGGGCATCTGTGAATCATTTCATTTAATAAAATCACCTGCAAATCCTCTATGCCAGTCAGGCAGGCCAAAGCACAAAGCACAGCCTGCAGAATTGAGGCCCAGGAATGCTGAGTGCGGCCCCCAGGGCTTTGCATCTGCCCAGATGTTTGTCCTTTGCTAAAACTTCACTCAGTTCATTTGCATAGACTATTAAGCCCTGGGGTATGTACTACTCACTCTTTGGTTTTGCACAGATTAAGATGAAATGGCTTTTAGAAGTCTTAGACCTTTAAAGTGATGGCTCTCTAGTATTGGAATCTCCTCTGTGCAGGCGTTATGTTGCCTTGTAGTAAAAACTCTGCACATATACAGTCTAATAAAAGCTGATGAGCCATTCCAGTGGGGAGCCATTGCTTTCATTTAGAGTGTTTGATTTTTATTCAGCACTTACCTTTTCCTGGAAGGAGGAAATTCCCAAGAAAACAAAGGAAAAAAAAAAGAAATTTGCAGGTGCCAGATTTCCTTCCTTTGCTGTTGGCTACTGCTTTGTTATCTAAACAACATTCACAAAGTAATTTGAATACTACTGTCCACTTGAGTCCTTTCTTTGGTAAGAAATACTGCTGATATCCAGTTTTGAAGCACGCCCCAGGATAAAGTCATCTGGGGCTATGTGGAAATGTATCTTTCTAACCAAAGCTTTTCTGGCCGTGTGTTTTTCTTCCACAGGAGATGGCGAATATTTTGGCTCAGAAGCAACTGCGTTCCATCATCTTAACAGTGAGTATCTATGTGCTGTGACCACCTTGTTGGGAAGGAATGGTCTGGTGTATTTATTCATCTCCTCTTTTGGCTTGGTTTTGTGATTTGTCCTGTGACTTGCTTCTGTGGTGAAGCAGTAGTAACTAGAAAGGAGGGAAAAGTGTGCTTTTGGAAATGGAATAAACAAAGCTCTCCCACCGGAATGGCCTCATGATTGGAGGGAGAGCGTCTCTGGAACTGCTCTAGAGAGAAACGCATTCTGGCAGGAAGGGTTGGAAATCTCTCTCGGTGGGGCAGGTCTATTATACTCACTGAAGCTTTAGCTTTGCGTTTAAGGAAATCAGGGGCTCCGTGACTTTAAAAATTCCACCAGTATGAGCTTATACTGTTTTTAAGTGAGGCAACTAGCTGGAAACATATCAGACTCTGAGAGAAGTCCTGAAATTTCGACCATCATTTTCCTGGGCCCCTTTCCTAGAGAAAGGCAGGAAAGACAGACATGAAACCCACTCATTAACTGTGATGGGAAAAAGACCTGAAACCTCAGTGGAAAAGAAGCTCTACATGTTACGTTGTGAATGTTTAGAAATAAATCAAATAGCAAGATTTCCTGAGGCCTTATCTGCTACTTGACTTTTAACAAAAGGCTGAAAGAAGCACGTGTGATTGATTCTTCTGCTTACCAAAAAAAAAAAAAAAAAAAAAGTGCTCATGTAATTCTGAAAAGTTCTGCAAGCTTACAGTTACACACACACACACACACACACACACACACATTCCAATACAATGAGGCCTTTAAAAATTAAAAACCTTATGAGGGTAAAGAAAATAAATATTCTAGAACCCAAAGCCAATAATGACTATTGTCATCAAGTTTCATGTTAAACTTCCTGGCTGTTAAGGATAAAGAGAAACCATATGAGTGTAATTTTCACTGTTTGATAAAAGAGTTACCCCAGTTCTTTGGGGGATGACATATTTTGCCCCCTGGAACTGGAATATGAAATGGGTATTGTTAGAACATTCTAATAGATTCTTGGTCCAAGAATGGCTTTTTAGAAATCACAGAGGGATTCATAATATGGTTATTTTTTATACTGGCTCTCAATAAAGGTGGAAGCAGTGATTTTATTTATTTATTCATTTATTTTTGGCTGCATTGGGTCTTTGTTGTGGTGCATGGGCTTCTCATTGCGGTGGCTTCTCTTGTTGCGGAGCACAGGCTCTAGGCATGTGGGCTTGTGTAGTTGCAGCACGTGGACTCAGTAGTTGTGGCTCACAGGCTCTAGAGCGCAGGCTCAGTAGTTGTGGTGCATGGGCTTAGTTGTTCCGCGGCATGTGGGATCTTCCCAGACGAGGGCTCGAACCCATGCCCCCTGAATTGGTAGGCAGATTCTTAACCACTACGTCACCAGGGAAGCCCCCTGAAGTAGTGATTTTAAAGCATAGTGCAATGAAGGTGTTTGTGCAGGGGAGGAGAGTGGGGAGATGAAGGAGTAGAAACTTGGAATTAAGGTCTTAGCCTGTTGTTGGTATCGCCTTGGTAAGGCAGTTGGAGTTAGAATACCCAGAGATGGGGTGGGTGGAATGACTGTAGCCATCATGTCTCAAAGATCAGTTTGTTTCAGTGGGACTTTTTATATGAGATTTTGATGGCTGGAAGTTCAAGGTTGGTATTCTCTGGCAATAACTTGGAGTGCAGATACTTTTGAGTTGCTAATGAAATAGATACCCATATGCTCTAGTACCCATACACTTTGGATACTCAACATATACTATGATTTAACATTCTATTGGGAAGATTGGAAGATATGAGGTTTGATTCTCCCCCCATCCCATTGCCTGGCTTCCCATCCCCCAACCTCCATAATTTTGATTCAGCCACTTCCTTCTATTCCTCATGCTTCACCCCACCCCTCCTTCTTCAATTGCTTATTTTGACATGGTGCTCAGAGGCGGCTGAGGAGTCCAGGTGCACATCAGGTTGGGGGGCACCCAGAGAAAGTTCTTTGAGACAGCAAGATGTGGTTGGGTCTGGCACATTCAAAATAACTCATTTGAACGGGTGTTTCACCACTTTGACTGGTTGGTTGGCAGTTTTAAGGCACAACGGTGGTCTCTGACAAATCGGATGTATATTAGACCCAAATGCTGCCTCCCGTTTCAAACCCAACCCTGGTGTGGGCGAAGGCCCCCACATCTGTCTCCTGCCACTGCTTTTATATTTGTTCCATTTTGGTTCTGTTTCAAAGGGGAAGGGTCATTTTTTAAAAAGAATTCATTGTTAACAGGTGAGTAAAAAGTAATATACATAAGTTCACTCACTGTATTGTGGTGACAGTAGTTACTGTACAGTTTCCACGGTGAATTAACTACAAACCTGATAGGTACTTCGCTTTTGTGTGATGCTTCTAAAGCTTTTCCCCGTTGAGAAGTGGGATCACTTGTCAGAGACAGTTGCAGGGTTAAGATGATGGCAAAATTGCTTACAATACATATGCACCATTTATTTCTCTACTGTAGGCAAGGAATGCTTCTGTTGTAGAAATCCACAGTTTTTCTCAAGGTGCTCTCATTTCAGGCACACCTTCTCTTGATTTATATGGATGTAATCACCACCCAATTTCCACTTCCTTCCCCACCTCCACTCTTCACTGCACACAGTAGGTCTTTTCTCCACTTCTGGCCTAAAGATCAGGAACCTCACTGGGCTCTGAGATGTAAAGGAATGCTCCGGGGTCACCTGTGTGCTCATCTTTCTCCTGAAGGGTGGTTCCACCCACTTACATCCCCCATGCTTCCACATAAGGACTTCTGAGGTTCTGCTTGGCATCATGATGGGGGGTAACTTAGGTAATTTGCTTTTTCTTTCTTCCTTTGTTTAAAAAAATTTCACTTGTGAACCACCTCCCTAGCATGTCATCCGAGCTCAGCGGGCCATCAACAATGAAATGGCACACCAGCTGTACGTGCTGCAGGTGCTAACCTTTAACCTTTTGGAAGACAGGATGATGACCAAGATGGATCCCCAGGACCAGGTGAGTGCTCGTTAGACAATGGTAAAAGCACATGAGGGAAAGAGTGTCATTAAAAGTCTTTCCTTGGGCTTCTTTTACTTGGAAACCAGGAGGATTTAGATGATGATAATATTTTATTATCATCTCAGGACTTAGGGGAATGGATTTAAAATTTAGGTGAATCTAGGATCAGAGAATAAAATAAATGAATTATTTCATTATGCATCAAACACATACATATTCTTTCTTTATTGGATAAGAAAGCTTGACGTCACATGGCTGCAAACATTGGCCCTTGGCCCCAATACCTTCAACGGCGATAGCTTTGGCGTCAAGTTCCCAGAACACGTAGCCACTTGGTAGCTCCGTGTGAGATTGATTCTGCAGGCTGAAGGAGTAATTTCCATTCTCCAGTGATAAGTGCCACGGGTGGAGGTCCCAGTTTACATCTGATTTCTGGGCTTACGTCTTTGTCAGTTGTCTCTTTGCTATAATTCTCTCTAGGTCTCTGGTTGTTGTTCATGAAAAGTTAGGTCTCGATCCAAAACACTTTGGGGGAACTTTACTGTGTGAGGACGGAGTGAGAGGAAACAGCTGGGAGCCCTGCTGTAGCACATTTTCAACTTAAATAGCGCTGCAGCTTTGGAAAGGAAAACACTCATTATTGGCACGTGAGGGTCTGATCTCTAGCAGATGTGGATGCACATGCAAAGTGTGTAACCACCGCAGCACTTCATTCATGGCGTGAGGCCATGAGATTAAGAATGATGGAGAGGCTTCGAGCAGCTGTCTAACATGCCCCACGCTTTTGGCAAGACCAAGTGCGATCACCCCAGAGAGATGCGACTGTCTTACTACTTCTAGTACGAAAAACAATGTGTCTTAAGGTGAAACAGCCCTCCCTGCTTAGAAACTGTCTCCTTTTATCTAAAAGATATATTTTTTCTTATTGTGGTTAAATATGCCTCACAGAAAATTTACCATTTTAACCATTTTTAAGGTTTGTTTCTATGAAGTCACTTCTCAGTGGAGTTAGGGATCCCTTGTCACTTACATATTGTTCATAAACCTTATGTGCCTCTTGCTTTATTTCTGACAGTACAGGACTCCCAGGTCCTCTAATTTTTAATTTTTTTTCCCAATCACAAGCCTTCCATCATATTTGGGGCTCTCATTTAGAACTTCACAAGGCAATTCATATCAGTGCTCCAAGTGGCTTGGCTGTGAGGGTAATTGTGGAATAAAGCCAGCGCTGACCAGCAGGGAGAGCGGCAGGAGGAAAAGAAGTATACAGAGCTGTAACTTAGGACATTGGTTGCCTTTTATCTGTTTTTCTTTTGCCTGTATGCAGTGATTCATTTAGACCCTGGGGAACGAGGGAGTGGATGTAACGTCACACAGTGAAGGCAGCTCTCTCTCCCCCTCCTGTTTTTTCTCCCTAACCCCTTCAGGCTCAGCGGGACATCATATTTGAACTTCGAAGAATTGCTTTTGATGCAGAGTCTGAACCAAATAACAGCAGCGGCAGCATGGAGAAGCGCAAGTCCATGTACACCCGGGATTATAAAAAACTTGGCTTCATTGTAAGTAAGCCATCTCCAGTAAGCTCTCCTTCCAGCATCCCGGGGCCTGACCTCAGCCACATAACTGATGTCTCCTCCAAGCGTGTGGTCCTCTTGTGCCTTACAGAATAGTTTCCACATTTTCCAGATGTTTAGCTGGTTTAAACAAGATCACATGAAAATCTCTTCTGGCTGCAGTGAAATGGAATAACTTGCACAAGTGTGACTAATACTGAGTTTGTTTACTCAGTTCTGATTAAGTGTAACCAAGAGTAGTTAGCCCGGAAAGCATCTAGACTTCATTAAATCTACTTCACGAGAGGCTTAAGGTTCTATTTGAATTAAATGGGTAATGGCAACTGTGGGATGGATCTTATTATTGGGCTAGTGATTGGATTATTCACATACATCAATTTCATATCAAAATCAAATTGAGACTCCTGAAATTTAATCACGATCTGATTTATGCAATTTATATTTTCCTAAAAGTTTTGTCTTGCTATGGATGCTGATAAGATATCTCCTAGATTTTCTTTTTATTCAGTTTGCAAATCAGAACACAGCTTGTCCCGAATATAAACTGTTGTTTTTGTTTCTACTTCTGGTCTATTCTTGCTTTTATCACCATCATATTTCTATATGACCTTTGGCTAATTAATCTCAAATTCTGCAGGTGTAAATTTGGGTTTCTTTTTTACCTCCTTCATAAGCATCATAAATGAGATTTCTGGCTTCAGTGATTAGAAATCACCAGGCATTATTTTTTTATTTTTATTTTTTCACACACACACACACACACACACACACACTGTATTTTATTTTTACAAGAGATAAATAGGGCTTCCCTGGTGGCGCAGTGGTTGAGAGTCCGCCTGCCGATGCAGGGGAAACGGGTTCGTGCCCCGGTCTGGGAAGATCCCACATGCCGCGGAGCGGCTGGGCCCGTGAGCCATGGCCGCTGGGCCTGTGCGTCCGGAGCCTGTGCTCCGCAATGGGAGAGGCCACAACAGTGAGAGGCCCACATACCGCAAAAAAACAAACAAACAAAAAAAAAAAAAAAAAAAGAGATAAATAAACTGACACCAAGCATTGTAAATGGATGACCACAAAAAAAGCAACAATGATTGCAATTACCAAACACAAAACACACTCATACTATGTCATAATATTGACATTCAGTCCAGTAATCCTCCACTGTAACAGCTCCTTCACTTTGCAGTGAAAATTGATCTGTATATTTTTTGCCTCTGAGTCCTTGTGGGATTTTTTTTTAATGCAAACAGAAAGTCACAAAAATTATAATCATTCTCATCAGTTCACTCAGTCCCATGTGATTTTTTTATCTTGATCTTTTGTTAGCACTTTTATGAATTCATCAGTTTTCCATTAGAGTTCTGAAAATGCTTGTTCATTCAGTTCAACAGTATCATCAGTTACCAGAAACCTGTACTTGTCAGAGTCTTTTCCATGAATTCCTTGAAGATGAAACCCTTTTATAGCAGCATGTTTGCAAAAGCATAAGAGTACACCCAGAACTGTCTGTAAATGACAAAAAACTTAAAAATGACCATGGTTAAAGATTTCATGAAAGTTCATAATAATGCAATAGACAAGGAAATTTAGTTATTTCTGAGATACACATTCTAAAGTAATGACTAGAATTATGACTTATAACATTATACCAGAACATATAAGACTTTTAGAAATTTCATGTAATGTCTGAAACATTTATATTAACATATTTCCATATAAATAACCCAAAGAAAGTTTAGTATTAGTGTTTTTGTTTGTCTCTTTGTTTTTTTATACTGCAGGTTCTTATTAGTCATCAATTTTATACACATCAGTGTATACATGTCAATCCCAATCGCCAAATTCAGCACACCACCGTCCCCATCCCACCGTGGTTTTCCCCCCTTGGTGTCCATACGTCTGTTCGCTACATCTGTGTCTCAACTTCTGCCCTGCAAACCGGTTCATCTGTACCATTTTTCTAGGTTCCACATAAATGCGTTAATATACGATATTTGTTTTTCTCTTGCTGACTTACTTCACTCTGTATGACCGTCTCTAGACCCATCCACGTCTCAAGAAATGACTCAATTTTGTTCCTTTTTATGGCTGAGTAATATTCCGTTGTATATATGTACCACATCTTCTTTATCCATTCATCTGTCGATGGGCATTTAGGTTGCTTCCATGACCTGGCTATTGTAAATAGTGCTGCAATGAACATTGGGGTGCATGTGTCTTTTTGAATTATGGTTTTCTCTGGGTATATGCCCAGTAGTGGGATTGCTGGGTCATATGGTAATTCTATTTTTAATTTTTTAAGGCCCCTCCATACTGTTCTCCATAGTGGCTGTATCAATTTACATTCCCACCAACAGTGCAAGAGGGTT
The DNA here is from genome assembly GCF_964165515.1 of Mesoplodon bidens. Lineage (NCBI taxonomy): Eukaryota > Metazoa > Chordata > Mammalia > Artiodactyla > Ziphiidae > Mesoplodon > Mesoplodon bidens. Next base: position 66,156,876 of record NC_138166.1, on the reverse strand, counting down.
CCATTTTCTCAACACCCTCTCCAGCATTTATTGTTTGTAGATTTTCTGATGATGCCCGTTCTAACTGGTGTGAGGTGATACCTCATTGTAGTTTTGATTTCAATTTCTCTAATGATTAGTGCTGTTGAGCAGCTTTTCATGTGCTTCTTGGCCATCTGTATGTCTTCTTTGGAGAAATGTCTATTTAGGTCTTCTGCCCATTTTTGGATTGGGATATTTGTTTCTTTAATATTGAGCTGCATGAGCTGTTTATATATTTGGGAGATTAATCCTTTGTCCGTTGATTCGTTTGCAAATATTTTCTCCCATTCTGAGGGTTGTCTTTTTGTCTTGTTTATGGTTTCCTTTGCTGTGAAAAAGCTTTGAAGTTTCATTAGGTCCCATTTGTTTATTTTTGTTTTTATTTCCATTACTCTAGGAGATGGATCAAAAAAGATCTTGCTGTGATTTACGTCAAAGAGTGTTCTTCCTATGTTTTCCTTTAAGAGTTTTATAGTATCTGGTCTTACATTTAGGTCTCATATCCATTTTGAGTTTATTTTTGTATATGGTGTTAGGAGTGTTCTAATTTCATTCTTTTACGTGTAGCTGTCCAGTTTTCCCAGCACCACTTATTGAAGAGACTGTCTTTTCTCCATTGTATACCTTTGCCTCCTTTGTCATAGATTAGTTGACCATAGGTGCATGGGTTTATCTCTGGGATTTCTATCATGTTCCATTGATCTATGTTTCTGTTTTTGTGCCAGTACCATATTGTCTTGATTACTGTAGATTTGTAGTATAGTCTGAAGTCATGGAGTCTGATTCCTCCAGCTCCGTTTTTTTCCCTCAAGACGCTTTGGCTATTCGGGTCTTTTGTGTCTCCATACAAACTTTAAGATGATTTGATCTAGTTCCATAAAAAATGCCATTGGTAATTTGATACGGATTGCACTGAATCTGTAGATTGCTTTGGGTAGTATAGTCATTTTCACAATATTGATTCTTCCAATCCAAGAACATGGTATATCTCTCCATCTGTTGGTATCATCTTTAATTTCTTTCATCAGTATCTTATAGTTTTCTGCATACAGGTCTTCTGTCTCCCTAGGTAGGTTTATTCCTAGGTATTTTATTCTTTTGGTTGCAATGGTAAACGGGAGTGTTTTGATAATTTCCCTTTCAGATTTTTCATCATTCGTGTATACGAATGCAAGAGATTTCTGTGCATTAATTTTGTATCCTGCAACGTTACCAAATTCATTGATTAGCACTAGCAGTTTTCTGGTGGCATTTTTAGGATTCTCTATGTATAGTATCATGTCATCTGCAAACAGTGACAATTTTACTTTTTCTTTTCCAATTTATATTCCATTTATTTCTTTCTCTTCTCTGATTGCCGTGGCTAGGACTTCCAAAACTATGTTGAATAATAGTGGTGAGAGTGGACATCCTTGTCCCTTTCCTGATCTTAGAGGAAATGCTTTCAGTTTTTCACCATTGAGAATGGTGTTTGCTGTGGGTTTGTCATATATGGCCTTTATTATGTTGAGGTAGGTTCCCTCTATGCCCACTTTCTGGAGAGTTTTTATCATAAATGGGTGTTGAATTTTGTCAAAAGCTTTTCCTGCATCTATTGAGATGATCATGTTTTTTATTCTTCAATTTGTTAATATGGTGTATCACATTGATTGATTTGCATATATTGAAGAATCCTTGCATCCCTGGGATAAATCCCACTTGATCATTGTGTATGACCCTTTTAATGAGTTGTTGGATTCTGTTTGCTAGTATTTTGTTGAGGATTTTTGCATCTATATTCATCAGTGATATTGGTCTGTAATTTTCTATTTTGTTGTATCTTTGTCTGGTTTTGGTATCAGGGTGATGGTGGCCTCATAGAATGAGTTTGGGAGTGTTCCTTCCTCTGTTATTTTTTGGAAGAGTTTGAGAAGGATGGCCGTTAGCTCTTCTCTAAATGTTTGGTAGAATTCACCTGTGAAGCCATCTGGACTTTTGTCCCGGACATTTATTTGTTGGAAGATTTTTAATCACAGTTTCAATTTCATTGCTTGTGATTGGTCTGTTCATATTTTCTATTTCTTCATGGTTCAGTCTTGGAAGGTTATACCTTTCTAAGAATTTGTCCATTTCTTCCAGGTTGTCCATTTTATTGGCATAGAGTTGCTTGTAGTAGTCTCTGTAGGATGCTTTGTATTTCTATGGTGTCTGTTGTAACTTCTCCTTTTTTATTTCTAATTTTATTGATTTGAGTCCTCTCCCTCTTTTTCTTAATGAGTGTGGCTAATGGTTTATCAATTTTGTTTATGTTCTCAAAGAACCAGCTTTTAGTTTTATTGATCTTTGCTATTGTTTTCTTTGTTTCTATTTCATTTATTTCTGCTCTGATCTTTATGATTTCTTTCCTTCTGCTAACTTTGGGTTTTGTTTGTTCTTCGTTCTCTAGTTCCTTTAGGTGTAATGTTAGATTGTTGACTTGAGATTTTTTTTTGTTTCCTGAGGTAGGCTTGTATAGCTATAAACTTCCCTCTTAGAACTCCTTTTGCTGCGTCCCATAGGTTTCGGATCGTCGTGTTTTCATTGTCATTTGTCTCTAGGTATTTTTTGATTTCCTCTTTGATTTCTTCAGTGATCTCTTGGTTATTTAGTAACATATTGTTTAGCCTCCATATGTTTGTGTTTTTTATGTGTTTTTCCCTGTAATTCATTTCTAATCTCAGAGCATTGTGGTCAGAAGAGATGCTTGATTTGATTTCAGTTTTCTTAAATTTACTGAGGCTTGATACGTGACCCAAGATATGATCTATCCTGGAGAATGTTCCCTGTCCACTTGAGAAGAAAGTGTAATCTGCTGCTTTTGGATGGAATGCCCTATAAATATCAATTAAATCTATCTGGTCTATTGTGTCATTTAAAGCTTGTGTTTCCTTATTTATTTTCATTTTGGATGATCTGTCCATTGGTGTAAGTGAGGTGTTAAAGTCCCCCACTATTACTGTGTTACTGTCGATTTCCTCTTTTATAGCTGTTAGCAGTTGCCTTATGTATTGAGGTGTTCCTGTTTTGGGTGCATAAATATTTACAATTGTTATATCTTCTTCTTGGATTGATCCCTTGATCATTATGTAGTGTCCTTCCTTGTCTCTTGTAACATTCTTTATTTTAAAGTCTATTTTATCTGATATGAGTATAGCTACTCTAGCTTTCTTTTGATTTCCATTTGCATGGAATATCTTTTTCCATCCCCTCACTTTCAGTCTGTATGTGTCCCTAGGTCTGAAGTGGGTCTCTTGTAGACAGCATATACATGGGTCTTGTTTTTGTATTCATTCAGCAAGCCTGTGTCTTTTGTGTGTGTGTGTGTGGTACGTGGGCCTCTCACTGTTGTGACCTCTCCCGTTGCGGAGCACAGGCTCCAGACGCGCAGGCTCAGTGGCCATGGCTCACGGGCCCAGCCGCTCCGTGGCATGTGGGATCTTCCTGGACCGGGGCATGAACCCGCGTTCTCTGCATCGGCAGGCGGACTCTCAACCACTGCGCCACCAGGGAAGCCCAAGCCTGTGTCTTTTGGTTGGAGCATATAATCCATTCACGTTTAAGGTATCGATATGTATGTTCCTATGACCATTTTCTTAATTGTTGTGGGTTTGTTTCTGTAGGTCCTTTTCTTCTCTTGTGTTTCCCACTTAGAGAAGTTCCTTTAGCATTTGTTGTAGAGCTGATTTGGTGGTGCTGAATTCTCTTAGCTTTTGCTTGTTAGTAAAGCTTTTGATTTATCCATCAAATCTGAATGAGATCCTTGCCGGGTAGAGTAATCTTGGTTGTACATTCTTCCCTTTCATCACTTTAAGTATATCATGCCACTCCCTTCTGGCTTGTAGAGTTTCTGCTGAGAAATCAGCTCTTAACCCTATGGGAGTTCCCTTGTATGTTATTTGTCATTCTTCCTTGCTGCTTTGAATAATTTTTCTTTGTCTTTAATTTTTGCCAATTTGATTACTATGTGTCTCAGCATGTTTCTCCTTGGGTTTATCCTGTATGGGACTCTCTGTTCTTCCTGGACTTGGGTGGCTATTTCCTTTCCCATGTTACAGAAGTTTTTGACTATAATCTCTTCAAATATTTTCTCGGGTCCTTTCTCTCTTCTCCTTCTGAGACCCCTATAATGCGAATGTTTTTGTGTTTAATGTTGTCCCAGAGGTCTCTTAGGCTGTCTTAATTTCTTTTCATTCTTTTTTCTTTAGTCTGTTCCACAGCAGTGAATTCCACCATTCTGTCTTCCAGGTCACTTATCCGTTCTTCTGCCTCTGTTATTTTGCTGTTGATTCCTTCTAGTGTAGTTTTCATTTCAGCTATTGTGTTGTTCATCTCTGTTTGTTTGTTCCTTCTTTAATTCTTCTAGGTCTTTGTTAAACATTTCTTGCATCTTCTCGATCTTTGCCTCCATTCTTTTTCCGAGGTCCTGGATCATCTTCACTATCATTATTCTGAATTCTTTTTCTGGAAGGTTGCCTATCTCCACTTCATTTAGTTGTTTTTCTGGGGTTTTATCTTGTTCCTTCATCTGGTACATAGCCCTCTGCCTTTTCATCTTGTCTGTCTTTCTGTGAATGTGCTTTTTGTTCCACAGGCTGCAGGATTGTAGTTCTTCGTGCTTCTGCTGTTTGCCCTCTGGTGGATGATGCTATCTGAGAGGCTTGATGGGAGGGACTGGTGCTTGATAGGAGGGACTGGTGGTGGGTAGAGCTGACTGTTGCTCTGGTGGGCAGAGCTCAGTAAAACTTTAATCCACTTGACTGTTGATCAGTGGGGCTGTGTTCCCTCCCTGTTGGTTGTTTGGCCTGAGGCAACCCAACACTGGAGCCGACCTGGGCTCTTTGGTGGGGCTAATGACAGACTCTGGGAGGGCTCACACCAAGGAGTACTTCCCAGAACTTCTGCTGCCTGTGTCCTTGTCCTCACGGTGAGCCACAGCCACCCCCCGCCTCTGCAGGAGACCCTCCAACACTAGCAGGTAGGTCTGGTTCAGTCTTCCCTGGGGTCACTGCTCCTTCCCCTGGGTCCCGATGCACACACTACTTTGTGTGTGCCCTTCAAGAGTGCAGTCTCTGTTTCCCCCAGTCCTGTCGAAGTCCTGCAATCAATTCCCACTAGCCTTCAAAGTCTGATTCTCTAGGAATTCCTCCTCCCGTTGCCAGACCCCCAGGTTGGAAAGCCTGACATGGGCCTCAGAACCTTCACTCCAGTGGGTGGACTTCTGTGTTGTAAGTGTTCTCCAGTCTGTGAGTCACCCACCCAGCAGTTATGGGATTTGATTTTACTGTGATTGCACCCCTCCTACCATCTCATTGTGATTTCTCCTTTGTCTTTGGATATGGGTATCTTTTTTGGTGAGTTCCAGTGTCTTCCTGTCAATGATTGTCCAGCAGCTAGTTGTGATTCTGGTGTTCTCGCAAGAGGGAGTGAGAGCACATCTTTCTACTCCGCCATCTTGGTTCCTCCAACCCAGGCATTATTTTATAACTGCAAATACTCTTTTCTTGAATTCACACACACACCACATACACACATATTAATATTTATCTCTACACATTTGTATCCATGCCTTATCGTTATTTGAGAAACCTTGTCTTTCATGGGAATTGTCTTTGAAAATGTTTCCACATCAGTTACGTGGGTTGTGTTTCATTACTGAAGAGTTTTTATTATTTGGATGTACTACAGTTTATTTAATTAACCAAGCTCTTTTACTGAGTGTTTAAGTGTTTTGAAATTACCAGTAAGTCCATAATTAACATCTTTGCCACCCAATATTTATGTACATCCATGATCATGTTATTAGGGTAAATCTGTGGAACTGGCATTTCTATGGTATATATTTTTAAAGCTTTTAACATCATCAATTTGCTTTCCACAAACATTGAGTAATTTCCACTTTAACCGGCAGTGGATCCGAGTAACTGTTTTATAAACCTCTCCAATGTTTCTTAAACTAAAAAAAAAAAAAAACCTAGTAATTTGATGTTATTCCTTTTATACTGGTAGTCTTAACATGTCTTTTCTAATAAGAATACTTGTGAAGCATTGTACTTAGCTTTGCAACGTGCTTTACAGAGGTATTATGACATTTTTATACTGTCATATCCCAAATTTTGACTTGGACATTCCATTTGATCTTTTAGCTGAATCTATTTTTCTAAATTTTAGAATAAAGTTTTTAGTAAAAATCTCTCTTACCCTCAAGTCATATCAAAATGGCCAGGGAAGAGACCAAGCTGTGTACATTTCAAAATGCTTCCCCTTGATCTTGATATTCTGTCCTGGTGGAGAGCCTGGTTGTAGGGTACACCTGAGTTACTGCCACACTTCATTTTTACTTGGATCCATTTTACCTGGAGTTCTAGTGCATTTGAACTATGTAGAAAATGCAAAATGATCTCTTTATGAGTACTGATCCCTGGACTTGAAGTGTCTTTACCCCAGGTCCTAGTGGTTTTTGTTGGGGGCAGTTGGATCCCAGAATGGACAGTATTACTTCTTTTCCTGGGCATGTGTATGAGGGATGGAGGAGAGAGGGAAGTTGGGGAAAGACCACTTGGTGGGACTCGGATTATCCCAGGTTCTCGGGTTATGACAGGTCCCTAGGAAGGATATACATAATGGGGGTGGGAGGTATAAATTACCTCCTTTTATTTTCATGCTCTGGTCCTGTGTGAAGTCGCTGGGATATCCCATGAGCCAAATGGAGTGATTTTTCTCAGTGGAGCTCCATCTGTCTTAACGTGATTGTTACTTCCTTCCACAGTTTGCTATTAGGGTACATCCTACTGTCTTAGTTTTCAGTGTCAGATGAGTGTTCTGCTTCGTGAGTACTTTATTAAGCTGAAAGTTAATTTGATGTGGTTTTAAGGCCTTTAGTACTTCTGTGGCCTCCACTCCAAGGACTTGAAAAGTCGTTTTAGAAAAAGCAAAGGCCTTGAACAGAAAATAACCAAAGGAGAGTGTCGATGTCCTTAATTTTTCCCCTGTTCTTTTTGGAGTTTTCAATTTTAGTCCTTTCTCTGAAACTTCTTCCAGGCCACGATCTTGTATCAGAGAATGGAGAAATTGGAAAGACTAGTCAGTAATTATTTCAAATGCTAGAAATGATGCAGCTGCTTTCACAAGCAGTGATTTTCACTTTTGACTAACCCTCAGTCACCAGAAAGAGACAAGCTGCAGTGATGGAAACACATGCTTGTTGTGCCACCTAGAGGCCATTGTGCAAAGTGCTGAAAGCTGGTTGAGGACCTCAAGTGTCTGGCCAGGAAAGCTCTGGATGCTGGAAGCTGCCCTGGTGCAAGATTCTCTCTGTGCTTCCAAAGGAGGAATAATCTTGCCCATTAACTCCTTACTGACCTCCTTCCTGTTACCTCCTTCGGAAGCAATTTGAGATTTGGATAACCTTTTGGATCTCCTTGAAGGAAAGTTCAATTCATATAAGATTGCTATTTCTCATTTCATGTCTCCAGAGTAGGCAGTGCCCAGGAAGTGTTAGTGACAACTATTTGGAGTTGAGTGGGCCTAGATTTTAATGCCCTCCTGCCTACTTCCAAGCCACTTACTAAGAATAAGCTGTTTATTAATAACTGGCCAGTGGGGCAGTTATTTAACCTATTTGTGTGTCAGCTTCCTCAGTGTGAAACTGGGCAGGCGCTCTTCTATTTTGCGGCTGTTTCAGGGCCCTGTGAGACCATCTGTGAGCAGCTGGCACTGTGCCGGGCATGGCGGATGCACCCAGCAGACGGCACTTCCCTTCCTTGCTTTTTGAAGAGCAAGGAAATCATAGTCAGCTTTTCAAGTTTTCCAAAGTAGAGGGGCCATTGCTCCAACAAGGCAAGAAGAACAGTTTGTTACAGGATAATAAAGCACAACACCTTTGAGAAGGCACATGGGCCTCACATTTCTTCTCAGCACAGCATCCCAACAGAGCAGATTTTTCTGGTGAAATCCTTCTAAAATCTCAGTCTGAAGTGGCTATATGGCTTCTATGTTTAGTCCTAACACAGAAAAGCACTTGCTTTTAAAGCAAAGCTGCTTATTCTTCTGAGATCTCTTAGTTAATGGTTTCTTAATTGCAAAATGGACATGCCTTTGTAGGTTTCCCGGTAGGAAGAAGGGGTCAGCGTTGTCTGAGTTAATACTAATCTCATTGGAACATCTAAGGAGGAGCATGTGTACTTCTCAAGGTGACAGAAGGCAGATTCTTATTTTTAGAATGATTTTATTTTGAAAATGGGGGAAATGCCTGTATACAAACTATATGACCTGTTGATTATAATAACCAGAAGCTGTGCAACACGGTTTTCATACTCTGTGAAGAGCTGAATTCCTGGCCAGAGACCCTTCAGAAGGTAGCTATCTTGATGTCGAATTGACAGCTTCTCTATTTGTGGATTTTACCTTTGTCCAGTCTATTGGACAAACATTAAAAAAGAGATGTCTGTAGTTCATCTTTCTGAGCCCTCTTGGACCAAGGCCGATGTTAAAATTGGACAAAGCTGGGTTTTTTTCCGAGTTCCTTTTTTTTCTTTTTCTTTAGCTTGACTGGGGCTAAAATAAGCTCAGTTTAAAAAGGAAACTGCTTCTGAACAATATAATGTACTTTAATATGAAACGTTTTGATAAACATTTCCCTTAACATTTTCAGATTGTCTTAAAAGAAAAAGATGACTAAAATGTAAAGGTGGAAAAAAGTAATGGGAAAAATATTATTTCAGAATTCAGACTCTTTTAAAATGTAGGTTTTATTGTATTCAGGTATGGTAAGGCCAGCAGTGTCCCTGGAGATGGTTGCTGTTGAAAAGACAGTTTGTTACTCATAGTTCCCAAGAGGAGGGAGCATGTCACATCACACAGGGACACAAGGGAAGCACCAGGGTTGGTCAGGAGGCAGAGGGAGCCAGGGGAAAACACAGGCAACAGCCTTTGTTGTGATTTCCACGGGAAAACCGAGGCACAGAAGGTAAGTAGGCTCAGAATTGGCTACTTTGAATAATCTCCTTGGGTTCAGGAGCCTACCTGCTACCCCTAGTTGTCTGGTACCTGGCCCTGTGGTCATTAGGGCAGGGGGATGGTGGCCCAGAGTACAAAAGCCCGCTAAAGGAGGTTGTTGGGGAATACGACCTGGGTTGGTTGGTTTGCATATGAAAGGCAGGCTTCTTATCTCTGTAGGAAGTGGGTCACCCTGCGAAGGGCAGTCCCTCTAATGTCAGCAAGGACCCAAGATACCAAAGCATCAGAAAGGACGAAAAATGAAAAGAAACGTGATTAATACAGATTTATGTTCAACTTTTTAAAGGATTTTTTACCTTCTTAGGTGATAGAAGACAATTATGCATAGTTGCACAAGTATAATTCTACATAATTACATATGCAGTGCTTGGTGTCATTTTAATATATTTTTTCAATACAGATGGCAGGGAATGACATGAGATGCATATTTATATATCTTTTCCTCCATCTCCATCTCCATCCCTGTTCCCATATCACAGAAGAAAGCATCTTAGTCTAAATGCTACTAGAATTCAACAGCTACTGGGAGAGTGTGACATTGGGATTAAGCTTGTCCAGGGCTGTTCCTGACTCTGTCACTCACAGGCTGAGTGATCCCGACAAGGTACTTGACATTGTCATGAATCAGTTTTCTTGTCTTTAAAATGGGGCATGTTAGTTGTTTCTATCAATAGGTTTGTTGTGTGGATTAAATGAGTAGATACTTATAAATCATACAGAACGGTGCCTGGTCATAGCAAGCAGACGACGAACTTGGAGGCTGTTATGACGATGTTACAACCACTATTAATATTATTATTGGAATGTCGCCCAGTGTCCCATGACACTGTGACACACAGTGATGGGAGAATGTGAGAGTTGTAAGTTGTCCCAGGAAGATAGGGAGAAACTGCATGGTTCAAAGTAGCAGTGAAAGATGAAGGAATAATGTGTGCTTGGGAAACTGCAAGTAATTTGTCGTGGCCAGTGTTTGTGGTGCCTGGGGACAGAGAAGTAGAGTTTAACTGCAAGCGAGAGACAGATCACAGAGAATTTTAAATTCAGAGGGGTGGAAATATGCAGTCAGTCTTCACGGATTCCATATCCGCAAACTCACCTATTCACTAAAATTTATTTGCAACCCCCAAATCAGCCATTGTAGTGCTTTCATAGGCGTTTGCAGACAAGCACAGAGTGGCAAAAAATATGAGTTGCTGGGCGGGCCCATGAGGTCAGACAAGGTGGTTCTCTGCCTTCTTGTTTCAGCTCATATTGTAACCGAGCATCCTTTTTGCAGTCTAGCTGGGGCCACATTTTCTGAAACCTTGTGCTTTCTGTTGGTGATTTTGCTGTTTAAAATAGCTCCCAAGCACTGTGCTCAAGTGCTGTCCAGGGTTCCTAAGTGTAGGAGGCTGCAGTGGGCCTTAAAGAGAAAACATACGCATTAGATAAATTTCGTTCACGCATGAGTGATAGTGCTGTTGCTGTGAGTTCAGTATTAATGAATCAACAGTATGTGTTAAATAGTGTGTCCTTAAATAGAAACGCACGTAAAACAAAGTTATATATTGATCGGTTGACAAAAATCTTGTGACCAGGGCCTCGAAGGAATCTAACCCTGTATTGCCTCAAGACCAATGGCTCAGTGTTCGTTAATTCAGGGTTTGTGGTGACTTCATAGAACATAACTACAGGAAATAAGGAGAATCAATGTACTTTAAGTCCCTGAGGAGCTTTCAGGCAGGGGTGAGCCATGGAGAGGAGAATCCCAGGCGGTCCTAGGCTCAGTTCTCTCCTAGCCACGTGTCCCGTACGTGTTAAGTGGGGAAGAGAAAGCCTGTCCTTCACTAGCTCACAGGCGTGTGAGAGGTTAACAGACATTTGCAGAGCAGGGCAGTGCTCAGGACAGTGGGGCTGGGAGGGGCGGAGTACTGTAACCTACTGTGACTTGAGTCATTTATTTCAAGAAGCTGCCTTGAAACTGCTGCTGTACCAAAATACCATGTCCCTGAAATCAGGTGAATTTTCATTCTACCATCAGTTTTCATTCTAAACTCATTCTACATAGATGAGAACTCAGCCTATGGTGGACTTGGCTTATATCTCAGCATCACTCCTAACAGGACTTTCTTTTTTTTTTTTTTTTAAAGTTGAAAATTTCTTTTTTTTTTAAAATTAGTTTCTGCTTTATAACAAAGTGAATCAGTCATACATATACATCTGTTCCCACATCCCTTCCCTCATGCATCTCCCTCCCTCCCACCCTCCCCATCCCACCCCTCCAGGCGGTCACAAAGCACCAAGCTGATCTCCCTGTGCTATGCGGCTGCTTCCCACTATCTATCTACCTTACATTTGGTAGTGTATATATGTCCATGCCTCTCTTTCGCTTTGTCACAGCTTACCCTTCCCCCTCCCCATATCCTCAAGTCCATTCTCAAGTAGGTCTGTGTCTTTATTCCCGTTTTGCCCCTAGGTCCTTCATGACTTTTTTTTTTTTTTTAATTCCGTATATATGTGTTAGCATACGGTATTTGTCTTTCTCTTTCTGACTTACTTCACTCTGTATGACAGACTCTAGGTCTATCCACCTCATTACAAATAGCTCAGTTTCGTTTCTTTTTATGGCTGAGTAATATTCCATTGTATATATGTGCCACATCTTCTTTATCCATTCATCCGATGATGGACACTTAGGTTGTTTCCAGCTCCGGGCTATTGTGAATAGAGCTGCAATGAACATTTTGGTACATGTCTCTTTTGGAATTATGGTTTTCTCAGGGTATATGCCTAGTAGTGGGATTGCTGGGTCATATGGTAGTTCTATTTTTAGTTTTTTAAGGAACCTCCATACTGTTCTCCATAGTGACTGTACCAATTCACATTCCCACCAGCAGTGCAAGAGTGTTCCCTTTTCTCCACACCCTCTCCAGCATTTATTGTTTCTAGATTTCTTGATGATGGCCATTCTGACTGGTGTGAGATGATATCTCATTGTAGTTTTGATTTGCATTTCTCTAATGATTAATGAGGTTGAGCATTCTTTCATGTGTTTGTTGGCAGTCTGTATATCTTCTTTGGAGAAATGCCTATTTAAGTCTTCTGCCCATTTTTGGATTGGGTTGTTTGTTTTTTTGCTATTGAGCTGCATGAGCTGTTTATAAATTTTGGAGATTAATCCTTTGTCAGTTGCTTCATTTGCAAATATTTTCTCCCATTCTGAGGGTTGTCTTTTGGTCTTGTTTATGGTTTCCTTTGCTGTGCAAAAGCTTTGAAGTTTCATTAGGTCCCATTTGTTTATCTTTGTTTTTATTTCCATTTCTCTAGGAGGTGGGTCCAAAAGGATCTTGCTGTGATTTATGTCATAGAGTGTTCTACCTATGTTTTCCTCTAAGAGTTTGATAGTTTCTGGCCTTACATTTAAGTCTTTAATCCATTTTGAGCTTATTTTTGTGTATGGTGTTAGGGAATGATCTAATCTCAAACTTTTACATGTCCCTGTCCAGTTTTCCCAGCACCACTTATTGAAGAGGCTGTGCTTTCTCCACTGTACATTCCTGCCTCCTTTATCAAAGATAAGTTGGCCATATGTGCGTGGGTTTATCTCTGGGCTTTCTATCCTGATCCACTGATCTACCTTTCCTAACAGGACTTTCTTAAAGGTTTTGTCACTGAGAATGTGATTCAGTCCCTTGGAGTACAAAGGACAGCATTAGGAAGAATCTAGAACATACGGAAAGTAAATTTGAACATTTACCTAGTTTTTGTGGTCCTCAACCCCCTTTTGCAGCAAGGCATACCTGGAAACCACAAGTTAAAGCAGATTTTAATAAAGAAAATCACATTTTCCCATAGGAATGATTTAATAATTGGGATAGTATTCCTAACCAAGCACCCTGCTTTCAAATAGTTTAAGATATGACCCATAAACAATAGGGCATACAAGCAAAAGGACAACTAATATTTTTTCAGTCATTTATTGAAATTCTGTAAGTTTTAGCCACACGGGATTCAGGAGGTCCCCGTGGGGGCTGGAGCCCTCTGTGAGGAAGCTCTGGCAAGTAGTAGCCAGTCCACCCAGGTCCAGGCTATCCCTTCCACGAGGGACCTTCTGCGGATGTTGGTGAAGGGATTACTGAGACCCATGAATGTTTAGGTTCAGTCTGGATGAACTTGCAGGCACATACTGCATGCACCTATTCCCCAGAACTACATCTATTTTCTGCCTCATTGACAGTGTGCTCTTGGCCCATTCTGATCAGAAACCCCCTTTCCCTATTCAAAATTCAGCAAAACCCCAGTCCTAATCATTTCTAGTCTTGCTCCATCTGGCTGTAAACTAGCCAGGAGATTCCAGTTATTAGTGAGGCCTGAGCAGAATCAGCCACTAGACGGTGCAAAACCATAGCCATTGACGACTCCCAGCCAGACCGCCCCCCTCCCCCCAGACTCGGAGGACCAGCCACTGGGACACCCAACTGCATTACAGCTCTGCTTATCAGCCTGCAGAGTGTGAAGTTGTAGTACCAAGACAGGAGGCCTTAGGATCTCCTCGGGAGGTCTGTTTAGCCTCAAGGCCCTGCAGAAGCTAGGACCATTCTAAGATGCCCAGCTGGCCTCCTTGTTAAGTGAGATAGGCCTGCAGTTCACGGCAGGTGAGCATTTATGTAGTACCCACATCTCCTGTCTCTCATTCCCAATTATTTTTCCTTATGCTGTAGTGAAAGTCTTTTATATGGGACATAACAATCTATACAGTCTCATATTTTCTTCTCTCTTAACATGGAAATGCAGGAAAGAATGCACTGGAAATAGAATATCCAAATAAATATTCACTGTAGAAACAATAATAATAATGTATTTGAGGATTTCAAAATATGCATAATTAAAATGCGTGACAGCAGTGACCTGGAGGGGGTGGGAGGGGTAAATTGAGTCAAAGTGAACCAGCATCACTGGGACATGGTACAAAGCTGTCTGGGGAAGTTTGAGCTGATTCTTCATATGTATTTCTCAGGTGAGTAGAAACTTAGAGATTCACTTTTCAACTTTTTCTTTTGCCACTTCCGGAGTTCAATGTTCAGAGATATCACTGAAACTTCTGTCTTGATGGTAGGGGGTACTTGAGCCTCTTAGACATTTTTTTCCTTTTATCTCTGCCTTTCCCTTCCTCACTTCAACAAATAGCAAGGGGGCTGCTGAGAGGAAAAGCAGCCCAAGGAGAGCATTCTTTGAGGATTCCCATAGTTTAAGCCAAAACTTGCAGGCAGTTCTGTTGGTCACTTCCTTGATTGGCAGGTGAGAGTCCTGTCTTTCCAGTGACTCCTCATTACAGGTGAACACAAGACCACCATGGCCAGGGAGGGCTCTGCGGCGTCTTTCTTGGATGTTTTTGGTAAATGATACATAGCATAGCATGTGCTGTCTTCACATTTGGTTGTAAGCGCAGGGACCATAGCTTTGTTGAAGTTGTAGCTGCACATAAAGGAAAGGAGAAGTTAGCTTTGGAAAGTCTCTGGCAGAACCCAGAAAGATTGGATATCGGGCTTTAATTCCCCCTCATGGAACCGAGGGGAACAGATCACCAGACAGAGCTCCTGCACGGTGGGCTCTTCGTGTTGGTATCCGCAGCCTCGTAGGGCCGCCTCCATCTCAGGGTAGTGTCATCTCACTTGCTAGTGATGCAGAGAGATACCAAGAAGTCCCATGTAGATCACTTGCAGGACTTTTCTTCCCTGTCCCTCCTTTGCTGTCCGGCTGGAGTGGGAAAGGACCGTCCAAACGGGCGCAGTGTGTCTGGCTTGCAGGGGGCAGCCCTCACGTGGGCTGTGTCGCTGACAGAGGTGACAGGTAAGCCCGTTTCCACTGCCTGCCTCTTGCATCAGGGCTTGTGCTGTCGCTGCCATTTCCATCAAGTTGGTGGCTTTACATATGTGACACGTTACTTCCCTTCTCCCTTCCCTGGCAGGGGAGGGAGCTTGGAGGAGCAGTGAGAACTGGGGATAATCTCATCTCAGAATCAGCCTCCAAAGAACCAGCAGTTACCTGCTGTAGATGCCATGTGAAGATGGTGAAAAGTACATCAGTCCTACAAGGGACACATGAATAATTGTGCTCTTGAAATGCTTTGATATTTTTAAAGGAAATATTCTAAAGGAAAACTTTGAGAAACAAACGAACTGTGATTCATTGCTATGACAATATTTAAGCTTCATTCTCTTCTTGTATTTTAATGTAATTAATTGTAACTCTAGGCAGAATTTCTCAGAGGTGACTACTGAAAACTGAGTGGGGAGATGGGTTTCTCCTGCTCTGTGTTTTCCCCCTCCTTTCCTGTTCAGCACCCATTGTCAAGCCTGGTGTCTGTTTATCTCCTGTTAGTGCTGAATCTGTTTTCTAGTCACTAGGGGGCGTTCCTAACAAAGGCAT
The DNA here is from genome assembly GCF_964165515.1 of Mesoplodon bidens. Lineage (NCBI taxonomy): Eukaryota > Metazoa > Chordata > Mammalia > Artiodactyla > Ziphiidae > Mesoplodon > Mesoplodon bidens. Next base: position 66,141,414 of record NC_138166.1, on the reverse strand, counting down.
GTGTATTCATTACTCTCCAGGCTGAAGATGTTTTCATAAAGAGCAGCTCTGAGAAGGTGGAGTACTTAAAGGGGTAATTATTTTATTTTATTTTTATTTATTTATTTTTTTTGCGGTATGCGGGCCTCTCACTGTTGTGGCCTGTCCCGTTGCGGAGCACAGGCTCTGGACGCGCAGGCTCAGCGGCCATGGCTCACGGGCCCAGCCGCTCCGCGGCATGTGGGAACTTCCCAGACTGGACCGGGGCATGAACCCGCGTCCCCTGCATCGGCAGGCGGACTCTCAACCACTGCGCCACCAGGGAAGCCCAAGGGGTAATTTTTAAAAGGTTCAGAAGAACCATTCCCCAGCCGAAACCTTCTGCATTACACTTCTAACTTAAAACCCACAAGAATGTTGTCGCCTTTAAAACAAGACCGTGGCAGAGGGTGGTAACTTATTAAACAGTGTTAGTCATTAACCCCTTAGGGTACCCCTTTCCTGGCATCCTTTCTTTGTACATAGAACTTTGGAGCAAAGGAGCACCATCCAGCAGGTGCAAGGGTGTTACAGAGGGAATGTGGGCTTATGACATATAAACAGGTCAGTTCATCTGAGACTAATATAGCACAGCTTTAATGAACACAGCCTCTGGGACCAGACTGCCTGATTTTCCATCCCAGCTCCATTGCTCCTCAGCTGTGTGACCTTGGACAATTTACCTAACCTTTCTATATCCCAGTATCTGCATTAGTAAGAATGGTTTAGTAATAGTTCCTACCTAAGCTTTGTTGTGGGGGTTAATAAGTTAATAGAGCTCGAGTTCTTAGAAACCTGCCTGGCATTGAGAGGATTGTAATAAATTCTAATTATTGATGTTACCATTTGGGTCTGGTGGCCGCAGTGAGTATGGGGTCTGCATTTTGACTGGGTTAGTTCTTCATTTGACCATAGCCAGCTGGATCACAGAGTAGAAATATGTAGCTTCAAAGTGGAGCTAGATTACTCTGAAGGGTGATACCTCCCAAAGTCCATGAATTCAAGAGAATTTTTATAAAAGTGCTTGGCAGGGCAAGAATTTTATAATCTTCAAAAAGCCTCTTTAATGAAGAGGTGCTTCCTTTTCCTCTGCCTTGAGTAGCAGCTCAGGAGCCAGCATGCAGGCCCATCCCTAAGCATGTCCTTAGGGATCTGGTTCTCATAGGCACCTGCTCCTGTGTGAATTTTCAAAAGAGGGGAGGGCTCAAAATCACTATATAAATCAAATTAATTTTGCTGTTCACAGCAGGAAGCACCTTTCAGTTGGCTGACTCTATCCAGGGTAACCCTTTAGAGTACCTTGGACTTAGGCTAGACAGTGCTAGAACCAGAACCAGATCAGAGTCTAAAATAGAACAAGCGGTTATGGAATTCTGGTACCTATGATGGATTGTTGTAAACATCCAGCACCTCCTCCTGTTGTGCTCTGCTGTCGTGGCCTGGCCTCATGGTTTTTGCCCCTGGTAGAACCATATCAAAGCACCTCTGAGAGCTGCTGGCTCTTCTGGGGTGCAGGCCAGAGGGTGAAGAAATGCCAGTTCAGAGACCCCTGATGCAGTCGCCTGCTTGCTGTCGACCCTGCCTTTGACAGTCACTGAACAGCTCCACATCAAGTTAGCGGGCCTTCTATTCTCATCCTTTTTCCTGAGACTTTTTTTTTCCTTTTTTGCAAATGGTCACCATTTGTTGATGTGTCTCATAGCTCTGAATTCGGTGTGATGTGACCTTGGGAGAGGAGGTGTGAACACGCCATGCAGACCTGTTTTATGTCTGGGAGGAAGTAATTTATATACCAGGAGCTGGCTGCATGGCGTGGGATTCTAAATCTGGGCCTGGCATTTTGTAGGTGTAGGAAGGCTGTCAAAACCTTTCCAATGGAAGGGACCAGAACCAATTTGAGAATAACGTGGTTATATAAGAACCATCCCGGCACAGGCATCTCGGCACACTTCCTGTACTTGTTCATTCCTAAGAGGAGAGAAAGGGAAACGGGAGGAATTCTCCGTGAACTCTTGCAAACTCACAGACTTCCCGGTGAGAAATGACACAAGCTCCTGAGATAGGAGACAACGTAGTTAAAAAAGGATAATGGGTATTTATGAAGCCTTTGCTTTCTTAGTATTCCTGCCCTTTATCTTGAAATGTTCATCAAACGGATTGGCCTGCTGAGTCTATATCATTTTCAGGTTGGCCTATTGGGGTTTCCATTGGTTTTATATCAGTAACAAAACAGCCACAGTGGCACCCCACCAGCAGCAGCATTTTGAGTCCTTCTTGGGACCTGGGCCAAATGGTTCCCATGCAGGGTCTCATTTCATCTCTACAAGGCACAAGGCACAGCCATTATTTTTCCTATTTTAGAGATGAAGTCATGCGGTGGGGACATTTGAGATGGGCCTTATAGAATGGGAAGTGTTTGGACATGCGGGAATTGGAGGGCAAACGAAGGGACAGGCACGGATTAGCCCTGGAGGAGGAGCATGGGTGAGGGGCGGGGGGTGGACAACTGGAGATTGTGAAGAAAATGTTCCTTTGACAACAGGCCATGAAAGATTTGTGCCTGGGTATTTGGATGGTATTTGATCTTTTTAAATTAGGAGATTATGTGGTTAAACATGAGGATTTCACTTTGGTGGCAGTATAAAGAAGATGCCGTTTTGGAGTAGATTCTTGCAGCCTCTTTTCTCTGCATACACATGGGGATGCTGTAGGCTTTCCAGTGGCAGGAGTACTGCTATAGCACGATTTGAATACCCAGGGTGGTTTCTTCTGAGCAGAGGATGCGTGATAGATTTACAGGTTTATGTGTGTGCATGTGTATGCATATATCTGTGTGTGCACAGATGTGTGTTCCCATCTGCCAGCAGGAGAGAAAGTGATGAGAAGAGAAAACTGGAAATTGGATGGCCTATAACACAGGAACTCTCTGTGTTATAGGCCATTATAGCTAGGAAACAAAATATATACTCTTCCTATAAAAAGCCTTTTGCATTGTCCTATTTTTAGTGTTTCCTAGTGACTCAACACTGTATATATAGTACTGCCCTGTTTTTAGTGCTGGGTGTGAGTCTACTGCCTAAGGCTGCTGGTTAGCAAGGGTGCTCCCCCTCCAAGCTCCCGGTCCGGCAGGGACCCTCCCAGAGTGGTGGCTTGTGTCTCTGTGTCCTTCTCTGTTACACCCTGAGCCTGGCAGAGCATGTCCCTACCCCAGTGGGCAACGGGTCCGTCCTTTCTGTCCTCCACTGCTGCTTATGTAACAGCTTGTCGTGTTCATTCAGTTTACATGTCAGAAAAAATTACCTCCGTCTTAAAAGAGATTTCTGTGAAAACATCAGCCTGGCAGAAGTACAGGGAGCCAGGGGCCTTGGTTGGATGAGCATCTTTTTGTGGGTTTTGCACTGTAATCCCTGTCGGGTATGGGGGCTTCGTGTTTGCTTGACTGCCCCCAGCCTTAGTTCTCACGTGTGTTCTTCTCCTTCCTCCTGGAGAAACCAAGGGGGAGGTGGTCAAAGAACTCGTGGAGTCCTTGGCAGTTTTTACAAGAACAAACATGGTAAACAGATAATTACTTGTGAGGTTGAATCCTTCAAAGCCCTCAAAAAAAATTCTCTCTCCAGATCTGAACACATATCTGCAATGTTTTGTTTTGGTTTTTGTACTTTTACCTCATGGACTTTCTATTTACACTTTTTAACAGTCTTTCTTTCTGCTAGTCAACTTAATACTTCCCTATTGTGGAAACTTTGGAGAGGAGAGGAAATTGTGAAGAAGCAAAGAAAACAGGAAACCCCCAAAAAATACCTGTAACCCCACCCTCCACTAGCAAACACTGCTACTGTTTAGTATATTTCCTTTATTGCTTTTTCTATGGATTCTGTTCTTTACATAGTTGAGGTTAAAATTTATGTTCAATTTCCTATCATTTCTGTTTGTCACGAGTAAACCTTGATAAAAATCATGTGTAGGGCTTTCCTGGTGGTGCAGTGGTTGAGAGTCCGCCTGCCGATGCAGGGGACACGGGTTCGTGCCCCAGTCCGGGAAGATCCCACATGCCGCGGAGCGGCTGGGCCCATGAGCCATGGCCGCTGAGCCTGCGCATCCAGAGCCTGTGCTCCGCAACGGGAGAGGCCACAACAGTGAGAGGCCCGTGTACCGCAAAAAAAAAAAAAAAAAAAAAAAAATCATGTGTAGTGGCTGGATAGCACTGCAATAAGTGATTGAACCATAATTTACTTAGGTGTTCTCCCATATAATTAAGGATATTTTAAAATAAATCACAAAAATGATTCAACGAACATATGGTGCATAACTATTTGTCCACATTTAGAATTATTTCCTTAGGAGACATTTTTAGACACTTGGGTCAAAATTTAAGAATAAAAGCTCTCATTTATAATTTTGTTTATTTGTACTTCCTATTTTTAAATTCTTGCTTTCCTTGAAATGGTTTTTATTCACATTGTTTCTAACTACATTATTTGAATGCTCTTTTTAACTATTCTAATTCTGAAAGCAAGACAAACTGCAGAGAATTCAGAAATATAGATAATTAAAATGATTTAGAAAAGAATAAGCCACATTCCTTCATATATAAATAAAATAGTTACAATTTTGGTGCACATCTTTTCCAGATATTTTCTATGCTTATGTAAATAAGTATGCTTTCTCTAAAATGTGATCCTATGGTTTTTTAAATTTTCAAAGTGAATTTTTATTTTAAGGTTTCTAGTGAAAAGGTAGTAGAATTTATTATGTCATTTTAGTATATGCTTAGCTTTATCTGACAGAAACTTAGTGAAAATCTTACAAATACAGGAGCTAAGCTACACTACTGATGAAGCCTGCCTTTTCTGTACATACTCATAGAAGCTTCTCGCAGAAGGACCAGTCATGGGTGGCTCCTGTGGCCACAGCCAAGAATTCCGTGCCTTTGTCCCCAGCAAGATTTAGCCATGCAGTGTTTTTAGGGATTTTGATGCATATTGCAAAATTTGTTAGAAGAAGCACTGTAATAATTTACATTTCCACCATGAGCCTTAGAAAGTGCCCATTTGACTGAATCCTCAATAACTCTGAAGACTTTTGTCTTTACTAATTTCACAAGCTTTAAAAAATCTCCTAAGATGCCTTTTCTCTATATCCCCACAGCCATATTTCCTATCTGCCTATTAGAGTCTTTTGCTCTTACTTATCATTTTTTTTATCTTCTCCCACTGGCCTGTGATTTTGTCTTTCTAACAAGAAGCACGGTCCAGAACTAAGCACTTTTCCCCCTTTGAATACAGGATTATAACTCATTTAACTTAGGACAGTGCAGTAATCCAGTTCTTGCCATCCAGTTAACCCTCAGGGTACCACCTTGCTCCATCTTCCTCTGACTACAGGCCAGCAGTTTTGCATCTCCCTGCTTATCTGCTTCTTTGGTCACTTCTGCAGACTGCTTTTTCTTTCTTTTTTTTTAAAAGGCTCATTTTATTTTACTTTTTGGCCACACTGTGCGGCATGTGGGATCCTAGTTCCCTGACCAGGATCAAACCCACGCACCCTGCACTGGAAGCGCGGAGTCTTAACCACTGGACCGCCAGGGAAGTCTCCACAGACCGCTTTTTCTTTTTTCAGCATGAATAGGGAAGGCAATGGGTGTTCCATCTCTAGCTTTACATAACATACCCAATCCTGTGCCCATTGATGACTCATGGCTTCTAAGAGAAGTACTTCTAATTTTCTGGATGGAAATCTTGTCCAATTTCAGTCAAATGACCACCTTCGCCCAATCAGACCTGACCAGGGTAGTGGGTCCCTCCAGATTATATCCAGAACTGTTTCTCCAACAAGAGGATGTATATAGGGAGGGTGTAGATGATTAGAGTGTCCACTGCAGCTCCCTGCCCAGCAAGTGGACCTTTGTTTGAAACTTGGAGATCACATAAATACTTATTATTTTTGATATGTTTATTGGAGTATAATTGCTTTACAATGCTGTGTTAGTTTCTGCTGTATAACAAAGTGAATCAGCTATTTGTAGCGAGGTGGATGGGCCTAGAGTATCATACAGAGTGAAGTAAGTCAGAAAGAGAAAAACAAATACTTATTATTTTTTCATGAATATTCATTTACTTTGTAATTATTAAAACACAGTGTTACTTTAACAAGCAGTAAATGGAAACAATTAAGTATTATCAAAGACTTCTTTTGTATAAATGATACTAGTTAGACCTCCCTATTAAATATGCTGGTCCTGTATCAAATTCCATTGTAATCTCTTTAAAAATTATAGAAATGGTTTCTATTTTAAAACTCTATTTGACTGCTGCTGTGTTAAAAATAGAGGTGGATGACAAACTCAACATAAGATGCAGTTTGTTTGCCTTTAGGCTATTAGAGTTCATTCAGAATAACTCAGTTCCTTAGAAAGTCTTTAATGATATGATGGGAGAGGAAATGGGAAATGCCTCACAGTAGCCCATTCTCTGTTTATCCACCTACTTATAATGGAGAAATTATAAGTTTCGATCTTCATATGTTGTGACTTCTAAAGATGAGAGGATTTTAATATAATAGACATGAAAATTGGTCAAATATGTAGATGAGGAGAAAAAAGGTGATTTAGTGATTTGTGATGGACTTAAGCATACGTAGAAGTTCCAACAAATGCAGGTTGATTTGGGTGAATGTTTTGGTCTAGGTTTGCTATATTTTTATCCTGTAGGGAGTATGGTTTCCCAGGCTACGTTTTAGGTGTTTTGCCCTCACTATATAAAACAATTTAGAGGGACCCATATCAACAGGTGTCTGCAGCTGTAGCTCTAGTGCCTGAAGTCAGACCACCTTGGCAGCCAGAGAAGGTATCCTAAACTGTGTCTGCCTTCATCTTTGACCTCAGAACGACACATGCATGGAGCAGACTCAAAGCAGCCTAGCTACAGACAAAGGGTCTGAACTGAGACCAGAGCGGCAGCCCCCCAGACAATCTGCAGTTCAAGCACAGACAAGAAAATCATCTGCTAAAACAAAGGAAACAACACTCATTAGAGAAAAATGACAGAATCCAGAGTCTCCACAACATAACGTTCATAATGCCTGGAATACAATCCCTAATTCCCTGATGTATGAAGAACGAAGACAAAAATCTATCAAATCCAACTCTAAGATGAACCAAATGTTGACACTAACAGACAATGGTTTTAAAAGATCATGAAAACTGTCCACAGTGAAAACAAGCAAACCATGTTTTCAGTGAATAAAAATCTTAGCAGAAAAATTAGAAGTCTCAGTAGAGAAATAAAACCAATAGGAAAGAATGAAATGGACATTCTAGAATAAAAAACACAATCTCTGAAATTCCCAGTACATAATAAATCTTCTGCAAATGTAAGCTATTATTATTATTATTTGTAAGAACAAAGGTAAAGTATTTTGCTTTTATTTTATTACATTTTTATTAATGAAATCGAAGCAGATAGAGCAATTCTAACCATCTTTTCCTCTTCTAAACCTTATTCTCCTTAACCTTGAGGAAAAGAGAAAGTTCTGGAATGTGAGTAGTGAAGTGAGAAAGTTTGAGGGAGTTGGGGAGTATATAGCATAGACCCTTGACTCCTATCTCTTCTGTGCTACTTTCTATACTTTGTGCACAGATTTGTCGATTTTCATAGAGCAAATTCCACTTCATCTCCTGATTTATCTCTCTCCCCTGATGTGCCCTGAATAATAGGAGGTCAGCTTCTAGGTCTTTCTTCTCTCTTTCCCTGATAGGAGTGGAATGAATGGGCACTGAGTGAATGAATAAAGCTTTTGGGTCCCTCAGGTTCTGCTGCCATCTCCTTGCCTTTTTCTTGAAATTGTCGTGTCTTTATTGCAAATGCTTTTCAGTGATTTACAAGAAATTACATAATTACTGAAGCAGTATTACTTACTGAGTACACTGGCAGAATGTTTGCCATTTTTCTTTATCATCAGGTTTTATTTTTGCACAGTGTATTTAATCACGGTAAAAATGAAAGTGTCACTCACTATAAATAGACCTGTCCTTCCATCTCCTACCCCTCCACACCTGTGTTCCATTTTCTCTTCCTTTATTCGTCCTTCTGGGCAGGTGTTATGATGTCCATCTCTAAAATAGTCCCCTTTAAAATGGTGCCATGGCAGTATGTCTACACACCAATCACTTTTACCAAATGCATCTTAGTCATTGCATTTTGAGTCTAGCTTCAGTGTGTGAGCTGTTTTTTGACACTTTTTTGGTAGGGCTTTGAAGAAAAAAAAAGAGCAAGTAGCAGAGATATGAATTCTCTTTATGGATCACCAACCCCAGTGGGGAAAGGAGAACTAGACATCTTTTGTTTACTTATTATCCTGTGCCAGGGCCTCTCCTGGGTGTTTGACACGCGTTCCTCTTAGTCTTCACAACCAGTTTGTGAAACAGAGGTTTTGCTCTTATTTTATACTTGAAAATACTGAGGTTAAATAACCTGCCCAGAGTCTCACAGGTGGTAAGAAGTGACACCAGAAATTCAGTGATAATTTTATCTCATCCCCAGACCACTGTTGTTTGGCACTGAACCATACTGCATCTCTCTGAAATAAAAGGTTAAGAGAACTCAGGAATGCAAATGGGAAGGTGGATGTAGAGCATGAGTGGTTGGTTTTCTGTAATAATTTTTAAGCTTTTCCCACTAGGGAAGCCCATAATGGAATTCACACACACACACACACACACACACACACACACACACACCCTCTCTTCCTTGGAATTCATACACACACACACACACACACACACCCCCTCTCTTCCTTCTCCTGAGAGCTGTTATGCTGCCTCTTTCTCTCTCACTCTCAAGAGCACATTGAAGTGCAAGTGAATAGCTATGGGATTGTTATATGAATCTACCCTCCAGTATTTGCCAGTGTGTAAAACTCAGCGGTGTGTAAGATGCACGGCCAATGTTATAAAACTGCCTAGAAGATGAGAAACTCCTGTCTTTACTGTGCTCTGCTAATTGCCTCGTGCTGACACCAGGCGGCAGCATCTTCACATAGTTTCCAATTTAGTGGGCGTTTGGGGGAGTGGGCCATGGCATGCTGTGATCAAGTTCACCGCAAACCTGGTCACTCTTCACCTCTTATTTTCCAAGCCAGATGACCCAATCTTCATTGGGCAAAGTGAGTGCAAATCAGTTTTCAGGGGAGGTCAGTGAGAGGGAGGAAATACCCCTTGTATGTTAGCATACACATGAAAATGTTTGGTTCTTTATATGAACGGCTGTGTTCTGTGTATTATAGAGTTCTTTCCTCTACTGAGAGCACCCATTCCCTTTGCCAGGACTACAGTGCTGAACAAATGTCTCAACTGCAAGTTAAACTTTGTTTCCCCCTAAAACTTTAGTGTGTATATATTTCCTAAAAGGGTACCTAGCACAATTACCAAAATCTCAGAAGTTAACATTGATAAATACTATTTTGTAATCCAGTCCTTACTTGAATTTCATGAAATGTCCTTTAAACCATGTTATTTAGTCCAGATCCACAGTTATGTGTTGCACTTAGTTGTTGTCCTCTTTGCTTTCTCTTAATCTGGAGCAGCTCTTTTGGTTTTCCCTCTGTTCCTTGACCTTGATGGGTTTTGAAGAATATGGGCCAGTTATTTTTTTATTTTTATGTTTGAGTTAACTTTTGTGAGTGGTGTAAGGTAAGTGTTCACCTTCACTTTTCTGCATGTGGATATCCAGCTTTCCCAATACCATTTTGGACCAGTTATTTTGTACATTGTCTCTCAATTTGAGTTTGGCTAATATTTTTCATGATTAGATTGAAGTTCTCATTATATTTCATAACATACTATGGAAAAATGAGTCCTGATTTCCAAACGCTAGACGTAGGAACATTGTTTATCTCATACTATCTCTTCAAAAGCCAGACATTATGTGTAGACGGCATTTTTTAGCTCTGCATTGTAAAGATGCCCTAACCCTGCGGGCTCCAGTGATACTGGATTTAATTTCCCTGAGACCACCAGACATCTGCAGCATGGGGATTCAGGAATTGTTTAACAGGAGGTTTATGGCTTCAAGACTGGAAGGCAGTGACTGAGAATCATGTTGTGTATCCCTCTGTGTTAAAATCATTGTTCTTTGTTATCATGGAGCCAAACGGAGTTTAACTGTATGTTGAACAGTTAGATGTTGAGTGAGAAAATGACACTCAACATCAGATGTCAGATGTTGAGTGAGAAAATGACACTCAACATCAGATGTCAGATGTTGAGTGAGAAAATGACAATTTGCAATGTAAATTGTTGGTGTCATTAAGCGAGTCCTCTAAGGGATGGCGAAGGCTGCCTGTTTGACTCTTGTACCCCTTCCCAGAGAGGATGGAGCGTTTCATTTCCTTGGCAGTGGCATTTCCCTCTCCAAGAAAAAACATGTTACTACCCTGAGAGTAAAAAGCAAATCAACAATGTCAATTTTGATATATGGCTAATTTCTTAAGACAATTTTATTAGTAGTGGTATAGCTACTATTAGAAGCAGACGCAGGGAAGTGACTCTGCCTTTCTACTCTTTTCTCCTCCCTTTATCCAGCCTCCCCCAAATCTTTGCTTTTCCTTTCCCCATCCTGCTGTATTTGATAACTCAGCTTTTCCTAAAAGAATTTTTGCTTTTGTTGAAAAAGTTGAAATGAAAAAGCTATATGCAAATATATGCAGATTAAATTTGGATTATTTTTAAGCCACATGGACAAAATTCCCCTTACCAGTCTGTTCCCACTAAGAAAAATTCCTCTGTTTTTCTCTTTCTTTTTTAAATTTTTTATTTTGAAATAATTTTAGATGAACAGAAGTGTTGCAACTATAGTACAGGGAGTTACTGTAACCCTTCATGTTGCTGCCGGTAATGTTAACATTTACACAATCATAGTATATTTTTTTAAAACTAAAAATTAACATTGGTATGATACTATTGACTAAACTACAGAGTTTATTAGGATTTCCCAGTTTTTCCACTAATATCCTCTTTCTTTTCCAGGATCCTGGGATGCATTTAGTTGTCATGTCTTCTTAGTCTCCTCCAACCTGTGATAGCTTCTCAGTCTTTCCTTGTTTATAACAACCTTGACACTTTTAAAGGAGATCTAGTCAGGTGTTTTGTAGAAAGTTCCTCAGTTTGGGTTTGTCTGATATTTTCCCGTGATTAGACTGGGGTTATGGTTTTTAGGAAAGAATATGATGGAGATGAAGTCCCATTCTCATCACAGAATCTCATCACCTCATATCTGGGATATGTGATATCTTTGTTGACGTCTATAATTTTCTTATATTCTTCCTCTGTTTTGCAGTTTATAATACCTCTTTATGCTACTACAGCTGTTTTTTAAAAATTGAATACTGTGGTCAGTTACTTGGTTGTTCACAAAAAATCCTCAGAACTCCTTAAGTTTTCTGTAAACATAGGATATCTTCATGAAAAAAAAAATCAAATGAGAACATTGCTTCCTCTTTCTCAGATACTTTCAGCCTTTCAACTCCACCTGAAAAGCATGGGTATGCCCCTTTATAAAGTGTTTAGAGAATCTTGGACAAAACATGGCACATCTTGAGATTTCTTTTAAGGTTATTCTTAGTGAACCAGACTCGTGCACTGGAACAAATCATGCCAGAGGCATAGAAGGGCTTGAGTGCGTTCCGCGGTACCTGACTCCCTACCGAAGCCAAAATTTGACTCTCTGAGTTTCAGAGAGGGGGCTTTGTTTGGCTCAAAGCATCTGTGGATACTTCAGAAAGCTGATTTTAATCTTAATATAAAACTTCCCCTTCCAATACAGGGAATAACATGGGTGTGGATTTTCTCTCATTTCCCCTTCATTCATGAACTTTCTGGGTCCTAGAAATATTCAATTTAAACAGTGAGTCATGCATTGCAAACCAGTTCATCTGTACCATTTTTCTAGATTCCACATATATGCGTTAATATACGATATTTGTTTTTTTCTTTCTGACTTACTTCACTCTGTATGACAGTCTCTAGGCCCATCCACATCTGAAATAGAGACACAGATGTAGAGAACAAACGTATGGACACCAAGGGGGGAAGTGGGGTGGTGGTGGTGAGGGGGGGATGAATTGGGAGATTGGGAATGACATATATACACTAATACGTATAAAATAGCTAATAAGAACCTGCTGTATAAAAAAATAAAATAAAATAAAATTCCAAAAAAAAAACAGAGTCAAAATGAGGAAGGGCCTAAGTGATCCACAAACCATAATCAATGTGTGACCACCAGTAGCTGAAATTGTTGCTCTTGAGCTTCCTCTAATTAGAAACCCCCCTTTTTTACTGAGGTATAAGTGACATAAAAACATTATATTCGTTTCAGGTGTACAACATAATGTTTTGTATATAATGCATAAAATCTTTATAGTAATGGCCTCCTGAACATAGAGTGACAAATAAAATAAAACATAACAAAAGAAAACAAATACGTAACTTTCTTTTTATAAAGCTAATCATTAGAAGGAAGATCACCCTTGTTTACTTCTTATGATTTAATTCTAATTATGGCTCCTAGAACACATTCTAAATTATTGTGTTGTAGCTTGAATATTGCTAATTACCTATGCTTCCAATTGGGAGGAAAAAAAAAAGAAATTTAATTAGCTCTGAAGTTCGAGAACTGTTGAAACAAGCACTATTTCCATGCCACTTCTCTGTGCTTTCTCGTGCAGATGATGTATTTAATTGCTAGTATTTCTTGCTTGATGTGTGAATGTATTTGGCAGCCATTGCCAACGAGTTGAGTATCCTGAGCTTTCCTAAGCCACATATGCTCAGAAGGTTTTCTGACAGGGCAGAGAGAAGAAAATCTCAGATCTGCTGCACTCACAATCTTCTACTTGAACATGCTATGTCTAGAGTACTGATGAGTGAGCTTTCTAATTGGAAAGGATCTTATCTAATTCCTTGAAGCTCTTAATTTCAATTCCACTGAGAACTCTTCCTTCCCTTTCTGTTGCATGTTTTTTTAACATGAGATATCTCTTTCTGAGTTGGTCTCTTTCTCCACTGGAATATACATCTGCATTTTTTTCCTTTAGCATTTTTAATTGCTATGCCATCTCCATGCTTTCTCATTGAGCTGTATACAATCTTGGTTTATGTCTGTATTGTCTGATATCGATAGTATATTCTTCTAAAAGCTGTGATCTGTTTCCCCCTTTTTCCTTCTTTAATTTTTTTCAATTTTTGTTTATTGCACAAACATCAGCATAATAGTAATAAGGAAACAGAAGAAACATTAGTTCTATGTTCACATTACAATGCACCAGCAATTTTTGTTCTGTTTCTGGTTTTTGATTATACATGTAAATATTTACATAACTGTAATACTAAAGGACAGATTATTTCATATTTTGAAGCATTATATCATAAGGATATTTTTCATATTGCTGTATCACCATCATCCTAATGACTGTTTATGTTGTTGAGTTTGATACACTGTCTTGTATTTAGATATTTTTAATTGCTGGACATTTAATGTTGCAGTATTTTTCTATTTATAAATAATATTCTATTGTGCATCTTTGTTCTTACGACTTTCTCTTTTCTTTTGAGTTATTTCACTGGGATAGGTCACTAACCAAAGTGCTTGAAGATTTTCATTGTTCTCAGGCTCTACACTGTGTTTCTTTTGTGCTTGTTTTTTTTTGTTTTTCTTTTTTGCGGTACGCGGGCCTTTCACTGTTACGGCCTCTCCCATTGCGGAGCACAGGCTCCCGACGCACAGGCTCAGCAGCCATGGCCCACGGGCCCAGCCGCTCCGCGGCATGTGGGATCCTCCCGGACCGTGGCACAAACCCGTGTCCCCTGCATCGGCAAGGGGACTTCTCAACCACTGCGCCACCAGGGAAGCCCTGTGCTTGTTTTTAGCACAATGTCATTTATAAGAAAGCACTTTTGGGACTTCCCTGGTGGTCCAGTGGTTAAGACTCTGTGCTACCAATGTACGGGGCATGGGTTCTATCCCTGGTGGGGGAACTAAGATCCTACATGCCTCGCAGCGCTGCCAAAAGAAAATAAAAAAATTTAAAAAGAAGGCACTTTGCCATTGTCTTGGGATCAGATGATGATAAGGGAGTCCATTTCGGAAGGAGTCTTTTTATGTGAGATTATTGTTGGGGTTCTGAAGATGTTCTTTTAGGAAACGATAGTGAAAGCAAAGCAGCCATTGAGTCTTCGGGGAGCTTATCAAATCGTTGTGATTTAAAAGACCAATTGGAAATTCATTTGCCAGCCCACTGTAATCTATACTATTTCTAGTAACAATATATTCTCAACAATATCAAAGACTATTTTAAGAGCTGGCTTGGTGTCCTGTATATCATTCCAAATATCATTTGAAAGTTTTATGTCTAACCGGAATCCCAATCTGCTGTGGAAAATCATTTATAGGTATTACAGTCCAACTTGCAGTTAAGCATAGCTACATTCTTCTTCATAGAGAGTAGAGACACTGTATTCTACTATGACCATGGGCATTTTTGGGGTTTTGAGTTGGGCATGGAGCAGAGGGAAAGCAGTGTCCCTGTAGGGTTGAGAGGTGATTGAAGATGAGCCTTGATATAACTCCAGGATAGGGTCCTCTTTCTTAAAATCTGTTTGGTTTCAGCTGTCCTAAGGGGAAGATTCACTCTAGCCCAACAGTGCCTTCTGTGATGGGTTACCATTGTGATCCCCTTCCAATGAGACACTGAAAATTTGCTGAACGAATTTAAAGAGCTGTGGGTACTTGCTAATTTGTAATGGGTGAGGTGATGATAGTACATGACAACTTGATTTGAAGCCCATACTCAACATTTGGAAGTGGTAAACATTTTATTAATATGCTCTTCTCAAAAACTACCCCAAATTTCATTTTCTTTTACTCTCTCTGTCCTTTTATCCCTATTCGCCCTCTATTGTTGTCTCTCTTCTGATGTTTCCAGTGCTGTTTTTCTCCTCCTTCCTCCGTTCTGCGCCCCATTCCTCCTCCCTCCTCTTCGTTTTCTATATCATTCCTCTCTCCCCCCCTTCCCTCACTTCATTTTGAGAACCTCCTTCCCTCTTAGTCTCTGCCATTCTTAATTCCTTTCTTTTTCCTTTGGGAAAATAGGCTTTAAATTTTGAGTGTGCTAAGGGAATGTCATTTCACAGTGAAAAACTGCAGGATTCAGGGACTGCATTTTGTGGCTTATTGATAAAGAGAGGCTGCAGGAGCTCGTGCTTATGGCAGTGATTTAAGGGTGATGGCTCCGTGTCTCAGATGGACCTGATTATGTTGTGGGACAGCTGGATTCCATTTTCGTCTCTGGATTCTGTTTTGACCTCTCTTTGCCATGTAATTAACAGTGTGCCAGCCACAGATCATAAAGTGAATGCGGTTCAATGAATAATATTACATACTGATGCCTGAAGTTTCTCTTATCCATAGGACCTAGTGGGCATGGGGTATGCCTGGGTGTCTAGCCAGGAGTGACATTTAAACTCAATTGCCTGATGCTGGGTTATGAGAGCTCTGACATGCATCCCCAGACAGCTGCTCAGTACAGATGGCGGATGAGCTCTGAAGCTTCAGGCTGACGTGTCCAGGAGCCCAGAGGCAAACTGACCCTTTTCTCTTTAGGCTCAGTGTCTGTGTTGGCTGTTAGAAATAATCAGAATACATTTTAATTTATTTTCCAGATGAAGCTTGGGAGGCTTAATTTTTGGTGATTAAACTAGACTTCTGAATAGATTTCCCCAAACCCCAAACACCTTGCATAGAGATTCATATAGTGAAGTAGCTTTGCCTCCCTTGACGAGTATTGCATTGAATTCGGCCCTTTTCATGGCTTTTGTGTTGTGTATTGATTAACAGAGAATGAGCTGACTGCCAGGCACGTGCACAGAAAATAAGAATTGGGGAGGGTATTAAGCATGAAATGGATAACGCTCATTTGCATGAGATGCATAAAATAAGTTGAGGTAGAATGGGGAGGGGTACAAGACAAGATTTACAGCCCCCAATCATGGTTTCATTTACTAATTAAGGGATTCAGCAAGGTTGTTCAGACAGATTCAGGGGCTGAGTGTAAGCAGTCTTCCAATAATCACTAAGATGTTATTCAGGACACAAACCAGATGACTTTGGTTTCACAAGATGGGCAGAGATGGCCATGTAGTCAATTAGTAACTCTTGGAATTCCAGGAGTCTGGGGGTGGGGCACCACTATTGTGGTTTTTCTTTGTCCAGCATCACGAAAGCCAACAGAGCAGGTGCTGTGCTGTGCATTTGAGTTTGGGGGTAGGGGTGGTCCTGAGAGGAGCCCAAAGGAGAGAGAGAGGTCCTTTAAAAGTAAAACATTTCTTATCTCTTCTCTGAATGAGTTTTGAGCTTAACATGAGATGACATCACAGAAGGAGTTCACCTTGCGTTTATGTGTTGAGGCTGCCTGTGGAAAGATGCCACCGCAGGGATAGAAGAGGAGGTCAGCCTGGGCTAGGAGCTTTTCAAGCTTTTGCAGTTTCGTTTCACTATTTACTTTGAAATGGATTCTGTGATAATTGGCTCCATGTAAAAATCAACAGATTTGAAATAACACATTCAGAGGTAAATCAGAAGGATTTTCAGTCATCCTTTTCGTTGCTTTTTTCCATCAAAGGGGTACGTTGTGACTTGGCTTCTACCACCTCAGTGGTCCCTTTCCTTGGACCCTCGGATGGTGACATGGGGCTTCCAGGTGGGGTATAAGAAGATGTGTATGCCTTCCCATGCGCCCATGCTGGCCAGGTCTGAGAATAGGGGGATATTACTGAGGCCAGTAGATCTAATTTCAAAGAGTATATGTCTAGAGTTAAATGAGTTTGCCTTAAATTCTGAACAGTTGCAGATGATGTAATCCTTTGAGACATTTTATTAGGCAGATTAAATTAAGATACAGGAAATGCTATTTCACATTTCATCAGAGAGGAAAGTCAAGCCTTGTGAAAGTTGTTTACTATAATAGAAGGTTGTTGTGTGTCTGTTTTGACTTAATTTTCTCATTGTTTCAGGATCTGTGTTCTCTGCTGCCATCTACTCCTTGCACAGTAGAAAATCTAGTCTGCTAGGAGCTTGTTGAGATGACTAAGTGCCTTATTCCAGTTGTGGGAAATTTGGGCTCAGTGAAAGTAGTCCATGGAAACCTCTGTTTGCTTTGTCAAGTATGTGGTACTTACATGCATACATGGAACCTATTTATTTAGCTCCAGTGTTGTAACTAAGATGGCCATTTTCCTTCTAGGCATAGCATATATGTACACTAACTTGACAGTAATTGAGTAGTTAACTTGAGCTCTGTTTCTGGTATTGTTGGTCATGTGCCCTCCAATAAGACAAGGTGGTTGGCTAATTGCTGTAGACTCTAATATTGTAATTGTAATATCGTTAAGTCCATTAGTACCTCGTGATAGCAGACTAGATCCTAAATTTACGTAAATGTCACATCAAATCTTACCTTTTCTTAGCTTAGCTGATGGACTCTATTGGAAGATAGGGAGAATAATAAGCTGGTTTTGGTGAGTGATATTTTGGATAGGGGTGTGAGGAGGAAACAAAATGAGGGATGCATTGGAATGTCTCACTTAGCCTTTCTTATGTTAAAAGAAATACTGAGAAAACACTTCCTAGATATTGAGAGTAAATTTCTTTTCTGAAATATCTTAAGTGGCTCAGAAGAGGATTTCAGTATGAAATGACTTTTTTTTAAATGAAAGCACAGACAATTCTCTTTCTACCCTCAACCCTTTACAGATTTTCAAAGGAGAGGAGAAATAGAAATGAAGCTGACAAGAGAAGCCATCTAAAATTAAAACTCTCCATATGGAATTCCTTTTTCTTTTGCTCTATATATTGTACTTTAAGTCCTAGAAACTCAGCTCCATCTTTGAGAATTTTCTTACAGAATGGTCATTGGAGGCTCTTTTAACTCCTAACTTCTATCATTGTTCGATGATTTATATCTTCTAAATGGTGAAAATGTGTTCTTCCAAATGATAAGTTTTTATTGAAAGAAATCCTTACTAACTTTCTTATATATTGAGTAGATAATAGTACAAAATTCAAAAGGTACAGAAGGTAAAAAATGGTGAAACTTGTTCCTTCCACCTGTTTTCTCCAGCCTCCCTTTTCCCTTCTTCAGAGGCAAACACTGCTGCCCATTTCTTTATTTTTATCTTTTAGTTTGAATCTGATTGTGTTTAGGAGCTGATGGAGTGTAAGTAGCTCTTTATGCTAGATGTGCTTTATTGGTTCCCATCAGTTTAAAATGTATTAGATGAGAAAGCAAGGCCTGGCTATAGTAATAAACTAATGGATTATATTTAGCTAATGACATAAGTTTACCTAGAAATCTCCTGGGTAAATCTTCTTGCTACTGTATCTACACTTATATGCCCATATTTCGTTGTCCAAGATGCCATTGAGTGGTAGCTATACATTTTATGTACAACTACGAAAGAAAAAAAACCTAGCCAGTGAACTGTTAACCAGTACTTCCTGTTATTTAATTATTTAGTTTATTTATAATACTAATTGTAAATATTTATATACTACTTAATATTTTTAAAAATATTTTATTTATTTAAAGAGCTCTTTTAGACTTGCTGATACATAGTTGCTTATCATTCAACACACTTGTAAACACATGAAAAGAAATAGCAGGAAAATAAATTAGATAAGTTTCATTTCTGAAATTAATACCCATGGACCCAACTCTTATGAATCATTCACCTCAACTTTTATTAACTGTATTTTTCACACAATTTGCCCTGTGTGCCCTCAAGAGCATTGGTGATACAGTTTTACAAAGTATCTGAAAACGAATTGAAAGTCATTGGTGCTGAGCTCTTAAGCTATCTTACTTCTGCAATTTTGCAGAATTAGCACATTTTGGCTATCACTGGGCTGGAAATGTATCAAAGCATGCTTGGTTTCCCTCAGCTTCTACTGCTTCCCACAACCATTGGGTGCTTAGGGTTAAAAAAGCTCCAGTATCGTCTCACATTTTTACTGCAGACCCTGATACCCATTCTGTTATCATGATGCTGATGTTTTTAATATTCACACATGCTCATGCAAAGAAAATTACTTTGTAACTGATGTCTGGTAGAGAGCACTTGACGCATGCCATTGGTTATGAAATTCTACCCAAATTTAGAACTGTTAAAATATGAAAAACAAGTGCATCTTAGAATTCATAACCTTAATTCTGAATCTTATTAATAAAAAATAGAATTTCTAGAATATTTAATCTTTCAGATAAGAATTATCTCTAGATTGTAGACTTTGGCAGTGCTCATAAATCAAAGCCATAAGTCAAAACCACTAAGCTTTGAGTTTTTTTTAACATCTTAATTGGAGTATAATTGCTTTACAATGGTGTGTTAGTTTCTGCTGTATAACAAAGTGAATCAGCTATACATATACATATATCCTCATATCCCCTCCCTCTTGCATCTCCCTCCCACCCTCTCTATCCCACCCCTCTAGGTGGTCACAAAGCATGGAGCTGATCTCCCTGTGCTATGTGGCTGCTTCCAACTAGCTTTCTGCTTTACATTTGGTAGTGTATATAGGTCAATGCCACTCTCTCACTTCATCCCAGCTTAAGCTTCCCCCTCCCCATGCCCTCAAGTCCATTCTCTATGTCTGCATCTTTATTCCTGTCCTGTCGCTAGGTTCTTCAGAACCATTTTTTTTTTTTTTAGATTCCATATATATGTGTTAGCATATGGTATTTGTTTTTCTCTTTCTGACGTACTTCACTCGTATGACAGACTCTAGGTCCATCCACCTCACTACAAATAACTCAATTTCGTTTCTTTTTATGGCTGAGTAATGTTCCATTGTATATATGTGCCACATCTTCTTTATCCATTCATCTGTCGATGGACACTTAGGTTGCCTCCATGTCCTGGCTATTGTAAATAGAGCTGCAATGAACAATGTGCTACATGACTCTTTTTGAATTACGGTTTTCTCAGGGTATATGCCCAGTAGTGGGATTGCTGGACCATATGGTAATTCTATTTTTAGTTTCTTAAGGAATATCCATACTGTTCTCCATAGTGGCTGTATCAATTTACATTCCCACCAACAGTGCAAGAGGGTTCCCTTTTCTCCACACCCTCTCCAGCATTTATTGTTTGTAGATTTTTTTGATGATGGCCATTCTGACCGGTGTGAGGTGATACCTCACTGTAGTTTGGACTTGCATTTCTCTAATGATTAGTGATGTTGAGCATCCTTTCATGTGTTTGTTGGCAATCTGTATATCTTCTTTGGAGAAATGTCTATTTAGGTCTTCTGCCCATTTTTGGATTGGGTTGTTTGTTTTTTTGATAATGAGCTACATGAGCTGCTTGTATATTTTGGAGATTAATCCTTTGTCAGTTTCTTCGTATGCAAATATTTTCTCCCATTCTGAGGGTTGTCTTTTCATCTTGTTTATGGTTTCCTTTGCTGTGCAAAAGCTTTTAAGTTTCCTTAGGTCCCATTTGTTTATTTTGTTTTTATTTCCCTTTCTCTAGGAGGTGGGTCAAAAAGGATCTTGCTGTGATTTATGTCATAGAGTGTTCTGCCTATGTTGTCCTCTAAGAGTTTTATAGTGTCTGGTCTTACATTTAGGTCTTTAATCAATTTTGAGTTTATTTTTGTGTATGGTGTTAGGGAGTGTTCTAATTTCATTCTTTTACACGTAACTGTCCAGTTTTTCCAGCACCACTTATTGAAGAGGCTGTCTTTTCTCCATTGTATATTCTTGCCTCCTTTATCAAAGATAAGGTGACCATATGTGCGTTGGTTTATCTCTGGGCTTTCTATCCTGTTCCACTGATCTATCTTTCTGTTTTTGTGCCAGTACCGTACTGTCTTGATTACGGTAGCTTTGTAGTATAGTCTGAAGTCAGGGAGCCTGATTTCTCCAGCTCCATTTTTTGTTCTCAAGATTGCTTTGGCTATTCGGGGTCTTTTGTGTTTCCATACAAATTGTGAAATTTTTTGTTCTAGTTCTGTGAAAAATGCCAGTGGTAGTTTGATAGGGATTGCATTGAATCTGTAGATTGCTTTGGGTAGTATAGTAATTTTCACAATGTTGATTCTTCCAATCCAAGAACATTGTATTCTCTCCATGTGTTGGTATTATCTTTAATTTCTTTCATCAGTGTCTTATAGTTTTCTGAGTACAGGTCTTTTGTCTCCTTAGGTAGGTTTATTCCTAGGTATTTTATTCTTTTTGTTGCAATGGTAAAGGGGAGTGTTTCCTTAATTTCTCTTTCAGATTTTTCATTGTTAGTGTATAGGAATGCCAGAGATTTCTGTGCATTAATTTTGTATCCTGCTACTTTACCAAATTCATTGATTAGCTCTAGTAGTTTTCTGGTAGCATCTTTAGGATTCTCTATGTATAGTATCATGTCATCTGCAAACAGTGACAGCTTTACTTCTTCTTTTCTGATTTGGATTTCTTTTATTTCTTTTTCTTCTCTGATTGCTGTGGCTAAAACTTCCAAAACTACGTTGAATAATAGTGGTGAGAGTGGGCAACCTTGTCTTGTTCCTGATCTTAGTGGAAATGGTTTCAGTTTATCACCATTGAGGACGATGTTGGCTGTGGGTTTGTCCTATATGGCCTTTATTATGTTGAGGTAAGTTCCCTCTATGCCTACTTTGTGGAGGGTTTTAATCAAAAATGGATGTTGAATTTTGTCGAAAGCTTTTTCTGCATCTATTGAGATGATCATATGGTTTTTCTCCTTCAATTTATTAATATGGTGTATCACTTTGATTGATTTGCATATATTAAAGAATCTTTGCATTCCTGGAATAAACCCCACTGATCATGTTGTATGATCCTTTTAATGTGCTGTTGGATTCTGTTTGCTAGTATTTTGTTGAGGATTTTTGCATCTATGTTCATCAGTGATATTGGCCTGTAGTTTTCTTTCTTTGTAACATCTTTGTCTGGTTTTGGTATCAGGGTGATGGTGGCCTCGTAGAATGAGTTTGGGAGTGTTCCTCCCTCTGCTATATTTTGGAAGAGTTTGAGAAGGATAGGTGTTAGCTCTTCTCTAAATGTTTGATAGAATTCGCCTGTGAAGCCATCTGGTCCTGGGCTTTTGTTTGTTGGAAGAATTTTAATTACAGTCTCAATTTCAGTGCTGGTGATTGGTCTGTTCATATTTTCTATTTCTTCCTGGTTCAGTCTCGGCACGTTGTGCATTTCTAAGGATTTGTCCATTTCTTCCAGGTTGTCCATTTTATTGGCATACAGTTGCTTGTAGTAATCTCTCATGATCCTTTGTATTTCTGCAGTGTCAGTTGTTACTTCTCCTTTTTCATTTCTAATTCTATTGATTTGAGTCTTCTCCCTTTTCTTCTTGATGAGTCTGGCTAATGGTTTATCAATTTTGTTTATCTTCTCAAAGAACCGGCTTTAGTTTTATTGATCTTTGCTATCATTTCCTTCATTTCTTTTTCATTTCTTTCTGATCTGATCTTTATTTCTTTCCTTCTGCTAACTTCGGGGATTTTTTGTTCTTCTTTCTCTAATTGCTTTAGGTGTAAGGTTAGGTTGTTTATTTGAGATGTTTCTTGTTTCTTGAGATAGGATTGTATTGCTATAAACTTCCCTCTTAGAACTGCTTTTGCTGCATCCCATAGGTTTTGGGTCATTGTGTTTTCCTTGTCATTTGTTTCTAGGTATTTTTTTTATTTCCTCTTTGATTTATTCAGTGATCTCTTGGTTATTTAGTAGTGTATTGTTTAGCCACCATGTGTTTGTATTTTTTACAGTTTTTTTCTTGTAATTGATATCCTATCTCATAGTGTTGTGGTCGGAAAAGATTAAGCTTTGAGATTTTGAAATGTCTTAGTTTCGTAAGTGTGAACCTTCCCTTCCTTTGTATGTTCACAAATATTGACAATACATTTCTTTTTCAGAACATCTGAAGTGAGTCAGTTTGAATACTTACATGGCAGGTTAAAAACTCTTTTCTTTTCTCCTCTACTGAGTCAGCTATTTGTTTTACTCTAAGAAATTCAGAGATCAGATATAAGGATGATCTTCTAATTGAAAAAGGGAAAAACAATGAGAAAAAAGTCTACATTTGCAACCCAACTTGGCTTAAGTCATAGCTATTTTTTTCCTTCTTTGAAATGTGTAGTATTATTGTCAATAAGTTACTACGAAAAAAATTCAAAACTTGAAAAGTAGGCAAAAAGTAGAGTGGCATATCCTTTCAATGTAGTACTGGAACATTAAAAAAAATGTCTGTCCAAGGATGATTTAATTCTCCAGGAGAGCATCCTTGTGTTTGACTTGGTTGTTTACTGTTACTAGAGCCTAGATACTGGGAAATGATATGTTAATGTGTAGTTTTTAGCTGGTAGAACTGCCCAGTAGGAAAGCTTACCCCAAGTGTTGTAATGCTCTGTAGGACATTAACCAGCTTTGTAAGTAACCTACCAGTCTTTTACTCAAATTCTTTTTGCAAATGCTACAAACACCTTCCCTCTCACATGCTCTTTGAACCAGCTTTATCATCCTGCTGGTTTCTTCATTATTGAGCTGAGTAAATCTTGATACGTGTTTATTCTGTATTTTTATAAGAGTCCTGTTATTAAATTTTTGACCATTTTCCTTTGTCAAGATTTTAATCTGTCTCGTGAAACAGAGTTATTACCAGGCACTATGATATATATACTTGTAGATTGACAAGTGTGTGTGGTAGTAGTTCATAGTAACCTGAAAGCATGGTAATGCATGTTTACCAGATTGTTTACCAGCAATCTACCAAAAGTAGATTGCTGAGGCTGTATGAGTTAGACTTTTATCCAGTGATTCCAATGTGATTAGAAAATGATTTTACTTGTGCGGATGGGAAAGTTTCAGGAGCTGGAGCTGGGCTTGTGTAAGGACCTGTGGGATTCTAGCCAGAGCTGGAATTGTATACAGAAGTCTGAGAGCCATCTCAGGAAACAGCCCTAGGGTGCAGGGGTGCCCTACAGAGGCAGATTTTGTGTTTACTCCTTTAGCTCCAGGAGTGGAGTTTTCTAAGCCCTCAACCATGCACGTAGTGGTTCCCTGGAGTTATCACCATTGTCCTTCAGGGACTATCATACATTAAATTTATTCAGTTCAGGTCACCCTCTCACACCCTGATTATTCTCTCATTATACCTCTCCTGCAATCAGTCCTATTTTTCTCCTTCCTTTCTTCTCTCTGCCTCTCTATCCATTAAGGAACGCTCCCTGACTTGGAACAGTATGGCAGATGGCATTATGTTTAACTGAGATATACATTTATTTGCTTACTTCAAGCCTTTCTATAATGTCTTAGAAGCAGCTTTCACAGTAACTACCAATCAATGAAACACACAAATCAGTAGAGTGAAATTTCCTATGTATTGGAACACTGCATGAAACCTTCTCCGGTGTGCCTAAGCCATTTTCCTAAGATGATAATATCTCATAGTTGAAGTGGTTTAGGGACACTAATTTTGAAGTGACAGAATACTCAAAGTACAATGCTGCATTATCTTATGTAATTCGGCACCTGGAAGTCAGGTAAAATGTCGCTGAATGTATAAATGAGTGGAAGAGGAGAAATGCTATTGAATCTTCTTTGCCAGAAGTCCCTATAAATAGAACAAGTTACTATGTGGGTGGGAGACTGAAATTTTCCACTCTTGAATGCAGGGAGTTGGGGAAGGTACAGTATCCCCCAGGATCTTTGGGGAGCTTTTGATTCTTTAATTAGTCATTGTCTGATCCTGTTGGCAGATTCCTGGGGTAGGGATCTGTTCAACAGTGTCGGGAAGGAGGTCCCCTTAGCATGGTATTGGTGAGATCCTTGAGTAAGTGTGGGCTGAGCGTAGTCTAGGGAATCAGATCCGTGGGGCCAGTGAGAAAGCCAAACTTCGAATTAACGGCATCGGAAGCCTATGAGTTCAAGGTCCCTTGATATCTTGAGGGGAAACAGACCTAGAAAACTGACCAGGATTTCCGAACTAAGGATCTTTGGCAGAAGGTAGGGGAGGACACTGATGCAACTCTAGAAGGAAAGTGAATAACCCACAGCTACCATTTCCCTGGGGCTTACCTGGCGCTCTATTCAGGGTGTTTTCTTTACATCATCTTGTTTGATCTTAACCAGGCCAATGAGAGAGGCAATGCCTACACAGTATTATGGGTGAGAAGTGGGTTTTAGAAAGTGAAGTTTCTTTTCTAAGAGCATTAGCTAATTTTGAAGATTGCATTGGAACCTGCGTTGGTGTCTCTCCAAATCTGGGCCGCTTACCACCACGCCGTGATGCCCCCTGCGTGTGCTTGTTTGGCCCTTTGAGGTTAGCCAGGCTCTTTACTGATGAAGTCCTTGTCAGGCTTGAAGGACCAGAGACGTTCCTGTCTGTACAAAGACACTTGGGGTGGAACGTTTGGAGGATAAGCCCGTGAACGTGGTGGGCACAAGACCCAGGTAGGCTTTCTTCCTGCAGGACACTGTACTCCCAGGAGGGGGCCTCTCTAGGGTCTTTTGGGGGGCCAGCTGTGCTCCCTTTGAGCTGTTCCTCGATTTTTCCCATCCCACCTCCTGCACCTGGGACCACTGAGGGAGGTACCACCTACGCCAGCTTTACTGGTGAAGTGTGAGTGCTTTGTGAACAAGTAGACTCATCCTGCCACCTCTGCCTGTTGTCTGATGCGTGAGAACTCGACAAAGCGCCTTCCCATCAGGGCGCTGAATTAAAAAATCAATCCTTGACTGGAAAATGGGGACTGGGAGAGGAAATCATGCTCTTTTGTAGATGAGGGAGGAATTTATATAAATATGCTCTGAATGGTTTTACAGACTACCCATGTATGCACTGAGTCTGTTGAAGAAAGATTAATTTGTGGAGGGTTGAAATATTCCTATTAATATTCCTTATCTGAGAGAAACAGAGGCATCTACTGAATTTCACGAAAGGTAATATGAAAACTGATCTCCAAGGATCTTTAATATTTGGCTTCCTCTTTTGTTGTTGAAAATACATTTCAGTTCTCCTCTACGTGCCAGCGTACAGCAGAAGAAAAAGCATAATCAGTATGAAAGTAATAAATGTTAATGCCCATTTGTGATTCTGGCAGCAACCACTTTTCATCTTACGTTTTATTATTCTGTGCTATTTAAGGTGCAAAATCCTAAAGCTGTAAAACCTACATTAGTTTGCTGTGGTCAAATAAAATTAGTAAAATGTAGACTCTCTAAATTTAAATCGTAATTATGAACTATTTTGATCGGAGAAACATAACAGCATATAAAAGGCATTCATGTATGTACCCACCACTCAGATTTAATAGATGGTAACATTTTGCTATATTTTCTTCAAACATCTTTATTTGGGGAGGGGGCACGAAACAGGACATTACGTATTCAGTCTGTGTATCTCCCTGCCTGTCGCCTTTTCATCCCTCCTTTGTCTTATCGTGATGCAGATACACATTATTTCCTTGCATGTTTTTGTATTTTGAAAAAATGGTTATGGAAATTTCGAGTCAAATTTTCTTCACAAATGTATTTTGTGATAGCATCACTTTAAAGCCATAATATATATTTTTAAAGTTATTTTTTCTGTGGGGTATAATTATCAAAGACCCACTTGTTAGAGGAGGTTGAAGTTAGTAAACTAACTACCAAAAAATAAATTAGATTTTAAGAGGTTAGTTCTAGTTTCTCCTGCCCATCCTGCTGCCCTCAGCCTCTGAGTAACCTGACAGATCCTTCCACGTGTGGGGGGCCTTTGGGACAAAGTTCCTAGAGCATCTGAGGTTTGCAAGACAACTAAGAGGTTTTTGTTTTTGTTTTTAACATGGAAATTTTTAATTCTGTTTAATCTGTTTGCTAAGGTTATGGGCAACTTGGCATTCACATGCTATTTATCTAACATTTCCAAGAATTCTCATCCTCTTTCAGGGTTTATTGCTCTCTGATGAGTAATGGTCTCAAATGCTTATTTTTCAGATCCTTATTCTTAGGACTGAGAAAGTCACAGTCACTGTGTCTGCAGATGGGTAGATTTATATGAGCAAAACCAAACCAAAGAGAGGTTGCCCGCTTTTTGTTGGCCTCCTATGAGTCACAGCCAGGAGGGGAGATACTTCCCCTTGGTCTTTGCTGATTTCACAGAGGCGGGAGATGTGTTACAAGATGGACTTTAAAAAGTTCACTTAAAAAATCAATTTTAATATTTATTTTCAAACTAAAACTATGGCACTCCCTCAGGTCTTTTTATCCTCAACCCCCTGCTCATTCCCTTTGGAACTGCTTCCATTGCATTCTCCAGAAGGCCATCTCCTTTCAAGAATTTTTGAGATGACTGGGGGTAATTGCATCTATTTAGCTTGACCATTTTTAAGTTGAGCCGTGTGAAATTCCATTTTGTTAGGTCATAAATGGTCAGATATTGGCAGTTTCAATGGTTCTACCCTACATATTTGGGGAACTCTGAACATTTACAATTCAGCTTTGGAGCTGGAAGGCCCCATCAAGATTGTCCAACTCTCAGCATTTACAGGTGATCGCCCTTGGGGTGGCCCAGGATTCCCCATTCAGTGGTGAAGTGACTCATCCAGGCCGAAGCTGTGATCATACAATTTCCTGACAAATGAAGTGAAGTGTGCTGTGAACTGTCAGGCTTCAGGAGATGCTGGCTTAAAGGAGTTATGTTAAAGGAGAGGGGTCCTTTAAGCCTAGAGGGCTGTACCCTGGTAGGGCAGGCAAATTGAGCAAACACCCTGCAGCTCAGATCAGATCAGATAAGTACCTCTTCCTGGCCTCCTTCATCTGAAGGAAACGTCTGAATTTACATACTTTCTGAAATACTGTTAATCCAAGCTGTCCATCTGCCTGCATAGGACTTACTTGGGCAGGTGGAGATGAACCTTTCTGCTCGAGTACATCCCTTGGGCACAGCTGGACGTGAGCTGCAGGGAGGGCTTCAGCAAAGGCTTGGGAGGGTCCAGGGTAAGAATCCAAACTGTATCTCATGTTCTCCTGCAGGATGGTCTCTGTTTCCTTTTAGAGAACAGTGGGCACACCTCTGATCAAATATAAGTAAAAATCAATGCATCCTCATTAGAGAAAATTAGAAAAATATGGACAGGTAGGAAAAAAAATTTTCCACCTTCCCACCACCACAAATAATTACTATTAACACTTCGGTAAATTTCCTTCCAGTTTTTAAAAGCATTTTTTAGAAAACTCACAATTATATGCTAAATATATATATCTTGATATTGCATACATATATATGTAATATATATATATATAATGTAATAAGAATGTATTATATAGAGAGTACTCTATAAAATACACAATGCCAAGGAATATATATACTACTATTGAAATTCTATATAAACTACAACATGTATTTTATATTCCTATTTTTTCATTTATGATAACTAAGTACTCTATGAAGATAATTTTTAAAGGCTGTGTAGTATTCCATCAAGTGATTCCCCCCAGCCCACTGCATAGGTAGCCAATTCTCCTTTTAGAATAGTAGTTAAGAAATGGACTCTAGTACATCTGGGTTCAAATTCAAGCATAGTGGTTGTGTGAATGTGAGCAGGATCCTTAACCTCTCTACACCTCAGTTTCTTCATTTTTAAAATAAGCATAAGAATTCTACTTATTCTGGTATGGAAAAAGGGACCACTGTGTCCAAATTTAAAAGCCAAGACTTTGCCATTTACAAGAGCTGCACTGAAGGGGGGAAGCAGGAGAATGCTTACCAGACACAATCCAGATCCCTAACTCATCAGACTTACAGGTAGTCTTATATAAAGGTATATAAAATAATAAAAATGTATATAAAAGTATAAAGGTCTTATATAAAAGTGTATAAAAGAACCCCTCCGAGGTTTGCCTTTGGTCAGCAAGGGGAAGGGGCCCAAAGGCACCAAGATGAGGCCTTGAGTAACAAGTTAAGGCTACTGAAAAGATTCATCTCAATATAACATTTGCAAGACACAGAATTTTGTCCAGCTAAAACTTGGGAATCTTTAAAATCATTACGATATTATCCAGGGGAGCAAAACACTGAACATTTACAAAGGGCTTATGTTGTGCAGGTAGCAAAACATTAGCATTTCTTTGTTAATTGAGATTTTTAACTCTGGTTAAGGAGGGACTGATTTTCTTAACTCATTAAATTGCCTTGAGAACAAACACTTAGAAAAAGGTTTGGCAAACTTTTCTTGTAAAGGGTCAGGAAGTAAATATTTTAGGCTTTGTAGGCCAAATGCAAAACCAGGTGCAGACAATATGTAAATAAATGAGCATGGGTATGTTCCAACAAAGCTTTCTTTATGGACATTGAAATTTTAATTTCATGTAATTTTCACGTGTCAGAGATAAGTATTTTCCTTTTGATTAAAAAAAGATTTTAAAAAGGTAAAAAAAAGACATGAAACTTTTAAACTCACAACTCTACAAAAGTTGAGTGGTAAACCCAACTTAGCCCGTGGGCCAAAGTAACCCGTGCTTTAGAACAGTCCTTGGCACTCATTAAGTGCTGTGTGTGTGTTAGCTGCTACTTCCATGATTAAAGTTGTTATCACCATCTCTACCCTAGCACCATGCAGTGCTAGGCCCTGGAGGAGGGCAGGGCTGCAGTACACAGCCCGTGCATCCCTTTGACCTCCTGAGAGTCCATTAGTAGCAGCAGCTTGATCAGCTCCTGGCTCCATCGTGGCAAAGAGGTTTCATCTGCCATGTACGTGGTGGTTCCCTTACCAGAGGCTGCCTGGAGAGCTTTGCTGGGCTGGAGGGAACAGGTTTCCAGCTTGACTAGCTAGACCAGCCCTGGCGTGACGGTAGCACACATTCTGTGTCCTTTTTTTTTTTTTTTTTTTTTTGTGGTACGCGGGCCTCTCACTGCTATGGCCTCTCCCGTTGCGGAGCGCGGCTCGGGACGCGCAGGCTCGGGACGCGCAGGCTCGGGACGCGCAGGCTCGGGACGCGCAGGCTCGGGACGCGCAGGCTCGGGACGCGCAGGCTCGGGACGCGCAGGCTCAGCGGCCATGGCTCACGGGCCCAGCCGCTCCACGGCATGTGGGATCTTCGCGGACCGGGGCACGAACCCGCATCCCCTGCATCGGCAGGCGGACTCTCAACCACTGCGCCACCAGGGAAGCCCCATTCTGTGTCCTTTGATGGAACTTTTAGCCTGTGCTCTTCCTGGGGATGAGTGAAAAAGGGAGACAGAGAAACCCACTCTGCATAACTGGTGCTAGTCTACTTCCTGTTTTAAAACTACAAAAGGTAGGCGAAAAGGGAGCTCTAAAAAGATTGGTGAAAAAGGAGCTGGGAGTTAAGGGAAGAAAGAGTAGGGTGTTGCTAGCACAAGCCACAGTGCTTGGGTCGTCCTAATCTGGCATGCACTCAGCTCAATAGAAAAATTGCAGATATCTTTATAAACCTTGACAGCATTATTTCATTATTCATGAAGACTTTGTTTTTTTAACCATAACCAGCTTCATTTTAAAGGAGATTTATTCCCAAGGCATTTTAATTGCATCTTCATGGTAATTCTTTGTACTGACTGTTAAATCAACATACCAAATAAACAGTATTGGAGTTTACTCTTTTCTTCGGTAAGTCTCAACTCTGCTTCTTCAAGATAAGGAAGTGAGATTGAGTCCAGATTTTCATGAATTGAATACACGGCACTGCACGGCCTTTCCTGACCTTTTGAGAGTAATTTTAAAAAGGACATTGTGTTTTAACGAAGGAAATTTGCCTTAAATCCAGAATTTTCTATGTGAGAGCTTCCACAGTGTGCATGTGTGAAGTTACTTATGCCTGTGTGGTGTGTGTGTGTGTGTGCATATGTGCATATTTCAAAGCTATATTATTAAGGCTTTTTAAAAATTTTATGAATTTATTTATTTATTTTTGGCTGCGTTGGGTCTTGTTGCTGTGCGCAGGCTTTCTCTAGTTGCGGAGAGCGGGGGCTACTCTTCGTTGTGGTGCGCGGGCTTCTTATTGTGGTGGCTTCTCTTGTTGAGGAGTGCAGGCTCTAGGCCTGCGGGCTTCAGTAGTTGTGGCACACAGGCTTCAGTAGTTGTGTCACGCAAGCTCTAGAGCACAGGCTCAGTAGTTATGGCGCACGGGCATAGTTACTCTGTGGCATGTGGGATCTTCCCGGACCAGGGCTCAAACCCATGTTCCCTGCATTGGCAGGTGGATTCTTAACCACTGTGCCACCAGGGAAGTCCTTGTTAAGGCTTTTAATAATTCACTTCTGAGACAGAAGTTTCGTGAAGACAAGTACTATTTTGTTTTAAATTAATCTCTGGATGAAATTTATTATGTCTGTCTCCCATGGTGCCTTGCACAGTAGTAGAAATCCAAAATTATTTGATGAGAGAAGGAATGAATCAGGGGCTGCAAAGTATCTCAAGGTCATTTGCTCCAATTCTCTACCCTTTAGTTCTCTGGACAATATTCCTGCTGGACATCCTGCTTCAATATTTCTAAAAACTCACTTCTCTGCTAATCCTGTTTCCTGTAGCTGCCCACACAATAATATCAGTCCTTCAGATGCCTAAGGACAGTAGTGGACCAACTCACAACCCCCATCCTACCTCCACCACATATACTTTTTTCCCCCCGGCTAAATATCTAAAGGTTTTTTCCGAACTTTTCTGATATACCCTACTGTTTAGATATTTCTGCTTCTTCCTGGCCATGCTTTTGTACATGATTTCCTGTGTGTCAGGAGCTGGCTCCCAGTGTAGCCCCCAGAACTGTGTGTTGTGTCCAAATGTGGCCTCAGCTGGGCCCTGTCGGTGGAACCCTCCTCTGTTCTTCTTGCTGTTCTCCTATTAATAAATCCCAGCCTGTCAGAGCCTCCTGACTGCCACTCAGAATTGACTCATCTTGGACTTACACTGCCAACTCTAACTCTTAGTTCTTAATAAGAGGATTGGTCTTGGACTCTCCTAGGTTGCAGAACAAGCCCAGGGAGGGGGTCCTGGTGATAGTGGGTAGTTGTGGATGGTCCCAGAGCTCTAGAACCAGAGGTATTCCCCCAAAGATTAGTTGTGGACCTGCCAAAGGAGGGAAGATGGAGCCAGGTTGAAGGTCGGGAGAACGAAAGGGTAGCAGGTGGATGGATGACATGAGAGAGACTAGCAGAGGTGTTCCAGAGGCCAGGCAAGGAGAAGAGAATGAACAGCTGAGGGGGAGGTACGGCACAGAAGCCAGGTAGTTTAGAATCTGTTGGCCTGAACCCTTAACATCTTCCTGGGTGTTTCTTTCATGCAGATCCTTAGTGCTTTACCTAAAAGAATCAAATTTTAATGATGTGGAGCTGAGATCTCATGAATTATTTGTAAGCCAGATTTCCCTTGTTCTGTAGTAGATGTGTTTTTGAATTTTTAAAAAAATCTTTTTATGGGACATTACATTTCACTGATTAAACTTCTTCTTGCTAATGGGGCCCATCTTCCTATTCTCCAAAGGCCTTTTGAACCTAAATAGGAAAAAAAAAAAGCTGCAGAGCTGAAGTGGTGACTCTGCCACTTCTAACCATGCTCTTGCACAAGTCACAAGTTGTCACCCTCATTTGTAGGAAGAGAATAATAACATTTACCTCATTAATAACTCACCTCACTGGGTAGTTGGGAAGATTAAATTAAATCACGCCTTTGGAGTGCCTGGCACGACGCCTACCTGTCCCTGGTCACAGTTATTTTTCTGCCCCTCAGTGTACCACCTTGCCCACTCTTAGGTCAGATGTAGTAGGCTGCCTTCTCTGTATTCATCCAGACTATTCATTTTTATTGAATTTACTGGAGAGAGACGAAGAACAGAATCTGAAGATGTCTAAAGGCTACGTCTAGGACTCTTTGGAACATTGATCCATGTTGGGGGTCACAAAGTCGGATGCTGTCAAGAACTTCCTTATATAAATGTGTGAAGCAGCCAGGTGAGAGAGTGCCGGGCCTGTGTCAGCTCGGAGTGTGCATGTCCTCCCTAAAGCAGGCATCCCAATAAAAGCTGCTGCAAACCAAACATTTCAATACAGAGAATCAAGATTCCAACTTCATCAGTTGTTGGGTGTAGATCCCTAGAATGCTCTTGCATTGGGTTACTGTGGCTTTAGAGCAGAGGTTCTCAAAGTATGATCCAGAGACCATCAGTAGCACCTGGGAACGTATATGAATGCAGATTCTCAGGGCTTACCCAGACCTACTCAACCAGAAACTCTGGAGGCTGGGGGACGGCACCAGCAATCTGTTTGAACAGACCCTTTAAGAGATTCCGATCACATTCAAATTTGAGACCCACTGATTGGGGAAAGTGTTCTCAACCCTGGCTGGACTTTGGAATCATCTGGGGAGCTTTAAAAGTCCAGTTGCTTGGTTTCCAACCACAAAGTTTCTCATTTAACTGATTTTGGGTATCAGCCTGGACATCAGGATTTTTCAGAGCTCCCAAGGGGATTTTCAGGGGCATCCAAGGTGGATAAGTGCTCTTCTAGGAGCCTGTTGAAACACCCACATACCCTTTCTCCTGAGTGGGGAGGGGAGGAGTGGGAGGCACGTGTAATGTGGCACAGCTCCCAAGGGATCTGCTGCAACCATCAAACCCTGCTTCCCCTTGGAGAACATGACCATAAACTACCAGCCTCAAGAAAGAGCTTTGATAGGGCCTTTCCTAGACTGAATGAATATTCACTCAATGTGATTTGTTTTAAAGGTTGCTTTTAATGCTATATTTGTTCAGCAAATGTAGGCACTTGTATAGCACAAATATTAACTCCTAAATCCTCCAAGGCTTTCCCTGCGATATGCCATCTGGCAGGCATTACTGTAATCATCTCTTTATTATCCACACTAATGAAGGACTAGCATGGCATTGGTAATTGAGAAGCACAGATCATTTACAAATCATTCAGGCTAGTGCTGGCACTGCTTCCCCAACCAGGAAGCATTCAAGAGTAGAAAATATTGACTGATTACAGTTTCCTACCTTCCCTGTGGAGGTACTAATAATATTATTTTAGTCAGAAATTTGAGAAGTAGGAGAAGTGAGAGGCTTCTAAATTATAATTCCTTTTTCTGAATAAGGAAATTTCAGTTTTCTCAATAAGAGGCCAAAGCACAAAGCAGATAAACAGCAAGTATATTTAAAATGCATTGAACTTTGGAACCAGTCAGTTCAAAGCATGCTATAGTAGAAGCTGCATGGGATTCAAGAGATCAGTGGATCTGGATTCTAGATCTTACTTTGATATTACCCGTGCTATGTGAGATGTGCCATTCCAGCCATCAGCGGGTCTCAAAGTGTGGTCCTCAGACAGCAGCATCTGCATCACTTGGGAACTCGTTAGAGATGCAGATTCTCAGGCCTCTCCCCAACCCACCTGAATCAGAGACTCTGAGGGTGGGGCTAGCAATTTGTGCTTCGAGAAACCCTCCCGGAGATTCAGTTCAGATGCCTGCTCAAGTTTGAGCACCGCTGTTCTCCAGGCACTCAGTTTTCTCAACTTTAAAATAAGGTGACAAGCCTAGTTTATATTTGAGGTCCACTCCAGCTCTCCAGTGGCCTTAATGTGTGGTCCTGGAAGGTTGAAAGATTCTCTGTCGTAGACCTTGAATGTACAATTGAAATAATTCAAGTAAAAAACTGGCATGTGTGTAACAGAAGAGAAACAGATCTTTAGGAACTCTGTACACAAACCCCATATAGGATGCTCACTTTAAATAAATAGTGCTATCTTCAGTTGGTTGGTACCATTTTCTGAAAGTGAAAAAACCTTGGTGCTTTGGAAAGGGAGGTGGCCGCTCCTCCTTTCTCCAGGGGCTGAGAGCTGTCTGATGTGATTCACAGAGCAGCACTTCTACAGGCTCTAACAAATGGCATTTCAGAAGGATGTACAGAGGTACACAGGCTTTGCAGTAAAACAAGGGATATTTTCAAGTCATTTATGAAAGCTCTTGCAGCTTCCATTTCAAGACAGGTGGAAAAAAATAACATGGAACAAGAAAAGAAAATAAATCTGTATCCAGAGCATCTCATAAATAAGGAAGGAACGGGGGTCTGTTGGCCTTGCCGGGTTCTCAGAGTATTTTTGTAACAGTACAGAAAGCTCTCAAGTGTTTTGGCAAGTAATTCTTATACTGTTTCTGTTATCAAAATCTATGCTTGTAAAATTATTTCGCTGGCTGTTAAAACCAAAAGAGAAAAAGGAAACAATCATTTCAAGGAGAGAGAGGCTGGGAAAGTGATGCTCAGAGTTAAAAAAGAGAGGGACAGAAAAAAAGAATATAGTTCACCCACAACTGCAAAAACATTTTTTCATCTAAAACGCAGTGACACTTCATAATTTAGAGCAAGTCATAGAAAATCGAAGGCAATTTTCTAATTGGCTTTTGTTTAATTAAGAGCCTGTTTGTTGGAGACAATAGGACCTGGTTTGTTGAACTTGAGAGAGACTTTGTTATGTCTGCGAGGGATGGAGAGATTATAGCTTTTATTGAAAAGGATGGATCACAGACCCACTTTGCCTGAGCAAAGCATGTTGATTGAGGAGAAGCACAACAATGGGGAACCTGCACTAGACATCTTTGTGAAATTCCCAGTGGCATCTGGTTGAGCAAAAACTTGACCCTAAAACCCTGGTTAAAAGCCTGTACTCTGAGTTCAGATTCCGGCTCTGCCACATACTGGCTCTGAAACTCTGGGCAAGCTACTCAGATGCTCACTGCCTCAGTTTCCGTCTGTCAAAGGAGGAAAATAATAGGACCTGCCTTGTGGGAATTTTATGAGGATTAAAAGTTAGCATATGCAAGGTGCTTTATATAACACCTGCCACATAGCAGGCATTATTTTATTAGGACTATTTGCTAAATAGCCATATGGATCTTTAAAAGAACTCTAAAAATGTGTTACACTGTTTCATAACTGTAAGACCTTAGAAAGCAGCAGTGCCCTATTTGATAGCCCCATTGTGTGCCTAAGGAGGTGTGTGATTGATACAAAGAGGCTTCCAGGGCATCCTGGGAGCACAATTCAAACAAGCCTGATGATTCTTAACCCATGGGGGGCTTCTCCCTGGTCAACTTCACTAACACATAGCTTTGGGGGGTTGTTCAAACAAGATTCAGAGAAACTAATTTTTCTCATTTGATTTCCTTTTTGTGTATTTATTTTTGGAATAGATTCATAGACCAACACTAGAAATAGCTCTGAAATAAATGTCATATTTTTCTCTCTTATATTTGGCACACTCTCCTTTGTTGGCTGGACCATGCTGTGTAGCAGCTGATATTGATTAGCCTACGTTTTTCTCAAATCAATTTTTCTGAGGCTATATAAAGTCTAAATGCTGGCAGTACTAAAACAGATGCATTCAATTTATAAACTGGTGGTAAGGAAAAAGGTATGGACAGAAGCATGCTGAAACATATTGTCCAAGCAAGACATTGTCTGCTCTGCCAAATTCAAGTTGCCAGGTCCTGGGCAAGCTTCTTATCTCATCTGAGCTGCAGTTTCCTCGCCAATAAAATTGATGCAGCTGCTGTGGAAAACAGTATGGTGGTTCCTTCAAAAACTAAAAATAGAACTACTGTATGATCCAGCAGTTCCATTCCTGGGTATATATTCGAAGAAAACAAAAACACTAATCAAAAAGATACATGCACCCCAGCGTTCATAGCAGCATAGCATAGCCAAGATATGGAAACGACCAAAGTGCCGTCAACAGATAAATGGATGAAGAAGATGTGGTGTGTAATCTCACACACACACAGTGGAATACTACTCAGCCATTAAAAAGAATAAAATCTTGCCATTTTCAACAACATGGATGGACCTGGAAGGTATTATGCTCAGTGAAATAAGTCAGACGGAGAAAGACAAATACTGTATGCTATCACTTATGTGTGTAATCTGAAAAATAAAACAAATGAATGAATATAACAAAACAGATGCAGACTCACAGATATATAGAGAACACACTGGTAGTTACCAGTGGGGAGAGGGAAGCAGGGAGGGGCAGCATAGGGGTGCAAACTACTATGTATAAAATAAATGAGCTGCAAGGACATATTGTACAGCACAGGCAATATAGCCAATATTTTATAAAAACTTTAAATGGAATATAAGCTATAAAAATATTGAATCACTATGTTGTATACCTGAAATTAATATAATATTGTAAATCAACTATATACTTCAATAAAAATTACAGCCAAGAGAAAAATATGAGATAAAAATATCTCCCATAGTTCCACTACCTAGAGATAACCATTTAACATTTTGGAATACTGTACTCCAGAATTAAAAAAATAAAACAGGGTCATATTATTAAAAAACAAATAATAAATAATAAAATAAAATGGGGCTAACAATAGTGCCCACCACCTATCAGATGAGGTAACACATATGAAACCCAAACTAGTGCTAACCCCAAGAAAGTACTCAGCAAATTCTAACATTTTTATGTTACTTGTGTTCATGGAAATCGAACGTATCAAAGTCAAAATAATAAATGTATGCATAATGAGGGAAGTTCCACTATTCTTTTCTTAAGAACTGAAAATATAAAATCTTTCATTGCAATTTACTTCTGAGACTAAATCTCTGATCGTTTATTTCTAGCATTTTGATGATCCCCTCACTATTGAATACAGACCTGAGCCTCTTACACCAATGAGTATCAGATTAAAACTGAAACCCACTTCATTTGATGTGCCCAGTGATTTTCATTTTTGTTACAATTATATTTGTTTTATGAAATATACCTTTCTTATCATAAGTAGTATACTTTTGTATTTTAAAAATTTTCCAACATCTTAACAAACAAATCAGGATAAAATGCTAAAATAAAATATTGAAGTCACTACACTGACCCAACTTCCTATACAGATATGGACAGGAGTGCTCTGGAAATTGTGGAACTGTGGCCAGTAGGCAGCACCACTGTCCTATAATTTTAGATGTTGTTTATTAGCTCATAAAAAAATTTCAAATCAGCATGGAAAAGACAGATTCTGTGTACTCTTGAATAATGTAGAAAAGTGTGGGTTGTTTGAACCTTGAACAAGCGAACAAAATGTCCTTCCTGTACTTAAATTAGAAAAAATTACAGTTGACTAAAATTTCCCTGGCAAATCAGAGAGCCAAGCTGTTTATTAAGAAATATTCAGGAAGAAAACAAAAATATGTCCTTTCATAAAAATTACCTAGATTATGAGGTATGAGCAGTTTTCTTTAATATCTCTTTAACTTTTCCATTTCTTGAACATAAGAATGACTTCCCTTAAATCATTAGCCATTTAGATCTGAATTTTCAGGACAGATCTTGGTTATCCTTTTAGACAATTAGCGGTGGAGAGTGATTTACTGCCCTGAATAGGGGTCTCGTGGTGTTTACTGAGTGATCTCCAGCATATGGAGAATTTGTTGGGCATATTTATAACTATTGTTTGTCTTTGTGGTTCTTGGCACAGTGTGGGTGACCACAAGGCCAGAACACTCCCTCCAAGTAGGCAGATGTTAGGACCCTGTGGACCTCTGTGAATTTTATAGAGTGCCTGTGCTCAGAGACCTACAGACTGTGTAAGTCTGGAAAGTTCACAAACACCATGGACAGGTGTGTCCATATCTAACCCTCACACACGAGGATGAGGAAGTTAAGGTGAAAAAAGGTAAATGGCAGAGATGTGGCTTCATCCCAGGTTTTTCTCCCCAAATGCTGTTGGTTCTGCTAGAGCACAGCCAATAATGTAAAAATACAGTTTTTACATTATTTTCTTTTCCTGCAGTGTCACATGTCTAAGAATAATCCCATATTTCGATCTTCAGCTGAGTTTCCCAACCCTGGGTCTAGAAGCTGGTTTTGCTCCACTTGTAGAAGGAAGCCCTCATTGCCACCCTGATCAGTTCACATGGAGATAGCAAATGTCATCCTACTTGATTATTCGGAGCTTGCCTTGTGGTACTTTGGTCTTCTGGAGGGAAATCAGACCTCTGACGGTTGGTGAAATCTGCTGAAGAATTAACCTGATCAAACATTTTGTTTTAATGACAGAATCATGTCAACCCTGCCATGGACTTTACCCAGACACCTCCTGGGATGTTAGCTCTGGACAATATGCTCTACTTTGCCAAGCACCACCAGGATGCCTACATTCGGGTAAGCACGCAGCCCCTTTCAGCTATTGTAGGTTTCCTACTGAATTCGAATTTCACACTTACGGATATGGAGGGATTACTTTTAGATGAGTGGCCCCAGAGATTGGCTTTTGTCACTTAGTAAAGTAAAAATGAAAATTAAATGAAGTTAAAGAGCACCAAAATAGGGATTTTTAACTTTTAATTTTTTCACATGACATTTAAAAATATATTAGATATTGGAAAAATATTTTATATAGTTCATTTGATTATGACAAAAACTCTTAGCCTTAAATAACAAGGAAGAGAAACAAACTATCTACCAAAAACCTGCATGATCCCAACATTAGTGAAAAACACTTAGACTTATTTGGCTTCTTGAAAAGAGGCCCAGGATTCTGTCTAGCACTGCTTTGTTCAATCTAATGCTGGAGATACAATCAGATAAACAGAAAGAGAAGTGTGGGAGGGACGGGGAGGGATTAGAAATGCCTTCTCTCATTTCATAACAGATTAGTGAAACTCCAGCTACTAAGGCAATGCCTTTGTGGGTGGGGCTGAGGAAAATAGAAGGTGCCACCTGCCTATGCAGAGCAGGGACGGGAAGGACAAAGTGTGAATGAATTGAAGCATAGGGACAGTGACAGAGAAGGCCTGCGAGTCAAGGCTGCTCCACTGGAGGCCCTGGATTTGTGCTGACCCCTGTCCCCTGTCCCCAGGGAGAGGAGCCCAGATTCAGTCGGGCGAGGGATACAGATCCACGATTGAGATGAAGGAGGATATTAATAAATGGGACAAGGGCATTGGCAAGTGGTTAAAATGATGACTAGATATAAGCTTAGAAAATATTTGATGAATGGATATCCTAATGCAGGAAGAGTAAGCTGAAATCAGAGTAAGGTATGAGCCTGTGCCTCTGATATTATCCGTTGGCTCCCTCTTGGCACTGGCTTTCTGGAGACCAGGGTTCAAGACCTGGCACTGTCGTTACCTGGTAATGCAAATGGGGCCATTCCTTTTGACTGGGCTATAGTTTCTTCTCCAAACTAGGGAGCATTAGTCCCTCAAGGAGCATTTGGAAATGTGTGGGCATGTTTTTTCAGTAGTCACCATGCCCATTGGGGTGCTACTGGCCACAGCCCTCTAAAACATGGGACAGCCTGCACCATGAAAAATTGTCCTACTCAGTAATGACCCCTTTGAAAAAAAAGTCATGCCAGGTCTGAATTCCCTGTAAGCACTATATTTTAACTTTATCTGTTTTTCTATATATGCAATTTGACAAGCTTTGACGTATATTGAAACATTATTTGTACTTTAATTATATGAAGGATTTTATGCATTTCTCTGAATGGTGTTATGTGCTTCTCAGGTATTTGATTAGAAATGCAATTTTCCATAAGAAAATTGTTTTTTCATAAAAGTTTAATTTGGTTTATATGTATATATATTTATTGCACAGATTTTTTTTCTAGGAATGTAATCTGCTCTCACAGTAAGTAAATTAATATTTTTGAGATACCTTGTGGTATAGCCTCAGAGAGTTGAGTGTGAAAAGAAGAAGCCTAGCAGAAATTGAATTTAGCATTACCTGATTAATGTTTGTGGATGAATGTTTCTAAAGTTAGAGAGTATTGATTCTGAATGTATTGTTAATTGCATAAGAAGCATATGTCTCAAGAAGAGTAATTTAATATTTTAAGCCCATTTTCTTCACTGTGTTCTCTAAACTGTCATAAGTGAAATTAATACCATGGCAACCTGACAGAACTTTATATCTGATGGGAACTTAAAAGAAAATCCTATTTGAAAAGAAAGGTGTGGACTTTTTTGTCCACATGCACTTTCTTTCTGGTTAGACTGAGAAAGGAATGTTTTCTCGAAAGTGTTCCTTTCCTAGTATGTTCTGTGTCCCAACTGACTTTGGGACCATTAAATGCTACATGGAAAGCTAAAGCTATTTACATGAATGAATGGGGTTAGGGGGTCATATATAAAGCTGAGGCATTCTGCAAGGAAGCTTTGTGGTGACTATGAAAACAGATGTCCCAGTGGTAGTGAGATAGTGATGGAGACAATGAAAATGGTCACCCCAGACTGCTAATTAAATTTTGATCTATGAGCTGAGTGATCTTTTCTGAAGCATAAAGATGGGCTCTTGGTTTTTTAATAAGCTTACATTTTGATAAAATTTCCTTTTTTTGATGAGGTAAATTTCCTGTCTGAATACAGTTATTCATTTATTATTTATATCTTTCATTCAATAAACACGTATTCTGTACCTAAATCTATAGTCTCACTTTTCACTTTGCCATTCAGATTTATGGTTGAGATTTTCAAAAGGAATTGTAACACACACACGCACACGTGCACACACACACACACACATATTCCCTCTTTGCCCTTGACACGCCCACGCCCTCCAGCTATCCTGTTCCCTCAATGTATATTTTTCCAAGTTGTCTTCTTACCCCGTGTTCTAACTCACCTGCCGCTCACTTTTCAACACTTTGCACCCATCACTTTCTAGAAGCTGTTCTCCTGCTACATGGGGAGCTCTCTCCTCTTCCTTCATCTTCTTTGTCCTCCCATGGACACTGGACACTGTTTCCATTGGCCAGTTCTCCCTTTTTGCCTGCAGCCCTTGCTGTCTGTCTTGGTTCTCTCCTTGGCTGCATCTCTTAGTCTCTCTGATGGGTTTCTCTCCCTCTGCCTGCCCATCAAATGCACATAATCCTCACGACTCTGTCTGTGGATCTTTTTTCTTTTTCAGGCACTCAAGCTGCACATGTTTACTGAGTAACTATCAAATGGCCTGCAGTGAGGGAGGGGATAGAGATTCCCCAAGGAACAAGTCACTCATGAGTCCTGTCATTGAGGATTTTACTGTCTAGCGATGGAGGGAGGAGTAGTTGGAGGAAGAGTTAAATGCCAGCACTTTCCAAGCCACTTAGAATGGATTTTGTTTGGCAGGAGTGATATTGGGGGCACAGAGGAGAGTCATAAACACAGATGTGGGAGTCAGGTCAGTAAAACTTCCTTCAAGAAGTGGCATCTAGGGCTTCCCTGGTGGCGCAGTGGTTGAGAGTCCGCCTGCCGATGCAGGGGACATGGGTTCGTGCCCCGGTCCGGGAGGATCCCACATGCCGCAGAGCGGCTGGGCCCGTGAGCCATGGCCGCTGGGCCTGTGCATCCGGAGCCTGTGCTCTGCTATGGGAGAGGCCACAACAGTGAGAGGCCTGCGTAACGCAAAAAAAAAAAAAAAAAAAAAAAAAGAAGTGGCATCTAGGGCTTCCCTGGAGGCGCAGTGGTTGAGAGTCTGCCTGCCGATGCAGGGGACACGGGTTTGTGCCCCGGCCCGGGGAGATCCTACATGCTGCGGAGCGGCTGCGCCTGTGAGCCATGGCCGCTGAGCCTGCGCGTCCGGAGCCTGCTCTCCACAACAGGAGAGACCACAACAGTGAGATGCCCGCGTACCGGAAAAAAAAAAAAAAGAAAGAAAATGAAGTGACATCTACACTAAGGCCTGTTGGATAGTACTAGTTATCAGGTGAGGGCAAGGGGGATGTGAGCGAGTACTCCAAGCAGAGGGAAACATGTGAACAGAGGCATAAAGGTGTGTGCTTTGTTCAAGGAACCACAAATAGTACAGCATGGTTAAGACAAGGAGTGGCAAATACGATCATGGCTTGGGAGGCAAATGTGGGCTAGTTCATTAGGGACCCTCCACACTGTATTAAGGTGCTCGCTTGTGCCTTAACCCAAAGGCAGTGAAGAATTTCTGAACTATTTTAAGTAAAGAGGATGAGAGTTAATTTTAGAAAAATCACTCTCCTGCCAGAAAACAAATGTGAGAAATCAAGACTAGCAGCAAAAATAAAATTGGGGAAATTATAGAGAAATGATGGTAACCTGATAAGGGTAGTGGCTGTGACATTGGGGAGAAGCAGTTTGAATGAATTATTTTGGAGCTAAGGTAAACTAGACTCTCTCCAAGGAAAAGGGAGATACTGGCTTGAGTGGATGGATGGTGGTGTCATTGATGAA
The DNA here is from genome assembly GCF_964165515.1 of Mesoplodon bidens. NCBI lineage: Eukaryota > Metazoa > Chordata > Mammalia > Artiodactyla > Ziphiidae > Mesoplodon > Mesoplodon bidens. Next base: position 66,098,130 of record NC_138166.1, on the reverse strand, counting down.
CTAGATCTGCGGGTCTGAGGGGTTGGTCATTTGGAGACATCCAGATACTATATGCATATGGGACAACTGTCCAGGTGGATGTTTCTAGTAGGCAGTGAGATATGGGCAGTGGTGGTCAATAAGAACAGCAGGGTCTAGTTCTTAGGTAACAGAATATAGACCAGCAAGCAAAGGAAGAGAGTGTAATTTTTGTTGTTGTTGTTTTGTTTTGTTTTATCTTGTTTTCTTTTTTTCCCCCTTGGGTTTTTTAAAATTTTCTTCTGAATTTTTAGATGTGACCTATCCTTGGCACATCTATCAAGTCATAAAACCGTTTTACCTGATACTTATTTGCAGTTTTCTACACTATATTGAGCAGATAAACATTTCACTGTTTTATAAATTATCATACTGTTTAACCATATCACGATCACTTAGGACTTGCTTCCTTCCCCAGGGACCTAATTTTAAACAGTGGCACTACCTCTTAGAGAAATATTCTGATGTTGAGTCAATATGGAAAAGAACAAACTTAACCCTTTTTGTATATTTTATTTAGTGTGGTGCTATGTTATAAGTAATTTTTTTTTTTTTTTTTTGGCTACACCATGCGGCTTATGGGATCTCAGTTCCCCAACCAGGGATTGAACCCAGACCATGGCAGTGAAAGCCCGGCATCCTAACCACTAGGGACCAGAGAACTCCCAATGTTTCCTTAATGAGGTTGCCACCGAACTAATTACACAATTTATAAGATCTCAAGCCTTCTAGTAACAAAATTAAAAGTAAATTCTGGAAACGGCTTGTTCTTTATGTGCCCTGAAGTTCTTTGCCTCAACATCCCTCAAAATTTACAGTCAACATCTCATCCAGTTGGAATATATTTGCACACTGGGTGACTGTGATAGAAGAGAATGAATTTCCTGAGAAGGGAAAATAGAAATGCCTTCAAAAGCAAGATTTATTTCAATGGTTTCATGCAGTTGTGAGCCAGGGCACATGTGTTTTTAGTATCATACCAAATCAGAACAGAAATATTTATAATATGTCAAGTAAATGAGATTATGGGAAAAGATGGCTATTTGTACCTAAGAGTTGTTTTCTCAAGGTTCTTTTATGGTAGCCATTTTTAAACAGATGAAAAAATGTCAGTATGTTTACACTATTTTAAAACCTTTCTTCCTCCTCATGATGCATACATAGTAAACAATATTTTTTACAGATAGTTGGGAGAAATAATGGTTTAGACCCTAACTCACTGCTGGGACATGAGAGGCCTTGTTCTTGAGGCAGTACTGACAAGAAAATGCTATGAGATGACCTAGCATGAGAAAAGCTGCCATATTTTAAGTCTTTACTGTATTTTGAATATTTCACATACATTATTTGTAATCTTCTCTTCAGTGCTCCCAGAGGTGGGAAGATAAGGTAGCTTTGGTACCCCCCTCCTTCCGGTATGTAGATCTCTCTGTCCATTGAGGCCCACCTCAGGTTCAAAGTTACTCTAGGGAAACTCTTCAACTTTTCCTATGTCAGAGAGCATAAACATAGTTATAATAGCAAACATAGAGCTTGCTGTGAGATAACAAGTATGCTAAACACTTTCATTAATATCTCACAACACCACTGTGAGGTTGACACTGTTATTATTTCCATTTTGTGGATGAGGAAACTGACACACAGCAGGGATTACCCACAGCGAAGGAAGTGCTAGAGCTAAATTTAAGACAAAAGTCTGCTTCCAGTGTCCACACTCTGCATTTTAGGGGTTCATAGATTCATATAGGGGTTGCAGCCACAGTTCAAGTAAGTTCTAAGGATGTATTTTGCTCAACTGGCACAGTACTTTTATTTTTATTTATTTATTATTATTATTTTTTTTCGGTATGCGGGCCTCTCACTGTTATGGCCTCTCCCGTTGTGGAGCGCAGGCTCCGGATGCGCAGGCTCAGCGGCCATGGCTCACAGGCGCAGCCGCTCCGTGGCATGTAGGATCTTCCCGGACCGGGGCACGAACCCGTGTCCCCTGCATCGGCAGGTGGACTCTCAACCACTGCACCACCAGGGAAGCCCTGGCATGGTATTTTTAAAGGGAAGAGAATTTGAATTACCTGAACTCCCTTTCCAAATAACCATGAACCCCGGGACTCCCTATTATATTCTGTCTGGCTGCTTTATGAATTCTAGTTATCTGCCTGGTACTTGAGGGGCTTGACTCAGTGGCCATGATATTGATGACCTTTGTGAGGTTCTGAATGCATTGTCAGCACACAGTAGGTGCTTAACTTCTTTTACTTGCCTTTTCCTTTTCCACATAAAGTTGTACTTGATTACTGTCCCTTCTCCTGGGGGTTTCATATTTCTGCACTTAATGTTTGTTGTCTTTCCATCCTTGTTGTCAACTCCCAGAGAGCAGGTGCTTCATCTTGTGTTGGGTATTTGTTCCCTTGCTGAGACTAAAGGACTTTAATTTCAACCTCCCAAGTGTAGAGGAAAAGATTAGGCATGCTTCTCAAATTCTCTGGTTGTAAATATTAAAGAAAAAAGTCATCAGATATTATTACAAATACACAGGCCTAGTGTTCTCGGGGCTCTCAGCACAGTCAGCCCTCTGCGCTGTGTGTCAGACCATGCAATGGAGTTCCTGCTGCCCTTTAAGGGGGACAGAAGCCAAGTATCCCTCATGTACTAAGGGGGGTGCTGATGGAGGCAATGCTGAGCCTTTAAAATAAATTAAGGAACTTTAAACATTTCAAGGGGGAAATTGGCAGTTTCCCAAGCGACATAATTACAAGACCGTGTGTAATGTGTAATTAAACTTAACTATGAAGCAAATGATTGGAATAAAGCTTGGTGGCACATCATTTTTTTTTTTGTTCCCATAGTGCTGACAGATCCTTCCCTCCCCTTGTCCCTGAAATGGCTTCAGCAGCAATTGCTCCTCATTTTTTTTAAATGAAATTATATGTTGCCAGTTAAACACACAGTTTCATGTAAAGGAAACTTTTTGTTTGTTTGTTTGAGTGACATTTTCCTTCTAGGTGATCTGGAGCAAAACACCCATAGAATAACAAGGACCTCAAGGCAAAGCCTTGCTGGGACTTTAAAATGAATCTTTGTCTAATAATTCATTTAAATAGTTTATTCTTTACTTTTATTTTTTTTTCTTTCTTTGACCAAGGTCCACAGCCTGGAGGCTTGTTTTTATGTAGTTTTCTTTCATGTTTTAAAAATAGTGACATTAATTTTGTTGATTGAGAATAACCAAGCTGTTATTGCCAAACAATCAGGACCCCTTGAGAGTGTGAATATATGTGATTAGATTTTTACTAATTGCGCTGGCAAGCAGAATTTCTGACTTCGAAAACCAGTGATTTGAATGGAATGCTTCAGGCCTCAGGATGAGATCATTTTTCAGCATGGGCTTGGTTTTATCTCAGAAGGCCCATCATCAGAGGGAGGGAAGGCAGTTTCCACATCCATTAATGACGGCTGGATATAACAGTGCTTGTACTCTGAGTTCTCACCAGCTGAGTTCGTTTGGTACTGGATTCAGTACCTGAAGTCTGAAGCAGGTCTAAAACATGGTAGTTACTTGTTTCATTCTCCTTTTCTACTAGCCCAAGCTGGGTATTAGGTTTAGAATTTTTTACTTAGCTATCTGAGGGTTTTTTGTTTGTTTTTGTTTCTGTTTTTTTAAACTTTAAAACACAGTGAGACTTTAAAACACATTGATGGATTGCTTGAGAAAAAATGTAACCAACCAATAGAATGAACTATATGCAGTTGACACAGTGTAAACCTAGGCCCAGTGTGAATTTCAAGGTTAGAAACTACAGACAGCCTTATGTGTGGTTGACACTATCCCTCGTTAGGGCACCAGCAAAACCCTTAGTCAACAGTGGCTATCCTGGGGTCTCTATCTTAGACCCAGTAATAGCTTCCCATTGTTTCTCCAAACTGATTCTTTCTCAGTCCACATTGTCCATTTTTTTGGTCTCACTAAATTAGTTAAATAAATATTTATTGAGTACCTTCTCTGTGACAAGCTGCCTCCTTTCTGCTGTCATTGACCAAGCTTCCCCCTTTAATTGTGCATTTTCTACCTTCATTGTGGAGGGCTCAGTAGCTGCTGTGCTGCGGGTTTGCTGTGGCTTCTCCCCTTTCTGCTGTAACTGCTGTGCCATGTTGTAGAGCAGAAGTTCCAAGAGCTGCCCTTCACATCTGCCTGTCCCTTTAAGAGGGGAAAGATTTCTGGGAATCCCCTCTCTTCTGTGTGTCTTGAACTGGAAGGTGTTATAGACCTCACTGGCTTTTTAATTCTTTCTAAATAATGGACAACATTTTTTAGAGTAGTTTTAGGTTTACAGAAAAGTTCAGCAGAAAGTACAGAGGGTTCCCACATATCCCCTTTTGTCCCTCTCCCACACACAGTTTCCCACATTATTAACATCTTGCATTAATGTGGTACTTTGTTTGATGTAATGAAACCAATAACCTACAGTCTTGCTATAATTGCCTGTTAGTTACAGGAGGTTTTTTTGTTGTTGTTCCTTTGAAATTTTCTAGATAAACAATCATGTCATCTGTGCACCAGTAATTTTATTTCTTCCTTCCCAATCTCTATACTTTTTATATCCTTTTCTTACCTTATTGCATTAGCTAGGACTTCCAATAAGAAGTTGAATAGGAGTAGTAAGAAGGAATACCCAGATATTAGGGGGAAAGAGTCAAGTTTTTCACCATTAAGTATGATGTTAGCTGTAGAGTTTTTATAGGTGTTCTTTATCAAGTTGATGAACCTCAGTATTAGTTTGCTAGGACTGCCATAACAAAGCAGTATACACTGGGTGGCTCAGAGAATAGAAATATATCCTTTAACAATTCTAGAGGCTAGAAGTTTGAGATCAAGGTGCCTGCAGGGTTGGCTCCTCCTGAGGCCTCTCTCCTTGGTTTGCAGACAGCTGCCTACTTGCTGTGTTCTCACGTGGTCATCTTGCTATGCACTCACACCCCTGGTGTCTCTTTCTCTTCTTATAGGGGAATCAGTCATATTGAATTAGGGCTTCATGCTGATGGCCTCATTTTAAATTACTTGCCTCTTTAAAAGCTCTGTCTCCCAATACAGTCACATCGTGGGAGACTGAGGGTTAGACCTTCAGCATACAGATTTTGGGGGGACACAGATCAGTTCATAGCATTCTATCTACCTTGAGCATCCCAGGTGATTCCAACCTCTGGGCCTGGTACAGGCATACCTCATTTTATTGCTCTTCACAGATATTGTGTTTTATTACCAGTTGAAGGTTTGTGGCAACCCTGTATTGAGCAAGTCTATTGAGCAGCACCTGTTCACTCTGTGTTTCTTTGTCACATTTTGGTAATTCTTGCAATATTTCAAACTTTTAAATTATTATTACATTTGTCATGATCATCTGTGATCAGTGATCTTTTTAAAATTTATTTATTTATTTATTTATTTATTTTTGGCTGTGTTGGGTCTTCGTTTCTGTGAGAGGGCTTTCTCCAGTTGTGACGAGCGGGGGCCACCCTTCATCGCGGTGCGCGAGTCTCTCACTATCGTGGCCTCTCTTGTTGCGGAGTGCAGGCTCCAGATGCACAGGCTCAGTAATTGTGGCTCACGGGCCCAGTTGCTCCATGGCATGTGGGATCCTCCCAGACCAGAGCTCGAACCCATGTCCCCTGCGTTGGCAGGCAGATTCTCAACCACTGCGCCACCAGGGAAGCCCTGATCAGTGATCTTTGATGTTTCTATTATAATTGTTTGGGGGCACCACAAACTGCACCGGTATAAGATGGTGAACTTGATAAACACATGTGTTCTGACTGCTCCGCTGACTGACCATTCCCCCATCTCTTTTCCTCTCCTTGGGCCTCCCTATTCCCTGAGACACAACAATATTGAAATTAGGCCAGTTAAATAACCCTACAATGCCCTCTAAGTGTTTAAGTGAAAGGAAGAGTCTCATGTCTCTCACGTTAAATCAAAAGCTACAGATGACTAAGCTTGGTGAGAAAGCCATGTGGAAAGTCAAGATAGGCTGAAAGCTAGTTCTCTTGCACCAAACAGCAAGTTGTAAATGCAAAGGAAAACTTTTTTTTTTTTAGCAGAGGAACAAACTTCTTTTTATTGTTGTTATTCCATTGTTTCAGTGTAGTATTCATTTATCTGTTTTTTTTCTGCTTTATAACAAATTTAATCAGTTATACATATACATATGTTCCCATATCCCCTCCCTTTAGCGTCTCCCTCCCACCCTCCCTATCCTACCCCTCCAGGCGGTCACAAAGCACCGAGCTGATCTCCCTGTGCTATGCGGCTGCTTCCCACTAGCTATCTACCTTGTGCTATGCGGCTGCTTCCCACTAGCTATCTACCGTGTGTTTGGTAGTGTATATATGTCCATGCCGCTCTTTCGCTTTGTCACAGCTTACCCTTCCTCCTCCCCATATCCTCAAGTCCATTCTCTAGTAGGTCTGTGTCTTTATTCCTGTCTTACCCCTATGTTCTTCATGACATTTTTTTTCTTAAATTCCATATATATGTGTCAGCATACAGTATTTGTCTTTCTCTTTCTGACTTACTTCACTCTGTATGACAGACTCTAGGAGGAAAACTTCTTGAAGGAAATAAAACTACAACTCCATTGGACACACATATGATAAGAAAGTGAAACAGCCTTACTGCTGATATGAATAAAGTTTTAGTGGTCTGGATAGAAGATTAAACCAGCGACAGCATTCTATTAAGCCAAAGCCTAATCCATAGTAAGGCCCTAACTTTCTTCAGTTCTGTGAAGGCTGAGAGGGTGAGGAAGCTGCAGAAGAAAAGTTTGAAGCTAGCAGAGTTTGCTTCGTGAGGTTTAAGGCAAGAAGCCATCTCCATAACATCAGCGTGCAAGGTGAAGCAGCAATTGCTGATGTAGAAGCTGCAGCAAGTTATCCAGAAGATTTAGCTAAGATAATGAATGAAGGTGACTCTACCAAACAACAGATTTTCAGCGTAGACAAAATAGCCTTCTATTGGAAGAAGATGTCATCTAGGACTTTCATAGTTAGAAGAGAAGTCAATGCCTGGCTTCAAACTTCAAAGCACAGGCTGACTCTCTTGTTAGGCGCTAATACAGCTGGTGATTTTAAGTTGAAGCCAATGCTTATTTACCATTATGAAAATCCTAGGGCCCTTAAGAATTATGCTAAGTTGACTCTGCCTGTGTTCTATAAATGCAAGAAAAAAACCTGGCTGGCAGCATATCTGTTTACAACATGGTCTCCTGAATATTTTAAGCTCACTGTTGACACCTACTACTCAGAAAAAAACGTTCATTTTGAAATATTTCTGCTTATCGACACTGCACTTGGTCACCCAAGAATTCTGATGGAGATTAATGTTTTTTTCACGTGTGCTAACACAACATCCATTCTGCAGCCCATGGATTAAGGAGTAATTTCCATTTTCAAGTCCTGTTGTTCAAGAAATACATTTTTGTGAGGCTATAGCTGCCATTGATAGTGATTCCTCTGATGGGTCTGGGCAAATAAACTGAAAAGTTTCTGGAAAGGATTTGCCGTTCTAGATACCATTAAGAACATTGTGGGGCTTCCCTGGTGGCGCAGTGGTTGAGAGTCCGCCTGCCGACACAGGGGACACAGGTTCGTGCCCCGGTCCGGGAAGATCCCACATGCCGCGGCGCAGCTGGGCCCGTGAGCCATGGCCGCTGAGCCTGCGTGTCCAGAGCCTGTGCTCCGCAACGGGAGAGGCCACAACAGTGAGAGGCCCGCGTACCGCAAAAAAAAAAAAAAAAAAAAGGACATTGTGATTCATGGGAAGAGGTCAAAATGTCAACATTAACAGGAGTTTGGAAGAAGCTGATTCCAGCCTTCATGCATGACTTTGAGGGGTTCAAGACTTCAGTGGAAGAAGTAACTGCAGATGTGGTGGAATCAACAGGAGAACTAGAATTAGACGTGGAGCCTGAAGATGTGACTGAATTGCTGCAATCTCATGATAAAACTTTAGCAGATGAGGAGTTACTTCTTATGGATGAGCAAAGAAAGTAGTTTCCTGAGGTGGAATCTATTCCTGATGAAGATGCTGTGAAGATTATTGAAAAGACAATATAGCATTTAGAATATTACACAAACTTAATTGATAAAGCAGTGGCAGACTTTGATAGAACTGACTCCAATTTTGAAAGAAGTTCTGCTGTGAGTGAAATGCTATCAGACAGCATTGCATGGTACAGAGAAGTCATTCATGAAAGGAAGAATCAATCAATGGGGCCAGTTTCATTGTTGTCTCATTTTAAGAAATTATCACAGTCACCCCAACCTTCAGCAACACCACCCTGATCAGTCAGCAGCCACCAACATCAAGGCAAGACACTCCACCAACAAAAAGATTAGGCTCAGATGCTGGTGAAGCCTCAGATGCTGGTCAGCATTTTTTAGCAGTAGAGTGTTTTTTAATTAAAGATGACATTGTTTTGCACATTTAATAGACTGTAGTGTAGTGTAAACATAACTTTTATGTGCACTGGGAAACCAAAAAATTTGTGTGACTCACTTTATTTTGATATTCGCTTTATTGCAGTTTTGAACCAAACCTATAATATCTCCAAGGTATGTCTGTACTTGCTTCTTCGTCTCCAGGGAATCTGCTCCCCAGTTAGCCAGGGAGCTTCTTCCCTCGGTTGCTGTAGGCTCAGGGTGGCCTTTCTTCACCAGCAAATATAAAGCCGTAATTTCATCCCTTTACTCCCTGTCCATCTTACCTCTTTTGTTTTGCTCCAAATGTAATGCTTGTTTACATACTCTAAATTTACCTTTGTGTCTATTCCCTGTTTACCTGTACAAGTGTGTAAGCTCCATGAGGGCAGGGACTGTGTACTGCGTCTCTCCTGTGCCCCAGTGCCAGCGCAGTGGCGGACACACAGAAGGCACTCAGCACATATCTGTTAAATCGGTATCCGAATTGAGTGTGTTCTGGTGTTCTGCCTTCTGGCCGGATCACCAGTCACCCCAAGGAAGGATACCACAGAACAGATTTTTATCTGGAATATGCTATAATCTCCCTGACTGCGGCTGTCCTTCTGGCCTTTGTCCATTCTGGAATGGAAACCAAATTAGCAGTTATATTGGTGTGGCCCAAAATGGGCTTGCCCCAGATATGCTGATGCTTATACTTGGGTGAATCACTGCTGACTTTCATTTTTAAATTGTATTCATGTGACCAGAGTCCAGCCAGTATTAGCAATCTGCCTACCAAATCAGAAGGCAATTGTATTGGTATAATAGAATTTAGGTGGTAGTGTTCCTGAATGTTTCATTGTATTCGGTTAAAAATAGCTTTCTCCTCTTAAGAACTAGGCAATACACCTGGTACACCCAGGAGTGTTTGACACTGTCAGGTAACTTTATTTTTACATTGACCTTAATTTTATTGACTTTTCCTCTGCCTTGGTAAAACCCGTTTCCAAAATTTAGTATAAATCATAAATCATCGACAATATTTTTCTTATATTTGATAGAGCAACTGAAACACTGTTAGTAACAGATATAACAGCCCTGACAACTAATTTGTCTCTGGCTGGTTTATCAAATGCTATTCTGTACATAAGTACAAGCATCCTTGAACTTGGTGGCCTTTAGAAGACGCTGATATATGTTATTCATACCTGTCTACAAACTTGTGATTATTACCAAGATCAGGGAAGTCAGTTTGACTGAACTTTCATATCTTGAATGGTGATGCTTTTGTGCCACAGGGCTCTTGCACATGCTGTTCCTGTTGTCTCAGCCCCCCTTTTCTCTGCCCATACTTACTTGCCCACGTAACTCTCATTCATTCTTTAGGACTTCATTCTGAAGGCTCCTCTTTTATTACTTTTCTTTCCTTGTTACTTCCTTTATAGCACTGACTCAACTTGGAATTATATAATTACATGTTTTATTATTTGATCATTATTTCTCTCAAACATGACATTTTTGAGCAGAGACCTTTTACCTCTTTTTTTTTTTTTTTTTGGTCTTTTGTCCTCACTGTCTAGCACTGAGACATTTAAATTATTCGCTAAACGAAAGATTAAAGAGTTGATATGTCGAATCCCTGACCAGTGTTACTTCTCTCTTTTCCCCTCGGAAGGCCTTCATGGCCATATGTGATATTTGTCAGAGAATCAAAACTGAAATCAGACTTGGAAGAAATCTGCCTTTCAATGGGTGGGGTCATTGAAATGGCCACAGTTCGTTAGAACTGATGAGCTACATGGTATCAAGCCTCACCTAAAATCTTAGTTATGAAAACCATGAGAATAAGTGTATGTTACATGAGTAGACATGGGTTCTGTATAAGAAAATGACTAAGAGAACCTGCCCCCATTCATACAAACCCAGATTCTGGGTCCCCCTTCATGGTAACAGGAGGGTGAGGAGTGGAGCATGAGGGGTATGTGGAGGGCACGTTCCTTTGCTATGGAAGTTGGCTTCCTATCATCTCAGACAATTTTTCCTGCTGGTTTTCATCCTCAGCATTACAGGAAGTGTGTTTTTTTGTTTTTTGTTTTTTGGGTTTTTTTTGCCTTATGCGGGCCTCTCACTGTTGTGGCCTCTCCCATTGCGGAGCACAGGCTCCAGACGGGCAGGCTCAGCAGCCATGGCTCACGGACCCAGCTGCTCCGCTGCATGTGGGATCTTCCCGGACCGGGGCACGAACCCGCGTCCCCTGCATCGGCAGGCAGACTCTCAACCATTGCACCACCAGGGAAGCCTACAGGAAGTGTTTATAGCAAATAATTGCCAAGTGTTTTCCATAAACATACAACTAAGGACATTTTTCCCACATTCCAACTCTCTGTAAATGTTTGTTTTCCCAATGCACAAAGAAGGTGAGTATGCAGTTTCCTTAAGCAGGCCTTTGATATGTGGGCTTTGGCCCAGAGAGAATTCCTTTCTGAGTTTGTCCTTCTTCTGGCCATGTTGTCCCTGCACAAGCAGTAGACTCAGAGAGTTTCTAAATGAGTTTTCCTCCACAGCTTGGATTCCTAGCCACACGGCTGGACTCCAGGTAACTTCTGGGTCCTGAGCACCCCCTCAGTGAAGGACAGGGTGAGGTCAGAGGTTGCCGGGAGCATCACAGAAGTCATTGCTTCTGATAAAATCCACAGGGAAATACAATGGGGAATGTGGATGACAGGGGATAAGGAGATAATTGGAACTCAGGATGCACGTGAATGTATATAAATAATAGATTATGGAAATTCTCATATTAAAACCAGGCAAGGGACTTCCCTGGTGGCACAGTGGTTAAGAATCCGCCTGCCAATGCAGGGGGCACGGGTTCGAGCCCTGGTCCGGAAAGATCCCACATGCCACAGAGCAGCTAAGCCCGTGTGCCACAACTACTGAGCCTGCGCTCTAGAGCCACAACTACTGAACCCATGTGCCTAGAACTTGTGCTCCACAACAAGAGAAGCCACAGCAATGAGAAGCCCGCACACCACAACGAAGAGTAGCCCCCGCTCGCCGCAACTAGAGAAACCCCACGCGCAGCAGCGAAGACCCAATGCAGCCAAAAAAAAAAACCAGGCAAGCTAGTGTTCATTGTTCATTAATAAGCGCCTAGTGTATGCTGCAGTGTGGGGAATTCACAGGTGACTGAGATACGGTTCCTGACCTCAAGGGCTCAACCCCACCAGAGGAAGTAAGACATATATTTCACCACAATTTGGAGCAGAAAGTGAGAATTGCTGTGAGAAAGATATAGATAAAGGACTGTGGGTTTTTAGACAAAGGAATTGCATTAGGTTTTATGAAGAAGGTGACACTGGCTTGGGGCCAAAGGAGAAGGACAATTTAGACAGGCACGGGAGGTGAGGTAGGGGTGGATGGGTGTCAGAGGAAGCAATTCCCATAGAAGGAATCACATATGGACCTACCACTGTAGGAGGGCTGTCTCACAGCAGAGAGCTCTCGTTTGGCAGAATTAGCCAAAATTTGGGATGCTTATATAGAATTAGATATAATGAGATAAATTCCTTTTAAAAAGCGAGATTTAATAGAAGAAAGATTTCCTTTTCACATGCCTTTAACTTGAAGTAAAACAATGTATGGCTTAATTTCTTAATTCGGTTCCAATAAATAATTTTTCCATTGTAGCTAATTTAATATGTGTATAATTGGAAAATTGACATTTTTTGTTTGAAAATGTTTCTGCAAAGGCAGATTATTATTGTTCAGAAGTGGGTGATGGGAAATATTTCTCTCTTCCTCACCTTTTCATCCCCTCATGTCCATTCTCCCAAACCAGAGTGAATTTATAAATCTGTGAGCCAAGTGAGAAAATGAAAAAAAAAGTCAGGTGTGATCTGACTTACAGGAATCCATTTTACCACTAGCTCTCTGAGAATGTGTTTGCTTAGTAAAGTGAGTTACATCCAAATATGTTTCAGACAAATATATGTGGAGTGTAACATAGCTTTAAGACTGCAATAACTGTTAAGACAAGTGGTGACAATTTCTCAGTAAGAAATCAGGCTTGAGAAACGTCAAGGCTAATTTTTCATCCAACGGTGACTGTCAGACAATGCCAAACATCTTGGTGTCTTTGTATTCCATTGAAGGAGACAGGAGGCATTTGTATTCAGTAGTGCAACATTGAGTGAGTCAAAATTCTGACTTGTGATCGTGTGATTTATTGCTAATATTGCCCAAGATACAGAGGGGCTTCTCTGCCTTCGTTCGGTATCCATTTCCCAGTTGCAATTAATCTTTATTACAGTCCATAGCTCACCTCACCTGGTTTGGAATGTTAAAAAGATGCCTCGGAAGAGAGTCTGGAATCAGTTTCTTCTCCTTCAAGTTTTACCCTGTTGATGAAGCTTAGCCTGCCTGCCCACTGCATTTCACATGAACCTTCATCCCAGAAAGTCGTACTTCCTTGTAAAAAATGCAGACAATTTAGAAGGACACAGAAGAGGTACATAGCAAATGAAAGTCTGTCCGCCCTACAAATCCCATCCCCATATGTCTTCCAAATAGATTGCAAGCCCCTAAAGATGGTATTTTACTTATATTTGTATTTTTAGCGTCCAGCAAGTTACTTAGCAATAATCAAGGCTTAAAGAAATGCTTTGTTGGATAAATGAATCAATCAAAGGGTGTGGAGGAGAGTGGGGCTAGAATTTCCGTGGTAGATTTGGAGGAGTATAGTATTTTGCTTTTCCAAATGTGGTGCTTGGACCAGCAGCATCAGCATCTTCTGGGATCTGGTTAGAAATGCAGGACCTCAGGCTTACCCCAGGCTACTGGATCAGAATCTGCATTTTAACAGGATCTTCAGGCGATCAGTGAGTGCTTTATAGCTTGAGCCAACTTACGGTTGTCCTTTGTATATCTGCAATATCATTAAAATGTGAGCTTTCACAAATGAATGCAAGGAAAGGCATGTGATTTGCATTTAAGCAGTATGCAGTGGAGGCCTTATCCATCAGTGTATACCGAAGGAATTTGTAAGGGCTTCATGCGTCACTCCCTGGGTGTGAAGCTGTCCTTGGGTGTGGCTGTCCTTGGATGTCCTGTAGGACTGTCATCCTGGGCCATTTCCAGACCATCACCGCTAGGGCCAAATCTGGTCAGTCCTAAAGCCCGGTCTGAAATAGACACATTTCACTTCACCCAAGAAAGCGCTCAAACCGCAGTGTAGAAACCACGTAGAAACCTTGCTTGGTGACTCAGGATGCTGACACATCACACTGAAACTGCTAGACAGCAGGCATGTTATTCAGTGTCCAAGGTACAGTTTCCTCGTCTGTAACACGTCCTGCTGTGATGACTTGTGAGGACTAAAGGAGTTAAACACTTGAGAGTTTGCACATGGTAACCAGTCCATATGTATTCACTCTAATTGAGGCAAAATTCACACAACATAAAATTAACCATTTCAAAGTGAACTATTCAGTGACATTTGGTACATTCATGGTATGTTGTGCAAACGTCACCTCTACCTAGTTCCAGACATAAATTATCATCACCCCGAAAGGAAACCATGTACCCATTAAGCAGTTGTTTCCCATTCTCCATTCCCACAACCCCTGGCCACTACCAATCTGCATTCTCTTTCTATGGATTTTAACTCTTACTAATGATATTTTTATTAGTCACAGAAAAAACAAACAAACAAACCCCAAAAAACTCAGATTTATTTCTTCTTCTGTCTACTTTCATTGCTTTCCGCGTCCTGAAAAACAGGAGGTTTGCTAATGATGGAAACTGGAAGTAGAGATGTGATATAACTTTAAAGCAGTGGTTCATAAAGTGTGGTCCCAAATTAGCAGCATCCACATTACCTGGGAACTTGTTAGAAATGCAGATTCTTGGGTTTGCCCCAGAACAGCTGAATCATAACTCTGGGGGTGGGGCCCAGCAATCTGTGCTTTAATAAGCTTCCAGATGATTCTAATGCATGCTTCCATTAGAGAACAGTTGCTTTAAATAAACCAGATATTACCTCTCCAAGCCTCTAGGGATGCCTACAAGTGCCTTCACACACACCTGTCCCATCCTTGGGCCCAGGAAGACATGTACTGGCCTAGGAGAGGAGGTCTTCCAGCCCTGTTTCTTTGATGCAGGCATCAGCTAGGGAATCTTTCCTGCTATCCTCTGGCCTTTGGAACAGTCAACAGAGCTGTTGCCTAGGCTTCCTCCAGTGACATCAGGGTTACTGTGCAGGCACAGGCACAAATACAAGTCATCCCTGCTGTTATTTAATCCTTTCCCCTCTTGGTGCTACTTCATACTCAAAGGGAGGACTTTTCAGCAACGTGTGGATGTGGGTGCTTGCTGTATTTCACACATCCTGCTTTTGTTGCACTATATCGAAGTGCAGGCAGCATTTCTTTTTGGTTGATTAATGTTCAATTCGAGGTCTATTATGAACCTCCAGGCTTTAATTACTACACCGTTACCCAGTCAATTCCTTGCCATTTTATATTTATGGCCTTTATTATGCCTCTGCATGTGCAATTGCCTAATTTTATTCTGGAAGAATTTCACCTCATTAGCTGGGTTTTATACCATTCTTCTCATTTGTCCATATTGTTATTTATCTCGGTTCCTTGTGTGTGCTTTCCATCTTATTTTTTCACCAATCTGACCCTTTGTACATACTTTTTCTCCTTTTCCTGGGATGCATTGTTCTTTTGCCCTTGGAAACAGCTCTTCAGGTTTTTGCAAACTCTTCTCTGGGTGGTCTTTTCCCTGGTGATCTGTTATACTCACTCTTAACTGGTTTTTCCGTCTGGATTGCTTGGTGTCATTGGCCCTTCCAAAGGCCTGGAGGCCCAGCTCTTCAGCCCTGGACATACCATGGACAGTGGTTTCTCTCTAAAGGGCCAATTAAGGATCAGGGAAGAAGCTTTTTTCTTTTTTAAAGACTATGCTGCTAAAAATAATTTTTAAAAGACCTCTAAAATGCCTTACTAACACTCCCTATCTCAATCCCCCCAGTGCCTCAGAAGAATTTAGAGTTTGGTTTGCTTGCTTTTATATTTTCTTACGTTCCATCCCAGACCTGCTGAAACAAACTCCGGGGAGCAAGCCAGCAGTCTGGGTTTTATAAGCCCCCAGATGATTCTGATGCCCACTCAAGTTTGAGAGCCACTGTTCTAAACAGATGCTGAAAGAAGTTCAGGAAACCCACCTAGGTCAGAAATAGCATTTATTCCACCTGAGTCCTTACTTTGCCAAAGAGCAAGATTAATAATTTCGATAGCAGTTGTGTTTGGGTTTTTGTTGTGTGTGGTTTTTATCAACATCCTTGCCCTAGAGTTATAAGAATATTTCTGTAAATCAAGAGCTCATGTAATTATTATAGCAATAGTAGATCAGTCATCTCCCCCACTGAGTATTTGAGATGTCTCAGGCACTAAGAGATCTTTACCTCCATTTTTTATTTTCATTTAATCTTTACAGCCCTTTGTAGGTTGGTATTCCTGTTCCCATTTTTATAGGTGGAAATTCATGTTAAGGAATGTGTGTCAAGTCACCAAGTCTGTTAGATGTAGATCTAGGAAAATCATCTCTGTCCAGAGCCACATTATCCAGTCATCTGCTACCATGTTAAGGACTTACCTGATCAAAGCTTTATTATTATTATTTCATCCTCTCCTTTTTCAGTAAGCGTAGGTATCATGTGTTTCAGTAGGAATCAGTAACCAGGAATGTGTGCTCTAGGGTTAGGCCACCTAAGTTCCTGAGCTGGGTCTGTTTATTTCTGTGCTATGTGAACCTTGGGCAAATTATACAACATCTTTTTGCTTCAGTTTCTCCATCTGTAAAGTGGGATAGTGCAGTATTTCTGTCATGTGGTAGTACATGTACCTTAAATGAGATAATGAGTGAAAACACTTAGAACGAGACCTGGGAAATAAATGCTCTTGATAAACATTAGCTGCTGTTTCTCTTTCTCTGCCCTCTTGTCTGTGCCGTTAAAGCTCTTTACTTTGGGGCTCACTATCCTTATCTGTGAAGAAGGAGTGGTGGATCAGGTGGACTAACAGCCTGGAATTATGATTTTTTCTGGTTTATTTTCCTGCTTGGCATAGTTTCTATAATTTTAATGTTCTTTGTTCTCTGCCCACTTAAAATCATATTAAGGCTTTGGCATGTTTATGTGATTTTAGGGACTTGCTCAAAATTCATGATCACGATTAAGCTCTTGTGCAACCCCCTAGAGGCAGCTCAGTGCTCTTTCTAAAGCTTCTCTCTGGCTTTCTGAGACCAATCACCATTAACATTAGTACCAAAGGGAACATAGAAGGTGGCTCCCTCTTGGCCCGCAAGTCTCTGTGAGAGGACCCCACTGTGGCCTTACATGTTGACTTCGGAAGATGTCTGTGTCTTGATGATGAGATCTAAGGGCTAACACTTCACTCTGGGGTGTTCCCTGATTCTGTTACTAATGTAAAAGTACCCCTGTGTTGGGGGTAGGGAGGGAGCTCATGGATAAAATAAAGATTTTTATTTCTTATTTATTGGTTTAACATGGGAGATGACTGGCATCTCCTCTGGTGGGTCAACAGACAAGTTTTAATAGAGCTTGTGGGGTTGACAAGACTCCGAGGACGGGTGTCCTGTGGTGGCTGTAACTGTTTAGTATTGGGACTTTATTGCCAAAACTATCAGGCTGTGACTTATTCTTTGGGGTCCTTGCTCATACTCTGCACTTGTACAACCCCATCTTCCTGTGGAAGACTGCTGCTTGAATATGAGCACATGGGACTTCCTATCTTGCATTTCTGGTGTAAGTAAGTGGTGACGCCGTTTTTATGCTTCTCATGCTAGAATGAGGGAGAGCCTCTGCATTGCTTTCATCCATCCCCAGAGGCCCGTCATCAAAGAGCCAGTCTCACATCAGTCATGATTTTCGTTTGGTTGCTGGTAAATGTTGGCCAAGGGCCTCAAGGGAATAGGAAGAGGGAGGGCAATAAAGCGATAATAAACACCAACTCTGTCACGTCTGCTTTAGGCATTTTGCCTTTGTTTTGTGATTTAGGATGCACAACAGTCCTATGAAGTGGACTTTCTGGAATTTGTGTACAATTCACAAAAAGACGGAATGCCTCATGCAAGCTTACACTAGTTTGGCCCAGGCTCTCTGTGTTATACATGCTTCCCGCAGCAGCTTTGGGTCAGAATTGGGGCGAGACGGACAATCCCTTCTCTTTGGAGAGAACACGGTCCAGGTTCACATACTGTCCTTGCTGGCCTGTGAGGAGACCATTAAGCTTCATGTGACCGTCAGAGTCAAAGCAGCCTGAACAAGAAACCTCCACAGGTGAGAGGAGATGGAAGAAACCCTTGAGGCTCGGTCCAGGGCTGGCTACAGGGAAAGCAGAATGGACTGGACTCACCCCAGATGAGGAGAGAGCTTAAGAGAAAGTGGAGGAAAGTGTGACAGGGACAACCAGCTGAATATAAGTCAGCAACATGATGCTGAAGCTAAGAGGCAAGTACTAGAGTGTGGTTGGCCATGTACTTGGCACTTAATGGTAACTCCCAAGCCAGATAAGTTTGTCACCAATGGAGAAGAAGAACTCAAAATGCATGGAAGTAAAGCCTATGGGAACCCTCCACACAAAGTCATTAACCCTGAGCAATAGTTACTGACCCTTAGGGGATAAATGAGATAAGAGAGAACCTTATACCTTTGTCCAGAAGGGTCTGGGATTTATAAACCTACTTCAGTGAGATAGAGGAAATTGATCAAAGTTCCCTTAGCCTCTTGACACATGAAATCCATTGAGTTTCATGGCAATGTGTATGTGAAGGCAGTTTGTAAAATATAATGGGGAAGGAGGAGATTTGGAAATTGAAGACCTTAAAAATTGAATTCCAGGAGTGACTTAGGGTATGCTCTAAGCAGGTCACCTCTTCCTCTTGTTTTAACTTTCTTAAGAGAACAATAATAATACCTGCCTTATCCATTTGTTGGACTTGTTGGGGAATCAGTGGACAGAAAACACGTAAATATACTCTGTAAAGTTGAAGTATTTAATAAAATGTTTTATACTTAATATTGTATAAATATCAAGTGTTCTATAAAATATGCAGACAGTTTCAACTACTTTCGGTATATGAAGTATTCTAAAATGAGTGATAATAGCAGTTTTTAATATGTACTCCATCCATCGAGGTTTCTGTTCCAGCATGTTTGCTTTTAAAACCAAAGAGTGAGGGAAAAAATAAAGATGGAAAACATGCTTTGATATTTCCAGATAGAGCTCAAAATATCTCACGTAAACATGATTAATACCAGAATGTTGAAATTGAAAATAGATATATTAGTGTATGTATTAAGTAAAAAAAAAACAACTACTGTCTAGTCTAAGAATGATCTCTCACTGTAGTAATATCTTATTAGTAACATTCATAACCATAGTCTTTTCTGAATATTTCTGTGACACTGTTGACCTTAAAGCCCACACAGGCAACTTGAAAGATTTGTGTTGGCTTTGTCTAAAGAAACCAATCAAGAAGGAGAGTCTATTTTTCTTTAGGTGGGTAAATATAATAAGATGGATGGCACATTTTTTTAAAAAACAGATCTCTATTCATAGGACTCTTTTTAAATTAGTTAATTAATTAATTTATGGCTGCGATGGGTCTTTGTTGCTGTGCGCAGGCTTTCTCTAGTTGCGGTGAGTGGGGGCTACTGTTCATTGTGGTGCGAGGGATTCCCATTGCAGTGGCTTCTCTTGTTGCAGAGCATGGGCTCTAGGCATGCGGGCTTCAGTAGTTGTGGCTTGAGGGCTCTAGAGCGCAGGCTCAGTAGTTGAGGCACAAGGGCTTAGTTGCTCTGCAGCATGTGGATCTTCCTGGACCAGGGCTCGAACCTGTGTTCCCTGCATTGGCAGGCGGATTCTTTTTTTTTTTTTTTTTAATAAATTTATTTATTTATTTTTGGCTGCACTGGGTCTTCGTTGCTGTGTGCAGGCTTTTCTCTAGTTGCGGAGAGCGGGGGCTACTCTTCTTTGCGGTGCGCGGGCTTCTCATCATGGTGGCTTCTCTTGCTGCAGAGCACAGGCTCTAGGCGCGCAGGCTCAGTAGCTGTGGCATGGAGGCTCAGTAGTTGTGGCTCACAGGCTCTAGAGCACAGGCTCAGTACTTGTGGCGCATGGGCTTGCTCCGCGGCATGTGGGATCTTCCTGGACCAGGGCTCGAACCTGTATCCCCTGCTTTGGTAGGCAGATTCTTAACCACTGCGCCACCAGGGAAGTCCCGGCAGGCGGATTCTTAACCACTGTGCCACCAGGGAAGTCCCTAGAGATGGATGGTACATTAAAGAGTAAGGAGAAGGGCTTTTCCAAGCTGATTTATGTATTGGTTACTTAAATTACTCCTTAGTTTACTACCTGCTAATAAACAGTGTCTTGGAAATGTTTTCGGAACATTTATTGGCTGCAGTAATTCCACCTACAGTGTATTCAGATCACATCCTCATTAAATATTGATGCTCTCATGAAATGTTAATTGTTAATGTGAAATGCCAGGGAATGTCCTTGCTGGGAGCTGGGGGCTGACTGAAGACTACCTGTCTCCTGTCTTTTCTTTTTTTCTTTCTTTTTTTTTTTTTTGCGGTACACGGGCCTCTCACTGTTGTGGCCTCTCCCGTTGCGGAGCACAGGCACCGGATGTGCAGGCTCAGCGGCCATGGCTCACAGGCCCAGCTGCTCCGCAGCATGTGGGATCTTCCCGGACCGGGGCACGAACCCGTGTCCCCTGCATCGGCAGGCGGACTCTCAACCACTGCGCCACCAGAGAAGCCCTCCTGTCTTTTCTTTATGTTCTGTCTTCTTGCTCTGTTTTCCCCACTCATTTCCCATCATCAAGAGATTCAGATTTGCTCCTCGATGGGGCAATCTCAGATACAAACATTTTCAGAGAAATAAAGATTCACTGATTGATGAGAACTTAGTTGTTCTTCCCTCCTGCTTTCCTGAACTGGAATTCCTGATTAGAACCAGAAAGGATTCTCCTAAAAGGAAGAGGGTGATTCAGGCTCAGTCGAATGAGACTGTTCACGTTCAGGCAAATTTCCAAAAGAGACCATGAAGAGGGGCAGAGGCTTTCAAGGACTCCAACGCTGATCCTTTCTGCTTGGCAGGAGAAGGGATTTAGTTGGATTTTATGACCAGCTTTCTCAGAGGAAAAACAACCAACTCAGAACACGTTTTGGCTAAAGAGACTGTAAGGAAGAATTTTATCATAAATCCCAAGGACAGCAAAGGCCCAGTTCATGCGATATGCAATGCGTAATTATTTATGTGAGCATGTGCTGCAACCAGTTGACAGTTGACAGGTCCCACAAAATGGGATGGTTCATCGACTTCTTGGACAATCATAAGGGTGATAAAGCAACAATGATGAACTTTGAAAACTGCCCTGATTCAGCAAGTGGAACTGTTTAGGTTGTGATTAGGGTTAGGTGTACGTGCAATGCTGGAAGGAACATCCCCAAATGGAAATGGTTGATTTGTTAGTGTGGTACTGTCAGTGCATACAATAATTATATGTGTGTGTATGTGTGTGTTATTGTTACAGTGTTTGTGCGGATAACAATGGGAACACATTTGTATCGAAAACCTACTCCTTTGGTTTTATTTTATTTTATTGATTTATTTATTGGTAGGTAAGGACTGGATTTATTTAGAGAGAAACACATTCCACAGACAAAGTGTGGGACATCTTAGAAGGCAAGAGGCCCCAGGGTATGGGGAGGTTAGTTTTTATAGGCTCGGTAATTTCTTTTTTCTTACTACCTAAATTTTATTTATTTATTTATTTATTTATCTAATACAGCAGGTTCTTATTAGATATCTTTTTTTTTTTTTTTGCGGTAAGCGGGCCTCTCACTGTTGTGGCCTCTCCCGTTGTGGAGCACAGGCTCCGGACACGCAGGCTCAGCGGCTATGGCTCACGGGCCCAGCTGCTCCGCGGCATGTGGGATCTTCCCGGTCTGGGGCACGAACCCGTGTCCCCTGCATCGGCAGGCAGACTCTCAACCACTGCTCCACCAGAGAAGCCCTTAGATATCTATTTGATACATATTAGTGTATGTATGTTCAATCCCAATCTCCCGATTCATCCCAACACCACTACCCCACCCCCACTTTCCCCCCTTGTTGTCCATACATTTGTTCTCTACAGCAGTATCTCTATTTCTGCCCTGCAAACCGGTTCATCTGTACCTTTTTCTAGATTCCACATATATGCATTAATATACGATATTTGTTTTTCTCTATCTGACTTACTTCACTCTGTATGACAGTCTCTAGGTCCATCCACGTCTCTACAAATGACCCAATTTTGTTCCTTTTTATGGCTGAGTAATATTCCATTATATATATGTACCACACCTTCTTTATCCATTCGTCTGTTGATGGGCATTTAGGTTGCTTCCATGACCTGGCTATTGTAAATAGTGCTGCAATAAACATTGGGGTGCATGTGTCCTTTTGAATTATGGTTTTCTCTGGGTACATGCCCAATAGTGGGATTGCTGGCTCATATGGTAGTTATTTTTAGTTTTTTAAGGAAACTCCATACTGTTCTCCATAGTGGTTGTATCAATTTACGTTACCACCAACAGTACAAAGGGTTCCCTTTTCACCAAACCTTCTCCAGCGTATTTTGTTTGTAGATTTTCTGATGACGCCCATTCTAACTGGTGTGAGGTGATACCTCACTGTAGTTTAGATTTGCATTTCTCTAGTAATTAGTGATGTTGAGCAGGTTTTTATGTGTCTCTTTTCCATCTGTATGCCTTCTGTGGAGAAATGTCTGTTTAGGTCTTCTGTCCATTTTTTGATTGGGTTCTTTGTTTTTTTAATATTGAGCTGTTTATATATTTTGGAGATTAATCCTTTGTCTGTTGCTTCATTTGCAAATATTTTCTCCCATTCTGAGGGTTGTCTTTTCATCTCATTTATGGTTTCCTTTGCTGTGCAAAAGCTTTTAAGTTTCATTAGGTCCCAATTGTTTATTTTTGTTTTTATTTCCATTTCTCTAGGAGGTGAGTCAAAAAGGATCCTGCTGTGATTTATGTCATAGAGTGTTCTGCCTATGTTTTCCTCTAAGAGTTTTATAGTATGCAGTCTTACATTTAGGTCTTTAATCCATTTGGAGTTTATTTTTGTGTATAGTGTCAGGGAGTGTTCTAATTACATTTTTTTACATGTAGCTGTCCAGTTTTCCCAGCACCACTTATTGAAGAGACTGTCTTTTCTCCATTGTATATCCTTGCCTCCTTTGTCATACATTAGTTGACCATAGGTGCATGGGTTTATCTCTGGGCTTTCTATCTTGTTCCATTGATCAATGTTTCTGTTTTTGTGCCAGTACCATATTGTCTTGATTACTGTAGCTTTGTAGTATAGTCTGAAGTCAGGGAGTCTGATTCCTCCAGCTCTGTTTTTTTCCCTCAAGACTGCTTAGGCAATTCGGGGTCTTTTGTGTCTCCATACAAATTTTAAGATTTTTTGCTCTAGTTCCATAAAAAATGCCATTGGTAATTTGATAGGGATTGCACTGAATCTGTAGATTGCTTTGGGTAGTATAGTCATTTTCACAATGTTGATTCTTCCAATCCAAGAACATGGTACATCTCTCCATCTGTTCGTGTCATCTTTGATTTCTTTCATCAGTGTCTTATAGTTTTCTGAGTACAGGTTTTTACCTTCTTAGGTAGGCTTCTTACTAAGTATTTTATTCTTATTGTTGCAGTGGTGAATGGGGTTGTTTCTTTAATTTCTCTTTCTGATCTTTTGTTGTTAGTGTATAGGAATGCCAGAGATTTCTGTGCATTAATTTTGTATCCTGCAACCTTACCAAATTCATTTATTAGCTCTAGTAGTTTTCTGGTAGCATCTTTAGGATTCTCTGCCTATAGCATCATGTCATCTGCAAACAGTGACAGTTTTACTTCTTCTTTTCCAATTTATATTCCTTTTATTTCTTTTTCTCTCTGATTGCCATGGCTAGTACTTCCAAAACTATGTTGAATAATAGTGGTGAGAGTGGACATCCTTGTTGTTCCTGATCTTAGAGGAAATGCTTTCAGTTTTTCACCATTGAGAATGATGTTTCTTGTGGGTTTGTCATATATGGCCTTTATTATGTTGAGGTAGGTTCCCTCTATGCCCACTTTCTGGAGAGTTTTTTTCATAAATGGGTTTTGAATTTTGTCAAAAGCTTTTTCTGCATCTATTGAGATGATCATATGGTTTTTATTCTTCAATTTGTTAACGTGGTGTATCACATTGATTCATTTGCATATATTGAAGAATCCTTGCATCCCTGGGATAAATCCCATGTGATCATGGAGTATGATCCTTTTAATGTGCTGTTGGATTCTGTTTGCTAGTATTTTGTTGAGGATTTTTACATCTATATTCATCAGTGATATTGTTCGGTAATTTTCTTTTTTTGTAGTATCTTTGTCTGAGTTTAGTATCAGGGTGATGGTGGCTTCGTAGAATGAATTTGGGAGTGTTCCTTCCTCTGCAATTTTTTGGAAGAGTTTGAGAAGGATGGGTGTTAGCTGTTCTCTAAATGTCTGATAGAATTCACCTGTGAAGCCATCTGGTCCTGGACTTTTGTTTGTTGGAAGATTTTTAATCACAGTTTCAATTTCATTATGTGTGATTGGTCTGTTCATATTTTCTGTTTCTTCCTGCTTAAGTCATGGAAGGTTATACCTTTCTAAGAATTTGTCCATTTCTTCCAGGTTGTCCATTTTATTGGCATAGAGTTTCTTGTAATAGTCTCTTATGATGCTTTCTATTTCTGTGGTGTCTGTTGTAACTTCTCCTTTTTCACTTCTAACTTTATTGATTTGAGTCCTCTCCCTCTTTTCCTTGATGAGTCTGTCTATAGGTTTATGAATTTTGTTTATCTTCTCAAAGAACCAGCTTTTAGTTTTATTGATCTTTGCTATTGTTTTCTTTGTTTCTATTTCATTTATTTATGCTCTGATCTTTATGATTTCTTTCCTTCTCCTAACTTTGGGTTTTGTTTGTTCTTCTTTCTCTAGTTCCTTTAGGTGTAAAGTTAGATTGTTTATTTGAAATTTTTCTTGTTTCTTGAGGTAGGATTCTATTGCTCTAAACTTCCCTCTTAGAACTGCTTTTGCTGCATCCCATTGGTTTTGGATCATTGTGTTTTCATTGTCATTTGTCTCTAGGTATTTTTTGATTTCCTCTTTGATTTCTTCAGTGATCTCTTGGTTATTTAGTAATGTATTGTTTACCCTCCATGTGTTTATGTTTTTTACATTTTTTCCCTTGTAATTTATTTCTAATCTCATAGTGTTGTGGTCAGAAAAGATGCTTGATATGATTTCAATTTTCTTAAATTTACTGAGGCTTGATATGTGACCCAAGATGTGATCTATCCTGGAGAATGTTCCATGTGCACTTGAGAAGAAAGAGTAGTCTGCTGTTTTCGGATGGAATGTCCTATAAATATCAATTAAGTCCATCTTGTTTAATGTATCATTTAAAGCTTGTGTTTCCTTATTAATTTTCTGTCTGGATGGTCTCTCCATTGGTGAAAGTGAGGTGTTAAAGTCCCCCACTATTATTGTGTTACTGTCAATTTCCTCTTTTTTGCTGTTAGCATTTGCCTTATGTATTGAGGTGCTCCTATGTTGGGTGCATGTATATTTATAATCGTTATATCTTCTTCTTGGATTGATCCCTTGATCATTATGTAGTGTCCCTCCTTGTCTCTTGTAACATCCTTTATTTTAAAGTCTATTTTATTTGGTATGAGTATTGCTACTCCTGCTTTCCTTTTGTTTCCATTTGCATGGAATATCTTTTTCCATCCCCTCACTTTTAGTCTCTATGTATCCCTAGGTATGAAGTGAGTCTCTTTGAGACCGCATATAAATGGGTGTTGTTTTTGTATCCATTCAGCAAGCCTGTGTCTTTTGTTTGGAGCATTTAATCCATTCACACTTAAGGTAATTATCGATAGGTATGTTCCTGTGACGATTTTCTTAATTGTTGTGGGTTTGTTTTTGTAGGTCCTTTTCTTCTCTTGTGTTTCCCCCTTAGAGAAGTTCCATTAGCATTTGTTGTAGAGCTGGTTTGGTGGTGCTGGATTCTCTTAGCTTTTGCTTGTCTGTAAAGCTTTTGATTTCTCCGTTGAAGCTGAATGAGATCCTTGCCAGGTAGAGTAATCTTGGTTGTAGGTCCTTCCATTTCATCACTTTAAATATATCATGCCACACCCTTCTGGCTTTCAGAGTTTCTGCTGAGAGATCCATTATGGGAGTTCCCTTGTATGTTATTTGTTCCCTTGTATGTTATTTGTTGTATTTCCCTTGTTGCTTTGAATAATTTTTCTTTGTCTTTAATTTTTGTCAATTTGATTACTATGTGTCTTGACATGTTTCTCCTGTGTTTATCCTGCCTGAGACTCTCTGCACTTCCTGGACTTGGGTGGCTATTTCCTTTCCCATGTAGAGGAAGTTTTAACTATAATCTCTTCAAATATTTTCTCGGGTCCTTTCTCTCTGTCTTTTCCTTCTGGGACCCCTATAATGCTAATGTTGGTGTGTTTAATGTTGTCCCAGAGGTCTTTTAGGCTCTCTTCATTTCTTTTCATTCTTTTTTCTTTATTCTCTTCCATGGCAGTGAATTTCCCATTCTGTCTTCCAGGTCACTTATCCATTCTTCTGCTTCAGTTATTCTGCTATTAATTCCTTCTAGTGTATTTTTCTTTTCAGGTATTGTATTGTTCATATCTTTTTTTTGTCCTTTAATTCTTGTAGGTGTTTCTTCTTTAATTCTTCTAGGTCTTTGTTAAACATTTCTTGCATGTTCTTGATCGTTGCCTCCATTTTTTTTTCCAAGGTCCTGGATTGTCTTCACTATCATTATTCTGAATTCTTTTTCTGGAAGGTTGCCTATCTCCACTTCATTTAGTTGTTTTTCTGGGGTTTTATCTTGTTCCTTCATCTGGTACATATTCCTCTGCCTTTTCATTTTGTCTGTCTCTCTGTGAATGTGGTTTTCATTCCACAGGCTGCAGAATTGTATTTCTTCTTGCTTCTGCTGTCCGCCCTCTGGTGGAGGATGAGGCTCTAAGAGGCTTGTGCAAGCTTCCTGATGGGAGGGACTGGTGGTGGGTAGAGCTGGCTGTTGCTGTGGTGGGCAGAGCTTAGTAAAGCTTTAATCGGCTTGTCTGCTGATAGTTGGGGCTGGGTTCCCGCCCTGTTGGTTGTTTGGCCTGAGGCAACCCAGCACTGTAGCCTCCTCAGCTCTTTGGTGGGGCTAATAGAGGACTCTGGGAAGGCTCATGCCAAGGGCGTACTTCCCAGAACTCCTGCTGTCAGTGTTCTTGTCCCCATGTTGAGCCACAGCCACCCCCACCTCTACAGGAGACCCTCCAACACTAGCAGGTAGGTCTGGTTCAGTCTCCCCTGGGGTAACTGCTCCTTCCCCATGGTCCCGATGCGCACACTACTTTGTGTGTGCCCTGCAAGAGTGGAGTCTCTGTTTTCCCCAGTCCTGTCAAAGTCCTGCAGTCAAATCCCACTAGCCTTCAAAGTCTGATTCTCTGGGAATACCTCCTCCTGTTGCCCGACCCCCAGGTTGGGAAGCCTGACGTGGCACTCAGAACCTTCACTCCAGTGGGTGGACTTCTGTGGTATAATTGTTCTCCAGTTTGTGAGTAACCCACCCAGCAGTTATGGGATTTGATTTTATTGTGATTGCGTCACTCCTACAGTCTCATTGCGGTTTCTTCTTTGTCTTTGGATGTGCGGTATATTTTTGGTGATTTCCAGTGTCTTCCTGTTGATGATTGTTCAGCAGTTAGTTGTGATTCTGGTATTCTTGCAAAAGGAATCACTCCTTTGGTTTTAAACCGTTCACCCTATTCTGCGGTCCCTCACATTTCTTCACTATTTGGAACTCAGTCTGTGTCAATCAAACAGCACTTTCATTTACTTTTCCTTCTTCCCCTTTTTATGTTCTCTTTCATTTTTCTTCCCTCCTTCCAAATACTCTTCCTTTTATCTCTCTTTCCTAAATGCTTTCCCCTCTTTATTCCTTGTCTATACTCCTTGCCTTTTTTGATCACTTACCGAGTGCTGAGTGCACTGCACAGGCCCAGTCTGCGCCACCCTCATCTCTGCCAGGGATGCTGCAGCCCCTCCAGAAGGACTGCACTTTCTTTCTTAGTCCCTACTATCCATTCTCCACACCTGCGGATCTTTTCAAAACAAATCAGGTCACGTCACTCACCTGTCTAAACCTCCTATTTAGCATCTCAGGATCTAAAAATGACCCCCCATGCAGCCCGTGGCAGTGGTTTCAGCCCACCTCTATGCACTCTGGCTCACTCTGCTCCACTCAGGCTCCTGGAACCTGAACACTGCCCTGTACAGTTCCAAATCCCTCCACATGGTAGACCAGGCAGTGTACAGAGGTTGCGTCCAAAACACATCTTACTCAACTCAGGGGCTCTGTCCTTGATCTCTGCCTGAAATATTCTTTCTCCCAGACCTTGA
Organism: Mesoplodon bidens; assembly: GCF_964165515.1. Classification (NCBI taxonomy): domain Eukaryota; kingdom Metazoa; phylum Chordata; class Mammalia; order Artiodactyla; family Ziphiidae; genus Mesoplodon; species Mesoplodon bidens. Next base: position 66,070,052 of record NC_138166.1, on the reverse strand, counting down.
CATAGCAAGCTCTCTCTCACCCTTTGATTTCCAATAGTCACCTAGCTGTCTACACTCTCCTCCCCAAGTCTTCCCTGTTATTCTTTGCCACCTCAACTACTTTTTTTTCATGGCACTTGTTATAAACTGTAATTACCTATTTTGTTTTATCTGTTTCCCTCAATTAGAATGGATGCTCTGATAAGTCAGAGCCCTGGTCTTGTTCTCCACTTTATAGGCCTAGACATCTTCCTGGTAGACAATAGGTACTCAATTACTACTGTTGATTGAATGAATAAAACACCATTTCTGCCACCGAAGAGGTCATAGTCTAGGGGAAAAACAACATAAGTCGATGCACAACATTGTTGTAAATGCTACTGGGATACACCTACTCAGGGCGGTGTAGCTTCTGAGGACATTCCAGACAACTCCATTGAGGAAGTTGGAGGTGGTGTCAGAGATGGATATGCTGATTATTCCTTTTGTCAACGTATGAATTTGAGGATTGGCAACCTTTTTTTTTTTTAATTTTGTGCATTTTAGAACAATTGGCTAATTCCCCTTTATTTTTGAAGTTTAGTAACTTTAAAATAGAGTTTTCCTGTTTTGTTTTACTTTTGTTTAATACATGTGCAGAATGACTCCCTTAGTTATGGTAGGAATATCTCAAACTGGCTTAAGGAAAGAGGAGAATTTATTGGATGACCCAAAGGATTTTCAGTGGAAGGGTTTAGCAAATAAACCATAAGGTTAGGGAAATAGCTTTGCTCCAGGAACACATGGGACCAGCCGCTCAAACGCTGTCAGGGCTACCAGTGCCTCTCCTCTCTGTTTTCCCTTGCATTTTGGCTTGCTTTCCTTTTTTCTTTTTTTGTTTTTTTTTTCTTGCAGATTCACTTTCAGGTAGTTCCTACACTCATACCTCGTGGGTACTGTCAGCATAGTTGGGCCAGTTTTTCCCTTTTTGTGTGATAAGTCTCAGGGAAGGACTCTGGTTGGTCCAGTTTGTGTCACGTGTCCCTTAGGTGTGGTCCAGTCAACTAGTGCCAAGGGTGAGATCTTGTAAGAACATGGAAACTCCTATGGGAAATATGTGATTAAACGTAGGAGCTGAACGATTAAAAAAGGACAAAATAATGCCATTTGCAGCAAAATGGATGCAACTAGAGATTATCAAACTAAGTGAAGTAAGCCAGAAAGACAAAGGCAAATACCATATGATATCACTTATACATGTGGAATCTAAAATATGACACAAATGAACCTATCTATGAAACAGAAACAGAATCACAGACATAGAGAACAGACAGGTGTTTGCCAAGGGGGAGGGGGTTGGGGGAGGGATGGAGTGGGAGGTTGGGGTTAGCAGATGTAAGCTTCTATATATAGAATGGATAAACAACAAGGTCCTACTGTACAGCACAGAGAACTATATTCAATATCCTATCATAAATAGAAAAAAATATTTAAGAAAAGGAAAAAAATGTAGGAGCTGAAGTCATAGAAAGAGAGTTGCTATTCCCAGGAAAGGGAAGATACGACTGGGAGAAAAAGAGAGTGGTTTTGTCACTTAAGTAAAAAGTCTTTACTGTGCTATTTTTAAAAATTCTCCATGGGCACCTCTGTGTAAGTGGAAACCAACGAGCAAAATATCCTCTTACAGAGTTGAAAATGGTTTTAGGAGATTTGGAAAACATGAGAGTTTTCAGTCCTTTTACAGAGAATATATTTAAAGTACAGTTTTGTTCTGCCCCCAAGAGCCCAGTTTGGTGGTCTGGAGTGGATCTGTTTCTCTGTTATAGTAGAGCCAACATTTTTTATGTTTTCTACAAACTGACTTTCCTTTCTGACCTGTTCCCTTTCCTGCTTGCAGATTGTGCTTGAGAACAGTAGCCGAGAAGATAAGCATGAATGTCCCTTTGGCCGCAGTAGTATAGAGCTGACCAAGATGCTGTGTGAGATCTTGAAAGTGGGCGAGCTGCGTAAGTACACATATTTCCCACAGGGTGTGAGGCTTGGCAGAGACCCAGCTTCCAAGGTAGTGCCCTGACCTACATGCAGGGTTCCCAAGGTGCTGACAGCTAAGCAGGAGCACCCCCATGGACCGAACATTCTTTGGCTCAGGTTTCCAGTGTATGTATTTCTTCATGTCTGCCCTGGGAATAAATGTTATTAAATCTACAGGGATAGAAAAATGTGCAGGTATTGTGACTGAATTTCAAATATTATAAAAATGAGTGTATATTAAGAAATGAGTGTATATTACTCTGTTTAGGAAAAAGATCTATGGATTTCCTTTTAAAAATTCCAGTTTTTATGCTACCAGTAGATCATTTTCTTTTCTTTCTTTTTTTTGAATTTTATTTTATTTATTTTTTTATACAGCAGATTCTTATTAGTCATCAATTTTATACACATCAGTGTATACATGTCAATCCCAATCTCCCAATTCTTCACACCACCACCCCCACGGCCCCACCACTTTCCCCGCTTGGTGTCCATACGTTTGTTCTCTACATCTGTGTCTCAATTTCTGCCCTGCAAACCGGTTCATCTGTACCATTTTTCTAGGTTCCATATACATGTGTTAATATACGATATTTGTTTTTCTCTTTCTGACTTACTTCACTCTGTATGACAGTCTCTAGATCCATCCACATCTCAACAAATGACCCAATATCGTTCCTTTTTATGGCTGAGTAATATTCCATTGTATATATGTACCACATCTTCTTTATCCATTCGTCTGTCGATGGGCATTTAGGTTGCTTCCATGACCTGGCTATTGTAAACAGTGCTGCAATGAACATTGGGGTGCATGTGTCTTCTTGAATAATGGTTTTCTCTGGGTATATGCCCAGTAGCAGATCATATGGTAATTCTATTTTTAGTTTTTTAAGGAACCTCCAAACTGTTCTCCATAGTGGCTGAATCAATTTACATTCCCACCAACAGTGCAAGAGGGTTCCCTTTTCTTCACACCCACTCCAGCATTTGTTGTTTGTAGATTTTCTGATGATGCCCATTCTAACTGGTGTGAGATGATACCTCATTGTAGTTTTGATTTGCATTTCTCTAATAATTAGTGATGTAGAGCATCTTTTCATGTGCTTCTTGGCCATCTGTGTGTCTTCTTTGGAGAAATGTCTATTTAGATCTTCTGCCCATTTTTGGATTGGGTTGTTTGTTTTTTTTATGTAGAGCTGCATGAGCTATTTGTATATTTTGGAGATTAATCCTTTGTCCGTTGATTCGTTTGCAAATATTTTCTCCCATTCTGAGGGTTGTCTTTTGGTCTTGTTTATGGTTTCCTTTGCTGTGCAAAAGCTTTGAAGTTTCATTAGGTCCCAATTGTTTATTTTTGTTTTTATTTCCATTACTCTAGGAGGTGGATCACAAAAGATCTTGCTATGATTTATGTCATAGAGTGTTCTGCCTATGTTTTCCTCTAAGAGTTTTATAGTGTCCAGTCTTCCATTTAGGTCTCGAATCCATTTTGAGTTTATTTTTGTGTATGGTGTTAGGGAGTGTTCTAATTTCATTTTTACATGTAGCTATCCAGTTTTCCCAGCACCACTTATTGAAGAGACTGTCTTTTCTCCATTGTATATCCTTGCCTCCTTTGTCATAGATTAGTTGACCATTGGTGTGTGGGTTTATCTCTGGGCTTTCTATCTTGTTCCATTGATCTATGTTTCTGTTTTTTGTGCCAGTACCATATTGTCTTGATTACTGTAGCTTTGTAATATAGTCTGAAGTCAGGGAGCCTGATTCCTCCAGCTCCGTTTTTTTCCCTCAAGACTTCTTTGGCTATTTGGGGTCTTTTGTGTCTCCATACAAATTTTAAGATTTTTTTGTTCTAGTTCCGTAAAAAATGCCATTGGTAATTTGATAGGGATTGCATTCAATCTGTAGATTGCTTTGGGTAGTATAGTCATTTTCACAATATTGATTCTTCCAATCCAAGTACATGGTATATATCTCCATCTGTTGGTATCATCTTCAATTTCTTTCATCAGTGTCTTATAGTTTTCTGCATACAGGTCTTTTGTCTCCCTAGGTAGGTTTATTCCTAGGTATTTTATTCTTTTTTGTTGCAATGGTAAATGAGAGTGTTTCCTTAATTTCTCTTTCAGATTTTTCATCATTTGTGTATAGGAATGCAGGAGATTTCTGTGACTTAATTTTGTATCCTGCAAGTTTACCAAATTCATTGATAAGCTCTAGTAGTTTTCTGGTGGCATCTTTAGGATTCTCTATGTATAGTATCATGTCATCTGCAAACAGTGACAGTTTTACTGTTCTTTTCCAATTTGTATTTCTTTTTCTTCTCTGAGTGCCGTAGCTAGGACTTCCAAAACTATGTTGAATAATAGTGGTGAGAGTGGATATCCTTGTCCCTTTCCTAATCTTAGAGGAAATGCTTTCAGTTTTTCAGCATTGAGAATGATGTTTGCTGTGGGTTTGTCGTATATGGCCTTTATTATGTTGAGGTAGGTTCCCTGTATCCCCACTTTCTGGAGAGTTTTTATCATAAATTGGTGTTGAACTTTGTCAAAAACTTTTTCTGCATCTACTGAGATGATCATATGTTTTTTATTCTTCAATTTGTTAATATGGTGTATCACATTGATTCACTTGCGTATATTGAAGAATCCTTGCATCCCTGGGATAAATCTCACTTGATCATTGTGTATGATCCTTTTAATGTGTTGTTGGATTCTGTTTGCTAGTATTTTGTTGAGGGTCTTTACATCTATATTCATCAGTGATATTGTTCGTTAATTATCTTTTTTTGTGGTATCTTTGTCTGGTTTTGGTATCAGGGTGATGGTGGCCTCATAGAATGAGTTTGGGAGTGTTCCTTCCTCTGTGATTTTTTGGAAGAGTTTGGGAAGGATGGGTGTTATCTCTTTTCTAAGTGTTTTGTAGAATTCACCTGTGAAGCCATCTGGTCCTGGGCTTTTGTTTGTTGGAAGATTTTTAATCACAGTTTCAATTCCATTACTTGTGATTGGTCTGTTCATATTTTCTGTTTCTTCCTGGTTCAGTCTTGGAAGGTTATACCTTTCTAAGAATTTTTCCATTTCTTCCAGGTTTTCCATTTTATTGGCATACAGTTGCTTGTAGTAGTGCCTTAGGATGCTTTGTATTTCTGCGGTGTTTGTTGTAACTTCTCCTTTTTCACTTCTAATTTTATTGATTTGAGTCCTCTCCCTTTCTTTCTTGATGAGTCTGACTAATGGTTTATCAATTTTGTTTATCTTCTCCAAGAACCAACTTTTAGTTTTATTGATCTTTGCTATTGTTTTCTTTGTTTCCAATTCATTTATTTCTGCTCTGATCTTTATGATTTCTTTCCTTCTGCTAACTTTGGGGTTTGTTTGTTCTTCTTTCTCTAGTTCCTTTAGGTATAAATTTAGATTGTTTATTTGAGATTTTTCTTGTTTCTTGATGTAGGCTTGTATAGCTATAAACTTCCCTCTTAGAACCGCTTTTCCTGCACCCCATGGGTTTTGGATTATGATGCTTTCATTGTCATTTGTATTGTTCATCTCTGTTTGTTCTTTAAGCCTTCTAAGTCTTTGTTAAACATTTCTTGCATGTTCTCAATCTCTGCCTCCATTCTTTTTCCGAGGTCCTGGATCATCTTCACTATCATTATTCTGAATTCTTTTTCTGGAAGGTTGCCTATCTCCACTTCATTTAGTTGTTTTTCTGGGGTTTTATCTTGTTCCTTCATCTGGTACATAGCCCTCTGCCTTGTCATCTTCTCTATCTTTCTGTGAATGTGCTTTTTGTTCCACAGGCTGCAGGATTGTAGTTCTTCTTGCTTCTGCTGTTTGCCCTCTGGTGGATGATGCTATCTAAGAGGCTTGTGCAAGCTTCCTGATGGGAGGGACTGGTGGTGGGTAAAGCTGACTGTTGGTCTGGTGGGCAGAGCTCAGTAAAACTTTAATCCACTTGACTGCTGATGGGGGGTGCTGGGTTCCCTCCCTGTTGGTTGTTTGGCCTGAGGCAACCCAACACTGGAGCCTACCTGGGCTCTTTGGGGGTGCTAATGGCTGACTCTGGGAGGCCTCATGCCAAGGAGTACTTCCCAGAGCTTCGGCTGCTGTGTCCTTGTCCTCACGGTGAGCCACAGCCACCCCCCCACCTCTGCCAGAGGCCTTCCAACACTAGCAGGTAGGTCTGGATCAGTCTCCCCTGGGGTCACTGCTCCTTCCCCTTGGTCCCGATGTGCACACTATTTTGTGTATGCCCTCCAAGAGTGGAGTCTCTGTTTCCCCCAGTCCTGTTGAAGTCCTGCAATCAAATCCTGCTAGCCTTCCAAGTCTGATTCTCTAGGAATTCCTCCTCCCGTTGCCAGACCCCCAGGTTGGGAAGCCTGACATGGGGCTCAGAACCTTCACTCCAGTGGGTGGACTTCTGTGGTATAAGTGTTCTCCAGTCTGTGAGTCACCCACCCAGCGGTTATGGGATTTGATTTTACTGTGATTGTGCCCCTCCTACCATCTCATTGTGGCTTCTCCTTTGTCTTTGGATGTGGGGTATCTTTTTTGGTGAGTTCCAGTGTCTTCCTTTCGATGATTGTCCAGCAGCTAGTTGTGATTCTGGTGTTCTCGCAAGAGGGAGTGAGAGCACATCCTTCTACTCTGCCATCTTGGTTCTGATAAAGCTAATTCTTTTTTCTTTTTTTTGAAACTTTTTTATGTAAAGAAAAATTGCATACCTTAATGAAATCCTCTTGCTTCCAGTATTTTACTTGTTTAGAATGCTTTCTCTATGAAAGAAGGAATTATTGAAGGAAGTGGGTAGATGATCATGAAAAATGTGGTCAGAGATATGCTTATTGCTCTTTTTCTTCCTTATATTACAAAATTTAGGAGAGGATACCTAGAAATAGAGAGCCTGGTAATTTTCTTGCTTTTGGCTCACTGGCTTAATTTGGCTTTAACTTGTTAAGGCAAATATGATTAAACCTGGCCTGCAATCATTGTCAGCATTCAGTCTTCCTATAGTGGGTAAATTCCATTCCCTCCACCAGCTATAGAGCTGACACACAGATAAATCTTTCCTTGTAGGCTTAATAACATGGGCACCAGAGAAGGCTGTTTATACCAGAGAAATATCAAATGTTTGCTGTTATTGTGAAAGCATAAATATTTAGTCACCTGCTTGAGAGCTTAAAATAATGGTCTGAAATGATTAGTGGGAAAGAATCTAAAGATTAAATTGGAAAGGGGGTTATGTGTTATTTACAGTGTAGAACTGACTACACACACTGCTAAGGTAAATTTTAAAATTTAAAAGTTAATAAGGACAAAGCTAAGAGTTTGAGCTGTTTGACCAAGATGTTATCATCCTCCCATGTAAGGGGGGTGGGGAAAAGAAGTTGAAGTGGACGTGGAACTGCCATGGAAGTCTGTTACTAGTGAGCCCAAATTAGGGCATTTTTGCATTAGGAGTAGCAGCCTGACCTGAGAGATTTCTGTTCTCGGGTTCACTTATCACCAATGTTAACATTTCAGTTTATCTGTGTGCTTGAAGTGAGTTATTCTTCCTACTCCTCATTCGAGTAACTTGTGGAGATTTATATCCACTATGTCGCTTACTGTGTATTCTGCTGAAGGATTAAAGTCCTGAATCAAACAAATTCTCCTGAATTCCTCAGTCTGATAACCATGCCTATTTTGCATTCATTTCAATTTGATGCGGGAAACTGTAGAAAGTCACTTGCTTAAAAGCACTGCAAGACCATCCAAGATTTTGAGAAACTGGAGAAGAAGCAGAGTCATGCTGTGCTTGGCTGGTACTCCTTGTGTCCAGGTTATTGCCCTGCAATGTCCTTTTCTTACCCTGCTTTCATTTTCATCTTCCCCAGTGGCCTGCTTTGGCTATTAGCTCTCATCTTGATGGCAGTAGAAGGTATACTCTTGTGTGCTTTGACGGCCATACCCAGCTTTCTGCTCTTCTCCTTTGCCTAACGGACATGTTAAAAGTTAGCGCAGAACAGAGATATGGTGAACTAGAAGGAGAATACTGGGGACAAGGGGCAGCTTGGTTCCACCTCTGCCACTTATGACTTTTGTGTCCTTGGGTAATGTACTCATAAATTTCACTGTGCACTTATATTCCTACATTTCCCCAGAAGTAGATTGAGGTGATGATTTGAGTAGTGATGATTTGAGTAGGTGATGATTTGAGTAGTTGCATTCATTTTGTCTCTATCACAAGTAACGTTGGTGGCTGAAATTGCAGTGATAGGCGTGAGAGGAGTATCCTGGGAATAGACAGTATTCAACCTAGGGAAACTAACTTGGACAAGATAGCCAAATTTCAGGCTGTGTGTGTGCAAGGTAAACATGGATCTGATCTGGACTCTCCTCCTTGTCAATGGGGCCCCATCTGGTGGGCAGATGGGAACCTTGGTGGCAGGAATCTGAGCAGACAGTGCTGCTCAGGTGGACGTCACTCTGTGCTTTGGGGGAGAGAACTGGTACAGAGTAGGGGCTGACTTCTAGCTGGTGTAGAGCAGCCTTCCCAGGCTTTTGAAGACCTGGTAGTCAAGCCAAGAGCCAGGATAGAATCCCATTTGTATGGGCTGAGGTAACAGAGTGGGGATGAAAGCAAATACCTTTGGGATCTCTGGAGGTGCCCCAGATGCTGTTCTTGCACTATGTATTATTCCAGAAGGTGAGAACCTTCTGTTGCAGAGAAGGATTTCAACATTCTGCCACAGTTTGCTTAGCACCTGGTCAGGTCTGGTCTCTGCAGTGAGGTTGGGCTTGGACAGCTGGGACCTGACATACTCATGGCAGGCTTCCTTAATCTAAGATGACAAATGCATTTATTCATTTGTTTAATAAAAATTTACAGATTACTTACAATGTACCAGGGACTATACTGGACACGGCAGGTGCAGAGGTGAACCAGATACAGTCTCTGTCCCCAAGAGTCAGTTTTCCATTTGGGAAAGTGTAAGAATGAGGTGGGACTAATATTTTTTCCTATTGGCTATAAATGTGTGTATAAATATTATATATATATTTATATATTATCTATCTATCTGTCTACCCATTATCTGTTCTAAAGCATATTTTTTTCCAATATTTTGATAGTTTGAGATTTCAGGTTGACCTGTGTTCGCCCTCTACTGACTGAAAAGGCCATTCTTGACATTTTGCAAGGCCTACCAAAGACTCCCACATTTCTAAAATCTACAGATTCAGAAATGCCCAAATTAGTTGCTTTCTGCTCATAAAATATTAAAGGATTGCTACATTCTGATTGAGTGCTAGACATCAGATGATAAAACACCCTGTAGTAAGAGGAAAATTGCTTTTTAATGGTTGCCTTTTGTTCATTGCCATATTAAATAAGTTACTAATAGGAAAAGTAAATCTGAGCAAACCCTTATGTTGGAGCAGATATCTGTTTTTCTTCTGAGGAAAATTAGGTTCACACCCAGATCCATCTTCCTTTGGTTTGTGTGTGTTTGCTTTTCTCAGTTCCTAAATTCATGGTTTTTCTCAGGTTCATGTTAATAATTGACCTGGAACATCATGGTCACATTACATCTGTAAGGAAGTACTGAGACCAAAGAAGTACCCAACTAAAATTCTAACTGATTTTTCTACAAAAGTGGAAAGATTCAATTTTCTAGAAATGTTTTGTCTTTCAATTTAACTTAAGGTCTTTTGAGGAAACCCACTTCTGAAATACCAATTATATTTTGGTGTCTAAAGCAAACATATAATGTTCAGTTAAATTACTACTACCAAATATTTATGCACAGATTTTTTCTTTTTAGATTACTTTTTAAAAAGTGCTATTTTTCTGCATCCCAATTATTGGCATTGTAAGATGCAGATGTTTAATAGTGTGGTCTAAAAAGCAATGCCTACTTATATACTCAGAGCACTTTATCAAGGTTATTTAATTGAAGTCTGTAACACCCCCAGGAGTTAAACAAGGTCAATAGCATCTATGTTTATTAATGAAGAGAAGACTTGTACTTACTGCATATTGTCTAGGGTCACTGAGCTCAAATTGGTGTTCAGGTTGCCCAAAGAAGGGTGCAGAAAGAGGCACGAACGTCGAGTGTTTGCATTTTGGCATCTGAATGACTCATTTGAATCACAGCTCAGCTGTTAATCGGATGCCTTGGGCATGCTTCTTCTCTGTTCTGAGCTTCTGGTTCCTTATCCATAAAATAAAGATAATATCTGCTGCACATATTTCCTGAGAGGGTTAAATGAGATAATGGATGTTGCTTTAGTTGGAAGAGGGATAGTTTTTTGGCAAGTGGTAGGATCTTACTTTCTAGAAAGAACCTGCAGGTTAAGCGAGGGAGGGAGAATGCCCTGGTTTCAGTGACAGCTGGAACCAGGACCTGGAACAGCGTCCCTTGTTTCTTCACTCTCTACATTATGACTAAATTTTTTCTTTTAACCTGCTTTCTTCATGAGGCTCATTTGAGAGCAAGGCACTTGTGTTCTTAGTTTCAATTTTAAAAATCACAAAGAAGAATACTGTTGACCTGGATGTAGTCACATATCCCCATGGCCTGGGTTGTAGAATTGTCAGCCCCACTTAGAAGAACAAGATTAATTAGAGGAGCAAGCTTTCAAAAGAAGAGGTATGCTTGTGAGTGTGGGGTGGGTGAGGGTCGGGGGAAGCAGGAAGTAGTTTCCTTACCGAAGAAGGGAGGCGTAACACAGATAAATCGATAGACTCGTTCCAGCTATGAAGTCTGCATGAAGAAACCCTGCTCCTAACAGGAGCTAAAAATGTTACTGTTGTTTTTGTTATTGTAGTACTGTCTCCAAAGCAATAATAAATCATTGAGGGAGGTAATAAAAACTTGATTTCTGATATAAATAAGTTAATTACTTATCTTTTGAGTATGTAACACCTCATTCAGTTACATTCCAGTTACAGTCAGAACTAGGATATTCCTTTTTGTCTCTCACTCATTCATTCAATAACTAGGACTCCTCCTCTATGAGTCAGGATCTAATCCCTGATGACAAGGACTTAGAACACACACTCCATCCTCAGGCAGTTCACATGCTGACTGGAGAGTCTTTCACATAAACAAATAATTATAAAACATCTTACTATTTGTAAGTTACATTTAAATTATGTTAATGTCACTAGGAGGCAGTGTTCAGGTGTTTTTGTTCATGGGGAGCCAGGCGGGCTGAGGAAGTGATGTGACATGTTCCAAGAAGAGATATTTGAGTGTGTGGAGTCACAAAGATGAGGAGAAGAATAACCAGGCAGGCCCGTGTGTGTGTATGGTGCGTAGCAGCTGTTGAAAATGCTGGGCAGGGAGAACTGTAGGTGAAAGTAACCCCGAGGTTCAGAGAATTCTACAGTCCACCCTTCGTATCTCTGTGTTCTGCGTCTTCGGATTCAGCCAGTCCTGGAACCAACCCCCTGCAGATACTGAGGGATGGTACTTTAGTGTGGCTAAAGCAGAAGGCTCAAGGGAACCGGCAAATGGAGGAGATGCTGGAAGAAGAGGCAAGGGTCCAGATAGAAGGATTTGCAGTGCAGAGGAGTTGGGATTTCACCAGGCAGTGGGAACCAATAGAAGAATTTTAATGACAAAAAGGAATGTTGCAGTCCTGGGCATAAAATTCTAAAATTGGATTACATTTTCTGGGTGTGACAAGAACTTGCAAGTATGATCATGTGCAGTACCAGGACCAGGGAGAAGCCTACCTTACTCTAGCCCTGATGTAATAATAATCAGCTGGGGGTCCGTTAGGAGGCTTTCAGCTTCAAGTACGCAAAATCCCAACTCAAAATGGCCAATGTAAGAGGAATATTTATTGAGTGTCACAGTTTCACAGTTGAGTAGGTCCTGGGGTTATCTGTTCTGTGATGTCACCAACGACCCACGTGCTTTCCATCTTTTGGTTCTGCCATTCTTAGTGTACCAAATTTGTCCTCATTGCTGGTAATAAAATGGCGGCTGCCATCACAAGGTCCAGGTGGACAAGAGGCTTTCTCTTCCAGTGAGTCTCTTTTAGGTGTGTGAAAATGTTTCCAAAAGCCCTTCAGACGAAATAGGGCGTATTAGGGTGGCATGGCTGTAGACCCAAAAGCCCTTCAGCAAACTTTCTCTCGTTATCACTGACTAACACTATGGCCTGTGCCTAACTCAGTCATTGAGAGGGGACTGGAACCTTCTGAGGGTCAGACCAGTCATTAGCTTCTCCCAAGATTGAAACCAGCCTTCCTTGAGAGGCCATAGGATGGTAGGTAGCTGAAGAAAATTGGGGTTCTGTTAAGATAAGGAAAAACTACTTGAAACCCTTAATTGTGTCCCTTTACCCAGAAGAGTATTTTCTGCAGTTTCCTTACTGCTGCAAAAAGCCATAAGAAATTGAAGTCAGATTACAGCCCTCTGTCATTTTGCTTTTATTGGGAGTTGGGGAAATTCACTGTATTTTTTTAAGTAGCAGTATCAAAGTTTGCAGAAAAATGGAAATTGAAGTTTGATTATAACGTATTTCATTTTTCATCACTACGCTACTAGGGCTCCACTACCTTACTTTCCTTTTAGCAAATGGATATTTCCACATCCTCAATTATGCTTTTGCGTGTGGGTTATTCTCAGGTGTGTTCTGAAGGGCAGAATGGACATACATTTGTGATCGAAGCCTTCATATTTCTCTGAAACAATTTTGCCAACTTCACCTATATGGCCATACATAATTAGATTAAAATTTAGTAACTACTTGTCTTTAAAAAAACAAGAATGAAATCTATATCACACACTATGAAAATGTTCGGCATTTCCTTACTTTGTCTTTCAGTGGAAATATTTATTCTAACACACCAGTGGTGCTGAGTGAAAGCACCTTGTATAATTCATCACCCAGACACCTCTGCTTTAGCAAGTAAAAATAACACAGATGAGCAATCTGAAGGACTCTTTGGAGTGCACAGCAATTAGAATAGACACTTAACTCTGGGACATTGATGTTTTCCTACTTTGAGAAGTACCATCCATCACTTTCATTCTTAGAACATCCTGGCTAAAGAAAACTCAAGAAAATTAGCTTTTAACAATTAAACCTCTTAAGGACATTTTTTCCTCCTAATGCTAGCTTGTACCTATGCTCCTTGGAAAGTTGAAGCCTCTCATCTTGACTTTTTTTTTTTTTAACAGATCTTTATTGGAGTATAATTGCTTCACAATACTGTGTTAGCTTCTGTTGTACAACAAAGTGAATCAGCCATATGCATACATATATCCCCATATCCCCTCCCTCTTGCGTCTCCCTCCCATCCTCCCTATCCCACCTCTCTAGGTCATAGCAAAGCAAATATCCCTGTGCTATGCTGCTGCTTCCCACTAGCTAACTATTTTACGTCCGGTAGTATATATATGGCGATGCTACTCTCACTTTGCCCCAGCTTCCCCCTCCTCCCCCCCAACCCCCCACGTCCTCAAGTCCATTCTCTATGCCTACATCTTTATTCCTGCCCTGCCACTAGGTTCATCAGTACGTTTTTTTGTGGGGTTTTTTTGTTTGTTTTTAGATTCCATATATATATGTGCTACCATACAGTATTTGTTTTTCTCTTCTGACTTACTTCACTCTGTATGATAGACTCTAGGTCCATCCACCTCACTACAAATAACTCAATTTTGTATCTTTCTGAGTAATATTCCATTGTATATATGTGCCACATCTGCTTTATCCATTCATCTGTCAATGGACATTTAGGCTAGGACATTTAGGCCACACGCCCCCCCACCCCCACCCCCCACACACATTTAGGTATCCATGTCCTGGCTGTTGTAAATAGTGCTGCAGTGAACACTGTGGTACATGTCTCTTTTTGAATTATGGCTTTCTCACAGTATATGTCCAGTAGTGGGATTGCTGGGTCATATGGTAGTTCTATTTTTAGTTTTTTAAGGAACCTCCATACTGTTCTCCATAGTGGTTGCATCAATTTACATTCCTACCAACAGTGCAGGAGGGTTCCTTTTTCACCACACCCTTTCCAACATTTATTGTTTCCAGATTTTTTTTTTTTTGTGGTACGCGGGCCTCTCACTGCTGTGGCCTTTCCCGCTGCGGAGCACAGGCTCCGGACGCGCAGGCCCAGCAGCCATGGCTCACGGGCCCAGCCACTCCACGGCATGTGGGATCCTCCCGGACCGGGGCACGAACCCGTGTCCCCTGCATCGTCAGGCGGACCCTCAACCACTGTGCCACCAGGGAAGCCCCCCAGATTTTTTGATAATGGCCATTCTGACCGGTGTGAGGTGATACCTCATTGTAGTTTTGATTTGCATTTCTCTAATAATTAGTGATGTTGAGCATCTTTTCATGTGCCTCTTGGCCATCTGTATGTCTTCTCTGGTGAAATGTCTATTTAGGTCTTCTACCCATTTTTTAACTGAATTGTTTGTTTTTTTGATATTGAGCTCCAGGAGCTGTTAGTATATTTTGGAGGTTAATCCTTTGTCCGTTGATTCGTTTGCAAATATTTTCTCCCATTCTGAGGGTTGTCATTTCATCTTGTTTATGGTTTCCTTTGCTGTGCAAAAGCTTTAAGTTTCATTAGGTCCCATTTCTTTATTTTTGTTTTTATTACCATTTCTCTAGGAGGTGGGTCAAAAAGGATCTTGCTGTGATTTATGTCATAGAGTGTTCTGCCTATGTTTTCCTCTAAGAGTTTTATAGCGTCTGGCCTTACATTTAGGTCTTTAATCCATTTGGAGTTTATTTTTGTGTATAGTGTCAGGGAGTGTTCTAATTTCATTCTTTTACATGTAGCTGTCCAGTTTTCCCAACACTACTTATTGAAGAGACTGTCTTTTCTCCATTGTATGTTCTTGCCTCCTTTGTCATAAATTAGGTGACCATATGTGAGTGGGTTTATCTCTGGTCTTTCTATCCTGTACCATTGATCTATATTTCTGTTTTTGTGCCAGTACCATACTGTCTTGATTACTGTAGCTTTATAGTATAGTTTGAAGTATAGTTTGATTCCTCTGGCCCCATTTTTCTTTCTCAAGATTGCTTTGGCTATTTGGGGTCTTTTGTGTTTCCATACAAATAGTAAACTTTTTTGTTCTAATTAAGTTAAGAATGCCATTGGTAGTTTGATAGGGATTGCATTGAATCTGTAGATTGCTTTGGGTAATATAGTCATTTTCACTATATTGATTCTTCCAATCCAAGAACATGGTATATCTCTCCATCTGTTTGTGTCATCTTTGATTTCTTTCATCAGTGTTTTATAGTTTTCTGAGTACAAGTCTTATGCCTCCTTAGGTAGGTTTATTCCTAGGTATTTTATTATTTTTCTTGCGATGGTAAATGGGATTGTTTCCTTTATTTCTCTTTCTGATTTTTCATTGTTAGTGTATAGGAATGCAAGAGATTTTTGTGCATTAATTTTGTATCTTGCAACCTTACCAAATTTACTGATTAGTTCTAGTAGTTTTCTGGCGGCATCTTTAGGATTTTCTATGTACGGTATCATGTCATCTGCAAATAGTGACAGTTTTACTTCTTCTTTTCCAATTTGTATTCCTTTTATTTCTTCTTATTCTCTGATTGCCACAGCTAGGACTTCCAAAACTGTGTTGGATAAGAGTGGCGAGAGTGGTCATCCTTGTCTTGTTCCTGATCTTAGTGGAAATCCTTTCAGTTTTTCACCATTGAGTATGTTGTTTGCTGTGGGTTTGTCATATATGGCCTTTATTCTGTTGCAGTCATTTCCTTCTATGCCCATTTTCTGGAGAGTTTTTATGCTAAATGGGTGTTGAATTTTGTCAAAAGCTTTTTCTGCATCTATTGAGATGATCATATGGTTTTTATTCCTTAATTTGTTAATATGGTGTATCACATGGATTGATTTGAGTATACTGAAGAATTCTTGCATCACTGGGATAAATTCCACTTGGTCATGGTGTATGATCCTTTTAGTATGTTGTTGGATTCTGTTTGCTAGTATTTTGTTCAGGATATTTGTATCTATGTTCATCAGTGATATTGGTCTATAATTTTTTCTGTGTATGTGATATCTTTTTCTGGTTTTGGTATCAGGGTGATGGTGGCTTCATGGAATGAATTTGGGAGTGTTCCTCCCTCTACAATTTTTTGGAAGAGTTCGAGAAGGATTGGTGTTAGCTCTTCTTTAAATGTTTGATAGAATTCACCTGTGAAGACATCTGGTCCTGGACTTTGTTTGTTGGAAGATTTTTAATTACAGTTTCAATTTCATTACTTGTGATAGGTCTGTTTATATTTTCTAATTCTTCCTCATTCAGTCTTGGAAAATTGTACCTTTCCAAGAATTTGTCCATTTCTTCGTGGTTGTCCACTTTATTGGCATATAGTTGTTCGTAGTAGTCTCTTATAATCCTTTGTATTTCTGCAGTGTCAGTTGTGATTTCTCCTTTTTCATTACTAATTTTATTGATTTGCGTCCTCTCCCTTTTTTTCTTGATGAGTCTGGCTAAGGGTTTATGAATTTTGTTTATCTTCTCAGAGAACCAGCTTTTAGTTTTATTGATCTTTGCTGTCGTTTTCTTCACTTCTATTTCATAAATGTTTATATTCTACTTCTGCTTTCGTACTCTACTTCAACCTTAAGTTTAATGTAAGAGCAACAAGCAAGCAAAAAATATTCAAGGCCTGAGCCTGGATTTAGAAAGTTACATGCACTTTCGGCCCCAGTTTAAAATGTCATAGGAGAGAGTATAAAAGTCATTCCAGGGCTTCCCTGGTGGTGCAGTGGTTGAGAGTCCGCCTGCCGATGCAGGGGACACAGGTTCGTGCCCCGGTCCGGGAAGATCCCACGTGCTGTGGAGCAGCTGGGCCCGTGAGCCATGGCCGCTAAGCCTGCACGTCTGGAGCCTGTGGCTCCACAATGGGAGAGGCCACAGCAGTGAGAGGCCTGCGTACCACAAAAAAAAAAAAAAAAAAAAAAAAAAAAAGTCATTCCAGAATGGTTGTTTAGAATAGTTATAAAACTGTTATCAGAATTTATAATAGTAGTACCATAAAACAGAGGGACTGATTCTTGGATTCAGAATCCGAAGCCCTGGGTAATAGGCATAACTGATTTTGTCTTTTGTCAAGATGGCTAGCCATCTTGCTCCTTAGTCTCCCCTTTGTAACATGGGAAAATTATCATTCTCCTCCTCCTCCTCCTCCTCAACTGAGAATTGTTTTGTTGTTAAGTTGTTTTGTTAACTGTCAAACGCTCTCTACTTGAAGGAAGTAGTATTATCTCAAATATGTGCAGATTCAGAGACCCTGACATGTATCCCAACCAATATAGCAGAGCCAACGCTTTCTGTGCATTTAGGGGCCATTGTGAGAATCTCAAGTTCTGTGGTGGTTTGTTGGTGATTCCGAAGCAGTCCTTGTAGAGCCTTCTGAATCACAGTGTGACGTTTGTCTCCATCGGAAATGACTGCTGAGAGAAATTACACAAACTTGGCAGTTTGAAAGGATGTATCAAGCATATCCCAGTTATTAATGGATGAAAATAATTTATATTTACCATAGCCTTTTTTAGGACTTGCTCCTTTGTACGTTATTTCTGGAAAGATATATAGCTGGAAGCAATCAGTATCCATTCCTGTTATTTCTTAGGTTATAGATTGAGCGGGGAGACTGGTACATTTGCCCAGTGTCATGATGAAGAGAGATGCAGACATGCTGAAAGAACACAGTTGCCTGTTGTCTTCTTCTACCTTTTGTAGAAATACTTTTCCTCCAGTTTCATCTTAAACATCCCATTTGGGTGACAGGTCTGATTCCTCCCCTGAGCCCGACAGTAGGAGGGTATCACATCCTCCTTGAAACCCCTGTGGCACTTTATCTTTGTCTCTTCTGTTGTACTTTCTACTGCATAAAGAGGTTTTTTTTTTTCCTTTAATTTGTGGCCCTGTTTCCCCTACAAGTTGAGGTAGTTTGTAGAAAAGCATAAAGATAATTTAAAAATAAATAAATGGTGAAAACAAAGGCAATTAAAAAAATAAAACTGAAAAAATGGATTATGAAGGTTTGCAAAGTATGTTGTAAAGACCTTTGTATTAACTAGCAATGGACCTTGAATTTGGCTCAAAGGTTTGTTTGTGCCAAGGAAACAAAAGAAGTTCAATAACAGAAAACAGATCACTGCCCATATCACTTGAATAAACTCTATATGAAAACTGAAATGCTAATTTCAATTAATCCAAAATACTATTTGATAACATTTATTACCATTTGTTAAAGATGGAATAGGATATATTCTTAACATCATTTTTTAAACTACTATAAAGCAACAAGCCAACATGATACTTAAAATGGTAAAAACAAAACAGCTTTGCCATTAAAAACTGGAACTAGAGTAGGATGCAAAGGATGCTGATATTCACTAGACAGCACATTGATAGAATGGAGGTACAGCACATTGATAGAAACAAAGTATTTTAAATTAGAGACAATAAAACTTTCTAGAAATCCCTGAAGAAACAAAGGAGAAGCTGTTAGGATGAATGTAATTTAGAAGAGTAGCTATATAGTGGGTAAACAAAACTTAGTAGCATTTCCATATGTCAGCAGTAATTAGTTAATTATAAAATGGATAAAAAGAGTTTTTCTAGCAGTGGCAATAAAAATGTAAACTGCTTTTGGAATAATCATAATGGAAAACATCCTGGACTAATGTGAAGAAAACTGTAAGACTTTACTAAGACATGCAGCACAAGTTTCAAATAAATAAACAAGCAAATGTTTTATTCCTGGGAGGAAAACATTAATATTTTGATCAAGATCTTAAGTTCCCCAAGCAATGTGCAGGCTTATATCTTGTTCCAAAATACCAATGGGCTCGAGGATGGAAACGTCACAGAATGATGGTAGAGTTCATTTGGAAGAATAAGGACATGAAAATTGGGAAGGAGAACTGATAAAGAAGAGCAATGAAAAATGAGTGGAAATAAAAATGTATTTCTTTTTTAAAGACATTTTTTCGTGAAAAAGTCCAAAGAATTCATTCATATATACCTTTCACTCTGGTTCACCTACTGTTGTGTTAACATTTTGCCATAATTGCTTTACCATTCTCTCTCTCTACACATACACACATTCACAATAGGGGGTATGTGAAAAATATGATAAAAATATCTTTTATGGCAGAAAAAGATTTTAATATAATTTGAAGAAAAAAATCAAAATAACTGGGCTTCCCTGGTGGCGCAGTGGTTGAGAGTCCGCCTGCCGATGCAGGGGACACGGGTTCGTGCCCTGGTCCGGGAAGATCCAACATGCCGCGGAGCAGCTGGGCCTGTGAGCCGTGGCCTCTGGGCCTGCGCGTCCGGAGCCCGTGCTCCGCAACGGGAGAGGCCCGCGTACCGCAAAAAAAAAAAAAAAAAAAAAAAAAAAAATCAAAATAACTAAATAAAAAATGATTTTAAGTTGGATCCAGCTCTGGCCTGTTGACTCTTAGAGAGAGCAAAATGTGCTAGGAGCCCTGCCTAGCAAGAGGGTTCCTAGGATGGCTGTGGGGAGGAAGGTTAGGGTGTCACTGGACAAGGCATCATCGTGGAAGCAGTGGTGGGAGCCTAGCTCACAACATTTGCTCACCTCGCCGCTGGAGGTCTTAGAGAGGCCCACTGCTACTCCTCACCTCCTCGGTGCAGGTCAGGGGTATATATGACGAAAGTTTCATCACCTCCCCTCTGTTCTTCTACAATACTGGGGATATGGCTTACCTAAAATCCAGTGGTTATAGATATGAAAAACCATGGATTTCAGGACATCCAGCTTCTTATATAAGCAGAAACATCATTAAAAAAAAAAAAAGCCCATAAAAGTAAAGTGATCCCAGTAGATGAAGCAGGCTGTCTTCACTCCTCATCTGGGAAGTCAGTCTAGTATTAAAGTTACTAGTCTCATTCCAAAAATGTGAAGGGTGAAAACCATCTTCCCCTAGTTCTGCAGATGTCTGTCTCTTCCAAACCCCGGGCTTGGACCCACAGGCTATTCTCCTCCTGAGCATTAATCACACTTCCTAGCACTTATTGTAGGATTGTGTCGCAGCAGGTTTTGAGCTAAAAGGACCCAGGATGTTGTAAAAGTAGAATATTAATTTGGGAGGGGTGAAATTAGAGGCATGAAATTAGAGGGAAAGTATAAGCAGAATTCTGGAAGATTCAAATAGATGGTAAGCGGAATAAAATAGATCAGAAAAAGAAAGGAATTAAAACAACAGAATCAGGATGCCATACTGCACTGAAATGGTGATAAAATGCTAAATAATAAGGTTTTTAAAACCAAAATGTATGTGTGCAAAACAAAAACAAAAACCCAGGAGCATACCCACAGCTTCAGTCTTTAATGTAATTCCTACAGTGTTGGATTGACCCCCAGGGAGTCCCCATTGGTTGGGAGAGCAGCAAAGGACAGAAAGCTCTAGGATGCCTTTTAAAACATCTCAACCTGAGGCCTTTGAATGGAGAGATTTTTCTGGTTGCTGCAGTAGATTAGGAGATAGATGCCAGTGGACTCTCCCAACCCTGGGCACTTGAACTTCAATCAAAAACCACTGTTGATTTAAAGATGAGTGGAAAGAATTTATTTTAAAAAAATAAGACCACTACCATGTATTAGGTGCTTTCTATTTGGCAGGCAGTTCTATAAGGTCAATACTCTATTCACCCTTAAGTATCTCCATTTACAAATGAAGGACCTGGGACTCCGGGAGAGGTTAAGTAGACTGAGGTCACAAAACATTAGATGCAGTTAACTATTATGGGATACTGCTGTGCTGTTTACTTATAACTAGTGTGCAAAACTATCAACCACTGCTTTCATTTTTAAAAGAATATCCTCTCTTCCTTACAGGCTGTAAGCACTTCGAGGACTAGACTCAGAGGGGATTCATGTTCCATCCTAGCCTCTGGTCTGGTGCTTTACACAAATCTGCATTTAATAAGTATTTACTGCATGAAAAGAGTAGCTTTCTATTTGCTTCAGGGTCAGTTCCAAAAATATTTTGCAGACATCACTAAATTTTTTATGAACAAACACTATGTGTTTTACCCCAAAACCTCTCAAACAGCATCCCTTTTTCTTCTAAAGTAAGTGAGAACGAGTTATGCAAAAGGGGTCCTCCTCATCCCTCCTTCCGCTCCTCCTTCTGGGGTAATTTGATGAGAGGGCCTCCTGGATCCAAATTTGAATTAGAAAATATCAACACTACAGTATGTTCCCCAAAGAGGAAAAAATTATCTATTTTCAATCTTATGTTTCAGAACACACAGCTGTGTGACTTCCTAATTTATTATATTCCCCATCTGCCTCCAGACAGTTCTCAGCTTGCTTCTTCTTTTCTACCCACCCCCTTGCTATGGGAAACGGGGCAGACTTTAACCAGTCCAGAGCTTGGACTGTAGTGAGAGGCCAGTAAACGGCTCCTCCCAAGACGCCTCCTGCCCAAGCAGGTGCATCCAGCCACTAGGACCCTAAGGGAGCCAGGCTCCATGGAATGGCAGCTGTAGGTTAGGGAGCCAAGCTGCTAGCTCCTTGAAGGTCAGTGCCAGCTGCCTGCATGTCTGTCTGGAGTGTGGCCGTTCCCTGTCTCCTGAGAGCAGGACAGAGCTTTGGGTCCCAGCAATCAAGCCCAATGTGGCTTCCCTTAATTGGGCTTTCCAAGGGTTTTGGCCACAAGAACAGATTGCAGCTGTGGCCTTAGCATCTTTAGAAATGTGAATCATTTTTTTTTCTCCTTAAGAAGCTATTTTGAGCTTCATAATTGCATATTTCCATGTTGTTTTTTCATAGAGTGAGTAAGGAGAATGACTTGCATTTTTTAATAGAAATCTGTTGGTTTCTTTGCTCTTCTGTCTTGCATAATCCAGACCAGTGATTCCTGAACCTGGCCATGCATCAGATTCACTTGGGGGAACTTCTGTGAAATGTAAATTCCTGCAATGGAATCCAGAAATCAGCATGTTTTATAAACTCTCCAGTGCATTCCTAGGCAGCCAGACCGGCCTCTCCTAGGTTTGGGAATCTCTTTTGAACCCCCTCTCCCTCCCCCATGCTAATTTGGGTCATGGTTAAACGGTTATCTTATGGGGTGGTAAGAGCTCTAGATTGGGCACTAAAAGACCTGGAATCTAGTTCTAGATCCACTACTGACCAGCTCTAGATAAATCTCATCTCCTATGTCCTCAGTCTCCTCTGGTGAAAACACTGCTATTGCCCAGGTGGCTGCCAGGTCCAAAACTGCTGTGTTAAGCAGAGTCCTTTTTTTTTTTTTTTTTTTTTTTTTTTTCTTTTTGCGGTATGCGGGCCTCTCACTGCCGTGGCCTCTCCCGTTGCGGAGCACAGGCTCCGGACGCGCAGGCCCAGCGGCCATGGCTCACGGGCCCAGCCGCTCCGCGGCATATGGGATCCTCCCAGACCGGGGCACGAACCCGTATCCCCTGCATCGGCAGGCGGACTCTCAACCACTGCGCCACCAGGGAGGCCCAGCAGAGTCCTTTTTATCAACCCAATAAGGTGACCCTAACCACTGCACTAGTTAATTAGAACTTTGCCATCATCAGTTCTCGAGTGCCATGTATAGAACCTAGATTGGTTAGTGGATTCTGTGCCAGAGAATTAAAGAGATGCCCAAAGACCTTGTGAGGAGGGGCTGCTAGTGATAAGGCAACCTCCCAGCATGGACCGGAAGACTTGCAGATATGACTCCTCTCTCCTTTTGAACAGAAACTTTTGTTAAATATGCTTTTCCCTCTCTGAATGTTTTCCTCCTTTGAAGTATCAACTTTCTTGCCAGCAAAGTGTCCTTTGAGAAGAACTAAGCCTTAATTTTGCCAGAAAAGATAAAGGAAATGGCAAGAAAACGTTCCTCTCACTTCATTCTTCCCTGCCTAGCTGATTTCACCGTGTCTCTTCCCACCTTGTCATCCTCTCGGCTGGGTTTGGTGGCTTTTGCCTCACGCCATGATGCGGTGGGGCTGTCGTGGGGCTGGAGCAGCTGCCTCACCCGTCTTTACTTGGAAACAGGAGTGTTTAAATAATCTTGAAACTTGGAAGAAGACATAAGCCTAAATCCAAATGCTACCTAACATTTCTGCAAGTCATATCTATCCCCACTGCGAGAAGCACAGCTCTAATGGTTCTATGGCTTTTATTAGCTGTTTAGTGGTTTGAGGAATTGCTTAGCACTGGAGCCCGTAGAATCCTACCAAAGTGCACACACCATCCCAACGTGGCCAGGTTAGAACTAATCCTGCTGTTCTTCTGTGTCATTAATGTCATCAGAGGAAACCTCAAAGTTAAGGCCTCGTGGAGTTGACTGTTTTGATCATTTAAAAAATTTTTGTTTTGGATTAGGAGTTTACCTTAATGCATATACTTTAACAAATTTTCCTTATAAAAATGAGCTAATGTTATGCATATTACTTTGTAATCTGATACTTTTCTCTTAAGGTGTTACAGACCTCTTTCCTTTTAGTAAATGTATTCATTTGCAGTTTATGCAAACTTTTAACAGTTGAATAGTATTCCATTTCATATGTATGGGCATCTTGTGGATAAAGATATAAATAGTATCCTATTTTCTGAAAGCGTGGGTCTCTTATTGGCAAATATTTACATTGTTTACAAATTTTTGTTTTTATAAAGGGCGTCAGGATGAACATTTGCTCAGTAAATACACTTAGAGTCTTAGCACTGGGGCTGTGGCAGTAAAATAAAACAGAATACTATCCCTTCTCTTAAGTAGCATATATTTTACTTGGAGAAAAACCAACAATAAGCAAATGGAGAAGTATGTCACATGGTAAAAAATGCAACAGAGACAAATCAGACAGAAAAGGGAGGATGCATGACATTGCCTCAGTGAGATGATGACAATGATCAAAAATATGAAGGAAGTGAGGGAGCAGACCAACATAGTATCTGATCAAGAGCTTTCTTGAAAGAGGGAACAGCAGTGCAAAGGCCCTGAGGCAGGAGTATACAGCATTGGAAAAGAAGTGTAAGGAGACCAGTGTGGCAGGAGCAGAGAGAACCTGGGGGAAAGTAGCAGGAGATAAAGGAGGTTGGAGGAAGGAGAGATTCTGCAGGCCCTTGTAGGCCACTGTAACAAATTTGGCTTTTACTCTGAGTGAAAAGAGAAGCCATGGGATGGACTGAGTATGCACGTGACATTATAGGACATAATTTGAAAGAATGGTTTGGTTTATTTATTGAGATTAGACTATACAGGAGGGCAAGTTAATGCACCCTACTACAATGAGCAAGCTGAGAGATAATGGTGTCTTGAACCAGAGTGTTAGCAGTGGAGATACTGAAAAGCAGTTGGGTTCCAGGAAATAAAAAGAGGAGTCAAGGGTGGACAACTAGAAGCAGGAAATTGTCATTGAGATTGATGTAGGACATAGAAGATCAGCAGTTCTGTTTTGGTCATGTTAATGTTGAGATGCCTTTTAGACATCCAAAGGAATGTTGACTTTGGATGTTGACTTTGTAGTTGAATGTGTATCTAGAGTTCAGGGGATGGTTCTGAGCTAGAGATTTAACTTTGGGCATCATCAGCATATAGATACTATTTAAAGTTATGAGATTGGATGAGAACAGTGAAGAGGCTCCAGGACTGAGCCCTGAGCACCCCAAAGTTGAAGGTTGAGGAGAAGAGGGAGAACTAGGGGCAGAATCATGGGGATGTAGGAAGAGAACCAAGAGAAAGTTCAATTAAAGGTAAAGGAGAGATTGCCTGTATGAAATGCTGCAGACCGTGGAGTTAAACAAGGATTGAGAATTGAACATTGATTTTAGCAACGTGGAAGTCTGAGGTGACCTGAGCAAGGGTGATTTCAGTGCAGGGGTGGGGAAGAGAGCCTGATTGGATGGGTTAACAGCAAGAGAGGGCAGAGGGATTGGGACAGTGAATACAGACAAGTCCCACTCAGTGTGCGGGACTTGATGATAGGAAACTGTATCTTGGTGGCTTCATCTTTGTACACATCTTTAGTAATTTTCTGAGTTAAATGTCTACCAAAAGATCCGAATCAAAGAGTACATATTTTTAGTATTTTTTAATTCAATGTAATATATGCTCATTGTTGAAAAAATTTTAAATGCAGAGAAGCAAAGATAATTATCCATTATCCTACCACCAAGGTAGACTGGTATATATCTTTTCCATTACAATGAGCTTAAACCATGATATTTAACATATCCTATCCTTTCCATTTCATATATTGTGACTATCTTCCTACAACAATAAATATATAATTACATGTATCATTATTTATGGCTGCTTAATATTTCATTGTGTGGATCAACTGTAATTAATTTGACCAGACTCTTATTACAGAATATTTAGGGATGTTTCCATTTTTTTAGTAGAAATAGCACTGTGATGAGCATCCTTGTAATTCCATCTGATTATTTCCTGAGAATTAATTCTTAGTAGAAGTGCCGTGTCAAATGATCTGAAAATTTATAACTTTTTATTCCTTTACAATTTACCCATAGAAAGGATGAAGCGTTTGCACTCCACTGAGCAGTCAAGTAGATTTAGATACAAGGTTTAACACAGTTTTTTAAACTACTGAAAGAATTGGGGGTGGCGGAAGAAACCTAACTGAGATGGTGGGATCTGGGGTGATGATATGTAGGGAGATGTTCAGATAGATGGACCTATATCTCATAAGTGTATTGTAGATGGTAAAGGCTTGTAGGTCAAGACATGACGTATAGTTATCTCTCCCATAGCCACGTTATGACTTTCATGAGCCCCAGGTGCTTTAACCTTTGTGGGCAGCTTCCACTGTAAAACATATTAAAATTTATATTTTAAGCCTGCATTGTTATAAAGATGACTGTAATCCAGGCTGGATTCATTATTATATGTTCACTATTATCCTATTTATGTTTTTCTTCTGACTTTAAAAGCAATAAAGACGAAAACAGTTTCATGGGCTCAGAAGTACCACGTGCCCTCAGAACTGTGCCTGCCAAGCCCCATGGATAGATTGGCCCTGATTATGCATCTCTGTCCTTTTAATATTTTTAATAATGAATAGATATGACTTATGACCAAAACATACAAGAGAAAAATGTCAGACTAAATTTATAAATATTCATGGTCCCTAAATAGTTTCGCTTCACTTTACCCACAGAAGGAGGAGATACATTGCTCTCCTATGTTCCGTCCCATTTCCTCCCTATCAGTGGGCTGTAACGGAAGACTTGGTTCCTGCCATAAAGAAAAGTAAAAGCAAAAACTCACTAGCTTTCCTCCCAAACCTGCCGCTACTCCTGATCCCTGGTGCCAGCATTCACCTGGTTGTCCGCCCTAAAACTTGAGGTCATCCTTAGTCGCAGCCTCATGTCCACAGCCAATCAATGACCAAGCCTTGTCAAGTCAGCACTTAAAGGTTTCTTTCTTTTTAAAAAAATTGAGATATAAGTAACTGTAACATGTATTAATTTTAGGTGTACAACATAATGATTTGGGAAGGGAAGCGGATGTACGTATATGTTGCAAAATGATGATCAGAATTAGTTTAGTTAACATCCAGCACCTCACATAATTACAAATTTGTGTGTGTGATGAGAACTTCTAAGAGCTATCCTCTTAGCATTCTTCAAATATACAATACTGTTAACTCTCATATTGCTAATTATAGTTACCATGCTGTATGTTATATTCCCTAAACTTGGTTGTCTTATAACTGGAAGTTTGTACCTTTTGACCACTAAACATTTCTTCTGTCTCCCTATTTCTCTGTGTTTCCACTGCCATCATCCTGATTCAGATCACCATGGTACTGCCTGGACACTTGCCCCCTCTAATCCACCCCTGCTCCATCCTGCAACCTGGGCTTTGTCTAGGGCATAAATCAGATCTGTTTAATCCAATTTATTAAAATGAGAAATGAGATGGCTCCTGTTGGCTCCTGTTTTCTCCCAGAGTAAAATCCAAACTTCCGTTTACCACCCTCACCCTCCAGAAATCCCAGCATGACGTTCTTCCTCTTCACTCTGGACCTTGGCACACACTGGCTTCTTCTTAGAACATCCATCCTTTGTTCCTTTGCATCCCTACCTCAGACTCACTCTTCAGCCCCCACTCCCTGACAGCAACCTTCCAGAGGGCTGGGTTTGACCCCTGATCTTCCCCCATTGAGGCACATCTCACACTACATGGAAATGGCATTTACTTGTCTGTCTTTGCACATTTTCTCCCTTCAGCTTCATCTGCTTCATAATTAGTACAGTTCCACCCAGATTCTTGTATAAGGTTGTCCATTAATCCAGCACAGATGAGAAGTGTGGAGAGGCTACATGGGGGCAGCTAGTGGGTGCCATAGAGAACTGGAAGGAAGACAAATTTTGTTATAAAGCTGAATCCTTTGGCTCTGGGACCATAATTTGGACAGATAATAGTCAATAAAACCTCCCAATCAGGACATGCAATGTCATGTGGGATGAAGAAGACAGTGGGTTGGGTCTTAGCCATAGTGTATGACAGGCAGGAAGAGCTCAGCAGATACTGCCTGTCACCTTCATCCCAGTTGGGAATCTGCCCACCAGGGTTTGCCCTCTGCTCTGCTGGGTCCTGCCTGCTGGATGGTGGAGCAGCCCCAGATTGATATGACACTGTCAGTCACATGGAGGTCAGAAACCAGCAGGTGAGTCCTGTTGTGTCTAGATCATCACCAATAGAAGCAAGTTCTGTGTTCTCTTTATGTGAGAGTGGAGCCCAAGTTTCTTTGCTGCTCTTGGCCTTGAGAAAAAGTCAGAAGTATAGGCAGTGACACTTATGGCTATTTTGGCTGCCTAGAGGGTTGGTTTTTCAGGTGATGAGAAAATAAACTAAAACAAAAACCAAACGAAACCAAAATAAATCTAACCCTCTAGCTGTTAACCCATTTTGCTTCTCTCTCAGAGCATTGGTCATTGCAGCTGGTAAGATGGTAAAAAGGGGACCTTGTACCTTTTTTTTTACCACTTCTTATACCAAGTGGCTGCCTGCATTTATGCTTAAGATAATACCATAACTTCTATTGTTTTGACAATTCCTCTGGGTCATGAGTCATTTGATTTCTAACTTTAATTGTTCATGAGATATGGTTATAAGCATTTTATCTGAAGAAAATATCTGGAAGGAGGCACTCAAATGGATTATTCTCTTGAAGTAATTGCGAAGAGTGACTCATGGTAACGAAATCACTTTAGTGTGTTTTGAATAGTGTTTTTAAAAAACGGAATAAAATAATTTTTAGAGCGCTTCACAAGTAGCAGAGACAAGTGTTCCATTATATCAGTTTGACCTGCATGTATACTGGGATGCAATGCAAGATGTATTTTGTGCTGTAGGTCATGGTTGAAAAAGTTTAGAAGCCCCCCTCCCCTGCCCCGTCATAAGGCAATTCACCTTGAAATTACTCTAGAGCATTGCCTGCTTTTACACTAATATATGCATTACAGAGTTTTTTATTCATATGTGTTATTCTATCAGAGTTTATCTTAATGGATGAGGTGCCTACCTCACAATGATACAAGTGAGGCTGATCATCTCCCATAAGCACCTCCTGCATGATTCCTGCTCACGTCTTTTCTCTTGGTACTGCTTCTGGCTTTCAGTGATATCCCCAAATTTCTAGGTTCTTTCCTCTTAGAAGGGCTTCTCTACAGATTAGAACATGAGAATTGTATACGTGATATTTCCTACGTGTACGTAAGAGGGAGCCACAAGACATGTCTTTAAATGAAAGGGCAGTGTCCGGTCTTTTGTGCCAAAAATGACTAGAGCCTTCAAACAGCTTTTGTGTTTCTGATTTATTTCAGTGTTTTACCAGTGTTGTATCTGAAAGACAATATTCTGTTTTAAACAGTTCTAAATGGAAAGCCCTCAACCACCATTTATGTAAAAACCTGTATCTAAAAACTCGAGCAGAAATTTCTGGCTAGGGCTTCCCTGGTGGTGCAGTGGTTGAGAGTCCCCCTGCCAATGCAGGGGACACGGGTTTGTGCCCCAGTCCGGGAAGATCCCACATGCTGCGGAGCGGCTGGGCCGTGAGCCATGGCCGCTGAGCCTGCGCAACTGGAGCCTGTGCTCCGCAACGGGAGAGGCCACAACAGTGAGAGGCCCGTGTACCAAAAACAAACAAACAAACAAAAAACAACAACAAAAAGAAATGTCTGGCTAAATGATAAATGCCCGGCTAAATGATAAATGCCCTTCTCTCCTCCCGAGCTCCCTTCATGCCATCGAAGGAACATGAATAAGAATAAGTGGGGCATGAGAAAGCAATTTTGAGGGTCTGACTAATAAAATCATTGAACAGTCATTCACTCCCACTCAAGCCTAGGACTGTGGACAATCCCCTGTTGCTTTGGGCCTTTAAAGACTTCATAATCTGGCCTCTGTCTGCTTTTCTAACCTGACTGTACAATTCAAAAAATAAAATTAACATTAAAAAATAAAGAAAAAATAAACTCTAAACCCTAAACTGCCACAACCAGCTTGCATTTTATTTTGATATAGCCCACTTGCAGTTCCTTAAATAAGTCAGACTACCTCATTTGTGCCTTGGCTCTTTGGCATTTTCCCTCACAGCTGCTTTTGGTCTAGTATCAACCCAGCCTGTGTGGTACAGGTTATCAGCACAAAACCTTTAGGGACCCTCCTGATTAATTTGCATTCAGTGTGCTTCTGTAGAGCACTTACCACAATTCAAGAACTGTGCTCAGAAAACACATGCTTCTTCATCATCTCTCCCTCCAGAGAAGCCAACGTTCAGAATCATTAGACAAATATGTCTTGAGCATCTACCATGCCCCACACCTCGTTCTGGGCATTGGAACTTTGCTGATCTGTTGAAGGTAATCTAAAAGTCAGCTGTGG
This sequence comes from Mesoplodon bidens, assembly GCF_964165515.1. NCBI lineage: Eukaryota > Metazoa > Chordata > Mammalia > Artiodactyla > Ziphiidae > Mesoplodon > Mesoplodon bidens. The sequence goes on along the minus strand of NC_138166.1, from coordinate 66,040,151 downwards.
AATTATCTTTGTGCACTTCATTAACTTATATCCTAACATCAGTGCAGCCATGTGAATAAAACTGTTTATTAGAGCTATAACAAAATCTCCATGCATCGTTTTAAGATGTTCAACAAAGTGTTCTATAGAAACAAAATAAAAGACTAGTAAGGCTATCTCCCCCAAAGGTATCCTTTAGTTTCTATCACTGTTTAGACAAGCGATATTTTATAGCATGTATTTTATTTCTAAATATCCTTTATGATATTATACATTTTATAGAGGATCAGATTTTTATTTTTTTAAATAAATGGTTACATAATAATTGCCCTTGATTTTTCTCTGCCATTTCTCTATCAGAAAATTACATAAACCAGCATATCACATTTATATGTATATATATAAAGATTATAAAATCAACACATTAAAAATAAATTTTTTAAAGCAATGCATGTCCACTGTTGAAATTTTAGAAAATGGGAAAGTTTTTTAAAATTTATTTTATTGAAGTATAGTTGATTTACAATGTTGTGTTTATTTCTGCTGTACAGCAAAGTGATTCAGTGATACATACATATAGATTCTTTTTCATATTCTTTCCATTATGGTTTATCACAGGATATTGAACATAATTCCCTATGCTATATAGTAGGACCTTGTTGTTTATCCATTCTCTGTATAATGATTTGCATCTGCTAATCCCAAACTCTCAATCCATCCCTCCCCCACCCCACACCCCTTGGCAACCACAAGTCTGTTCTTTACATCTATGAGTCTGTTTCTGTTTGGGAGATAAGTCCATTTGTGCCATATTTTAGATTCCACATGTAAGTGATATCATATGGTATTTGTCTTTCTGTTTCTGACTTACTTCACTTAGTATGATAATCTCTAGGTCCATCCACATTGCTGCACATGGCATTATTTCATTCTTTTTTAAGGCTGGGTAATATTCCAATGTGTATACATAACACATCTTTATCCATTCATCTATGGACATTTAGGTTGTTTCCTTGTCTTGGCTATTGTAAGTAGTGTTGCAATGAACATTGGGGTGCATGCATTTTTTTAAATTATAATTTTGTCTGGATATATGCCCAGGAGTGGGATTGTAGGATCATATGGCAACTCTATTTTTAGTTTTTTGAGGAAGCTCCATACTGTCTTCCATATTGGCTGCACCAATTTACATTCTCACCGACAGTGTAGGAGAGTTCCCTTTTCTCCACACCCTCTCCAGCATTTGTTATTTATAGACGTTTTAATGATGACCATTCTGACTGGTGTGAGGTGGAACCTCACTGTAGTTTTGATTTGCATTTCTCTAATAATTAGTGATGTTGAGCATCTTTTCATGTGCTTATTGGCCATCTGTCTGTCTTCTCTGGAGAAATATCTACTTAGGTCTTCTACCCATTTTTCGAATGGGTTGCTTTTTTTTTTTTTTTTTTTTTTTCTTTTTGCGGTATGCGGGCCTCTCACTCTTGTGGCCTCTCCCGTTGCGGAGCACAGGCTCCGGATGCGCAGGCCCAGCGGCCATGGCTCACGGGCCCAGCCGCTCCGCGGCATATGGGATCCTCCCAGACCGGGGCACGAACCCGTATCCCCTGCATCGGCAGGCGGACTCTCAACCACTGTGCCACCAGGGAGGCCCCGAATGGGTTGTTTGTTTTTCTGTTATTGAGCTGTACGAGCTGTTTGTATATTTTGGAAATTAAGCCCTTGTCAGTCGCATCATTTGCAGATATTTTCTCCTGGTCCATAGGTTGTCTTTTTGTTTTGTTTATTGTTTTCTTTGCTGTACAGATGCATGTAGTTTGATTAGGTCCCATTTGTTTATTTTTGCATTTATTTCTATTGCCTTGGGAGACTGACCCAAGAAAACATTGGTACGATTTATGTCAGAGAATGTTTTGCCTATGTTCTCTTCTAAGAGTTTTATGGTGTCATGTCTTATATGTAAGTCATTAAGCCATTTTGAGTTTATTTTTGTATATGTTGTGAGGGTGTGTTCTAACTTCATTGATTTACATGCGACTGTCCAGCTTTCCCAGCACCACTTGCTGAAGAGACTGTCTTTTCTCCATTGTATATTCTTACCTCCTTTGTCAAAGATTAATTGAACGTAGGTGTATGGGTTTATTTCTGGGTTCTCTATTCTATTCCACTGATCTATATGTCTGCTTCTGTGCCAGTACCGTGCTGTTTTGGCTACTGTAGCTTTGTAGTATTGTCTGAAGTCTGGGAGGGTTATGTCTCCTGCTTTGTTCTTTTTCCTCGGGGTTGCTTTGGCAATTCTGGGACTTTTATGGTTCCATATAAATTTTAGGATTATTTGTTCTAGTTCTGTGAAAAATGTCATGGGTAATTTGATAGGGATCACATTAAATCTATGGATTGCTTTGGGTACTATGGCCAGAAAGTGGGAAAGGTTTTTAAAGAAGAAAATTAAAGACACTCACTATTCTGCCACCCCTGATAACAGCTACAGGCAAAGTGGTGTGTGTCTACCCTGTACTGTATCTGTATTCTCACTGTATAATATTTGTATATTATCTGTAAATATACATATGTTTGCATATACATGCATATATTAAAAATATGAGATCATACTGCCTCAGAATCCCATTTTTCTCTTCACTCAGAATTATTATATCTATAACAACTTTCTTTATCTTGAAATATCCTTCAGGGATATATTCTTTAATGACTAGATACCATTCCACTGTGTAGCTACATCATAATTTATGTAACAGATCTCTGTTTTTATATGTTGAGGTTTTTCCTAATTTTTACTATCATAAACACTGCTGAGATGATCATGCTTGCAGATAAATCTTACATTCATCTTTAGTCTTTTACTTAGAATAAATTCCTAGAAGTGAAATTGCTAGTCATGTACACACTTAAGTTCTGGTTACCTGCTGCCAGACTCCCCTCTGAAAAGGTTATCTCAATGTTTGCATCCCCCTCAACAGAATGTGAGAGAGTGTCTGCTTACCACACTGATTACTGTCATAAAAAGAACAACAAAACCAAGCAATCTCATCATTCACTTGAGAGTTCAAAACGTTGTCTCAGTCTTGGCTATTTTATGAGAAATGTTAAACATTTTTTGATGTATGTATTGGCCATATACATTTTGTGTATCAAAATGAGTGGTTCTATCTAAATTGGTTCTATCTTAATCTTAATTGCATGAGAACCGTGCATGCCTTATGTTATATGAATCAGAGAAACCAATGACATTATCAGGTGACATGTTTTTGAGTTTAGGGACTAGGAAGATCGATTCTTTGAAATAAATAAGAATGGGCGATTCTAATTTGGAACATATATAGGGTGATCCTTTTACTTTAGATATTTCAGACTGTTTTTAAAATATTTAGAGGAACTATGCATCAACTTGCCTTCTGAAATAATAAGTTAAGTTGTGGAGACCCAAACCCTTATTGTCAGAGGGACCTTTAAAAAAAAGTCCCTTTTGTAGGCGCTTCAACCACTTTGGGGGACAGTCTTCTCTTTATTGAGTTGCCAAAAGCCTATAGGGTAGTATTTAATTTGTTAAGGTTTTCGATTCTTTTTCATTTAATACTTTTATTAAAAGAGTAGCACATGATATTATAAAGTACTTTAAATTATATAGGAGATTTAAAATAGAGAGAAATAATGTCCCTCTCCATCCTCATCTTGTTTCTTCTTGGGTCCCAGCTCCCAGCAGTAACCTTGGTTTGATGGGCTCTTCTAGTCCTTTCTGATTGCATATACTAATGTATCGTGTGTGGGGTGTGTATGTGTGTGTGTGTGTGTGTGTGTGTGTGTGTGTGTGATATTATAGAACTCATTATTTTTAATGGCTGGGTAATATTCCAGAGTAACATCTGACCTAATATAATGCTTGAAATGTGAACACAAACAGTGTTAGGTTTACCTGCAGGGAATTTTGTTTATTTTAATCAGTTGGAGAAATTGAGGGGCCCAGGAGATGACCTTTTTTGACTAATGTTACCTACTAGAGAAGGTAATGTAGCATGAGTATTTTATTAAAGTTATGCCAAGTAAAGGAACATGATACCAAACTTAAAGTTTCCTCTTTTTTTGGAGCCCAATTAAATTTGGGGAGGAGAGTAATAAACAAAGTACATCATCAAGGAGCTCTCTCTAGAATTCTCTGTAGGAGAGTTCATCAGAATGTCCAAAATTGATTCTATTCTTGAACAATAGTCCCACTCAAGACTCTGAAGTACAGTTATGAAATCCTTGTTAGTTTCTTCTTGAAAGCATGAAGCCAGCTTTGGGAAAAATAGAATTTTTTTTCTAGGATTGAGAGTGTGGTGAGGAGTATGAGGTGCATACGTGTGTGTATGTGGGTGGAAGAGATGAATGATTCATCCTCTTCTACCTACAATCCGTATAAATGGAATCATACAGTATGTAGCCTTTTGTGTCTGGCTTCTTTCACTCAATGTAATGTTTTTGAGAGTCATCCAGATTGTCACTTACTGTTTTAATGCTAAGTGAGCTTTGTTTTTGTTTTGTTTCCCTTCTCCTTTTAAGTCAGGCGTATTGAGGTATAATTAGCACAGTAAAATTCACCCTTTTTAGGTATTCAGTTCTTTAGTTTTGATAAATGTGTACAATCATGTCCCACCACAATCAGGATAGAGACTATTTTCATCTCCCCCCAAAAGTGTTCTCTTGACAATTTATTTTGCCTTTGACCAATAGTCCTTAACCAATACAGAGTGGAGGGGTCACCAGGGGGAGGTGGTGAAGTTGCCATAAGCCTTCAGTAATCTTACCTATTCAACTTTCAGAATCACATGACTACTCCTTGATGAGAGTGTCCCCCCCACCCTTTGTGAATCATATAGAGAAGAATGTCACAGTAAAGTCGAGAGATGGCATGTGTTCCTCTCCACTGGGTTACCACGCTTTGCTTAATCTTAGTATGGCAGTTCCTTGGGATGGACCAGAACCTTTCCCTGACAACAGAGCAAAACTCATGCCCATCATTCTGAAATTCATCACATCATCTTTAACTAGAAGTCAATAATGGCCAGAACCAAATAGGAAGACCTTGCTCAAGAAAACAAGGGGTTATAGATGACAACGTGAGGGTAAACCCATCTCATTCGTTAATCACTGTTCCTAATTTACAGATATTATCCAAATTTGATGCTTGAACACAGGTTATGTATAACACACACAAACACACACAGGCCCACAAAGTTCACAGATGTCCATGGAAGTCAAGAAAGGGTGTGATTTTTAGTGAACTGACCAAGTTGATAAATAAGCCCTTTTCTAGGTCTAAGCCCTCTCCTACCGATGATAAAGAAATAAAGAATAAAAGAAGATTGCATCTTCGTATGAGTTTTTCTCAGCATACCATATCCTCTTTAAGTCTGTTTATCACACTCCCACAAGATGTGGAAGGCTCTGGAAGCACTACAGAGTGAAGGGAGTTAAGCAGTACAGCCTCTTCTGCCGTCAAATGGTGCCACAAAGTTAGGGTAATGAGGATTTCAAATGATGCAGTTTCAGCTTCCTCTCTCTTACCCCCCTTGATTACTATCTTCTCACCCCCCCCACAGAGGAATGTCTTCCATGTCTAATCGGATGAGGTGAAGAAGAGAAAATTGCATTTATTTTAAGCTTAAAGTTTAGCCAGATGGGAGCCAGCTTAAGTTTCGTGTGAATATAATTTGATTTTTTTCCCCATCTCACCATCCCATGTTGAGTTGCCTCTGACAACTGATAAAATTCACATTTCCAAGCAAATTTAGGATTTAGATATAAATATGCAGAGTGAGCACGCAAATTAACTCATGTTCTAAAAGTTAAAAAGGGTAAAATCAGACCAGTTTCACATAAGAAAAATTTCGACTTAATGCTGTTGAGATGGAGCAAAATAGAATATAACCCATAATCAGATTCCAAAATTCTTCCAATTCATACTTTTTGACAGAGTGAGTAGGAACATTCTAGCAAAGTTGATTACAAAGTCTGAGATCAATTTTCTCATTAACTTTTGGTATGAAATTGGAGATAAATTCCATTTGGAATAATTTTCCCAAAGATTGACCCCAAAATGCTTGTTATTGAAATAAATTAAAAATTTGGGAAATGTTATGAGATGTGAGACATTAGCAATTTCAGCACCTATTAGTAGTTTACATTTCTTTGCTGCACTAAGGCACAATTTGAGAATTGGGATTTCTTCATTTCACACTTGCAGCCCACAAACCTTTCTGCTTTTAGTTACTCTCGTTCTGGATTTTTATCCTGTCTCATAGGTGAAGGGGCTGGGAAGTGATGGAGTAGAATTTGGTTTTTCTTTGTCAGTCTGATTGAAGATTAACTTTCTGATTCCAGTGATTTGGATCTAGAAACAGATACTTTTTCTTCTACATAGATCAGTCTTAGGAACAAAATTGCAAGGTATGGATAAAGCAAGCTTTCATATGAATCCCCATCTTCCCTAGCTAGACCCAGTGGGGAAGAAGGGTAGAGATGCTGTCCGAATGGTGGAGTAAAAAGTAAACGTAGTAATTCTCATCACTTCAGGCAGTGCATAACTGGAGTGGAGTCATTTCCACACTTGGAGGCTCCCCAGGCAGCAGCAGCTGCAACAGTAGACATGTGATGGGTGGTGTGTCCTGGGAGAGAGGTCACTGCCGGACTGTCACGGTACAGTTCTGACTTTCAATTGAAGGGATCAGGCATTTGGAAACAAGTGACCCATCAATCATTTTAAAGTGAGGTCATTAACACTTTCATATTTCAGAGGCAGAATTGTTACTTAAATTCAAACCGGTATTTTATAATTAATTTCTATCAGCCACCTTTATATTTAGGATCTTCAGCCTTCAAATAATTTGGGGGACCATATGATGACCTAGGGGGCAGAATCATTACTGAGCAATATTTGCTTGAGGGGCCCAGACCTTGTAAAGGGGATTTCTCTAGGACCCCTCAGGATATCCTTTCTTTTGTCAGCAGCTCCATCTCCTCCTTTGTAAACCAGCCTGAAGGTTCCTGAGTTTCATTCTGGCAGTGCCCTTCTCCCTCAGTTCTGCAAGTTTCAGTATCGTGTATCGTGTTGATTTCTGAGCTAGCTGTGTTGTAACTGTTCTGTTCTTTTGCAAAGTTAATTTTCTTATTTATGTTTTACTCAAACAAATGTTAAAATTTGCATGCCTTAGTGGAGAGGGCATTGCAGATATACTGGCAACTAATGGGTGACATCTGCAAATTTAAGAGCTTCATCTAAAAATGAATGGATGAGTTTCTGTAGAATACATGGATCACAATTTTTATGGGATCCTCTTTAAATTCTGACAAAGTTTGCCTCGTAAATACAGCCTGTGCAGAATTTTTCTGCCCCTAGAATTGCTCAGATGGAAAATTTATTCCCAAGTCCTTTTTATCGGCATCTCTGTCCAATCAGTCGTAAATCTTCTTGCAGGTGATTGTACCCTGCTAGATTTTCCTAACTGGGTGATGCAAGTGGATTTTCAAGTATCAGGAGCAAATCACGAATACATTGCCCTCCAGTTTCTCATTTTTATAATTAATTTTGCTCTACCCTAAAATTGATATGAGCCCTTGAGTCCAGTTTTTTCAGTGTCAGTAGCTCTTTGAGGCACTAAGGCCCACTGACCTGCAGTCACAATGCCTTCTCAGAGGACGACTCCAGAAGGCCTGGGTGCTGGGTGCTGACAGACACCCCTGTGTCTTCATCCAGGGTCCCTGTTCCTCGAGAGTCACTTTGTGCCAAGAGAGATTTTGCATTTTGCCTAGTTCTTGCCATTGCCCTCAAAGTGCTACATACTAGATTCAAAAGCATCAGGCATAAATGCCTGTATATTTCCATTAATGGACATGCCCCTCTGAATGGTAACTGCAAAACTCAGTGCCCTGCAGGTTTGGCTCCAGATCTTCCTTCAGGGACTTGCATAGTTGACTCTCCCTTCTTCCCAGATAGCCTGATGGCTGTTCAAGGCAGGCAGCATTCCTGTTCTTGTTTGTTCCTCCAGGTCTGCTAGGATTGTAGTGTTTTTACTGTCAAAATAGGTACACATTCAGACCGGAGAACACAGGAGGAAAGGCTGTGCTCGAGATAATCCACTGGGAGTCATTGCCATGTGAATTGGTGGTAAAATCATGGCATTGGTAAGGTTGTCTGCAGGGAATTTGGAGTGTGACGCATGGAGGTCCGGAGGCAGACCCATGGGAAACCTTCCTCTATGTGGACCACATAGAGGAAGAGGAGGATACACAAAGGAGAGGCAGGAGGGGGAGGGGCGGAACCAGAAGACACAGAGGTCACGGGTCATACATATGGATCTAAGGATGAAGGATGAAGGCAGAAGCGGTGGTGAGGAGAAAGGATCATCCTGGTTCTAGAGTATTTATTATTAAATAACATATCATTTAACATCTTTGTATGAATGACCTTTGGATATGGCTGACACGAGTTGACAGTTTTGCAGTTCACTAACTATACAGGTTTGTTGTATTCATCAGAGAGGGAAGGCATAAGCATGTCTTATAAATTTTTAAACTTTGCTCAGTACTAAGTTTGGGACCTTTTATTAGTATCATTTTTAAAGATTTAGATTCCTTATTGAACCTGAAAATGAGTGCTGGCATAATAAAAAAATCCTAATTGGATAAATATTAGTCAAGGTTTAGTTATTCCCTAGAAGCTACTTATTGATTTAAAATGCAATCTTCAGCTCCTCTCAGGTAATACAGTCAGACTCTGTTCAGCTGCGAACATCATCAATTGCATTGACAATCACATAAGACTAAAACTTTGCCCTTCACATAAGTTTCAGATCCATGCCTCCTTTTCTGTCTTGGGCTCTCATCAAACCTAAAGGGAATTGGCATTCGCAAGTAATAGTATGTTACAGTGCATATTTTGTGGATCCTTTTCTTACTGGGTGAATGACATAAAATTGCATCCCATGCCTTAGTGTGCAGGGCAAACGTGTCTGTTTATTCTCTTTCATCTCTCTGGAATTCCTGGGCCCGTGTGCACTGTACCCTCACCTGGTCAAGTGGTGTCGGTAGAAGGAAACATTTCTCTTCCTGAACAATAGCCTCTAGTGAGTTACTAATACAAGTGTTGTTTCCCCTGAGCAGCAGCCCATAGTGAGTTACAAATGTGAGTGTTTTTCCCCCTGGTCCTCCTCTTTTTTTTTTTGATGTATTTTTCCAAATACCATCTTATGAAACCATCTGACCTAGTCTGAAGTATAATGACCCCATTTCATAGACCTTCTTATAAATTCTTTTTTTTTTTTTAGATGTTGAGGGTAGGAGTTTATTAATTAATTAATTTATTTTTGCTGTGTTGGGTCTTCGTTTCTGTGCGAGGGCTTTCTCCAGTTGTGGCAAGCGGGGGCCACTCTTCATTGCGGTGCGCAGGCCTCTCACTATCGTGGCCTCTCTTGTTGCGGAGCACAGGCTCCAGATGCGCAGGCTCAGTAGTTGTGGCTCACGGGCCTTGTTGCTCCGCAGCATATGGAATCCTCCCAGACCAGGGCTCGAACCCGTGTCCCCTGCATTAGTAGGCAGATTCTCAACCACTGCGCCACCAGGGAAGCACCCCCCGCCCCGCCCCGCCGGTCCTCCTCTTGAGGTGAGTTGGCTACTCCCTTAATGTGAAGATCAACCTAACTGTGGTTTCACTTGCTTAGGGGCAGCGTTTCCTCGTGCTCTAAGTAGGGTTAATTTTCATAACTTAATCTACCAGGTCCAGGAGGCGAGCTGCAGTTGCTATAGGAACAGTAACTGAATTTCCTGGCATTAGTACATTTAACACATCAACAGTGATGCTATAGTGACATAGGTATGTCTTCCTTTTCCCACTTTCATTTCCTTTTCCCTTTTTAGATGGATTACTGTTGGGGAAAGGAGAGGAGGATTGAATTTCACAAACTGGTTTATCTGATTAGTGTGTCACAGTGTTCACCTGGCAGGTTATTTTCATGGTAATTACACATCCAAAGGATGCCTGTGTCTAAACTTTACCTCCCGCCTTTGGTTGGTGCTACTTTTGACAGGCTTTCTAGCGTCATTGAGGCCCTTGCAGAAAGAGAGAAAAATATTGTTCACCATCATACTCTGGGTGTCCAACTTGGTGCCCCAAACTGAATAATTGATGACTGAACATCACATGGCTTTGTGTACGATGATAAGTTGTGCTCACTCACCTGTCGTCTTCACCACCATGAATCATGTCTTTGCTAAAATTGAAAGGCCCCTTGGGTTAGATATCTATATGCACACAGAGTGTGACTATCAGAGAAGTACTTGCATTGCATTTCTAGGCCACATAATCTTTAGCCTAACAATTGCATATTAATGGATAATTGTAAAACATTATGTAAATTATACATGGTGGTGAATACGTTATCAAATCAAATGGCCTTTAGGGGTAATTACAGGATGCTGCTATGTCAACTAGGATGCTGCAGGTTGAATGCTGCACTTTCCATAGAATGAAATATAACACAGCCAGGGTTTATTTCCATCCAGAGTCTCGTGTCGTCTTTCAGTGTGATTTTCATTTTATTAGATGAAGAATCTAACACTTGGGCTGATATTAGTTGCAGAATATTAGGGATTAAAAGAATAAAACCCTGATTGAGAAAATATTAGAATGAGGAAACTCTTAATGTTGGTAATTAATCTAAATGTTTGAGTCACAAAGTCCCATGAATATATATCTCTTTCATTGTAGTTATTCAAACATATTTTCTTTTTCTTTTTTTAATTTTAAAATAATCCATGCTCTTACTAAAATGCAGCAGACAGTACAGCCTTCTTCAGTCACCCCACTGCAAAAAGACTTCATTCATTTACTGACGTGCATCCTTGAAGACCACTCTCTGCTTTATCGCTCTGTTCTCCACGAGTCCAGCTCGGTGTCTGTCCTATATATGGTGGCAAGAAAGCAATGTGGAAGGAAGGAAGGAAGGCAGATAGGGAGGGAGGACAGGAGTTGAGAGGGAGGCAGGGAGGAAAGGTGAGAGGGAGGGATGGAGGGAGGAAGGGGATGGGTCAGCAAGTGCTACCACCATGAGGCTGAATTCTGGGCAGCCCTAGTCACTTTCTTTGACCATTTGTTAGGATTGCTGCATGAGGAAAGAAATAAGGCTTCTCTTTAGAACATATATTTTTCTACCTATAAATATTGACTGTATATAGTGCTTTGAAGGGAGGCTATCTCTGTAAATATCTCCTGGTAATAAAAACTAGGTGGCAGACCAAGGTCTTTATCACCATTTAAATCTATTCCTTTCTAACCCCTTCTTCCTCAAAACCCCTGTCCTACTGGATTTCCATGCAAAATGATCCTCCTACCACCATTATTCTAACGACTTCTGGTTCTCTGAGTTCTCTATTATGTTAGCCAGTGGAAATTAAGGGTGAAACATTTTATCCTAAAACAAACCTGATATTATGGCAGGTATCCACTTTCCAAAACCAAAATATAAGCAATAAGCAAATTTGGGAGGTCAAAACCAGTCATTCTTCAGAATGATCATTCAGATGTGTACTAGGAAATCTGAATCTCAGCCTGAGGAGCCTCTGAGGCCAGAAACCTTCTGTGTCTGATTTCTCTGCTCCTCCTCTTCTGTGCCTCCGACCCCAGCAGATTGGGCTGGAACTGGTGACTTGGGATGTTAATCCCCATTTTTGACAAATAAATTTACTTGGTTTAGTTATACTGTAAATAAAATGAAGCCAGTGATCTAACATTATAATGGCTATAAAGCACAAAAGAATGTTGACTGAAGTTTTTTGTTTTGGTTGATTGTTGTAGAATTTTGCAGGCCCATTTCTAACCAGACAAAGGGAAAGGAACTATGCCTCATTAAAGACATTCCTATTGCTTTCTTAGCACCAGGGTCCGAGTTAGATGATTAAATCCCTGCTTTGCCTCTTGCTGATTCTGTGACCTCAGATGAGTACTTTCATAATAAGCCCTTCTGCACCAGCTTCTAAAGGCCTGGGTAATGATTTTTATCTCGCAGTTCTGTTGAGATTCTTATCTCACAGTTTCATATCTGAAACTATGAAACAGATATGAAAGCCCCTAACAGAGGGCTTAATCCATAGAAGGTGCTCAGTACATGTCTCTTCTTGTTCGTAACTCTCCTCGTTGCCATTCTCTTCCTGCGATGGTATCACAGAAACCTCTAAAAGTGACAGTTGTCAAAACTTACATGCCAACAGGTAGCCAAGGTCTATGCCTGCCCTTGGGCAAGTCATTTGTTCATCATTAATTTGCCTTTTTTCCATTTCCAGCTCAGATTGGTAATTTGGAGCCATTGGAAACTAATGGAAAATGGAAGGCATTGCTATCAGTATTGCTCTGGTGTCATGAGGTCTCATGTGGGAAAATTTGAGGGAGGAAAAGGAAAAAGAGGAAAAAAAGAAACCTGCCTAGAATTAAGCTGTGCTATCTAGGGTCTCCTTCACGTGACTTCAAAGCCACATTTCCTTAAGTGGGAGTTAAAGGTTTAATCTCCTTGCCAGTTAGAATAATTCTTAATTATTAACATAATAATGAATCATTTTTTGGCTCTGTGAGATACTATTGATGGCAGTACTGAAAAGCAATGGAACACAGAAATGGCTTCTGCCATACAATGAAAGAGGAAAATATAGCAGCTAATTAACGGGCCATAAAATATTTTCTACTACTGTGTGCTAAAAGTTTGACATGCAAACTGTTAGTTTTTAATAAAGGTAAGTTATCCAGTTTTTTTTTTTTTTTTTTTTTTTTTTTGCGGTACGCAGGCCTCTCACTGCTGTGGCCTCTCCCGTTGCGGAGCACAGGCTCCGGACACACAGGCTCAGCGGCCATGGCTCACAGGCCCAGCTGCTCCGCGGCATGTGGGATCTTCCCGGACCGGGGCACGAACCCGTGTCCCCTGCATCCGCAGGCAGACTCTCAACCACTGCGCCACCAGGGAAGCCCCCAATTTTTATGTTATTCCATATGCAAAGAGCTGATACATTGGCTCTAGGCTCACATTCCTGCCTTGAAATCATTTTAAGGTACTCATGACAACAGGCACTACAGAAGATTGTAGCCCGTCAGGCTCCCTGTCTTACAGAACATCTGCCTGTAAAAGCCCCCTAACTGATGTGGTAGTTTCCCTGAGCAGATCAGAATTCCACCCGCCCCTCAACACACAACTTGGGTTCATTAAGATAATTCATCAATACACAAAATACAAAAGAGCAAAGGTAAGGGAGCTGTCTCAGTGTGGCTCACTGAGCACTGGACAAGCTTCCAGCATCCAGCTCTTATTAGAGGCTCTCATCACAGGGAGACCTGAGGTGCCCTAGGGGCCCTGGTAGGAAATCTGAAGCTGATAGGATGCCTCATGGATATCAGCACAATGCCTGATGACATAGGTCCCTCCCCACAGTTCCCCTTTGTCCTTTCTTGGAAGTGCCCCTAGAAAGGAAGGAACTTACCATGGGTTTCAGAAGTCTCTGAAAGAAAAATCCTTTTAGGGTAAGGATGAAATTAGACCACCAACTCTAGACTTTCCAATGGTTCACAATCTTTGAGGAATCCTTCCACAAAGTATTCTTGGATAGGGATATTGCCCATGTGGAATCAGGGCCTCTTGGTTTCTAGGGGTTATCTCTATACCACACTCAATACCCAGAGGCGGTCCTGGTCCTGGGGAACCACCCCAGGGTTTCCTGTATTGAGATTCTCTGAAGGCGAGTTCACATCATGCTCTGGTAAAAGGTGTTTGACCCTTGCTGAATCTGCAGAAGTTATTTATTTACCCTCATGGCAATATGAAGTCATTTCCCATCAGTTCCTCTGGATAGTCTGATGAAAGGTTGGCAGGATTCCTTTTCCTCACTTTCTTTCCTGCTCCCCTCTGGCTGGCCTGCCCACCCTCCCCAACTGGCAAGAAAGTGAAGGAGCAACATAAGGGTACCCTCAAGGGTAGGAGAGAGAACAGATGCCACATGCCTCCTTGCCTCTCAGGTTTTAAAGTGGATTTGTAAATCTGCAAAGAAAATGTGATGAACCAGCTAAAAAGTCCCCCACAAGAGCAGCAGGAGATTATTTAAAAATTTTGCAACTCTGCTCATTTGAGTTGAAGGATATATCTTGGAGAATTTAACATATATGTGAAACCAGCCCCACAGAATCAAAGAAAGTGAGAATCAGTAGGAATTTTAGCATAAGGGAGTCTAAGGGACTCTGGACTGATGACCTTACTGGCCTGGGATAGAATTGTCACTGTTCAGCAACCAGTGGTATGTAATGTAATGTATTATATGCATTTGTGTATGTTAGTATAAAGTTGCCATCTGTCTTTTGTAGCACAGAGGGACTAACTTTTTTCTCCATCTGTGTCCTGCCAACTTTTTTAGGGTTAAAAATGACTTGTTACTTATTAAATGTTGGTGGTAATGGTAGAGGACTCTGTAAATGGTTCTGCTTGACACAAAGGGGAGTTGACAACATTATGTCAGTTCCCAAATTTAAAAGAAAATGTTTGCTAGTCTGAGAAAGCTCAAAATAGAGATCATTATCTAGCACAACTGCCAGCACCCACTCCCCACCAAACCCAGGTTTCCAGAAGAAGCTCCGAAATGTGAGAAGTGTCCTCACTAATAGACACAGAGGTCAACTCATGGTGCACATGTGCATGTGTGTACACACCTGTACATCAGAAGCTTAGACTAGCCTCTCCTCCTCCTCTGATGCTCTAAATTTGCCAGGCTCGGGGTGTGTTACAAAGCTGGATAAGCACCTCTGTATATTAGAGACATCTGAAAGGAGGAATGATGAAAGTCTTGTAAGAATAAAGGTCAGGAAAGAATCTCTTTTGTAGACGATATCATGAGAGCCTCACAACTTTTGGAGAATTTGATTTCTACTCCCAACTGGTTTTACCATTTTCTACCCGGAGTAACACAGCAGGACACCTAGCCTATGAAAAGCAAGCTGTGCCTGACAGAGGTCACTAAAAGAGTCAGTCTCTAACACTTCATTTTCTTTACTCCTGTAAAGTTAGGTATTTGCATAAATCATTGTTAAACTTATTTTTTTCTCAAAAACTTGACAAATTTGCCCCATACTATCATTGATTTTTAACCTTAAATCAGAGCCAGGATGCAAAACCCACCAAAGAATGTATAAAAGGAATAAAAAAATGTATAATGTGCCATTGGTAATATAGTCTACCTCAAAATGATCATAATTCTCATCTGTCTTGTTACATTTGTTTCGATCCATTTAACAATCATTGATTATTCACCCTTCTCCACCTCTTTTCTGTATTATACCTCACATACTAAAGATACAATACCAATATTTTTTATGACTTGGTATGTACTAGACACTTTGCTAAGAATTTTTTCATCTGTTATCTCATTTAATACTTAAACTGTCCTAAGAAACAGGTACAATCTTAAACTCCATTTTACAGATGAGAGAAGTTATTCAGAGGTCCAGTGACTGGCACAAGATTGCACAGCACAAAAAGGAGTCCAGATAACAAGTGGAACTCAGGTCTCTGTCTCCAAGCCCCCATCCTTCACACTGGGCTCCACTGTTCTGGTCCCAAGTGTGTCATTGCATTTCTCCTCCTACCTTCCCACCACCACATACACACCCACACAAGGTCAAAAGAAGCTGTTTTGTTGGTGAGCAATTCCATCTGCTAGTCCAAGAACAACTTTCCTCTGTGTCCAAAGGGGTCCCGTTCTGGTGCCTGACAACTCAAGACTAAACCACATAGTCAAATCTGCTTGCTTAGAAGGAACCAGAGGCGAGGGCATATTTCTTTCTTTTACCATATCATCCTTTTTGTATTTAAAAAAAATTGACAGATTAAGTAGACCTAATTTGTGGTAGGGATATCCTATTTTGTTTTCTAACAGACAATGACCCTCCATCTGATGGACCACAGTTCGATTTCAGCTTTTCCATGGGAGCTGTACTTGGTCTGATTACAGTGGGCACAGTAGGAATTCTGAAGGATGGTGCTCCCAGAATTAGTTATCTCGTTGTGAACTGATGAGTGAAAAGCGGACCCTGCCTAGTGCTCCTGTCAAGAAAGTCACTTAGAAGAAACCGCAACTGTTGTTGCTTTTTAATCACTGCATTTCTTTCCTCGTGGGTACACTGACCTCATAAAGAACTGGCTCGGGATCTATAGTCAATAAAAATAGCTTGTGTTTATAAATCACCTTTCCTCCAAAGTATAAAAACTACTCCACAAATTTTACTCAAACTGAAATCTTCTTGAAATATTATTGAGAGAGACAAGACTATCGTAAATTGTAAATTCTTTCCGGGTAGGATTGGGCTTTTACATTTCTTTTGTTCCCCCCAAAGCACTAATGTTTACTGAATATTTTGTGATTAATTGGTTGCTTATTAATATTAAGATCAATGCTAAGACTTAATGGATTGTACAGAATGAACCATGAAAATCTAGGATTGCTCTTTCAGCCCAGACTATGAGCAAGCATCCCCCTTAGAAAGATGGTGGCAGCCCACTGTGTATGCTTGGGTACTGCCCAGCTGTAAGGGTACACCATTCACATGGCCTATGATGATTATGGGGCCCTCTAGCATTGGACTCAGCTCAACCATACACAGTAATGCAGCTGTGGGCACAGCAGGACCTGTGACTAATAGGACTTAATACAGATGTGGTGAGCAGATGCATTCCCCAGACAGTTTCTCACCCTCAAAATCTCAGGAGACAGAACTAATGAGAGATTCCACCTGCTGAAGGGCTGGAGCTAACACCCTGTTGAACATTGACTCACAGGCTGTTTGGAGCAGATCCCATGAATGGATGGTGGAGACCATGCTTTGTTGGTTCTGGGGAGAAGAGCTGGGCTATGAGTCTATAGGGGGTGGGTTGGTATCTTGACTGCTAATGCTTTGATTCTAGGCTTACACACATACCTGAATGGACCCAGGGGTCTTTGGCTTCTGCTATAGTATCAGTTGTCAAAACATGAAGAAAGTGAGGCTCAGAGAGAGACTCGGCTTGCCCAAATTCCCGTATCTAGTAAGTGGTTGAGATAGAGTTCCCCCAAATCTTTAAAGCTTGTGTGTTTTGCAGTATACTCTGCTGCTTCTAGTTTGGGTAAGTTTTTTCTATAGACATTCCAGCTCTTGGTTTCTTGTTCTTGTCTCTATGTATTTGTCCACTGGCTGCAGAAGCCATTTTCTCATATTCATTTTAATGTTCAGTGTTTACATTTCAGGATGAGTCGCAACTGCTTTTGACATAGCTAACAGGGAGACATGGGTATCTTGGGGAAGCTAAATGATAAGCTCCTTAGAAATCTGTTCCCTGGGTGATGGAATAGGCCTAGCTCTATTGTTTATAAGCAGTAGCATTATTGCCAGGACAAGAAATGCAATACATATACTAATATGTGCATGAATAGTTGGAAAGATGGTTGAACCAAAGAAGCTTGTCTGTTTCACATTTAGAGGCAATGAGGATTGAAATTTTTAAGCAGATTTTCAATTAAGATGGCAGAGGTGCCAGAAACTGGAGATTGCTACGTAGTGGTGCCTTCTTCCAAATTACTATAGGCTTGTGTGCTATTTGCAAGGGGAGAGTAACATGATTGCCAATCTTGAAATCCTATGATTCTGTAAAATATTACATAATATATCTTATACAAATCCCCCAGATATGTTAAACATAATTTGAATAAACACAAATTCTTAAATTTAACTTGAATTGAGATTATGCAAAATGCTAAAAATTTTCTTTTCAAGTCCCTTATGATTTCCTAAAGTATTTAATAAAATATTAACATATTTTGTCTTTTGTTACTAACCCCAATGTAATTGTGCCCATAACCAATTCCCCATTCTTTCTACATCTTTGAAAATAGAATCCATTTATTATGCATCTTTGTGGTAGGCAGTTAATCAGTGTATGCTAAGGGACTGGGGGTGAATGTTATTATTTTCATTATCTTTAAAAGTGGATTCTAAAAACCATTATCACTGAAAACATTTTAAATGGATTATTGAAAAAGACTAGTTTTTGGTTTTTACAAGAGAAAGTAACAGATACTTGGAGTCATTTGGGTTCCTAAATTTAATTTTTACCAGAAATTACTTTCTTTTCTGTCATAAATGTTAACATGATAAATTAGATAGGTGCCCTAAATATAGTGTATCTAGTTTCTAAGAGAGGGCACATTTTAGGAATTTCTTAGAATCATTTTCTTGGAGGGCGCTGTATCTTTTTAAGGATTTGAATCCATAATCTGAATAAAGGCATGCAAACTATACTTATCAGACTTTTCAGAACACCCAAATCAAGAGGAGCATTTCATAATTAAAGATTTTTAAATGTCCTAGTAGACTGAAACAGTGGGACAAATATCAAGATTAATTTAACTTTGACAAAATTCTGCACTTCAGTTTTTAAAAATCCATTGCACAAGTTTAAAACCAAGGAGATGACTTTGATCAATCTTTCTGGGTAAAGAACATGAGCATTTTAGTTGATGACATTGTCAGTTAAGCCCAAGGTAAATGGTTGTTAAGTAAAACCAGTGCAATCTCAGGCTGCACTCACCAAAATAGAGTTCCCAAATACAAGGAGAGTTTTAATAGTCTCATGATAAATATACTTGCCTCAGACAGTTCCTGCAATACTAGGGATTATTCTGGGGCACCTATTTTAAGAAGGTCCTTGGCAAATAAGAGCATATATAGAAGAAAATAATGATGTCTGTAAGTAACAGTTGAAGAAATGAGGTATGATTAGCCTTTTGTAGAGAAGGCTAAGAGGAGAAATAAGAACTTTCTTCAAATATTTCAAGGACTGTCAAGTGAAAAATTATCTGATTTACTGCATATAACTCTAGAGGTAAACTAGGACCAATGTGTGTGGAATTTTAGGAAATTAGGCAATGAATTTTGTTTTTGTTTGATTTTGTTTAAACAAATGAAAGTGTATTGCAAAGTTGTGAGGCACTGCTCTTAACCAAAAATTACATGATGGTCTTTCATGGATGTTGCTAATTATGAAATTTTTAAAAATGGGTTTTCCCCATGTCTGGAAATGTAGATTCTTAGAGGGATATTCTAACAAAACTACTTCCAAGGATAGAAAAACTGAGAGCTGGATTATTTTTACCTGATACCCAACCCACCCCAAGACATTTGTTGAACATCCCATAAACCACAGATGCTGGTTCCAGGCTTTCTCTGTGGAGGAGACTAGATGGTCATCATTAGGGAACCTCCGTAAGCCCGGCATGTGGTTGGTGCTCTCCGTGGTGCTGAATCAAGGCAGGGCCTTTCAGGCTGCATCTCTTGCCTGTTGTTATCCCTCAGTATTATGGCTCCATACCATATAGATCACACCCTTACATCAAGCTTTCTGATAATTTTGCCTGCCTTTCTTAGACCTGACTGGCACCCAGCCTGCCTTGATCTCAATCCGCTGACCTCTCAAGAGAGGTGAGTTATGGAAGAGATTTGAGATTTTGAGAGAGCTGCAGTAGGTGAAACATGATATTCATATATCTTTCTTGACCTATTAAACAATTACATTTCTAATAACGTGCAAAATCATCTCATGGTATATATTCATTGATTCTTGGTAGACTTAGACATGAAGGCAAATATTGGATAAGATGGGTATCTGGCTGAGAAAGAGGGTCTTAAGGGTTTGATTACATTACTGATAAACTAGATTTTAAAACTGGAATTTTTTCTTTACACTTTTTGTTTCTCTCATACATACAAAGCCCTGTTCTTGGTGGCTGGAGATATCAATTCTTTACACTAACATGGTTTTGCATAGAATGAAATGCCTTGAGTAAAGGTCATCACATGACAACTTGAGGAACCGCACTGACAGAACATCTTGACAAAAGAAACAGAGATCTGATAAATTCAGTCTGTGCAGAGTAGACAGTCATGTTCTGCAGATGAGAGGATGACACAACTGGACCAACCAGGGAAAGGTACTTCTGTCCTCCTGTGGGGTCTCACCAGACACAGAGAAATTGACTGATGTGAGTATTGTTCTCTGTAGACCCAGAGATCTAGGATTGAGCTCAAATGAGAAAATTTTGGAAACCTAAAATTAAAAGGAAGTAAAGGAACTACTAATGGAGAAAAGGAATATAAAGCACAATGGAGAGAAAAGTCTGAAAATCTCAGATATTTAATGATAAATAACTTATATAAAAACCTGTGTAGAAGCCAAACCATTTAAGATTCATAAATTATATAACTAGATTTTAAATGTAGAATTCATTGAGAAAAAGATTCATTGAAAGTTCACTAGCTATAACTTATAGAACATTGCTGTACCCAGTTATGCACTTAGTAAATGCTTTCTATGATACATGTAGGTTTCATAGAAAGAGAAAAATCCCCTTAAAATAAAGGGGAAAAATAGAAACATGGTTTCAGGAAATATAACAAATGATATAGTTCATTCTCAAGATTCATCCTGTAAGGTTTCGTGATTAAATAATAACTCGCATAAAGAACTTTGAGGTGAAAGAAATTATGCTCATTCAAAATTTAGACAAGTTTTTTAACATCTGGTCAAATTCAAGGTCAAATTTATTAGACTTAGAAAATTGTACAGATGACTAAAGAGATGGTCTGTTTATTTAATAATTCTCTTTGAAAGTTTTTTTTCCTGAGTAAAATATTCTCCAGAGCAAAGGTGTCCCAGTGTCCATTTGCAAAGCTCTTAATATCATATCTTACCCAATGTGATTAAGAGGCCAAGTACACAAGGCCTGTTTCTCATCCCCCCACCTTTTTTTTTAGCATTGCAGTTCTTCTGAAAGAAAACAATATTTGATCAAGCAGTCTGTAATAGCCAGAGGAGGAAAGAAACTGATCATGTCAAAGGAAGAATTCTTAAGTGAAATTCCACATTTATGGCAGGGCATCCTGCCCAAAGCCCTTAGACTAAACCAGGCCCTCCATTTGTGCTATCTTCTGTGGTTAAATTGTCTCCCTGGATGGTAGTTAACCTCAGTTAGAACAGGCTAAATATCAGCAACCAGTGTTTGACTTTCTTCCACTGAAGCACAGATGAGACTCTTATAAAAACGCTTCAAGCTAGTCAGCCTCTGAACTTGGCTTCTACATCTATCAAATATAGGTTGTGTTAACTACCTTGTAGAGTAGCTCTAAGGCATTTGGGTCATTGTAGGGACACAATAACTGTTGGTTCTCTTTCCACCTTCTCTTTCAAGGCTATGTTAAGCACTACTAAAAAAGAGAATTGGGAAGTAAGTATTATTCTTGCCAAACACCAAGGTATCATCTGTCCCTGAAGGCCTTATATCTAAGTAAAGTCTATGACGGATCCATCTCCTCCTGAGGGGAAGCCCAGAGGGCAGCTTTCTTTGAATCCCATGATTGGATGTGGCAGATAGGGCTGCTGACCTAAGCTCTTGGTTTCTCCAGTTGTTCTAAAGGAGATGATAAGGTAAAATATTCCCAAGAGAAAGCCACACTTAGAGAGACAAGTGTCTATTGATTGCTATGGTTCTAAATTTAAAATGTATTAAAGGAAGCAAAATGCTTTTTAGTGGCCAGAATGATAGAAGATGGAAAAATAAGATTTAAAAACAAAAAGAGAGGGCTTCCCTGGTGGTGCAGTGGCTGAGAGTCTGCCGATGCAGGGGACACGGGTCCGTGCCCCGGTCCGGGAAGATCCCACATGCCGCGGAGCGGCTGGGCCCGTGAGCCATGGCCGCTGAGCCTGCGCGTCCAGAGACTGTGCTCCGCAACGGGAGAGGCCACAACAGTGAGAGGCCCGCATAACGCAAAAAAAAAAAAAAAAGAGAGAGAATGGAGAGTGACTGCTAGTAGGTGTGAAGTTTCATTTGGTTGTGCTGAAAATCTTCTAACATTATATAATGATGATAGTTGCACAGTTCTCTAAGTACACTAAAAAACATTGAATTTCACACTTAGGTGGGTGAATTTTATGTTATGTAAGCTGAATCTCAATAAAGCTATTAATTTTTTAACAGATGAAAAGGTGGCATTTTCCAACGGCATAGGTATTGAGGATGAAAAGACTTGTCAGATCCCCATAACTCTACAGTTAATAGTTGGGTGGCCCTGGGCAAGCTATCTAATTAATACCTCTACACATCAGTTTTCTCATCTCTAAAACGGAGATAAAAAATACCTTCTCCTAGTTTTGTGGGGATAATTGGGGTAATGTATGTAAAATATCTACCAGAATGCTTAACTTAGAGAAAGCCCTCAGCAATGCTAGTCATTGGAAATGGGGGATTTGACGGTGCTGACAGTATTAATAGAAGTAAGTCTTCGGTATGAAAGTTCAGAGCCTGTAAGAAACCCTTGTGAGAGAAAACTTGACCATTCCATTTCAGGATATATTTCTTCCCCCAAAACTGTATTGAAGGAAATTGATTTCATTGTTTTCTCTCAATAAGCCTGCCTTTCTTCACTCTTTCCCTGGGCTGATCTGGAGACCAAAATCAGCTAATTCATTTACGCAAGTGTGTGGTTGGAAATCAGACAAAGTTTGTAAGCTCTTCGAGGAAAGTAGAACAGTTCTACACCTTTAACTCTCCCACCCACCTCACCCCCCACCCCGCCACCCCACCCCCACCCCCACCCCTGCCTTCACCACCTGGTTTCCTTTAGAATAGGAAAGCTGAATTGCACAAAGAAGAAGGATGTTGAACATGCCCCATATCTTAATTAGTATAAAAAGGCCCCCAGCTGAATCCTTTCTGTGGCAGAATGCTCTTTCTATGGAGAGGAGATACAGTCAGAGGAGAATCCTTGCCAGAAAGCTGCACTAAGGACCTTTTGGGGAGAGGATCCTGGGAGTCCCAGAGCGACATTGGCAGTGGTCAGGCTGCAGGAAGTGCCTCTCCCCCAACTCAGATCCTGCATTTATTTAACCGGTTCATTCAGTAATATGTATTAAGTGCCAGCTGTGTCTGAGGTGGTACAGTATGTGCTTTTGTATTTATCCATTAACAAGATAAATGTGGTGGTCTGTATCAAGGCTGACATGCCAAGTGGAAGACAGAGAAAACAAGTTAAAGAGAAATTAAATAATTGCAAATTGCTATGAATAAAACAAAGTTACAAATAAATCAGAGGACTAAAACATTAGAATAACAAGCAAGTGATTGCTTTCCCGGTGGGCCTGTCTCCATTAGGCTCATTGAGAATAACCCTTTCCACCCCATCTTCACATCTGTGAAAGAAAAAGAAAGCTGCCCACATAATCCAAGCACTTTCAGTAAATGCAGGATGTTCCAGGTCAACTGAACTTTTAGTTATCCAAATAGGTTACTATCTAGGTTCTGTTTAAAAAAATCTTACAGAAGACAGTGGCTACATGAGTCTAAAGAGAGACAATGCATGGGAAGCACCTGGAAAATGTTAAAGGACCTATATAGGAATCACTGTGATGATGCCCTGATGAAATATTTTTAAACATGTGTTCAGACTAAGTCTTTGCATAGCAACTTTGAAATACAGGTCCTTATTTATTTTGTGAGCTGGATGGGTAGCTGATCCCAAGACAAAGGCTTCCACTCTTTCATACCAAAAGTCTTCTCAGTATTTCAGATAACAGAATAATCTAATTATTGTGCAAATGCACAGGAGAAGTTTTTTCTTTTGCTTTCTTTTTTTTTTTGTGGTACACGGGCCTCTCACTGTTGTGGCCTCTCCCGTTGCAGAGCACAGGCTCTGGACGCTCAGGCTCAGCGGCCATGGCTCACAGGCCCAGCTGCTCCGCGGCATGTGGGATCTTCCCGGATCGGGGCACGAACCCGTGTCCCCTGCCTCGGCAGGCGGACTCTCAACCACTGCGCCACCAGGGAAGCCCCTCTTTTGCTTTCTTATAAAAGAATTAAAAGCAGTTGCTACAGTGCAGAGAAATCATTTCACTTTTATAATTTAAGAAAAGCCATTTTTGTAAGTATATAATACATATAATAAAGTAGGTTTTCCACTAGGTTTTCATAGCCAAATCAATGGCTCTCAACCAGGGTCGGTTTTACACCCCAGGGTAATGTCTGGAGACAGTTTTGGTTGTCACAACTGGTGAGAGGGCTGCTACTTGGTATCCAGTGAGTAGAGGCTAGAGATGCTGCTAAACATCCTTCAATACACAGCATAGCCCCTTTTCAACAAGAACTATGCAGCCCCAAGTGTCAGTAGTATTGAGGTTGAAAAACCCCAGCCTAAATCAGTACAATTTTTTGTCAAGATGTGAAATTTTACTACAATAAGGCAAAACCTATGATTTGTAATAAAGTAGCATGATTTTTCAGATAAACTGCCAGAGTAAATATTTAAGATAGTGATATATTCTGATCAAAGAAAGCAAGGTTCTCTTTTTTTAAAGATACCTTTAAAAAAAAATCGCAGTTTCTCTTAGTAAGAGGATAGGGAAAGAGAAAACTGTGATAGGAATTCCATGCCAGGGAATACTTATCTGATAGCCTCAACTGAGTGCATAAAGATCTCTTGGTGAGGGCTTCCTTGGTGGCGCAGTGGTTGAGAGTCCGCCTGCCGATGTAGGGGACACGGGTTCGTGACCCAGTCCGGGAAGATCCCACATGCTGCGGAGCGGCTGGGCCCATGTGCCCTGGCCGCTGAGCCTGTGCATCTGGAGCCTGTGCTCCGCAATGGGAGAGGCCACAACAGTGAGAGGCCTGCATACCACCAAAAAAAAAAAAAAAAAAAGATCTCTTGGTGATAAATAGATAACATCAAGTTTAAGCATTAAAGTTCATATACTTTATTTAGAAAAGTCTCTCAGACTCATGCACAGAGTATGTTTATTTTTAATTTAGACACAATTCAGAACTTGTTTGTGGTGGCAGCCATGGTTATGCTTATGGTGCTTAACTCGAATAGGCCACATGACCCAGCTAGGAAGAGTTTGCCGCTGTGGTGCAGCCAGAATTTTCTTATTGGGCAAGATCCTTGAATGGTGATGTATTAATCTCATGGAGAGCAAGTGAGAGTGGGTAGCTGCATCCACTCACTGGGTATTTGTTCTCCTCTATACACCTTAAATACCTCAAGTTCTCATAAGCTAAAACTGGGGCCAAGCTGGCATTCTTGTTTATTATTGAACCCGAACCTGCTTTTGTGGTCAGTCCAGCTCTCTCAACTGTGTGTTTCAAAGCTTATACAAGATAACAAAAATCAGAAAAATGTAGAGAGGAAATTCTGACAGGCAGGTACATTGATTAATAAGCTATTTCTGTACTTAACAAGCTATTTTGTTCAATTGGCCTCTAAAATGGAAGGCCAGGTCATTTGTATTCAAGAAACATGTTCTGCAGACAAAGTGTTAGAGGCTGGGGACAGGAAGGTGAGCCAGCGGAGCCCTGCTTCTCTAGACATTCATTTCTATGGCTCAGTGCTTTCTCTTTCTCCTTTGCAAGTTAAAGAAGCAGCAATAGCAACTACCAATAACAAACTGTGCAGACTATTTTTTTTAAGTGTAACATTTGATTGATCCTAAGTGATAATTTTTTAATATGGCAATCTTGACTTGTAAACATGGAAGGAGAATTTGTTTCATTAGTGAGCGCATAGTGAGTTGTTCCCAGCATTTCACAACCCCTTCTACAAGCTTAAAGGATCTTGGAAACCCCTTTGTGCTTTGTGCTGGAATTGCTTAGAGAGTTCCCGGATTCCCTTTAAAAAATCAGAAAGTGAATTTACATTAGCTGTTATTTTGCTCCAGAAACTCCCTTGATCTCTCAAAGATCTCCCTTCCCGGTCTGTCAAAATCTCATGCAAGGTACATATTGTTGCCTTCACCTTGATCTCTCCGTGAGTTTCAGAGCGTCAGGGTTAACTGCAGACGTTTGCCTCAGTCTTTGATTTGTCTCAGGCTTTGATTTTTTTGTTTTGTCTTGTTTTCATCATTCTCATTCCCCCATCTGATTCCTCGATGATTATAAAATATCAAAAACATCAAACCTAAACTGCTGCTCTAATGAGAGCAGACACACCAGGGTTCTTTTCTCAGCTGACTGAAGCCCAGAAGGCAGCTCCAAGCGGGATGCTCACAGCGCTGTATTCTCCAACAAGAAGGTGGCTGGGCAGAGGCCTGGGCCCCGTCTTTCTCACATTAGTAAGTACTAATGTCTTGGGATTCCTTGTGGGAAAAATATGAAGAATGCTTGAAGTTTCTGGCAGAGTCATCTGAGATGGTTCTGATTTCTAGCAAATATGACTATGCATGTATAGAAAACATTTTTCTCTCTTTCCAAAGCTGACCTTGAGGTAGTCTGTTGAAATTGTGTATAACTGCTGGACAGTTATACATACTGTATAGTTTTAAAAGGAGACAGGTAAAATATATGTTTTAGGTGACAAGGAAAGATCAGCTGGCTCTTGGCTTATTTATATTCAGGAAGCAGGGAAGTGGTGTATATGCAAAGGTGGACATCCTGATTATATACTGAGGATTGATTTAGAACTTGGCAAGGTGCTTCTGTGGGTTTAATCCATTGAAGGCTGCGTCTGGTGTGGCAGTAGTGGCTCCAGGACCCGTAGTGTGCAAGAGAAGCCATAAGGTCTGCAGGAAGCAGACAGTCCTGAATGGCTTGGAAGGTTTTACTTTGCCGCTTAGAGCCTCAGTTTTCTTGTCCCTAAAATAGATATAATTCTAAACCTCACAGTAGTTACCTAATGTATGACAATGTGTTGGGAAATGCTTTGTTAACTCTGCAATATTGCATAAAATATACTTTTTATCATGGAAATATAGGCTATTTTGTCATCCTAGGCTATTTTAGGGAAACTAGGAAAAGGAAGACTTTATTTAACCATTTTCCCTTTCTCTTAATTCCTTTGTAGAATGAGGCACTTCATAAATATATAAATAACTCTTTCTCCTCCCAAATAAGTGGTATTTTTAAGATTTAATAGAGAATAAAGGACAAGGAAACTGCTGCAGAGCAAAAGCAGTCAGCAACTGGGGGAAAGCCTTTTTGAAAAAGCTTTTGAACTATTGTCATTTGAAAAAAGTATATGTACTGTCTTATCAAAATAAAGAAGTTTTTTATAATAATGATATAAGTTTGGGGCAGTAAGTAGACAATGCAAAATCTTAGCTTCTTGTGCCACTAAAGTTTTTTTAATGAACTTGATTTTTTAGTATAGTTTAGATTTACAGAAAAATACAAAGATAGTACAAAAAGTTCCCATATGCCCAGTACCCAGTTTTTACCATCATTAGCATCTTACATTAGGATGTTACATTTGTTTCCATTAATAATAGTAATATTAACTAAAGTCCATACTTTATTCAGACTACCTTGGTTTTTACCAAATGTTCTTTTTCTATTCCACGAGCCTACCCAGAACACACTTTATATTTAGTCATTGATTTATACTCTAGGTGGCCCAGAGTCCAGTTCCTGGCTTGTAATGTGTCTATATGTGTGTCTCTGTGTTAAACTAGTTACTCTTTCTAAGGGTCTCTGTTGATCATCCTAGGACAGCATTCATAGCCTCATACTGGGAGACTAATGTTACCTCCATCCCAGGGCTCAACTGTGTAGCCACTTTGTCTGAGCAAAGCACAGGCAAAAACTTAGCACAGAAATTTTAAAAATAGCCTGGAACAGTTGCAGTAAATGACAGAGTGCCAACCATATTCATGCACATCACTTCTAGCATTACTTCTCTAATTCATACTTATTTATTTTGATTTTACCCACTTTTTTTTTTACCCATATTTTTAACCACTGTGGCACCACCGAATATTTTGAACGCTCAGCTTCAAACTCAGACTCAGAATGAGTCTATGACTATAAATAGCTGAGGGCTACTTGAAACTCTAGAATAAATCTCAGACTGAAGACCCAGAAGATAGTGAAGATAAAAGTATTCTTCTTTTAATGGTTTTAGTAGCTTTTGAATTCAGTATAATGATATGAGTAAAGAGGCCTATGATGAGGGTAATAACAATGTACGTGTGTTCAAGGACATAATAGTAAAGCTCAGTGTCTAACTCTAGGCTCTGCTTATCTCACAGGAACTTTCCTAGAACATTTCTTTGGAGTATATAGATGAATGGTAAATCATCTTTTTAAAGCTAGAAGTACTCAAACAACTCAATAGTTGTGACTTACTCTTCCACCTGAGAGGCCCTACCACCTGGGGGAGAAAGGCACAGAGTCTGGCAGATCCTGGGTCAGGACTGTGACCTGGTGCAGGACGTGTGACCGTCATGAACTCATCCATCCTCTCGACTAATATTCATCTAAGCGCCAGCCAGCCTGTGATGACACTAAGGGTACAAAATCAACAGATGAGACAGAGGCCCATCTTGTGGAGCTTACATTCTGTTCTCTCCTGTACTGATAATCTTATTTACATTATTAAAGGATCCCTCTGGATTCTTAGTGGAAAAGAGACTATAGCAAGGGTGGAACAGGATGTGTAGTTAGGAGACCACTTGAAGCAGGAGGTGATGTGACTAAACCAGATAGTGGTGGAGTTGGTGACCAGTAGTCAGGTTCTGAATTTATTTTCAAGAGCCAGCCAGATTTGCTGTTGTATTGGGTATGGGTTTGAGAGAAAAAGGAGTCAAAGATGCCTTAAGGCCTTTGGCCATTTACTACAGAAGGGAAGGCTGGGGGAGGGGAGGGCTTGAGGAGGGAAATCAAGAATCCAGTCTTGGCTGTTTGTCTGAGCGGTCTATGAGACATCTGAATGGTGATGACAGTGGAAAATATGCATTGGCTGCAGGGAGAGGACTCAGAGCCGAGAGACTAGATGAGACGTCATCACCCATGGAGTGAGTACAGGTAGAGAAGCCAAGACGTGCAGGACTGAGCCCCAGGTTTGGAGGTTAAGAATAGGAGGAAGGACCAGTGAAGCAGGAGATCAATTGTCCGAAGAGCCAAGAGGAAGTGATGTCTCACCCACAAGGGGAAAAGTAAGCACCACGTCAAACTTGAGTGATATTCAGGAGGGATAAGAGGAGAACTTGGCATATACCATTGGATTTGGTAGTGTGGAGATGGCGGCAAAGCCATAATGTCCTCGTTCTTAACTGAAGACAGTAACAGTCTTACCTATAATGTTGTCAGGATTAATATATAATGAAGTGAACGTGCTTAGCACAGTAAATATGCAATCCACGTTAGCTAGTCATTAGCAATGTCATTCCATACAAAAGCAATAGAAACATAACAGTCTTAACAAGAAGTTTACAATTGAATATTTGAACAGAAAATCTGTACACATTATCATTTACAGCAATTGTACACGATAAATTAACTGACTATAAAAAAAAGTTCTTTCTAAATCCTTCTGCTGTCTTAACTCTTGGAGTAGTATAGGTAGAAGGGCTACTTAGTGCTATTTACAAGTACCAAATTAAGACCGTATAACTTACATAAACTCCATTAACCTACCAGCTCAATTTAGTATCTGACTATTCAGTGCTCTGTACGAGGAAAAAAACCCATCTTGACATACTGACAAACGGCCCAAACCCTAACCCTTTCCATAAAGATATTAAAGGTATCTGATTATGAGAACACTCGGCCAGATACCAGTAAAGAAAGCCCCGCGAACATATGCTTAAACCCAAACCAGGAGGGCCTCTCTGAAGAGGTCACATTTAAGCTGAGACCTGAATGTCTGGAGGAAAGTAGCCAAGCAAAATTAAAGAAAATCGCAGGCCAAGGAAACAGCCAGTGCAAAGGCCTTACAGTTGGAACTGAGATTTGTGAGTGTTGGGACGGAAGGAAGACCAGTGCACCTGGAGGGAGGGGCAAGGGGAGAGTGGTAGAGATGAAGCTGGGGAGGTGGGCGGGGGTCAGAGCTCCTGGGGCTTTGCAAAATGACATCCAAACAGATTTCATTCCAAGTGTGATAGGCATGTGGTTTGATGCAGGAAAGAGCATGCTCTGATGTATTTTAAAATATCACTTTGGGTGCTGTGTGGAGAATGGGCTGTAGCAGGTGGAGTGGGTACAGATGGAATGAGGAGGACTAGCTAAGAAGCTGGTGAGGTGAGAGGACAGTGGCTTCCTAACACTGGGGATGGAGAGCAGTGGACCGATTCAGATCGACTTTTAGAGACAGGCCTTTGAGAGGGGGCTCCTCTGCACTGGCAGTGGATTTGGCGTGGGATATGAGAGAAAGAGCAAGGGTGTCTCCGATTTTGGAATTGAATTTCTGATCATTGTGATAGATTTCTCCTTGCCTCTCTCCATATAACCTGCATCTTTCTTTGTTCATATCACCAATCACTGGCTGGAATTACAGGTTTCTGGGCCCCAAAACATTAAGCCATAACCCCGATATCCCCAACATGGCAACTGAGCAGGTCTGCTTGGGCTGCAGATTAACCCAGGGAAGAAAAAAATCAGGCTACGAGTAAGAGAAATCAGTGCCTAGCAGCAGGAATAGGGTTAATATGGAAACTTCTGATTAATTACTACAAAACTGCCCCAAATAAACTTGGTTTTACAAAAACACCTGCCTCTGAATATGCCTTTACAGTGAAATGTAAGATAAAATAGAAAACTAAAAGTCCCAGGGAACATGTAACTCTTGAACAAAATAGAACTGTCAAGAATACATGAAAGCTGTTATGTATGTTGTGAAACGTAAATCACAAACCTCTTTATTTTTGAAAGTGTAATTAGCTACAAGTGTTTCATCGGGATAGAAAACAAAATCAAGGACATCTAAGACCACTTTGGGGTAAATCCACAGACAACAGTTCTCAGGACGTGCAACTGGGTGGGTGTCTGCTCTGCCTTACTGTGTCCTTGTGGGCAAGGTCACCACTGCGCATGGCTCGATACTCATATTTTTACTCTCCTTTCCTTGGCCAGTATTTCAGGGGTTGTGACTTCATTTTGTTAGCTGCATTTTTTTTTTTTTTTTTTTTTTTTTTTTTTTGCGGTACGCGGGCCTCTCACTGCTGTGGCCTCTCCCGTTGCGGAGCACAGGCTCCGGACGCGCGGCCTCAGCGGCCATGGCTCATGGGCCCAGCCGCTCTGCAGCATGTGGGATCTTCCCGGACTGGGGCACGAACCCGCGTCCCCTGCATCGGCAGGCGGACTCTCAACCACTGCGCCACCAGGGAAGCCCTGTTAGCTGCATTTTTAAAACTTATGTCAAAAACTCAATCTTTTGTGTCTCTTTGGTAGTGCTTTTCAAACAATGCCTATATTCTACTCCCCACTCCCTTACTGTAGCTGATAATTTCTAGGAGAAATTGGACAGAGGGGGAAATATATGTATATATATTTATACACACACACACTCAAACATTATAAATGTGTGTGTCCTCTCTAGGCCTGAAATAGAAGCCTTCTTTTGGCCCCCCTCTGCTTTCCTTTGCCACACACAGACCTCTGCTGTTCCAAAGATAACTCAAGAGCCCACAGTAGTTCAGCAAAGTAGGCAAAGACCTTGCTGTTTGAAATATACCTTATATATGTCAGGGGCCTGCTGTCTGTGCATGATGAATAAGGCCTTCATGTGTTCAGGCTTATGGATGTAAAATGACAAATGGCAACATTAATCTTCACATTGTTCCTTTCCCCTAAGGACATTAGAGGGACAGCCAAGGTCGTGCAACCATGTAACCTTAGGGTTGTTTCTCCTTATTTCCTCTCCTATACAGAATGTTGACATTACCTATTATATATGCTCCTCTCTTCTCTGATCTCCCCAACTTCCTCTTCCCAAATAGCTTTTAGACTTATATAGAATCATAATGTACAAGTAGAAGGAAGGCACAGCATTGATTTCTTATACCCACCGTTTTTGACTGATGAGATGGGCAGCAGAATGTCCTATTCCTCCTTCTCTGGCAGAGAAATACACCAAGTGGTGGCAACACGGTGTGAGAAACATACACTCCTTCAAGTTTGGGACTAGCTGTTTTTGTTCTAGGGCCCACTATCAATGAAGTCATATCTTGGTGGGGGGGGATTTGCCACTCTTACAGTGTTGCCTGCCACGTCAGTCAAATACTCATCACAGCCAGGTGCTCTAGTGTTTATATTTTTGTTATTTCTGTAGCAGTTAATGTTTTTGTCATAATGATGCTAACTCCTTTCCATGTGGATTCACTTCTGTTGGTCGTGGATTGGAAGACTTATGCAAGAACTCTTTGTATAGTATCACAGCTACTTTTAACAATGTCACCTGTTCAACCTGTGCCACGGGGGCCTCTGATGAGTAAAATGATCTCAAATTATTTCTACTTGACTTTAGTTTTGCGCTCTGAGGATGATTTTAGCTGAATTGGAGACGGAAATGCAAACGTATATATCACCCTGGAGTAAAAACAAAAAGCTTTTGAAATTACTGAAAATAACAGAAAAACATGTGTGACTCTCCCACATCAGGCACAGGAACTGCTGGCGTCAAACCTAATCCCACGAGACACTTCTCTGTTGCAGATTTTCTTTTGTTAAAACATTAAAGGGCATATGCTACTCTTTCTCCATAGGAGAGTTTCCATTTTCTTTGCTGTGAGACTAGTGGATGCAGAGAATTCCACAAATAAATTTTAACCCTTCATTTTATAATTTTATTAGACGCTTACCTTTTATTCCATAATAACCCCACTGGTATTTCTCACCAGCAAAGTACTTACTCCTCACCATTTTACCACCTTCTTTCCCCAGCTTTCCATTTTCATTGGCCACTTTATTCTCCTGTGATTTCTGCCAACTCAGGCTCTCAACGTGATCTCTGTTTCTTTTATCTTCTATATTCAATTTGTTGAAAACCTGTCGTGAATAGTTCCCTATTATGGAAGTCCTTCTGGGTTACTAGATCTTTTCCAGAAGCTTCCCTCCAACTTCGGTATCATACATGTATTTTAAAAAGAAGAAAAAATTCCACCACCAAAAAGTATGACTCTCCTTTGTGGACTTTCTCCTGATTTTTCATCATTCCCACCAACTCAGCTCAGTTATCACCATCCCTGACATTTGTATGATACCAGAACATCTTTGAGGATACTTTTTATATATTTTCTCCTTTGACTCTCTCAGCTGTGTGAAGTTGTGAGAAATTAAGTAATTCCCCCAGAAAACATATGTCTATTTGGTACCAGAGAGTGGACCATTACCTAAGGCTTCTAAGAGTCTCATTTCTTCCTTCTACATAGCGCTGTAATCTAATTCAGAGTGTTACTCACTAACTGTTTACGCCTTTCCTTTATCCTCTGTTGTCTTTATTCTGCATCACTGAATACCACTCACCCCTTTTGGCCTTGGGCATTGAAAGGTTTTTCTCTCGGTGTCCTCTGTGTGTTCTCTTCTTGACTTTTTAAGAATCAGTTCTGATTCTCTTGGCCTCCAAAATTTATGTCCCCAATACCTCATCGTGGGACAAACTGCCTTGCAATTCCTTTTCCTGATTCTTTATTCTTAGAAACCTCTATTATCAAAGATACCAAATTTGCCTCATTTCTTCATATATTCAGTGTACCCTGAATAGTTATGGTCCTACCTCTTGGGAAAGGACTTTCAGGCCTTGACTGTGTAATGCTGACTTTCTTGAAAGTTACAATCTAATGTCTGGTTTCTCCCCCCTAAACACATGATCTAGACATTGTTTTTGCTTCCTTTTTACCCAACATTCATGATAACACAGCTTTGTTTTCACAGAGCACTTTTTGCCTAAAAATTCAAAGTGCTTTGAACATTATCCATCCTTGCAGTGTTCCTCTGAGGTAAGTGGGTGGCAAGTATTTTTATCACCTTCTATTAAAGCAGAGGCAGAATTCACTGCACCATGATCCCCTGGAAAGCAGAGCGATCTGGACTTAGTGAGTCTCTGTTTAATTCTTTGGCCACTGTAAAACTATTCTTCATAGAACTGCATAGAAGCCTCTCCCTTGCAGGCAGACTTACATTCATGCATTTAAATGGCTTCCAAGAGACGTTGATTATGGAATTTGGAGTCTGAATGTAAGTGAATTTGGAATGCGCCTGGCTGGGAAGTTGTTCTGAATGAAAAACACATTCAGAACTATGAATTAGATTCTACCCATCCTTTGGTCCAATTCAAATGCCAGTTCCTCTAAGAAAATAAACCTACACTTCCCCAGACTCTCCTACCCTTTGCATATTCTTCCTTTGTGGTATATAACTCACTGTACTTTATTCTGCAGCTGATTCCATGCTTGATTTCCCTCTGTGGATAGCCACTTAAAATGTTTTCTGGAATGGAATGAAAGGAATTAACCTCTATTGTTTATAACTATCATGGAGCTTAAAAATTCTTCCATTGGCAGGTTCTGAGTGCCCTGGATGACATCTACAAGATTGCAGTCCTTTGGCTGTCCTTCCACTTTGCTTCATGTTCACTACTTGGCCATTGATTATTCTGGAGAATGTCTCTCTCCTTAGCCAAACATTTGCATATCATAACCAAGAAAGAGTAGCCAGCCAGCCATTTATCAACAGTGGCTCTGGGAGACCAGTTTGAAGTGTCAGCCATGCAGAGGGACCTCGTGCAGTGCCTTTACCTCCTTCGAGCCTTCCTGCTCCCTATTGATGACAGGGCAGGGCAACATGGCCAGATACTGGCCTCCCAGGTGAGCTTTGGATGTGTCAGACCTCCAAAGTATCCTGCTGCTCTGATGAAAGGTGCTTTAAGTAGAGTAGCTTGTAAAAAATAAATAATACTCATTCTCAAGCTGCCCCTGGCTCCCTTAGATGTTTCTAAAAGGTGCCAATGAAGCCCAAAAAATATTGGTAATGAATAGAAAGGGAGAGCAGGTTCTTTTTGTCATAAGAGTGAACTGTGACTCATACCTCCTGACTCATTGCAAACATGCAAAGGAAGCCAGTCCGTGGGGGGCACTCTAATAGGATGTTTCTCCAGTGACTCATGTAGACCTGGAATGAGGAGCAGCCTGAATCAAGCCAAACAAGTGTATTTTTAAATACGGGAGGGCATGTTTCCTGGGACAGTATGATGATGGGTCCTACACACTTACATGCTTATTTTAGAGCCCAGGCCTTGAAATATGTGGGCGTGGTCTTTGTGGAGCCTTCTCCTGTGATCGTGTTTTGTTTTGTCAGTGGGGAGAAATGTTTAGTGATTAACTGGCACTGGTGAGAATACAAGATTTCAGGGCAATATTTCAGTGTAAGGAGATGAAGACTTTTTGAATGTTGCAACTTCAATAATGCTGCCCCACGGGACAGGTACCACTTCACATCCAACCATGCATTCAACAAACATGTTTGGAAACTCTAAGTACAAAGACAGAGAAGTAGTCCCGGGTCTCCGGGGTCTTTGAATTTCTATGGAGACACACAAAAGCAGACATAGGATTGGGGAATTGACAGAGGGTGAGTTGGAGACACTTAGACATGTCGGCCTGAAGATAATGGGGACAAGGCATCCCACAGAGGTGGTAACAACTGCGCTGGGTCTTGAAAGACCTTCAGAGTTACCACCAAGTAGGGGAATGAGATGAGGCTGGGTGTTTCAAGTAGAGGAAAAGTGTATGTTCAAGTCTAGAAGTCTTGCAAACAGTTTATTTGATTTGATTTGTTTTGGTCATTCTATCTTGTTCTCAAAATTTGAAACTGTTTTCTCCCTCTCACTTGATAAATACATTCTGGAAATTTTATTTTTAAAAATGTGAAATTGGTGTCTTCAGGGCTAGGCAGGGTACACATGGTAAAGACTTTGAGAGGAGTTGGGACTTTGAGGGATTTTAAGCAGAGTGGCTCAATTATTTTCACTATAATAAAGCACTAATAAAACTAGGTTTAAATGCTTGTTACTGCTCTATCTTAAAGCCCGAGCATTAACTTTTATTTCATGTGGAAGGAAGGGTTGAGAATTTTCATCAGAATCTTCCTCCTGAAGTTATAAACATCTTAGTTTTAGTCTCATCCTTAGTTCGTTTCTTCATTAAGATGTGTTCTTATCTAAAATGACCTCTTCTTGGTGAGGGTTTAAAAAGAAAGAAAGGGCTTCCCTGGTGGCGCAGTGGTTGAGAGTCCGCCTGCGGACACGGGTTCGTGCCCCGGTCCGGGAGGATCCCACGTGCCGCGGAACGGCTGGGCCCGTGAGCCATGGCTGCTGAGCCTGCACGTCCGGAGCCTGTGCTCCGCAATGGGAGAGGCCACAACAGTGAGAGGCCCGCGTACCGCAAAAAAAAAAAAAAAAAAGAAAGAAAGAAAGAGAGAGAGAACGATGATGGCCAAGAAGCTGAAGGCCAAAATAACCTTTGTTGAATTTGGTTTAGGAAAAATTCAACTGGAGGCAGTCTGTGATTGGATAACAACCACCTGCAAATACAAGGATATTATAGAAACTTCAGGAGTTAATTATCATTATATGTCAGCAAGACCAGGGGTGGAAAGTAGTAGACATTCAGTATAAGAAGAGTGTGGATAACAAAGGGTTAAAATATATCTTTACCCATCAATTTAAGTCTGACTTCTTCACAGACACACATTTCTGAGGCAGAATCTGTATGTGTGGGCATCCCAGAGGCCCAGGAACAAGAAACCAATGTTTCATTTCTTGGAATACTAATTAGCCCACAATCTATAAGATGAAAAACTCATCTCATTAAAGCAGTAACAAGAGCTTGAACCTAATTTTATTAGTGCTCTTTAATAGTGAAAATAATTTTATCAACTGCAAAGCCAGATCCTAGACATCACTTCTAGGATGTCTGTGTGTTCAAGACAATGAGATGTACTCTGGGAACACACCCTGGTCAATGTGCCACATTTTACTCAAATATATTTCCCAAAATACCACCAAACACCTGGTTGTTTGTTTGTTTGTTTTTGAGGCTATTTCTGTGAAATAGAAATCCAGTCCTAATATAATATTTTAAAGAAATCGGAGTGCATAGGGCTATTTTTAATGAACAGAAGTAGTATAATTTGGCTACTGATTTTAAATCTGAGACATCTGGGGTAGTCATGGGTATGTGTGTGATCCCTCAGGGTCAAAGGGGCTCAATGGCTTTATTATGTGAACACTGGGAAAGTTCTAGCTGCGTAATGGTTAGGACAGCAGCAGCAGCAACTGTGCAGTTAAAAAGCCACTGGGGCAAGGAGACCTCCAAGTACACTGATTACACACATATTTTGTTCAGAGAATAGCCTCTGCAGGCTGAATGCTTCCTACACTTACATTCTGCCTCTGCCTCTCTCTGGCTTTGTGACTGCAGACAAATCACTTAGCCTCTCTGTGCCTTGATTTTCCTCGCCTGTGAAATAGAGATGAGAATCGAACCTGTCTCATATGAGAATTAAATGATTTAATATTGTAAAGCATGGAGAACATTGGCTGGTATATATTAAGCATTATATAATTGCTTGACAAAAAATAGATTGGTCTGATTTGTTTGATTTTCTTAATCTTCCAGGATATTAGTCTTGCATTAAGAGACAAATTTTGTATCTTCTTTATTAAGACAAGGATCTATTAAGCCAGTGAACAAATAACGTGTCCCTAAGAGTCTATGAATTGTTGATTTTTTTCCTCTGGCATGAAAACAGTAACATTTTCATGCGAATACATGTCTGCCATAGATAAATTGGAAAATGCAGTGTTCTTACCAACTATAAGAACTGCATATCCAAAAATTACCTTAGTTAGCACGATCAAGTCTTCATTAAAATAATGGATCAGAGAAGAAAGAAATGGAATTGAATTTATTTTGAAGTCACAGTAAACAGGCGTTCTAGAAAGTATTAACTTTCTGCTTTAAAAATCTTCCATAGAGGGAAATTGATGTCTGTTGAGTAGCTTGATAACAGGGACTCTGGACCCAAACTGTTGTTAAACCCTGGCTCTGCCTCTTCTTAGCTCTGTGAACCAAGCTACATCACTCCTCTGTGCCTCAGTTTTCTCATCTGTACAGTGGGGATGATAACTCTACCTACCTTGTGGAATTGTTATGAAGATTAAATGAGAAGATACTTGTAAGGAGCTTAGAACAGTTCTTGTACATGGTCACTGCAATATTCTGAAGTAAATAGCTTACCTTTCTAGGCTGCTCACCTTCGTATTTGCTGAAATAAATTCCCCAAGTGTCTTATAATTCAGATTATGTCCTTTTCAAGTTTTCCAGCCAGCTGTTACTCGTCTGATATGTAATGCCTTATCCTTTAGTTTCCTCTGTTTTTGATAAATCTCAGTCCAGTGCCTGTGTGAAGCTTGAACTTTTCCTAAATTATTTACACGATGCTTGAGGATATGCTTCTTGGGGCCTGGTGTTCTGTTTGTGCACTGAGAGGGCCCTCTGCACAAACCTGCCCATGTGATCCTGGGTAGGAGAGAGCCATGCTTCTTATCATGCACTCTTCTGTAAGAGGATTGAATGGAACTATATATAGACAAAAATATTAGGGATTTAACTCTATTTTGTTCACTAATATAAATCTTCATCCTCTCAAAGCCCATGTTGGCAAAAGCATGATTGTCAATAGATTATTCCCTCGATATCCCCCTGTATCTCCCTTAATTCCACCATCCAGGGGGTACACATTATTAACACTGTTCTGCAATCCTTGAGGCCATATGTGCCTTGTGACAGAGTCTGACATGGACCTGAGATGGGCACTAAGTCCTAGTGCTCCTGCCCAAAGCCATATGTGGTGAATGAGGCGTGTGGGGAGTGGGTAAGTGACCCCCCCTCCCTGGCAGGACTAGTTGTTGGTTGGCAGTTGATCTACAGAGGAGGACTACCTACTGTATTTTGGGTACATATCAGATGTGGGTTTTCTTTTCTGTGCATTTGTGTAATTAATCTGCTTCCTTTATAAAGTTCCTCATTTTTTTTATTAAGAGAACACCTATATTTGGATTTCAGAAAACTGGGAGAGAGAAGGCAGAGGACTGGGTTATTTTGCAGGTTGGAATATTTATTTTAAAGCAGTGGGTGAAGCATGTGTGGAGCCTTCCAAAGTGCCCCGTCACAGCAAGAGTGCTGAGACATGTGCTGTGCAAAAGCTGGCGGACATCCCTCATCCCGTTTTATTAAAAGTGCATGAAGTGGGGCATAATAGAAACCATGTAGAAGAAAAGCATGTTGAGGGAGGCACGAGGAGGAAGGAAACCAAGGAAGGGAATGTGGGCATGTGTCCGTGGAAGGCTGGCCATGTGAGAACTATGAAGAATGCAGAAATTACTAAATCAGGATTCCTATTCTTTGTAGTTTCATAATCAAGTGTGGGGATTCCGAACAGGTAGAGGAAATAAAGGTCTGTGGAAACACAAAGGAAGTGGAAGTTGGGCAGGGCTAGAGGGAAGTGCCTTTAACAAAGGGATGGGCTTTGGAGGATGACTCAGTGGACTCCGTGAAGAGGGAAACCCAAGAGCTTAACATGTGCAGATACAAGCAGGGGTGTTTTATTTGATGAAGAGGTAGAAACTATGGCTGCCTTTAGCATTCAGTCATAGGTCAGAGGAAAGTTAGGAGAATGGAGTAGGGGCAGACTGGGACGTGTTGAATGTTTTGCTAAAGTATTTGCATTTTATCCTAACACCGACAGGTAATCACTGAGTTTTTAAGGGGAGTCATACTGAGTACGAAAGACAAGAAAGAACATCTTGGACTGTCCTCTTTCCTTAATTTCGTATTTATCGGACTTAGGGTTACTTATTTTTAGCCCCTTTTGCCAGCTCCCCAGCTCTGGTTAAGGCTCTGAGCCTCAGGTCAAGATGTCATCCATGGTCATGTGATGGCACACAGTACTTGCTGGGTCTTCAGTGAGGCACATCCCAGCTGCTCATTAATCAGCCTCTATCCCAACATAACCCTCCAGTGCCCATCTCACATGGCTGAACAGGCAATTATTTATATCCATGCTAAATTTGCTATATGACAGTCTCTTAATGTGTCGCTTCTTAGAATAATTTTTCTTATAAAGGAAATTTCAATAAGGGCATGCAGAAATTGCTTCTTGGATATGCTGTCCTTTGTCCTGCCTTGGACTATTTACCACCCGACTAGAATTTTCCTCTTTCTTTATCTTCCACTGTACCTCCCAATGCTGCAGCCATACCACCCCCAAAAGGTAGGTAAAATATATTTCACATTTGTTTTTACATTACTAATATACAGCACAAACTTGATATTCCTTTCCAAATAATTCATTTTTTTTCCTATTCTTTTCTTCTCTTTGGGCTAAGAAAGAGACCTTTCGTAGACCTGTAAGTGGATCCAGAAACAATTATTTTGCCAAGAGATAAGGTGTCAAGGATCCAGGTTCTGTTTTCCTGCAACTCTTAGTTGTTTTGGCCAGAGGACCAAGAAAAAGCACAAATACAGAGCATGTCAGTAAGACCATTTTTCAATTATAAGCTAACTTCTAGGAGTCACTTAGCTCACTCTTTTTTTTTTTTTTTTAAGTTTATTTATTTATTTTTTAAATTAGTTTCTGCTTTATAACAAAGTGAATCAGTCATACATATACATCTGTTCCCACATCCCTTCCCTCATGCATCTCCCTCCCTCCCACCCTCCCCATCCCACCCCTCCAGGCGGTCACAAAGCACCGAGCTGATCTCCCTGTGCTCTGCGGCTGCTTCCCACTATCTATCTACCTTACGTTTGGTAGTGTATACACGTCCATGCCTCTCTTTCGCCTTGTCACAGCCCACCCTTCCCCCTCCCCATATCCTCAAGTCCATTCTCAAGTAGGTCTGCGTCTTCATTCCCGTTTTGCCCCTAGGTTCTTCATGACATTTTTTTTTTTAAATTCCGTATATATGTGTTAGCATACGGTATTTGTCTTTCTCTTTCTGACTAACTTCACTCTGTATGACAGACTCTAGGTCTATCCACCTCATTACAAATAGCTCAGTTTCGTTTCTTTTTATGGCTGAGTAATATTCCATTGTATATATGTGCCACATCTTCTTTATCCATTCATCCGATGATGGACACTTAGGTTGTTTCCAGCTCCGGGCTATTGTGAATAGAGCTGCAATGAACATTTTGGTACATGTCTCTTTTGGAATTATGGTTTTCTCAGGGTATATGCCCAGTAGTGGGATTGCTGGGTCATATGGTAGTTCTATTTGTAGTTTTTTAAGGAACCTCCATACCGTTCTCCATAGTGGCTGTACCAATTCACATTCCCACCAGCAGTGCAAGAGTGTTCCCTTTTCTCCACACCCTCTCCAGCATTTATTGTTTCTAGATTCCTTGATGATGGCCATTCTGACTGGTGTGAGATGATATCTCATTGTAGTTTTGATTTGCATTTCTCTAATGATTAATGATGTTGAGCATTCTTTCATGTGTTTGTTGGCAGTCTGTATATCTTCTTTGGAGAAATGCCTATTTAAGTCTTCTGCCCATTTTTGGATTGGGTTGTCTGTTTTTTTGCTATTGAGCTGCATGAGCTGTTTATAAATTTTGGAGATTAATCCTTTGTCAGTTGCTTCATTTGCAAATATTTTCTCCCATTCTGAGGGTTGTCTTTTGGTCTTCTTTATGGTTTCCTTTGCTGTGCAAAAGCTTTGAAGTTTCATTAGGTCCCATTTGTTTATCTTTGTTTTTATTTCCATTTCTCTAGGAGGTGGGTCCAAAAGGATCTTGCTGTGATTTATGTCATAGAGTGTTCTACCTATGTTTTCCTCTAAGAGTTTGATAGTTTCTGGCCTTACATTTAAGTCTTTAATCCATTTTGAGCTTATTTTTGTGTATGGTGCTAGGGAATGATCTAATCTCAAACTTTTACATGTCCCTGTCCAGTTTTCCCAGCACCACTTATTGAAGAGGCTGTCCTTTCTCCACTGTACATTCCTGCCTCCTTTATCAAAGATAAGTTGGCCATATGTGCGTGGGTTTATCTCTGGGCTTTCTATCCTGATCCACTGATCTATCTTTCTGTTTTTATGCCAGTACCAGACTGTCTTAATTACTGTAGCTTTGTAGTATAGTCTGAAGTCAGGGAGCCTGATTCCTCCAGCTCCGTTTTTCGTTCTCAAGATTGCTTTAGCTATTCGGGGCCTTTTGTTTTTCCAAACAAATTTTGAAATTTTTTGTTCTAGTTCTGTGAAAAATGCCATTGGTAGTTTGATAGGGATTGCATTGAATCTGTAGATTGCTTTCGGTAGTAGAGTCATTTTCACAATATTGATTCTTCCAATCCAGGAGCATGGTATATCTCTCCATCTATTTGTATCATCTTTAATTTCTTTCATCAGTGTCTTATAGTTTTCTGCATACAGGTCTTTTGTCTCCTTAGGTAGGTTTATTCCTAGATATTTTATTCTTTTTGTTGCGATGGTAAATGGGAGTGTTTTCTTGATTTCATTTTCAGATTTTTCATCATTAGTGTACAGGAATGCCAGAGATTTCTGTACATTAATTTTATATCCTGCTACTTTACCAAATTCATTGATTAGCTCTAGTAGTTTTTCGGTAGCATCTTTAGGATTCTCTATGTATAGTATCATGTCATCTGCAAACAGTGACAGCTTTACTTCTTCTTTTCCAATTTGGATTCCTTTTATTTCCTTTTCTTCTCTGATTGCTGTGGCTAAAACGTCCAAAACTATGTTGAATAAGAGTGGTGAGAGTGGGCAGCCTTGTCTTGTTCCTGATCTTAGTGGAAATGGTTTCAGTTTTTCACCATTGAGGACAATGTTGGCTGTGGGTTTGTCATATATGGCCTTTATTATGTTGAGGAAAGATCCCTCTATACCTACTTTCTGCAGGGTTTTTATCATAAATGGGTGTTGAATTTTGTCGAAAGCTTTCTCTGCATCTATTGAGATGATCATATGGTTTTTCTCCTTCAACTTGTTAATATGGTGTATCACATTGATTGATTTGCGTATATTGAAGAATCCTTGCATTCCTGGGATAAACCCCACTTGATCATGGTGTATGATCCTTTTAATGTGCTGTTGGATTCTGTTTGCTAGTATTTTGTTGAGGATTTTTGCATCTATGTTCATCAGTGATATTGGCCTGTAGTTTTCTTTCTTTGTGACATCCTTGCCTGGTTTTGGTATCAAGGTGATGTCGGCCTCGTAGAATGAGTTTGGGAGTGTTCCTCCCTCTGCTATATTTTGGAAGAGTTTGAGAAGGATAGGTGTTAGCTCT
The DNA here is from genome assembly GCF_964165515.1 of Mesoplodon bidens. Taxonomy (NCBI): domain Eukaryota; kingdom Metazoa; phylum Chordata; class Mammalia; order Artiodactyla; family Ziphiidae; genus Mesoplodon; species Mesoplodon bidens. Next base: position 65,997,000 of record NC_138166.1, on the reverse strand, counting down.
TCTCTAAATGTTTGATAGAATTCACCTGTGAAGCCATCTGGTCCTGGGCTTTTGTTTGATGGAAGATTTTTAATCACAGTTTCAATTTCAGTGCTTGTGATTGGTCTATTCATATTTTCTATTTCTTCCTGAGTCAGTCTTGGCAGGTTGTGCATTTCTAAGAATGTGTCCATTTCTTCCAGGTTGTCCATTTTATTGGAATAGAGTTGCTTATAGTAATCTCTCATAATCTTTTGTATTTCTGCAGTGTCAGTTGTTACTTCTCCTTTTTCATTTCTAATTCTATTGATTTGAGTCTTCTCCCTTTTTTTCTTGATGAGTCTGGCTAATGGTTTGTCAATTTTGTTTATCTTCTCAAAGAACCAGCTTTTAGTTTGGTTGATCTTTGCTATCGTTTCCTTCATTTCTTTTTCATTTATTTCTGATCTGATCTTTATGATTTCTTTCCTTCTGCTAGCTTTGGGGTATTTTTGTTCTTCTTTCTCTAATTGCTTTAGGTGCAGGGTCAGGTTGTTTACTCGAAATGCTTCCTGTTTCTTAAGGTGGGATTGTATTGCTATAAACTTCCCCCTTAGAACTGCTTTTGCTGCGTCCCATAGGTTTTGGGTCGTCGTGTCTCCATTGTCATTTGTTTCTAGGTATTTTTTAATTTCCTCTTTGATTTCTTCAGTGATCACTTCGTTATTGAGTAGTGTATTGTTTAGCCTCCATGTGTTTGTATTTTTTACACATCTTTTCCTGTAATTGATGTCTAGTCTCATAGCATTGTGGTCGGAGAAGATACTTGATACAATTTCAATTTTCTTAAAATTACTGAGGCTTGATTTGTGACCCAAGATATGATCTATCCTGGAGAATGTTCCATGAGCACTTGAGAAAAATGTGTATTCTGTTGTTTTTGGATGGAATGTCCTATAAATATCAACTAAGTCCATCTCGTTTAATGTATCATTTAAAGCTTGTGTTTCCTTATTTATTTTCATTTTGGATGATCTGTCCATTGGTGAAAGTGGGGTGTTAAAGTCCCCTACTATGATTGTGTTACTGTCGATTTCCCCTTTTATGGCTGTTAGTATTTGCCTTATGTATTGAGGTGCTCCTATGTTGGGTGCATAAATATTTACAATTGTTATATCTTCTTCTTGGATCGATCCCTTTATCGTTATGTAGTGTCCTTCCTTGTCTCTTCTAATAGTCTTTATTTTAAAGTCTATTTTGTCTGATATAAGAATTGCTACTCCAGCTTTCTTTTGATTTCCATTTGCATGGAATATCTTTTTCCATCCCTTTACTTTCAATCTGTATGTGTCTCTAGGTCTGAAGTGGGTCTCTTGTAGACAGCATATATATGGGTCTTGTTTTTGTATCCATTCAGCCACTCTGTGTCTTTTGGTGGGAGCATTTAGTCCATTTACATTTAAGGTAATTATTAATATGTATGTTCCTATTCCCATTTCCTTAATTGCTTTGGGTTCGTTATTGTAGGTATATTCCTTCTGTTGTGTTTCTTGCCTAGAGAAGTTCCTTTAGCATTTGTTGTAAAGCTGGTTTGGTGGTGCTGAACTCTCTCAGCTTTTGCTTGTCTGTAAAGGTTTTAATTTCTCCATCAAATCTGAATGAGATCCTTGCTGGGTAGAGTAATCTAGGTTGCAGGTTTCTCTCCTTCATCACTTTAATTATGTCCTGCCACTCCCTTCTGGCTTGTAGGGTTTCTGCTGAGAGATCAGCTGTTAACCTTATGGGGATTCCCTTGTGTGTTATTTGTTGTTTTTGCCTTGCTGCTTTTAATATGATTTCTTTGTGTTTAATTTTTGACAGTTTGATTAATATGTGTCTTGGTGTATTTCTCCTTGGATTTATTCTGTATGGGACTCTCTGTGCCTCCTGGACTTGATTAACTATTTCCTTTCCCAAATTAGGGAAGTTTTCAACTATAATCTCTTCAAATATTTTCTCAGTCCCTTTCTTTTTCTCTTCTTCTTCTGGAACCCCTATAATTCGAATGTTGGTGCGTTTAATGTTGTCCCAGAGATCTCTGAGACTCTCCTCTGTTCTTTTCATTCTTTTTTCTTTATTTTGCTCTGCATCAGTTATTTCCACTATTTTATCTTCCACCTCACTTATCCGTTCTTCTGCCTCAGTTATTCTGCTATTGATCCCATCTAGAGTATTTTTCATTTCATTTATTGTGTTTTTAATCGATGCTTGATTCATCTTTAGTTCTTCTAGGTCCTTGTTAACTGTTTCTTGCATGTTGTCTATTCTATTTCCAAGATTATGGATCATGGAAATAGAATCTTGGATCAGCTTTACTATCATTATTCTGAATTCTTTTTCAGGTAGACTGCCTATTACCTCTTCATTTGTTAGGTCTGGTAGGTGTTTATCTTGCTCCTTCACCTGCTGTGTGTTTTTCTGCCTTCTCATTTTGCTTATGTTACTGTGTTTGGGGTCTCCTTTTTGCCGGCTGCAGATTCGTAGTTCCCGTTGTTTTTGGTGTCTGACCCCAGTGGCTAAGGTTGTTTCAGTAGGTTGTGTAGGCTTCCTGGTGGGGGGGGACTAATTCCTGTGCTCTGGTGGTTGAGGCTCGATCTTGTCTTTCTGGTGGACAGGTCCACGTCTGGTGGTGTGTTTTGGGGTGCCTATGGCCTTATTATGTTTTTAGGTAGCCTCTCTGCTAATGGGTGGGGTTGTGTTCCTGCCTTGCTAGTTGCTTGGCATAGGGTGACCTGCACTGTAGCTTGCTGGTCGTTGACTGAAGCTGGGTGCTGGTGTTGGGATGGAGATCTCTGGGAGATTTTCGCTGCTTGATATTATGTGGAGCTGGGAGGTCTCTTGTGGACCCGTGTCCTGAAGTTGGCTCTCCCACTTCAGAGGCACAGCACTGGCTCCTGGCTGCAGCACCAAGAGCCTTTCATCCACCCGGCTCAGAGTAACAGGGAGAAAAAGTAGAAAGAAAGAATTAGTAGAAGAAAGAAAGAGAGAGGGAAAGAAAGGAAGAAGGGAAGAAAGGAAGGAAGGAAGGAAGAAAGAAGGGAGGGAGGGAGGAAGGATGGAAAGAAAGAAGGAAAGAAAGGAGGGAGGGAGGGAGGAAGGAAAGGAAGAAAGACAGGAGGGAGGGAGGAAGGAAAGAAAAAGAAAGTGGAAAGAAGAAGGGTGGGAGGGAGGAAAGAAAAAGAAAGAAGGAAAGGAGGAGCGGAGGGAGGGAGGGAGGAAGGGAGAGTAGGAAAAAAAGAAAGAGCAGGTAAAGTAAAATAGAATAAAGTATGAAATATAGTAGCGTTATTAAAATTAGAAAGTAATTATTGAAAAAAAAAAAAAAAACCGGACCGATAGAACCCTGAGACATATGGTGGAAGCAAAGCTATACAGAGAGAATCTTACACAGAAGATTACACATACACATTCACAAAAAGAGAGCAGGGGGAAAAATCAAAAATCTTGCTCTCCAAGTCCACCTCCTCAATTTGGGATAATTCGTTGTAAAAAGAGGAAAAGGGCGAGAAGTCTGAAATCTTGCTCTCTAAGTCCACCTCCTTAATTTGGAATAATTCGTTGTAAAAAGAGGAAAAGGGGGGAAAGTCTTAAATCTTGTCCTCAAAGTCCACTTCCTCAATTTGGGATGATTCGCTGTCCATTCATGCACTCCACAGACGCAGGGCACATCAAATGGACCGTGGAGCTTTAATCCGCTGCCTCCGAGGCTGCACAGAGAGATTTCCCTGCCTCTGCTCTCACAGCTCCCGGGTCTCAGCCTTGGACCTGGCCCCGCCTCTGCGCGTAGGTCGCCGGAGGGCGTCCGTTCTTCGCTCAGACAGGACGGGTTTAAAGGAGCCGCTGATTCGGGGTCTCTGGCTCACTCAGGCAGAGGGGAGGGAGGGGCGCGCAGTGTGGGGCGGGCCTGCGGCGGCAGAGGCCGGCGTGACGTTGCAGCAGCCCGTGGCGCTCCGTGCGCTTTCCCGGGAAAGCCGTCCCCGGGTCTTGGGGACCCCGGCAGTGGCGGGGTGCACAGGCCCCCCGGAAGGCGGGGCGGACAGTGACCCGCGCTCGCACACAGGCCCCGCGGCGGCGGCGACAGCGGCGGCGGGCCGCGGCGGCGGCGGGCCGCGGCGGCGGCGGGCCGCGGCGGGCGGCGGTGGCGGTGGCGGCGGCGGCGGGCCGCGGCGGCGGCGGCGGCCCACGCCCGTCTCCGAGGTCCGTGCCTTACCCGCGGCGAGTGCCTGTCTCCGGCGCTTCCCCAAGCAGCCCTCTTAATGCCCTCTCCTCGCGCACCAGGAAACAAAAGGGAAAAAAGTCTCTTGCCTCTTCAGCAGCTCCAGACCCTTTCCCCGGACTCCCTCCGGGCTAGCCGTGGTGCACTAACCCCTTCAGGCTCTCTTCCTGCCGCCAGCCCCAGTCCTCTCCCTGCGCTCCGACTGAAAGCCGATACCCGAGCCTCAGCTCCCAGCCCCGCCCGCCACGGCGGCCGAGCAGACAAGCCTCTCGGGCTGGTGTGTGCCTGAGGGCACCGGTCCTCTGTGCCAGAATCTCTCCGCTTTGCCCTCCGCACCCCTGTTGCTGTGCTCTCCTCCGCTACTCCGAAGCTTTCCCCCTCCGCCACCTGCAGTCTCCGCCCGCGAAGGGGCTTGTAGTGTGTAGAAACCTTCCCCCCTTCACGGCTCCCTCCCACTGGTGCAGGTCCCGTCCCTATCCTATTGTCTCTGTTTATTCTTTTTTTCTTTTGCCCTACCCAGGTATGTGGGGAGCTTCTTGCCTTTTGGGGGGTCTGAGGTCTTCTGTCAGCGTTCAGTAGGTGTTCTGTAGGAGTTGTTCCACGTGTAGATGAATTTCTGATGTATCTGTGGGGAGGAAGGTGATCTCCGCGTCTTACTCTTCCGCCATCTTCCTCCGGGGTCCTGAAGCATGTCCTTGCCTCCTATCACACTGGAATCCCATCAAGCCTTCAGGCTTCCTACCAGCTTACAGGATGGAATCTGCTGGCGTCTCCCCGCTTTTCCCCTCCATTAATGGCAGGGTCCCAATGTGTACTTGCGACCCATGCTTTTCTCAAACCAGTGCTTCTCCCGTTTAGCGCGCGCCTCTTTTTTTTTTTTTTTTTTGCGATACGCGGGCCTCTCACTGTTGTGGCCTCTCCCGTTGTGGAGCACAGGCTCTGGACGCGCAGGCTCAGCAGCCGTGGCTCACAGGCCCAGCCGCTCCGCGACATGTGGGATCTTCCCGGACCGGGGCACAAACCCGTGTCCCCTGCATCGGCAGGCGGACTCTCAACCACTGCACCACCAGGGAAGCCCTACTTAGCTCACTCTTATCAGAAATCTTAATTTCCTGGAATTTCTGCACATTTTGTCATTTGGTTAAACATCTTACAATATGATGAGATGCTGCGCTATAATCTTCCAGGTGAACTGATACCTTCATGAAAGGAGGTTAAAGTGAATAAGATTTCACACAAGCTAAACCTTGTATTAAATTCAAGATTTGGGGGAAAATTACACATCATATTTGTATTCTGCACAACATTTTATAGCTACCATTTATTGAGTGCTTATTATATGCCAGGGACTATGCTAAGTGTTTTATGGGAATCCTCTCACTATATCTTTACTCACTTCTGCAGATATAAATTACTGTTATTATCATCATAATAATAGAGACTTGGTGACATTAAAGGACTTAGTTGAGAAGGTATAGAGGAAGAATTCTAGCCACAGTCCTGACTCCTAACCACTTAGTACTCAAGTTTTTATGTGATTCATCACTCGTCCTTAATACACTGAAGTATCAAGTAAGTGGAGTCCAGAATAACAGGAATCCTCAAATTACCTGAATTTTAATTCCATTAAAAAGAGAAAGGGTAGGGGAAGAAAGGCAATAGGAAGTTGTTAACTTTATTCCACTCCTATTTAAACCCTGTTAATGGCTTCCCATTGCAGGTAGAATAAAGCCCACACTCCCTAATGTGGTCTACAAAGAATTAGATGATCTGATGCCTGCCTACTTCTTCAGCCTCATCTCTCCTTGTCCTTGAACTCAAGGTCATATAGATAATGAGTGGCAGAGCTAGGATCCAAACTCAGGCAGAATGGCTCCAGGGCCACGCTCTTAACTACCTTGCTAGTTGGATGTATGGATGGATGAATGGGTAGATGAAGGAATGGGTGGGTGCATGGATGGATGAGTGGATCAATGCATCGATGGACTGATGGATGGACAGTTAGGTGGACATGTACATGCGTGGATGGAAGGAAGGAAGGAAGGAAGGATCTATAAATGAATGAAGGAAGTAAATGAGGCAGGGAGGAAACTAATTTCAAAGAGACTTGTGATTCAGAGTTTATATACAACTAGTCAAATCTATTATAGCTTTTCCATCAACATCTGCAATACTCTTCAGTGAGATCAGGATCCCCATTTACAAAAGTAAATGCACACATATACTCTTTTGTCCATCTAACAGATGAAATTGAACTAAAGTCCAGGTGTGGAGAGATACCCCTGAACAACAGTAGAGGCTGATACCACTTAGGTGATTGGAGTAGGATGCCTGCATAGACAGGCTATATGTTTTTGATCCAGCCAGTAAACCTGGCTGCATGAAATGCCAATCCCTGGCTCCAGAGGTGATAGGCAGGGCAAATATAGCACTACTTCTGAAAGCCCATCAAAATCATCTGCAGTAGTTTTACACCGTCTGAAATATTGTTGTTCCTTTTTATTTGCTTAGAAAGCTCATATTCTACTTTTTTAACTTAATTGTTTTATGCCAGTGTAACTTAAATAAATAGAAGTGTTGAAATCCTGAAAGCACAACACAGCTCAGTGAATTTTCCAGTCACCAGCTATCCATTTTGCTACTCCTTAGCTCAAGATAGAGAGTATTATGCAACCACCAGAGACAATTGTGGGCTGCCCTCCCCCCAATTTCTTCTTATCTCCAAGAGAACAATACCCTGTTTCTACCACCATCAATAAATTTTCCATTTTGAGCTTTATATAAATAGGACCATATAGTATGTTGTCCTTTGTAAAGGGCTCTGTTTGTTCAACATTGTGTTTTCTATTCATTCATGTTACTGTGTGCAGCATAGTTTTTAAAAATTATTTTTTTGTAGTAATTATGTTGCTATATGAGTAAGCTATAATTTATCTAATGTATTGGATGGACATTTTGGTTACTTCAAGATTTTGGCTGTAACAAGTAGTGCCATTATTAACATTCAGATACCTTTCTTATGTAGCACCTGTGTATGCATTTCTTTTGGGTTTATATCTTTGGGTAGAATTGCTGTGTCATTGGCTATGAATATTTTAGCTTGACTAAATACTGTCAAACTGCTTTTCAAAGTAGTTGAACCAATTTAAACTCCTAACAACAGTTTATGAGGATTCCATTTGTTCCACATTCTTATCCACACTTAGTTTTTTGTTTTTTTTTTTTAATCTCTTCATTGTAGCCATTCTGGTGATGTTTGAAAATATCTCATTGTAGTTTAAATTTGCATTTCCCTGGTGATTAAAAAAGCCAAGCATCTTTTCATGTGTTTATTGGACACCTAGATATCTTATTTTGTGAAGTACCTATTTACATTTTGCCTATTTTTCTACTAGATTGTCTCTCTTTTTATTATTGATTTATAGGGATATTTATATATTATGGATACCAGTTTTTTTGCCAGGTAATGTTGCACGTTTTTCTCCTACCGTGAAGTTGCCATCCTTTTTGTATCTTTTGATGAACAGAGGTTCTTGATCTTAATATAAGCCAATGGACATTTTCCTTAGGGTTAATGATTTTTTTGGTCCTGTTTAAGAAACCTTTGCTCACCTCTAGGTTATGACTGTATTCTCCTGTGTTTTATAGAAGCTTCATTGTTTTTTCTTTCACACTGAGACTTATAATCTACTTAGAGTTGAGTTTTGTAGATGGTGTGAGGTAGGGAGTCATAATTCATTTTTTAGATGCATATATAATTGGCTCAGCACAAGTTATTGAAAATTCTTTTCACTGTGGTGTCACCTTTTTCATAAATCTAGTGATTGTATATACAAGACTATATCTGAGAAACTTAAAAGCTTTTGCACAGCAAAGGAAACCATAAACAAGATGAAAAGACAACCCTCAGAATGGGAAAAATATTTGCAAATGAAGCAACTGACAAAGGATTAATCTCCAAAATTTCAAGCAGCTCATACAGTTCAATATCAAAAAAATACACAACCCAATCCAAAAATGGGCAGAAGACCTAAATAGACATTTCTCCAAAGAAGATATACAGATTACCAACAAACACATGAAAGGTTGCTCAACATCACTAATCATTAGAGAAATGCAAATCAAAAGTACAATGAAGTATCACCTCACACTAGTCAGAATGGCCATCATCAAAAAATCTACAAACAATAAATGCTGGAGAGGGTGTGGAGAAAAGGGAACCCTCTTGCACTGCTGGTGGGAATGTAAATTGTTACAGCCACTATGGAGAACAGTATGGAGGTTCCTTAAAAAACTAAAAATAGAACTACCATAGAACCCAGCAATCCCACTACTGGGAATACACCCTGAGAAAACCATAATTCAAAAAGAGTCATGTACCACAGTGTTCACTGCAGCTCTATTTACAATAGCCAGGACATGGAAGCAACCTTAGTGTCCATCAACAGATGAATGGATAAAGAAGATGTGTCACATATATACAATGGAATATTACTCAGCCATAGAAAGAAACAAAATCGAGTTATTTGTAGTGAGGTGGATAGACCTAGGGTCTGTCATATAGAGTGAAGTAAGTCAGAAAGAGTAAAACAAATACCATATGCTAACACATATATATGGAATCTAAAAAAAAAAAAAAAAAGGTTCTGATGAACCTAGGGTCAGGACAGGAATAAAGACACAGATGTAGAGAATGGACTTGAGGACATGGGGAGGGGGAAGGGTAAGCTGGAACAAAGTGAGAGAGTGGCATGGACTTATATATACTACCAAATGTAAAATAGATAGGTAGTGGGAAGCAGCTGCATAGCACAGGGAGATCAGCTCAGTGGTTTGTGTCCATCTAGAGGGGTGGGATAGGGAGGGTGGGAGGGAGACACAAGAGGGAGGAGATATGGGAATATAGGTATATATATAGCTGATTCACTATGTTATAAAGGAGACACTAACACCTATTGTAAAGCAATTATACTCCAATAAAGATGGTGGAAAAAAAAAGACTATATCTGAACTCCCTATCCTATTCTATTGTTCTGTTTTTCCATTCATGGACCAATATCAAGCTATTTTAATTATTATAATTTTATAATGTCTTTCTATCCGCACGTATAATTCCTCCAAATTTGTCATTTTACCTAAGTACAATAATAATTATTTTGCTATTAAAACTGGTAACAACTAGCACTTACTGATGCTTGTTTTATCTCAGTTATATGTGAATCATGTATCACTTTAGATTTAATCTTAGCAGTAATCTGATAAGATGCATTTTCTTTTTTTATAATGAAAATCTTGGGGCCCAGAGGAAGGGTAAGTTGATAAAGGTCACATTGCTACTGAGTAGGGACACCAAGATTTGCACCCAGGCCGACCTTGCTCTAGAACCTGCTCTTTTATTAACACATAACTGTGTGCCTGGGATGTGGCCTCAGGTCATTCTTGGTGAGTCGGCTCTCTTTTGATGCTAGTGTCTGATTTTCAGTCCTAACACTAGTCGGTATTTTTTTCTCTCTCCATGTCCATAAAAAAAGCCCCAGAAGGAAAGTGAACAATGAAGCATTGGATTAGACGGTGTGTCATTTTAGTGTCGATTTCATACTATTTTTAAGCATGAGAGAGGATAGAAAAGAATATCCAGACTTCTGTTAAACCAGGTTTCAGGGGCTGGGTAGAGCTGAGCAGCTTTCAAGCCTCTGATCCCCCGTCCTGAAATAGCAGGGGTGGAAGCTTCTACACTAGCAGAGCTCAGCAGTGGGGGAACTTCACATTCTTTGTCCTCACTCTCTTCGCCTTTTCACCTCTCCCACCTACAAAAGGTTTTGAACTTTTAGCATCTTCCTACACAGCACCAAAACTCCAAAACCAAGCTATTAAAGAATAGCCATTCTAAAAATAGAAACTCAAAGGTCACGAGGGTAAGATTTTCTGCAAAGGTATAAAGAGACATTGCATCTGAGAATTCATGGGTATATTACCCAGACTGACCCTAGAGCCACAAAGAGTTCTAGTTTGAGTTTTCCACGGTTTGGATACCTAGTAAGATTTTACAGCCATTCTGGCAGTTTTCATGTATTAAATGCTTTTGTGTTTATGATTTATCCCCTTCTTCCTGTAGCTCAGAATTTTAAAACAAAATGCCCTTTGTGTTAGGCCAGTGCTTATCTCTCTTTCAAAGTGCACCATTTCCAAACACTGTTGCAGTTGAAATAGCTCATTATTTCATGGTAAAAATACTCAAAGTTTGCCTAGTGCCTCCAAAACATGTGTCCCTGTATTCACTTGCAAATAGGTTCACAGTCTCAGTATAACAAGGGTCATCGAAAGCATGGGACAGAGCTTTTCAGCATGTCAAAAATTATGTTTGTCTAAGAAAATTCCCCTGAAAGTGCAGAAATTACGTGCATTTGCCTGTGTCATCTTGTCATTCTATCTTTAGTCATGTAATTTTCTTATGTAATGGTCTGCATTAGGTGATATTAATAGATTGAAAGGGGCTGAAAACAAATAACAAGTTTCTTATGAAAGGAAGAGTAAACTAGCTCATCAAACATTTTCTAAGCCTTTCAAATGCCACTTTGATGCCCTAACACCCTAACTGAAATGTGTAGCCATCCTGTCATTCAAGGAAATAATACTTTAGGACATAAGGTTAAATGCAGGTGTAATCTCCAAGTTCTATAATTATTGATGGATATTAGGGACTTAAAAATACATTACGTGGTGTGTGTGTTTGTATGTGCGTGTGTGTAATGTCTTAGAATCTTAGACTTGGCAGGAACCTTACCAGCCCATTTACAGGTAAGAAACTTGGAGCACTGGAGCTGAGGTGACCTTCTAAGGTCACAAGGCAGCACTAGAACCCTTTCTTTGTACGCGCCTTTCATTGTTTACTTGCTGCACTGCAGTAGCCCTTGTTCTTTGAGCCTCCAATGATGATACCTGCCTCACTTCACATTATGCAATGAAAAATGGGAACAAATCTACTTTGAAAGGCAAAATGCTACATAAGTATATAGCATTCTTATTTTTTATTTTTAAAACAAAGGTGTGTGGATTATAGAAGCTTTCAAAGTTGGCCTATTTATAAATGAATTAGATGTCAGTAAATTAATAAGAACCCATTTCACCCTCAGCCCTGAAAATACCTTAATATTCCAGACTTAAAAGACCAGTAAGTTGATTCTTTTTTTATAAAAGAGAATCTCATTGTGTTAAAAATAGTGTGCTTAAAAAATTTTGGTTTCTGAAAAGTCTTGCTATTTTTGTCCCATTGAAAACTTCTCTTTAAATTTCATGTATAAAATCATTGCCTCCAAATTCAACACTGTTTTTTTCCTCAAAAAGAGTTTTTATTTTCCTTAAAACGCAGTAGTAAACCTCCCCCTCTCTGTTTTTATCTGTTTGTTTAAACCTCTGAGTTAAGGACCCTGTTCATGAGAGTCAGGCCATCCCTGTGAGCTGATACAAGCTCACGTTTATCACTGGGATGGCCTGGGCCAGGGTCCACTTGCTATATGATGAGGAGCATCATAATCCTGTTGGCTCACACTTGCATTGAGCTTCTCCCTGTAGTCACTGTTCCCTTTTAATCCCCACAGCCACCTGATGAAGTTTATACTACTGTTGCCCCCACTTTACAGATGAGAACACTGAGACACTGACAGATTAAATGACTTGTCCAGGTGACTCAGCAGTAGGCAAAAGAACCAGGATTTGAACCCCAGCAGCCTGGCTCCCAGCATCTTTGCCCCTTTTCCACCATCATGAACTCTTGGGCAAGCCATTTTGCCTTTCTCACTACTCTTACCTGCAAAATAAAAGAGGGAAGCAGATAATATGGACCAGTCCTTCCTGCTCGATCATCCTCAATCCTGAATATCTGCAATTTGAATGTTTTTGAGGAAAAAAGTATTAATACTTATTACTTTTTCCTTTCCTCTAATACAGGAACATCCTTTTAAGGATGTAAAATCCCAAAATATATCAGTCTTTTCATTGTTTCTTTTGTAACATGTGAAGGAACAAATTGTTTTGATTTGCTGTTTGCCCATTCCTCATCCCAAGGGATGCGTCTCAAAGAATCTTAGGATGATGGCAAAGCCATCCTCATGTGGAGGTTGAAAACACTGGCTCTGGTGTAGAATGTTGGGTGTGATTCCTGGTCCTGTCACTGCAATAATGATGGGCTTTGGAGCCAAGTCGACCTGAGTTTGAATCCCATCTCTGCCACTTGAAAGCCATGTGACCTTGGACAATTTTCTAACTGTCCTATTGCTAATTTTATAAAAAGAAATTGATGTTATCTTCCTAGGGGCTTGATATAATAAGTAACAGTAATGGTGCCTGGCATGTGGCTGGTGACAGTGGCATGGCCATTGTTGGTACTGTCACATGGTCAGGTGTTGTCACCTGTTGGTGCTGGCTGGCCACTTATTGTGAGCCCCACTGGACTGCAGGTCAGGATGCTGGTTTCTGTTGAAGGAGGAATCCAAGGAGATCTAGGAGTGTGGGTGGAGAAATTAATTTTCAAAGTAGCAATCACAAGGAAATGCCCTGAGCTCTTGATATCAACTAAGGCAGGAAGCTGCTGCTGTGTCAACTAAACTGTGGGTTTCCAGTGCTCATTTGGAGCCACCTAAAAAAAGGCTCATGATGGAAGGCTTAATTTCTCCAAGTTTCACCTGTCTTATATATACAATGAGGATAAGCATCATGCCTACCTCCTGGGTTGCTGTGAAGATAACGCCTGTAGAGCCCTTGGTGAGTTATACACAATCTTCTGTACCCCCAATCCCTGTTATTAACGATGTTGTTTCCCTCCCTCTTCACCCAAACAAGAGAGGAGCTTGTTGGTCTCAGTTTTGTTTGGCTAGCTCAGCTCCAGTAGTCCCATAAAACTTTAACTAGGGCATAAAGTACACATATAATCACACTAGCCCCCCAAAAGATACCACCATAATGTGATTAATAATGAGGTTTTGTATGGTGATAGTGGTTTAAAGTGCTTCTGTAGACTGGTAAATTTTATTGGCTTCAGTGCTTATGAAAGTGACAGCTCATTGCCCAGGGCAGCAAACACATAATCCTGTGTTTACTTTCAAGTTTCTTAAATAGCTTTGTGTGTCAGGTCAGAATGTCACTTTTGCCATCTCTACTGGTAATGAGCTGGAGTGGGATGACTTATATGTTCTTGCCTCTAATTTCTGAGATGTAACAGGCTTGACTTAAGAATTGGAGGAATCAAAAAACAGCCTATGTTCCTGGAAACAATATGCTGCCACGACATTCATTGTTATCACCACCGCCTTGCTCCAACTTTTATCCTTTGAAAGCACTTTCCTGTGAATCGTGTCATTTGAGCCTCTCCATAGCCTATGGGGAAGGCAAAGGAGGTTTCATTTCCATATTTTAGTTTAGAAAATCAAGGCTTAGAAAGGTGAAGTGACTAGCTTCTCATTGTCATGGGCTGGACTTGACCTCAAACCTTCTGCCCTCAGACCCAAACCTTTTCTGCATGACTGCAAGCTGTTGCTAGCCTATGCCCTTACCTTCTCTGGAAGAAAACAGAATTTACTATGATAAAGTGTGAAGATAGAAGAGGTTTGTGTATAAGTGTGTCCCTACCAAAGCAGAGCATGTCCTCTTAGGTTTGATCAGGGTTCACTCAACAGGGGCCTTCACCCGAGGATCCTCTCTAAGTAGAATTCATGTTCAACTACACGGTGGGCACCAGGGTCTTCCCCAAGTACAGAAGTTCTCTGCTGTAAACCCTACTCCCGCCCCACTCCATCCTCATCTCCTGGGTTTCCAGAGCTTAACATTCTATCATTTGGGGTCTTTTTTTTTTCTTTAGTTTCTGCTTTATAACAAAGTGAATCAGTTATACATATATATCTGTTCCCATATCTCTTCCCTCTTGTGTCTCCCTCCCTCCCACCCTCCCTATCCCACCCCTCCAGTCGGTCACAAAGCACCGAGCTGATCTCCCTGTGCTATGCGGCTGCTTCCCACTAGCTATCTACCTTACGTTTGGTAGTGTATATATGTCCATGCCTCTCTTTCGCTTTGTCACAGCTTACCTTTCCCCCTCCCCATATCCTCAAGTCCATTCTCATGTAGGGCTGTGTCTTTATTCCTGTTTTACCCCTAGGTTCTTCGTGACATTTTTTTTTCTTAAATTCCATATATATGTGTTAGCATACGGTATTTGTCTTTCTCTTTCTGACTTACTTCACTCTGTATGACAGACTCTTGGTCTATCCACCTCATTACAAATAGCTCAATTTCGTTTCTTTTTATGGCTGAGTAATATTCCATTGTATATATGTGCCACATCTTCTTTATCCATTCATCAGATGATGGACACTTAGGTTGTTTCCATCTCCTGGCTATTGTAAATAGAGCTGCAATGAACATTTTGGTACATGACTCTTCTTGAATTATGGTTTTCTCTGGGTATATGCCCATTAGTGGGATTGCTAGGTCATATGGTAGTTCTATTTGTAGTTTTTTAAGGAACCTCCATACTGTTCTCCATAGTGGCTGTACCAATTCACATTCCCACCAGCAGTGCAAGAGTGTTCCCTTTTCCCCACACCCTCTCCAGCATTTATTGTTTCTAGATTTTTTGATGATGGCGATTCTGACTGGTGTGAGATGATATCTCATTGTAGTTTTAATTTGCATTTCTCTAATGATTAATGATGTTGAACATTCTTTCATGTGTTTGTTGGCAGTCTGTATATCTTCTTTGGAGAAATGTCTATTTAGGTCTTCTGCCCATTTTTGGATTGGATTGTTTGTTTTTTTAATATTGAGATGCATGAGCTGCTTATAAATGTTGGAGATTAATCCTTTGTCAGTTGCTTCATTTGAAAATATTTTCTCCCATTCTCAGGGTTGTCTTTTGGTCTTGTTTATGGTTTCCTTTGCTGTGCAAAAGCTTTGAAGTTTCATTAGGTCCCATTTGTTTATTTTTGTTTTTATTTCCATTTCTCTAGGAGGTGGGTCAAAAAGGATCTTGCTGTGATTTATGTCATAGAGTGTTCTGCCTATGTTTTCCTCCAAGAGTTTGATAATTTCTGGCCTTTTAGGTCTTTAATCCATTTTGAGCTTATTTTTGTGTATGGTGTTAGGGAGTGATCTAATCTCATATTTTTACATGTACCTGTCCAGTTTTCCCAGCACGACTTATTAAACAGGCTGTCCTTTCTCCACTGTACATTCCTGCCTCCTTTATCAAAGATAAGGTGGCCATATGTATGTGGGTTTATCTCTGGGCTTTCTATTCTGTTCCATTGATCTATCTTTCTGTTTTTGTTCCAGTACCATACTGTCTTGATTACTGTAGCTTTGTAGTATAGTCTGAAGTCAGGGAGCCTGATTCCTCCAGCTCCATTTTTCGTTCTCAAGATTGCTTTGGCTATTTGGGGTCTTTTGTGTTTCCATACAAATTGTGAAATTTTTTGTTCTAGTTCTTTGCAAAATGCCAGTGGTAGTTTGATAGGGATTGCATTGAATCTGTAGATTGCTCTGGGTAGTAGAGTCATTTTCACAATGTTAATTCTTCCAATCCAGGAACATGGTGTATCTCTCCATCTATTTGAATCATCTTTAATTTCTTTCATCAGTGTCTTATAATTTTCTGCATACAGGTCTTTTGTCTCCTTAGGTAAGTTTATTCCTAGATATTTTCTTTTGTTGCAATGGTAAATGGCAGTGTTTTCTTGATTTCACTTTCAGATTTTTCATCATTAGTATACAGGAATGCCAGAGATTTCTGTGTATTAATTTTGTATCCTGCTACTTTACCAAATTCATTGATTAGCTCTAGTAGTTTTCTGGTAACATCTTCAGGATTCTCTATGTATAGTTATCATGTCATCTGCAAACAGTGACAGCTTTACTTCCTCATTTCCGATTTGGATTCCTTTTATTTCCTTTTCTTCTCTGATGGCTGTGGCTAAAACTTGCAAAACTATGTTGAATAAGAGTGGTGAGAGTGGGCAACCTTGTCTTTTTCCTGGTCTTAATGGAATGGTTTCAATTTTTCACCATTGAGGACGAGGTTGGCTGTGGGTTTGTCCTATATGGCCTTTATTATGTTGAGGAAAGTTCCCTCTCTGCCTACTTTCTGCAGGGTTTTTATCATAAATGGGTGTTGAATTTTGTCGAAAGCTTTCTCTGCATCTATTGAGATGATCATATGGTTTTTCTCCTTCAATTTGTTAATATGCTGTATCACTTTGATTGATTTGCATATATTAAAGAATCTTTGCATTCCTGGAATAAACCCCACTTGATCATGTTGTATGATCCTTTCAATGTGCTGTTGGATTCTGTTTGCTAGTATTTTGTTGAGGATTTTTGCATCTATGTTCATCAGTGATATTGGCTTGTAGTTTTCTTTCTTTGTAACATCTTTGTCTGGTTTTGGTATCAGGGTGATGGTGGCCTCGTAGAATGAGTTGGGGAGTGTTCCTCCCTCTGCTATATTTTGGAAGAGTTTGAGAAGGATAGGTGTTAGCTCTTCTCTAAATGTTTGATAGAATTCGCCTGTGAAGCCGTCTGGTCCTGAGCTTTGTTTTCTTGGAAGATTTTTAATCACAGTTTCAATTTCAGTGCTTGTGATTGGTCTGTTCATATTTTCTATTTCTTCCTGATTCAGTCTTGGCAGGTTGTGCTTTTCTAAGAACTTGTCCATTTCTTCCAGGTTGTCCATTTTATTGGCATAGAGTTGCTTGTAGTAATCTCTCATGATCTTTTGTATTTCTGCAGTGTCAGTTGTTACTTCTCCTTTTTCATTTCTAATTCTATTGATTTGAGTCTTCTCCCTTTTCTTCTTGATGAGTCTGGCTAATGGTTTATCAATTTTGTTTATCTTCTCAAAGAACCAGCTTTTAGTTTTATTGATCTTTGCTATCGTTTCCTTCATTTCTTTTTCATTTATTTCTGATCTGATTTTTATGATTTCTTTCCTCAGCTAACTTTGGGGGTTTTTTGTTCTTCTTTCTCTAATTGCTTTAGGTGCAAGGTCAGGTTGTTTACTCGAGATGTTTCCTGTTTCTTAAGGTGAGATTGTATTGCTATAAACTTCCCTCTTAGAACTGCTTTTGCTGCATCCCATAGGTTTTGTGTTGTCGTGTCTCTATTGTCATTTGTTTCTAGGTATTTTTTTATTTCCTCTTTGATTTCTTCAGTGATTACTTCGTTATTAAGTAGTGTATTGTTTAGCCTCCATGCTTTTGTATTTTTTACAGAACTTTTCCTGTAATTGGTATCTAGTGTCATAGCGTTGTGGTCGGAAAAGATACTTGATACAATTTCACTTTTCTTAAATATACCAAGGCTTGATTTGTGACCCAAGATATGATCTATCCTGGAGAATGTTCCATGAGCACTTGAGAAAAATATGTATTCTGTTGTTTTTGGATGGAATGTCCTGTAAATATCAATTAAGTCCATCTTGTTTAATGTATCATTTAAAGCTTGTGTTTCCTTATTTATTTTCATTTTGGATGATCTGTCTATTGGTGAAAGTGGGGTGTTAAAGTCCCCTGCTATGAATGTGTTACTATCGATTTCCCCTTTTATGGCTGTTAGTATTTGCCTTATGTATTGAGGTGCTCCTATGTTGCGTGTATAAATATTTACAATTGTTATATCTTCTTCTTGGATCGAACCCTTGATCGTTATGTAGTTTCTTTATCTCTTCTAATAGTCTTTAATTTAAAGTGTATTTTGTCTGATAGGAGAATTGCTACTCCAGCTTTCTTTTGATTTCCATTTGCATGGAGTATCTTTTTCCATCCCCTTACTTTCAGTTTGTATGTGTCTCTAGGTCTGAGGTGGGTCTCTTGTAGACAGCATATACATGGGTCTTGTTTTTGTATCCATTCAGCCACTCTGTGTCTTTTGGTGGGAGCATTTAGTCCATTTACATTTAAGGTAATTATCGATATGTATGTTCCTATTCCTATTTTCTTAATTGTTTTGGGTTTGTTATTGTAGGTCTTTTCCTTCTGCTGTGTTTCTTGCCTAGAGAAGTTCCTTTAGCATTTGTTGTAAAGTTGGTTTGGTGGTGCTGAACTCTCTCAGCTTTTGCTTGCCTGTAAACGTTTTAGTTTCTCCATCAAATCTGAATGAGATCCTTGCTGGGTAGAGTAATCTTGGTTGCAGGTTTTTCTCCTTCATCACTTTAAATATGTCCTGCCAGTCCCTTCTGGCTTGCAGAGTTTCTGCTGAAAGATCAGCTGTTAACCTTATGGGGATTCCTTTGTGTGTTATTTGTTGTTTTTCCCTTGCTGCTTTTACTATGTTTTCTTTGTATTTAATTTTTGACAGTTTGATTAATATGTGTCTTGGCGTATTTCTCCTTGGAGTTATCCTGTATGGGACTCTCTGTGCCTCCTGGACTTGATTAACTATTTCCTTTCCCATATTACGGAAGTTTTCAACTATAATCTCTTCAAATATTTTCTCAGTCCCTTTTTCTCTTCTTCTTCTGGAACCCCTATAATTCGAATGTTGGTGCGTTTAATGTTGTCTCAGAGGTCTCTGAGACTGTCCTCAGTTCTTTTCATTCTTTTTTCTTTATTCTGCTCTGCAGCGGTTATTTCCACTATTTTATCTTCCACGTCACTTATCCGTTCTTCTGCCTCAGTTATTCTGCTATTGATCCCATCTAGAGTATTTTTAATTTCATTTATTGCATTGCTCATCGTTGCTTGATTCATCTTTAGTTCTTCTAGGTCCTTGTTAACTGTTTCTTGCATTTTGTCTATTCTATTTCCATCATTTTGGATCATCTTTACTATCATTATTCTGAATTCTTTTTCAGGTAGACTGCCTATTTCCCCTTCATTTGTTAGGTCTGTTGGGTTTTTATCTTGCTCCTTCACCTGCTGTGTGTTTTTCTGTCTTCTCATTTTGCTTATCTTACTGTGTTTGGGGTCTCCTTTTTGCAGGCTGCAGGTTCGTAGTTCCCATTGTTTTTGGTGTCTGTCCCCAGTGGCTAAGGTTGGTTCAGTGGGTTGTGTAGGCTTCCTGGTGGAGGGGACTAGTGCCTGTGCTCTGGTGGATGAGGCTGGATCTTGTCTTTCTGGTGGGCAGGTCCACGTCTGGTGGTGTGTTTTGGGGTGTCTGTGGACTTATTATGATTTTAGGTAGCCTCTCTGCTAATGGGTGGGGTTGTGTTCCTGTCTTGCTAGTTGTTTGGCATAGGGTGTCCAGCACTATAGCTTGCTGGTCGTTGAGTGAAGCTGGGTGCTGGTGTTGAGATGGAGATCTCTGGGAGATTTTCACCATTTGATACTATGTGGAGCTGGGAGGTCTCTTGTGGACTATTGTCCTGAAGTTGGCTCTCTCACCTCAGAGGCACAGCACTGACTCCTGGCTGTAGCACCAAGGACCTTTCATCCACACGGCTCAGAATAAAAGGGAGAAAAACTAGAAAGAAAGAATTAGTAGAAGTACAAAGAAAGAAAGGAAGATGAGGGAGGGAGGGAAGAAGGAGAGAAGGTAGGAAAAAAAGAAAGAGAGAAGATAAAGTAAAATAGAATTAAGTATGATAAAATATAATAAAGTTATTAAAGTAAAAAATAATTATTAAGAAAAAAAATTTTAAAAACAAAAACAAAAACGGGCGGATAGAACCCTGGGACAAATGGTGGAAGCAAAGCTATACAGAGAAAATCTCACACAGAAGCATACACATACACATTCACAAAAAGAGGAAAAGGGGAAAAAATCATAAACCTTGGTCTCAAAGTCCACCTCCTGAATTTGGGATGATTCACTGTATAAAGGAGGGAAGGAAGGACATAAAGAAAGAAGATAAAGTAAAATAAAAGTAAGATAAAATAAAATAAAGTTATTAAAATAAATAATTATTAAGAAAAAATTTTTAAAAAAACAAACGGACGGACAGAACCCTAGGACAAATGGTGGAAGCAAAGCTGGACAGACAAAATCTCACACAGAAGTATACACATACACACTCACAAAAAGAGGAAAAGGGGAAAAAATCATAAATCTTGTTCTCAAAGTCCACCTCCTCAATTTGGGAGGATTCGTTGTCTATTCATGTATTCCACAGATGCAGGGTATATCAAGTTGATTGTGGAGCTTTAATCCGCCGCTTCTGAGGCTGCTGTGAGAGATTTCCCTTTATCTTCCTTATTCTCACAGCTCCCGGGGCTCAGCTTTGGATTTGGCCCCGCCTCTGCGTGTAGATCGCCGGAGGGCATCTGTTCTTCGCTCAAACAGGATGGGGTTAAAGGAGCAGCCGCTTCCGGGACTCCGGCTCACTCAGGCCTCGGGGAGGGAGGGGCACGGAGGGCGGGGCGAGCCTGCGGCGGCAGAGGCCGACATGACATTGCACCAGCCCGAGGTGCACCGTGCGCTCTCCCGGGCAAGCTGTCCCTGGATCCCGGGACCCCGGTAGTGGTGGGCTGCACCTGCTCCCCGGAAAAGGGGCGTGGACAGTGACCTGTGCTCGCACACAGGCCTCTTGGCGGCGGCAGCAGCAGCCCCAGCATCCCACGCCCTTCTCTGGGGTCCGCGCTTTTATCCGCGGCTCGCGCAGTCACTGGAGCTCCTTTAAGCAGCGCTCTTAATCCCCTCTCCTCGCGCACCAGGATACAAAGAGGGAAGAAAAAGTCTCTTGCCTCTTCAGCAGGTCCAGACTTTCTCCTGGACTCCGTCCCGGCCAGCCGTGGTGCACTAACCCCTTCAGGCTGTGTTCTCGCCGCCAGTCCTCTCCCTGCTCTCCGACCGAAGCCCAAGCCTCAGTTCCCAGCCCCGCCCGCCCCAGCGGGTGAGCAGACAAGCCTCTCAGGCTGGTGAGTGCCGGTCGGCACCGGATCCTCTGTGCGGGAATCTCTCCGCTTTCCCCTCCGCACCCCTGTTTCTGTGCTCTCCTCCGCGGCTCCGAAGCTTTCCCCCTCTGCCACCTGCAGTCTCTGCCCGTGAAGGGGCTTCCTAGTGTGTGGAAACCTTTCCTCCTTCACGGTTCCCTCCCACTGGTGCAGGTCCCGTCCCTATTCTTTTGTCTCTGTTTTTTTCTTTTTCTTTTTGCCCTACCCAGGTGCGTGGGGAGTTTCTTGCCTTTTGGGAGGTCTGAGGTCTTCTGCCAGCGTTCAGTAGGTGTTCTGTAGGAGTTGTTCCACGTGTAGATGAATTTCTGGTGTATCTGTGGGGAGGAAGGTGATCTCCGAGTCTTACTCTTCCGCCATCTTCTCCTCCCTCCCGAATTGGTCTTTAAATAGATTCCAATTAAAATCAGAATTCTTTCACTGTAAGTAACAGCTTATATTTAAAGAAAAAGATTTTAGAATCTTGTTTTGGGGGGTCACAAAGCCTACTTCCTTGGGCTCCAGTGTCCTCATCCCTTAAGACATGAACAGTAAGATGCATTCTGAAGATCAAATGAATGTACGTAGAAGGGCTATAAAGAGGTCAGCTTGACAGAGAGCTGAGAAGGAAGGGGCTGGTGTACTGGTCTGGGAAGGAGGAGAGAGGTGGCCATACCTAGAACTCAGAGCACTGGGTCTAACCATTACAAAGGAAGCTTTGTAATGGGGTGGCTTGAAGGCAGTCTGACTGACCTCAGGGTTTGGTCCAGGACTGAACCAGTTGCAGCCTTCAAAGCCACTTGGGTTGCTTTGACCTCCAGCCATCTGTGTCTGAGAATGTAAAACAAATGGTTAATGGTGTCTGAGGTTAATGATCTCAAATATCCCCTACTTATCTCAAATATCCCTAATTAATGCCATAAGAGGAAAAACAGCCTCCTGGAGAAATAATCAAGGATGCTATTTTCAAAGTTGCAATTAATTGTGTTTTTGGGAAAACTCATCTTCTGCCAGTTATTCTATTGAGAAGTAGGAAATTAAGGGTGATGGAAGAGCTGTGACTGACAGGGCAGTTTGAATAACCTTTATAAGGTCAAGAAGGCAGATGCAGAGCCCATATTCAACACCAGGGATCCTGGACCAAAGCCATAAGGATCGTATCATGGAGTGAGTTAGGAGCTCACTTCCTTCGGTCAAAATATGTGCCTAAGGGTAGGTCTGACCATCTGACCTTAAACTGTGAAGTTTCATGGTGACTACCCTTTGGTTGCCTTTTCAAAATGCCTTTTTTTCCACTGTGGCTTGAGCCAAATATGCCTCTCGTCATCTCCCTTTGGAGCATGTGTCTGTATCCTCTCATTTCCCTTCTCAGACTTCCTCCCTTCTTTCCCTCCTCTTTCCTCCAGCTAGTGAGACCTGCAACGATTTCCACCCGATGTTCTTCACCCACGACAGATCCTTCGAGGAGTTTTTCTGCATCTGTATCCAGCTCCTGAACAAGACATGGAAGGAAATGAGGGCAACCTCTGAAGACTTCAACAAGGTAAGGAGAATCTGAAGCAGAGACAGAAGCTTCCTGTGTCCCCGGTGGAGGCCCACCCACCTTTGCTTGGTCCTTTCGCTGGGTGTGGAAGGAGAATGAGGACGACTGTGATTTTAGGTGACGTTAAGGATGGAGAAGGAAAGGCATACCTATACAGACAGGAAGCTGTGTGCCAGTGATGCTCTTATCTCTCTAGGGATAAGCTTGGAGCAGCTTTGTTCCTTTTGGCTTACTAAGCAGGGACCACCAGCAGAGACCCTTTCTTGAGAAATATTGATAAGATGAACTTTTTCCTTTGAAAGCCTTGGTCCGGGATGCCTTGTTATTACAGATCTAGTGGGGAAAATGCCTCCACTCCACCTGTGAAGGTGGCTGCCAGGGAGAGAATGAGATGAGGAAGGCTGCTGTGGTCACTTGGTTTCTTTGTGGGTTATGGCTGCACTGAGATAACTGCCCTTTGCTCTGTCACAACGAGTATTAAAATGCAAGACCTCTTTCAGGGAGTTGAGTGAGTTTATATGGAACATGTCGGTTTACAGAAAGCATTTGGTTTTTTTGAAGAGTGTGAATTTCACATTTCTGTTTGTGAATGAATGTTGGGTGGAGAGAAGAGTGCTGACCAACTTAAAGGAAGCAAAAGCATTGTGTACACTTTTCAAGATAAACAAAATCTTTATCCTTGGATCAAAGCCTTGTTAGCAATCATGACATGGCTAGTAATAACTGATGGTTGGGACAGGTACGCTTAGGTCTTTAATCATTCTGGTTTGCTACTGTATGTGACTCTGGGTTCGGTTGGCCCCATCACCCATGCCTGCTGACCTGGTACTGGGGGCATAACTGTTTCTAAGAGTCTAAGTGTCTGGTCTCACAGTCATCCCGTGGGGCCTTCATGGGTTTGTGCTTGGGGCATAACATAATATCTGAATTCCAGCGTCACTTGATGTTCTTGTTGGTCTTTGCCTCCCAGTCCTCTTTCCCACCATATTTCTGGTCCATGGCATCTTGAACCAATATTGGTTAAAAAGAAAGAAAACTGGAAAGAGGACACTCTTCCCCAAGCCTTCCCCAAGGTTAGAACCTGACAGTCTCCATCAATATAATGATCTCACCTGCAGTTGTAGCAGAGAACGCCATTCCATCCCAGTCATTCTGAGCCACCTAATCAGTTCCTTTCTTTTCCGTTTTTGTGAATCTGTTGCATGTTTTTGATTTGTGGTTACCATGGTTTTCGAGTATCATAACTGTATCGACTTGCTTTAGGCTGATAAGTTCAGTCGTGTAAGTTCAAACACATTCTAAAAGATCTACAGTGTTTACTCCCCTCCCCTACAATTTGTGATTTTGATGCCCTATTTTACATCTTCATGTTTATCCTATTGCTGTTCATTGTGGTTATAATCACTTTTACAAAATTTTTTGATTGTTTTTTACTCTGTATACTGGCCTAAGTGATCTTCGGTCCTTTTATATATTTGTCTGGGCCATCTATTTAACTCATTGAAATAGGCCCCAGGGACTCCCCTCTGTGGAAAACACTGATCTGTAAATTGCATGCTGGGGCTTCAAGTGTCTGAGCAACTATAGCCAAGGTCAGACGTGATTCAGGAGGGGAGGTGGAGGAAAGAAGCCCATTAATTCCCTTCTGATTGTTAACTGCAGCCTCCTGAGTGTACTTCGCTTGATTATGAAGGACTTTGCAGTTCAGGTGCAATTATCCTTGGGAGAGAGGGAAGAAGGAGCACAGAGACCTTTGTTCAATCAGGCCAAAAAAAAAGGGGAAAGTTAAAATCAGTAGTTTCTGAAATTGCTATGGCCACATTGCTTCTGGATCAGTTCAACTCTTCCTGTACTGCACTGTTTCTCAAAGCCATCCAGTCCTCAGCTCTTGTGTCCTGGGACACTTATTCCTCCAAGAGAAGGAGACTTCACTGACTCTCATGTGTTCTGGCACTGAGCTATCCATCTGCTGAGGGCATTTCATTCATCCCGCTTCTCCAGAATTACAGAAATCTGCATTTCTGTAAATGATAAAATCAAATATTATTGCTGTTGATCTATACACAGATAAGGTATATAGAAAACATTACCAAATTCCTGCAAAGGGATGGCTCAAGGGAATGAGTACTTAGACAATTTCTGTAGAACTTACAAGTTTAGGACATGAAGCCCCAAGAATACATACACTGTTAACAAAATAAACCAGAGGCCTCAGTCTGGAGTTGCTGAGAGGGGCTTCAGGAAGGAGACGAGCATGGCTCTCACGTCTGTGTTATTCATGGTGGCTGTGTACTCAGGTTGGTGGAGGTGATATTCTCGTTGCTCAGGTGAGGTCCTGCTAGGTGATGGCAACCCTCCCAAAGGGTCATGCGGAAACCTTTTTGTAGTTAACTTATATGGCTGCAAAAACTTCCTGCAGCAAGATCTAAGAGCCAGGTTCCAGTACAGTTTCTTAATGTGGCCCTAGTGCCATCTTTTTGCATTGGACAATTGTAAACTAGCTGTGATGTTACACATCTGCTGCCAAGTAGGGATGGTAGTTTATGGCCGTGGGCAGGCAGCTGGAGGCAGAGCGTCCCACTCCACATGTCCATTCATTGGTTAAGAATGGATATCCGAGGAGGATCAGGGATGGGTATGACAAGGCATTTCAATTTTCTGCATTAACTATGTCTGCTTTTCTCTTTCGAATACTATGCATGCCTTCCTTTTGTAACCAGAAAAGTTTATCAGTGATATACTTTTTATCACGTGTATTATTACTTTCCTAATACTGCTGGAACATATTGCCACAAACTTAGTGGCGTGAACAATACAAATTTATTATCTTACAGTTCCATAATTCAGAAGCCAAAAATGGGTCTCCCAGGGCTAAAATCAAGGTGTCAGCAGAGCTATGTTCCTTTCTGGAGGCTCTTGGGGAGAATTCATTTCATTGCCTGTTCCAGATTCTGGAAACTGCCTGCATTCCTTGTCTCAATGGCCCTCTTTCTCCATCTTCAAAACCGGCAACTGCAGGTTCAGTCGTTTCCACGTTACTTATCACTCTGATCCCTCTTCTGTTTCCATCTTTCACCTGTAAGGACCCCTATGATTACATTGGACCACGTGGATAATCCAGGGTAATTGTTCCTATTTTAAGGTCAGTTGATTAGCAACCTCAATTTCACCTGCAACCTAAATTCCCTTTTGCCATAAAAGGAAATATATTCACAGATTATGGGGATTAAAATATGGACATCAACGGGGAGCCATTATTCTGCTTACCATAATGTGTATTTAAGTTGTAAGTACATTAGATTTGTAGCTGTGGGTATCAAATTAAATTAATGAAACATGGACAGATGAGCTTTTTTGTTGTTCTTTTGGCTGGTAGACTAGCATAATACCTGTTGCAGAGTTCTGCTAGTGGTTGCTCAAATTCAGATATAATTATGTCCTTTTTCTTTTATTTCTCTTTTTTGTCTCTTTGGCCTTAACAACAATAAAAAAAGGGCCCTGTGTGAGGGCCTCTAGTTCAATGTGAAGAATGTCTTTTCTGATTTTTCCTGCTGCTTATCAGCCACCTTTTGCTTTACCAGATAATAAATTGGAGAAGAGAGAAAAGCTGAAATTTTAATCAGTTCACTTTTCTTCTTGTTATTAACTTGGTATCAGAAGAGATTGAATTTAGGAACAAATGTGGGTTTGGTGTTACTGGTGGATTTAACGTTTTTCTTGTTTCCTAAGATTGTCCAAATGGGAATTCAGAAGTATCTTAAAAGAGCCCAACGTGAGACACAGTTTCTTTGAACTTTCTTGGACATCTTTTCAGGCTTTCACCACTTTGAATGGAAGCATAGATGGTGGATTTAATTGTTGACCTGAGACCCAGGGTTCTGTAAGAAAGGCTTAGCTATCTGCCTTCTTTAGCTCATTACTGGAGAAGCAGTATCCCTCACTCTAAAATTGTGATTTTTTCCAACAAACAATATCAGATTCCAGCAGACACAGGAATCTCTTCTACAACTCACCTTGGTGGGGACACTAGTTGGTAGATACCTAGTGCTTGGTAGTTAATGCTGCTGCTGGAAGCGAGTGTCTGGAAAAGCAGCTGTCTTCCTGCTCCTCCAGACCTGGGAAGCAGCAGATGCGATGTTTTTTATTTATTTAAGAGAAGTAGAATGAGAGAGTGGTTAAAATATTTATTCTTTGAAAGGTACTTTCTTACAGTTTCTCAATATAGTAGTCTCCACAGAGTAATCCATTGGTTCAGACCATTGAGTTTGTATTCTGTGTTTTTGACTTTTATAACCAGTATTTCAGAACATGCATTATTCATTGTCATGGGAAGAGCTAAACCAGAGCTGGATACCTTGGCACACAAGTGGCCCCATAATTATTTCATTGAAGCTTTTATTTATTTATTTTTAACATCTTTATTGGAGTATAATTGCTTTACAGTGGTGTGTTAGTTTCAGCTTTATAACATAGTGAATCAGCTATACATATACATATATCCCCATATCTCCTCCCTCTTGTGTCTCCCTCCCACCCTCCCTATCCCACCCCTCTAGGTGATCACATAGCACCAAGCTGATCTCCCTGTGCCATGCAGCTGCTTCCCACTAGCTATCTATTTTACATTTGGTAGTGTATATGTGTCCATGCTGCTCTCTCACTTCATCCCAGCTTACCCTTCCCCCTCCCCATATCCTCAAGTCCATTCTCTATGTCTGCATCTTTATTGCTGTCCTGCCCCTAGGTTCATGAGAACCGCTTTTTTTTTTTTTAGATTCCATATATATGTGTTAGCATACGGTATTTGTTTTACTCTTTCTGACTTACTTCACTCTGTATAACAGACTCTAGGTGCATCCAACTCACTACAAATAACTCAATTTCGTTTCTTTTTATGGCTGAGTAATATTCCATTGTATATATGTGCCACATCTTCTCTATCCATTCATCTGTTGATGGACACTTACGTTGCTTCCATGTCCTGGCTATTGTAAATAGTGCTGCAGTGAACATTGTTGTGCATGATTCTTTTTGAATTATGGTTTTCTCAGCGTGTATGCTCAGTAGTGGGTTTGCTGGGTCTTATGGTAGTTCTATATTTAGATTTTTAAGGAACCTCCATACTGTTCTCCATAGTGGCTGTATCAATTTACATTCCCACCTACAGTGCAAGAGGGTTCCCTTTTCTCCACACCCTCTCCAGCATTTGATGTTTGTAGATTTTTGATAATGGCCATTCTGACCAGTGTGAGGTTAGAATGTTGAGGAAAGTTCCCTCTATGCCTACTTTCTGCAGGGTTTTTATCATAAATGGGTGTTGAATTTGGTCAGAAGCTTTTTCTGCATCTATTGAGATGATAATATGGTTTTTCTCCTTCAGTTGGTTAATATGGTTTATCACATTGATTGATTTGCATATATTGAAGAATCCTTGCATTCCTGGGATAAAACCCAATTGATTATGGTGTATGATCCTTTTAATGTGCTGTTGGATTCTGTTTGCTAGTATTAGTTGAGGATTTTTGCATCTATGTTCATCAGTGATATTAGCCTGTAGTCTTCTTTCTTTGTCTGGTTTTGGTATCAGGATGATGGTGGCCTCGTAGAATGAGTGGGGGAGTGTTCCTCCCTCTGCTATATTTTGGAACAGTTTGAGAAAGATAGGTGTTAGCTCTTCTCTAAATATTTGAGAGAATTTGCGTGTGAAGCCATCTGGTCCTGGGCTTTTGTTTGTTGGAATTTTTTTTTTTTTTTTTTTTTTTGCGCTACGCGGGCCTCTCACCGTTGTGACCTCTCCCGTTGCGGAGCACAGGCTCTGGACGCGCAGGCTCAGCGGCCATGGCTCACAGGCCCAGCCACTCCGCAGCATGTGGAGTCTTCCCAAACCGGGACACGAACCCATGTCCCCTGCATCGGCAGGCGGACTCTCAACCACTGCGCCACCAGAGAAGCCCTGTTGGAAGATTTTAAATCACAGTCTCAATTTCAGTGCTTGTGATTGGTCTGTTTATATTTTCTATTTCTTCCTGGTTCACAACTCGGAAGGTTGTGCTTTTCTAAGAATTTGTCCATTTCTTCCAGGTTGTCAATTTTATTGGCATATGGTTTCTTCTAGTAATTTCTCATGGTCCTTTGTATTTCTTCAGTGTCAGTTGTTACTTCTCCTTTTTCATTTCTAATTCTATTGATTTGAATCTTCTCCCTTTTTTTCTAGCTAGTGGTTTATCAATTTTGTTTATCTTCTCAGGGAACCAGATTTTAGTTTTACTGATCTTTTTTAGTTTTACTGATCTCTTGTTTCCTTCATTTCTTTTTCATTTGTTTCTGATCTAATCTTTATGATTTCTTTTCTTCTGATAACTTTGGGGGTTTTAGGTTCTTCTTGCTTTAGGTATAAAGTTAGGTTGGTTATTTGAGATGTTTCTTGTTTCTTGAGGTAGGGTTGTATTGCTATAAACTTCCATCTTAGAACTGCTTTTGCTACATCTCATAGGTTTTGGGTTGTCATGTTTTCATTGTCATTTGTTTCTAGGTATTTTTTGATTTCCTCTTTGATTTCTTCAGTGATCTCTTGGTTATTAAGTAGTGTATTGTTTAGCCTCCATGTGTTTGTATTCTTTACAGATTTTTTCCTGTAATTGATACCTAGTCTCATAGTACTGTGGTCAGAAAACATACTTAATACACTTTCAGTTTTCTTAAATTTACCAAGACTTGATTTGTGACCCAAGATATGATCTATCCTGGAGAAAGTTCCATGAACACTTGAGAAGAAAGTGTAATCTGCTGTTTTTGGATTGAATGTCCTATAAATATCAATTAAATCTATCTGGTCTATTGTGTCATTTAAAGCTTCTGTTTCCTTATTTATATTCATTTTGGATGATCTGTCCATTGGTATAAGTGAGGTGTTAAAGTCTCCCACTATTATTTTGTTATTGTCGATTTCCTCTTTTATAGCTGTTAGCAGTTGCCTTATGTATTGAGGTGTTCCTGTGTTGGGTGCATAAATATTTACAATTGTTATATCTTCTTCTTGGATTGATCCCTTGATCGTTATGTAGTGTCCTTTGTGTCTTGTAACAGTCTTTATTTTAAAGTCTGTTTGGTCTGATGTGAGAATTGCTACTCCAGCTTTCTTTTGATTTCCACTTGCATGGAATATCTTTTTCTATCCCCTCACTTTCAGTCTGTATGTGTCCCTAGGTCTGAGGTGTGTCTCTTGTAGATAGTATATGTATGGGTCTTGTTTCTGTATCCATTCAGCCAGTCTATGTCTTTTGGTTGGTTCATTTAATCCATTTACAGTTAAGGTAGTTATCGATATGTGTGTTCCAATTACCATTTTCTTAATTGTTTTGGGTTTGTTATTGTAGGTCTTTTCCTTCCTTTGTGTTTTCTGCCTAGAGAAGTTCCTTTAGCATTTGTTTTAGAGCTGGTTTTGTGGTGCTGAATTCTGTTAGCTTTTGCTTGTCTGTAAAGGTTTTAATTTCTTCATCGAATCTGAATGAGATCCTTGCTGGGTGGAGTAATCTTGGTTGTAGGTTTTTCCCTTTCATCACTTTAAATATGTCCTGCAACTCCCTTCTGGCTTGCAGAGTTTCTGCTGAAAGATCAGCTGTTAACCTTATGGGGATTCCCTTGTATGTTATTTGTTGTTTTTCCCTTGCTGCTTTTAATATTTTTGTTTGTATTTAATTTTTGTTAGATTGATTAATATGTGTCTTGGCGTGTGTCTCCTTGGATTTATCCTATATGGTACTCTCTACCCTTTCTGGACTTGATGGACTATTTCCTTTCCCATATTAGGGAAGTTTTCAACTATAATCTCTTCAAATATTTTCTCAGTCCCTTTCTTTTTCTCTTCCTCTTCTGGGCCCCCTAAAATTCGAATGTTGGTGTGTTTAATGTTGTCCCAGCAGTCTCTGAGACTGTCCTCAATTCTTTTCATTCTTTTTTCTTTATTCTGTTCTGTGGTAGTTATTTCCACAATTTTATCTTCCAGGTCACTTATCCGTTCTTCTCCCTCAGTTATTCTGCTATTGATTCCTTCTAGAGAATTTTTAAGTTCATTAATTGTGTTGTTCATCATTGTTTGCTCTTTAGTTCTTCTAGTTCCTTGTTGAACATCTCTTGTATTTATTCTATTTCCAAGATTTTGGATCATCTTTACTATCATTATTCTGAATTCTTTTTCGGGTAGACTCCGTATTTCCTCTTCATTTGTTTGGTCTGGTGGGTTTTTACCTTGCTCTTTCATCTGCTGTGTGTTTCTCTCTCTTCTCATTTTGCTTAACTTACTGTGTTTGGAGTCTTCTTTTCGCAGGCTACAGGTTCATAGTTCCCGTTGTTTTTGGTGTCTGTCCCCAGTGGCTGAGGTTGGTTCAGTGGGTTGTGTAGGCTTCCTGGTGGAGGGGAGTGGTGCCTGTGTTCTGGTGGTTGAGGCTGGATCTTGTCTTTCTGGTGGGCAGGACTGCATCCAGTGGTGTGTTTTGGGGTATCTGTGACCTTATTATGATTTGAGGCAACCTCTCTGCTAATGGGTGGGGTTGTGTTCCTGGCTTGCTAGTTGTTTGGCATATGGTGTCCAGCACTGTAGCTTGCTGGTCGTTGAGTTGAGCTGGGTCTTAGCGTTGAGATGGAAATCTCTGGGAGAGCTTTCGCTGTTTGATATTATGTGGAGCCGGGAGGTCTCTGGTGGACCAGTGTCCTGAACTCAGCTCTCTCACCTCAGAGGCACAGGCCTGACACCCAGCCGGAGCACCAAGACCCTGTCAGCCACACAGCCAGGTATGTGGGGAGTTTCTTGCCTTTTGGGAAGTCTGAGTTCTTCTGCCAGCATTCAGTAGGTGTTCTGTAGGAGTTGTTCCACATGTACATGTATTTCTGATGTATTTGTCTGGAGGAAGGTGATCTACACATCTTACTCCTCCACCATCTTGAAGGTCTCTTGAAGCCTTTATTTTTGAGCGGGGGCAGGGTTTAGGAAAGAGAACGCAAGTGATTTGGCTGTTTCAGGTATGGGAATCTCATTTAATGATTTTGTGGCTGACTGTTCTACTTTAAAAATTCAAATAATGTATGTACATCAAAATCTGTACCTGTGTGTAGCAGCGTTTCTCAACCTGCCCATACATTAGAATCACCTTGGGGGCTTTTGAAAGCCCTGTTATCCCAGCGCCCAACTGCACCACATGCCAATTAAATCCTTGGGGTGCTATCAATGAAGATTTTCACTAGGGTAGATTTGATCACTAAAAGTGAATTGTGTCCATAGAATTACCGTCAGTTGGAACATGTAACACGTCACTAATTCATGGCATGCCTTGATGAAGTAGTGTGTCTGTTGGTCTGCAAGGCCCAGACTTTAATCCTGATTCTTCTACTCAGGAGCTCTATGCCTGAAAGTTTAAAAAAAAAAAAGTGGATACCAGTATTCCATCGCTGTCTCTTATGGTGGTGTGACCTTAAGTTGAAGTAATAAATGTAAAAAGACTTTGAGGAAGTAAAATATTGTATGCAGTTGTAAAGTGTTCTTTTTGTATGTAATAAGACAGATCCTGTCTCTACAATATGAGTAAATTGCCCTTTTCACAAGAAGACATTTTTTGGCCATTATGTTAAAAAAAGGGAAGAAAGAAAAGTGAAGCTGTCTATGTACCCCCAATTAAGTTCTGAACAGAATTAAACAACTCATTTAACTTTGGCGGAAATAAGGTTTCAGCTGAAAATTTGGTGGTGTCTTTCTCCAAACAACTTTATTAAGTACCTTGGTTTTCCACGTGACAAGCCCTGAGTAGCAGCCTAAAAATCAGCAGGTCCCACAGTTTTCATGTACTTAATGGCTGGCAAGAGTTAAGGCCTCTCCAGCAATTACCTGGTTGCCCAGACCTCTCCAGGGATGGCTGAGCCTTCTAGATACCATCAAAATATTTGCTCATAGCATTAGTGTTACCTTAGATACTATCAGAATGGGCATTAAAAACCAAGATCAAATGACTTTGCCATGCTTTCAAATTACCAAAACGGAAGAAACTAATGATTTGAAAAATGTAGTCACTCTAGAGCAAAAGCACTATTTTGAAACGTTACCCGGCAGCATAAGAAGCAAAGCACACATGATAGAGTTTATACTCAGGCTCGCAGATGAGAACCCATCCCTTGAAAGAGGAGAGGCTGTGCAAGGGGAGAACCCAGGCCCATCAAACAAAGCTGCAGCTGCCTCTGGCTAAGCTACCAGCTTCTTCCGAGTCAATGGGTGAAAATATCAATTCAGTAGGAAGAATCAGAGAGCAGGACACTTGACGGAGGAAACATCCTGAGAAATCCCCTGGAAGGTTATCCATGGAAAATAACCTCTAACTCGTCACATCTGATGGATTATGGTGTGGTATAGAAAAAGGATTGTTTGAAAGCTCAGAGGCAGGGATCGCATGAATGAAAAAGGGAAATATGTTTGCTCCCCAAACTGCTTCCAGCTTACTGACTTTCTATGCGTGCTTTTCAGGGGACAATTAGATATTCAGAAGTCCCCTTCCTAGGCCAGCTCAACTGCGTAGTGGTGCAGAGGGCGCTCTGTTAGCTGAGCTGGCCTAGGGAATGAAAGGTGGTCTGTAACTCTCACCATGAATAAACATGAAGCTCTTCATTTGCATGAGGCAGGTGACTGTAAAATATCTTGGAGCAAATTGTGAAAGGAGGCTTTGTGCATCTGTGCCCAGGGGAAGCTGGGGAGGACTCGGCGTTGTTTATCTTCATTAGAATTCCATCTAGTGCTGCTGTTATTGATCTGAACCCGGGCCTGGTGTGGTTAATAAAGTAGGTGTACGTTTTAATTGAAACATGAATATTTAAGTAGAGGAGAAGTCTTTTAAAGGGCCCTCATGTCATATGAGGTTATCCATTTTTCAGCTGTCTAGGCCCTTTACAAGTATTTATTCAAAAAGGTTCTCATGTTTCACAAAGATCTTTAGGTTTGGCATGAAGGAAATGGAATCTCCTGTAGAAGCAAATGTGTTACATGAATTGATTTATTTTTTTCCTTTGATGTTTCCCGTGGGAGAGGTAGCAAATGGTTCGTGTGTGTGTGTGTGTGTATATGTGTGTGTGTGTGTATGTATGTTTGAGTGTGTTTAAGGTATCCACTGAAGGTAGTGTTACCCTTTTTCATGTAACTTGCCAGTTTCTGTCGGACAGAAATCACGGCATGTCCTCATCAATATCAATTATGCAGTCTAGAGACAGTGGAAAGACCAAGAAAGAGACAGACTTCACTAATTTATTGTTTTCAAGAGTTATCTTTTAAACAGACCCCAGTGTCTACACTTTCTGAGAAGAAATGTATTAATTATAAGTAACAGTCCTAGCCAAGACAGGGAGGCTGCTGTGGTGTGAAGCAGTATTTCTCCAACTCTTTTGCATCACAACCCCATTAAGGAGGTTTTGTAGATATCTTTCCACTAATCACCCTCCTCCTGAAATTTTAATTATGCAGACATGTCATTATCTGTTTATATAATGTGTGTACATCTGCGCTTTATACGTTAAAAGACTAAGAATTTTGCTCCTCCAAGAACCAATTTTCACCCCTGGGGGCACTGTCCCATGCCCCATCGAGAATGCAAGGTGGAGAGGAAAGAACCCGGGCTGAGAGAAGCAGGAGAGTCTGCTGGCAGTCCCAGCATGGTCCCTCGCCAGCAGTGTGACCTTGAGCATGTCCTTTAGCTGTCAAGTCCCTTCCCATCTGTAAGCTGAATAGCAATAATAACAATAATGATAATAATAGCAATGTATTTCCCTGGATCACAGTGAGAATTAGGCCCTCAAAGGTGGGCTTTGTAAATTGCCACATACAAATGGGAGGTGCTGATCTCACAGACAAATAGTAATTTGCACTTGGTTGTGCAGTATAATTGAGCTGCTTTGATTTCCCAAGGTAGTTAGTCCAAATATCTATAAATACAGATTTCCCCATACCTCTGTAAGGGGAGCCATTGAACTTTAGCTGCAAAAGGGGATTTTGACCACAGTGGGGACAAATTTCTAGGTGAGGAGGAAGTCCTCTTGTGCAGGCTCGTAGTGGTGAGGGATGCTCTCCCCAGCCTGCCCAAAGATGTACTGCAGGTGATACAGGAGCTTAGCTGAATCTCAGAGGCGGAGCACGCTGATCGTTCAAGAGCCCAGGTCCCTCACTGCCGGCTGGATAACCTTGTGCAAGGGACTCAGCCCTGTCAGCTTCAAATTCCTCATCTGTGAGGTGGGGCAGGAACATTACCGCAGCTAGGTGGGCTGTGAGCCCTGGACCGTCTGGCCTGGAGCAAGCACCAGGTGACACAGGACTCTAAATCCCTCTGAAAAAGAAAAGGATACTCATGGCAAGGCTGATGGCAAAACATTTTCAGGCTTTTCCCTCGGATTTAGTGATTAACTTAACAAACGTCCATCTCAGAGTGCCATCTTAGTGGTCCCAGCTGCACAGCATCTGTGCAACTTTTATGAGAAAACAGGGATGGCCGTAAAGTGGTTCATTTCCAGGGACTGTCCTGGGGTCCTGCCACTAAGAGCCTGGGTGTGCCTCCTTATGAAGCGGTTTTATACAAGGATCCTGAGTCATCCAGAAAGAATTAGATTTTGTTGACTCTGTTCTTGTAATTTCCATAAGGAATAGTTAAACTGTTTAAAATCTGTTTAAAAGTTGACTGGTAGATTTAGTTGGTTGAGAACACTGCTAACATGTTTTGCTTTCTCGACATTCTCTATAACTGGAGGATTTATAAAAAATGATATTTACCGAGATTGAGTCTTATGAATAATTTTGGGACAAGCTTGACAATAGTAAATATACATCTTGGGGGTTCCTTTGTGTGCAGGGTCTGGCTTAGGGCTCTTCTTATTACCAAAGTCTTCCTAGAGTCAATGCTTCTTTCTCTGAATGTGTAACATGTGCTAAACTTCTCAATTATGAGAAGCAAAGAATCGATAGGTTCTTCTGCTGGACAGCGGTAAGACACATCAGTCCCTTTCTTTTATTTTTTTTCCTTTCTTTTAATATACATATATTTTATTGAATTATAATTGACATACAATGTCATGTTAGTTTCAGGTATACAACATAGTGATTCGATATTTTTATACATTCTGAAATGACCACCGTGACAAGTCTAGTTACCATCTGTCACCATACAGAGTTATAACAATGTTATTGACAATATTTTATATGCTGTACATTACACCCCCATGTACTTCAGTCCCTTGGTTCAACTGCAGGCCATCCCTGAACATGAAAATAATGACAACTCTTTAAGTTAACTGCTCTCTATAACTCTATTCAATGACTTTTGAAATTTTTTTCCCTTTCATTAACTACACTTTGGGGCACTGTATGCACTGCTAACTGGTTCCTATGACCTGAATTCCATATTCCATGGTGGATTATGTGAGGGATTTGATAGTGACACAGAAACCATTTTATTAGCATATGTCCAATTAGAAGGAAATTACCTACATTTTAAGTTAGGCATAATGAGATTTAGGCATTTTAAGTTAAAGGGCAGATGGGAAACAGAGTTGGAAACCTAAGAAGAGTACCATTAGATGGGAATCTCTCAGAAACTTCAAGTCCGTTTTGATTTAAATGAAAATATTTATCTTGTAATTGCAAAGTGTAAATTATGTTAAAAGGGAGTTGAGAACACACTCCTACAGAGGGATGTGTTTCCAAAGGTAGAAAAAAAGTACATAAGGTAGCGTCATATAGGTGCCCCTCTTGCCAACTGAGGGTACCAAATGTTGAGGTGAGGTGGGGGATGGAGGGCAAAGTGGGGCCCTAGATAAACTGAGGACTCAGAATGAGATGGTAGTGTCAGAAGCCATTTGCTAGGACTCCAATAGAAGAGGTGGGATAAGTTAGAAGATCCCAAGCAAGATTTCCAAATATCCCCTGCAAAAATACCAGATCTTGGGGGTCGGGAGTTAAAATATATACTTGATTATTTAAACATACATAATTAAACTTCTCATTTACACTAATTGTATGCCTGTACAGGTTTTTCAAAATCATGCTTTTAATCTGAACAGTGGTAAATGATGGGTCAAGACTATCCACCTTCATTTTCCCAAACAGGAGCTAAAGCACTCACCTGCATGGTTCAACACCAGATGCTGGTCTGCCCACGCCATCTCCAGGCATAGATATAAGCCACTGAGTCTAACAGGTCAAAAGCAGGAGCGAAGTTTGAGAGACAAAAAGAGGGTACCAAAGTAATACTCAATTTTACAGCAGTTTCTACAGCTGACTGTTATAGAGAGAAAAATCAACATGGAAACTTGAATTTGAGATTTGAGAATGCCTAACTGCTAGTTTCTTCTTTTCCTGTCCTTCCTCTCTCCATTCTTGCATTGTTGCTGTGTATTTTCCATGCAGTTCTGGTAAAATTAAAAATAATAGTGAGGAGCTTCCCTGGTGGCGCAGTGGTTGAGAGTCCACCTGCTGATGCAGGGGACACGGGTTTGTGCCCCAGTCTGGGAAGATCCCACATGCCGTGGAGCGGCTGGGCCCGTGAGCCATGGCCGCCGAGCCTGCGTGTCCGGAGCCTGTGCTCCGCAATGGGAGAGGCCACAACAGTGAGAGGCCCACATACCACACACACAAAATAATAATAATAATAATAATAATAATAATAGTGAGTGCTCAGTGCAGCTATGTGGGAGGAAGTCATTTAGGCAGGTAGTCAGTTCAGATATTATTCCCACACCCAGCCAACGCCTTCCCTAGGAAAGTTCTGAAGCCCACAGCTATCTCTTTTGGTGACAACTCATTCAGATCCCCTTCAGGTGCTCCCTTTGCTCTGTCCTTGTGAATAGCCATACCTAGAATTTACCACAGTGAACTTCAATTGTCTGTCAGGTTTCTAGTGAGCAGAGCCTTGCTTTTTCTGTATTCTCGGAATCTACTCAGTATCTGGGATATAGAAGGTGTTCAGTGTTACTGTCCCACAGCTGTCATATACACAGCATGGCCACATCAGTGGTCCACTTTTTGTTAATAGTGTTACTATCCAACCTAAACTTTAAATGCTGTCCATCCTTTCAACAAACATTATTGTGTGTTCACAACACAGTGGGCACTGCTCCAAACACCAGGAATACAGAGGTAAACTAGACAGATGGTTCCTGCACTCATGGAGCTGGCAGTCTGGTGAGTTTCTATTTGGAAGTTTATGGACTAGAACCTCTTTGTGAAACTAGTCTGTGACCAAAGTCACTACAATCACTGTTAGGTCCTCTGTCTTCTCATGATTGCCTTGGTTCAGATATTCCTCTTCTCTCCAAATCTGGTAGACTGAATGGCTGGTTGCAATTCTTCACTGCTCCATGGGAGTGTTATATCTCCACATCCTTGCCATGACATCATGGTGAGTGAAGTGTATTTCTCCCGCCCTTCAACTTTTGACTTGGTCAAGTGATTTGTTTGGGCCAGTGAGATATTCATGGATGTGAACTGAGCAGAGGCCTGACTATGGCCCCTGTGGTCGGGTTGGGTTCTTGCATTCTACCTTCATCATGAGATGAATTATATAACCTGAACAGCCACTACCCCTTCATTGTAGGTCCTAGAATGAGGCATATGGACTATAGTTTCCTTACCTAGCCCATAGAATTACAGCTTAAGACAGCTACCTTAGCTGACCTATAGGCCTGTGAGTATAAGAAGAGCTTCTTAGCTGTTGGGATTATTTGTTACACAGCACTGGTAATAGCTGACTAAGAAACCAACTATTGCAGTAACTTATCTCCCAACTTCAAAACCTTCCCACTTTCCAAATGTCCTCAACACAGATCTGACCATATCATACTTGATTTAATCCACATCTGTGGCTGTCCATTGCCTGCCTTATAAAGTTTCATAACCTTAGCAAGATGTTCAGATTTCTCTTCAGTTGGCCTAACATACTTTTCCTGCTTCATCCCCATATCTTCACCCTGCACCTGTCCTAAGCTCTGCATATCCTGAACTGCCCATCATTCCTTGCATATGCCATCATGCTTTCCTAGCTGAGGTGTTTGCTCATCCTCCTTCCCTCTGCCAGAAATGTCTTCCTCCATCTGCCTGTTGAAATTCTACTTTAGGATTTTGCACAAGTGCCACCCCAGTAAGATGGTTACCATCTCCCTTTCATTCAGAATGAAATTCTGCCCCTCTGCCTTCACAGCATGGAATTCAAAATTTCTTTTGGAAAATATATTTGAACTATAGACTAGTAGTTTATTTACAAAGCTACCTTTCTAAATTAAGTAAACATGTCATTGGAAGCAAGAACTATAGCTTTAAATCTTAATGTGGTCACTGTTGTTCTATTCCTAGAGACTATAGGTAAGTATTCTGAAGTTCTGCAGAATAAAGTATTTTCTTGCCCCAAATTCCAACAGACCTTATTGAGAAACACTTCTAGACCCTTTTTTCTGAATCTCTTCTTCAGATGTCAAAACTTTGAGGGAGTTACAAATGGATTTTGCCATTCATTTCTTAAGAAAAATGAAAATTATTTTCCCACATCTGTAGCTTTATATAAGATGGATGGAAAGCCTCAAAGACATTGAACAGTTGCAAAATAAACTGAATTTCTTTTTTCCAAGGAGAGTGGTTGGACCCCCTAGTTAAAAAAAAAATCCCTCTATTTTATTTTTTCACCTTCACTCATTTCTTATATCACTCTTAGATCTGCTTAATTCACATGCCCTGGCCATTTGGGGAGTACTCTATTTCTCCCTAGTTGTGTTTCTGGGCCACTGGGGAAAATAGTGCCGATAATGGCATGTATCCTTTCACAAGATGGCCACCAAGACACTTTCCAGTGCAGAGGACAGACGTGCCTTCCAGCAGTCCATCCCATTTAGGTGACTCCTCTCTCCCTGAGCACACCCAAGAAACATGTGCCTGTATAGCATGTCAGATAGTAAACATGAGCACATCATGCAGTTCTCACAAAAATTATCTTTTGTATTTTACCTTTACCTCCCAAATTTCTCTTAAATTAGAAAAAAAAAAGTTGCATTCCTCAAGAGTCTCTTAAGAGCAGGAAGATTTGATTCGTGCCACAGTGATTGTGTGTTTTAAGTGCTGGAGGAAGTCAAGTCCCTGGAACTCTTCTGGTCCCGATTTCCTTATTTCTCTTTCACATATCCGTTTGCGTGGCTTGGCTTGATTCGAGGTGTATGGCATATGGCTTTTTGCCGCTTGAGCTGCCACAGAAGTAAATGTCACTGGCATATAATGCCAGATTTCCATTTTTTGAATCACAGAGCATGGGATTCTGTCTGAAAGCTCCCAGGCCGCTGTGTGTTCTTAAAGCAGAAGCAGAAAAGGATAAGAACCACATCTCAAAGATGCTCTTCCTATTAAAATGTGTCTATTGCAATAAGAAGTATATATAAAATGGAGATGCTGTTGCCCTCAAGTGTGTTAGAAAAAGCTGCTTGGCTTGTTTTATTGGGCACTGGGCAACCCTGGAGATTTGTTCCAAGCCTCAACTAGGCAGATATCAGTCAGGAATATAGAGTTGTTTTTGAATTTTTTCAGACCGAGAAAATTCAGTGGTGCACATACCAGAAAACATACGACTGTGAATAAAAGATATTGATGGTTTTTTGATGCAGTTTACCAAAATTTTGTATTCATTACACTTTCAAGTTATAGAACTCTTTAGGACAGACTTGGCTGATGAAAGAGCCCAGAAGCTGCCACAGGCCTAGCCTCAGCCTTGGCTTCCCACTTCACCCTCCTCACTGCCCTCACCACCTCATTCCCAATCCCCTCCCATGGCTGAGGAATCAAGAGGAGGGGTTGGAAATTCACAAAGAAGCAAGAAGTTCAGTCAATAAGTTCAGTAAGTCAAGAGCATTGACCCTGAACCCAGAGTGGGATTCAAAGCCTAGTGCTGAGTGATCTTTGGCAGATTAATTAACTTGCTCTGTTTCTCAGTCTCTTCATCTGTGAAATAATATAGTTGGAACTTAATATAGTTGTCCT
This sequence comes from Mesoplodon bidens, assembly GCF_964165515.1. NCBI lineage: Eukaryota > Metazoa > Chordata > Mammalia > Artiodactyla > Ziphiidae > Mesoplodon > Mesoplodon bidens. The sequence continues at coordinate 65,956,363 of NC_138166.1, read as the reverse complement.
TAAGGGTTAAATGAGCCAATATGAACCTGATCATATGAAATGGCCAATATTTGACCATTTCTGAATTGCAAAATTGAAAATTCTTTATGGTTTATCCTAATAAAGCACTTGGGCCATTTCCATGAGAATTACACAGTGCTCCAGACGAGGTGTGGATTCTAGTCCATTTCTGGCTTTAGTTTATAACATGACCCTGGGCGGTTCTCCTACACCTGCACTCAACATCTCTTTCCTTTGTAGACAGAGGTGGCACCTGAGACGATTCCTCCCTCTGTGCTTTGAATTCTCTCGCTTCTCATATCTGTTCCAGGACTCTACTCACTAGTCTCCTTTCTAATCCTCACATCATCAATCTCGTCCTCTTGGAGGCTGTCTTCTCACCAGCATAAAAATGTACTCAAATCTCTTGAATTTTTAAAAAAACAAATAAATAACTCCTTCTCAATCCTCTCTCCACGTCAAGCCAGGTTTCCTCAAATAGTTGCCTCTATGTACCATCTCTTTTTTTTCCTTGCCATTAACTTATTAATCCACTGCAACCTGTCTTCTGCCCTCACTAAAAATATAACTCAGTAGAAGGAGAGAAATAGGGCTCTAAAAAGCACTAAATTATACTGTCAATACTTGAAAACCTCTTTAGCCACAAAAACCACCAGTTTTGACAAAGTCAAGAATGACCTCTGATGGACATTTAAAAATCTCTGTCTTATTTGCCTTCTTTGCCTTCTTTGGAGCACTTTACCCTGTTAGCCACTCTCTTCTTAAAAACTGTCTTACTGTGGCTTTGGAAATGAACACATACACAAGATACATACGTGATACGCTATACATATGAAAGGAAGAAATAAAATAATTATCGTTGTTCCAGTTACTAGTGATATTTTTAGACAAAAATTTTTTAAAGATAACTAAAAATATAACAGCTCAAGAAGAGAAATATGACTCTAAAATGCACTAATGCACATTTTGAATACTCGAAAACCTCTTTAAAGACATAATTTCTAAGAGGCAAGTGGAGATTGAGAGGAATCATTGAGTTGTTCTAATTTAAGACTGGAAAGAAGTTACATTGTTACGAATCTCTGTTCTGATGAAAAAGACATCAAAAAATTTATAAAAATAAATCTTTTATCCCTTACTCCTTTATACTTATTGGCACCTTCCCTCCTCCCTCTTCATTTTCTTCTCTTCACCTAAAAATCTCTCCAGTCCTGTATTTTTCACCCCTGTTCCTCTTTCAAGTTCTTTACACTCTCTTTTGTTTCCTGCACGGCCAAATTTGCCAAGAGAGATTGCAATCTCCTTGCCCACCTCCTCCACTCGCTGTGGTCTGACATTCACCCAAGTCCACCTACTGAGACTGCTGTATTTAGGTCAGCAGTCACCGCCTGAGTGTCAATCTGACAGCCTGTTCCCTATGTTCATCCTGTTCCATGGCCCTAAAGCCCTGGCTCATGTCCCCACCTGTGCTTCCTGGGATCCTCTCCATTCCTTGACTCCCAAAACACTGAGACCACCTCTCAGTGACCCCATAAGCATAGACATTCCCCCAGGCCTTCTTGTTTCTCTCCTATCACTTCCTCCTCCCTACCCACAGCCTCTCATCTTCAATCATCCATCGACTCCACGAGTGGCACCTTGTCTCTTAGACTTGGAACCTTGGAATGATCCCTGGCTCTCCTCGCCTCTTCTCCTGACAGGTCCCCAGATCCTATGGATCCAGCAGCGTATGATAAAGCGTCATCTGGCTTTAACTGCTCTTACCCTGCTTCCTGCCACCATTACCTCTGGTGGAGATTGTGTTTGTCTTTTCATGTTCTCCCTGAATCTGGACTCAGCCCACCTATAAGTTCTCTTTCCCCTAGCTGCCAGAAACACCTTTCTAGAACAAAAGTCTTCTAACAACACATCCATACTCAAAAACCTTCGGCTTCCTCTTCTTACAGCATGATAGCGAAAGCTCCACTATTCTGTTGCGAACCACTTTTCTAAGTGAAATGCTGATTGCACCCTGCAAAACACCCCCTACTAACCTGTAATTAATCATATTGATGGTTCCCCAAGCATGCTTTGCACATCCAAGTCTCTATTTTTACCTGTATTCCCTCAACAAGGAAGACCCTTCACTTTTTCTGTTGAAATTCTGCCCATCTTTTCAAGGCCCAGCCCATGGATTCTGCAGAGACCTTCCAAGGAGGCATAATTAGTTTTTTTCTTTTAGGTGCACTTTCTTTTTCCCTTTCTTGTATCACTTAACATGCTTGGCCATACCTTGAGTTCGAAAACTTCTTTTAGCCAGTTAGCTTGCTTCAAACAGGTCCCTTACCACCCCTTATCCCACCTCATGGCTACTTTGAGGCAACACTGTGGAATCCTGGAAGGACCCACTGAAAACCATGGTCTTGGATTATAGTTAGTTACCTGCACTCTCTCCTTCTCCTTTTTTTTTTTTTTTTTTTTTTTTTGTGGTACGTGGGCCTATCACTGTTGTGGCCTCTCCCGTTGCGGAGCACAGGCTCAGCAGCCATGGCTCACGGGCCTAGCCACTCCGCGGCATGTGGGATCTTCCCGGACTGGGGCACAAACCCGTGTCCCCTGCGTCAGCAGGCGGACTCTCAACCACTGCGCCACCAGGGAAGCCCACTCTCTCCTTCTTGACTCTACTCCTGAGAATAAGGACAAATTCTGCCTCATCTTTCTATCCCAAGATGCCTACCAAAAATTATACAGTTGCTCAACAGACATTACATGGATTGAATCTTTATCCTTCCACTAATGGAAAAAAAGAAAAAAGCTGATAATGTTTATTTTTTAATAAGATAATCATGTTTTAAAATGAAAAAAAGCACATCCCAGAACAAACTTTGCAAACCTGTAGAACAAATTCATTCTTAAGTGAGAAGTATTATTGTGTGGCTACAATGAGACAGGAGAAGGAGTGATAGATACTTTAGAGTGACAATTTCTTTCTGGACCGGGAAAAAAAATAAGACACTTCCGGGATAGAAAGAAAAGGAATTCTGTGTGTGTGTGTGTGCCTTAAAAACACCTTTACATTTTGTTTTCATGGTATTTAGTGCCTGACAAAAGCCAATTCACTTTTTGTGCTGGCGTGCGCTCCTGCACAGAGACCAGGGCCTGAGATGCTACAAACACATTCACAACTCAAACCAGGCTGTGGCTGAGCCTGGGAGACCTAGCCTCCAGTTGTTTGTGAGGTTGATTACCTCCCATCCTTCCCTCACTTTTTTATGTCTGGTGGAAGACCTGGAGCTCCCTCTGCAAAAAAGAAAGGAGGAATTGGCATCCCCAGTGACTTTAAAGGGTCCCTTGCTACCATTTTGTTGACAGAAACCTTGACATTTCAGAGAATTTTAAGAAACAAATGGGGACAAATTTCCTGTTGGGGAATTCACCAACAGTTGATGACTCTCACCTATAAAGCCATGCAATACAATCCAGCTATTTAGAATCGTAGACATTCCAGTGAGAAAACGAAAGGTCTGTGTATAGATGTTCATGTCATTGTTATTTACAGAAGGAAGAAAATGAAAATTAAACCAACAATTTAACAATGAGAAGATGATAAATTAATTTATGGTCACATTTATTTATATGTCAGATTTTTCAGTCATTTAAAATGACATATGTGAATAGTATTTAAATATAAGAAAACATTTTTTAATATTATGTCAAATGTAGTGAGGGAGCAGGATGAAACATTATATCTTAACCAAGTAAAACTACGAACGAAAAAACTTTTAACATTAAATTTGAATGATTTTAACAATGGTTTCTTCTTCACGGTGTGCTTAACTATAATTTTTTTCTCTTTTATTAAGTTTATAATGTTAAGCGTGTTCTCTACTGAGCATGTATGTTCTTACAGTCATATTTTTTTGTGTGTGTGTGGGCCTCTCACTGTTGTGGCCTCTCCCGTTGCGGAGCACAGGCTCCAGACACGCAGGCTCAGCGGCCATGGCTCACGGGCCCAGCCGCTCTGCGGCATGTGGGATCTTCCCGGACCGGGGCACGAACCCGTGTCCCCTACATCGGCAGGCGGACTGTCAACCACTGCACCACCAGGGAAGCCCCTTACAGTCATATTTTAAAAGACAACCTTAAAGTATGGGGGTACAGAACTGTCACTAAGCTCCAGTTGTAGTCTGTTAAGTGGTACAGGTCCAGAGGGAATTCTTTGACCTCAACACTCCACATTATACACTCAGGCTACATTTGTTTAGTCTTCCTTGAAATAAAGCATGGGGTTGAGCCAGCTGTGCCAGCTGAGCCAGTGCCCTGCATCTTCAACCTGAAGTTGATTGGTAGGTACTAAGATCAAAACCCTCTGAGGCTCCATTTGAGGAAGACTCATTAACTGGAAAAAAGTTCTGAGCAGATGTTACATCCTTGAAAAAGTGAGCCAGATCACAGACAGAGCGGGTCCCAGCACCTGGGCTGCTTATAAAATGGGTTTGCTGCTTTCCAGTGCACCCTCTTCCCTCTGAGGCTGGGGATGCAGAAGTGGGAGGAGGGAGGAATGGGAGAAAACATGAGATGAGTCACTGAGATGTTTTCAAAGATATGCTGCTTATCTCATAACCTTATCCATGATGTTGGGTAGAATGACAGAGAAGTACTCAGAAGGATTTTATCACTTCCCTAAGTGTAAAGGTTTGCAAAAAGATTTTGTATTTTTGGCTAAGGTATCAGAGACATGTAGAGATGGTATTCCTAGTGTTGTGTGAATAAATCTGACTCTAAGGAGTTCACAGCATTGGGCATAGCCCTGGAAAGAGATAATTACAAAATAACGTGACGTGCAACAGCAAAAGCCCATACGTTGTATGAAAGTAATTCAAAGGAGGGATTATATAGGAGAAGGACTCTGCTTAGGAGGGTTTTAATGTATGAATAGAAGCTTACCAGGTGAGCAGAAGAGAACTGACTGGGAAAAGACATGAAATAGAATGAATACATCAAGAGAAAACTTAATAAATGGAGCTCTCTTGCTTTCAAGATTTTAAGGTTGTATTCTTGGGTTCCCAAGACTTGAAAGAAAAAACATGAAGAAACATGTGAAAGCACATTATCAGTACTTCCTAAACATTAGTTGAATGAGTTGGATGCCCAAATTCCTTACTTAAAAACTGGACTTTTTTGGTGAAAGGTATTTTTTCAGTGTATGTACAGAACAACTGAGATGTCTGACACACAATAGATTCCCCCAAAATATAAACAAGAGCACTTATTCATGGTTGAACATATGTCATTATTTGAAATATTTGCTTCACAATTCTCATGCTTGTCACTGCATTAAGAGAATTATGGGCAATGCATTTTAAATCATGTTTCATATTTGCCGTGGGATGACTTGGAGGGAGAGCATTTTTGCATTTAAAATGGATTGAGTATCGCCCTTTGGGTCCAATTTTTATTTATATTATCAAATTAACTCTTTCCTGAAATTACTGGCTTTAAAAATGAAAGGCCAGTACTGATCAATAAAATAAAATTATACTTTGGTCTGAATTTAATTGCTGCACAAATTAGGTTGCAAAGCTCATTCTTTGTGAGAGTTGGGAATAACCTGTTAATATCATTTGCCTAGGGGTCATGGTTCACATTAAAAAGCTTTCTTTAATTGGAAGTAGAATAGAGAACAGTTTGCAAGCAATCTGGCTCTGACAAGCTGATGATATTGAAGGACTGAGATTAAAAATAAGCCTGTCCTTGTGTTGGCAATGCCAGTTTGCCATGAGTGTTCACACTCTGAGTTGGTTTTTCTAGAGAAGCGCTGGGTTATTGCTGATATTGAAGCACTGGGCACATGGTTGTGACGCGACTGGCTTCTGACAAAGCCAGCTTCTTTATCAAGGGACAAAGTAAAATAACTGAGTTCAAACAGAACTCAGCCTAGAATTTCATACGGTGACCCCTCCTTGGTCCTGTGGGTGTCCTCACCTTGTGGTTTCATACCTGGCTCTGTACAGACCTTTTGGACCTTCTTCCAAGCCCTCAGACTCTTTTGCTTTGCCCATCCTCTTCCACATCAGATCATGACCTCCTGAAATCTGACAGACTAAATCTCTAGTGCCTTCCTCTTCCTCCCTCCTTGCCTGAATAAACCGCATCTACTTACCTTCTTGGTCTTCTTGGCTTCCCTCTTGCCCAGCAAACCCTCTGTCCTTCCCCTTCATCCCTGGCTTACCCTGTTCCGCTGCAGTGTAATCCCTGTTATAACAGGAGACCAGGACACATAGTTTATCTGTGAATCTGTGAGCAGAAAGAGCAGAGAAAGTGAGGGCGTCAAATGTCAACCATTTGATTAAACAATAGATTTAATCTCTACCGACTGCAGTGAAATTGGTCCTTTTATTGAGAATATCAGAAACTAAATTTTTTCTCAAAAGATAGAATTATTTGCATGTGAAATTCTATGTTTTTCAGAATTGAGAGAGGTTTACTTATGCATTAGATCTGAAAATCAAGAAGAATGTGATGACAGCCCAGAAGCATCCCTTTTCCTAGTGGTGAAGAAGCTGTTTCCCATTTTGCATCGTCTAAAGAGTAACCTACCATTGGCCCAGTAGCTTTTTGCCACCATATTGCCAGTGGACATGCTTGGCAAGGCTGAGCTGAGGATTTTGGCATTTTCATTTTTCCTTTTGGCATGAGTTTTCATCACCCTGCAATTCTGGAATGCGCTTCCATAGTGTACTTGAAAATTTTGAGCTGGCAAGACCATAAGCTTTCAGAATTCACCAACTATTCCTTTAAAGGCAGTCAGAATTATAAGAGATGCATCACATTAGGCCTTGCTCTTCTGGCCCCCACGGTCTTCTCAGGTCAGCTCATTCCATTTGGTCAAGTCCTTCACACCCCAAGGACTTCTAGACCTTGACTCTCCAACCTTATGAGTGCAAATCATGGCCACCACCTATCAGAGGTCTGTACTCTGGAAGAGGAAAGAAGAAATGCATGGGTTGGAGACTTGTTTATAGATGGGTTTGCATTTCGTGGATCTGGTTTTATTTCAGTGTTTGTAGGTTTTGCTTATATTTTAGGCATTTTTAAGGGCAGTACAAAAATAGCAAAGTTCAGGGACATAAACTTCTTCATACTAATGCCTCATAATGTGAGTTACAAAACATAACGCAGTCTTAGGATGCTAGTGCGACTATCTCACCTGCTCTAGACTCCTTACTTATGGGAGGCCTGAGGCATGGTGCAGTATACTGCTCATGGTGCTTCACAGACAGACACCTGACTTTGAATCCTGAGTCTGCCATTTACTGGATGGCGACTGTAGACATTCTACTTAAATGTCACGGATCTTAATACTCTTTTTGGAAAACAGGCATTATTATGATATTGGCCGATTGTAGGTTCTGCATATGCATTCGCTATTATTTCTCTCATCTTTCCATGGATGTTGAGGCTACGTCACATAGAGCTTAGCGTCCTGGGACCTAAAGATACAGACATTATAACAGGCTTTGTCAGCTCTGCTTATGATCACCTCATCATAAAGATGAGAAAAAGAGAAGTGGCTGTCTGTGTATGGGGATTTGTCTATGGAATGTTATTATGATTATCATCTCCCCTTGGGGATAAAAAGATATGTAAAAGTTATCCAGACCATGTTTAGTTGAGGTTTTGCATATGTTTTCATTTTAAAATACACCATGTAAAAAAATCAGAGCTAACTATATACTGGCCAGCCCAACCAACTAGAGAAACATCTCTCAATATCTCTTGAATGAAATAAAGCTACAGAACGGACCAACAGTAATTACACTTCTGACCTATTAGGACAGAGTCCTTACTTCTGACCTCACACGCTTGGGGAATATGGTCTGGTCCAGTCTGTACTGGGACTGTTTCTGTTAGGCAGGGTAGAATTGAAGTCAGTGTGTGGGTGTTCTCACAGTAGGGAGAGGGGGGTGCCTTAAGAAGGCTAAGATGGGGCTTCCCTGGTAGCGCAGTGGTTGAGAGTCTGCCTGCCAATGCAGGGGACACGGGTTCGTGCCCCGGTCCGGGAAGATCCCACATGCCGCGGAGCGGCTGGGCCCGTGAGCCATGGCCGCTGAGCCTGAGCGTCTGGAGCCTGTGCTCCACAACGGGAGAGGCCACAACAGTGAGAGGCCCAAGTACCACGGGAAAAAAAAAAAAAAAGGCTAAGATGTAGTTGGAGGTGAGCCTTGTGCATTATGCACCCTACTTGTTCGAAGTTTACTTGTAGCTCAATTTGACCCTAATGACCTCCCTCCCTCTTAAGAATGAATCAACCAAACAAAAATGGGACTCAGCGTCCATGTCATGAATTAAGGAGGTCATTGCCATCACATTCATTGCCAGCAATGAACATGAATCCTGATGAAACAGATGCCCAGTTTGTGGAAGTAATCTCTTTGGGACCAAGAGTTGGCAAATAGAAGGAGTTGCTATTAGTGCCACCTCTTTATAACTCAGTGAGTAGAATCTTCTTCAGCTCTCTTTCAAATGCCCAATATAAATGATGCTCATTTTAGTTAAAACCTGTAGATAGACTAAGGAAAATGCAGACAGCAAATTTAGAAATCACCCCACAGTAGTCACTATTTTCTGATCCCAAAATATATTGTCCCCTAATGTAATTCTTTCTTGAGTTTTATATTTATTTTTAAAGCATTACAAAGTTATATGACTTATATCAAATTTGGTAATAACACATTTAATAAACCATGTTTAGGAAAAAGAATAGAATTTAATTAGCTTGAATCTTTCCCTAAGAAAATGCTGGATAAATGGTACCGGCAGTGCCTACCTGGAACGGAGTAGAGAGTACAGGCTGTAATGTGTAGGTGAAATGGAAAGAGATTTCTTCTGATTCTATTCAGATGCCCCGGCATGATTACTTCTCCCTGAATTTTCCAGGTATTTGATGCTGTGATTCCCTTCTCCTGTCTGTAGACAACACATAATAAATCTGAATGTGTTCGGAAGCTTGATGATACACTACCAACAATACATTTTGAGCCTCCAGCATGCAAGCTCATTAAATGTATGTTTCATACCAGTTCTTGGGGACTTGACAAGCAGAAATTCAAATATCAAGCTGATAAAATCCAGGTTTCCCTGTTTTTTGAGGTCCAGCATCAGCTCTCTTTTTTTTAATTGAAGTAGAGTTGATTTACAATGTTGTGTTAATTTCTGCTGTGCAGCAAAGTGATCCAGTTATACATATGTATTCTTTTTCATATTCTTTTCCATTATGGTTTAGAACGGGATATTGAATATAGTTCCCTGTGCTATACAGTAGGACCTTGTTGTTTATCCATTCTCTATATAACAGTTTGCATCCATCAACAGCTCTCTAAGCTTGTATATGCTCATTTCATTACATAGCCTAGAAAGGGAAGAATACCCAATAATGGCCAAGTTAACTCACCCAGTCTGTGATCTCAGTAACAAAACTACGAGACAAGTTTCCACAGGAAAAATTTTGGGAAGACTTTCCAAAGACTCTGTAACTATTCTGCATGAAGTGACCCCTCTGGAAATGTAGATGAAGTTGCTTATTTTCCAAAACTAAAACCATGACTAGCTAGGTGAACCAAAATTCCTGCTTGCTAGCTTTTGAGTAGAGGAGGGGAGTGGGTCAGACTGAAGGCCAAAAAGTATTCTCTGTCTTCCTTGCAATTTTGTCTTCAAAATGAATTTTCTAGAAAAAAATTACCCAAAGATAATATGTGATTGTTCACGCTAGTATGTGATCTACCTGTCTTCTGGCTGGCAGGTCTGATAGCATCTCTCACTACCTGGTGAATCTGGTCTTCAGGAGCTCACGTGTTCTTTCTTCACATACCTGCTCACCAGCATAGCTACTGAGCCCAAACTGTGCTACCGTACCCACCCTCAGCTCTAAAATTGGTAGTCAGTCAAAGGAACATTACCTTGTTCTGATGTAAATGGGTGCTTTGGGGTGGCCTGGAGTAGTGAGACGCCCCCATTCTCAAAAAAAAATGCCCTTCTCCATTTTATACATTAAAAATTAATTTAGGATTAGTCTTTTTTTCCTTTATTTAAACCTGTCTTAGCAGTGATTCTCAAGCTGTGGTGTATATAAGAATCCCCTGGAGAGCTTGGGAAAATGTTCCTCAGCTCCATTCCTGACATTGTGGGTTAGGAGGGATGCAATGGGATCCCAGCAACCTGCATTTTGTTGAGAAGTCCAAGTGATTCTGATCCGGGTGGTCCCTGTACATCACACTTAAAGAAACTGGAGCTAGAATCTTTTTGTTCACATCCCAGCTCTGCCGCTTTTTATCTTCGTGACCGTGGTCAAGTTACTTTACTTCCTTATGCTTCCATTTCCTCATGGTTATTATAGGGATAATAATAATACCTCATAGGGTTGTTGTGAGGCTTAAATTGGTTAATCCAGATCAAGTGCTACCTGGACTATTAACTGCTTCATAGGTGTTAGCTAGATCAGTCCAACATGTTATGGATGCCTTGAAACTGACTGTTTCAATCAGGTTGATATGCTGTTAACTTGTTGCTGAGAGTATCTGGGGAATATATTGAGTTATGTAAGTGTGTTTGGGGCGTGAGGGCAGGGAGTCATTTAGTGAAGTACTTCAGTGGCTTGTCATTGCTTACAGGATAAAAACCAAACTCCTGAACATGATTTCTGGGACCCTGCAGGTCTGGCCTCTGCTTGCTGTCCAAGCTTATCTCACACCATCCTTTTAATCATTCTCACTCTGATCAGCCACGTTTGGCTTCTTCCAGGTTTTCAAAGATGTCACCCTCCCTTGTAGGCAGTGCACATCTAGGCAGGCCCTTTGCGTGTATTATTCCTTATGTCTGAGATACTGTTCCCCTCATTTTCAATTCATTAACTTTTACTCTTCTTTAGATCTTAGCTCAAATATCAGTTCCTCCAAGATATTCTTCTTTACCTCACTAAATTCAGTCTCTTTTATTATTTGTGCTCATAGCACATAGCTCTCCTTCATCCCCCATATGAAAGTTACATTTTAATACTTTTTGTGTCCTCTGCTAGGGTCATTTTGCTGCCAGTTTGTTTTGTCACTAGCACAGTTTTTGTTTTTTGTGTTTTTTTGGCACATAAACACTCACTAAATATTTGTTAAACAAATGATTAAATTTTCATTAAATTTCCAACCAGGGAAGACCTGGTTGGAATGATATGTTTCTGCATAAAAGCAGTGGCAATTTGGACAGTCTCAGGAGGGTGAGAGGGCAAAGGGTAGGTGGCCCCATGGCAGAGGAAGGTAGGCAGGCGAGGTTAGAAAGTTTCCAGAAAGGTGGTAGAGGAGACCTGAGATATCCATGCCCCTGGAGCATGGAGGTAGTCTGGACAGAGCTGAGAAAGACTGCTGGGTCCCTGGAAGGCAGAGCTGGGGTGAGAATTCCTTCCCAAGCTCACAGTGGCACAAAGAGACAAAATGGAAAGCCAGGACTCAGATTTTGGAGAGGGCAAATACAACATCAAGACCACTGGGCCAGAACTGAGCACTTGGAGACATGGTTTGGAGCAAGAGTCATTTGGGAATAAAGGAGGTCCAGGGCTACTGTTGCTTATTAGACACTGGGTGTGTGGTAATGAATAGCTCACCTTGCCTCCAAGGGCCAGAGACATGCAAAGAGCTAGCCTCAGCTCGCTCGGAAGCCTGGTCTGTGTCTGGTTTTATTTATTTATTTTTGGCTGTGTTGGGTCCTCATTGCTGCACGTGGGCTTTCTCTCGTTGCGGCGAGCAGAGGCTACTCTTCGGTGCGGTGCATGGGCTTCTCATTGCGGTGGCTTCTCTTGTTGTGGAGCATGGGCTCTAGGCACGTGGGCTTCAGTAGTTGTGGCACACGAGCTCAGTAGTTGTGGCTCACTGGCTCTAGAGTGCAGGCTCAGTAGTTGTGGCACACGGGTTTAGTTGCTCCACGGCATGTGGGATCCCCCCGGACCAGGGCTCCAACCCGTGCCCCCTGCATCGGCAGGTGGATTCTTAACCACTGCACCACCAGGGAAGCCCTGGTCTGTGTCCTTGATAGTTTGAGGGCACCAGACTTGCAGAGACCATTAAGAAAGAAAATGTTCTCCTTGAGATTCATTATGATGGGACAGAGAATAATTCCTTTCTCTCAGACTTAAGCCAGAATCATAGCCTTCTTTGACACTTGCCATTTTCAGTCAGTTTCTGTAGAATTGAGGGCTTCCCACAGACCCATGTGGGAGATTACCACCATCTGATCCCCGTCCTGGGTTTGACCAGGCCAAGCAGCCATTTGTTGCTCAGTGGCGGCCCCTGTTGTTCAAGAGAAATGTAGCAGCATATCCGAAGTGTGACATAACTCTGGTCATGCAACCAGAAGAATTTGGAGCAAGCAGGGGAGGAGTCAGAGGGGATGTAAATGGGCTGAGGAAATCCCCAGGGGGATGCTCCAGCATTCAGGTGCTTTGGTGAGGTGCTAATACAGAGAAGAAGCTGAGCCTAAATGCTTTGTGCAAGCTTTCTTCCGCAAGCACCCGGTTTAGTCGCTTTATTCCAAAGGTCTGCTAGGAATCGCTGCAGTGCCCTCCGAGAAATGCCACTGCAAACTTCTATTTGAGGGCTTTTAGGGCTGTTAGATGACAAATATTTTAAAAGCTACTCCACTAATTCTTTAGGTAACTTACAGTAAATTTTAGTTAGAGGTGGAGGCACAGGAGGGGCTGTGTGTGTTTGTTTATGTCCCGAGTAGGAATCAGAGAATGGATCCTCCTGTGGGAACCCTGCTGGGATTCACTCTCGCATGAAGGCATTTATGGGTATGTGAGCACCCCTGGCATGCGTGTGCTATGTGTACAGAGTGAGGCTGTTACATGACATTTCTGGACAAAAACTGTATGTGAAGAAGAGGAGGGAGAAAGCAAACTCACAATCAAATAAAAGTAGGGAGGAGAGATGAGATTGCAGTTGATTATGGGTCTGGCAGCAGATGTTCTACATGAATCCAACTCGCTGCAGCCAGTCTGTTTCCATGGCAACAGAATCAGTAATTATTGAGCCCGGGAGCTCCCCCCTCCTTTCTCCCAACAAGGTGGAGGCTGATGAATATGAACCATCTCCAGCCCACCACCAGCTCTTTCTTCTTCTTCTTCTTCCTCTTTTTCTTTTGTTTTTCGTTCCTTATAAGGGGAGAGTATTGAGTAGTACCAAGAAAAGGAGCTGTCTCTTTACTGATGAAAGAGCATAGGGCACTAAAATTAAATGAAGTTATTGTTTTCTCTTATGATACTATAAGAGAAAAGCTCTTCCTAGAAAAGCCAGTGATCTCTGAAGATGCTAAATAAACGAGCAGGAGTTTCCCTGAAATGGAGGCTCCCTTTGATTGGCTGATCTTTCTGCGATTCCTGCCAATCAGAGCACCCCTGGGCTCCAGCTCCATAAACATAAGCAAAGCTACATGCTTATTCTTCTGGACTTGAAGTGTATACCATTCAAAGGTGTGCAGCGGGTCTCCATTCACATGGCTCAACTGGAAACCTGTTTCGTGAATAAGCTTACTCAGGAACCATCTGATATTCCAGCACATTGTTCTTCTGGGGGTCGACTTTAAGTCATTTGGTGGCAACAGCAGCTTAGAAGCAGTATTTGTAGTTGGGAAAGATGGACTTACGGGAGCTTGGTGAGTAAACCTCAATCGTACACATCTGTCTGCTGGTATTAGCAGCCTGAGCTAAAATGTAGCTTTGTCCTATTGTCTGCCGAGAAAACTGTGAATTGGAACAAGCACATGGAAGAACAAGCATTCTAGGGTTCCCGTGATGTGTGAGTGTCTGTATTCCAAAGGCTGCATGCATTGCCTGGGTATGATCGGATTTGTAGTTGACTGTGTATTATACTGGGACATTGGTTTGTCTACTTAGGATCAGTGTGAGGAGTGGAGTTTTGCATTATCTCCCTGGGCACTGATCCATTTCAAAAGAAGATGCCTTTAAAACTAAATTTATAAGAGTCAACCCTGTGCATTGCTGGGAAGAGAGAGAAAGGTGCAGGAACGGAGCTGAGCTGTGAGCTGCTTGATTGTGTTGCTGGTGTTTGCATTGTGAAGGGAGATGTTATTACAATCGTTTGTCAAACACTTCTTCAGACCCTCAGCCACAGAAAGAAGCATCTCTTCCGGGTGTGCTGCCGTTCTCTGCTGGGGAACTGTGCAACTGAGCTAGGTCGTGTCCCTTTCTTCTTTCGTGAAACCAGTCTCCAAATTGAAATATGTTCTCTCTCTTTTTAAAAAATTATTTGCAGAAAGAGTTAGAGTACAGTCAGAGAGATTCTGGCTGTCAAAAACCATGCTTCTAAATGACTCTGTTTTGCATCCTTTTAAACCAGAGAGGGTTTGCAAAGTTGTATTCAAGGATTGGCTCTTTGCCGGGGAAGGGATGCTCTGGGCTATCCCTCTGCTCCCTAGGGTTTAATTTTCTGACACTGGTGATGCAATTTTCAATTTTGTTGGGTAGAAGAAGGAAGAATAAGAAAGCAGTGCTGTAAACAGGCAGTGGGGGGGCAGCGGGTGAAAGGAGAAACTCTTTTCCTTTAGGGACCCTTCTGGCCGCAACCTTAAAAATATATGTGGCAAGACAGAACTCAAGCACTACACTCAAATGTAGGATTTTAGAGGAACTATAATCCTTCCAAACGTGAAGAGGAGAGGCATTGCTTTTGGTTTGGGTGCAGAGAGTGGCGGCTGAACTTGGGGCTTCCAGCTCTGCCTAAGAACCTCTCTCTCCCCAGCGTCTCTGTCTGCTGATTTTGTGATTTCCTATGTTATGTGCCGGGGAGGCTGACAGCACACTTGATGTCTTCTATTTACAGTCCACTTGGGTTCAAATAACAGAGAGAATAGAGCAAAAAATAATTATCATCTGGTTCATAAATGTATGCACGTGAAAGAGTCATATATGGGAAATCTTACTGGCTTATCCTTTAAAACAGTGTCCTATTGACAGATTAGTGTTGTGGGTCTTCACATGGCTCTACAATGGAAATTGCTATGTCCTAAATGAGCTCTGTGATGAACGGGTAAAGAAACAAAAGAGCTAGGAATGTTTTGCCTGTGGAAGACTCGAAAGCAGGGTGAGGGCGATTGGGTATTTAGGAGAGACATTTTACTTCTGTGACCAGTAAAGAGACGGGGTTGACTCTCCGGAGGAGAGGAAGAGTTTCCCAACTCCGGGTGACTTCACACCACACAGGGGAAACCTGGCCAGACCAAGTCAGTGTCCTGTTTGTTAGCTGAAACCTCTCTAGAAATGTAGGCTGTCCTGTGATCCCAAGAAGCTCAAGATGGTGTGCTGGATTGAGAATTCCACTTGATGGGAGGCGAGCGTGAGCATCTCTCCCTGCTGCATCTCACTCCTCAGTACACCTCAATACAGGCACAATTGGGAGGAAGTCTGTTTTCTAGTGGCTGTGCATTAAGTGACAGTCATCTCATTAGAACGACCCTCCATCCTCTTTTGGTCTCTTCTCTCCCCCACTAGTGTCACTTGACATGAGTGAAGCGCTGGCACCTGTTGGCAAGAATGAGAGAAGAAACAGCCTTTTATGGAAGCAGTCAGAATGTAAAAAAAAAAAAAAAAAAAAACTAAGAGTAGTTAATTAGCCTATTTTTGGATCATGGAAGTCTAAGAATTTGAAAGCTATGAAACTCTCCCCTGGCCTTAAGAAAATACATTTATGCCTAATCACATAATACTTTAGTGACAGCCCATTTCAGGGTCAAGTAAGATCTCTGCCCTGCATGACTAGCTAAGAATTTATTGTACTCTCCAGTTCATTATCTCCTTTTTGCAAACGAGTCCACTGAATACAGCCACAGCCCTATCTTATTTAGCTGCTGGTTTAAGCAGTGGCTTCAGTACCTGAATGAGGTCCTGGGCATTCTCACTTAAAGTCCGAATTAAGAAGTTTTGGAAATGATTCTAGATCACGGTGGTTTTCTCACTCCTGAGCTTGGAGGGTTGGTGAAGCTGGAGTTATGGGACTTGAAATGAAAATGCTTTTTCAGGGACCAGAATTAACTGCATGCTTGTAACTGTTCCATTTGCTCCTGGGATAGAAGGCTTCTTCCCACTGCCTCTTCCTGGCATTTGCAAGATGTGGGACATATTAGAAAGATAAATGTAAAGACAAAGAAAAGTGAATTCCCTTAGATTTTCAAGTGACCATCAGAGTTTCCCAGTATAAGTCAAAGTGAATATAAATACATTGAACCTAATCCCTGAAATTCAGCTCTGAGAGCTGGAATCATAGGATTCCTCAGTTCTCCCAGCAGTTGAAATAAAATCAATCACAACAGGAATAGCTAACCTGCCTCGAGCATTAGCTGTGTGCCAGGCACTGTTCATACATTTTATGTAGATGTAATAACTCACTGAATCTTTATAACAGCCCAACAGCACTACTTGTACTCCTTATTTCCTAGATGAGGAAATGGAGTCACCAAAAATTTAAAGAACTTGTTTATGTTTATCCGGCTAGAAGCTGGCAAGTGCTTGGTATGCTCACACAGTTGATCTACTTGTTTGCTGCATTCATGGATGGGTGGAGTCTGAGTGGGTAGAGAAGGAGGTCTCCTAGGCTATCAGTCTGACTAGTGGAGTCAAGCCACAGGGCGTTGAGCGAAAACAGTCATTGCAATAATTAAAGTCAAATTAGAAAGGCACTTTGGGGTGGTTGGTTGAATAATTAATAATGCCATTTAAGAAAAAAATTTTGAACTAAGTAAAAACCTGTCACCAAAGTGTTGCATTTGTTCGCCCCCTTGTGCTCCTCTGTGACGTGCCACCTTATTCTGCAGAGTGTTTATTTGACTGGTGTGAACTGGGTCAGTTTCTATATGAGACCAGCTCCTCCTGGGCCATCTGTAAGAGGTGGAAGGTCGCCAGTTTCATGGCTGCCCTTTGCTTGCATTTGCTGGGAATGGTTTGCAGTTGCCATAGCAATGGTGAGGGTCATGACAGACCAGAACAACAGGGCAGCCAGTTAGGGGGTTTCATGTCTCGCAATGGCTGTGGGAATTACCAGGGCTACCGTGCTTTCTGAAGACCTTGTAAACAGGAGTGAGGATCCCAGCTCAGAAAGAGATTCCAGGTAGTAATAGCGGACATAAAAAGATGGAGCAACTGAAGACTCAGGTTAGGCCTGGAAATCAAGTGACATAGATTTCAAAATATGCCCCCCAGAGTTGGGGTCATTGAGGGGACAGGGGTTATGTGGTTGGGGGTGGTAGGTCTTCAACTCCCACTTTAACCAGAGCATCTCCATTTCTGTCTGTTTTATAAACTAGCAATCCCCACTGAAGACTTACTAATGAAAAATGAAAGGGAAGGTTAGGCTACTAGAAGGAAAAAGAAAAACTATTGATCTCAAAATTTCCAAATTGACATATAAAGAAATGAAAGATCAGAGCATATAAGCCAGCCCACACTGCTATATGGAAAAGGAATCAGTAGGGGTCTTAGTAGCAGCTTTTAAAAACATGGGTTATTTGTTATGCATGCCTAATGTTATGTAGTTTCTATTATTACACCAGTTATGCATATGTGTAGAAGACAATTTAAATAACTGTTCAATAAATAAAGTCCTACAGGGACCATATGGCAGATCTCTTTCTAGACCAGCACTGTCCAGTGGGAATATAATGAAAATTATGTATGTAATTTCAATTTTTTTAGTAGTCACATTAAAAAAGTAAAACAAAAACAAAACCCCCAGATCTATTCATTTTAATAATATATATTATTTAACCTAGTATGTCCAAAATATTATCCTTTCAGTATGCAACTATGAAATTATTAACAAAATATTTATATTCAGTTTTTCATGTTAATTCTTTGAAATCTGATATATATTTTACACTTACAGCACAACACAATTTGGATACTGAATTTTCACAGGAAAGCTATATTTAGATTTCACAAGATTTACAGTTACAAAAGTAGATTCAGGAACAGAAATTATTCTTTAAAAGTTTTCCAATAACTGAAGTATCAATCTAAAAACCTAAATTAGCTAAAATTAAATAAAATTTAAAACTTCAAAAAAAAACAAAAAAGCAGAACAAACAAAAAAACTTAATTTCACAGTCACGCTAACCACATGTTTCAAGGTTCCCATGGCCATGTATGGTTAGTGGCTACTCTACCGGACAGTGCAGTTGTGGACCCTAACTCTACTCTTAAACTAGGCCAGTTACTTTCCTCACTTCCTCATCACTCCATGGCACCTTCCTCTCTTTTATCTCCATTAGATACCTGGCAGACTTGCCCTGGTAACAAAGAGAGAAATAGAACACTAGTATTCACAGATGTGTTTACCTTTGCCTTTAACTATTGCATGTGTCAAACCCAGCATGTGGCTAAATCTTGGTTTCTCCATTGCACTGTTTCACATGGAGGAATTAAAAGGTGTGCCATTTCCCATTACAGAAAGTCAACACACCATCTGTGGCATTTCTCAGTCCTCAGATATCTTGGCCTTGCCACTTTCTGTGCTTTGGAACTACCTCCTTCAACTCAGTATGCTCAGGGAACGTGGCTTTCATTTTAATAATAAGCTAAGCAAACCAGAATAAGAAGGTAAATCTGCTGCAAACAGTTAATTCTTTATGAAGACAAGTATAAATTGAGGCTAAGGGATGATTTAATTGATGTCATCTTATTCAATTCTACAAATTTTATTTAACTAGAAATTATTGACTGCATAGTTCTTCCAATTAATTTGGTCTTAAAATCTTTACCTTCAACATCAGATAACATCCTTATCTAAGGTTTTCTTTTTTTAGTATAAAAGCAACCGTGAAAACAGAATCAACCTCTTCAATAACATGCTGCAAGGCCTTCTTAGAGGCATCCAATCCCAGCCTCCTAAAGATGACCTGCAATTTCAGCCAAATCTGCAAGTGGAAGGATAAAGCTCACTCCAAGTTTAGTGCTCTTAAACCTTCCATTCATAAAGAGCTCTTTTAGAAATAACACAAAACATTGAGAAAGGAAAAATATCCATAGAGTTCAATACCATCCCTAGTATCAAGGATGCCTTCTGGTCCAACTCTATCCATTTCTAGCATGTTGGACAGAATTGCCAAGGAGAATGCCTTGTGCACTTTAGCACTCAACAAATGTTCGTTGGATTAAATTGTGTGGATCCTTTGCAACTTCTTTCTTTTCATGACATGACTTAATCTTTTTTTCTGAGGCAACAGTGGCAAACCAAGTAGATTAAACCATAGGCAGGGTTGAATCTTAAGAGCAAGGTGACTTGTTTTGTGAATCTGCTGATATTTGGCCAAGCCAACAGCTAATACACTCAATCAATCATGAGCAGAAAGAAGTGCTGTGGGATTTCAGTGATTGCAGAGACACTAGGAACTAGCTGTATGTTACATAAATAAAATTAACATTACAGGGCCTCCCTGGTGGCGCAGTGGTTGAGAGTCCGCCTGCCGATGCAGGGGATACGGGTTCGTGCCCTGGTCTGGGAGGATCCCATATGCCGCGGAGCGGCTGGGCCCGTGAGCCATGGCCGCTGGGCCTGCGCATCCGGAGCCTGTGCTCCGCAACGGGAGAGGCCACAACAGTGAAAGGCCCGCATACCGCAAAAAGAAAAAAAAAAAAAAAAAAAATTAACATTACAATAATTGTCTTTGCATTATCACAGGATTTTGAAGTTCCCTCATTTTCTAGCTTATTTCAAACAATCTGTGATATTTCTAGAAATACAGAACTAGAAAAGTATTTGCATAGATGACAGAACAGTAGTCTTGGATTGTTGTCTCTAGTTTAAGAATGAAATTTTACAAGTCACTTAACCCTTATGCTCCTCAGCATCTTCACATGGGTAAAGAGTAGTTTAGACTTGGTGACTTCCAAAGTCTTGTATATGTCAAGCTTCGAAATAATCTATCCTCCATGGCCCATGCTCCATTGATCATAGCAGTCTTTCCCACTATACCCAGATAGAGCCTTGGGATCCTTCTTAACACTGCTCTAAGCCAGCCACTGACAAGTGATCAGAATTGGCTTACAGCTGGAAATGATTCTTTCATCCCTCTCTTAGGTCCTTTCCTCAGCTCTGTGCCTTGTGCAAGACTTTGGAAAGGAACATACAGGGAATTATCATCAGTATGCAAGGTTCCAGCGATAAGGGAATGACAGTTCTTTACTCATCCCCTTGCTCAGCTGTTCGATGGAGGTGTTGCCATCTGACAAGGAGAGATGCAGCCTGCACTTTGGGAGCTCACTTTTCTCTTCCTTTGAACTATAAGTGATGAGAGACCTGTCAAGGAGAGCAGTTCACTGGCATCATTCCCAGACCTGGAACATAATGAAATAAAATTTCATTCTGACTTGGTTGGAATTCTTCTAGCTGAACGTTCGAGATAGCATCTGGGGCAATTCTAACATCCACTTGCCTAGTTGGAATGAAGCACCCATCAGCTAATGGCTTTCATGCAGTCAGGGCCTCTTGGGGCAAATCATTTCTAACTAGAGCCAGCCAGTCCATAGCTCCCAGCAGGTAAGGTAGAACCCACTCATGTCTAATGGGCCAGCAATGTGAAATCTGCATTTCAGAAGCTTTATTATTTACAAAGAGTGATATCAAAGCAGGAAATGTCTGAAAGCCACCAACACTGGTACTGCACCTAGTCCTAGACTCCTCAACATTTAAGGCTTTAATCTGAGACTCAGGTTCTGGAGGTGTTAGGTTAGTATTGTCCGTTGACACTCGTTCTGGTACCCACACTCGTAATAGCAGGGCCATTCCCTTCCAGCTTTGGAGAGGGGTGGAGGTCAAGGGGCAAAGCCCCCATTCTAGATTCTGTGAGCCAGGTTCAAATGCCTTTGCAAATTAGACCCAACGAGATTTGCAAAGATCACCTTATGGGCAATCCCTGTCCACCCTAAATTTCCCAAGCACTGTGTAGATGACTACTGAACCTCTCTGAACCCTAGTTTTCCTTATCTGTAAAAATGGAGGTAAAGGTACATATCTCACGGGGCTGTTAAATGAAAATTAGAGTGATGTCTATGTGAATGTTTAGTATGCCATAATGCACTATGTAATGAGAAAATAATATGATTACATTCCTTGGGTAGAAGCCATGTATTTTTCATATCTCATAGAATGTCTAGCTCAGCTCTTTGGCTATGGAAGATTCTCTAATTGGACAACCAGGGTGCATGCTGTCTGCTCTCAAATCATTCTAAATCCTCAGAGACTACCCAACTCCTGCTAGCACTGGAGGCCACCCAGAGAGAAGAGAACATTTCACTTAGAACCAGAAGCCTGAGGTAGAAGTCCCAGCTTAGCCACTAGCAAGGTTTAGGTCTTTCCATGTTACCTCTCCAGTCTTTAGTATTTTTTTTCTTCATGGATAAAATATAGAGATTATCTACACTAAACTGACATATAGAAATGTCTAGAGGACAAATGAATTAACATGTTCCATGTGCTTTGTGGATTGTAACATAAGGTACTACTATTATTATTTCAAATCTAGTATCTCCTAACAACTCAGCCTTGTTTTTTGAGGAGGAATAATTGGGAAGATGTTTCTGGAGGCAGAGTACCAGAAGCTCCAGGATGGTAATGTATACCTTCCTGACTCTGGAAGCCAGTCAAGATCAAATAATATTGCACTTCTAGGCAGATGCCTGTGGCATTCAGGGAGGCTGTGAACTGCCATAAATAATTGGTGGCTTTTGCATTTGTAAGTCAAGGTGTTCTTGGTCTCTGCAGATGGCCTGTAAATCTTTCTGGATAGCCAAACCTTAGCCATATAGCACCAGCTCTGTCCTTCTTCTTGAAAACACAATAAAAGCTTTGAAAAGCATTCATATTTTGGGTTCTTCTATTTGCACGTTCTCAGCCACTTCTTGATAGCTTTCTTCCCCTCCCCTACCCACCGCCACTGTCGCCAGCCAGGCACTTCACACCCCCTGAATTACATATTCTGTCAAGAGAGGAGAAGAAGTGATTTCTTCCTTTGTAACAATGGTGCTCTATTTACTGAAATCCCATAACATCCTAGATCTTGAGGAAATCTGAGTCCTGGGGCGGCAAAGAAATTCCATCTAGTGACAGCTTGGGTGCACTGGTGGTGGCTGCCCAGGGCTCTACATCTGGGCTCAGTGGTCCCGTGGGCAAGGAGAGGAGGGCAGCAGCATACAGTTATCTTATTACAGGCAGAGAAAGGGAGGTTCAGACAAATTAATTGACTTGCTAATATATTTCTGTTAACAAGGGACAATAACCACATTTCCTTGCTCTCTCAGTTTATTCAACAACCAATACTTGCTGAATGCCTACTGTGTGTAAGTTCTACGCCTTAGTATTATCAATGAACATAGATAATCTCTGAAGATCTATGAATTAACCTGCACAGAGCTTTATTTTTTATGCAATCTTTGGTGTCAAAGTTGGAACTGCCCAGAATACAGAGGCTATGATAAGAAAATTTTCCAACAGACTAGTTATTTATATATTCATTAATTCATTCATGCATTCACTTATGCATTTATTTCCATGCCCATTTACATAAAGAATAAATATCCACTTTCAAAAATTGACCAATAACTGCCCTTACCTTCTGCCTTGCTTCCTCCCAGCCTCCTTTTACGGCCTTGCTGGCACAGAGTTGGAAATGAACACAGAAGAAAATCTGAACTATAAGAGCAAACTCAAAAACTGTACACTATCTTAGTTTTGCAAAGCAACTTACAAGGTGAAATTTGGATGAACCAACTTTTTTTCACTTTACCAAAGGTTTCTGAACTGTTAGAATTATCAAAGGGCAAAGAATGCAACTATGGTGATTGAGAACTGTGGCAATTCCATGTCACCTGGGTAGAGGTATAAATAGCAGTGGCTAGGAAAATCTCTTAGCCCAAAATCTGAGCACTGTAGGTAACTATGCAATAATCACACTAACCGTGTGTGGTGATCTGTCTCTCTCTCCCATCTCTGGTTAATTGTCCTTCATAAGCTCACTCCCAGTCACTTGCTTCAAGGCCAGAGCAATGTCAGAAACACTGTCTGGTGGGTATATGAATTGTGCCCTCTCTGTGCTGGGCACTTTGCATATGCATAGGTCCTTATGGTGGAATTTCCCAAACCTTTAAAAAATATTTCTAGTGTAACTATTATTTCTAAATTGCCACATGCCATGGTCTATCAGGATACAAGTTTTTACCAAAAAGTGCATCCCCATATACTCAAAGGATGAATGGAAGTAGGGAATCAGGGAACTTCTGGTGCTGATTCTCAGTATCTGTCCTTTTTCCTAACATAGTTTCAGTACAGTGGTAAGAGCAATGTTAAAAGACTTTATATCTCCTTTTACACATAAGGAAACAGAGATGTAGAAGAGTTAGCTTATGACCCATCTAGTAAGTGGCAGAGTGCAGTTCAAATCCAGGTCTGTCTGACTCCCAGGCATGTGTGTGTGTGTGTGTATGACTTCCAAGTGATATATATACATATATATATGTTTACGTTTCATAGAAGTATGATAGCATGATTAAGAGCTGACATTTTAGCATAAAATTCTATTATAAAATTCCATATGAGTAGAATCAAGATAGAATGGGGGAAATGGGAAGCAGAATGGGAATTTGAGTTCTAGGACAGAGGTTGGCAAAAGTGACTCAAATCCAACCCATGGCCTATTCTTGTAAATGAAATTTGATTGGAATACAGCAATGCCCGTTTGTCTATATATTGTCTGTGACTGCTCTCATGCTACAACAGCAATGTTGATTAGGTATGACAGAGACTGCTTGAAAGGCCTAAAGTAATATTTGGCCTTTTATATTAAAAGTTTGCTGACCTGTATTAAAGGAGAAAAATGAGGATGTAAAATTTCCAACTATTAAGAAGAGTTTGTTCATGTATGTTTGAACGAGCAATTATGGGTATCAAATCACTCTTGTATGTATATCCAAGGATACATTTTTAAAAGTGATGCAACCGGGCTTCCCTGGTGGTGCAGTGGTTGAGAGTCCGCCTGCCGATGCAGGGGACACGGGTTCGTGCCCTGGTCCAGGAAGATCTCACATGCCACGGAGCGGCTAGGCCCGTGAGCCATGGCTGCTGAGCCTGCGGGTCCGGAGCCTGTGCTCCACAACGGGAGAGGCCACAACAGTGAGAGGCCCACGTACCGCAAAAAAAAAAAAAAAAAGAGATGCAGCCATTTTATTTTTTAAATATCAATATTGTAATACACTGAAAATTACATTCTTTGCAACTATTTTTTAACTTTGATAAAAAATATTTCAAAGTCAATTAAAAAATGTGTAAGAGGGTATGTAGATTTTTAAAAATAGAGAGTTAGGAGACCTCTGCCCTAGAGGACAGGATGAGGGATGTGACTTTCCATAGTTCAAGGCCATCCTGTGATGAATGGGAGCTTGTTTCCTTCTCATGGCGCGAATTGAGCCCCAAGTGTGCACCTCACCCCTCAATCAAGCTGTTCTCCCACAACCTCGAGGGCTAGCTGCTGGAAATGTGGGACTCTAATAGGACAGTGCCAAAGAGTGATTTCTTAAACATCTGGGCTCAGTCCTACAGATCATAAAATCCTTCAAGCATCCCTATATTGGCCCTTCTATCAGCCAGCAGTGCCCTTTGAGAATGTAGATGGCTGGGCTTTTCAGGATGTACCTGTAGACTTGATGGGAGCCTGTGCTGTGCTCCAGCTGCACTGACTATGGGGTGTGTACCAGACAAGTGGACGTTTAAACCTGCCTAGCAACCTTGATACATGTTAAGGGTTGAATTGTGTCCTCCTCCAAAAAAGATATGCTGGTCTTAACTATCAGCACCTCAGAATGTGACCTTATGTGGAGACAGGGTCTTTATAGAGCTAATCAAGTTAAAATGAGGTCATTAGAATGGTCCCTAATCCAAGAAGACTGGTGTCCCTAAAAAAAGGGGAAATTTGGGTACAGAGGTAAGACATGCATTGAGGGAAGACAATGTGAAAAGACACAGGGAGAAGACACAAGCTGTTATCAGAGTACATCTAAGGATGGAGGACTGGAACCAGGAAGACTTTAGCCCTGGCCCCTAGTCTCCTTCCTTTCCCTTAGAGCAGTTCAGCAGAGCATTTAAGATCAAAAACTCTGGAGCCAGCGATTTTGGGTTTTAAATCCTACCAGCCATGTGACCTGGGGCCCAAATAGCCTCACTTGTTAAATAGAAGAATAATAGTACCTGCCTTGATAGGTTATTGTAAGAACCAACTGAGTTAATAACATGTAAAACTCTTAGTGCTTGGCACATAGTAAGTACTCAACAGTGAAGTGTTCATTACTGGGAATCAGAAGAACAACTTTTGCCTAAGACCACCCCAGACCCATGAATCACCTAGCAAGTACTACCCGCATGTTCCTCTGGAATTCTAGAAGTTTTATTTGTGAAATTACCATATACATGTTTGAAGGGGGGTTTTGAAAAAAATCTCTGATCATCTTTTCTTGTTTTATCCTG
Organism: Mesoplodon bidens; assembly: GCF_964165515.1. Lineage (NCBI taxonomy): Eukaryota > Metazoa > Chordata > Mammalia > Artiodactyla > Ziphiidae > Mesoplodon > Mesoplodon bidens. Next base: position 65,930,822 of record NC_138166.1, on the reverse strand, counting down.
TCTTATTCTTGGAAAGGCTAATATTTGAGAATAGCCAGCATGCTTTGTTAATCCTTTAAAGAAAAAGTATCTGCTCTGGTACCAGTTGACAGGTAGATTTCATCAGTCACTTGAGATTATGGATTAGCTCACTGATCTTTTTACCCTTCCAGCTAATTAGCCTTTGGACAAATACAGCTAGTCACAGAAGCCAAGCACAGCTGACCAAACACATTTTAAAGTAAATTTGGTGGGTAAGAAATGCCAAGCTTACTTAGATCTCTCGATGATATTGCTTTTCTGAGTCACTAGAATCTCGATGATGTCTTTCTCAGCTAGATTTGAAAGTGAGGTGTTTGTAACCCTTCAAAGCAATAGGGAAAATGTGACTAATTAAACTAGCTATCTCCTCCCTTCCTAACACCCTCCCATTTAAAATTATTTCTTCTCTCATGTCTGTCCTCAAATAACTGGCTCAGTTTGATTTTAAATGATTTAAGCATATCCTTTGGGACTCTTGTGTAACAGATAAAAGAGACTTTCCTAGATCCCCAGATAAAATGCAATTTTTCTCAATGTATTTTAATTACTACTACCTGCCAAGGCTTTCTCATACCTCTAGAAGGCACCTTACACAGTTCATGCCTCATCTTGGTGCTAAGGCTTGCTAAGTACTTGTAGATAATAATCATATCCTCATAGATAGTGTTTGGTGAAACTCAAAATCTTTAGCCCTTTCATTCTTTGCTAAAGAAGACCTCTGCAGCTAATTTCTTTTCAAGCTTCCTTGAGTTGAAATTATTCTCACACTATAAAATCATAGACAGCCTCACCAGCAAGTCCTCAGTAGTTGCAGGGAGCTTCTCTGTGGGGCAGGGCCGTCTCCTTGGTAGTGACAGCTGGAATGGTGTGGCCATCCTGGTGTTCAGCTCTGTTGACTTCTCCCTTGACGACTCATCACATGGTCAGCCTTACACTGTGCATCTGTATTCTTCTGAGTGACCACTGCTTCTTCCTGATTCCACAAGGCAGAGTTCTGGTGAAGGGATTCTAGATGGAGTGACCAGCTCTGACATTGAACAACCACATACCTAAGTCACTGGGTTTTGGTTTTTGTTCTTGCATTTGAGAAAACAGAAAATAAGAAATGGTTTAGCTCTTATTTCAGAAGAGTAGTGTGATCATTTTGCATTGTCATCAATATTCATTGATTCAACAAAACATTTATCAAGTGAATACTAAGTGCCTAGCGCTATGTTTGGTAAATGGGAGGAATCCAAAGAGAACACAGTCTAGACTTTGCTCTCAGGGATCTTAGTAAAGAGTGAAAAGCTTACAAGATAGTAAACATATTGAACAGTATTATCTAGTTAATAACAAAATTGAGAGCTTCAAGAGGACAGTCCTAGGCCACCATTCTGTCACTAGTATGTCTGGAAAAATGTCCCATGGTAGAGAGCCCTGAACTCTACACTTGTGTGGGCTTCCCTAAACCAGGTTATTGTGTCTGATACCCAAGTGGCATCTGTCTAAATAAATTATGATAATATGAGTTAATTACACAGAATGAACTATATTTGACAGGAAAAATGACCAAGAAACATTTCTCAGTGAACAAAGAAGGTAGGAGGACAATACACAGCATATGATCCCTGGTATGTGTGTGTATGTGGGTCTATGTGTGTGTGTTAGGTGTATGAATGTATGTGTGTGTTTGCATATATGTAAGGAAAGTCTGGAAAATGAATAAGACAATGTCAAGAATGGTTAATGCTGGAGGATGAGATTGGGGAACCCAGAAGAGGACTTTTATTTTTAATATGATGTTCTTTTGTACTTATTTTTGCTGTAAGTATATACTGACTTTTATATTTATTTTAATTTAATCATCAAAGTGAATTCTTAAAAAATATAAATCTTAATAAAATATTAGTAAAAGTCAAAACCTTTTACAATATTATCAATATAGGAAAGTGTGTTTACTCTTGAATTTAATTATGGGAGAAATGTAATTTTGAGTTTGTTTTGGAAATATTTAAAGCAGTGGTTCTCATTCCTTGGTGCACATTATAATCACCTATTGATTCTTTTAAAAATTGAAAGACCCAGCTCCTGGATCACCTTAACTTTATAAACCAGAATTGCAAGTGGGGCTTAATTAAGTGTGTTTAAAAACAACACACACACCCCACCACCAACAACAACAACTTACTCAGGTGATTCTGATGTGCACCAAGTTAAAGCATAGAGCTAGAGAGGAAATGAAAGGATGACAAATGCCACCCATCTTGGCCATATACATACTAAGTTAAACTTCCTGAGAAAAGATAAAAATCTTAAATTGGATTAAAAAACAATATATAACCATGTTCTACTCACAAAATAACCACCTAAATAAATGACAGACAAAAATTTTGAAGGAAAAATGTAGCACACAAGTTGGAGAGAAAGAAAATAGGAATAGCAATATGGACATCAAAGAAGAAATTAAGCCTAAAATCATCAAATGGGACAAAGAATCATTTCATAGATAAAATGTTCAAACTAAAATAATAAAAAGTCCTGAATCTTTATTCACAACATATCAGTATCATCAAAAGAAAAAGGAAAAGTTAAGGAAAAAAGAATGGACAAAAATATAGCTGTTATAAAACATCATTGCATTATTACTATATTATGTTTCAAATAAAATATATAGATTTTAAAATATATAGATTTTAAAAACGTAATTGTCAACCAGTAGGTACATATTGAATTGGCACCTTACACTGAATGTATGCCTTCTTTTCAAGTATCCATGCAACTTTTAAAAAAAATATCACATGGCCAAATGTTCTTAATAAATTCTGAAAGTAACAGGCTTCTAAATAACTATTGAGTCAAAGAGGAAATAAAAGCTACTATTAAAAGCTATTTAGAAAGTGGTGACAGTGAGAACATGGCATGCCAAAACTTACAAGATACAGCCAAAGCTGTCCTCAAATGGTATATTTATAGCCCTAAAAATCATTATTTTTATAGAAAGAATGAAAATAAATGAACTAAGGACCTAAGTTAGAAAACAATAACAAAAGAGCAAAGAAGGGGCAAGAGGAAAGATATAATAAACAATAATAAACTAGAAAATAGAGAAATAATAGAAACAATAAGTAAATCCAAGAACTATTTCTATTAAGTAACTAACAACCATTGACAATTTTATCAAAGAAAATATAGAGGAAACATGAATTTAAAAACTTATCATTGAAAATAAGGTGAAAACAGGCATTAGCTGACTAAAACATTATTAATGAATTTGATGGGTGGTAAAATGCTACTATACTGGATAATGCTCAGTTAGTGCACAGGTGAAACAAAAAGCATGTATGCATGGCATATCAAGACTGAGGATGCCACGGACTCTAATGTTCACTGGGTAGTGTGAGTACTTTCCATTTCCTTGAAGGGGGAATAAATGAAAGATGGAGGGAGAAGGTTCTAGCTAGTACATGCTGTCTCTCCAAATGCTGAGGTCTTTGGTGTCCCAGTGCTTCCATCATGGGCCTTTTATCATTAATCCCTAGGAAGTCAGCTGTTCCTTGCCAGATATTTAAATCTCTACTAAAAATACCTCTTACTCACCCAGGAACACTGACTCCTTTTCCTTCTTTTGCCCCTTTATCCTTTCTTTCTGTAAGTCTGAGCTTTTGGAAGCAATCAGCACCCTCCCTTTACCAGAAGCACAAAATTTGGCAAACACTCCCCCTAGTGGCAATTTAACAGATCTCCTAAAATGGCTTACCCAAGAGCCAGGGCTGAAAGCCATGCCAGCCTGTGTTAATGGAGGCGGTTGTTAATGAAACACATTGCTGGGCTCCACATCAGAAGGGTGGCTCAGAATATATATTACTCTTCTAACAAGCAGCCCAAATAATTAAAGTTTGCGTCTGTTGACCTAAGTTATATATCTCTGTATGATTTAGAAAAGATGGGCAATGTGAGAAGAAATTCTTATAAACTAACTTAGTATTAATTTCCAAAAAGCATAGGAGCCAGAGGTGTTTGTATTAATTTTCTACAATGAGCACTTATGAGAACGCTTGCTGCTACTTTTCTTCCTTATGCTACCTGCCAATATATGGGAGTATAAATTACAAACAAGCCAGTTGTACTTGAGCATTGTTTGCTTCATTATTCTCCGTTCATATTTCTAAACATCCTCCACACCTTAGATTTCTCTCTCCATTTTCTAGATTGCCAACCCATTCAGAACAGCCTGCTGATTTCATCAACATGCTGCTTATCATGTTTTCCAGATTTTTTAATGGGTCTCTTAAATAAAACTGGCCCTTATTCTAACTGGTGTTTCTACTCTGGTCCCTTTCATAAAATCATCTGTTTCATGGTCAAAGTTTCTTTTCATTATTTCTCTGAAGTCTTTGGGGATCCCTTTTCACCACTTCCTTGTTCAGAACTGTCAAATGGCACATTAATTCGATTCACTGATGTTAATAGTACTTGCAGGGAAGAGGAAGCTATTCATATTAATATCAACACATTACCCAAATCATTTATCAACTGCATGTAAAGTTTTAGAGAATAGGTTTGTCATCATTATTGATTAAGAGAGGAAAGAGCCTTCTTGCTGAGGAACCACAGACAGGCGGTGTCCATTGCTGCCTCTGCTTCGGGAAGGAGTATTCTCATCGTGTGAAATGGCATTATTTGAGGAGTGGCATATGTGGATCAAGTTTTCAGGAGTCCCACCTGAAAAAGCTGTGGTCCTAATACTGCTAAGCAAAAGATTCCAAATATAAATAACCTTTGAGCTGATCCATCGATTCAGGTCTCATTCCCATTTCACAAGTGGTTTCTAAGGTATACAGTTAGGTCATATAAAAGTGACATTAAAACTCATGTTGGCAGAATGCCATTGTGGCATGACTTCTGTAATAAATAACAGCTGCAAATAGGCAAGATAATGTAAGATTTGAATGGGGTTGCATTCTGCAAGGAAGGCAGCCAGAGGTCCTGAGGATTAATGGAGGAGCTGCAGAAAAAATATGGCTCTATTACACCAAGCACTTTCCTATTTTCCTTTCTTTGCCTGACTGAGATGATTTGGTAGAGTTGAAAAATAAATGAACTGTATTCATTTTTCCTTCAGAGCTCTTCTTTGAAGACATTCTGTAAGAAAAAAAAATGAAATACTAACACAGGCAGTATGGGGGGAATCAAGACATGAAGATGTAAGCATTCTATCCAGCAGTATATATTTCATAGCCCAGCACTCCTCATGTGGGGAAATATGCCTGGTTCCAACTAAGGTCATATCATACAGGCAAATGTGATGCTTTAAAGAGATGTTAATGATCTGCTAGGTAATGCAGAGGAAATGATGTTTTGAATGGGTTTCAGTAGCGTTTGAACCTTTCCACTGCTGTCTTTACACTGCACCATATAGTGATAAGGATTATGTTTTTTTAATAGCAACTCGATTCCAATTTTCAGTACTAACTAGAGACAGGATTCTTTTGCAGGCTTATTATTTATGTTGATTATTCCTTTTCACATTTTATGTTAGCCACAGAACCTTTATTCTAAACAGAGTGGACCTCTAGTTATAAAGCACATGAAAGTACAGCTCTGTGTTAGAAATGAGGTTGGACATCTCAGAGATCCCCTCCCCAAATGAGCTTTTTTTCCAGTGCATCCCTCACATCTCCCCATAGCCAAGTTTGAAAACAGTCTTCTGGGAGAAAGAACAAGATTTCTTCTTTATAACCTGGGTGGGGGGAATGCCTTTAATTATTCATTCATTCTTTATTGGGATAAATATTTTTTTCAGTGATGTTATAAGCCAGGCCCTCTTCTAGGCATTAGGGATGCAACAGTGAACAGGAAGGACCAAGCGTCTGCCCTCAGGGAGATAGTGAGGGAGATGGCCAGGTAACCAGGAGGTGGTTGGTGATATGAAGAAAGTAAAGAATGATGGATGAAAGGAGGAGTCCTAGGATGAGAGCTAACATAGGAAGAAGAGTCAGGTAAGGAACTAGAATGCTGGGAAAGAGTGGCCACATCCAGAGCTTGAAAGTGTTTCAGGCAAAGAAAGCTCCTGAAAGCCCTGAAGCAAGGGTATTCAAGGCATGTCTGACAGGCAGGCACCTGGAGCCCAGCAGGATTATGGGGGAGCTGGGGGCTGTGGCAGACAGAGAGGTCAAAGTTAAGGAAGCTTGTTGATGGAGCATCTACTAGGCCATGAGGGAAATGCTGTACTTCTCATTTTATTTTAAATTTACTTTTAATCTTGGTTTAATTATTTATTATTACCCACTTATGATTAAACTCTTTACATTTTTATTCCCTGAACTTCCTAAATGGCTTTGAGGTAACTTATATATATGCTGCCTAAATACAGGTGCTTTCACATAAAAGCTCAAGACCATTTAGAGGGAGAATGAAGTAATAGGTAGTGGGACTGAGAATTTAAAATATAGTTCTGGCCTTTGCGGGGGCTAATGGTGGATGCTGGGAGGGCGCTTCCCAAAGAGTATTTCCCAGAACTTCTGCTGCCAGTGTCCTTGTCCCCGCGGTGAGCCACAGCTGCCCCCCACCTCTGCAGGAGACCCTCCAACACTAGCAAGAAGAGCTGCAGCTTAGCATTATCGTGTATCTGTGGGCCTGACCAAGACCATCCTTGAATAGGACACCTAGCTGCCCACCAGCCAGCAGTGACATCATTCTGCCAGCCTGGAGGACCTACCCCATGTCTCCTAAACAACAGCCGTGTGGCTGACAGGGTTTGGTGATCCGGCCGAGTGTCGGGCCTGAGCCTCTGAGGTAGGAGAGCCAGTTCAGGACACAGGTCCACCAGATACCTCCTGGCCCCTTGTAATATCAATCAGTGAGAGCTCTCCCAGAGATCTCCGTCTCAATGCTAAGACCCAACTCCACCCAACGGCCAGCAAAATCCGGTGCTGGACACCCCATGCCAAACAACTAGCAAGACAGGAACACAACCCCACCCATTAGCAGAGAGACTGCCTAAAATCATACTAAGTTCACAGACACCCCAAAACACCCACCAGACATGGTCCTGCCCACCAGAAAGACAAGATCCAAGCTCATCCCCCAGAACACAGGCACCAGTCCCCTCCACCAGAAAGCCTACACAACCCACTGAACCACTGGGGCAGACACCAAAAACAATGAGAACTATGAAACTGCAGCTTGTGAAAAGGAGGCTCCAAACACAGTAAGTTAAGCAAAATGAGAAGACAGAGAAATACACAGCAGATGAAGGAGCAAGGTAAAAGCCACCAGGCCAAACAAATGAAGAGGAAATAGGCAGTGTGCCTGAAAAAGAATTCAGAGGAATGATAGTAAAGATGATCCAAAGTCTCAGAAATAGAAGGGAGAAAATACAAGAAACATTTAACAAGGACCTAGAAGAATTAAAGAGCAAACAAACAATGAGGAACTTCACAATAAATGAAATTAAAAATTCTCTAGAAGGAATCAATAGCAGAATAACTGAGGCAGAAGAATAGATAAGTGACCTGGAAGATAAAATAGTGGAAATAACTACCGCAGAGCAGAATAAAGAAAAAAGAATGAAAAGAATTGAGGACACTCTCAGAGACCTCTGAGACAACATGAAACGCACCAGCATTCGAATTATAGGGGTCCCAGAAAAAGAAGAAAAAAAGAAAGGGACTGAGAAAGTATTTGAAGAGATTATACTTCAAAACTTCCCTAACGTGGAAAGGAAATAGTCCATCAAGTCCAGGAAGTGCAGAGAGTCCCATACAGGATAAATCCAAGGAGAAACATGCCAAGACACATATTAATCAAACTATCAAAAATTACATACGAAGAAAAAACATTAAAAGCAGCAAATAACATACAAGGGAATCCCCATAAGGTTAAAAGCTGATCTTTCAGCAGAAACTCTGCAAGCCAGAAGGGTGCAGCAGGACATATTTAAAGTGATGAAAGAGAAGAACCTACAACCAAGATTACTCTACCCTGCAAGGGTCTCATTCAGCTTCGACAGAGAAATTAAAACCTTTACAGGCAAGCAAAAGCTAAGAGAATTCAGCACCACCAAACCAGCTTTACAACAAATGCTAAAGGAACATCTCTAGGCAGGAAACAAAAGAGAAGGAAAAGACCTAAAATAACAAACCCAAAACAAGTTAGAAAATGATAATAGGAACATACATATCGAAAATTACCTTAAATGTAAATGGATTAAATGCTACAACCAAAAGACATAGATGGCTGAATGGATACAAAAACAAGACCTGTATATATGCTGTCTACAAGAAACCCACTTCAGACCTAGGGACACATACAGACCGAAAGTGAGGGGATGAAAAAAGATATTCCATGCAAATGGATATCAAAAGAAAGCTGGAGTAGCAATTCTCATATCAGACAAAATAGACTTTAAAATAAAGACTATTTCAAGAGACAAAGAATAACACTACATAATGATCAAGGGATTAATCCAAGAAGAAGATATAACAATTGTAAATATTTATGCACCCAACATAGGAGCACCTCAATATATAAGGCAAATGCTAACAGCCATAAAAGGGGAAATCAACAGTAACACAATCATAGTAGGGGACTTTAACACCCCACTTTCACCAATGGACAGATCATTCAAAATGAAAATAAATAAAGAAACACAAGCTTTAAGTGACACATTAAACAAGATGGACTTGATTGATATTTATAGGACATTCCATCTGAAAACAACGGAATGCACTTTCTTCTCAAGTGTTCATGGAACATTCTCCAGGATAGATCATATGTTGGGTCACAAATCAAGCCTTGGTAAACTTAATAAAATTGAAATCGCATCAAGTATCTTTTCCGACCACAACACTATGAGACTAGATATCAATTACAGGAAAAAATCTGTAAGAAGTACAAACACATGGAGGCTAAACAACACACTACTTAATAACCAAGAGATCACTGAAGAAATCAAAGAGGAAATAAAAAAATACCTAGAAACAAATTACAAGGAAAACATGACGACCCAAAACCTATGGGATGCAGCAAAAGCAGTTCTAAGAAGGAAATTTATAGCAATACAATCTACCTCAAGAAACAAGAAACATCTCAAATAAACAACCTAACCTTACACCTTAAGCAATTAGAGAAAGAAGAACAAAATATCCCCAAAGTTAGCAGAAGGAAAGAAATCATAAAGATCAGATCAGAAATACATGAAAAAGAAATGAAGGAAAAAATAGCAAATATCAATAAAACTAAAAGCTGGTTCTTTGAGAAGATAAAATTGATAAACCATTAGCCAGACTCATCAAGAAAAAAAGGGAAAAGACTCAAATCAGTAGAATTAGAAATGAAAAAGGAGAAGTAACAACTGACACTGGGGAAATACAAAGGATCATGAGGGATTACTACAAGCAACTATATGCCAATAATATGACAACCTGGAAGAAATGGACAAATTCTTAGGAAAGCACAACCTTCCAAGACTGAACCAGGAAGAAATAGAAAATATAAGCAGACCAATCACAAGCACTGAAATTGAAACTGTAAGGAACAAAAGTCCAGGACCAGATGGCTTCACAGGTGAATTGTATCAAACATTCAGAGAAGAGCTAACAGTGATACTCTCAAACTCTTCCAAAAAAATTGCAGAGGGAGAAACACTCCCAAATTCATTCTACAAAGCCACCATCACCCTGATACCAAAACCAGGCAAGATGTCACACACACACAAAAAAAGCTACAGGCCAATATCACTGATGAACATAGATGCAAAAATCCTCAACAAAATACTAGCAAACAGAATCCAACAACACATTAAAAGGATCATACACCATGATCAAGTGGGGTTTATACCAGGAATGCAAAGATTCTTCAATATATGCAAATCAATCAATGTGATAACCCATATTAACAAACTGAAGGATAAAAACCATATGATAGCTCAATAGATGCAGGAAAAGCTTTTGACAAAATTCAACACCCATTTATGATAAAAGCTCTCTGAAAAGTAGGCATAGAGGGAATTACCTCAACATAATAAAGGCCATATATGACAAACCCACAACAAACATTGTTCTCAATGGTGAAACTGAAAGCATTTCCTCTAAGATCAGGAACAAGACAAGGTTGCCCACTCTCACCACCATTATTCACCATAGTTTTGGAAGTTTTAGCCACAGCAATCAGAGAAGGAAAAGAAATAAAAGGAATCCTAATTGGAAAAGAAGAAGTAAAGCTGTCACTGTTTGCAGATGACATGATACTATACTTCCTAAAGATGCTACCAGAAAACTACTAGAGCTAATCAATGAATTTGGTAAAGTAGCAGGATACAAAATTAATGCACAGAAATCTCTTGCATTCGTATACACTAATGATGAAAAATCTGAAAGAGAAATTAAGGAGACATGCCCATTTAACATTGCAGCAAAAAGAATAAAATACCTAGGAATAAGCCTACCTAAGGAGACAGAAGACCTGTATGCAGAAAACCATAAGACACTGATGAAAGAAATTAAAGATGATACAAACAGATGGAGAGATATACCATGTTCTTGGATTGGAAGAATCAACACTGTGAAAATGACTCTACTACCCAAAGCAATCTACAGATTCAGTGCAATCCCACCAATGGCATTTTTCACAGAACTAGAACAAAAAATTTCACAATTTTTATGGAAACACAGAAGACCCCTAATAGCCAAAGCAATCTTGAGAAAGAAAAATGGAGCTGGAGGAATCAGGCTCCCTGACTTCGGACTATACTACAAAGCTACAGTAATCAAGACAGTGTGGTACTGGCAGAAAAACAGAAATATAGATCAATGGAACAGGATAGTAAGCCCAGAGATAAACCCACGCACATATGGTCACCTTATCTTTGATAAAGGAGGCAAGAATATACAATGGAGAAGAGGCAGCCTCTTCAATAAGTGGTGCTGGGAGAACTGGAAAGCTACATGTGAAAAAATGAAATTAGAACACTCCCTAACACCATACACAAAAATAAACCAAAATGGATTAAAGACCTAAATGTAAGGCCAGACACTATAAAACTCTTAGAGGAAAACATAGGCAGAACGCTTTATGACATAAATTACAGCAAGAGACATACAGTTCAATGATGTCATTAGTAACTGCTACCTGGCACTCTAGTGTACAAATGTTCATTATTTATTTAACCAATATTCTAGAGTTGCTCAAATGTTAGAATTAATGCTGGGATGAACAATCTTTAGAATATATCTTTTTCTACTTTTTCAGTTTTCTGTAATACCTTTCTAGAAGCAGAGAGAACAGTGATTTGTAGTAAGTATCCTAGTTCTAACTGAGTCACATACATACCCAAAGCCTTTCCTTCAGACCTTTGCGGATTGACTGTAACTGCAGGCAATGCTAAGCTATCTTTTAGACAGAGGGAAGGGGGCTTCAAAGCACCAAGTGAGTCCCTGAATTTTAGATTCTCATTTGTTTTTCCTTTCTTCCCACCCCAACCCCATTAATTACCTTAAATCAATAATCCAGGCCAGAGGATGGATAGCATTGTCAACTCCTTCTCTTCTCTCAATGCCTACCACATCCAATTAGTCACCAAGTTATTTAAGTTCTGCCTCCTAAAAAATGCCCTGAATCTGTATGCTGCCTTCCTCCCACTTAATTTATCTGGCCCTGATCACTGACCCTGATTCCTAGAGAATTTCCTAAATGCTCTCCTCTTCTTGGGTTTAGATCACCCTCTAATCCATCTTTCATATTTCATTTTAATGTAAACCTGATGATGCCACACTCTGCCTCAAAGTTTGTTATGGCGCCATATTACTTTCTAGATAGAATTCTGAGCCTGCAGCTTGGTATACAGGCCTCTGTTTCTGGACCAAGTCACCCAAGCTGAGTCCTGAGAATCTGTATGTTTCAAACCTTCTCTGTGATTACAGTGCAAGGAGTTTGGCCCTTCATGAGTCACAGGATGGGCACATAGTAAGCACTAGTCTGCTTGGAACCCACTCTAGAGCAGGAGGCCAGCTACAGCTGGAAACTTCCCTCAGCCACGGCTTAAAATTATTCAGCACAATGTGATTATTTTAGGAAAAATTTCAAAAGCATTCCGCCAAAGAGTATAGATTAGAAAATCATTTCCGTTTAGGAAGCCTAATTTAATTAAGTGACAATTTTAAAGCTATAAAAGCTTTTTCCTGCTGAGTCAGGATTTTTTGCTTCTTGACTAATAGAAAATAGGTAGTGGAAATTAGAGACTGGCTCCACAGACTACTACATGCTTGGCTGCATCAAAGTCCAGAGTATAAAGTATTGTTCTGTGGGGTAGAGGGGCGAGAGGGCATTTTGTTTAAATCTTGTTAAAGCACCATGTGAAACTGTTTTTTTAAAATTAAGACATTTAAAATCTAGCTTTCTTAGAGAAATACTGAAAAGCCACTGAATTATTTGCATTCCTTATAGAAAATGATATTCATAAACATCATCAAACTTAAAAAAGGAAAAGAAAAAGATTTTGGAACAGTTGCATGTTTTCTTGGGATTAATGGTGAAGTTTTTAAAGAAACAGTACACTTGTGAGACTGAAAAAGATATTTCTATAATAGAGGTTTATTTCATCTCATCTCTTGCTAATCCTCAAGGAGTTTGGTGGACTAAAACTCCCTAATTGTCATGCCAGGTAATGTGAACACCCTACATAGTCATTAATATCATTAATATTACGTGTGGAAGATACAGAGTTGGGATTTTAAAACAATTTTGGTTATTTTTCTTTCTGTCTCCACTAAAATGTAATTTTCATGAAGACAGAGTCTCTGTCTTGTTCACACTGGGTCCCCAGCCCCTGGTTCATAGTAGGCACCAGTAAATATCTGCTAAGTTAATGTTTGCCTGCCAAAGAGTGAAGATTTTGTGTAATATACTCCTCTGTGGAGATATAAAAGGAGAGGGAAGCTTATAATAGTAACCTTCCTTTACCTGAAGGAAGCTTATAATAGTAGCAATTACCTCTTTTTCTAGCCCACCTGATTTATCCAATTATGATCATGCTATGTACATTGCAACATGATTCTCAATAGAAAATCTATTTTGTCTTCTTTCATATCTATCCTCTCTCCTCCTTTTGATACACATAATCAATACATACATTCCAAAATTGTCACTAATGTATATGTCATGTGTATGTGGAAGGGGTATCTTCCTCATAACACAAATATCTCCAGGTATGTTCAGAGATTAAAAAGTAGTTTTCAAAACCATAGATAAGAAGTTGCAGGAGATACTGGGCTAGATGATCTACATCAGTGTTACTCAAAATGCCGGGTCAGTCAGCTCTTTGTACCTGATCTGCAACAGAATGTAAATCAACTATGTCATTAAGCGCACAGTTTAGTTCAGTTTATACCTTTCCCCTGGTAAGACTTTCTTCATGCGGGAAGCAGCACATTGACTTGCATTCTCATGCAAGCTCTTTATCTTGTTGTGATTGGATCTCAAGCAGTTCATAGACTAGCATGGCTGTACAACCACACCTTGAACAGCACTAATCTTCATCAAAGTCTTATCTACTTCAAGGAATCTCCAAACTACCTTTTAAAAGTATCGTTTTCAGTTTGTTATATGGTTATTTCTCCACTAATTACTTATGTGATAATAATTAATACAAATAATATAATTAATTATATTTATATAGATAGATGGATATATAATGTCATGTCAAGTAGTAGCAGCGTCATAGAAAAAAATAAACAAGGCTAAAGGGTTAGAGAAAGGTAGGGGATGCTTTTTTGGTCAGAGTTCTCTTGGGTGGTTTCTGTGAGGAGGTGACACTGGAGCTGTAGCGAGAAAGCTATGTAATTATAGCTGGGAAAGAGCATTCTGGGAAGAGAGAAGATTAGGCTCCAGAGGTTTGAGATGAGAGCAAGCTTGGTGTTTAAAAAATAACAAGGCAGGGCCTCCCTGGTGGCGCAGTGGTTGAGAGTCCGCCTGCCGATGCAGGGGACGTGGGTTCGTGCCCCGGTCTGGGGGGGATCCCGTGTGCCGCGGAGCGGCTGGGCCCGTGAGCCATGGCCGCTGAGCCTGCGCGTCCGGAGCCTGTGCTCCGCAGCGGAGAGGCCGCAGCGGTGAGAGGCCCACGTAACGCAAAAAACAAAAAAAAAAACAAGGCAGTCAGTGTGCCTGGAAGGCAGTGAATAAGGAGGAAGGTGGTAGGGAACTGGGTCAGAGAGCCAGGGACCAGATTTTGCAGGGCCTTGTAGGCCATGGAAAGGACCTTGGCTTTTGTTTTGAGTGAGACATGGAACCCTTGGAGAGTTGTGAGCATGTGAGTGCCATGATCTAATAGGTTTTAAAGGATCACTACGACTGCAAAGGAGTAAAGATGAAGTGAGGCCGGTGAGGAGGCTGTGGCTGCAGATCAGGCAAGGGATGGGTGGTGGTTGAGACTAAAGTGGAAGGACTGGCGATAACAAACTCACATCCTGAATTTGTGTTAAAGGCACAACCAATAGGATATGCTGGCTGGGTATGATAGGTTGGGCATGGGGTAGGAGAGAATGAATGAAGCCAAGGATGACTCTGGGTTTTGATGGCATTGTTTATGGACATGAGGAACACTGGAAAAGGACAGATTTGGGGTGAGGGAAGAGGAAGGAAGAGTTGAGTTTGGACCTGTTGGATGTGAGACAGCTGAAAGACATCCAGGTGCAGATGTGGAGAGAGCAGTGCAATAGATGCATCTGACTCCTAGGAAGAGGTTGGGACCAGAAATATAATTTGGGAGTTGCTAGCTCATCTAGGGAGTGAGTGAAAATAGAAGTCTAAGGACCAAACTCGGGGCACTCCCAACAGTTAGAGATCAGAGAGATGAGAAAAACTCAACAAAGGGTACTAAGAAGGAGATAGGAAGCACACAGACCACAGCAACAAAATGTGGCATTCTGAGTGTCAGGAGAAGAAAGACTTTTTTAGGAGGAGGCAGTAATCATCTGTTTCAAGCACTTTGTGGAATGAAGATTGTAAATTATCTATCAGAACAGGCCTTATGGAGGTCATTGGTGCTCATGATTAAAGCAGTTTCAGTTCTAATTCACTGCCTAATTAGAGAAGTTCTCTTGTGATTGGTTTTAGTTTCTTAGTGAAATGAGAATCAGTTATACGATGAAAACTAAGAAGGAAGGAAGGGGCCTTGGAGGTTTTCGAATAGAAGAGAAGCTATGAAAAGTGAATCAACTGGGTAAGTACAGTAGGATTGCCCACAGAGCTAAGAACTCACTTGTTAGTTGAGGTCATAGATTTAAAATGACACCAGACAGCACCACTGTATGCTTTCCTCCAGCCACTCAACTATGTAGATAGGCGGAGGCAGAGGATAGGATTTAAGGAAGATCGGTGTTTTACTGGGCAAATATGATGGAGGGAAGAGGTGCTGGGTATTTGGGAGTGAATGTCAGGGAGTGATTAAAATTATAATGGATTAGAGATTAGGTAAAAAAGCGAAGATGTGAATGGAGAAGGAAATGGTGGCAATGTCAAAAGTCACAGTAGGTTCAAAGAATGTTTGGAATGGAGACATTAGAAAGAGTGAGTTGGAAAGATGAGATAATAGTTGTAATCTTGAGACTTTGGCGAATGTTCTGTATCAGCAATGACAACATTTGGGATACAGTCAAAGGGTATCCAAAGCAGGGTGGCTTTGGAGTATATAATGGACAAGTCATTGGTTGAGGAGACCATGGAACTAAGAAGCTAGATGTTGGATGGATCGTTTGTGAATGTATTGAAATTACTGAGAATAATAACAGAATGATGGCAAAGGGAAAAAAGGCAAGAAAATCTTCAATAAATTGTGGGCATGGGCTTCCCTGGTGGCGCAGTGGTTGGGAGTCCGCCTGCCGATGCAGGGGACACGGGTTCGTGCCCCGGTCTGGGAAGATCCCACATGCCGCGGAGCGGCTGGGCCCGTGAGCCATGGCCGCTGAGCCTGCGCGTCCGGAGCCTGTGCTCCGCAACGGGAGAGGCCACAACAGTGAGAGGCCCGCATACCTCAAAAAAAAAAAAAAAAAAAAAAAAGAGAGAAAAAAAAATTGTGGGCATGACTAGGAGGAGAGTCAATAACATCAGGAGGGATAGTGAGTAGCATAGTCTGATGGCAGGCATGTCAGAGGAACTGGGCAGGGGTTAGGGAGTAGAAAGGACAGTGGTCTGGAAGCAACAAGGAGGAGCAAGAAGGACAACCTGTCCAACCTCCAAGTTCAGTAGCACCAAGAGGTAGGAGGAAGAACTTGAGAGATCTACAAGAGAAACAGTCTCCTAGAAAGTCAGCCAGATTTCCATCAGGGTGAGAAAGAGAAACAAATGCTTAGAGAAGATACAGGAGAATTTACCAATGACAGACCTTGGGTTTCAGAGGGCACACTGGAAAGGTTTGAAGATGACGGGAGGGGTGGCCAGAGCTTCAAGCAGATTAGGGAATAAGCAGAACCTTTGGGAATGCAGATCTGTGAGAGTCTGGGAGATGAGGAATGAGCTGGAGTCATGACTGAGGTACAAAGGAATGAGAGATGTGACAGGCTGGTCCTGGCGCAGTCTCAGAGGGAGTGGGATACGCAGCACTGAAAGCAGTTATTTGTTGGGACTGGTCTCTTTGGTGGTTCTTAGGAGGAGGTGGGAAGGATTGGAGGAGGCAGAACAGAAATTGCACAGGAAGCCAGGAGCACTTGGAGGACTCCTTGGATGCCAAGGAGAGTGGTCTGACAGGGGCTGCAGAGCTCTAGGGATCTTGCCTCCATCCTGTCAAGAGCAACCTCAAGGTTTCCAGAAACCATACTCCTTAGTTGTCCATTATCTTCTCTAGATTAGAAAATCACCATCCAGTGATTTTCAGGCTCTTGGCCTGAATGTATTTCAGAATTACTAGGTTGGTTGAATCCTTCAATAAGTACTGTTTTTATGGAGAGAACTTCAAATTTACATTGGAAAAGAGCTGGTGCCACCCTCTCCACAAAAACAAGGCTGACAGCATTTAAATAGCTTTGGCTATCTCTTGGGGAGATCGCAGTTGGTGGGAAATTGACATTACTTGGAACATAACTTGGAAATGATATTTTTCTTTGCTCTCCACTAGACATTTTGGACTTGGGAAACTCAGACTACCAGAGAAGTAGCTAATACGTAAGGGCAGTAGAGACTCGCTTCAGCGAGTCATTTCTTGTAATTTTTTTCCCCTGCATTATAATCAAACCTACAGACCACTCATTATTTACCTACTGTAAGTTTAGCTTTCCTGCTTTTCCCATTTCAAAGTCATCATTGAAAAATGGCCCAGCTGATGATTTTTTTTTTTTTTTTTTTGCGGTACGTGGGCCTCTCACTGTTGTGGCCTCTCCCGTTGTGGAGCACAGGCTCCGGACGCGCAGGCTCAGCGGCCATGGCTCACGGGCCCAGCTGCTCCGCGGCATGTGGGATCTTCCCGGACCGGGACACGAACCCGTGTCCCCTGCATCGGCAGGCAGATTCTCAACCACTGCGCCACCAGGGAAGCCCCCAGCTGATGATTTTTATGCAGGCTGATGATTTGTATGTAGGCACCACATATTTTTGATGATAATCTTTCCAACAACTGCTAGAAAGCTTTGTCTCTACAGGCTGTCGCAAGATGGCCTCACTTGTTAGTCTTAAAGTCTAATTAGTTTTCTTGTACATCTCAGTGCATTTTTAAGCTGTAAAATAAAACTTCTTGGACAAAGTGACCTTTTTTCTTATACGCAATCTAGCTGATTTCAGAATTGTCCTTTACAAACATTTAATATATTGATTGATCTGATGGCATTCGGGTCTAAAATTACTTCTTGGATATAGAAGAAACCAAGGCCTTGTTTGGAAAGTTTCTGGCTTAATTGTTTTCTTTCAAAAAAAGAGAAGAAGGCAGATTCAGAATTTTGAGAGAATTATTGATTTTTGTCCTGACCTGTTCCTGAATCAAAATGTTTATAGGCTTAAGGACACCCTAGACAAAAGAAGGTTTTGAAAAAGGGAACAGATATTGAGAGATAAATTTGAATCAGGCATCTGTTTATGCGTCAGGCACTGACTAAGAGAGAGAGAGACATAAAAATGAAAAAAGGATCTTGTCTCAAGCATCAGATGGTCTAGCAAAGGGGACAGACATAAACCAGTTACCCTGTTGAATTCCATTAGACTTAAGTAGAGGATGTGAGATCAGTTTATCCTCATGGAGGAAGAAAGAAAGTGGGTAGTGGATGGGGCAGGGGGGAGCTGGGACTTTGGAAGATGATAGAGAATTTACCACATCCATAGGAGTGGGGCAGAGGTCATCTGAGAGAGAATTCAAAGAGGAAGCCACAGCCCAAGCAGAGGACTGGAGGCATGAGTAGGGTAGCCTGTGGGACCCTGGGGAGGCAGCAAGGGCAGAAAGATGTCACAACTCTGACTGAGATTCTTTGTACCTTTGACAAATATAGGGAGAATAAAGACATTATGAAGAATGCTCATTTTTATTTGTTATTCGGAGACATTCAGAAATCTAATTATTTTACTGAAATAATATGGAATTAGACCATGTTTCTATAATGAGTCCAGATAATTCATTTGGTGAGTGTTTTCATAAAGGAAGGCTTTTACCTGCTCAGCGTGTTGTTTTTCCAAGTACATTTACTCAGGAATTTGTTCTTAAAACTGGATTCTCCATCTTTTGGGAATGAGACCAAAGGGTGTAGTGGTGAGGTGAGAATTAACAGAGATGAGATGGTGTAGAGAAAGCAGAGGATTTGAGATAAGAGAGGAGGGTTTACTTCCTAGTGTGAGCAGTTAGGAGCTATGTGATGGAGCCTAAAGTCACGTGCCCTCCTGGCATTTGTTCCTTCCTCTGTGTAGGGGGAACCGATGAGTTGTTTTGAGATATCAGACAGCAAGTATAGATACGAGAGTTGATAGTGACACTAATCTCTCAGTTGTGAACTTTGCTTTGTTAAGACCCCAAGGTCATAAATTGTACAATGAACTTAGAGAATGACTCTCAGATTTTGGGGTCCAGAAACATTTCTCACCTGGTATACTTGTAAAAATGCCAAATATGTGGAATCACCTGCAGAATTTCTGATTCAGTAGGATTTACTAGGGATAAGGTTTAGGAATCTGCTTTTTAAACAAATACCCTATGTGATTCCAAAGAAGGTGATCCAAGGAGACTATTTTTAGAGAAACTGTTCCAAAAGATCTGAAAAGATATATGCATCCAGCAAAATCAGGCCAGAAAGGTCCCAGCCTGTTAATAAAACCCTGGAATCTTTACCTTCCAAGAGAAAGTGCACATACCCCTTGTTGAGCTTTGAGGTTCTCTTTGACTAGGTGCCACAGATGAAGTTTGCCTCACTACCTTAAGCCAAATCAAGAAGGCACCACCTTTTTTTTTTTTTAATTTATTTATTTTTGGCTGCATTGGGTCTTCGTTGCTGCACACGGGCTTTCTCTAGTTGCAGAGAGTGGAGGCTACTCTTTATTGCGGTGCGCGAGCTTCTCATTGCAGTGGCTTCTCTTGTTGTGGAGCACAGGCGCTAGGTGTGTGGGCTTCAGTAGTTGTGGCACGCAGGCTTAGTTGCTCCACAGCATGTGGGATCTTCCCAGACCAGGGCTCGAACCCACGTCCCCTGCATTGGCAGGCGGATTTGTAACCACTGCGCCACCAGGGAAGTCCGGCACCACCTTTTTGAAGTCCCGTGATGGTGTTCGGGGCGGAGGATAGAAGACCCAATTACCCTATACCTGCTACCGAGCACAGGCCTCCCCTTCCTATCGTGTTGAGCCTTTATTCAGCAGCAGTGTCCCCTGGTGAGAATCAGTCTGCCTTCCAGAGATGTCCATCCTTTCCCTACTTCTCCACCAGCCCTGCCCCAAGGGCATCTGCCATCAGTAGAAGGTACCCTAAGCATTTAGTCTGAACTCTAATCCTGATACTTAGTGACTCTGTGACCTCCAGCAATTCCTTTACTTTCCTAGTTTCCATTTTTCAACTGTAAGTGAGGATGACACACCTAGCTTGCAACACTGCTATGAAGATGAAGCGAGATGGCTAAATGCTCTATGTAAGCCTGCTGTGTGGGCTTCTCCATCCAGACGGTGATGAGTTCCTGCCTCCCAGAAACTTGTGTGTTTACGCTCTTATGAGCAACAGCAGTATCTTTGGAAAGACTGCCTAGGAGTCAGAGCAAGGGTCCAGGTTTTAGGCATGGAGTCAAGAGCATGAAAATTTTCAGTACAAGTCTGTTAGCTTCTGAATAAAGATGGTAACTTTGGATTGAAACATTTAATTCCCCTTTTTCCAAAATTTCCCTACAGGACACACACACATACACACACACACACGTGTATACACACAACATACTGTCCCAGGTCTGGAGCAAGGAAGGGTTAAATCTAGTCGTTCACTTAGCAACATGGTAGCATTCACACCCATGAGATGCCAGACTCTCCATGGGTCCATTTCATACAGGCTAAAACTGAAAATCACCTACATGTTCAGCAGTAGGAAGAAAGTTAAATAAATAGAAAACTGTGCTTTCCTTAAAGATAATGATGCATTAGCATAGATATTTATATAGAAAATGTGTTTATGTTATTATATAAAAAAAGCTTTTAAAAACAGTATGTACAATATTTTACTAAAACTATTCTCATGAAACCTTTTAGAAAGATGTGCACCAAAATTTTTAAGTGTTTTTTTTTGTAGATGGTAGGATTAAAGATCATTTTTTAAAATATTGCTATCTATTCTTTCTAACTTAATTACATTGAATTTAACACACTTGTGTAATAAACAAATATACCTAACAGATTGTAACAGTCAGGGCTTTCAGACATTAACTGCAGACCTAAAAAATATTTGTGCAGCTAATTTGGGGCTTTTGTGTGATGTTCATGTTTATGTGAAGAGGGCAGTACCTATCTTCCATCATTTGACACCTGACCTCATGATACTGAAATGTCATGAGAGTCCTGTCATCTTCCTGTGGGTCCCCTAAGCAATGCTTTGGAGGTAACAAAGAGATCTGTCTCCTCCAAGAGGGGAAGGAACTCCAGTCTTCTGCGATGTCTGTATTGTTTTCCTCCCCATCTATTCACATGCCAGTAGAATTTCTTTTATGTAGGGGGACCTCTCTTGAGACTCTCTGTGATGGGGAAGAATGTGTTAAGTCTTTTTCTCTCCTTTTTTTTTAAAGCACCATTACAATTCTCACTTTCCCTCCATTCGTTTTCATAACTGAGTCTAGAGTGATTGCTTTTTCTTTGAACCTTGCTTAAAAGCATCCCAATCCCTTTACAAACGTCCCTTTACCTGGAGCCTCGAAGGTGAGAGCGATGATATGGAGGGGCTGTCTTATTAATCAAATGTTTGCTCTGCACTGGGCATTCATCATACAAACCCACCCAGCTGGATAAGATTCATTAGTGTCATCTTTCACTGCTCGTCTGCCTACCCAGCTCACTCTCTGCGGCATTCGTTAAAATGCCACCGATGCTTCCGTAGCTGGCTCCATCTCTCCCTCTCACCTCCCGTGGCCAGGTGCAGTGTGTGACCCCCCAGGGACAGGGAAAGATCACAAAGAGGTTACCAAGCAGAATATTTAATTAAAGAGCCTCTGATGGCCTCTTTGACTGATTTCCTTTCAAATCTGCCTGGATCCTCTGAGAGCTTCTTCTCGGGATCCATGTTCTACCCTGAGCCAGATGGCAGCCCCCGGGGTGGAGATGGGCCTTCGCCTGACACTGAGCATTTATATGCTGTGGGCTTTGCCAGAGTGACACACCTATTCAGCAGTCACTGCGCCTCACAGGGGACATCTTGCTGGTGCCCAGACCCTCCTCCTTGGTTCCCAGCCAGCTCCTGCTCCAATCTACTTGCTAATTTCATGTAGACGTCTTTTGAGTTCAGAGTCTCTTGCTCTGGCCTTTAAATCCCCCTTTGTGTTGTTATTCTTTGAAAAAGCATTTATGGAGCATCTACTATGTGCCAGGCCCTGCACCAGTCACTGGGGACTCAATGCTGAGCCAAAGAGACATGGTTCTGCCCTCATGGAGTTAAGTCTAGCAGGGAAGACAAGCAAAAGCAAAACTAGAGTAAACAAAGCAAAATGGTCTCAAATGTAAGAAGTGCTATGAAGTAAACAAAAAAGGGGCAGAGACGGAATCTACCAGGGGTGGGGAAACCTTCTTTCGAACAGTGTAGTCAGAGAAAGCTGTGGTCCCTGGGCCAGTAGCACCAGCATCACCCACAACCTGTTAGAAATGCAGATTCTTGGACTGTAGCCCAGACGTCTGATTCAGAGACTCTGGGGTGGGCCCAGCAGTCTGTGTTTAACAAGGTAGAGCTATGTGAAAGTGTGTAGAGGAAAGTACATTCCAGGCAGGGGGTGCAGAAGACCCAAGACAGGAAAGAGCTTGACTTGTTCAGAGAAGTGAAATCAAGACTGCTTTGGCCAGAGCAAAGTGAGGGGGAAAGTGGCAGAAGATGATGTGTGTGATGTGGGCAGGGATCAAATCATGCAGGTTCTTGTAGACCAGGTAAGGGGGTTGGACTTTAGCTAATGTGAGAAACCACTGAAGCATTTTAAGCAGTACCATGCACTGATCTGAATTATTTTTAAGACGATCTCCATTACTGAGCCCAAACTAGATTGAAGCCGCTTAAGAGTGGAAGTAGGAAGACTGGTTAGGAGGCTGATGCACTGGTCTAAGCAGTAGGTGATGGTGGCCTGGACTAAAGCAGTAGGAGATAGAGGTAAGAAAGTAATTCCAAGATGTATTTTAGAGAGGAGTTGACGGTCCGGCTATGGGTGGGGAGTTGTTATGGAGTGGGGAAGGGTGACAGTCGACTCCCCCGTTTCTTCCTTGAGTAACTGGGCGGATGGAGGTGTCATCTACTGCTCTGGAGGGGTAATAGGGTAAGTATGCCTTCCTGGCCTTTATCTCAGACGCCCGCCCCCTAACCTGTTTGGGCAGGCATCTCACTGTAACAGCTTCCTAGAGCCTATCCTCATCTTGACTCGCGGGCTACATCCTCAGTCCGACCCAGACCCCTGACAGAGGAGCCCCTGGACTGGTCCCCATAAGGGCTCTGTCCCTAAGGCACAGTGTCTTGTGTGCGTGAAGGTTTGAGGAATACCTAAACGGCTATGTCTGCATGTAGAGCGGTGTTCCTGTTGGAAAGGATTGAGTCAGTCCCCAGCTGTGCTAAGAGGTGCACACTCGCTACCTTCACCTTAGGAAGGAGAAAAGAAGTAGAGGAAAGAGAGGTAAATTGCCTGGGGCCAGGAAGCACAGCTGGCCCTGGAATCCAGTGGGGCTTGAACCAAAAGAAGCAGAAGACTGGAGTGGCCAGGGGCAAAGAAGGAAATTGGAGAAATCTGGGGCTCTGTAGTGAGTGACCCTTTGCCCAGTTACCCACCAGGAAGAGTGAACTGCAGGAGGGAGCAGCAAGGAAGACAGATGTTTAAACTCTTCGCATCTCCTGCAGAGATGGTGGGCTGGTTACATAAGAAGCTGCTTGTGGGCTGCTCAATTCCCAAGTCTTGCTCATGAGGCTAAAGGAAATGTCACCTCCTCTCTCACATCTGTGAATAATAGGCATGTCAGCCAATCCAGCCAGTCAGGAGTCAGCCACCTCCAACTGTCCACATGCCTTAGTGGTTGTACGCTGTGCATAGTATTTTGTTCCTCATTGACTGTGTCTGTTTGGGATATGCAGGTGGTTTCATCTTCTAGAATTAAAATCTGAAAAAATTGGTGAGATAGACAGGGGGGATATAAAAGAATGTAAAGAAGCATGGAGGGAAAAAAGAGCTTGAGAACTCTGACCAAAGGAGCCATGACCTGAGAAGGTGGGAAGTTGATCCAGTAGAATCAGCTTAGCCAGGAGAGCTCTGGGAATTTGCTTTGGAAAGATGTTTACATTCTACATGATACACATTTGAGACCATTGGTTCTCACATAGGGGGAGGGATTTACCCCAGGGAGCATCTGGCAATGTCTGGAGACAGTTTTGTCACATTTGGGTAGGGGCGGGAGAGGGTGGAATTTGCTATTGGCATCCAGCAGGTAGAGGCAAAGCATGCTACTAAACATCCTGCAATTCACAGGACGGCCTCCATGACATAGAATTATATGCACCAAAATGTCAGTAGTGCTGAGGTTGAAAAACCCTGGGCTGTACCGTGTGAGGAGGACAGAATAAGGAAGCGGGTCCGATGCCTGCCGCCAGAAGAGGGCATGACATCCACACTGGGAAGTGGTGCTTGTCCGCTGGTCTCTTGTCAAAGGAGCAAGATGAGAAAATTCCGAGAAATCCCACCTGTAGTTCCAGCTTTTGTCTGAGTCTCTTGGGAAATCAGCAAATATTCCCTGCCCACCATCTATGTGTAAGGCAACAGGTGAGGTGGTGTGGGAGAGCTGGGGGCTGTGGCAGACAGAGAGGTCAGAGATAAGTAAGCCCAGCCCACTTATGGAGCACCCAGTTGGCTATAATGAAAATTCTGTATTTCTCATCTACATTGTAGAACCTTTGTAAGGATACAATGATAATGTATGCAAAGTGCCTATACCTGGCTGACTTACTAACCAGATGCCAGATCTTCTCCTTGCTCCAGAGTTTAGCTGAAGGAGTTCAGCCTCTTCTGCACACAGTTATGTGCATTTGGATCCCACATGTTGCCTTAGTTTCCCTTACCTTCCCCATCCGTGCACGGAAGCAAATCCCTCTCCCTCTCCCCCATCTATCTCACCAAACAATTTTAAGGACAAAATGTCCTCTAAAGTGCTTATAAGCTGCTCTAAGATAAGTTTCATATAAAATCAAGATCCTATTCATTCTAGTTATGTTTTTCACCACTTTTTACCACTTATCTATTCAGTCTGCATTTCTTTTTTTTTAACAGTTTTTTTTAAGATGTTTTGTTTTTTAAGATTTATTAATTAATTAATTTATTTTTGCTGTGTTGGGTCTTCATTTCTGTGTGAGGGCTTTCTCTAGTTGTGGCAAGCGGGGGCCACTCTTCATTGCGGTGCGTGGGCCTCTCACTATCGCGGCCTCTATTGTTGCGGAGCACAGGCTCCAGACGCGCAGGCTCAGTAGTTGTGGCTCACGGGCCTAGTTGCTCTGCAGCATGCGGGATCCTCCCAGACCAGGGCTCGAACCCATGTCTCCTGCATCAGCAGGCAGATTCTCAACCACTGCGCCACCAGGGAAGCCCAGTCTGCATTTCTTGAGCATCTACTTCATGCTAGGAACTGTCATAGAAGCTGGGGAAATTAAGTCAAAGAACACATAATCCTCCACTTGACTGTCACAGACAAGTGTTCGCTCATCTTCTGTCACTTGAGCCCTACCTTCATGAATCTTGTCATATTATTTAGTTGATATACTCAGGCTACATCCTGAAGGAGGATAGGAATCCTGGGGGCTGGGGTGCTTGTGGGATATTCCAGGCAGACAAATGTGGATGCTCCCCTGTGGATGCTTCCAGGTCACTGGTCAGCGTGTGAGCAGGTAAAAGGCAAGAAGTACAGCCACAGGGGTGAGCCAGGTCAGCGTGAGAAGGGCTTTGTACAAGCTGCTGTACAACCTGCTTCGTACAACCTGCTGTGGGGAGCTTGGGCTTTGTCCCAGGGTTATTAAAGACTACAGAAATAGTTTAAGCCAAGGAGAGACATGGTCAGATTTGTGCTTTAGAAAGAGAACTCTCTGGATTGAAAAATCCCAGATGACCAGAGGAGAGACCAGTTTAGGAGGTGGTTGCCTAATCTAAGAAGGACATGATACGGGCCTGAATCCAGGTAGTGGTGAACATGGGAACGGAGTCCATAGATGTTTAGGCTGTGGAATCAACAGATTTGGGTGATTCTTTGGATGTAATTGAGAGTGAGTTGGAGAATGAGACATTGAGCATGATTTCCTGGTGGATATTGGAGCCTCCAACCAAGATAGAGAATATGGGAGTAAGAACAAACCAGGATTTGGGGGCGAGATGAGTTCAGTTTCTGAGCTAGGTGGGAAGTGCTTTGGGTACATCCACGTGGGAATAATGTCCTATGCAAAGCTAGACGGTCTAATGAGCAAAGGTGAGTGGGATGCGCTGGAGATACAAAATTGGTGTCACAAGCATGAGATAGAGCTGTAAGTCATTTGAATAATAGACCACCAAGGGAGAAGGTGGAGAGTGAGATAAGAAAGAGGGCCCAGGACTACGCACCTGCATTTATTTTTTAATTGTTTTAATATTTATTGGCGTATAGTTGATTGACAATGTTGTGTTAGTTTCGGGTGTACAGCAAAGTTGAATCAGTTTTATATATATATGTATCTACTCTTTTTTAGATTCTTTTCCCATATAGACCATTACAGAGTATTGAGTAGAGTTACCTGTGCTATACAGTAGGTCCTTATTAGTTATCTGTTTTATATATAGTGGTGTGTATATGTCAATCCCAATCTCCCAAGTTATCCCTCCCCCCCCATGCCCTGGCACCCATAAGTTTGTTTTCTACCTCTGTAACTGCATCTAAGGGATGTGCAGATGAAGGCAAACTCACAAAAGACACTGAAGAGGATGATTAGAGAAGTAGAAGAGAAGGCTGCTTTCAGTGAAAAATAGGGGGTCCTGATGGTTTCAGAAGGAAATTGTAGGTTTCTCTGGAAAACCACCCCACCCCATCCTGACTATAGGTATCAGTCTTCCTTTGGAAGGCACAGACATGCACACTCCTGTGCACACACATACAGGCACACACACACGACATACACACATAGGCAACACACACACACATAGAGGTTGCTGGCAGCAAATGCCATTTTGGCTTTAGCCAGGGGTGTCTTTGAAGCTTCAACCACAAAGAAGTGACTAGGACAATTCCACTTTTCTGTCCAGACAGCCTTTTATCTTCACAGCATAGCAGGAGTGTCCAGTGGCCACTTGGACAGCAGGTGCACTTTCCCTGTAACCAGTAACACTACTCATTCCCCTACCTACTAGGAGGGAGTGTAGCCCTTGTAGCTACCCCAAGCCTCTCTTCCTGGTGATGGAAATTTCCATTATTGGCGGGAAAACGGCAGGCTAATGGCACAGATGAGTTGTAAATTTTGACAGCCCCGACAGGTAAATATTGGCTTTGCACAAACAGGTTTCTATAAATAACCTGTCTGCTGTAGAAACTCCACAGATGGCAGCACGGCTGCCCAAGCGCTGATTTTCCCAGGGTGTTCGTTGCAGAAAAGCACAGCTGTCAGCTTTGCTGTTCTCATTGTGAGCTCAGGCTGCCTCTGCTGTGCCGGCAGCCTGTCCCCATCCCATCCTGTTTCGGCAGGCAGAGGCGTGGACAGGTGGAAATCAGTCATTTTAATAACCTGCCTCCAGTGCCTTTCCTTCCAGGATTCCAAAGGGGTTTCTTTAAAATGCCACTTTTTCAGGTTTAGCAGTCAGAGTGGGAGTTTGTCTGATATGGGGATTTGTTGGCCTGTTCTAATTTAAGTTGGTCCTATTGAAAAGAAAATCAGGTGAAGTGAGACACATAGTCACCCTGGATTGTGTGCTATGTGGCTGCATTGCTAAAAATAATGCTTTCAAGGGTTCTGGGCAGACGTTGGGCTGTTGCGTGTGGGCACGCCATGGATGCTGACCTGGAAGAGAATGGGCGGGGTGGAGGATCACTCACATCAGCAAGTCATCTTCCTGGGAAAATTTGCCCAGTGGCCATCTCACCGCATCCAAGAGCCAACGGGAATGTAATGAGCCACTGATGGAAAAATACGGGGGCATTCTTATTTCTTAAATAGTGTGCTAAGAGCCTGTAGCTGAAACAGTGCTGATTGAAGTGAAGGCATTCTAAATGATCATTCTAAGGATGCCCAGAAAGCTTTGTGCTAAATTAAATGCTCCGTCACTGTGGCTGGGCTCTGGTTTGGGGTATGCCTGTACTTCCCTCCCTCCCTACTGTTTTTTCCTGCTGCTTCTTATTTCTCTGGGCTCATGGATCTAGTGCATTCTGTTGTAAGCCTCTTCCGTCTCTTTTGGAAGTAGACATGGTATAAATCATATAAAATGAGTCAAATGATTCTAGAAGGTGCCTAAGACAGCAATAGTGATCAAAAAATCATTATTTTTCCCCTTCCACAAAAGTTTGGAGAAAGCGAATGGTAATAATAGACATTGTGCAATCAAACAATTCGAAACAGAAAATGAGGAGGAAAAATTTGTGGAGAACTGCAATAGGAAATAACACGTGAATAATGAAGCAGTGTTGGCGTCCCACCCAAAGCAGAGCTGTCTATGGTTTTTCCCTTTGGCCTTATCCCGAGAGAGGAGAGCAACGCTGATGGGAATCAGCCATCAGTATAAAGTATAGCACGTATATTTGCTGTGCTCTGCGTTCACAAAGTGAATTCAGTGCTTTTCATTCCTCTCAGGCAACTGATGACCATTACCAGAGTTTTCCTTGGCTTTTTCTTTTTCTGGGGTTACCTTCTAGTTATACTTCCACATTCAGAAGGACTACTAGTTTATTAGGGTTTAGGGCTTTGGGCCTTTTCTCCCAAGTCTGGTCTCCATGCATAAAGGCCTATGTTTCCAAGAAGGGCTTTGCACACCTCCTAGGCTGGGCTTGTCCAGTGCTTTCTGCTTCCCAAGCAGTCTATACAGTGCCCGGCAGCCAGCAGGCAACAGGCAACAATGTCTGGGGAGTGGAGCCAACTCAGTGAGCTCTGGTTATCAGGGAATCTCATTTCCATATTGGGGAAGAGACCAGAAAAATTCTTCCCAGGTAAAATTATAACTTGATATTCAATAGTATAGCTGAGCAAGGTGTTCAGCATAGAAAATAATGAGTCATCTTCCACTAAAGCTGTGAGAAGGAGAGAACATATATTTTACAGGAAGCCCCAGTAGGACAGTGGGAAGTGTAATTACAAAGTGGAGCTTTGTAATCAGACAGGCTTTATTTTAAATTGTGCATTCCTTATGTGAATTGGCTGACTCTGGGCAAGTTTTTGATCCTCTTTGAATCTCAGCTTCTTCATTTTAAAAGTATAGATGAAAATAATCATCAAATTCTCAAGATTGTGGCATCCAAAAGGCAGTATAATGTCACCGTTGCAAGCAGGAACTCTGGAGCCACATTACCAGGTTCACCTCCCTGCTCTGCCATTTACTAGCTGAGTGATCTGTAGCAAATTCCTTAACTTTTTGTGCCTAAATGTCCTTATGTTTGAAATGGGGAGCGTTGCTGTGATGAATAAATAATTAATATACGTAAAGTGCTTCAAACAGCATGGTATACAAGTGTTCAACATGTGCTTATGACAGTATCAGATGGCACTGAGAAAAGGTGCCCTGCCTGGGGTGCTTGCTCCCTCCACCCCACTCTCCTACTCTCTCCGTGCCTTTCTGAACAATTTCCTGATCATTTTGTTAATTGTGGAACCAGCCACAGTATTGGCATCTTCATAAAGGATTGCACAGCTCTTGTCTAATACATATGGCCTCACCAAGAGGGCACCTGTGTCATTTCCACACAAAGCCAAAAAGGAAGCCTTTGAGACCCCAGGAGGGAGAGGGGGTGAGTGTTGTTATGCAGAGCTGGAGTTAAAGTTTTGTTTCTCTTTTGTTATGAACGTATGTTCTTTAATTGAAAAAAAATTGCAAAGTATTCCCAAAAATACAAAATAATATGCTTGTTTACCTAGTATGGGGTGAGTGTAATTTTTAGAGGCATATAATGCACTTCACTTATTCAAGATGTTGATATATACTCCAATCATTCATTCATTCATTCAAACTCTCTTATGCAGTGATTGTACACTGGGTCCTATGCCAGGTGCTGGGGATAGAAGTAGGAGCAAGACTATCTTTGCCCCCAAAACTCCAATCAAATTGGCAATGTCAATTAATGAAATCTGATGACACAAGCAATTGAATGAAGGTCTCTTCATGAATGATGATCCAGAATACCAAGAGGGAACTATAGACTAGGGGAAGGTGATTAACCTTGTGTTAGGACTGGTGTAGAACCTTAGCTAAGGCAGAGCTTAACAGCGGACATGGGGCAAGGAAGATTGAATTTATATAAACACCAGTGCTACTTTGAATTTTTCTTAATAGTTAAAGAAAAAATATAACCAGTCTAAGTAAGTGATCATGAATGTGTACCTTGGAAGGACTTTGGTGAATTTGTTCCATTCTCACTTGCATGTTCATCGTCCTCTAACCGTGTGATCAAGGGTGTCCCTGATGCACAAATGAAGAACCTGGAGCTCAAAGAGAATAAGGGATTAGCCACTCATAGGGAGCATCTGTGAGATGGGACTCCAGGTTCCCCAGGTGGCTGAGATCCCCGTCACAGTGCACTGTCCTGCTAGGCCAGCCTGCTGCTGCTGTGATCTGAAGGTGGTTTGTCATGGTGATTTATCCCTGCAAGCAAACTCTGGAAGCTCTCAGTGGCATGTTGTAGCAACCACCTTTTTTCTTCCAGCTCTTCAGGCATCTTCCTCCATCCTTCTGTGTACATCTTACCAGTTAGTATAACAACTCTTGGGCTTCCTGTACTGTGTGTTCGTTTTCTCAGCAAGTGTTCATCATACCTGTAGGTTTTTTCGCAGAGCCTAAAAATATCCTGGCTGGGGCAGTAAATCTCCTAATTAGCATGCAAGGCCATGTATGATCTCATGTTATGACTCCTTGAAGCTAAAACACAGTGAACCCGCCATTGAAGGAAGCGCTTCCTTTAAGAGGTCATGCCATTTATCCAGATTTTCTCGTTCATGGTGTAAATCTATGGTTTTCATGTAACTAAGACAATTCGTTGTCTACAGCAAAGAAAATGTCCTCTCCATAACTCTCCTGAAATTCCCATCCCACGTTGTCTGTCTCCTGAGACCAAGAAAGCTCTGCTTTTGAGCCTTAGCACAATTTGAGGACTGTCACTTGTAATTACTTCATGTTTCTATTTCAAGGGCTGTTGGCTGATGCTTTGGAAAAATCATTTTGTTTCTTCCAGATATAGCTGAGGGGTCTTAGAAGTAACGTGCAGCTGCACTTCCTGGTGGAACAGGAAAGATTCTCTAGATGTGGCAGAGGAGGTGACTACTTAGTGAGTCAGGGTTGGGTGTGGCTCGGTGACTCTGTGATTCTTTGGTCAGTGTCCACCAGGCTGTGAACCAGTGTGTGGAGATCTGGCCTAACAGGGGAGTGCTTTGGACTGTTGTACCTTAAAAAAATCTGTCTCTGAATATCCGTTGATGAGATGATGACTGTATCATCTGTTGGATTTATGTAAATTACAGATTGCTATTTACCTCTGTCCCTAAAACCTTATTCCCTAGAATCACCCAGCACTAAACTAAGGTGATACTAGCTTTCCAGCACTATTGTGAATCCAAGACAGCTGGGGTAGAGTGACCAGGAAGGCTTAGGAAACAGAATTCAAGTCCTGCCACCTCCCAGCTGTGCAGTCTTAGGCATGTTGGTTTACCTTATCTGAGCTTTAGGTTGCTCACCTGTGAAAAGGAGCAAGATAAGGCCCACCTCACAAGGCCGTGTAAGGGTGTTTTGTAGAGAAGATGAGTTAAATCCTTTGGAAGTACGTGTTTGATCATCTTCCCTGGGCATGGCCACAAGGTCACAAGGCCAGAAGCCACAGACTTTCTTTCCAGATTACCTGAATGGGTTTAGGTTTGACATGCTATTCTAATGACCCTTTGGCATTGCATGCCAATTGCTCAAGGCAACAATTTCCAAGATGAACTAGAAAATTAGTAGGTATTATGCTAGGAGATAAAAAGTCTTACATGACCAAATATGTTTGTGATATCCTAGGTTTAGTAAATTGAATAGATTTAACTTGTATACGCTAATATATATAGTGAGGCTCCAGAAGGGAGATATAAAAAATGAAATTTCTCAAAACTATACATCACAGAATGTGATCCAACTATACATCCAACTTCCTTTCCCCTACCCAACCCGGCATATCATGGAACTAGTGTAACCCAAAGCATATTCTGAAAAATGCTGATGCAAAGAATTCTAAAGAAACTACCCTTAGCTTTTTATACCTTTGCTAGTAGAAAGGCATGGTGTCATAGATAATGTCAAATACCAAATACTGTGTAAAGTGTCAATACATGACTTCTGAATATACCATAAAGTAGTAAATGAAGGTGATTGAAGCTGTAGGGTTTTTTTCCTATATGGTCTCTCTTTAGCTGATATTTGAGAAATCTGTTTAGCTAATATTTGAGAAATTAATTTATTTTTTCTAGAACTAATATGGATAAGAGTAATGGAATTTATTCCAAGAATATATACTATATAATTAGAAACTAATTTAGAATTTAGTTTACATTGCTTAGGGCTATTTCATAAACCGCATAGCTGAGGGCCAGTGCCACCTTGTTCATAAAGCTGCTCTGACTTCCCCAGCTAGAAGTTGTTTTTTCCTTCTCCCAACCTCTTATCACACTTTAACTGTGCCTGTCTTGTGCATTTATAATTTTCCACCTCACTCAAGAACTAATTGTGTACATGGCTTATCTCCCCTGCTGACCAAGAAGCTCCTTTTGTGGATGCTTCGTAGAGCCCCACAATGCCTAGCAGAGAGCATACATGTGCTAGACACTAAGATGATTGCCTTAGTAGAGTTTCTCATATTTCCTTGAGATTATTCATTTACTGTTATTATTGTTATTATTACTTAGTTGTTATTCATTAGCCAATATTTGTTAAACATCTACTATGTGTTAAGCACTTGGCATTGATTATTTCATTTAATATTCACAACAAAACTCTGAGGTAGATACCTTTTCCCCTCAGTTTACAAATAAAGGACTGAGGCTTTAAGAAATGCTAAATAACTTGCCCAGCATCAGAACCAGTATTCCAAACTATGGGTGTCTCTTGCCCAAGCCTGTGCTTCAGATCACTAAGTGTCATCCTCTCAGGGGCTAATGAATAGACAAATACTCACAGTCCAGAAGAGTAGCCTCAGTGGTACCTTTGTAGTTCTCCATTCTGAGTCCCACTGTAGAGATAATCACCCTCATAAATGAAAGACTTATAGGCCACCAGCCAATTGCTTTTTCTCCTACAGTTTGAGTGTGGAAGGCCCTCTTTGGCCTGTTCTGTCTGAGGTTGCTTTCACCAGCTATGCCCTGCTGTGACTGTAAGCCCTTGTTAAGTTTGGGTTAATTGCCAGTTTAGGCAGTGTTCTCCTTTAGAAAGTCCCTCCAGAAAGAACAGCTCAGAACTGGAAAATGGTTGTCTCTTTGCTCTCCACTTGCCCAGCTGCTAATGGGGTTAGGAGGATGCCAACAACATACGCCACTCCAGATTTTTCTCATTTACAAAGTCTTGATGATTTACACACCAGATGATTTTCAGCCTTTTGCCACCTGTGGAGTCAGGAAGTCAAACCAGCCAGTATCTGTTGGGCACAAGCCACATGTAAGGACAGGGTGGCCCTAAGAACTCATTCACACTCATTTTGATTCTTCTTTTTCCTGGTTTTCTTTTGCCAGGGGCATAGAGTATGGTGAAGATTAGAACAGGAGATTTGAGTTCTCACTTTAGATCAGATACCACTCCATGAATGCCATAGGCCAGCCACTTGGCCCCTCTGACCCCCAGTCTCCTCAGCTAAAAGCAGGAAGGTGGGCTGTGGCACTTCCTGCTCTCTCCTGCTTGATCTGGCTTTCTCATAGTGGGTGCAGCTCCCCAGGGAAAGAGTTTATCTGCAGTCTGAATGGGGATGGGGACTTTTGTAGCATATGGAACAATCCAGAACCATTGCAATACTGCTGGTATGTTTTATTTACCACATCATCTCTGAGAATGTTCAGAAAACACAGTTCGTGGTAAGTGAATGGAATAAAAACAGAAATCCAAGTTGGAGTGGGATTTACACTCTGTAGACTTTTACTTGCAGGAGGTGAAACAGGCAGAGCCTATATATAGAGCTGTTCTAAGGGTGCTGGCCCTCACCTGACGGGGTTAGGGGTCAGAGAGTTCTCAGACTTCTGTCTCTGGTAAGTGACAAAGTCTTTGACCTAGATATGATGTGGCCAGGAAATCAACAAAGTCCTTCCTGAGACTCATGCCTAAGGTATAATTATATCCAAAAGGAGGTGATTTATGGGTCATTTTCCATTTTTAATAGCTTTAAAAATTATGCAAGTAAACACATGTCCCGTTTTTTAAATTAACAATGCCTATGACGTTTTGAATCAATAGAATTTTTTAAAATGAGCATCACTGAACAAAGCAGGCAAGCATTCCCTCTCTCATGGAGCTTATATCTAGGTGGCCACTGATGACAACTAAGGTAAAAAAACCAGCATCTGCCCATCCAAGAACAGAGCATCCAAAATGAAGCAACTGCAATAAAGACCCTCTTACCCCATGCCGCTGGGGCTGGCAGCTAATTAGTTAACAAAAAAGACCATGAAAATGGTTATGGTTAATCATAACATGATATAACTGTACCTTAAATATTTTACTTTAACTTAAAACATATAAATGCATATTAATTCACCATTTTTTAATGTGAGACTAAAACATTTTTTAGGTTTGCTGATTGGAGTTTTTAATGACCATTCTTAGACAAATCATGCCTAAAAGGCATCATCTGCAATTCCCAGTTTCAGTTTTCTTAAAGTGGAATGAGATCTTGAAGGCACTTAGGAAGCAATCCAAGTTCAGAATATTCCAGTCTTCTGTGGTTGACCCACTCAAACCTGGCTCAACAGCAGGTTTGATTTTGTTTTAGCAACTTTTTCCCTCAGTCTTCTAAAGCATGCAACTTAGAGCATTTTCTTTTTCACACCCACATTTCATCAGTGTATATAATATGCGACCAAATTGCATAATTACACTGACAAGTATAACCGGCAGATCCCAAAATCTCATATCACAACTGGTAGAAGCAGAAGCACAGAGGCATACCAGCAATTAGACGATTAGCTTGTATCAGCTTGGGTGTCAGTCAGTATATTAACAGAAAGGATGGCAAGCATTTCTTAATACGGCAAGTCAGTTATGCAGTAATCAGTTAAGAGAACTCCTACTGTACTCCTGAATGTGGCCATAAGCACCCATTATTTGCATCCCCTAGAACAGAAATTCTCATTTGGAACCCTGATGACTTTACTGGGGGGCTCAGGGGTCATTAGAAAGAGTTGGCAGCATGTCTGAATCTCCCTAACTTCCTTCAGCTGTAGGAGCTGCACTTTTATCTGTTTTATACACCTGACTACTGCATTTGATTTCATTTTTAAAGAAAAGATCTAGAGAATGATTGTATCTTTAAGTAACGGCTATTGGGAGGCTTTTAGAGAGGAAATTTTAGACTTTTAGCAGCCTGGCATAAACCACCATAGATAGAGGACACCTGATAACATTTTAAAGTTTTTAAAAAGAGAGGTGATTTAAAATGCCTGCTTTCCACCTGATTTCTTTCCATTAAGTGTTTCTGAATAGGCAGTATATTCATTTCCTAGAACTGCCATAACAAAGCACCACAAACCAGGTGGCATAAAACAGTGGAAATTTATAATCTCACAGTGCTGGAGCCTGGAAGTCCAAAATCAAGGTGTCAACAGGCCCATGCTCCTTCTGCAACCTGTAAGGGAAGCCTTCCTTTCCTCTTTCTAGCCTCTGGTGTTTTGCTGGCAATCCTTGGAGTTCCTTGGCCTGCAGCTGCATGTTTCCAATCTCTGCCTTTGTTATCACATGACATTCTCCTTGTGTGCCTGTGTCTTCACATTGCCGTCTACTCATAAGAAAACCAATTACATTGGACCAGGGGCCCACCTTACTGCAGTGTAACCTCATCTTATCTAATTACATCTGGAATGACCCTATTTCCAAGTAGGGTCACATTCTGAGGTACTGGCATCAGGACTTTGATCTATATTTGGGGGGAACATAATTCAACCCATAAGAGACACTAAGGATTTTCTGGATATAGTTCTTCTCCCTGCCCTCCGCACAATTCCTAGACATTGCCAAGGAACAAAACAAAGCCTCGGGCTTCCCTGGTGGCGCAGTGGTTGAGAGTCCGCCTGCCGATGCAGGGGACGCGGGTTCGTGCCCCGGTCTGGGAAGATCCCACATGCCGCGGAGCGGCTGGGCCCGTGAGCCATGGCTGCTGGGCCTGCGCGTCCGGAGCCTGTGCTCTGCAGGGGGAGAGGCCACAACAGTGAGAGGCCCGCCTACCGCAAAAAAAAAAAAAAAAAAAAAACAAAGCCTCTCACCCTTTATAATGCCAGTGATGTCCCTGTGCTTGAATAAAACCAAAATAGGTCTCTGGGAGAATCCCTTAATCAAGGTGAGGCAGTATAGCCAGAAAAGATGCTACGGTAAAAGGAACTATCAGGTTTTGAATGCATACCCTGTATTTAGTCTTAGACGTTAATAAGCACAGCACATCCTTTTTTTTTTTTTTTTTTGCGGTACGCGGGCCTCTCACTGTTGTGGCCTCTCCCGTTGCGGAGCACAGGCTCCGGACGCGCAGGCTCAGCGGCCATGGCTCACGGGCCTAGCCGTTCCGTGGCATGTGGGATCTTCCCGGACCGGGGCACGAACCCGTGTCCCCTGCATCGGCAGGCGGACTCTCAACCACTGCGCCACCAGAGAAGCCCCACATCCATATTTTTATACTTTATTTATCTTCCCCAAAATTCTTATAGATGTCTATTATTTTATATACTTTAATTTTCAAGTAACAGAAAATTTGCAATTGTTAATTATCTTTAACAAGAATAAAATGTATTGGCTCATATAACTAGAAGCTAGAATTGTAGACCTCAGGGCTGATTTAAACCAGGGGCTGTACCTCTGGAATCCCTGGCCTCCACAGCTTTGTGATTCCCTGGACTCTGCCCTCATCTGTGTGGCAGCTTTAGTGCTGAACGTTGCACACCACAACATCCCATGAAAGAGAGAGGGAGTCACTTTAGGATATGATCCCAGACGGAGCAAGAGCATTTATAGAAGCACCCAGGCAACCCTCTGCTTGTCTCCTTGGCTTGAATTTGAACACACACCCCGTTCTGAGCAAAATACTGTAAAAAAAAAGGGGGGCGGAGCGGGGGGTGCGGGCTCAGACCAATCAGATCTGCACCTGCAGTCAGGGTGGCAGGGGAAGCATTAACCCAGGTTCAAGGACTGCCTGCAGGATAGGTGGATATCTAAATAAAATTAGGGTTCTCTTATGAAGAAGGAGGAGGAGGGCAATCGCTGTGTAAGTCACCAGTAATGCCCACCTCAGCAGGACCAGCGCACAGATGAATAACTAAGATTTAGGGAAGTTAATCACTCTTTTCCAAAATCACATAGTTTGTGAGTGTTAGACTAACATTCAACACTGAATGTCTCTGACTTTCTCATGTAGCAGGCTACCACCAGTTCCCTTACTGGAGTGGCTGAGCTCTTTGTGTGCTTTTTGGAGTAGTTATTTAGTCTCAGCTTCTTAGAAGCCTGGTCTCCACACCCTTGATTGTGCACCTTCTTATAAGGGTGCCAAGAGCCCCGTGTGATGTGCTTCTGTGAATGAATAAGGCTGCTGAGGCGTTGAGCGGCAAGAGAGAATTCTAGAGGGCTTGTGCTGGGAGGATGGATCCCCCACCTGAATAGACAGCCTCAATAGAAGTACTGGATTGTTAGCTTCCCTTTTGTGCTTTAATGCACTCTGAGCAAGATAACAGGTAGGCTGGCTCACCAAGTAAGAATATCTGAGAGAAAGAGAGAGAGAGAGAGAGAGAGAGAGAGAGAGAAGAGAAAGGTACTCCCTCCAACTTTGCAGTTAGACCAATTGGGTCTAACTGGGAGACACAAGGTAAATACCTTTATAACCTCTCAGGAGGATCTTGCAGTGATAGAAACTGTGGTGGTGTCTGTTATGGTTGAGCAGGAACAATTAATGTCCAAGATGGAAGAACTGAAACTTTCCTGCCTGCCCAGCATCTCACTCAAGTGATGAGAAATGAGGAATGAGTTTCCTCACACTCAGACCCTGGGTCTTTGTCTCTAACCCTTAGTTGAACTACTTCTACCAAGTTTCCTTTAGCATTTCTCTGGCCCTTGGCTATTTCAAGTTTTTTCTAGCAACACCAGTGGAGCATTGCAAAATCCAAAAGTTTTTCAAGGACGTTTCCTCTGTGAGCATCTGTATTGTCAAGGAAAAAAAATTGTTTTGCGCATTATTAACCTTCATGCTAATTGTTTCTTTTTTCATCTCCTAATCATCGAAAGCACATGTTTTCATTTCCATTTCAATCATTTCAATTACTTGCATCCAAAGCAGAAATAATCCCAATGTTATTAACTTTTATAATGCCCTAAAGTAAACAGCTCTTGACCTTACCTACCTATGCCTGAAGGTTCTCTTTTCCCTTGGAAGGCACTCCCACTTTGTTTCACATGTGTGTTCAGGGAGAGGGAAATACTGTGAATGCTCTAAAGCTGGTGCCCTTCCCTACCTGCAGAGTTTCTAAAGAAAAGGCAGATGTTGTCCACACCTCAGACCACTCTGGCTCCTGAGCCAACTGGGAAAGGATTTCAGCAGCCTCGATCCCACTGTCTCCATTAGGGGAAGGGCTGAATTAAACGTGCACGTAATAAGCCTGATTTGCAGGATGCCAGGAATGTGACTTGCCATCTGGGTTGTCCCCAGTTCTCCACATTCCTGCTCCTTGTCTTGGTATCCCAATCTCTACAAGACCTCACTCTCTCTCCCTGTTGATACACATTTCTTCCAAGAGTCAGACCTGCCCTCAACCCTTGGCCTCACTCTAACAGGGCTCTCTCTAGCCCCCGTACCCACCCGAATCTCCTGGGATCCTACCAGGAAAGCTAGATTCACATATTCCAAACATTTCCACAGTCAAAACTTTCCAAAGGAAAAAAGGAAGGAAGGGAGGGAGGGAGGAAGGAAGGAAGGAAGAAAGGGGGAAAAGGCTAAGGGGAAACTTCAAAGCAGAGCTATTCTCACTTAAATAGGAGGGGACAACTTGATGTCCTGCCCTTTGGTCCTCTGAGGTGAATCCCTCCATCTCTTTTGAACACAGTATAAAAATCACAGACCTGAAACCAAGAGACCTCTGGTGTGGCTGGAACTGTCACTTCGCCCTGCGTTCTGCTCTCCTGCCCCCTGCTTCTCTGCCTAGTAGTTGGAGACCCCAGGACTCCCTGAGTTTTTCATGTGTCTGGAAGATTCCCATGGAATTACCCTTCTTCTCACAGAGATGGAGCCCTTGCATGCATGAGAGTGTTACCCTCATTCTATCGCCCCGATTCTGGAGCTCTCTCCTCCCAAGGGCTTGTGTTGGTCATACACCTGTCACTATAGCTCACCGGAGCACAGAAGGTATTTCCCAGAAAGCTTTTAAGGTGTGTGCATAGACAACTTTGGATCACTGTTGTTCATACAATTGTGGTTTCACCACTAACTTCTCACCTTGGAGGGTTGGTGGGAGCTACAGTGCATCGTCCCACACCCAAGTTCCAAAAGAAGCACATAGACTTAGGGTCCTTCCTGTTCTTCAAGGAGAAAATGACCTGATCTTCCTGGAAGAAAGTGACTAGTCATTCCTATCTGGGGTGTCTTGAACCAAATGGATTAGTGTCCTTGAAAATGTCATAGTTGCACTCTGTTCCTACAAAATTCTAGCTATACAAAGCCTGTGACATTGTGAATAGTCATATCTAAATGAGCTTGGAATACAGTCATTCCCAACCTGCAGCCTGGACTTGTAAAGTCTTCTCCAAGTATGGTGAGTGGCATAAAAGGTAATTTCCAGTCCCATACGCTCTTTGAGGCCAGGGTTAACTAAGCCAAATGGACACCTTGATGTGCCTCTATCATGGTAGTGTTTCTCTGGGTTGCTGTAGAAAACAAGGCAGCTCTGTGGAACCAGAGAGTTGGCCCTGCACGCAACACCTTTGCACAGGACAGTCTGCCACCATAATGGAGATTCTAGAGGTCTTGAGTCCATGAATAACCTCCACTGCTGGGTCTCTTGGATGCTTACTTCAGGTGCCAACATTCCTCTGCCTCTGATGCCTACCATCCTACAGTATTTCAGCGTGGACTGTGTGCTCCTTGAGGATAAGGAAACCAAAGCAGAGCAAAGTGCTTTGAACATAGTATTTATGCCTTGTGTCTTTTTCGCACCTTAATTCACTGGCAAGCATCCCTCGTACCAAGTTGAGGAAAAGTAATCCAATAAATATATTTTAAGAATTTAAGACCTGCATCATAGAAGGCATCAAGCATGGCCATTTCCCAAAGTCAAGCTCCCCAAAGGGCACAGAGGTGCTTGCCCTTTCTGCATTTATGCCTCTCCAAACCAGACTCCCTAGAGCCCTCAATCACTCTCTATATGACTTGGCTTCAAATTACTTATGCACAATATCCAACATGGCATGTATCAAGAATGATTCATCATAGCCTTGTTAAGTAGCTTGCCCCAAATTTGATCCATATCAAACTAGAATCAAACTAGAAGCAAGAATACCTTGGCATTCCCACTTCAATCAGTAGAAAACATTAGAGACTTGTACTTATACGATTGGCACTCCTGAGGTCTTTGGACTCACACTGGAACTACACCGCTGGCTTTCTGAATCTCCAGCTCCCAGACCACAGATTGTTGGACTTCTCAGTCTCCATAATCAGCCATGTGGCTGACAGGGTATTGGTGCTCCAGCCTGCTGTCAGACCTGAGCCTCTGAGGTGGGAGAGCCGAGTTCAGGACATTGGACCACCAGAGATCTCCCGGCCCCCCATAATATCAGTCAGCAAAAGCTCTCCCAGAGACCTCTATCTCAACGCTAAGACCCAGCACCACCCAACGGCCAGCAAAATCCAGTGCTGGATGCCCCACACCAAACAACTAGCAAGACAGGAACACAACCCCAACCATTACCAGAGAGGCTGCCTAAAATCATACTAAGTTTACAGACACCCCAAAACACACCACCAGATACAGCCCTGCCCACCAGAAAGACAAGATCCAGCCCCACCCATCAAATACAGGCACCAGTCCCCTCCACCAGGAAACCTACACAAGCACTGAACCAAACTCACCCACTGAGGGCAGACACCAAAAACAACAGGAACTATGATCCTGGAGCCTGCGAAAAGGAGACCCCAAACACAGTAAGTTAAACAAAATGAGAAGACAGAGAAATATGCAGCTGATGAAGGAGCAAGGTAAAAACTCAACAGACCAAACAACTGAAGAGGAAATAGGCAGTCTACCTGAAAAAGAATTCAGAGTAATGATAGTAAAGATGATCCAAAATCTCGGAAACAGAACGGAGAAAATACAAGAAACGTTTCACAAGGAAGGACCTGGAAGAACTAAAGAGTAAGCAAACAATGATGAACAACATAATAAATGAAATTAAAAATTCTCTAGAAGGAATCAATAGCAGAATAACTGAGGCAGAAGAACAGATAAGTGACCTGGAAGATAAAATAGTGGAAATAATTACCACAGAACAGAATAAAGAAAAAAGAATGGAGGACAGTCTCAGAGACCTCTGAGACAGCATGAGATGCACCAGCATTCGAATTGTAGAGGTCCCAGAAGAAGAAGAGAAAAACAAAGGGACTGAGAAAACATTTGAAGAGATTATAGTTGGAAACTTCCCTAACATGGGAAAGGAAATAGTCAATCAAGTCTAGGAAGCGCAGAGAGTCCCATACAGGATAAATCCAAGGAGAAACATGCCAAGACACATATTAATCAAACTATCAAAAAGTAAATACAAAGAAAAAATATTAAAAGCAGCAAGGGAAAAGCAACAAATGACATACAAGGGAATCCCCATAAGGTTAACAGCTGAACTTTCAGCAGAAATTCTGCAAGCCAGTAGGGAGTGGCAGAACATATTTAAAGTGATGAAAGGGAAGAACCTACAACCAAGATTACTCTACCCAGCAAGGATCTCATTCAGTTTCGACGGAGAAATTAAAACCTTTACAGACAAGCAAAAGCTAAGAGAATTCAGCACCACCAAACCAGCCTTACAACAAAATGCTAAAGTAATGTCTCTAGGCAGGAAACACAAGAGAAGGAAAAGACCTACAATAACAAACCCAAAACAACTAAGAAAATGATAATAGGAACATGTATATCTATAATTACCTTAAATGTAAATGGATTAAATGCTTCAACCAAAAGACATAGACTGGCTGAATGGATCCGAAAACAAGGCCTGTATATATGCTATCTACAAGAGACCCACTTCAGACCTAGCAACACATACACACTGAAAGTGAGGGGATGGAAAAAGATATTCCATGAAAATGGAAATCAGAAGAAAGCTGGAGTAGCAATTCTCATATCAGACAAAATAGACTTTAAGATAGAGACTATTACAGGAGACAAAGAAGAACACTACATAATGATCAAGGGATCAATCCAAGAAGAAGATATAACAATTGTAAATATTTATGCACCCAACATAGGAGCACCTCAGTACATAAGGCAAATGCTAACAGCCATAAAAGGGGAAATCAACAGTAACACAATCATAGTAGGGGATATTAACACCCCCCTGTCACCAATGGACAGATCATCCAAAATGAAAATAAATAAGGAAACACAAGCTTTAAATGACACATTAAACAAGATGGACTTAATAGATATTTATAGGACATTCCATCCAAAAACAACAGAATACACTTTCTGCTCAAGTGCTTATGGAACATTCTCCGGGAGAGATCATATTTTGGGTCACAAATCAAGCCTTGGTAAATTTAAAATATTTGAAATCACATGAAGTATCTTTTCCAACCACAACGCTATGACAGTAGATATCAATTATAGGAAAAAAAACTGTAAAAAATACAAGACATGGAGGCTAACAATACGCTACTAAATAACCAAGAGATCACTGAGGAAATCAAAGAGGAAATTAAAAAATACCTAGAAATAAATGACAATGAAAACACAACGACCCAAAACCTATGGGAGGCAGCAAAAGCAGTTCTAAGAACGAAGTTTACAGCAATACAATCCTACCCCAAGAAACAAGAAAAACCTCATATAGACAACCTAACCTTACACCTAATTCAATTGGAGAAAGAATGACAAAAAAAAACGCAAAGGTAGCAGAAGGAAAGAAATCATAAAGATCAGATCAGAAATAAATGAAAAAGAAATGAAGGAAACAATAGCAAAGATGAGTAAAACTAAAATCTGGTTCTTTGAGAAGATAAATAAAATTCATAAACCATTAGCCAGACTCCTCAAGGAAAAAAGGGAGAAGACTCAAGTCAACAGAATTAGAAATCAAAAAGGAGAAATAACAACTGACACTGCAGAAATACAAAGCATCATCAGAGACTACTACAAGCAACTCTATGCCAATAAAATGACAACCTGGAAGAAAAGGACAAATTCTTAGAAAAGCACAACCTTCCAAGACTGAACCAGGAAGAAATAGAAAATATAAACAGACCAATCACAATCACTGAAATTGAAACTGTGCCTAAAAATCTTCCAACAAGCAAAAGCCCTGAACCAGATGGCTTCACAGGCAAATTCTATCAAACATTTAGACAAGAGCTAACACCTATCCTTGTCAGACTCCTCCAAAATATAGCAGAGGGAAGAACACTCCCCAACTCATTCTACAAGGCCACCATCACCCTGATACCAAAACCAGACAAAGATGTCACAAAGAAAGAAAACAACAGGCCATATCACTGATGAACATAGATGCAAAAATCCTGAACAAAATACTAGCAAACAGAATCCAACAGCACATCAAAAGGATCATACACCATGATCAAGTGGGGTTTATCCCAGG
This sequence comes from Mesoplodon bidens, assembly GCF_964165515.1. NCBI lineage: Eukaryota > Metazoa > Chordata > Mammalia > Artiodactyla > Ziphiidae > Mesoplodon > Mesoplodon bidens. The sequence goes on along the minus strand of NC_138166.1, from coordinate 65,886,960 downwards.
AATTCAAGGATTCTTCAATATACGCAAATCAATCAATGTGATACACCATATTAACAAATTGAAGGATAAAAACCTTATGGTCATTTCAATAGATGCAGAAAAAGCTGTCAACAAAATTCAACACCCATTTATGATAAAAACCCTGCAGAAAGTAGGCATAGAGGGAACTTTCCTCAACATAATAAAGGCCATATATGACAAACCCACAGCCAACATTGTTCTCAATGGTGAAAAACTTAAACCATTTCCTCTAAGATCAGGAACAAGACCAGGCTGACCACTCTCACCAGTATTATTCAACATAGTTTTGGAAGTTCTAGCCACAGCAATCAGAGAAGAAAAGGAAATAAAAGGAATCCAAATCAGAAAAGAAGTAAAGCTGTCACTGTTTGCAGATGACATGATACTATACATAGAGAATCCTAAAGATGCCACCAGAAAACTACTAGAGCTAATCAAGGAATTTGGTAGAGTAGCAGGATATAAAATTAATGCACAGAAATCTCTTGCATTCCTATACACTAATGATGAAAAATCTGAAAGAGAAATTAAGGAAACACTCCCATTTGCCATTGCAACAAAAAGAATAAAATACCTAGGAATAAACCTATGTTTACAAAAGACCTGTATACATAAAACTATAAGACACTGATGAAAGAAGTTAAAGATGATACAAACAGATGGAGAGATATACCATGTACTTAGATTGAAAGAATCAACATTGTGAAAATGACTCTACTGCCCAAAGCAATCTACAGATTCAATGCAATCCCTATCAAACTACCAATGGCATTTTTCACAGAACTAGAACAAAAAAATTTCACAATTTGTATGGAAACACAAGAGACCCCGAATAGCCAAAGCAATCTTGAGAAAGAAAAATGGAGCTGGAGGAATCAGGCTCCCTGACTTCAGACTATACTGTGAAGCTACAGTAATCAAGACAGGATGGTACTGGCACAAAAACAGAAATATGGATCAATGGAACAGGATAGAAAGCTCAGAGGTAAACCCATGCACGTATGGTCACCTTATCTTTGATAAAGGAGGCAAGCATATACAATGGAGAAAAGACAGCCTCTTCAATAAGTGGTGCTGGGAAAACTGGGCAGCTACATGTGAAAAAATGAAATTAGAACACTCCCTAACACCATACACAAAAATAAACTCAAAATGGATTAAAGACCTAAATGTAAGGCCAGACACCATAAAACTCTTAGAGGAAAACATAGGCAGGAAACTCTATGACATAAATCATAGCAAGATCCTTTTTGACCCACCTCCTAGAGGAATGGAAATAAAAACAAAAATAAACAAGTGGTACCTAATGAAACTTAAAAGCTTTTGCACAGCAATGGAAACCATAAACAAGATGAAAAGACAACCCTCAGAATGGGAGAAAATATTTTCAAATGAAGCAACTGACAAAGGATTAATCTCCAAAATTTACAAGCAGCTCATGCAGCTCAATATCAAATAAACAAACAATCCAATCCAAAAATGGGCAGAAGACCTAAATAGACATTTCTCCAAAGAAGATATACAGATTGCCAACAAACACATGAAAGGGTGCTCAACATCACTAATCATTAGAGAAATGCAAATCAAAACTACAATGAGGTGTCACCTCACACCGGTCAGAATGGCCATTATCAAAAAATCTACAAACAATAAATTCTGGAGAGGGTGTGGAGAAAAGGGAACCCTCTTGCACTGTAGGTGGGAATGTAAATTGATACAGCCGCTATGAACAACAGTATGGAGGTTCCTTAAAAAACTAAAAGTAGAACTACCATGTGACCCAGCAATCCCACTACTGGTCATATACCCTGAGAAAACCATAATTCAAAAAGAGTCATGTACCACAATGTTCATTGCAGCTCTATTTACAATAGCCAGACATAGAAGCAACCTAAGTGTCCATCAACAGATGAACGGATAAAGAAAATGTGGCACATGTATACAATGGAATATTACTCAGCCATAGAAAGAAACAAAATTGAGTTATTTGTAGTGAGGTGGATGGACCTAGAGTCTGTCATACAGAGTGAAGTAAGTCAGAAAGAGAAAAACAAATGCCATATGTGAACACATGTACATGGAATCTAAAACAAATAAATGGTTCTGATGAACCTAGGAGCTGGACAGGAATAAAGACGCAGACATAGAGAATGGACTTGAGAACACAGAGAGAGGAAGGGTAAGCTGGGATGAAGTGAGAGAGCAGCATGGACATATATACACTACCAAATGTAAAATAGATAGCTAGTGGGAAGCAGCCGCATAGCCCAGGGAGATCAGCTCCGTGCTTTGTGACCACCTAGAGGGGTGGGATGGGGAGGGTGGGAGGGAGACATAAGAGGGAGGGAATATGGGGATGTATGTATACGTATAGCTGATTCACTTTGTTATACAGCAGAAATTAACTCAACATCGTAAAGCAATTATACTCCAACAAAGATGTTAAAAAAAAAAAAAGAAAAGGCAGAACTCATTGTTCTTGCCTTTTGGGGGCAAATCCAAGCAAACTCCTTGAGCCTTGTCTGGAGCACCAGCCTTGAGAAAGCTTTTCTCCATCCACTGTCTCTGCAGCCCCAGGAGGAACCCTGAGGTGGGAAGCAAGCATTTCCCATTCCTCTGTCCCGTCAACATACATTTACAGTCTTTTTTGTGGCAGCCACTGAGCTTGGGGCTGGGTACTGAAGGATGAATGGACTTCACGGGACAGTGTTGTCAAGTTGACTCAGCAGACTGAAGAATTATGGGGACATTTCATCTTCGGAACATCCAAGAGACTATTGGATGTTAAGACATAGCGAGCACAAGACCTAAAGGAAAGCATGAAATCAGCTCTTGCCTTTGCTCCCTGCCTCTGCTCTCTGCATCCTCTCAGCACGCTTTCTTCAATCAACAGAAACATATACCCTGCAAAACCTTCCAATTTTGTTTCACTTAGTATTTCCTTAGCACTCTCTTTCTCCCCCCGTCCTTACCTCTACAAGAGTAAGCACAGTTGGGCTTCCCTGGTGGCGCAGTGGTTGAGAGTCCACCTGCCGATGCAGGGGACACGGGTTCGTGCCCCGGTCCGGGAAGATCCCACATGCCGTGGAGCGGCTGGGCCCATGAGCCATGGCCGCTGAGCCTGCGCGTCCGGAGCCTGTGCTCCGCAACAGGACAGGCCACAACAGTGAGAGGCCCACGTACCGCAAAAAAAAAAAAAAAAAAAAAAAAAGAAAGAGTAAGCACAGTTAATCTTTTTCTAAATTACAAAGACTTTTCAATTAGCAGGTTCTGAACGAATGACATTTTTTATCCATGCATCTCAAGATAGCCAGTTAGAAGTAGATGGACTCCTCAATCTTAATATATTTTTCCCCTCCATCCATGAATCTGAAAGTGACAGAAGGGTATTAGGCACATTCCTTTCTTTTAGCACTTATCACCCAATCCTTGAACTGATTTTCATTTGTCTCCCAGTTAATCAGAGATCTCCTTGAGGAAGGAAGAGAAGGAAACTAACACTGATTATGAAGGATACTGAGCCATGAACTGTGTGGGAACCCTGTGTGGACAGGGGCTGTGTTTTATTAAACTGGGTCTACTAGTGCCTTGCCTACCTCTTAATACCCACAATAAATGTTTTATGAATGAATGAGGTTTGCCCTCTAAAGAGCAGGCCATTTTACATCTCAGCACATGTTCACCACCCGGGCCCATATAACTTCTTGTGTGTAGTATCTGGTTACCTGAAACAATACCTTATATCATACAGGACTTTGCTGATTTTTATTCACATCCTTAAAGAGAGACACATATACACAAAAGTTCCTGGCACATAAAATTTGTTCAGCTACTAATTGATACATACAGATGGTCATTAAATGAATTCTGTAAAATAGGTAATAGCATTCTCCTTTTCACGGAGGTTATTGTATGTGTGCCCAAGGTCACAGCTCACATTTTGGATTTGTGTTCAGGTTACATGTGTTGAGGACCTGCTATGTGTTGGATGTGCCATTAGGTGTTGTCTGTGTGTTTGTAATTTAATCCTACCACAACTCTTCAGCGTCTATATTAACGGTGTGTTTAACTGAGGCCTTAAGAAGATAAATGGGTTTTATTTAAGGCCACGAGTTCATACTGACAGGCCCCCTTTCCAGTAGTGCTTCTTACAGCTCAAGCAACTAGTACTAGTCCTAGGAGATGGACCCTTTGGGATGAATCCCCAAAAGCTGCCTTACATGTTCTAAAGGAAGCATTTTTCTTTCCAAGTTTGCGTCTATCTTTCTCACTGTAAGATGGTGCACGATAGTGTGATAGTGGCCAAGGTTTCCACGTTATTCAAATTCTGCATTAAGAATAAATGCATCAACTGTTAAACTGACATTAATGGATCAAGTGCAGTAGGAAAGCCAGAAACTCATTTTCATTCTGACCCCTTCCAATGACTAATAATATGATGGAGATGCAGGGAGAGAGAAAGAAACTAAAAGTGCCCACATTCTCATCTCACACGTGAGCCTGTCTGAAAATGCCCACTGAATTTGTCTGCATGCCCTCCTTGTGCAGAAGGGGAGGGAGCATGTCCTTCCCACCCTGGAGAACATGCTCTGACCGTTTTTTCTCCCACTTGCCTGGTTGGAAAACAGCTGAAATTCTAAATATGACATGATTGGAATGTTGGACTTTCTCAGTGAGAGGGGGAAACACAGTTAAATTTATTTTTAAAAATCAGTGAGATGTTTCTAAAAGCAGAACATTAAAAAGTGATGTACCTGGGCAAGCTCTGTAGAAGATGATTTTATCCTGTTTTAGTGGGTATTTCAATTATGGCTTACTCTTACGGGGAACGGTGCCCTGGAATACGAAGTGAGTAACGAAGCACAGCATGTGGCTTGGGAGGCTTCCCACTAAATGCAACTCATCAAATTAAAAGCATAAGTAATTTTAATGACAGCACAGAGGAACGAACCTTCAAAGGTTAGGAAATTTAAAATAGCTTTAACTTGAGGGAATCGCAGGGAGGTAGGCTTTCAACTCTTTTCATCTTAAAAAGGCACATCCTAAAATATTACAACATATGCATGTGGAATAAAATTCACTGAATCTGTAATTCGGAAGCAAAATATAGCTTTTGAATTTCCTAACATTGACCTGCTATTGATATTATTAACAAAACTGCCTTGGGCCGCAAATAGCCCACTTATAATTTCTAGACACATCCAGGGCTATGGATACTCCCTGGTCAATGGCAGCTGGCCTGTAGGTGGGGGAATCCAGCACACCACGGTATTCAGTTCAGTTGCAAGAGAAACAGAGAGAGAGGGAGCGAGCTCATGGCTGCTCAGTGACTAAATGTGTTTCCCACCTCTTTTTCCTTTGGGTTGACCAGTTCTCCTCACAGCAGGGATGCTACCTAATGAGCAACGTAATCCCCAAACATAATTTAAGCCCTTGTGGAAATGCATTATTTCATTAGGCCACTCGGATCTCATGGAGCAGAAGACTATTCATTTTCTCAGTTGTTCCCAAAGGGGTGTGCAAAGCTGATGAACCTCCTTACTTACACTTTGGGAGTCAGTCATTGACCAGATAAGCATTGGCCCATATTTAGAGGCCTATTGGGCAGTGGTGTATTTCAAGTGCATTTGGAAACCAATATGATGGATTTGGCTACCATAACTTTAATACTTAATATGACAGTATGCCTTTGCCAGCTACTTTTATATTGTTCTGCTACAGTGACTTTAAGACATACCCTCTTTTAAATTCATCAGCTGATTGAACGATTCATTGTTCATTCATTCAGCAAGTATTGACGGGGTCCCCACCATTCAGAGCTGGACCACACTGAACCTGGAACTTGAGGACTTTAAGGTGCTTAATAAAGGTTTAGAAGGTGCTACTGAGGTTGTGGTATATTTGCCCATTAAGAAATAGTTATACAACAATTTTATTTATTATTTATTTATTTATTTATTTAATTTTTTTTGATTGTGTTGGGTCTTCACTGCTACATGCAGGCTCTCTCTAGTTGCGGCGAGAAGGGCCCACTCTTTGTTCGTGTAGGCTTCTCATTGTGGTGGCTTCTCTTGTTGCGGAGCACGGGCTCTAGGCACAAGGGCTTTGGTAGTTGAGGCACACAGGATCAATAGTTGTGGCTCACGGGCTCAGTAGTTGTGGCGCACAGGCTTAGTTGCTCTACAGCATGTGGGATCTTCCTGGACCAGGGCTCAAACCCGTGTCCCCTGCATTGGCAGGCGGATTCTTAACCGCTGTGCCACCAGGGAAGTCCTGACAATTTTAATTACAACCTGGAGTGAGAAATTTTCACTAGTGTCTTAAAATGTATTCACCTTCTTTCAGAAAACTCAGATATGGGAGGCAGGAGGCTGCACAGGAGAAGTGATCCTAGCAAATTAAAAGGAGATGGCAGTTTTCTGCATTTATCAACTAATCTTATGATCTTCTCCTTTATTATGTTTATCTGGTTAATTATATTGAGTGTTGTACATATCTCTTATAAACAGCATATACTTAAAAAAAACTTAACCTGACCACCTTTGTGCTGTAGTTGGAACATTTAGTTCCTCAACATATGATGTAATGTCTAATATACTGAATTTAAATCAATTAAAAATTCTTTGTCTTCCTGTTCTATAAAAAAAAAAAAAGGAGATGGCAGCATCTACTCTTCCATCCACGCAGAAGGGGAGGGCAAAGCTCAGCAATATGGCTGGCCTTGGACACAGGGAAGTGAATCCACACCCCAGTGTGCAGCTACCCACACTGAGGTCAGTCCTCCAAGACAGCTGTAAAGAGTATGGGCTTTAGCGTCTTGTGCATCTTCTGTTTGGTTCCCAGCCTGCTACTTACTAGCCTTGAGTAAAGCAACCTTGAGTAAAGCTCTTAACTCTCTCAATTGCCCTTTCTTGGTAATGTGAGGATGATAACATCTCCACCACTAGAGCAGGTACAGCACTTAGCTCAATGGCTGACCAAAAAAAAACATCCCATGAGTGCTGGTCGCCAGTGACTGGAGTGGCTATGCTGCCACTGTTGTCTGTCACTCCTGTTCTCCTAGTGCATGGTCTATACTTGTGCACGTGCACAAGTGCACACACACACCGGGCAGCTCTGTATGTGTCAGATGTATAGAATGTACATTCTTGCCATTCAGAAAAGCTCTCTTTCACATTTACTCTAGTAGGAAGAGGCTCCTCAGCAGGGGTTGTCTGATTCCCTGGGGCCTCTCCAAGCAGCCTGATGGGTGGGATGATTGGCTGTAGCATTTTTAGACCACAGTTAGTATTTACGGCCAGGACTGGGAATAGGGATGGGGGATGCTTGGCCGACTCTAGAGGCAAGTGTTATTAACCAGGCAGTGGGAACCAAGCAGGGCCTGAAATAGATGTCGACATTATCTTTTGGTTGCAGGGTGTCACTGCCCTGCTGCTTTTGTTGTCAGTGCTTCCTGGATCAGGGTTAAAAAAAAAGGCAAAATTCACCGTTCTTATCAGAAACTCAACTTTTCAAATATAGAATGCTGTTTATGTGTCACTGATGCTGTTGGAATTGCCTTCTGCACCTGATTTATACAGATGGCTCTTTTTGACTGGCTACACTGAATGATTTGCTTAAAGTCCTATTGATTGGATGGAGAAGGGTAAGCATTACTGTCAAAGCCCTGGAGTCTGCAGGATAGAAGGTAGGGGGAGAGTCAGAATGTCTTAAAATAACCCTATTCTTGGAAAGAAGTGCAGGTAGCAAGAGATAGCCAGCTTTTTGTTTTCTGGGACAGAGGAAAGACACATTTATGAATCCTGGAGTTAATCTTGAAGCCTCAGTTGAACCAAAGGAGCTTAACAAGTGGCAAAAAATAAAACTTCTGAACCTTCTTTTCCCTCATTTGCCTTTTGAGATCTCAGAGATTTACCAACACCCAAGGAAAATGATAAATCACTAAGAGATTAAGTTTGGATTTCTGAATAATCAGAAGTTGATTGTTATGATTTATTCATATTGAATTTAAGTCTGGCCTCCCAGAAGAGTTGAGAGCCAGTCACCTATTTTCTGCATTTGAACCCCAAAATCTCTCCCCCTTGAACCTATTACAGTAATTGAAATGACAGTCCTAAGAAATAAACAATTCCTTTAAATATGTACATAGCCTGTGGGCCTCTATCAATCATTCATACTCTGGTATGAACTAGTTCCTTCAAGTTTGATTTCTAGAGTTATACTCATTGGATGGGAGGAAGGGGCACGTGTTTTGCAAAAAAATAAAGCAGTTTGGTACTGTCTCCCAAAAGTAGGACTGAATGTGATACCACAGTGGGTAGTTCTAGGCTACCTGTGTACTGTAAGCTTCCAAATCTGCTACTCCAGCTTCGAGCTTTATGTAATCCCGGTCAACAATGAGATGTAGTAGACTGCAGATGAGAGAGAGACGCAGAACACCCAGCTACACTGAGGGGATGACTGGGTGCTCATAAACGTAGACTTCATTCATTCACTGAATATTTACTGCTCTGTGTCTGGTACTGTGCTAGGGAGTTTTGGTCCTGGGAGCAAGAAAAGGCAGCTCTAGCCTTTACTCAAACCATACCAAAAAGGAATTTGCAAAATTACATTTCGAAGATATACATGAGAAAGTTTGTGCTCAGCTTACACAAAGTTGCACAACTAAAGAGTGGTGGATTTAGAATTTGCCTCGAGCTCTGCCTGACATGTGTCCATGCACATGCCCATACATCCCGCTGCATCCCTCTTAGAGCTCGGAAAACACCTGGAAACTCCCAAATTACAGCTGTCTGCTGAGGTTTACAACTGGTGATTTGAACTGTTTGAGTGAATCTTATTAGCTGTGGGTCCCTCTCACAGGTGAAAACTGGAAATTGATTTTTCAAAAAAGCAACAGCAGCAGCTGCCCCAGACGTGAGCTTGGAGCCATATTCCAAGGATGCCATGTCCATCAGCATGGCCCATAGTTCTCTTCTCTCCCATTGGCTGGGATGTGGGTTTTGGTTGCCAAAGGTGGTGAGGGCCTGAACGTGCTATTCACCAGCCTCCTCTGGCAGGAATCACTCAGCTTCTTTAAACTGGAAGCGAAAATCCACTCAAAGGGAAAATGAGAGCAGCACTTTCCATTGTGTCAAGGGGAGTTGAGGAACAAATGGGGAACATAGACACATGAAGTGTCTCAATCACTCCTTGGTCTTTCCCAAGTCCTGGTCCCCCCATTTTTTGGTTTGATAGAAAACAGAGTGTACCTTTTACACTTTTCTAGATATTCTGCCAAAAATGGTGGAGTGAATCCAGGGAAATCAGTAGGTTAATTAGGATATCTACATGGCTCTTCAACAGCAAGAAGCATAATGAAACCATACTGTGGATAGTTAATAATGACTTCTCTCAAGGGAAAGTTATTATAGCTCACCCCTTGATGTTAGTGTGAGAATCAGCCTAGGAAGACTCTGGAACTTTACTAGCACTAATTTAAACAAGGTTTCCTGTATGTGGGATTGTTGCTGAGCAGCAGATTCTAAATTACATCCCACGGAATACATGTTCGAGATTTTGTAAGCAGGTATAATAAGTAGCAGTGTTCTGCAATCCAACAAGTTTGAGGAAACACTAAGGTAAGCAAAGAATCTTGAATTTGCTAGTTGTTTATAGATTTCCAATATATCCTTTGTATTTTTCCTTGGCCATTAAACTTGTTGCCAAGGAGCATCTCTTGAGGCAGGATAGCCTTGTGATTAAGGAGTCTGGAGCCAGATATCCCTACTCTGCCACTTATTATCTGTGTGGCCCTCAGCAAGTTGCCTCAGTTTCCTCATCTGTAAAATGGGGATCATAATAGTATCTACCTCCTAGGGTTGTTGACACCATTAAATGAATTAAACCATATAAGACATTTAGAACTATGCCTAGTACGTGGTAAGTGCTCTCTAAGTGGCAGTATTATTGTTATTATAATTTTTGAAACTAAAAGACTGGGCATCTAAGCACCTACAGACAACTTTATAGGGACCAATCTCTTCAGGGCTAATTGTTTGTTGTTTGCTTCAAAATAAGTTACAGGGATTTCTTCTTCTCCAGCATGTGTGGAATTAGGACACAATTAATTTAAAAAGCAGGAAACACAATGAATTGTGGGATTCCATTGCATTAGATATATAGAAAATGACAAATCATGAGAGTCAAATAGGAACTTGAACATAATAGTTTAGAAACATTGAAGGACAGCCTCTGGCTTCAGAACTTAATGTGTGAAATAAAAGTACCAATTACCAATGGCAGATCATATGGTTCCCACTTTCCCCTCCATATTGAAAGCACACATGAATGCAGCCTTCGGTAGAGTAAGAACAAGGCACTGACTACTGGGTTTCTCTCCATCCTCTCCTTCTTCACAGTAAGGTGAGAAGGAGGAGAGGGGAAGGTTTAATCATGTGAGAGTTAAGTACAATTCTGAGTGAAGCCCAAAGCTAAAAAGGCAAAGACCTGAAGTTAACAATGCTGGTTTGAGTGGGTTGTTTCCCCCATGGGACTCTGGGGACCCATGAGAAAACTTACCCTAACCCTGCCACATGTGAGATAAAAGGAAAACTTGCCCACCATACTCTTCAGAGGCAGGGGTCCAGTGGGACTTGGGCCCTAATCTCGCCACTAACAGAACGCGTGACCCTGAGCCAGTCATTCCAGGCCCAAGCCTAGTTCTTTTGTCAAACAAGGGGACCCGCATGAGTCTTAGCCCTGCCCTCCCATGGGACAGTCTTCCATTGTCCTGACAGCAGTGAATTGTGCTGAGGCGTACACAGCAAGGTAGAAATGAGGACAGTCTCTGTCGGTCACGAATTCAGAGTTTTTCCCTCCCTCCGTCTCCTTGCCTTGGGCAGCCGGGATCTTCCTTATGTAACTTGGTCAGGAAAAAGAGGGCAGGAAGGTAAAAATATTACCCCACAGTTGTAGCCAACCCAGTACTGAGCTGGGTTCTGGCGATGGAGGAACGAAGATGAAGGGGACTCAGAGGGAAATGGGAAGGAACGGAACGCACGTAAAATCGAGATTGAGTCCTCTGGCCCGGGGCGTTCATCCGTATTTGGTCCTCCATGTGGCTGCTGGGTCTGGGTTGGAGAAGATGCCGCGGGGGAAGTGGCGGGGGGGGGGGCGCTGGGAGGGAGATGCATCCATCACCGTGACTCAGAGTGTTTAATTTTCCAGAGACTGTCATTAAATCAATTTCTGCTGCAGCCTGGCAGCCCTCGCAGACATTTGTTGGAAGAAAATTACAAGGAGGTGATTTGTCGGAGGTAATAGCCAGGCGGGGCTCCAAATTCTTAATGGCACGTGGACCTTTTGCCTTTTAAAATATTGCTTGTTAGAAAATTCATTTTCTGGCCTGTCTGTGCAATCAGAGTTGGAGGGGTTGGGGCAATGTGAAAAGAAAAGGCAAAAAAGCTTGCTGGGCTTTCAGGCCTGGAATTGGGGCCAAGAAAATTGAAATGAGTAGGGGGCAATACAGGGACCAAATGCTAGGGATTGAATGATGGGGTGGGAGGGATGCTGGGCATAAGGGAGGATGCTTTTACTGGAAATTTCTAGCCATTACCTGCCAGGAATAGCATCCTTTTATAATTTAAGGTCTTATCTTTTGCTGCAGCAGCAGCTAGCCCCGAGAGGCCTGGCAACGCCCTGCGCAGGGAGGATCCGAGAGGCTGGGAGCTATGTATAGAAGGCAGGGTTGCTCTTACTGAGAGAGTCGTCATGACAAAAATGCTCGCTCTGTTTGTTCCTTGAAGTATAAAAATGATTTTATTTTTAGACATTACAGTGTTTTTTAAAAATATCTACTGGCAGTTGTCTTCAAATGAAGCCATGGAAAGTGCAGCCAAGGATGGGTGCAGGCAGGAAACTTTGTAGGGTGTCAAGGGTTCCTCAGCATCAGTGCTATTGACATTTGGGGCTGGATAATTCTTTGTTGGGAGGCTGTCCTGGGTATTGTAAGATGTGTAGCAGCATCCCTGGGCTCGACACCATAGATGCCAGTAGCACCTCCCCACCTCCAGCTGGGGTGGCCAAACGTTACCAAATGTTCCGTGGGGGGTGAAATTATCCCAAGTTGAGACCACTGCCCAGAAAACACAACCTTTCCCATGGCCCCTGCATTCATTTTTTCTTCACTGACCAGCTATCCCCCAGACCACTGGTCTCCCCTGTGCCCACTTTGTATCCACTTCTCCACCCTGCGGGGGCACCATTCCCCCTCCATTGTCTGATCGCCTCCAAGACGAAATGCTTTCCACCCTCCTCTTATCCCCCATAATATGCAGTAAGTTTAATGCACACTGTTCTTGTCATGAAATATTTGCATTGTATTTACCAAATATATGTTCTTTAAGGAAAAGTTTGCCAAATGTGCTGCTTCAGCAGGAGGAAACACATTTCCACTCAGTGTTTCCATTTGGTTTTGTTTACGTGTGTTTTTTTTAAGGCAGCGCCAAGAGGACATATTTGTCCTGAGATCTCTGTGGTTCTGGGTTTTGGTTTGGGGGAGTTTTTTTGTTTGTTTTTTTGTTTTTGTTTGTTTGTTTGTTTGGTACAGCTTAGATTTCTTTTACTCTCACCCCAAAGCACCTACATATAAGGTGGTGGTGATTCGTCCTGAGTGGCCACAGGTTCTAGCCCATGGGCTTGCAAGCTTCTCGTTCCCAGATACAACATACCTCCAAAGCAGAAAGAAGAACATTTCTCCTAGGAAAAATGAGCTAAACCATGAAGTCAAGACCAGGGCTGTTGGACAGCTGTCTGAGATCTACATGTTTAGTAAGATCTAAATTTAGTATTGGAAGTGAAACCTAACTGGAACAGGTAGAATTTAGATTAACAATTGTTCTCATACACAGCTCAGAAGGCCATCTCACTCTTTGTTTAGAGGCTTTGGTTCCTGCAGGAGGAATCCATCCTCCTTGGCCTGGAACAGAAGGCTTCTGTGATTTGCCTACAGAAACTTCATTGCCAGTCTTTCCTCTGGCCAGTTCCCTCATTGTCTGTGTTCCAGCTATACAGAACTATTTTCAGTTTTCCAAACATGCCAGGCTTTTTCATACCTTTTCCAGGACTGTCCCTCCTCTTTTCGCTTCTACCTGGGATACTCCTGTGCATCATTCTTGACGTAACTCAAAAGACCTTATCTTTGGTGCAGCCTCTCTGCCTAATAACCTGTGGTACATTATGGTTCTTCTCATGATATTTTACAATTATTTATGTTCCTTTCTCAGTTTCCAATACTGACAACAAAGTAGACACCCCCTGAACGTAATCGAATGAACTAATGCATGATCCCAGTCCCCCAAAAAGTTATTAAGAATTTGCTGTTCTTGAGAAGAGTTTAAAAAAAAAAATGCATTCACTAAAGTTCTAAATTCCAGAAGGTGCCTTGAAAATTCCAAGGTCCCCACCCAACCTCTTCCTCTTTGGAAAGCCTAGCCAAATCTAAGCCTGTAGACCAGGCCCCCTGCTGCTGCAAATCCAACCATCACCGGGTTTTTGTCATGGTTTCCCTTCTTCTGTGATTTTCAGTTGCCGTGGCATCATTGGGATTGTTTTCTCTAAACTGAAACTGTTTCCTCTTTACCTTTGCTATTCTACCTGAGGATGTAATACTGACATAGAAGACTTTCCTGCAAGATATGAGTCCAAATTCAGAAGAAATTTCACCCATTGTTAGGTTAACGAACCCATTAGTTCTCGAAGTTGCGTTCTATTCTGGGAGTTTGAATAATTTCTATTTTCATTAATTAATTAATTGGCATCTAGGGGATGTAGAAAAGAAAAAGGTATAGTTCCACCACCAAGAGGTTCACAGTCTAGTGAGATCATTATCTAATGTTTCCACTGCCCGAAAAACATGCTCTCATAATCGTGTGCTGGGAATAGGGAAAGCCTGATGGAAGGAGGGAGAGCGTGTAGGGAAGCCCAGACAGACTGCACAGGGGGTTGTGAAAGTGCAACCCTTGGATGCCTGTGGGGTGCCCGTCTTGATTACATCCTCTTCTCATTCATCTTCCCTGACCGCTTTAATTGTTCTTCTTACTTATTATCACCCTTAAGAAAGATGGAAGGTACATTGAGAAGCTCCGTGAACACTTTCCATAGGAAACACGTCATTAAGATGAAGTTTTAAGCTAACCCTCAGCCATTTTTTAAAAAAGCTATCATGAAAGACAGATGTGCAGTGGAGGCTTTTAGACCTTGATTCCTGCTGAGAGCCAAGGGCAGCATCCACAACGGAAGCGTGTGCTGTCGCCCGGAACTCAGCCACATTGCCCCTTGATACCTTCCCAGCAGAAGCAAGTTAATCATTAAGCCAGAGTCATCTGTAAGATGGAGGTTTTCATATTTTTCTTTGTCTTCCTTGTTTTCCTTTTCTTTTCCTTCTCTGTCATGTTTGGGAAGGTTTCTTAATTTTGAGAAGGAAAAGATCCCAGAGTCCAAGAATAAAACTAATTATAATGACAAAATGACCAAAATGAGAAAAATGACAAATAATCTGTAGGCTGAAGTTTTCCCAAAAGCCAGGAATAAATGAAATGTCTCTTAAAGTGCCTGGTGGAGGAGGCTGATAAAAGAAACTCAATTATCTGTTGTTTCTTCTTCAGTCTGTGATATCTGACTTTAAAAGGGAAATATGGTAAAAAAAAAAAAAAAAATTTTTTTTAAGGATATGAAGTAAAATAATAAATAGAAGTTCATGAGCGTCTGTGAATTTGGAGGTTGAGAGAAAATGTATTCATAGTAAAATAACTAATGAGTCAGTAGCTTTGCTTTCAAGAATAGATCATTCAACTTAGCCTCCTCTCTTACGTTAAACTGCTTCAGTTGGACAATTGGACACCTACCACCTACTTATTATTATTGGAACTTTTAAGCGCTTTACTCTAAATAGATACCCTACCTTGTTTCCCTGAAATTTGCCTCATTCTCATAAGAAAACAGGAAAAAAGCAATTAGCAAGGAGCAAATATAGAGAATTCCAAGTGTTTGATGGAGAGTGAGGAAAGTTCCATAAGAAAGGGAAGGAGATCTGGCCCATGCAGAGAAGTCCTACCAGTCTTTAAAGAGACCTTACCTGTGCACTTTCTCATAGCTAGAGCCCAGCAAGTGCCCTAGAGTCAATGTGACCCTTTTTCAGAGGACTTTTTCAAGAGACATACAACCTTGAAAGATAAATGACTACCGTAAATATGGGGATTTTTTACAGTGAATCCGTTATGGTCCAAATATTTGTATCTCCCCAAAATTAGTATGTTGAAACCCAAACCCCCATAGATGATAGTATTAGGAAAGGGGCCTTTGGAAGGTGGTGCTCAGGTCACGGGGGCAGAGCCCTCATGAATGGGATTAGCGTTCTTATAAAAGAGGCCCCACAGAGGTCTCTAGCCCCTTCTACCATATGAGGACACAATGAAAAGATGCCAGCTAGGGACCAGGAAAAGCGTCCCCACCCAGCATGCTGACACCCTGATCTTAAACTCTCAGCCTCCAGAACTGTGAGAAATAAATTTCTATTGTTGACTATATGCTACCCAGTTCATGGTATTTTGTTACAATAGCTCAAACAGACTAAAACAGAATCTTATCTGGACCCTTGCTCCATTGAAGAACATTTTGGGAACTTTTCTGTGTTAAAAATAAGGGATTTTAGAGAACTCGTTTGATAGTTATTGAATGCCTATGGTATACCAATTATTATACTTGACTTGAGCCAAGTGTGAGAAACAGACCCTCATCAGCTATCAGGGAGGTCACAGACTAGGTGGGAAGGGAGTAGTAGCAATGATAGTAATAGCAATAACAGCAACAACAACAACTATTATTATTATTTGAAGGTAGAGTACCGTTATTATCCCCACTTTACACTTGAAGTAACTGAGGCCAAGAGAGGTTAAGTAACTTGATAAAGCCACATAGTTACTAAGTGGCAGAGCCAAGTCCTAAAGGCAGGTGTGGTCCAGTAGTCCAGCCCCTAACCACAAGGCAGCACTGCTTCTCAAGGACATGGAAATTGATCACCTAAATGTGCTCATAGAGGCCTATGAGAATAGAGTGACTTGTAGTGGAGTCAGAAAGGACTTCTCAAAAGAGGTGACAGTTCAAGGGAGACAAGATAGTCAATGTAACAACAGAAAAGTTAAATGGCGGAGAACAACCTGAAATTCGGTTCATAAATCACCACTGTGGAGAGTGATTTAATATGCATATTTTTTAACTTTATTTAGTTAGTTAGTTTTTGGTTGAGTTGGGTCTTCGTTGCTGCGCACTGGCTTTCTCTAGTTGCAGCAAGAGGGGGCTACTCTTCATTGCGGTGCGTGGGCTTCTCATTGCGGTGGCTTCTCTTCTTGTGGAGCACAGGCTCTAGGCGCGTGGGCTTCAGTAGTTGCGGCATACGGGCTCAGTAGTTGTGGCTCATGGGCTGTAGAGCATGGGCTCAGTAGTTGTGGCACACGGGCTTAGTTGCTCCACAGCATGTGGGATCTTCCCAGACCAGCGACTGAACCCGTGTCCCCTGCATTGGCAGACGGATTCTTAACCACTGCGCCACCAGGGAAGCCCTAATATGCATATGTTTTACGCCAAATTTTAAAAAACCTTTTATGCATAAAATCATAATGATCTATTGATAATCATTAAAATATGTGCACGTATATATGCATAAATTTCATTATGTAGATATATAAATTAATATATTGGGTGAGAGATTATGTTTTAGGATTTAAAGTGAACACTATATTATGATTCAGTTTTAAGGAATATTGTTGTTAGTTTTGGACGTTGTGGCAGTTGTTTTAAATATCCACAAATCAGCAGAGTGGGAAAACATGAGCCCTTAGGAGCTCCATGAAGCTCCAGCGTCTCCAGAAGCAGTGCCACGTGACGATTGCCTGCACTGGGCAACAGACCAGCTACCCAGTCAATCCAAATCTCATCTGGAAATGAGGAATGATGCACTTCATTTGCTCCGTCATTCATTTTCATGAAATCACTGACTCTTATGTTCAACAGATATTTTTTTGAGTAGGTCTGGAGCCCTGGGTTGGCTCTTGAATGGCTCGGCCAATGGGCATATTACACAGAGTAGAAGGGGCGAGATCTGGGTCTTAGAGGCCAGGCAACAGGATGAAGTCTAAGGCTGGCCTGTGGAGGAGAAAGCTATTAGACATTTATTAGCCCAGGCTAGAATGCCCAGAGGGAAGAACCAAGCATCCTGATCAGATTACTGCTGGTGTCCAAAGAGGGTGGGGGGGCTTTTGGCACCCCATGGAGAGTTCCCAGTAGTGACACAGTATAGCTCTAAATGGTCCACAGAATCTAAGATCTCAGTTCCATTGGCTAGCGATTTGGGGATGACAAGGGCTAGGCCTCTAGGGAAAGCGGGCTGGAAATGGCCAGATGGGTTGTTCCAGTTGCAACTAAGATGGTATTGGGGTTCAGGAAGGGCTCCATTTCATGAGAGCTTTGGATTGAAGAAACTCCTCCACATGAGCCCAGCACGAATCACAGAGCATAGAGATGTGAACTAGAGCTCTGTGAGCACTGGGGGCCAGAGCTCACACAAGAGGACTAGATGCTGGGTTTGTAGCAATACACTTGCAGCAGCCTCACTTCCATATTTTTCAGGTCCACTCTGTTTCAGGCACTGTACATTCACTATGTGATGCTCACAGCAACCCAGCAAAGTTGATGTCATTATCCCATTTCACAGATGAAGAGAGTGAGACTCAGTAGATGACAGAGCCGAGTTTCAAACCCAGAGTTACCTGACTCCAAAGCCCATATTTTTCCTATTTTACTAAATGCTGCTTCTGTTGAGCCAGTCCAAGCCTGCCTCACTGGCAAGAGAGATTGGTTCAGGAATTTATCAGGTATAGTCTTAAGGTCTCCAGCCAGCATCTGAACAGCACTGGAAAAGGCAGAGACTGCATGGTACTAAATGCTGTGGGAAAGAAAAGAATCATACAAAAGAATGACTGTCCTAGTCAGTATTAACCAAATGCTGGAGTCCATGAACACACAGTGACACCCAACAGAGAGAGCTGCATTCTCTGCCTTCTAGGATCTTCCAGCCCAAGATGCACATTTACTTGCTTGAATATTGAGCTAAGAGAAGGAAAGTCGCTAAATTTGTGCAAGTTATTTTTATTACAGATGCCTAATTACTTTGAGTTAGTTGAACCATCCTCAGGTGTTGACTGAATGACTGAATGACTGAATGAAGGCATGTTTGCTTGCTCTTACAGATAAGGTTTTATCTATGGATAAACCAAAAGAAAAAATATTTTCCCATACCCCCTAAAGCGAGTCTACTTTGTTTTGTGGGAGGAAGCAATTTATAGACCTATCTACACATTATTTTCTAAAACTCAAGTATTTTGGAAGAGCAGATGGAGTACCATACTGTACACACTAGTCATATATTTTGAAATATATTACTTTTTGAGCAGTTCAGTGCTGCTTTATTTAGCAAAAGCTGTTGAAGGTTTTAAAAGCAATGATCCAAAGAACATGAGTGGCTGAGATCATAGTGGACAGACAGGCACGATGGCAATGCTTTTCAAATTCTACTCTTCAGACCCCAGCCGTGGTCCCCATTGCCTCCCCTGTGTAGAGATGATGACCCATTTTGTTCTGGGGGATGTGGCAGTGGAGCCTGGTTATCTGTATTTTTTGTAAATCCTCTGGGTGGTTCTGATGTGCACCCAGGTTTGAGAACCAATCTCCTATACCCATGTCTGAGTCCTACTCTTGGTACCTTGTTTTCTTGAGACTCATTTATTTTCATGGATTAAATTATTAGACCAACGAAGGAAAGAAAACTCCATTCCTTTTATATTTCCTAAGAGTCATGGGGGAAGCAAAGAGGTGTTGAGCACCTCCGATATTGCCAGGAAATTTGTTTTATAGATTTCACTTAATCTTCACAAGAACTCACCAACATTTTAAGAATCGGCCCTCAGATTTGAGTTATACCTACTCCTCAGTCCATACCTTATCACCATAAGTCCACGTAAGACTTTCCTTTTATTTTGTTATTGTTCCTCTTCACCCTTGCTCCCAAACCCATTCCCCTCCCCAACAGAGAACTACCTAAATATGATGGAACTCAAATATACGTGTGTGCTTATAAAATATATCTTATTATTTGTGTATGTGTATATTGTTATTTTGATAAATGATAAATCTGTAATACAAATAGGCTATAAAAAGTAAGAATGTTTCTTAGTTTTTACTTAACATTACATTTTCACGTAGATCCCTGTTACCGTGTAGACTAACAACATTTTCATAGTATTTCATTGTCTGCATTTCACTCCATTTTATTTCTGTCCTTCCCGTTGATATACACCCATGCTACCTCCCGATCCCCACTGTCACAAAACACTCTGCAACGAACATCCTCATTTGTAACCCTTGGGGACCTGTGTGAGAATTACTTCCGGGATGCGTACCCACGAGTTGGGTCCCGCAGTCATATGATATATTGCATATTAGTTTCAGACTGGTCTCCTAAATGGAAAGAGCACATGAGTGTTCTCACCTCCCTACATCCCTTCCAACATTTGGTGTGGACATTTGGTCATTCCGATGGCTGAGAGCACATGTCATTGTTGTTTTAATTTTCATACCTTGGGTCACTGGTGAATTTGAGCTTCTTTTCATGTGCTTCTTACCTGTTTGGATTTTTCCTTCTAAGAATTGCATTTTTATGTCCTTTATCTACTTTTCTATTTCTTTTTATATTCTAGGTATTAATCCTTTGTCAGCTCTGGCTGCTGCAATAATTAACTCCCAGTTAGTTATTTGTCTGATAACTTAGCAATTTTTTTTCAAAAATCCTGACTATTTAATGTAGGTAAATCCAACAATTTTTCATCTTATGGTTAATGATTTTAGGATCTTTCTTATGAAGTACTTTCCCACCCAGAATATGGATTTGATTCCTATTTTTGTAGGTAAGAAAATGGGATCACAGTCTTGTTACCCAAACTCACACTATCAGCTAGTGTGATTTGAAACTATTAATAATTAGCTGTTAATAAATGAGATCATGGTGTTCACAACACTTTTAAACCAATCAAGTATTATTTGCACCAAAAACATCCTGTGAGTTTCACTCAGAGATCTCTCAAAAATTCCAGTCTGCAGCTTGTATCCCTCAGATTTCACTAAATTTTCCTTCCTGCCCCGAAATTCTTCCAGTGTCTCAAATTGCATTACAACCAGGCTGGTCATAATTACAGCTTTGGCCTTCATTAAGCTAATTACTACTTGGACTCAAATTGAGCCATTTAGCTCAAATAACACTGTAAAGCAGTCCTTTCTCTGTGACGTCTCTGCCTTTTCTAGGAAAGTACAAGGCTGATATCAGAGCTCTGACTCTCCTTAAAGCCGGGGATTTCAAGCTGCCTTTTTCCAAGGAGCCCTGGGGTACAGCTCAAGTGTCTCATAATGTAAGAGAAATGGGGGAGGGAGTTGCAGTCTGGAAGGACCCTGAACACAGGCCCTTTCCTCCAATTTAACCCAGTCAAGCTTTGCCTTTATTTGTTGTGTGTATTGGATGATACGTCAGATCTATTTGAAAAGGGATTCTACTGATAAAGGGAGGGTGGGGGAGAAGCACTGCCTTAGAGCACTAGACTACTTATATATATTTTCATCTCTCTGCTCATGTTACATTTATATAGTGCTTTACATTTTGAAAAACACTGACATTATTTCTTTGTGAGGTAGGCATATTTCAACAGCTGCAGCACAATTTTCTCACAATTAAAAGCTCCATCTTGCAGCACCTGTTCTAGCAGGCGGGCTGAAGGGCCATATGTCAAGAGACAGTAGAGATTATCAGCGGCTTGGGTCGAAGGTAGAACTAGATGATATCTAATCTCTCTGTTTGTGCAAAGATGTTATAACTGGGAATGCTTAGAGAAGAAAGTAACATCACAAGAATTGGCTACACTAAGCTTCTTGTCTGCCGGGGAAAGAAAGAGAGACTCCACACATTTCTTGAACACCTGCTCTGGTCTAGTCACCATGCTGGGTGCCTCATTTCATTTAATCTTACAGCCACTCTGGGAGGGAGGTATTATTATACCCATTTTAAAGGTGTTGAAAGTGAACCATGTCAGGTTAAGTGGAAAAGCTTGAAGCCCAGAGCTTTCCAGCTCCAAAACCAGGGCTCTTCCCACTGCATAAGGAGACCTCCACATAAACATTGCGTCTTTTAAAAACCAGCCCCCTTGAACTTCATTTAAGCAGTTATATTTGGAAGGAAGTTTTTCATGAGTCATTCTGTCTCATGCTGGGCATCACATCAATGCCTTGGTCCTCTCCCTCCCTCTGGTCTTTACCTCCTGCTTTTGGATCAAGCCGCATCATCTGTCATTTATAGCTACTTTCAGCCTCCTTGTTGATGAGGTCACTTGCCATGACTCAGCTGTTAGCATCTTTTCTGCTTTGATTTCCTGGGTTTCCAACACAAGCCCATGCTATTTTTGGTCTTGCCTCAGATAGGAAGATTGGAAAACAGCAGTCCAGCCTTCTGGTTCTCCAAGTTGTTGATTCGACTTGGCTTTCTCTCTTCATTCATGAATTCTTTCTGGGCTGCAAGCTGAGGAAGTTTGCATGATTGAAAGTTTCTTCTCTCTTCTCAGAGGGTGTACATCTGGGACACAAACAGGGGCCAAATGTGGTATCAGCTTTGGTTATCTTTGTTTTCACTCTTCTGATCAGAATCCCTCAAAGTACACAATCACCCTTTCCCCCACCTATTTCTTAAATAAAAGAATAAATATATTGAATAATGTTGTTGAGTAGTTTTATTTCAAATATGCATATATTATGACTAGTGTTCTGAGCAAGACAGAAATTACCAAAGCTAGGTTTATTTAATCTTTTATTACTAGGGCCAATCTTTCAATGAAACTGTGCTCTGTTAAGTGGAAGCTGTCTGGTATTCACAACTTGTGCTTCTGGGTTCTTGCATTTTATACCAGGAGGCAGTTTACTCATATGTTTCTGATCATTCTAAAATGATGGAGAGCAAGAATGTATGTTTGCATAACACCTTACACTTTATGAGGTGCTTTCAGATGTATCGTCTGCTTTACCTTAATTACTCTACGGGGTAGGTTTTATCATCCCTATTTCACGTAAGTGAATTCATATGCAAGGAGCCTTAAACTTTATAAAAGGGCCTTTGTTTTGAAAAACAAATGTACGCATAAGGAGATTGAGCAGTCACCTAGACCTAGCACGTGCGAGTCATTAGCTTCTTTTGCCACAAACAATGCTGTGCTGATGAAGAAATAATATAATATTATACTTTGGGAGAAGCTGGTGCATATAAAAAATTGAGGTAAGACTGAATTGTCATTCAGCTGGCTGACACTCAGGACAGTATCGGAGGGGCGGGACTCATGGAATTAAGCAGGGTTTGATATTCTCCACGTCAGAAGTAGAGCCTTTATTTGTGAACTGTTTTCCCTTCGAGATGGTTTCCTACAGCTGGTTCTGTTGGCCAAGTCTTCAGAGCAGCCATCGTGCTTTCAGGATCCCCCAACCAGAAGAAAGCGAGCACACCGTGGATTCTCAGGAGGCTAGGCAATATTCTAGGTGTTGAGGCTAACACAGTTAATAGGAAGTGTCCTTGCCCAGAGAATATAACAATACGGTGGGAAGTAGAGGGGTACAATGAGATCCGGGCTGTGATGGGTGACAAGCCTACTTGCGCGAAGGATGAGCAGTTAGCCTGTTAAAGAGGGAGGATTTCAAAAAGAGACATCAACATAGAAAAATGAGGAAATCACCCAGTAACTTGGTGTTTCTAAAAGGCGGTGTCTGAACTTGAGAAATAGGCAAGATATAGGCAGATATAGGCAGAGGCCCTGTGATGGAGGACATCCTTTCTGACATCAAAAAGTTTAGCTTTTATGCTGCTGAGCACCTGGATCCAAATGGTCAGATTTGTGCTGAGTTCATAACACTGTAGAGAAGGGATGGGAGGAGTTGAGCATGGAGCGAGGGAGATAAGTTAGGAGGCTTCTGAAGTTGTCCAGATGAGGGATGTGGAGCCTCAACAGGCAGAGAAAGTAGGAGTGAAAGGAAAAGGGCAGAGCTGAGAAACATGGAGAAGGTGGAGTCACAACTTGAGGATTGGACACGGAGGTTAAGGAAGAGAAAGGTGTCTAAGATGACTTTATTATTTCTGGTCTGAAGGAGGACTCCATAAATCCGTATAGGGCAGGCTCCAGGCAGGACAGTTTTTTTTTTTTTTTTTTTACAACTTTATTGGAGTGTAATTGCTTCACAATGGTGTATTAGTTTCTGCTTTATAACAAAGTGAATCAGTTATACATATACATATGTTCCCATATCTCTTCCCTCTTGCGTCTCGCTCCCTCCCACCCTCCCTATCCCACCCCTCCAGGCGGCCACAAAGCACCGAGCTGATCTCCCTGTGCTATGCGGCTGCTTCCCACTAGCTATCTACCTTACGTTTGGTAGTGTATATATGTCCATGCCTCTCTTTCGCTTTGTCACAGCTTACCCTTCCCCCTCCCCATATCCTCAAGTCCATTCTCAAGTAGGTCTGTGTCTTTATTCCTGTTTTACCCCTAGGTTCTTCATGACATTTGTTTTTTTTCTTAAATTCCATATATATGTGTTAGCATACGGTATTTGTCTTTCTCTTTCTGACTTACTCCACTCTGTATGACAGACTCTAGGTCTACCCAACTCATTACAAATAGTTCAATTTCATTTCTTTTTATGGCTGAGTAATATTCCATTGTATATATGTGCCACATCTTCTTTATCCATACATCAGATGATGGACACTTAGGTTGTTTCCATCTCTGGACTATTGTAAATAGAGCTGCAATGAACATTTTGGTACATGACTCTTATTGAATTATGGTTTTCTCAGGGTATATGCCCAGTAGTGGGATTGCTGGGTCGTATGGTAGTTCTGTTTTTAGTTTTTTAAGGAACCTCCATACTGTTCTCCATAGTGGCTGTAACAATTCACATTCCCACCAGCAGTGCAAGAGTGTTCCCTTTTCTCCACACCCTCTCCAGCATTTATTGTTTCTAGATTTTTTGCTGATGGCCATTCTGACTGGTGTGAGATGATATCTCATTGTAGTTTTGATTTGCATTTCTCTAATGAGTAAAGATGTTGAGCATCCTTTCATGTGTTTGTTGGCAATCTGTATATCTTCTGTGGAGAAATGTCTATTTAGATCTTCTGCCCATTTTTGGATTGGGTTGTTTGTTTTTTTGCTATTGAGCTGCATGAGCTGCTTATAAATTTTGGAGATTAATCCTTTGTCAGTTGCTTCATTTGAAAATATTTTCTCCCATTCTGAGGGTTGTCTTTTGGTCTTGTTTATGGTTTCCTTTGCTGTGCAAAAGCTTTTAAGTTTCATTAGGTCCCATTTGTTTATTTTTGTCTTTATTTCCATTTCTCTAGGAGGTGGGTCAAAAAGGATCTTGCTGTGATTTATGTCATAGAGTGTCTGCCTATGTTTTCCTCTAAGAGTTTGATAGTTTCTGGCCTTACATTTAGGTCTTTAATCCATTTTGAGCTTATTTTTGTGGATGGTGTTAGGGAGTGTTCTAATCTCATAGTTTTACATGTCCCTGTCCAGTTTTCCCAGCACCACTTATTGAAGAGGCTGTCCTTTCTCCACTGTACATTCCTGCCTCCTTTATCAAAGATAAGGTGACCATATGTGCGTGGGTTTATCTCTGGGCTTTCTATCCTGTTCCATTGATCTATCTTTCTGTTTTTGTGCCAGTACCATACTGTCTTGATTACTCAGGCAGGACAGTTTTAAGAGGAAGATAATAAGTTGAGTTTTAGAAATGTGTGAGAGGTGTTTATGGGACACTTCTAAGACAGTGTTTTACAGACAAAGAAATCAGTTTGTATCTCAAAGCTAGACATACAGCTTTTGCTCTGGTTTGCATTTTTTTTTCTCTTGCTACTCTCTTTAAATCAGTGATTCTTTTGGGCTTCATCATGACCAACTTTATAAATCCGATGACAGCAACAGATTCCCTGGGGGTGGAAAAACACACATGCACACGTTCATAAAACATGACATAAAATTTCAGGTAGTTTGAAGAGCTCCAAGTTAATGCTACTTGCTTTCAATGGGACTTGGAGCTTTAAAACTCCATATAAATCTCAGAGAAGCCAAGTCACATATTGATTGACTGTCAAGGATCTTCTACTATTGCTATATGACTGGAGGAGTCCAGTTGCAACCACATGGTTTATTATCAACACAAGTCAGTGGGAGATCAGAAAGCAATTTCAATACCTAGAAACTGGAGCACGCAGGCTCATTTTAACTCTTCTGTATACTACTTAGATCTTTTCTCATGACCCCATTCTTTGCCTGTGTCATAAACTCCTCGCCAGACTTTCCCCCAAGGCGGAGCTAATAGGACACGAGTTGTTCAGACTCTTACTATTTATTGATGCAAATGTGGTCTTTCTTGTCCCAATTCATTACCATCATAAGGTGAGGATCCTGTTGTGAGGACAGCCTCGCTTCATCTTCCGCTCAACTCACTTTTGGTTTCACAAGAATGTAAACATCCCACAGCTTTCATCTCCATATTTTAACTCTTTTTCTACAAGCTCCATGCATGTTCATGTGCAATAAACTTTTTCACACATTTTGTTCTAATGCTGAGGAATGTTGGCATTCCTCTCCTCTAATGCACTAAATAGTCCTTCAGATTAACAGAGTTCCCCCAAACAGATACAACGGTGCATTAAAGGATTCTGTCACCTAATATTTATTGAGTACTTCTTATGGACTAGGTCTCCCTTGAGGGTCTCCAGTCTAACAAAAGAGGCAAATGTAGATTTATAAATTACATACAGTGTGATCATTGCATTAATAGAGGTATTGAACCCAGGAGCTCATAATATGCATGCTGTGGTCCCCCTTATCTGATGGGTTGAGTCTTTTCAGTCATTTTTCTGTGAGCATTTGTCACACCCCTCCTGACTGGGCTTCACGGTGCTGTGGGGATATATACTTGGACAAATCTTGAATCTGAGAAACTTTGACGGCTTAACAAAGATATACAAAATAAGCTTTAATGGAAGGTAGAAGTGATACGTGCCATAAGTATGAAGAAAAACAAAGGGGAAACTAGCATTTATTAAGTACATACTATGTGTCAAGTATTATTTTAGATACTTCCATTTACACTTTCTAACTGAATGCTCCTACCTGTGTTTAGGCTTAATTAGGCTTTTCTAACTTAATTTACAAATTAAGACTCAGAGATGATAAGCAAATTACCGAAGATCTCCTTGTTTGTAAAACTCACGATATTTCCACTCTATATTGCTAAAAGGACCTTAGGAAATATATCAAAATAATAAAGTGAGACAGAATATACTCATTTAGTTACTGCTCAATGTTCCAGTTTTCTTTCAACTTCATTTATGCATTTTGCCCTGCCCCTTATGGGTCAGTACATACCCTAGAACATACTTAGGGCTTGTCCCTTACCAGCTTTAACTATCATTAATATTATGGCAATTTCAAAAATAAATCCCTGTGGATGTGGCTCAGCAACTGGCTCCTATCTTTCTCCTGTGATTTCCTCAATCCCTGGTAGCATTAACATTAGAGATAATTAAATTTGCTACCTTTACAGGATGACTTTCCATGGGCATGCCGTCTTTTTTCTAAAGTGTGAACATTTCTTAATAAGACGTAGACGTGGCAGGCACCTTTTCTTATAATTCAAGGCCTTCTAATGTCCTTTTTAACAAAACTACTGATAAAGCCACTCTTAAGTTTCCTTTACTGGATGGGAATTATTACAGCTCAGATCCATTTATCCAGTGTCACACAAGTAGCTGGATATACTCGATAAACGACCCAAATTTTAACCTTCTTACAATTTAACACTTTAAATAAAAGCCAGCAAGCTTCACCTCATTGGAAAATTACTATATGTCTGAAACAATTGGGATATCAATATCTGTCAGACAGCCTTCCTAGGTGTAACGTCTAAAGCAAGACTCATTGAGGTGACTCGCGTTCTCTGCGTGGTGTTTACCCAGTAGTCATCACTCATGTTTGCTCATTATGTGTTGGAGTGATGAGCCAACCGCTGTACTCTCAGCTGGGGCTATAGCCTGTTTAGTTTGGCACTGATTAATGATGTGCCCAGAGTGAGCCATTCTCAGAGCCACCTTAGAAACCCAGTTAGCCAAAGACAAATAGCTGGAACTTGGCCGATGGGAGCACAGGAGGTGTGCTCTTGAGAGGGGGAGTCATTTAGAAACATCCGTATGACTTTTGGTTGTCTTAACTAGGGAAGAAGCAGGTTCTGTGGTAAAAAAAAAAAAAAAAAGCCTTGGGGTGTGGTTTCTTGGTAGGCACCCCGGATTCAGTGTAAGGCATGTTACTGATGTATAATACTTGTACAACTGCATCATTTTTCTGTGCTTTGGGTCTCACCATTTATAAACTTGCTTATGGAGCCTACCTGCTTCCCAGCCACACCTTCAGACAAAAGGCACTTGTATCAGTGAGTATCTCGAGATGTTCCTTTTGAAGATCTTATGCCAAAGAACAAGCATCTATAGCTTTACATTTTCTTTACCAAATGAACTTTACGTACACACAAAGTTTTAAGGGTAGTGTTTTTCTTGCCTTTGTACCTTATTTTTCCTTCTCATTTCATTCACCTGTTGTACCATGTTGGTTTGACATCCATTTCTTTACTCAAGATTTCTCCTCTTTGCCTCTTTCTGTCCTTTAGGTGGGACAATAAGGAAGAGTTACATTGATCTTGAAGTTATAGAGAAAATGTCTCAGTGCTAATTAGAGTGCTGGCCTTTTAGTGGTGTCCCAAAACTGGGCACAGCACCTTATTTTAGCCTTTCCAGAAAGGACCTTCTCTCCCTGTTACTGACAGAAAGCATCTCTGAAGTTCCATTGGCAACTCCTGTTCCGAGATTTTAGGAATATTTATTTCCAAAAGATAAATAACCTCCTTTTTAGAGGGCATTTTTTCACTAGCCCATCCAAAATGCTCAATTCAAAAGTTACAAGGATGCCCAAATCCACTTTGTAGGAGAAAATACAGAGATGAAAGGATGAGCCCAATGTTACACAGGAGGCAGGATAAGAAGAAAAATGCAAAGCAAGGTAGGCACTAGGTAATCTGGTTTAGTCATTAGTGTTTGACTTTATGACTTTGTTCCTCTGCTCAAAGATCTTAATTTTTCATCACTTCCTGCAAGATACAGTTCAGATTCTTCTACTTGGCAGGTACAGGCATCCATAGTTTGATCCTGACCTGTCCCTCACAGCTTACTTCCTACCCCTCTCCCTAAGTGAGTAAGAATAAACAATAACCATCATGTATGTCTAGTCTCGTAGAAGCTGCTCAACAAACATTCCTTTAATCCTTAAACCACACTGCAAGGTCTGCGCTGTAATCTCCAGGTTACTGGGGATCTGAGGCTTAGGGAGGTTCAGAAATGTGCTCTAGGACACATAGATGGTAAAAGTGAGAGAGCCAAGAATCAAACCCAGTTCTGCCTGACTCCAGGGCTTGCTGTTTTCCTTTCACTAAAGCCAAAGTGATTTGAGCAACTGCCTTTCTACTGGCTTCGAAAGCCCATCCCCCTCACTTATGTTTTTAGATCTAAATCATACCCATCCTGCAGGACCCCACCCAGAACATGCCTTGTTCATACAATGCTTCCTAACCACCCCAGCTGGAAGTGGTCTCCCCTGCCAGGTAGGAGTCAGGAGCTTTGGGTTCAAATCGCTACTCTGCCACTGTCTAGTGTGTGATTTTGAGTAAGTCACTTGATTCTACCTTGGCATATGCTGCAACCTGACCTCTATAGTTCTACCCAATCAAAAGCTGTAGAATTGTGAAGTTATATATAATTTCTTGTATGTGCTAAGTCCTCTATCTCTCTGCCTACCTCACCCCCATTTCCCACTGGCTAGTACAGTACCTTATGCAGAAGGAGAGGCACAGCAGATAGTATTGTGGAGAGACACATCTACTCTTCATTTCTAACTCACTCCCATTTATTTGTTTGTCTCTTTTATTCACTTAGTCATCCATTCATTTATTTATTGCTAGGGCTGAATTTTTCTGTGACTTCCATGATCCTTCCTGAGATGTCCTAGAAGCCTCACCTCCACTTCTAGACAATATAGTTATTGGTTTGGGAAAAGTTATTGGGCAATACTTAATGCCTTGGGGGCAAGGACTTTTCATTTTTTATACTCAAAGTAGATAAAACAGAAGGAGAAGTCACTTTGACAATATGAGATCTCAGAAAAAGAAGTTTGGACAAATACCGATAAACACTTTTGTAACATTTTCTGTGTCATGGCTCTTTCAGCATCTCATCAGTCCTTGCGCACCTGTGCATACCAGCCCATGGTTTCCAACCTGCACAGAAAAATGGATGGTTACCAATTAATTTAAGTCACCAGGTTTCAAGTTTGGTTCCAAAGGACTATCATCTTCTGTACCATCTTCAGTGACACTTGTCCCCTTTTGGTCCTAAAATCTTTGGCTCCTGCAGGCCCTCAAGCATTCCTTTAGGAGACAGTGATTCTGCTTATCCCATCAGCAGACACCACTGGGCAAAACAGATATCATCTTCCTCCCCCCTAATCCCCAGAAAATTCTTGGACTCTAGCTTTCACCTGTCAGATGTTCATGCTAATTGAAATTTGAAAAGAAGGGAAAAGGCAATTATTTTCAACATCAGAAGGCCTACAGTTTGAACAAGGAGACCCTGTCTTCCCACTATTTTATCCATTCAACAAATGTGTCAGGCCCTCCTGAGCGTTTGGCACTGTTCTTAGGCCCATGGCTAAGTCCTTTCCCTGGAAAGTACACCATTTCCTAAGGTGTTAGTATTGGCTTCAATTGCCAAGACGGTAAGTGAGATACAAATACTGTTTAGCTATTGGGCTGAACAACTTTCACAAGGACATAAAACTGAAAATAATTTCAGGCCCTGAAAAAATTTGGTCTGGGTCATTGGGACTTTTAAGAAAGTCTAATCCAAAGTTACTGAACAGTCAAATGTGTTAGATAAGGTTAACTATTGCTGACCAACATCAGTTGCTTCGGAGATGATGGGTGGGTGCTCTTGTGAATACCAAATTCAATTAATTGGTAGGGACTGCCTGCAGACAGAGTCCTGGTTCAGCAGGAAATAAAAGTGCCATGGTAGATTAGTCATGTCTGCCATTGTCAAGGGAGAGAAGAATGATGGTATATATGCCATATAATTGCCATCTATGCTGTTTCCTCCAAAGGACCCATCAGTAAGGGGAGGAATCACATTCAGGTGAAAGCATGGCAGACCCAGTGGATTTCTGGAAACTGTGGCAATAGCTGCCTGCATCCAGCTGAGAGAGATATAGTGAATGAGCAGAAAGGAAGAGGTATTGAGTGGAAAAAACACAAGGACCATTTCAGATCTGCCTTGGGTGCATTAACTCCAAACCACCAAATGACTAAGGATTTTGCAGAATCAGGGCATTTTGGGCTGTTTTAATTGTCTGAGCTTTGTGGCCATGGTGGTTGACAAGTTCCCCTTTAAAGATGGCTCACAATTACTTTAGTTTGGGAAGTGCTCTTCTGCCCTGGGACTGTGTAGTAACCAGCCACGGAAAAGAAAAGGCCTGGGGATTTATGAGATGTCACAGTTTACAGCCATCTGGGAGAAATACAGCAGGATGTTGGTACAGTAGTGTGTTAGCCAGAGTTAATCTATCATTGCTACTGTTATAAACACCCTCGTTCCCTCTGCTTAAAACCATCGCACAGATTTGACCCCAGTCTTCACAAAGACGAGCCAGAAATCATCTTTTTTAAGCATGTAACCCAGAAATACAGTCAAATTGACCTTCGGTTTACTAGACTGAGGGGGAAAGTTCCCAGGTATGAGAAATTGTAAAATCCACTAGTGATAAAAAGAAAAATGAGGTATAGTCTCTTCCTTCAAGGGACTCAGGGTCCTACGGGAAACCAGTAGTGAATACATAATTTCAGTACACTCTGAGAAGTGCAGTCCTTGAAGCGATCGGGCAAGAATAGGAAATGTTTGTATGCGCAAAAACCAGTAGTGTGCTAAATCATCACTTTGCTTTCCCTGCCCCCAAATTATATTGGTAACTCATACCCATAATAGCACTTATTGAGGGCCACTGTTATTATTTGTTTACACACCTACCTCCCACTAACTGCCTTTGAGTTCTGCAAGAGTGAGCATTGGATCTGGTTTTTGTGTGGCCAGCATTTCAGCCAGTGATTAGCATGTATTAGATGCCTGACGAATGTTACCTGAGCTAATACCGGACTGAACGTATTCAGCTGACCCTTAAACTACATGGGGGTTAGGACGCCAACCCTCTGCACAGTCAAAAATCCACATATGACATATAGTTTGGGCAGTTCCTTCATATCCGTGGCTCCACATCTAAGGATTCAACCAACTCCAAATCATGTAGTGCTGCAGTATTTACTATTGAAAAGAATCCACGAATAAGTGGATCCACAGGGTTCAAACCCATGTTGTTCAGTGGTCAACTGTACTTCTAAAGCTTCTAATGCAATACCCAGAATTGACAACTTATTAGAGAAAATTTAGAAAATAAAACATACTTTTAAGGTGTTTGTTGATGATTCAGCTGAATCTATTTGGAAATTAAAAAGCATACCATAGTGTTCTAAATTTCTCAACAAAGAATGGTCCGCTTCTAATATCACACTGTAAACTATAGAAACAAACATTCGATGTACCATTTTAAAACTGTAAAAACACAAGAAAATACTACATGTTATTTATGGATAAGGCATATGTGGAATTATAAAAATATCTACAGAAAGAATATATCTCTGGCAAGAGTAGAACGAGGAGAGGATGACACCTATGGCATTTTGTATCTTTAAAAAAGACATCTAAAACAAATACGGCAAAATGCTGACATAAATAAAATTGCCATGGTGGATGATTATCTGCTCTATTATTTTCTGTTTGAAATATTTCATAATTTTAAAGTTTATAATTACTTTTTTATGAAGTAAGACTACTGGGTGGGAAAAAAATATCGCACTCTTAATTTGATGCATACTGAAAGGGAAAAGTATTTGGACAAGTGTGGCAAGAACCTTCCTTCCCTGTATGTCAGAGTTTAGACCAGCGGGCTCTGCTTAATTTAAGTACCACTGCATGGCCATCCCCCCGCCCGGTGTGTGTGCTGAGGAGCATCCACCAACACTTTCGTTATGGTGGCACTGTCCTTCTAGAGTGACTTGCCAAAGCAGAGATTCCTGTGTCCTCTGAGTTCGGGAGCCTTGCCTGGTGGCAGAGCTGGCTTATAGAAGCCAGACCTTGCTTTTCCCACCCCGTATCCCCTGTGGTCTTGCCTGAGCAGTCTGCTTACGAAAAGTTTATTAAATCTCCCTTCCAGAGGGGCGCATTGTCCCCTTTCGTTTGTCGCTATTTAACAGCTTATGCAAAGTATGCTGGGAGAACCTAATGTGTAAGGCTTCAGGATTTACCTCCATGTGAGACAGTAGACGATGCATTTCTTTCTTTTTTTTTTTTTTTTTTTTTTGCGGTACGCGGGCCTCTCACTGTTGTGGCCTCTCCCGTTGCGGAGCACAGGCTCCGGGCGCACAGGCTCAGCGGCCATGGCTCATGGGCCCAGCCGCTCCGCAGCATGTGGGATCCTCCCGGACCGGGGCACGAACCCACGTCCCCTGCATCGGCAGGCGGACTCTCAACCACTGCGCCACCGGGGAAGCCCTGCATTTATTTCTTAATGGTGACTAATTTTAGAATAGTTTGGGGCTGATTTATCTGATATTTTTTCTGTCCATTTTCCATTTAGCTCATTCATTCACTCTGCAAATATTTTTGAAACTCATACTGGATGCTGGGCACACAGAGATGAATTGGGTAAAATCCCCCCGTCCACAGAGGTTGAGACACATGGGGCAAGCTCAACACATGAACAGACGGTCACCGTTCACTGCTTTTCTTCACACCTTACCCATGAATGAGTGAAGAAGGGCAGTGAATGCATCTCAGATTTGTTGGTAAACAGCCCATAATGTTTAAAGGGGTATCTGTGGATGCCATTGATCCATGAACAGACCTAGGAAATTGCTTATCATTTAGTACCGTGTATTTGGGCATCATCATTGTGGAACTTAAAAAAGAAAACTCCTTTCAGGCTCAGTTACTTCTTCAATAAAATTCCTCCCCTGCTTTTGGGGAGCTCCTAGGAGAGGCAGTCCAGCCCCTACCCCCCACCATGGTCAGCCAGGGTACCGTAGAGCACAGCACCTCAGTAGCAACTCTAGTTTGGGAGACTGGCCCGTTGGGAAGGTCATTCTTTGTAACTTTCAGAAGATTTGCCTAAGTCTTTGCTTTCAACACTTGAAGCTTGACAAAGTATGGCTAAGTTTGGTAAATGAGCATTAGAAAACCAACAGTAGCAGAATTTATTAAAAATCTGTAGCCATTTTCCCCCAAACCTATTGGAAGAGAGTATTTCAACCTTCTTTGCCAGAAAACCAGCCCCGTTGGTTTCTTCCCTTCTCACCATTCATGGTCCCATATTTTGACTGACTTACTTGACATGTTGTTTATTCAAAGCTGTGGATTAAATGCCACCCACTAATATGATTGGTGTGGACTTTGCTTGCCTGAGGCCAGCATCCTCAGACACTGGTGAAAATAGCTTCCTGCTGTCCAACAGAGCCTTAGTTAGCTAACCTGCAAATCTAGCCTGATTGCTGTATTAATTTGACTCCCCATTTCAGTGGGGAAAGGAAGCTTGGTCACACAACTGTTTGCCTTTTGATCTCTCTCCCCTCAACGGCAGGATGCAGAGGGAAGGCAGTGATCCCAAACCTCACCTTTTCTGTTTCCTCTTTTGAGCTGGCTTCCTTTGGATGCTGAAGAAAGTGAGAAGGATGTTTCTTCCATATCCTTTGTTCTTCAACAAAGCCAGCACAAATTGATTTTAAGACTAATTGCTGGTTGAAAGATTTAGTTCTTTTACTGGCTATAAACATGCCTGAAACCTTAAATTAAAATGCCTTCTTGTGAGGAGGAGGGCAGCTCTTAGTGTCTTAGACTTTGGAATGTGAAATCACCCAGATAGCATCTGCGCGGAATCCCAGGTCAGGCATTATATAATGAGTTATTTGGGGGGGCTATTGGCAAAGCCCTCGGAGCTCTCAGTTTGGATTATGATCAGATTCTCAGGATGCTTGAAGCTGCCTAAGCATCACTGCCCCCGCCATCTGATTCCTACTTTATTTGTAGCTAAAACCAGGGGACGTTCTCAGCAAGCAAATAGCAGTACCAAGCAGCTAGCTCCCTTTCTAACTGCTCTGGTGCCATCTGCTTTGCTCTCCGGGTGAGTCTGAAAAGTCATCTTCTATACTCTCTCTAATAATAATCCTCCGTCAGGTTCCCCAGGCCCGTCTGGACACTGCTAGCCACAGGCTTGCCCGCTCAGGGTCGGCACTCGGGCTACTGCCCTGTATCCAGAAACACTGATGCTGATTGCTGCCCAGCAGATTGTGGGTTTACTGGGGAGACAGTGGCTGCCCTTGCTAAAGAAAGCCCTTAAGTGGCACCTGAGCCAGGTAGGCAGATGCTCTCGCCACAGTGGCTGTGGCTGCCTCGGTGAGAAGCAGCCCACCGAGTGGAGGTGGCTTCTAAGAGCCCTACCCAAGCGTGCTCAGAGCAGACACTCTCTCCTGACCATCTCTGTGACTTCCCAGGTGAGAGCACTCACCTTGTCCCCACTGTAGCTGGTACCTGAAGGCCACCCCTTGGGGGAACTGAGGGCAGTAACAAGCTGAGGCCTGGGTTCCTCATCTGTAAGTTACATTGACATTTCTGAGGGAAGGTCGCATGTCCCTTTCTCTTTTCCTAGGCAACCATCATAGCTCCTTCCTACCTTCTTATGCCTCCTCATTTAAACCAGTAGCCCTCAACCCCAGCTGCACATTAGTACCCGCTGGGCAGCTTTGTAGAGCATGACCAGTGTCTGGAACCCATTCCAGACCAGATGAATCAGAATCTCTGGGGGTGAGGCCAGGCAAAGGTACGTTTTAAATTTTGTTGTAGACTGAGGGTTGGGAATTACTGATTTTGAGGCTATTTCTCTCTTTTAATCATTTGTCGAGTCCATCAGTCATAAATTAAACAGACATTTTGTCAGTTACTATGTGATCGGATCATGCAGACTCTGGATATGCAAGAGTGACCAAGGACACAGCCCATGACATTATGGAACAGTCCTAGGATGGGAGAAAATGTGGTCCTACATTGCCTTTAGGGGGAGGGCTGCAGGTCAGAAATGGATTTCTAGAATTGAAGAATGAGCAAGTGTTAGAAAGGAGGGCATTAGTCACGGGTGGAAGGAAGAGCACAAGTTAAGGCACGGGGTGAAGTTCAAGGCACTGAGAGGACCTCAGTGCGGCTGGGTCACGGGGTCTGAAGGGTGGTTCCAAGGAGGAGGCATCGGTTGGGGGGGTGGGAGTGGAAGGTAACCACGAGGGCCCGTGTGGTCACACTAGAGGAGCTGGTCTTCACCCGCAGGCAGTGCTGGACCAAGCAAATGATGTGATCAGATTTGCATTTGGGAAATAATCTGGCCTCTGTGAGGAGGGGCTGGAAGGGGGAAAGTTGAAGTCAGAGGTTGTTGGGTAAACCTGGACAGGTAATGGGGCAGGGGTCCAGGGACGAGTCAGTGAGAATGACGTGAAGTAGAGGAAGGGACAGATATTCAAGAGGTGAGTGAACATCACATGACTCCTGAAAACTATAATCCTCAGAGCAAAGTTCCCAACTTTCATGAACATTCAGGTTCCTAAGCCCAGCTAGTTCCATTATTTTGATCATTGCTACCTAGTTTTTCATCACTCACCAAAGACATAATGTAACCCAGAGTTGCATGACGGGCACAGTACATATACCTGGCGTCCAGAGAACAGGCCTTGGCTATAAGCAGTTTGCACTCCAGACTCTAACTTGGGAGAAGTGAAACCAATGGACAGTCCCAGTCTACAGCGAACTGTTCTTATTCTCAGCTCTTGGGTACAAATCTTGGCTTTTAACGTGATGCATAACAAGCCTAGTATTTGCTGGGTTTGGAAATGCCATCTTAGAGAGGAACAGTCACGGTGACCTCACTGTCCACGTCACACACAGCACTTTGCATGTAATATCTTGAATAGATTTTTCAACAACCCTGTGAACTCTGTACTGTGCTTACATAGTAACACGCATAGTAGAATGCATGCTATCTATCATGTCAGTGCTTCCACTTTACATGAGCAAACTGAGGCTTGAGAAGGGAAACTCACGTTTGCTAAATATCTACAATGTACCTTAAAGGGTGTTAGGCTTCATCTCATTAACAATAACCTGATGAATCCCAGATGATTCGTTCTCCCAGTTTATAGATGATGCAAATGAGTCTGGGAGGGATTGAGTGTCTTGAGGAAGTCTGCAGCCTGGCTTCAAAATTGTGTGCGCTGAGCTCTAAAGGCTGTGAAACTATCCTGAACCCAGTACCCAACTGTTTGCTGAAAACTACCACCGTGGGCTCCAAAAGCATATTTTCTTTAATACCTGAGTCATGCACTGCCTACCTTCTGCCTTTGCTCTTGTCGGTCCCTCTGCCTGGATTCCCCTTTCCTCTTCCTTCACCTCATAACACCCGTTCATCCTTCAAGTCCCAGCGACAATTGTCTCAACCGTGTAGACTTTGCTGACATCCCTCCTTTCCCCAGCTGGACCAGGAATAAAGATTCCTTCACATGTGTCCCAACCTACTTTCTACTATTGAATCCCATCATACCTCCCCAAATCCTCTGGTGATTTATCATTAGTAACAGAAGAAACAATCTACGGTTTTCATCTTAACCAGCAAAGCCATCCACCATCTGCCCAGCCTTACCTTGCAGCCCCACCTCATTCGTCCAACTAAACGAAACCACCAGCCACTCTTCCCCACCCAGAGCTATACTCTCCTCCTTCCGAGCCAAGGCTCATGCTGTTTCTCCCACCAAGACTGGCTCCTTCCCTGCACCTCTTTGTGTCCACATCTTGCTTCTCCTTAAGCCCCGGCCAAAGTCCCCATGCTGTACCCTCAGCCCACTGGCCCTCGAGAGGGGCTCTGTAAGTATTTGGGGGGTAAACACCTTGCCCTTACCCCGCTGTGACATCACTTCCTCTCTTGGGGGAGGCAAGTGTGTGCATGTCTTTCACTCTCCCAGACCGGGACTTCATTGAGCACAAGCGCTCACTCACAGGGCCTTGTACAGTGGAGGTGCTCAAAAACAGTTGTTGAATGAATGGATGAACGATGCTGGGTAAAGCTGTGGCTCTAAAGGCAGGGTCAAAGGGCACGAGACCACAAGCATATGGAGACTCCGTGGATCCGGAGCACATTTCAGTTAACAACGATGAAACCAGAGCGTACAGTTAGACCAACAGCATGCTCGCTTCTATTCAGGGATCCCCAGCACTTACACCTTTAATCCGCTCTGAGGAGCCAAAAGGTTTTCTCCATTTGAAGTACAAGTAATATCTTGTGAGACCCCCCCACTTCTTTTGTATTTAACATGTGACATTATTACAGCAAACATGTGCTGGGAAAACTCCAGAAACACATGGCTCAGACTGCAGGCACGGTTCGGGCCTTGATTAAATAATGTCAGTACCAAATTCAGATTATAAGAGTATGTTTTCTTTGAAAACACACTGTAGCAAAGCACGTGTTGTAATTAAGCAGAGTTTTAAGTTCATTGATTTGCTGATGCCTCTGCAGCACCATCTGTGGGTTTTTCAAACAGTGATTAAAGGTCTGATAATTTGCAAAGAGGACAGAGTTAAGGATGGTGGTTGTGGGAGTCTTGATTTAAATCGCATGCATAGAGCATTAACAGAGACTTTACGCCATCAATTCTAATCCTTGTAGAAGCTACTTTGCAAAGGAATAGAAGACTAGTTGACCTGTCTGTCTATTTTGTCCCTTCTTAAGAAAACAGTGACATCTATCATGGGGGTCACTGTGCTTGGCACACGGAGTGACCATAGAACAATGGTCAATGGCCAGTGCCAAGCAAAACTGTGAAGTAGGCAAAACCAGTCTTTGGCTGCTGTTTTATGCTGTATACCTACCACTTTCATCCCTTTCCCTAGGGCCAGAGCCCTCTAGACCTCGTCTCCCTTATCAACCTGCTCTTAGGAAATGGGCTATATTTTCTTCAAATTGAAGTGTAAATGATTGCTGGGGATTTAAAGGATTGTTGCACTTATGGATGCTTACATCTAGCAGGGATCGAAGTCTTAAGCTAGAGAAATGGAACTCTAACTGGATTTTAAGCATAAGATATAAGTAGGAGCTGCAAAGTTTCCCATACTTACATAGGGGATTATCATCATTTCCATGCAAAGGTACAACCATGAGCATATAAATGAATATGATTTTTTAAGTTATTTCTTATCAAAGCAGCTTTGTTGTTTCTATCCAGCTTCCTTCTATTTTTTCTCCAATCTGGGCAACCTCAGCCCCATAAGCTGGTACTCCTGCATACTGCATTGCATGTATTTGTTGAGATCTTTGGTTGAAAGTGACAAGAATCCCATTCAAACCATTTTAAGAAAAGAAAAAGGCTTATGTAACCAAACCAGCAAACGTCAGGGTCGAACTGATTTTGTGGTTGAATATGGCGTCACCGTTAACACATTCTTTCACACACACACACACACACGAACTTTCTTCCATCTGATTCTACTGGCATTGGTCTCATTATCTTCCACTTTCCCGAATATTAAGGGACAGTCTTAGAGGTCTCAGTTTGAGGGGAAAAGCATGCTTCAGCTATGCCTCAAGTCAAGTCAGGAAAGTCTGGAGAAGGATGCTGATTGGTCAGTTCATGTCACATGCCCACTTACTAGCATGATCATTGTGTCTAGTCACATGTAGTGTGGTGACTGTCATCTCTGACACCCCTTAAGAAACACATGAAAAGGGGAATCACCTGGCCCTCTGGGCTTCTGTCTTCTTATCTATAAAACAAGGGGAGTGGAGGTAGCTCTAAAACTCTCTCAGCATTAACTTGATTCTATTTTAAAATCTCTTCGTCATTTTTGGCATTCAAGTGGCTATATCTTTGTCTCTCTTACATGTCTTACCTCCCACCAGAAGGTCAAATAACATTAGGAGATGACAGTTACCTCCTTGGCTCAACTCAGAGTTTCTCTAAATGAGGAAAGGGGCAGCTCCTGTGGTGCCCCTCACATGAAACTGCAAAGTGTTATAATTCAGCCTGGACTAAATTTAGCCACCATTTATACTGCATGATATGATATGGTAACAATTTCAAAATTTGTGAAGCATTCCAAATTTAGCATTTTGCCTGAGTAAATAAAGAAGCAGATCAGGTGGAGGGTCAACTGGAAATTTTCCTCTCTGCCGTTATGCTGGGGGCATGAAACAATGTTTATGTAACTGGTTCCAATTCAGATACAGCCCAGGTTCCAAGTGGCTAAGATGTGGTCATTTCCATATTATTTACCTACTTCCATACCACTGAACAGCCATTCTTTCTGCAAAATCCATGTGATGTCTTCTTCTCTGAAATACCATCCCCCCCTGCCAGCAGTGTTCATCAGTCCACCTGCCTTGTCTCATCCACACTTCTGCTGTCATGATCTTTGTCCATCCTGGCTCTCTTATTAGACCCTTCGTTCACATTAAGGCAAGGGCCTTAATGTTCCTTATACTGTCCACCCAGTATAGACTCATGGTAAGCACTCAGCAACATTTGCTGTATTGACGTCACAAATAATGCTCTCAAGCAAATTTTTGTTAATAGCTTCTGTCAATACAGTCTGATTTATAGTAAGCTAATAACCAGTTGAGTTATACTGAAGAGAGCAACCCAGCCATGGCCCTAGAAACTCCCATGAGTCAGTGGTCTGGAAGACAGTTGCCTTCATGCCTTTATATCACTGTTGTCACCAGCAACCTCTTCTTCACAGGGCAAGCATGGCACGCAGGTCCTCTGAGAATAGTGGTGCCTACATCCATAAGTGGATGATACAGATCTGTTATCCTTCACTGTTTCGTCTGAAGTTTCCCAAGATTCCTGCCATTAGATTTATTTCTTGTGATAAAATATTGCTTCCCAGATAGCCCCTATGAAAATGCAAATAGGTTACCTAGTAGAGGGTATTCTGACTGTGGACATGGATTCCTAAAGGTCAGAAGCATATAAGGAAAAATGAGGGTTGATATCACTTGAAAATAGATAGACCTGTTTGTCTCCCAGCCACCTATGACTCGTCTTACCCTCGGTTCAGCCATGTTCAGTTGACTAAAGGGAAAATGCGGTTGACGTGGGATTCCTGGTTGCACGAGGACACTGCAAGCAATGTGTATGCAGATGACTACAGAGTGAGAATATCGGGCATCCCTGAGCTGAGGGGACTCGTGGGCTTGTGGGTTCCCCTGATGCTCAGGTTTTTCTGAAGGCATATTGGGTTTTGCTACCAAGGAGGACTGACTTTCTTGTTCAGCCTCCTGATGTCTCTAGACCCCAGCAGATCACTGGACAGGTCCTCACATGATAGGACAGCTACAGGAGAGACATGCTCTTGGAGAGAGCAACCTGCACCATCAGAGAGGGGACAGCACCATTAAACAGAGCGCAGCAAGCGCAAGGAGCTGTCCCATGTTTGGAGGAGATTTCAGCTGTCAAATATGTCCCAAGGTAGTGAGATTTTTCCCATCACCTGGCCATCAGGCAGGTTTGAAAGTTCTGGATTGCCACAGTCTTTTCCATGCTGTAAAACTGTTACTTCTATTACAATAACATTTCATGAAAGTGGCATTTTGGTGGAACTAGTCAGTGAACGATTACTGAAGTATCCACCATGTGTGAATGGTTGAATGAACAACTGATTAGAAGCCATAGGAGCATACTGAGATCACATTTACAGTGACAGGAGAGGGACCCAGGGCTGTTCAACACCCAGTGTATGCTCTGCCCACCATACGGGTATCTTAGAATTCAACTAGATATCTGTGACCTTGGACAAGTTCTCAATCCTTCTCAGTCTCCATTTTCTTACCTTTTAAAAAAATTTTTTATCTTATATTGGAGTATAGTTGATTTACAGTGTTGTGTTCATTTAAGGCATACAGCAAAGTGATATAGTTATGCATAGTCATATATCTATTCTTTTTCAGATCCTTTTCCCACAGAGTACTGAGTCCATTTTTCTTACCTTTAAAATAGTGTTTAAAAACACCTACACTACTGTATTGGAAAGAGGATTAAATGGGGTGATGAACAGCAAAGTGCCTGGCACAGAACCTAGCACCTAATTGAGGTGCATTTGTGATTTTTTCTTATTTTTAAGTTGCAAACAACCCAAAAATGGTGGTATGGGGTGCAGTATAATACAGTGTTTACAGTCCTAAGTTCAAATCTCAGCTCACTCACCTACCAATCAGCTGTATGATTTTGAACTAGTTAACTTAAGGTTTCGAAGCTTCAGTTTCTTCATATGGAAATGTAAAAGATGATAATATCTACCTCGTGGATTTGAGTAGATTAAGAGAAGGAATATATATAAAACATTTTCCATAGTATCTGGCACATAGTAAGTACGTTATCAAGGGTAACAATTGTTGTTCTCATCTGTAATGTGAGATTAAAAAAAGAAGCAGCAAGATTACAGTCTCTTGGATGCCTCTGTGTGTTTTCTGGTCTTTTCCTGCTCTAGATATTCTGATGAAGATGAATCCACATTAATAGAGGCAATGGTTAGTTGCCTCCTTGTGGGCTGGACCTATTCTAAAGAAGAAAATTACCATATTCTTCTTTCTTGAGGTTTCCAATGGGATATATCTATTCTAGTTCAGTAGACCTCTTTTTTTAGTGCCTGGCTCAAAGAGGCAATACCACATGCACATTTCCAAATACATCATTTGTATGAACACTCAGGCCTTAACTACATGGGGAAAGCAATCCAGGAGGGGCGGGGGTGGGTATTATTTCACATTCACTTGAACCGGTGCCAACCAAACTTCCACAGTTAATTGTGTCTCAGCGATTTTCTCCTGGAAAAAAATAATGATTATGCAGACTTCTAGCTGTTGCTTGGACTTCTTTCATTCTTGAATTTGCATTGTTTATAGTCACATAATATATCAAGCAAATGAATATGCATATATCCTCCCACCCCAAGTCTCCCACGGTCCCCCCCATTTCATAGTTAGTCAATTCACCTCCTTCCTTGCGGTTCCAGTGGTACAGGAGATAAGAGAAGCTGTACATCATGGTAGTTGACTCTTCAGAAAAGCACTCTTGAAGTTAGGGCTGAGAGTGCAAACTAAAGGGCTCAGTGGGTAGGGAACCATTATCTGTGGAAGACTTTTCTGAATGGGTAAGGTCAACCCCCAGGAAAATTATGGTCTTCCTTTAATCTCACAGGTAATGCAGGTGGTGAAGGAGCAGGTTATGAGAGCTCTTACAACCAAGCCTAGCTCCCTGGACCAGTTCAAGAGCAAACTGCAGAACCTGAGCTACACCGAGATCCTGAAAATCCGCCAGTCTGAGAGGATGAACCAGGAAGATTTCCAGTCTCGCCCGATTTTGTAAGTTACCCCTGACCTCTACCTTCTCAAAGGCTCTGACACACCATTTCTAGAGTGAAAGCTTATCACGCAGCTGGGCTGTATCGTGAGCTCTTTATGGAAGGCCAACAGAAGAGCTCTACTCAGTTCCTGAAGTCTCAGCAACTCCTTGAGAAAAGCTGGGCAGGGGTGGGCTAGGAGGAGGTAGGGACAGGTGCTGGCAGGAGGATCTAAACCAAGAAGTGACCCAGTTACTGACGAGTCCTCTAAGAATTTGCAGCTGAAAAGTTTGAAACCTTTTGTAATACTTGGGGCAGTTCTGTTTTGCCCATGAAGCTATATTCTGTGTAGGTACCCTTGAGTGGCAAGATGTTCTTCCCCAGCCAGAGTGAGACCTACCAATAATTAAAGCAATATGAACATTGAAGTATCATGAGTAGGAGGGAGGGAGAGCCAGCTTGAGAGGAAGAGAGAGACCCGCTTTCTCCCTGCCCCGTTGGCTCTGCTTTGAGTCAGAACGTCTCATATGGCTCTTGGGACTATCAACCCACAGGCCTAAGGTGGAGAATCAGGGAACCCCCCCCCCTTTTTTTTTTTTGCGGTACGCGGGCCTCTCACTGTTGTGGCCTCTCCCGTTGCAGAGCACAGGCTCCGGACGCGCAGGCTCAGTGGCCATGGCTCACGGGCCCAGCCGCTCCGTGGCATGTGGGATCCTCCCGTACCGGGGCACAAACTCATGTCCCCTGCATCGGCAGGCAGACTCTCAACCACTGCGCCACTAGGGAAGCCCAGGGGACCCCTTTTTATAGGACTTTGTATCAGATGCACTTGCAACGGTTGTGTAATTTCATGAATCTCCATCTTTAAGATGTTCTGAACCCTGAACGTGAACACTGTTTTAGACTGTTTTGTTTGCTTTATCTTTCTTAGTATTGGCCTCTTTATCTTCCCTTGTTCTTTTCTAAGAGCTAGGTCAGCGCTGTTACCTTTATTGTTTTTAGGG
The DNA here is from genome assembly GCF_964165515.1 of Mesoplodon bidens. NCBI lineage: Eukaryota > Metazoa > Chordata > Mammalia > Artiodactyla > Ziphiidae > Mesoplodon > Mesoplodon bidens. The sequence continues at coordinate 65,843,178 of NC_138166.1, read as the reverse complement.
AAGGGAATAGGAAACAGGGTTGGGGGTAAGGAAAGTGTTTGACGTTTATTCTTATTATTCCCTCGGAAGGCTGGACACAGCTTCTTCTGAGCTTTCGATGAAGCCATCTTACATCATAGGTGTCATGAAGTTCATCTTAAACCTTTCTCTCTAATTCTTTTTCTTTCTTCCCCCTTTCTGTTTCTTGCTTTTATATATTTGACATGTTTAATGATTGGCAATTTGCAAAGCACCTCCTCATGCTATTTCATTTCCTCACACCTGTGTGAGGTAGGCCAATCTCATTCCCATTCGAGGACCAAGATATAGTCTAGAGAAGGGAGGACCTTGTTGACAAGTGGACGAACCAGGACTTGAACTCCAGCCCACTGATCCCTTAGCTAATTCTTCATCTACCCTACCAGAACTCCTTTGCCAAGTGCAAGACTAAGATGAAGTTTTTAAAAGTGCACAGAAAAAACCATAGCCAAGCTATGGTGTCTACTTTGTGTTTATTTTCAAGCCTTAAGAAGCACCATTAGAAGCTGCAGAGCAGAACTGCAGGCTTTAGTGGGGATGACGTTAGGCAGCAGGGGAAGGGAAGTGCTTCCTCAGGGTCTTCGGCTCGCATCTGCATTAAACTATACCCACACTGGGCAGCAGGCAGCTCTCAGGAGAGGCAGAGCTGGGGTTTTGCTTTGGTCCCTCAACTAGACATTAACAGCCCCGTATCCCAAGCAGAAAGAACTTCGAATAAAGGACTCCTCCGAGATGCAGTTTCTTTCTTTTTTTAAATCTTTCTACTGAAGTATAGTTGATTTACAATGTTGTGTTAGTTTCAGGTGTACAGCAAAATGATTCAGTTTCAGATAGGTAGATAGATACTTCTTCAGATTCTTTTCCCTTATAGGTTACTACAGAATATTGAGTATAGTTCCCTGTGCTGTACAGTAGGTCCTTGCTGGTTATCTGTTTCATACATAGCAGTGTGTATATGTTAATCCCAAACTGCTAATTTATCCCTCCCCTTCCCCCTTGGTAACCACAAGTTTGTTTTCTATGTCTGTGGGTCTATTTCTGTTTTGTACATAAGTTCATTTATATCATTCTTTTTTTTAGATTCCACATATAAGTGAGTTCATAAGGTATTTGTCTTTCTCTGTTTGGCTAGCTTCACTTAGCATGATAACCTCTAGGTCCATCCATGTTGCTGCAAATGGTATTATTTCATTGTGTTTATGGCTGAGTAGTATTCCATGGTATGTATATACCACATCTTCTTTATCCACTCCTCCATTGATGGCATTTAGCCATGTCCTGGCTATTGTAAACAGTGCTGCAGTGAACACTGGGGTGCATGCATCTTTTCAAATTATGGTTTTCTCCAGATATATGCCCAGGAGTGGGATTGCAGGATTATATGGTAGCTCTGTTTTTTAATTTTTTAGGGAACTTCCATGCTGTTCTCCGTAGTGGCTGCAGCAATTTACATTCCCACTAACAGTGTAGGAGGGTTCCCTTTTCTCCACACCCTCTCCAGCATTTATTATTTGTAGATTTTTTGATGATGGCCATTCTGACCAATGTGAGATGATACCTGATGCAGTTTCTGTCTTGCAAGGAGGGACAGTGGCGCCTTGCCCCATCCCAGGGCCTGCAGTACTAAAATGTTGGCTATCATAATGTCCGTTTCAGCAGATGTGTGAACACAAGGAGATTTTATTGTGCTTTTGACAATAATTCTTAAAACCTAAAGGGAGACTTGAGGGACCACTTCAGTTAAGGCCAAGTGATTCTAAATTAATGTTTGACCATGACTTTGTTCCAAGGAAGACTGTTAACTGCTTGTCAAGTATGAAAACTTTGCTCCTGCTTTGGCTTCATAACTTTACTTCCCAAGGCTCTGCCTGTGACATTCTGAAGTCTCTTTTCCCTTTATTATAAGAAACTCTTACTTTACGCTTATTATTTAGAGAGAAGCAATGGAAATATTAAGGAAATCTCCTGTTATACGTAACTTTGGCATCATCACTCGGCCATAGGACTGAAAAGCACCACGGTCCACTGGAGCTCTGGATATAGTTGCAGTAAAGTCACAAAGACTTGTCAGAGCTACAGCATTTCACGGGGGAGGCCATGAACCAGCCTGGTCATTATGCCAGAGCCCTTAAAACAGGCAGGAGGGTACCAGCCTCCCGCTTCTTCTCCAGCGATGCTCTGTCTGTTAGAATGATCTGCTAGACAGGGGCTCACTGCGGGGTTAGATGAAGTGCAAATGCTGTCACAGTGGCTTATAGGATAAGCCCAAGTCAAGAAAGAAAAGGCATAGACCATGTACGTACGATAGTCTTCAGTCATTCATTTATTCATTCATTTAACAAATGTGTATTGAGTGACTCCTGCCTTCCAGGCCCAGCCTGAGGTGCTGGGACAGGCAGAGAACCAGAGACACCTGGCTATCCCTGTGCCAGACTTTAAAGCTGGGGTTTGGAGGGATTATCAGGGACTGTGCTCAGTGCCAGGTGGGAGGAAGCACAGGCGGGTGGCTTGTCACTAGAGCACACAGGAAACGCATCTAACCCAAGCTTGGGGGTTAGGATATTTAAATTTTAGAACTGAAAAGCAGCTTTCAGGTCATCCAGTTCAAGCTTTTCATTTTGCAGACAGGGCCAGTGGCTTGGCTGGGGCTTGACTGCTGGTGTGGAACCCCGCTGGCTGCCCTCTCCCCATCACCTGGCTGCTGCACGCAGCACAGAGGCAAATCTCAGTGCCACGAAGATCCCTTAGGCATGTGTCTTGTTTTTATAAAATATTTAGATTTCCTGAGAAGGAAAATGCAAATTCCAAGTGACCAAATATTTTGGGAGACCGTGTCTTCAGTGGGTTGAAGAAACTCTTATTTCTTAGCTCTTGACTAATTATTTCAGAAGGAGGTATTTGTTATTTTCTACTTAGTGTGACTTTATGGGAAGGATAAGTCCATCCACACAATTAATCCGAGTTAATGGATATAAAAAGTTTGAATAGTCCCAAAATAGGTCATTTACGATGATGTTGGGGGAAGGGGGGCTGCAGGGACAAACACCAGGGAAGCAGAGAAGCAAAATGTGGAAAATCCAGAGCCAGGAGCTAACAGACCTAGGACCAGATTCCAGGGCCATCATTTGCAAATGTGGCTCTTTAGTCAAGTGCTGTCACCCATTCTAAACCTGTCTTTCTTGCGTCTAAAAGTGAAGATGATAAAAGTGTCCACATCCTTGGGTTGTTAGGAGGACTCAGTGAAATAGTGCATGAAAAGCCCTTAGCATATGCCCCACACATACCATCCACTCAGAGAAATGGTCACCCTTATTATGAGCTGATAACCAGAATTTAACAAGTGTCACAGTGTCAATATGTAAATGGTAAAACTGACACTCTGAATGTATTTGTTTATATCTCATCTTATCTCAGAATGTACAGTAAAAGTAGATGAGAAAGAAAAAGTAAAAGCAAATAGAGCCAGAAATAAGGCTAATGCCTATCCTGCAAACCTGCATCCTTGCTAAAGATTGGCCACAAGCTTTGCTCACGGCTCTCTTAGCTAAAGCCAGTGTTCAGTGCACTTGACAAATACTTATCAAGTGCCTGCCACTTGCCAGGTACGGTTCTGTGTGTTGATAATTCAGCAGTGAAGAGAACAGATACAATTATCACCCTTGTAGTGATTATATTTAGGGGAGAAATAGATGATAAACATGGTAAATAAGATTGTAGCATGTTAAAATAGGATACAGGAATGCTCACTTCAGCAGCACATATACTAAAATTGGAATAATACAGAGAAGATTACAATGGCCCCTGTGCAAGGATGCGTGAAGTGTTCCATATTTTCAGCAGGTGCAAACTATGACATATAGAATGGATAAACAACAAGGTCCTATTGTATAGCACAGGGAGCTATATTCAATACCCCATAATAAACCATAATGGAGAAGAGTATGAAAAAGAATATATACAATAGAATCACTTTAATGTACAGCAGAAATTAGCACAACATTGTAAATCAACTGTACTTCAATAAAATAAAATTTTTTTTCAAAAGAGGATACAGGAAATAAAAAGCAGAATAAGGGAAATGGGGAGTTTGCGATTTTAAATAAAGTGGCAAGAGTAGATCTCTCTAGTTGGCATGGTGACATTTGGGTAAAGATGTGGAAAGGACTAAGGGAGCAGGCTATGTGTGTATGTGGGAGAAACAACTTCCAGCAGAGAGGATCACCAGTGCAAAGGCCCTGAGGTCAGAGTAGGTCTGGGCACTCAGTAACAAGGAGGCAAGTGTGGTTGGAGCAGAACGAGCAATAGGAGGCGAGGCCAGAAGGGTAGCCAGGAGCCTGAATTTGTGGGACCTTGTTGGGGAACCATTGGCACAGGGGGCTGGTGTGCTCTGACTTGGGTTTTTTGTTTGTTTGTTTGTTTGTTTTTTTTGCAGTATGTGGGCCTCTCACTGTTGTGGCCTCTCCTGTTGCGGAGCACAGGCTCCGGATGCACAGGCTCAATGGCCATGGCTCACAGGCCCAGCTACTCCGCAGCATGTGGGATCTTCCCAGACCGGGGCACGAACCCATGTCCCCTGCATCGGCAGGCAGACTCTCAACCACTGCGCCACCAGGGAAGCCCTGACTTGGGTTTTTAATGATCTCTCTTGCTGTTGTATAGGGAATAGACTCCAAGGAGGCAAGTTTGGAAGCAGAGAGGTCAGTGGGGAAGTTATTTCAATAATCCAAGAAGAGGTGATGAGAAGTGATTAGAGTCTCTACCATAGATTATATAGATTTTGAAGATAAGAAGCAAAGGTATTTACTGATCAATTAGATGCAGGGTATAAGAGAAGGATGAACTCAGATTTGGGGCCTGAACAACTAAAGGACAGAGTGAGTGGAGCAGGCTTGGACAAGGGGATCAAGAGTTCAGTTTTGGACCTGTCAAGTTTGAGGCATCTGCGAGATATCCAAGTAGACAGCTGGATTGATGAGTTTGGAGTTTGGCTGAGAGGTCTAGGTTAGAATTATAAATTTGGACATAGTCAACAGAAAGTTGGTGTTTAAAGTCGTGAATCTGAAATAGAAGAGGTGCAAGGAATGACCTTGGGGACCCTGTAGTAAGACAGAAACAGATAAATTTCTGTGAAATAGACACTGTTACTCAGCCCAAAGTCTCCCCAGAGCCCTTGTAGATCAGGGATTGGCAAACTATATAGCTCTTAGGGCAAAACTGACCCACTATCCGTTTTTGTAAATAGAGTTTTATTGGAACACAGCCACGCTCCTTTGTTTTCATGCTGTCAACTGCTTTCACTCTACCATGGCAGAGCTGAGTAGTTGCAACAGAGTGTATGACCCACAAAATCTGGAACATTTACCATCTGGCCTTTTACAGAAAAAGTTTGCCAACTTCTGTTCTAGGTGAACACCAGATGGCAGCTCAGCAGGGCAGACCCCAGGTCCAGGAAGGAGTCTCACGAGTCTAGTGGTGCTGTCTGTCCTCTGCACAGGGCACTGGCCTCATTGGGCCTGGTCTTGGGATTCTCTTCAGGAAAAAGTGTTAGAATTTGAATTGCTCTTCACACACTCATTTATTCTCCCTCCTTTAATCTTCCTCCTTTTATTTATTTACAGGGCTTTTAGATAGACTTAGGGGAATACTTATCAAAGCAAAGCCAGTGAACCCATGACCTTGACCTCATTAGCCCCAAGCTGAGAATTTCAAAACCCAATTCCAGCCCATGGTTATTACCTGGATTACCCTAGAGGTCATATCTCATTCACAGAGACACCATATAGGGATTACATATGTTTTCCTAATATGAGTGAATTCGGTAACTACCGAGTCCATTTGCAGGGAAAGAAGAGGATATAACTTAGGGGGGAAACAAAAATCTGTTCCATTTCCCACATTGCCTAATCATGTTTTGGAGTCCTTTGGGGTTCATAACAAGAAAAGTTAACTCTTGTAGTGCAGATCCACTTATTCTGATAGTCTGTCTCCGAAGATGGTTCATCATGGAGTGTGTCAGACCCAGATGAGCTCATCTGGGTCTTACACTAAAAATCATAAATCATCAAGTTCTTTCAATTATTTCCTCCTTTTGGCCCTTGTCTCTGCATCTTCATCTCCATTTTAATAACTAAACTCTAGCCTAGTAAAACTATTATTTAAAGATACATCTCTAACCTAAGACTTGATGAAATTGCCAGATTCTCTCTCCCATGATTTCCCCATCGCCCCAACTCGGAAGCCAGGAGTGGTGATTTATCGTTGTGTGCAACTGCCCTGGCAATTCCCCACCTTCTTCTCCATTCAGAGCAGGGTTCATCAAAGCTGCAATTTGCTGAGTCCATTCTACAAAAGCTGAACGCTGATCATAGATAGTTTTAGTGATCTGAAAGCCTGAGATGAGACCCTGTGAGACCCACACTGGAAAAGCAAATGCAAGTAAAGCAAATGCACCAAGCTGTGCCTCTGGGGCTGAATCTTCACATTAGGCTTTATAAATAGTCAGTTGGAACAGTATTAAATTACAGGGCATTTGAGGCCATTTAAGTCTAAAATATGTATTACAGCTTTCTAGAATACCTTGTTAGATGGCCAGATGCTTTTATATCACTTTTTATTCTTTTTTTTTTTTTCTCACGGGTAAATAGACGCAGTTTGCACAAGAAACACTTGAGTTTGTACCCCTATTCAGGGCTTCAGCTCTGTAAACTCTTTCCCATCTGTGAGATGGGAATGATGATATTAATACCTGTTCCCAAAAGTTGGCGTTTTTGTGGTGGGGAGGAGGGAAGGGGTGTTAAATGAGCTAAAATTGCATAGTACACTACCTGGCTCATAGCACACACTTACCGAGTGTCTGTGCCTTCCGCACCTGGAAACAGAACACCATGTGAAGACAGATTGCCTGCAATCCAGAGCAAGCCCAGAGTTAAGGCTGAAGCTGACAAAAACGTGAGCCTTGACAACAGTGTAATATGGGCACCAGGAATATTTGGCTTGAGGAAAGAAGAGAATATTATCAAAGCAAATTCAGTAACACCTTGCATTCCTGCCCAATGCTTACAGCTAACTTACACTCACACTGTCTCCTTTGGGACAGGAAAGATTCTTATTCCCATTTTACAGATGAGGAAACTGAGACTTACAGGAGCTACCTGAAATGCCAGTCATGGGCAGAGCCTAGGTTGAAGTCCTATCCTTCTGAGTTTGGGTCAGTGCTTTCAACACTGCTCTGAGGGCTGGACTCGGGGTCTCTCTATACATCCTCAAGTAGAACAACTCTAGCTTTACTAGACTCAAATGCTAGGGCACTACATAAAATTTCACATGATAAAATATCTCTGCTTTTGAAATAAAAGATTTAAAACCCATTGCACTCTATTATTATATCTTCACAGCATAGTGCCTCTAAACCTAAATTACATTGTATTACCCTGAGACAAGATGCAAATAAGCCTTAATTTATCCTCTCATTATCCCAATCTCTGTGGGCTACAATCTGGGTCGATGTGTTGTTCCCAGTTGTAAGTGACAGAATCCAAAGCAAAATGTGGTCCTGTACTTTGCCCGATACTGTGTTTGCTGTGGAATGGTCATCCTGTGGTTGTCCAACATTCCTTTTTGGTCAGATCACAAATGCAGTCTAGGAGTTTATCTGCTGTAGGGGGGCAGAAGATGACCAGAGATTCATTGTCTCAGCAGAGCTGAGTGAATTTTTGCGTAAATTTATATCTGTGGCTTCGTAAAACAAGAGAAGAAATTTCTCAGGAGACCTTGGTCTAGAAAAACACCACTGAAGTGACTGGTGCTCTTGTGGGTATCTGTAAATGTCAGAGAACCTATAGTGTTATTAGAATAGATAACCCTTTCCACTGATGCTTAATAAATGATTCTCTAAAGCACCCACTTGGGAGTGTCGGGTTGTTCATGAAAGGTTACAGCTTGCACTCGCCTGCCCCATCTGCCCATGGTGCCCTTTCAGCCAAGTGCTGTTCTCAAGGCACGCTGTGGAACATGTGTTTATCCTTTCACAGGGAACTAAAGGAGAAGATTCAGCCAGAAATCTTGGAGTTGATCAAACAACAACGCCTGAACCGCCTCGTGGAAGGGACCTGCTTTAGGAAACTCAACTGCCGGCGGAGGCAAGGTATTGTTTGGGGCCACTCCAGACCTAGCAAGGAAGAATAGTGGCCTGCCCCCTGCGGAATCACATGGGCATGGGTGTTGGTTTAAGGGTAGCCTATGCAGCATTGTACTCAGGACAGGACTAGCAGTCCAGGTAAGTTCTGATTTCCCATGTATACCCAGGGAGAATCAAAATCTAGAATCACCAGGAGACCCATGGAACTGAAGAGCCACCTGGGCCATTTCGTGCCTCAAGTTTGCCAGTAGTGGTTCAACAACAGCTAACGTTATTGAGAGCTTACCATGTGCCAGGCTCTCACTTTACCTATGTTAATGAATTTCATCTTCCCAGTAACCCTATGAAGTAGCTATTGTGATTACGCTCAGTTTACAGATAGGGAAACGAAGGCAGTGAGGTGTGAAGTAACTTGCTCAAAGTCACAGAAGAGCAGGGATTTATACTCCGGCAACTCTATGGCTCTAACTTTTAATGATTCACTATGCTATCAGGAGAGCTGGCACCCACTGTTGGATTTGATCTTGAAATTTTCAGCATGGATGGCCCTTATTTTCAAATCCCCATACTGATTCTCTTCCAAGTCAGAATTATTTTATTTGTAGATATAAGTAACAGTGAACCAAGGTGGGATAGAATCAATTTTCATAATCTTGTAAGACAAATTTCTGAACTGTCTCTATAAACTTTAATCCCAAAATATCAAGTTAAAATGGATGCCATTAGACTAGTTCCAATATGTGGAAAGAATTTCCAGCTGTTTCTTAGCCAGGGAAGTAAAGTCCCTTGATTGCTTTCTTGACATACTGCTCATTGCAAAGTACTCATATCATACTGTCCTGGAAACAAATAGTCAGAAAATAAAATTGAAAGATAAGATTTGGGGAGAGGTGAAGAGATTGGGGAACAGTCAGGAACAAGCATAAGCATTAGCAACTGTACCAAGAACAAACATCAGTTATGGCCCCAGAGAAACCCTGGCAGATATTTTTGTTGTTGTTGTTATTGTTTTGTTTTTTTGCGGTACGTGGGCCTCTCACCGTTGTGGCCTCTCCCGTTGAGGAGCACAGGCTCCGGACACGCAGGCTCAGCGGCCATGGCTCACGGGCTCAGCCGCTGCACGGCATGTGGGATCTTCCTGGACCGGGGCACGAACCCATGTCCCCTGCATCGGCAGGTGGACTCTCAACCACTGCGCCACCAGGGAAGCCCCCCTGGCAGATATTTTTGAAACCCAATGGATGCCCTGCTCAGACACAGACTTCGCCCACTAATGACAAACATCACTTCATGTTTATGCTGAGCCCATCCTCCCGGCCATTTACTTTTAATGGCTTTGTGCTGAATATTGAGTAAATTCAACGTATTTCGAATGTAAGCATTAAAAATCATTATTAAGGAATGTCCAAAGGCAGAACTTCCTTGACGAATGAAAATGCAGGTTATTCCCAGAGGATAAGAAACCATGACAAGGGCTTCCCTGGTGGCGCAGTGGTTGGGAGTCCGTCTGTCGATGCAGGGTGCACGGGTTCGTGCCCCGGTCTGGGAGGATCCCACGTGCCGCGGAGCGGCTGGGCCCGTGAGCCACGGCCGCTGGGCCTGCGCGTCCGGAGCCTGTGCTCCACAACGGGAGAGGCCACAGCGGTGAGAGGCCCGTGTACCACAAAAAAAAAAAAAAAAAGAAAGAAACCATGACAATGAGCTTCAGGCTGGGCCTCAGGGGAGGATAATGGGCAGAGTAAGAAAGGGCTGAGTTATAGCTGGGACCGACAAAGGCTCACATTAGGAAGAAGGAACTCATCTCTCCCATTCAGCCATTGGAGGACTGGTTCACCCCCTCCTTCCTCACTGCATTCCTTGCATTTGGGCACCTTCATCAGAGTGAATGCTGTTCTAAGAAGATAGTGTGGCACAGTGAGGAAGACAAGAGCCCTGGAGCCAGATGAAGTGGGTACCGTCCTACCTCTGTCCTTGTCCAGCTCTGTGACCTTGAGCAGTTTCCCCATCTGAAATGGGGTTAACAATGCCTGTCTCCTAAAGTTATGGTGAGGAAGAAAAGTGGTCATGAATGCAGCTCTTAGAAAGCAGCTTTAAACAAAGTAGCTACTGTTTTATTCTGGATGATCCTGTAGAAAAGAACAATGAGCTGGGGGTGAGTAGACTTGGTTCTAGGCTTCTCAACTCTGTACTTACAGAGTTAACCACCTGGGTGTTTTTATGCAGAATGCGTGACCTCTTAGGGCCACAGTTTCTCATCTGTTAAGTGGGAGAATAGGACTAGATGATCTATTAGTTCAGTTAGCCAGATTGCCTACTGTATGCTCTGATCTCCTCATTGCCTTTGGCAAAATCAATATTCAGGGTATATTGCCCACGTAAGGTGATTTATAAAGTTTTTATTTACCTGACATTGGGCAAAAGGCACAGAAGTGGGCGGAGGACAGGTGGCAAATAGACACATGCCACCAAATGCCTCCGCTCATGCCTAGCTAGAATCCTTCGGAACCTAATTCAGAGAACCCAATTTGACCTTCCAGTCTACTCCACCATGAGACTTCCCTTTCTAGGCTGAAATGGGTAGATTCTACTTGAATAATCCTGTTTCTAGATGTCATAATTACAGTATTTTGGCTAAAAAAGTGTTAGTTCCAAATATGCCGCTTTTTCCAGTTTTCTAAAAATGAATTACCTACTGAAAAAAAATATTAGCATCTAGATTATAAATTTATTAGTTAAACTCCCTAGGGAGCACGACCATCTGTGTTTAGTATAAAATCATCCTTCCAATTGAAGGAAGGCTTTTTGGTGTTTGGTAAATTGGTCTAAAATCTGGTGACTAGCTCTGTGTGCTTAAAAATACGGATAGATAGATAGATAAATAAATAAATAAGATTCAAAGCAGACTATGCTGAAATTGGTTTCCTATCACCCCATCAAAACATTCCATTTAGATTTACCCACATTAATGAGGACATGGTGTAAATTCATTTTAATCCCTTTGAGAAAGGTGAGATCTCAGACAGGAACAGCCATGAGCCATCCCAGGTTAAAGAGCAAGCACATGCGCAAAGGGCCCGTGCGTGACCACACTCCCTCTAAACTTGTCCAACAGTGAGTCAAACACAGATGAGTGGGCTTCCCTGGTGGCACAGTGGTTGAGAGTCCGCCTGCGGATGCAGGGGACACAGGTTCGTGCTCCGGTCTGGGAAGATCCCACATGCCGCGGAGCGGCTGGGCCCATGAGCCATGGCCGCTGAGCCTGCGCGTCCGGAGCCTGTGCTCCGCAACGGGAGAGGCCACAAGACTGAGAGGCCCGCGTACCGCAAAAAAAAAAAAAAAAAAAAAAACACACAGATGAGTGGATTTAAGTATTAACTTTACAGGGGAAAATAGGAAAGAGCTTCCTGTCTCACAGAACTGGAAAGGAGAGGGGCAGCTGTAGAGCCCTTTAGTGTGCCCTGTTTGGCTAGAAGGCCCCTGAGTTGCTACGTGCCTGTCATTCTACCTGCCTCATTTGCAACTCTGCTACTTGGTTAGTCCAATGTAGATATATACAAATCTGGATTTCTGGGAATTCTGACCACAGTAGAACTGAGAGGCGGTAAATCATGGGAGACACATCAAGCTGCATTCAAGTCCCTGCCTCCCCACCCTCTAGCTGGGTAGCCTTGGACAACCTAATAAATCTGTCTGTGCTTCTGCTTCCTGATCTGTCAGGTGGGGATGATATCAGTTCCTACATCAAATCATTGCAAGGGTTAAATAAAATCATGCATCTATAGCACTTGGTGCTCAGCACATGGTCAAACATTCATTAATGGTATTTAGTATTAATTTTAGCTTACAGTTACTCCGAATATAGGTTTTTAAACACAGGCCATAGAGTGGCAATGGCTGTCACAGGCTTGCTTCACTCTGTCCCGCATTCTCTATGGAACGTGAAAGGCTCTTGTTCACAATCCTTCATAACGAGATTGCCTTGCTTCCGTGTTCCCTGAACTTCTCAAGAGAGTCAAGATGAAATCCCAGAAGTTGTCTATGTTCGAGCCGTTATATGCTTCATGAGAATCTACAGGCTCAGGAACTGCCTCCTATTTTCCTTTCTTTTCAGAGATTAGGGCCTTTCAGAATCACTTGCATTGAATAGTCTTGGTAAGAGCCCAGGGCTACACACTGGAGTATCATTTTCAAGAAATGATAGCATGAAACTTTTGCTTCTCGTTGAAGACAGTGTCTATTTTGTTGACCAGTATCCCTTCTCTAAGCATTAACACGACAAACTTAATCTGAAACCCACTGGTGAGTGAAACATGTACCCAGAGGGGTTGGCATGTTCCTGCGCTGAGGCCAAGGGCGGGGTACCTGCCTTGTTCTTTCAGCTCGCTCAGAAGACCTAGAGCTGAATGGTACGTTCAGGCCATTTCAGTAACCATATGAACCCTTTTGGGGAGCAGGTTGTTTCTTCCTCTTTGATTGAAATTTTCTTTTAATATTTAATTAAACCTTATCATAACCCATTTTTACAAAAAGGCAGGTATAAATAAATGCGTTTTTTCAAAAGAAGAGAAGCCAGATTATTTTCAGAAAAAATCACTTTGCAATAGATCAAAATAACAGATAATCATTGTTCTCAAAAGGTGGAGGGACCAGTAATGTGAATGAGAGGGGAGATTAGGAGATTGACTAGGAGATTAGGAAGGCACTAATATTTGAGAGCCAGCTCTGTGGAAGGTGCATGATGGATACTCTATATATATTTTACTCATATAATTATTAGTGTTACTTAACAAAGGAACCATAGGGGTCCCTAAGGTTTTTATAATTTGGCCAAGACTCCATAGCTGATGTGTAAAGACCAGGTGTGTAACTCAGGTCTGTGTGACTCCAAAGTATCAGTTAGGCCAAACCATCTTTAAAATGACTGGGGGGCTCTGGAGTTATCTTTTGCTATGAAAGGAGCGTCTTCAGGGAGACAGAATTCTGAATCAAAACAAGAGTATCTCATTCTGAAGAATGTTGAGTGAAGTGAGGAAGATTTGAAAGGCGGAATGACCTTCATTCTGTATCCGTAGTTGTCTTCCTTTACTGGACCAACAGAGAGATCTTATATCTCATCACCTGGAAGATGATATTTCCCTTTAAAAGCATTGCTGGGGTTCCTCATGTTTTATGACTTGGAAACGTTTGACCCTAGGCAGGAAGCAGACCTTCCCCTGAGCACACTGAAGATTTTGCACATTTTAGGTTAACCTAAGAAAGACCCAAAGTCCTAGTGGAAGTGCCATAAGATTTCACTTTAGTAAAGGCCACCTGTCTCCCAAACACAGGACTTTCAGGGCCCCCTGGGCCAGCAGCCAGCTGCCAACTGTGGGCTTTGCGCACAAGACAAAGATGTCCCCGAGTCCATGGCAGAGTCGATCAGGACTCGGTTCTTGCTGTGCCCTGTGCCTCACTTTACAGTCCACATTTCACACTCAACAATGGTAGCTATTATTCAGCTTGCCCGTCTCCCATAAACACCTGCTGGCCGACCCAACACTTGTCTCCAGCCTGGGTATGAAGAGAGACAATGAGCTGCACTGTTCCATATAGCTACCTATGGCTATTTAAGTTAATTAAAATTAAATAAAATTCAAATTTTCTTCTATTACTATTGAATAAGCAGGTATAGAGTATTTGTATCATTGCAAAAAGTTATATCAAACATTGCTGCAAGAATTACAGTTGTCAAGGGTGATTAGCTCCATAATGATCTATGTGACACTGGGAATAACTTTAATCAGCGCTGGAGACCTTCTTACCAGGCTGTGAGCTTTGAAACCAGCTTTTCCCTCTGAACCTTCACTCACTCACTCACTCACTCACTCACTCACTCACACACATACACACACACACAAAAGAGTGAAGCACAAAATTATCTCCATATTTTCAGTTTTTGAGTTGGGGGAATGAAAAGATGGCTATTAACGTACTAACATTTCTAATTGACTGAAAGACCTCTATACTAACTCCTGTTTTCTCTTTAAATGCTACTAAACATTCTTTGCTAATGTTCTCACTGCTTCCTGCTAATTGCTTTTAGTGACACAATCCACTCATTCATTGCCCAGAGGGATTGGGGAACTAGTAACATCATGCTGGGTTTTGAATAGAAAATACACATTTTTCTTACCATAAAAGAAACTGCAAATCAAGCTGCCACTGGTGGCTGACACTACAACTGTCTTACCCAACAAGTCGGTGCGCTCTGCTTGTCGGAGGTGGCATCTCTGGTCTCCTTTATAGCGGCTCTGCCTTCAAGACAGCCACACACAAGTTATGATGCCTCTAAACCTTCTCAGAGCTAACGACTCCAGCCTTTATCCTGAGAGAGATACTGGCTGAGTATCCACCCATTTGTTTATGAGTCAGAACAACCTTCCCAAGCCGTTCAGCCCCTTTTCCAATATTTTGTCATCCATCCAAGACTTCCTATTTGATGGGAGGAGCAGAACACATCACTCACGTCCATGATGCACAGATCTTTTGCTCTCCACCATTTTAGTAGTAGACAGAGAAAGAGGAACTTCTATAGGATAAGAGAAGAGGTAGCCAGAGGCAGGAGGAAAACCAGAAGCTGGTGGTGTCATAAAAGTCAAGAGAATTTAAGCCTCTGGAAAGAGGAAAATCTGTCAGCTACACCCTGTATTGTTATGGCAAGGTTCCAAGTAGCCTTTTTTGTTTCTTTAAACAAACAGCTTTTCAAGGAAGACGGTTGTTTTACCTCCCAGAACCCTGATAAATAGCCACTGTTTTCAATAGTTTCTGAAAGTTAGGAGTGTGTTGCACAAGAGATTTTCCCTATTCCTGTTTTTCCCTGTAGTATAGGCAGAGTTGCTGAGTCATGGTCCCTACTTCCCAGACCTGGGAAACAAGTGTTTCCACCATATTTAAGTTGCCACTAAGAGCTAGGGAGCTCCTTCTCCTTGAGCTGCTTGGCTTTGTCCCTCATGTCTGCCTTTCATCCTAATAATTTTTGCTACACCCAGTAGAGTACTGTAGGCACTCTGCAAATATTTACTGGAGAAATAGACATAACGTATTAAATAGACAACTTATGAAAGTATGCGCAGCAAATTTTTGAAGTGTTGCAAATGAATGTAAGTTGTGCATTTTACTCCACAGTATATGTTTGTACCACTTAAATTTCTCAATGCTCCCCCAATTATATTGAGGATGATTGATGCATTTGTGCCATATTGACCCTTGGGCTTCAGGTTACCACTGCCAATCCCTAGAGTTTACCCTGGTTTGAAAAGTGAGGGATTTCTAGGAAGAACAGGCTAAGACCTCACTCAAAATAAGACCAACGTGTCCAAGCACTACAGCTCACCAACTTCCTTCCCAGCTTTCTGTCACCCTTTTTCAGTTGCTCACTTAGCCAAAGTCCCATCTCAGAGGTAGCAGGGGAAGGAGACCTCTCTAGGAAATATTTCCAGCTGGCTTTGTAGCCATCACAGTTCATTTAGACAAGGTGAAAGGTCCTTTGTGGGGAAGAAATCTCTACAATTTCTCATGCCAGGTTCCCAAGAGCACTGTTGGTGCTCGTGGCCAAAACTTGGCCCTCTCCTTTGGAATTGCAATTCCTATTGTGATTACAAGTCAAATTCCCAAATGTGTTCTCCTCATGGAAAACTGCCTAATTGAAATGGTTATGAATCATTCAGGGATAACTTTATTTTCTCTGTTTGAAATGCTCTCCCAGAAGAATGACCTGTGCTGTTGAGTGTGTGTGTGTGTGTGTATGTACATATATATAACAGAATTTTGAAAATTTAGCAATTCCAGATGTTTTCCTAGCGCTCAAAGCACTGTTTCTTTCCTCTCAAATTTTCCCACCAGCGTTTAGAGTTTTTTAAATATATGGATTGCCATATTCTGGCTACATTCAGGAATTCTCAAACCCTGTTTATAGATGAGAAAGGAATCACAGAGGCATTTTGCTTTTGTGGATCCAGTTTAGGTGTTTTCTTTGTCTATTGTGTGGCTTTTACTTCCAGTTTTAAAACTTTCTTTCCTACAAAAAGAATTGTAGTTAAAATGTGGTTTTGCAGTGAAAGCAATTTTAAGTAGAAGAACATTTTTCTTAAACATTATAGAGACCTTTTTGGTCAGAGTGGCTTCAAAATAATTTGTGTTTGTAGACACAGTAATGGGGTGACTTGACCAAGGCCACTGTGTTTGCCAATTGCATAATGTCACAAAGGGGTTTACAGGCCATGGATGCTCTGTGCCTTAAGCATCTTGACTGGGTCCCCTTGGGTCTTCATTTATCAATTTAGCCAACAGCAACTGTGTAACTTCCACGTGCCAGGCACTGTGCCAAGGGACCAGTGCAGTGCAATTGTGAAAGACAGTGGTTGTCCTCAGAGCGCCCTGGCTTCTCCACACTGTCAGGGCTGATGTGTGTCCTGGAGTCCTCTTCTGTCAGTAACCTTTCACACTGCACCCACTGGGGCAAGTTGCTTACCTAGGGTCTATGGCAGATAATGGGGAGTACTAAGGGTCTTAACATGGGAGCACCAAGGATCCAAGGAGATGCTGGAGCAGCTAAGAGGATGGGGAGGGTCCCTTTGGCTGCAGTAATCAGAGAGGGCTTCCTGGAGGAGGCAGCATCTAGCACAGCCCTGAGAGCTGCACAAAGATTGCTGTCACAATCTAAGTTTCTTATCTAGAAAGAGCACTCTCTGCCTCCTTCTTGCTGCCTCACCAGCTTATTCAACGATTTTTATTACATTTGGGGAAGTCAACTTAAAGAAAGGACTTCTTTATAAGAATGATCCTAAGGTACTGGTCACACTTATTTAAGAGAACTAAACTCTAGGAATGAGAGAGGAGATGACTGCAATATCCTCATTCTCGGATAAATTTCTGAATTATTAGCGTATTTCCTCATGAATTCCATCCCTTGTGTGTATCACTAGCTTCCTAACAATTTATTCATTGATTAGTTTGTGTGCATAGGCCTCAGGGGTGAGGGGTTTGATATGCCAACTGAGATATGGCACAACCATCTCATCAGTCTTAAAATCTCACAGAGGAAAGTGGAAGCAGGAAAATTCTGAGAAAGCTTTTTTTTCTTCATCTCCCTCCCCACTTTTGTCAGGCCCAACTGAATAAGGACTAATCCCCTAGTCATTATAGATACTGAATGAAATAACCCTCTGGAAGCCACCACCTCAGAAACCCTGTTGCCATTGTCCTCAAAGGATTTGATAACTTTCCCAGTGGTACCAAATGTCTACCAAGAAGGACAGGAGCTAACTAAATATCAAAATCGAGAAGGGACGGGCTTCCCTGGTGGCGCAGTGGTTGAGAGTCCGCCTGCCGATGCAGGGGACACGGGTTCGTGCCCCGGTCTGGGAAGATCCCACATGCCGCAGAGTGGCTGGGCCCGTGAGCCATGGCTGCTGGGCCTGCGCGTCCGGAGCCTGTGCTCTGCAAGGGGAGAGGCCACAACAGTGAGAGGCCCACCTACCGCAAAAAAAAAAAAAAAAAAAAAAAATCGAGAAGGGACTAACTGCCAGGGCTCTAGAAGTCATTCCTTCTTGAGGACTTAAAATCGAAGGAACTGCGTGTTCTCCCAGGCAAGACTATGACGAAATAAGGATGTCAATATTTTTTGGAAACCAGAATCGCTTACCTGGCAAATTTGTGTTTTGTTTCCCCCAGACAAGTTTTGGTATTGTCGGCTTTCACCGAACCACAAGGTCCTGCATTATGGAGACTTGGAAGAAAGTCCTCAGGGAGAAGTGCCCCACGATTCCTTGCAGGACAAACGTAAGTGCCTCTCCTGTATTGGAGGCCTGAGTTTTGGTTGCTTGTTCGTTTCCTGGTCACAGAATATCATGCAGAAAGACTATCAACCTAAGTAAACCCACTAGGCATGTCTCATCTAGCTGTGAGTCCTGGCCTGAGCCATCTCTCAGCATAAGACCTTGATGGATTTGTGGTTTGGGACTGAAGAGGGGAGGGTGTAAAAGGAATGCTCACCTATCTTTCCTAAAAGACGTAAACCTGGGGTTCAAACACCCACTTTTACGTTACTTCTCCAGGTGTTATTCTAAGGAGCAAAAACAATATAAACCTGATTGTTAGTTGTCTTTTTCTGATGACCCAAAATAATTTCACATGAATCATGTGCTTGATCTCACCACGTTTATGCATTAGAGTTTACTGTATCCCACATTTATAATGCAGAGCTAATGGCAGATCCAAATATGGCTAGTTTACTTCAAAGAAGTAACTCAGACACTCAATAGCATTCTATTGTTTCCTAAATATTCCCCAAAATACATATTATTTATACCGATTTGCTATTTCTGTACCATGTCTTTTAAAGAGCCAGTCATACGCTAGATTATTTTAGCCCAACACCAAAGCAGGTTCCAGGTTTTTTTAGACAGCATTAAGTGTACTAATTAAACAAAGTATTACAGAAATATTAAAATACACAAAGGTAATGGATTAATTTGGAAGAGAAATGAGATAAAGTTAGACATAGCCTCAGAGGATATCTCAGGTAGAGAAATCAAAGAATGAGAAAAAAGTAAAGACACTTTAAAATAACTTTCAAAAGTCACCTTGACCCTGCCATGAGTCATAGAAACAAGTCACAAACAGAATCCTTACCTCCAGATCCTAGCACCTTCCCCCTTGTCACCCCAGGGCCTATGGAAGTCAAATCTGTACTGTCTTCCTTGCAGCTCATGGCCAATCACAGGGGAAAATAAACCACAAGTGGCAAATTCCTGACACACTCAGACTCTGGGCTGACATATCAGACAGACAGCCTGGAACATTCTCGCTTCCTCCAGCTTAAAAATGAGACAGTCTGGTCTTCATAGTGTCATTTAGTTCAGAAGGCAATCTTATTTCCTTTCATGGGAGCACTGCCTCTTCAGCCCACGTTATTTGAAACCCAGTACCGCAGAGTCTGGGGCAGTGTCTATGCATTCCTGCTATGAGGTCTCCCCAGGCCTCCTCCTGTGATAAGGACCCTCCCTTCAGGTCTCAGAAAGCCTTCCGCATCCCACCATGGACAGAGCTGGACCCGTGGTTCTCAGAGTGTGGTCCTTGGACCACCAGCAGCAGCATCACCTGGGAAATTACTAGACATGCAGCTTCTCAGATCCTCACTCCCAGACCTGATGAATCAGAAACTCTGGGGATGGGGCCAACAACCTCTGTCTTAACAGACCCTCCAGGCGTTTCTGATGAGCACTCAAATTGAGAAGTGTGGAGCCAGATGTTGCCTGACACGCTTCATAATGAGTCCCTAAATTTGGCTTTCACCAATACGTAAATATTTTAAAAGAACAAGAAAAGTGAATCGACAGTGGGTTGCCAACTTTCAGTTTTGGCAGAAATAAAGGCTATTATAAAAGAAAATCTAACTAAAATTTAATATCACATTCCTTCCATTTTAAAAAGGGCTCTTGATCAAACAAAAGGAAAGACCAGAAAGGCCTAATCTTGGAATAAAGGACAGTCCCTTGTACTAAATTAAATTAGCTGTGTGAAAAACTCACAGCAGTGTCTTCATTTTCCTCTGTTTGCTATTAACTGGTGAAAAACTCACTGATGAAACCTCCCTCGTGAACTCAGAACTGTCCAGAGGCCAGCCATTTGGAATCTCTGCTCTAATGCAGTAAAATGAAAAGTTAGAGGTCAAAGCAACCACAAGCTCTATATGAAGTCTTTCACCGCCTCGTTCTTAACCTGACCAGGAAATAGGGAAAGTGGTCTGGGCAGAAAAACGAAAAAACCACAGCTGGATTCATTCCTAACCCATGTGGCCCAGAGATTGGGCTCTCCCACTCACTGGGTGTGTTATTTATCTCCATAGTTATAGGGGTCTAATCCACTCCTCAACCCACAGATAGGCACTAGATTGGCGTGGATTGTAGGTTTAAATGCAGCACTCTCATTCTCGCTGGTTGTGCTGCTTAGGAAGTCGGTAGCCCTGCCCCTAGAGAAGGTCAAGGCGTGGACAGCACCTGAGCCTTGAGTAGGGACGGTCTCTGGGCTAGAAACCCGAGGGCCGATGCCAGGGAGAGCCAGCTTGCCAGGGTGATTGCAGAAGAGCCACGACAGAGCTGCAGATCTCCAAACAGTTTTTGGTCGTGGCCACAGAGTGAGGCTGCTTCTGGGAAAGGGTGGCATCAGTCCCTCTGACAGTGGCTGTGAAACTCATCCACTCCTTTCCTCTGCGGCCTTTGAAGTCTAGTAATTCAGAGTTCCAGAAGAGCTGCTCGGTAAACAGTTATCCATTGCAAGGCAAACCAAGAATGAGTACCTGTGCAGGTGTGTGCATATGGGAGGATGTGGGGTGTGTGTATGTGTGTGTGTTGAGGAGATTATATCTGTATGCACATGTGTGCCAGGGAGGGGGTATATTTCATGTAATGAAATCAAATGAAACTATTATGTGCCTGAGATGAGAAGGTCCCAGCCTAGGAAACTAAAGTTTGCTGCTTCAGGCCTGCCATCTGGTTCACATTTAATTACAGTTCGCATCCTGCCTGGAGCAAAATAGTCCATCCTCTTGGAGCCCTGAGTCAAAAACCTCATTCCACTAGAAAAATGAGACATTCCTTTAATTCAGTTCAAGTACCCTTGCTCTTGCCGTGTACAATTGCCCTCTCTTGCGACCTAGGGGGAAACTGTCTTCCACCCCTTGAGTTAATCAGTGCTGAATACTGAGATATTGGTGAATCAAATAGCGTAATTGGATCCTCTTAATCCAGAGAGTGCAAGTGGAGATTGAGGACCTCTCCTAAGCTGTTTTCATGTCTAAAGGTTTAGCAAATCTCTCTTCTCGTATTCCTTTTGTTAGGCAGGAAACACGGCCCTTGAAAACCCACATCTCCTAACCCTTTGCCCCACATTCCTTCCACCGGGTTTAGAGAGACTCTCATCACCCCCACTAAGCACCAGACTCCTCTGCTGTCCAGCAGTGCCTGGGCCCCTCAGAGACTCCCTTTGAAAGAATCTAGGCCAGCACTGTTCACTCCCACATCAAAGGGTTTTGCTCCCTCACACAAGGCCATTAAGCCTGTCACAGCAGAGGAGAGAAGCAAGGGCCACAGCAAAGCAAAGTGGGCAATTTGGGTCATTGAAGCGTGGGGAATAATTCAGGCGCCTCATCTACAGAGAGAATTAACTTTGACTATTGATAATGAGAATAATAGCAAATAACATCTTTTGAGTGTTTACTCGACACCAGGCACTGTGCTAAGAGCTCTACATTACATAATAAATTATCCTCCCCACAACCTGAAGAGGTAGGTATCACTGGAAAATCAGGATTAGGAAAATGAGGTACAGAAAAGTTAAGTAACCTGTTGAAGGTCACATGTCCAATAAATAATAGAGCAAAGATCTGAATGCAGCCATCCAACTCTATGGCCTAGATTTTTACCCACTTCTCCAGACCACCTAGATTCAAAGCCAGCAATGATCTTGGCTCCAGCATTGAGTTAATTCTCAGAACAACCCTGTGAGATGGATGGTGTTATATTTCTACATTGTAGACAAGAAAGCTTATGCTCCAAGAACTTAAGCCCAAAGTGGTATAGCCAGTAGATGCATCTAGAATTGAAATCCAGGCTCTGTGATTCTAAAAGCACAGCGCTTCCAACCACTCCAGGCTTCCAAGTTAGAGTCCAGATTCTTTACTAAACTGTACGGGGATCAGCCTGCCCCTCCTCTGTATTTCTGCCCATAGGAGCTTCCATGATGGAGCTGTGTATACAGCAAGTGCTCATGGCTTACTGGTTACTTCCTGGGGTAATTTCTGCCTCAATTTGGCTCCCGGGGGTGAAAGCTAGAACAATTTTTATCATGGTGGCCACATTTACTTTTTCAAAGGCATTTTTTTAATCACAATTAAAGTTCCTTCCCCAGATAGTAGCAATCAAAGAGTTTCCTGAACATATCTGAAGTGATAACCACTTCCAGGGCTGTGTTCAGCATGATTTGGGGGTCTGACGTCTTCCAAATATAGGGGAAAATCATGGCCTAGCAAGGGACCATAGAATAGAAGAAAGAGCAGCAGTCCCAGCTCTGTCCCTCACTAGCTGTGTGACGTTGCATGATTTATTTCTTCTCTTTAGTCCTCAGTCTTCCCATCTATAAAATGGGAGTGTTGAATTAAAGATTGTCTCAATCCAGCTCAAACTGAAAAAAGCATTGAAAGAAATGACGCCAGGCCGCAAGGAGTTAGAGTGGGCGTTAGGGAACCAGTGGTGACCCTCCTGGTTCTCATATCTCTGAACCCCACTTAGTTATGTTGCTTCTACAAAAAAGGGCCTGATAGAAACACCAGCCCTGCTTTGAAGTAATCAAGGGCCCTCTGTTGCCTCTTAAGAGTGTAGATTCAAAGGATATGGGTCTGATTCTGCTCATGGGTTTAGAGAGGACAGCATTTTAGCCCTTCTGATGCCTAATCTTCCAGTGCATCTAGAGACAAACTATGTAAAGAGCAACCTTTAAAAGCCATGCTGTATTTTTAGAATTTTGTGTTTTCCTTTTAGCCATAATCCTGTGAGTAATATAGCAGCTCGTCTCCTTGACAGGGGACAATGCATATAAAATACATAAAATATGTAATGCCACAAGCACGGTGGAAGAGTGCTTTTTCTCCACTGGTTCCTTCTCATTAGAGATTCTAAAGACTGCTCCCACGACAGACTTTAGTGTTACTCTTGTCCCGTTCCGGGTTAATCTTTTCCAGTTTTCAAAGCCAAGGGGTAACTTACTATTTATAGATCTTCAAAGCCAAGGGGTAACTTACTATTTATAGATCTTCATTGACCATGTTACATATTATACAACAGAAGACTGCCCTGTGACTCAAACTCCATCTGAAGCTTGAGGAGGTTTTTGGATTTGGTATGTTAACTATATCACAAATTCACTTTGGTGGTGGATTGTCATTGAAAAGTAAATCTTAAGTAAACCCAGCTTCCCAAAGTGCCCAAATATCTCCTCCTGGGGTAGTGATTAGGTAGCCAGGTCAGCCACTGAGAAGAGGGCTGACTGTTGGTTCCGAAAATGGTTTTGAGGAGAACTGAAGTCAGAGGCTGTGGTCAAAGGTAGGTTCAGGAATCACAAGGACCGTCTAAAAGAAGATGCCAATCTCGAGCAGCCAGGCAGAGAAGGAAAGCGGTCCAAGGTCAAGGGTCATGCCGTTCAGGAGAGGCTGCATCACTACATTTTGCTGCAAGAATAAATAACCTCCAAAATCTCAGTGGCTCAGGACAACAGGAGTTTATTTCTCACTCCTCACATTACATAACTGACATGGGCTTTCAAAGGACCGCTCCACACAATCACAGAGACTCAGGCCAATGGCTGCTCTGCCATCCCAGAGCTGTGCCATCTGGATGGACCATGTGACCGGATCAGTCCCTGTGGCTGGAGAAGAGAGGCTGGTAGGCGTGGACTTTTCACTGCCTCAGCTAAGAAAGAGGCCATTTCCTCTCACATTTCATTGACCAGAGCTAATCGTATGGCTCCACCTAACTGCAGAAGTTGCTGGGAAGAGTAGTCTTCCATAAGCCCGGAAGGAGAGGAGAGGCAGTTATTAGTGAGTACAAGTCAGGTCTACCAAAGAGATCTAGAATCAGGACTGCAAGCTGGAGGGACAGACGTGGTGGGAGAGCTAGCAGGGGGTGCCTGCAGAGAATCCTGGAAGAGTTCCTCACAGCCTCACTCTTCTCTAGGGTTTGAGAGAGCTCTAGAGGTGTCACAGATTTGGACAAAGTTCTTAGCAACTTAAGGGTACAGGGACAGTGTTAGCTTTTCAAGAGCCTTCCTGTTACGTCGTTCTGACATTCTATATATTTTATAATTTTCTCTTCATCTAAATGTCACCCCCAAACCCAATGCCTCAATAAAAATAGGTGAACTTTAATCATGAAATCTCTCATTATCTTCATCCTTAGAGGAGTCTAGAAATTGATGACGCAAAGCTTCTGCAGATCCTAAGTGAGCTCCTAAATTCACAGTCCCTTACACGAGCGAAAGATGAGGAATTGGAAAGGGACAGATGACTGTGCAGGTTTTTAAACTAAGCTTCCAAACCGTCCTACTGCCTTCTCTCCATCAGATGATCTGAACAACAGCTTTAAAGGCCCAAACCTTTCCACATCTTTTATCTTCCCCCAAGTTCTGAGTAGGATGAGAGAGAACATCATTTTATCAAACTGCATTACGCTCAGGATTTCCAAGACAAACACCAGCTACCACTTCCCTGTCAGAAAGGAATGTTCCCTCTATTTAATGGAGTTTAATTTCATTGTCCATAAAATAGGAATAATAAAACCTGCCTCACAGAATGGTTGTGAGAAGTAATGAGATGGTAAAAGGGAGAATTTGGAGAATGAGAGTTCAGGATGGTTTCGATTCAGATAAATTTTTTTGTGATAAGGTTACTTCCCCTCATTATCCAAAACTCAGAAACTAAAGAGATGTAGCAACTGTAGCAGGAGATGTCCATCTGTAGGAAGCATTTGGCATTGCTCCTGGCACACAGATGTCTTCCATAAAATCAGTATCAGTACCACTATTAGTATGGTTATTATGGCTGCTTCTAATACCATCACTTTTAATGCAACTATGATGGGTTTGTTGTTGTTGTTTCTGGTCTTTTTTTTTTAGGTATTTGCTTTATTGAACCAAATTCTACTATGAACATAGATTTTTCTCCCCAAGGATGCTTTTTACCAGGATATAAGGATATATTTTAGTTCTAGCCCTGGACACCGCTTGACTTCTCTTGTCTTTTCAACTCTTTTGTCTCCTAGCGGTAGTGTCTGGGAATGGCAGCCGTAGCAGCAGACTCGATGCTTAGTCTTGCTACTTTATGGATACTTAAGCAGTCACATGATGTAGTTACTTTCATTTTCTCTTATGAATTGCAGTGCCGGTGGCAGATATCAAAGCTGTGGTGACGGGAAAGGACTGCCCTCATATGAAAGAGAAAGGTGCCCTTAAACAAAACAAGGTATGATTTCCAAGTTATTGCAAATAGTTCTGTCTGCTCAATACAGTTATTGACTGCAGTGGGCCAAGCCCTTCTTTGGTAGCTACGCTTCTGTGGTTGGTGTGTGTTTGTGTGTGTGCGTGTACACACACACACACACACACACACAGTTACACATCTCTTAAACTCAGCTCCTTTTCCTTTCCTCATTCCTTTTACATCTCTTACCTAGTCTTATTCTTTCTCTCACTGATCACTTGTCGAATCTCCACCATGTCTTGCATTCTCTCACTTCCTTTCTACGTACAGCCCTAGGAATTGCCCTCTCTCTGTTGTCACCAGTCTTCTCTCAAGCCTTTTCCACTCATCTCCGTCCATCCTCTGGGCCTCTGCTAACCTTCTATTTATGTTCATATTCTCCCTTCTGCACTTCCACCCCAATCCCTTTCATTTCCTCCTTCTTAGTTACCTGCCTGGTGTCTCAGTGAAGTCTGGGAAAGGGAGGAGAGACTAGATGGCTCCAAAAAAAATCTTAGAAAACTTTTAAAGGCCTGATATTCTTCAGCATCATGGGAAATATTGTGAAACAGTTCAAACCCAGCTTAAGGGAGAAAATTTTCCCAAAGGTGAATATTGCTTAAATACTCTTAACATTGCAATATTCTTCACCCTCCCTATCATGTTGTTCCCCATGACAGCCTACATTCCATAACAGAGGGTATGGGAGGTGGCATTTTCTGAAAAGATGGAGGAATTTCCCTTGCCCCCAATTTAGAGGTATTTGCCCTTGGAGGGGCCATCAGGGAGCCAATTTTTTACTTCTTGGCATCTTGTGATACATAGTATCTGTCCATGAACAAAATTAATCAGATTCATCTGGGTGCTTCAGGCACCTTGGTGCCAAAAATATCACATAGATCAATAGGTTGCTTCTTTATTGTCCCGTGTCATTATCTAAGAGGAGTGTAAACATTACACATCCTATTTATCAATCAGTGTTGAAGTGAATAATGCCTGCCCTGTAATTTCAGTCATTATAAGATGAAGGTGAATCCAGGTCTGCATAAGATGACCCTATCTATGGTTAAGGAAAATCAAAAGCACTACAAAAGTACTGTTTAGGAAGAAAACAGGGAGAGGATACAGCCAAGGAGACGGATAACAAGATCTTTGCTTCTTAAGTTACATAAGTATAACTCACCTCAAGTCCATATGAATCCCTCTGTGTCAAGCCTGTCACAGTGCTATCATATAAAACACTGAGTGACATAAGGGCATGCCTTAGGGTCTGTAGGTCATCTGTTACACAGCATTTCTTTCTCCTCCAAGATATGGGGAAGTAGGTATCCAACAGCTCATCATATTCCAAAAGAGCATCCTTAACTAAAGCAGCAAGTCCCCAGCCTTCATGGTTGCCTCCTGTGGGGCTGCCTTCCTTCAAGACCACCTGATAACAGAGGGAGCACCGGCTCTGCTCAGCTCCAGCTGAGGTCCCCATGGTTATATAACACTTGGAGCCGAGCAGGACAAGGCATGAGGAAAT
Organism: Mesoplodon bidens; assembly: GCF_964165515.1. Taxonomy (NCBI): domain Eukaryota; kingdom Metazoa; phylum Chordata; class Mammalia; order Artiodactyla; family Ziphiidae; genus Mesoplodon; species Mesoplodon bidens. The sequence continues at coordinate 65,816,451 of NC_138166.1, read as the reverse complement.
TGGCAGCAACAAGAGTCTGTAACCTAAAGAAGGCTAGGAGGGGTGTAGTTGGCAGCCAAGCAACTTGCCAGGGCTCAAGCACTCTGATTGGGACAGCGAATTATGTAAAACAGGTGTGAAGGAACTTCTGGCTTCACCCCAACCTGTAAAGAGCCTAGGAGTTGTCACTCCTATCCTTACAGTAAGAAGAAACTGAATAAAGTGAAAATCAACAATTTTCTTGGAACTACCGAGAGAACTGATGTTACAGGGGAGACCACAGCCATGGAATCTGGAGAGTCAGGTACATCCAGAGAGTCACAGCCAGATCTGCTCACCTGAAGCAGAATCTACTGGAGCCGTAAGCTGTAAGATCATTTAGCTGGTAATTCTGATGACTGCTAGTATGAGAGTGAGAAACTCTTGGGGGTTGCAGTCTTGTGGGGGCATACTTTCATGGGCTTTATTTCCAATAAGCCTAGCAGATTCTCTCAGTGAAGATCTTATAGAGAGTCCCCCATCCCCCACTGCCCACCTCCATCATGGCTCTGGGAGGGGAAAGAGGTGAGTAGTCATGGAATATGACAGAGCCTTCTCCATAACGAAGCCCTGTTCTCCAAACCTTTATCCCAGCTAGGGGAAAGGAATTTCTCCCATTGCATTCCTTTTTAGACTTCTTATCTCAACCACAGGGTTGGGGTTGGGGAAGACATAATCAACAGCAGTCAGAACCTCAAGGAAATCAGTAGGAAACTCTGTAGCTATGCTACCGGGAAAGCTATACTACTGGAGATACACCTGAGAAGGTGACAGCCACAAGACATAGGACCCCTAAAAGATGGAGATTTAATTGGAAAGTTATGGAGTGCTATCCCTCACCCATATCCTACCTATTTGGAATCTATACCACTAGATTCCAAAATAATAACACTGGATTATACCTGAAAGTTCTGCAAGATACAACCTCTCTCTGAGGAGTATTTAGGGAAGCTCAAGGTCAGTAGGGTAGACAAAAACAGGGACACTAGAGGAATTTGAAGCCTCTGGCACTTAACAGGTATAGCAAACATTTAACATATCCCAGTTCCTTGCTAGATTAACATAAACCATCACTCTAAAGGTCTGTGTATCTCCCTTCCTATTACCTGATACAGCATGTCTGGATTTCAACAAAAAGTTACAAGCATGCCAAAAAGCAATTAAAAAACAGCCTGGAAAAACAAAGCACTCATCAGAAGCAGACTGCAATACGATACAAATGCTGGGATTATCAGACAGAGAATTTAAAATAACTGTGATTAAAAGGATTAGAGACTCTAATGGAAAAAGTAAACAACATGAAAGAATAGACGGGTAATATAAGCAGAGATGTGGAAACTCTAGAAGTGAATCAAAAGGAAAGGGTATAAATAAAAAGTACTGTAACAGATATATACACTACCAAACGTAAGGTAGATAGCTAGTGGGAAGCAGCCGCATAGCACAGGGAGATCAGATCGGTGCTTTGTGACTGCCTGGAGGGGTGGGATAGGGAGGGTGGGAGGGAGGGAGATGCAAGAGGGAAGGGATATGGGAACAGATGTATATGTATAACTGATTCACTTTGTTATAAAGCAAAAACTAACACACCATTGTGAAGCAATTATACTCCAATAAAGTTGTAAAAAAAAAATACTGTAACAGAAGTGAAAAAGTATGCTTTTAATGGGCTCTTCAGTAGACTTGACATGGCTGAGGAAAGGATTAGTGAGCTTGAAAATGAGTCAGTAGAAACTTCCTAAACTGAAATGCCAAAAGGAAAAAAATTAGAACATCAAAGAACTGAGGGACAATTGCAAAAAGTATAATATATGTATAATTAAAACACCAAAAGAAAGAGAATAGAACTGAAGAAATACTGAATCAATAATGGCCAAGAACTTTCCAAAATTAAAGATAGATATCCAACCGCAGATCCAGGACGGAGAGAGAGAGAGAGAGAGAGAGAGAGAGACACACACACACACACACACACACACACACACACACACAGGCATATCATATTCCAACTGAAGAAAACCAAAGACAAAGAGAAAATCTTAAACCAATATTAAAATTTAAGTAGATTTCTCATCAGAAACCATGCAAGCAAGAAGAAAGTAGAAATATTTAAACCACCAACCTAAAATTCCATATCCAGTGAAATTATCTTTCCAAAGTGAAGGAGAAACACTTTCTAAGATAACCAAAACCAAGGAAATTCACTGCCAGCAGACCTACTCTGCAAGAAATTCTTCAGCCTAAAGGAAAATTATATATGTTAGAAACTTGAATCTACGTAAAGAATGGAAGAGTGTCAGAGACGGAATAAGTGAAGGTAAAATAAAAATATATTTTTTTCTTATAATTCATCGAAAAGATAACTCTTTGCTTAAAATAATAATATTAAAATGTGTTAGATGATTATAGCATATGGATCAGTGAAATGAATGACAGCAAAGTCATAAGGGATAGGAGGGAGGAATTGGGATACTCAAAACAGAAGACAAAAAAAGGGAGAAAATTAAAAATAAAGAACAAATACAACACATGAAAAGAGTTACAAACATGGCAGATATAATCTAACTATATCAATAGTCATTTTAAATGTCGATGGTCTAAATACACCAATTAAAAGACAGACATTGTCCGAGTGGATAAAAAGCAAGACCAACTATATGGTTTTCTACAAGAAACCCACTTAAATATAAAGACTAAAATAGGTGAAAGTAAGGGGATGGACAAAGATATCAAAATACATGAGACAAACTGAGAGAACTGAAAGGAGACATTCACAAATCCATTATTATCCTGGAGTTTTTGGTACCCTTCTGTCAGTAATTGATACATCAAGTGGAAAGAAAATCAATAAGGATATTGATGACTTGAAAAGCACCATCAGTCAACTACATCCAATTAACATTAATAGAAAATCCACCCAACAACAGAATACACATTTTTCTCAACCTCACAAGAAACATTCACCAAGATAGACCACATTCTGGGCCATAAAATACATCTTAACAAATTTAAAAGAAGAGCAATCATACAAAGTATGTTCTACTTCACAATGAAATTAGACTAGTAAGGGCCTCCCTGGTGGCGCAGTGGTTGAGAGTCCGCCTGCCGATGCAGGGGATACGGGTTCGTGCCCCGGTCTGGGAGGATCCCATATGCCGCGGAGCGGCTGGGCCCGTGAGCCATGGCCGCTGGGCCTGCGCATCCGGAGCCTGTGCTCCGCAACGGGAGAGGCCACAACAGTGAGAGGCCCGCATACCGCAAAAAGAAAAAAAAAAAAAAAAAAATTAGACTAGTAATAAATAACAGAAAGATAGATGGAAAATCCCCCAAATATTTGGAAATTGAAAACACACCATCAAATAACCCATAGTTTAAAGAAGAAGTCTAAAGAGAAACTACAAAATGTTTTAAACTAAGTAGAATGAAAATATAACTTACCAAAATGTGTGGGTTTTAGTGAAAGCCGTGCGTAGAGGGAAATTTATACCATTAAATGCATATATTACAAAAGAGGAAGGATCTAAAATCAGTAAAGTTTCCACCTTAGGAAACTAGAGAAAAAAGAGCAATTTAAGCCTAAAGCAAGCAGAAGAAAAGAAATAGTAAATATTAGAGATGAATGAAATTGAAAATAAGAAAACAGTAGAGAAAATCAACAAAATCAAAACTTGGTCCTTGGAAAAGATAAATAAAATTGATAAATTTCTAGCCTGACTAACCAAGAGAAAATGAAAGAAGATACAAGGTACCAATATCAAAACAGGTGTAGAGATGATGTTCTCATTTGAGCCTAGGATGTGTGTGGGTAGTTTTGGCCTTCTTGTAGGAGATTCCTCTCCCCTTAGAGGAGATCAACAAAACAAACTGAGTAAATGACATTTCCAAACCTTTTAAAAAAATTGTAAATGACACATAGAAAATTGGACGGGTGGGTGGACAGATGGATGGATGGATGGATAATGGGGCACACTGCTATAAACACATAAATAAGACTTCAAATGGAGGCTACTTCCTGGGATTCACTGGCAGAGATATTCCAGCCACTCCCAGCTCTTCTAGGCTGCCTTGAGGGCTGAGAGAAACAGCGGTATCTCTACCAGCCTGGCTCTTTCATTTCTATGCATATGAAAATTGTTTGTCTTGTAATGTTAATAGTGTTCACACATCTGGTTCATCAGGTAAAACGTCAAAAGGCAGAAAGGAAACCCACAGTTCTAATAATTTATTTCCTCAATCCACCCACACCCACACCCCTTCCCCAGTGCTCCAGAGGCCTGCTCCTCCCTACGTCTAGGACTTCTGGATAGGAGAGGGGAGACCTGCAGCTTAAAAGGAGAGTTGGCCAAAATCTGTCCACAGGAGGTCTGTCAGTGAACGGCAGTGGGCAGCACCCAAGGCATGTTGCTGGCTCTTCAGCTTTTCCAGCTAGAGAGTAGGTTCTGACATTTTGTGCCACAGGACTTTCCATTAGCTTAATTACTGAACAGGGCAAACTGGGACATTAGCATCTTTAAGGCAGACACTTGTTAATAGCAAGATGTTGGTAACTGATAGTACTTCTCACTCATTCAACATCTGGCATGCCAGTCATGGTCTAAGGCTTGCTCATAGAGTCATTCACTCAGTGAGCATTAGAGCACCTGAGATAGGATAGACTCTGGGCACAGAGTGATGAACAGGCAGACATGGCCCTGTCCTCCTGGAGCTTAGAGTCCAACGTGTTTAAAAGAGGTTGGTGCAACAGACAAATTCCTGTGGACTCAAGAAGTGTTGGCTTCTTCACAGAGAGATTAGGAAATGTCTAACACTTAGGAAATGTCTAACACTTGAAAAGAATTATCATGGGTGAATGCAAATTCAATTGGAAGAATTTGACTTTCGAGGATTAAGCATTCTAAATTTAAACTCTGTGGTTCATAAAATAAAGTTGATTTGTCGCCTTATCTTTGAAAGTGGGCATTCCTGGTACTTATCCCACTGATTTGGGCCTTAAGAGTTAAACAGTTTTAACATGTAATCACCAGAGGGAAGATATGACCAGATCTCAGTGAAAGGGATAGGAATATATTTGACATGAAAGAAGCTTGAATCTCACCATGTCCAGAGCCCAGCTTTTATTTTTCCAGTATGATTCATGTACCTGAAATAAGAAGCAGATTATACTAGAAGCTGATGTTCTAGCCTCAGCTTGAAAAGCCTGGTCTTAACCAAAAAGCCTTTTATTCAGATTTACTTCGTTCATCATTCATACTCATAATGTATTGAGTATCTTCTTTATACCAGGCCTGTGCTGGGTGCTGGGAATCCAAAGATAAATACGACCTGGCACGTGTCCTTGGGTGTCTAACAGATATAAGACTTAAGTATCAACATGAAATTACAATCCAATATTGCCTATGCCCCAGTAAATTTAAATACCAGGAGAGCCTGGGAGACTTGAGAAAGCTTGTGGAGGAAATGATGTCTGAGCTGGCTTTTGAAAAGGAGAAGCGAGGGGAAGACTTTCTAGGAGGAGGAAACAATATGTGAAAAGGCACGTGGGGCCTTTTGACATGTAAAAGTGCATCCTCTGACTGAGAAACATTGAATTCAGAGTACAGGATTGGTGGGGACAGAGAGAAGAAAATGGGTTAGAGAACTATTGGCTGATCATGCTAAGATAGCTGGGGACCAGAACATTATAGCTGCTTATAGAAGGCAAGATCCTATCTTATTATACACTATATGAATGACTGATTTTGCCTTCTAAAATTTAAACTCAAACTCATAGATATACAGGTGAGCAACAATGCTTCGTAGTTATGATATCTAGTTCTCCGGCTATATTTAGCACACACACATGCCAAGTTATATCCTACACCTTTAATCAAAATTCTTTGACCTCAAGATAACGTAGATAGATGATGGAGAGCCAACATAATTAAAGTGAATGCCAGGCGAGATGGCCAAATGAGGCAAGTCACACGTAAGGAACGGCGGCCAACACTATACACCGAAAATATGTTGTATAAAATTCTACTCTCGTATTCAGTCAACCCATCATCTGACCCCTGGGAGATGGCAATCCCCAAACCAAGCACCATCATGCCCTGAATTTCTCTGAGCATCCCCTAACCCCACATGCCTTGTCTCTAGTCCCAGGGCTAGAGGGTTGAATATGGGGTCAGAGACCATAGGATCAGTTCCTCCCGTATCCTCTAACCCCAGAACTCACTTATCCCAGGCCTTCCTCCACATGGTGAGGTGGGAGATGTGCATTAGTGGAACAGAGGATGGAAATAAGCTGCTCCTGGACATGATTTTCCACTGACTTAAATCCGGAGGGAATAAAAGACCTCAGGTAGTGAGTAGCAAAGCCCCAGAGCATCAGATGTCTAAGAAAGTGTTACGGTGTGTGACAAGAAGCCCCTGAGGGGGACACTGCCCCAGATCCATGACTGCTTACTCCACCATCTCCTGGCACCTCTCTCCCTCACAGACAGTTTGGACAGGTGGCAGCTTCTGGAGTGTTAGCCTGAGAGGCCACCGCTCCCAGCTCCTCCGTCTGCCTGCTCAAAGTGCTGGAGAGCTGACCTCCACTGATGCCTCAATGACAGTCGGCCAGGGACGTCAGTAAAACTCATTATAAGTGATAGCAGCACTTTAACACAGGCACGTGGGTCAGAGAAGTAATTCCTCCAACCCCTCCCAGGCAGCTTTGGTGAAATTAAAGTGGGGAATGATATTCTCACGACTTTCCTATTTCCTCCCTGTGTTTATCAGAAATCTAGGTCATGACAGCTCCGCTCATTCACATCTTCACTGGTAAATGCCTTAGAAGGGCAAAACCCAAAGTTTGCAGGCCCCCTCCTTTTTCTTCCTGCTCCCTCCCTGCCCTGCAGAAGAAAAAATGTCACAAAGGATAACCACACTGACACTCTGGTCTCAAGTGACTTCAGCACCTAGTCAAGAGGCCACATCTGGGCTCTGGTGATGCTCACACCTGCTGTCGTAAGCAAGGGGATGGATTAGCCATGTGACTGCCCTAAGCAAAGTGGCAGTCAGGGTCCAACGTCAGCTGGAAATCCATTGTCAGTTTCACCTTTTCCTGTTGACCTCTGAAGGTCACGTGGTGCTGCTGTAATGTACTGACTGGGTGTCCAGAAGCAAAGCCTGTCCTCTCCTTACTCTCAAGTATGAGTCAAAGACTTTTCCTAATGAATGACGCTAAGATTAGTAAAGAAATCATCATCTATATCAGTGTTGCTCATCTAAGAACAATCTTTATGAATTTATGAGATTAGAGCTTAACATTGTTGAAAAAATGTTTTCAGTTTTTTAAAAGAAAATAATCACCTGTGATCCTAGCACCTTAACATAATTATTTTCATTTCACAATTTGCTTCCAGTTTCCAACCACAGGAAGACATTGTTCATAATTGTGATTTGTATGTATATAGTGTTCATTTCTCTTGCTTTTTTCCACTTAAGATCATATTTTCATAATTGTACTGAATGCCTGGCTGCATGTATTTCTCCGGGTTGCTAATTTGTGATTTTTTTGATGGCTTACCCAAAGAAGGGAGAACATTTATTGAGTTTCTCATATTATGTTCTTACAGATAATGATATATACAGCTTTTGCTTCCTTTTGAATTTTCTTTAGGAATAACCCCAGGAGTGGGACCCCTCATTCTTGATATGGATTGCCTTACTGACTTTTTTAAAAGGATGACACCAATTATGGTACCACTACTACGGCCCATGACCATTTTCATTATAAACTAAAAGACCCAAAAGAGATGCCAAACTTATGGGAAAATTGTTTTTGTTTGTTTTGGCGAACTCTTTTTTAATATTATTGATCTTAACTGGGCAGGCTTGAATGGAATCCTAAGGAAGAAAAAAATGAAAAATGCAGGGACTTCCCTGGTAGTACAGGGGTTAAGAATCCGCCTGCCAAAGCAGGGGACACGGGTTCAATCCCTGGTCTGGGAAGATCCCACATGCCGCGGAGCAACTAAGCCCATGCGCCACACTCCTGAGCCTACGCTCTAGAGCCCACAAGCCACAACTACTGAGCCTGTGTGCCACAACTACTGAAGTCCGCATACCTAGAGCCTGTGCTCCACAACAAGAGAAGCCACTGCAATGAGAAGCCGCGCACCGCAACGAAGAGTAGCCCAGGCTCGCCACAACTAGAGAAAGCCCACGCACAGCAACAAAGACCCAACACAACCAAAAATAAATTTTAAAAAAAATGAAATATGCAGAGGGGGGTAGTTTTGCAGAACAGATCCCATTCTATGACTCAGCATTCTTTCCTTCACTTGTTTCTATTTCTGGTAGGGCGAGGATGCCCTAAGAGTATGAGAATACTGGTAGGTCTGGGCTCAGAACAAGAGCTGCTTTCCCTTAATGATGGGACAGCTAGAGGTGAGCCAGACACAGATAAAATCCATGAGAGCCACAAATAGCCTGATGGTTGGCTGTGTCAGGAGAGGCATCCAGCTAATGCTGAGCCTTTGGAGTTCACTTGGAAGAATTCTTTCTCATCTGAAATTCTGAAATCTGAAGGCATTGACCTCATCTTTCTGCCTGCTGTCTTCTTTCTGGGGGCATTCTTGCTGTGACTTACTGGCCAAAGGCAAATCCTCTGACAGATGTTGAGGTAGAGAATGATGTGGAGAGATCTACCTCCCTAAGAAAGAACACCTGTGGGTAGTTACTGAGAGTGCAGCTCCCAGATCATAGCACAAGAGAAAGGGGCAGTCATCAGTGGTGCCTAATAGACACAGAGAAGGAAGGCTAGCACGTGTGTTGCAGTGATGCAGAGCACCGATGTGGACTCACTTGGCTCTTCCCTCCAAATTAGGCGTTGTTAGGGTGTTGAGATGTGCAATGACTCTCACCTTCCATTGGTTGTACCCTGCTGTCAGTCCAATAGAATAATCATAGATTCCAGTATTGCACAGTACATACAATTTGAGAAGCATATATTTACATACATATTAGGCATGACACTGAATGTCTCAGCCAAGGTCATCCAGCTACAATGAAATGACAGTGTCACTTAGTCCTTGGTCCTGGGGGTCTGTCTCATAGTCTATTATGAACAAACCCAGACATTCGAATGAACACTCACCAATGAATGAACCCAGCTATTCTGCCACTTGGGCCCATGCTCTCCTTTATGCCCTGCAGCCACTATAGGATAAAACTAGGTTTTGTGTAGCCTTTGCTCTACAGTAGTTCAGAGGTCAAAGGGCATACGTGTTACCTACAGATAATGGGTTCATCCAGAAGCCTCATTGCCTCCTACGTAGCTTCCATGTTGTAGCAAGTTTATAACCCTATGGACACCTGTCTGTTTGGAAATGACAGAAGATAGAGCAGCCCATAATGCTGCTGATTGGGAAAGAGTTTACTGTTTTTCATGGTCTCCCTAGGAGGGAGATGCTGAAGAGAGGAGTAGCACAGCTTTGGGGATACGTGGCCTTGGACAACACACTTAACCTCTCTGAGCTCCTTTGCATAAAAGGGGAATGATGACACTTGGCTCCATGTGCTGTCTTGAGAATTAAATGAGATGGTTCACGCAGACTCCCCCTGAACAGAGAGAAGGAAATGTGCTGTGAACCTTGAAAAACATGCTTCTTCCTCCCGTCAGCCTCACGGCTGCTCCTCTTGCCTGGACATACTGTAGGCACTATTCCAGGTTCAATCTGCAGCCATTTGTGGCTACAAAACAAATGTGTCAACTTTCCTCAATGTGGTGTTTTCTCTGATCTCTCTTAGGAGGTGCTTGAACTTGCTTTCTCGATCTTGTATGACTCAAACTGCCAGCTGAACTTCATAGCTCCTGACAAGCATGAGGTAAGGGTCTCAGTGGGGTTAATTTATGAGAGACTGTCATATTTTCTCAAGAAAAACAAGCAGGTAAAAAATATTGGAAAGAAAGAAATTTCATTTTTTAAAAAAGCCTACCTGAGAAAAATCACGAGCAAAGGTACATCTTGTTGACTTGGAATAGAATGGAAACCTCTCAAAAAACTGCAAGTTGTAACAGATTCAACTTCTTCTTAGCTTGATCAAGAGTTTTTGGTAAGAACTTCCCTGGCAGTCCAGTGGTTAAGACTCCGTGCTTCCAATGCAGTGGGCGTGGGTTCGATCCCTGGTTGGGGAACTAAGATCCCACATGCCACACAGCCTGGCCAAAAAATAAATAAATAAACAAAAACTTAAAAAATAAAAATAAAGAGTTTATGGTAAAGAACAAGAATGTACAAATGTTTCATACTCAGTAAGGGCATAATTGTTAACCCAGAGGAAGTATCAGCCCTGGCTTATAGCTTTGGTTTTCCTTGAATATTTAGCTTTGGGTCAGAATTTTCCCATGATAAACTTATTTCTATTCTTTAAAACATTTGATGAAGTAGGTTTTTTACCATGATTCTTTAAGTTATTTTAAGAGGTTTAGGGCTGTCTCTGCTGTTGGAATTTTATTTTTGAGATGCTTTTATTCCTTTTGACATCTTGTTATATGTATAATTTGTTTCTCTTCTTGAAACATGCTGTCAGCTATATTTAAAATATTTAGCATAAATCCAGGAAAATGCATTTGTAAGATGAAGTAGCAGCTCTGGTTGATTTAACTGTTTCTCTTGTAAACTAGAACCCAACATCATGCTTGAAACTCTTATTTTTAGATGATACCATTCAAATTTTTGTTGTGCATGTGGTTACATAAAAAGCTTTTAGAAAGGAAGGAACATTTTAATAGAATTTGAATTTTGTTCCCCATTTCCCCTGGGAGACTTAGCTCATTTAAAAGTTATTCTGTATTTGGTTTTCACTGGTTTGAAGCTTTTGAATAAAATTGTACATCCCAAAGAGAGAAGAAAGATTATATGCAAATCCTGCATTTAGAGTGGCGCTTAAATATAATTCTGTGTTACTTGACATTTCGTTCACAGAAGGGGATGACTTTGTCTTCATCTTCCTGAAAATAGACACTGTGTCCTACCATTTCTCTTTTTAAATAAAATTGTGGTTGTACACAGGCCACCGTATTCAAGATATATACGGATGTGTAGGAAACTACTTAAAATGGTAGAACTGCGGATGCTATTTAAATCTATACAGCGCTGTTTTTCCCAGTGTACATTAATTCCAGATACGGATAAATGTTCTGGGACTGCCAAATTTTTATTCATATCTGCCATGTTTTACTGATGTAGTGAGGAGAAAAATGCCATACACTTGTGTAAATTAAAAGTATTCTTCAGACCACTTCCGTACCTATTACCTCATTTTATTTCCATAATTGCTCCATAAAATGGAAAGTTCTATCACAGATATCCTTGTTTATCAAAGGGGGAGAGAGAGGCCTCCCAAAGTTGAATAACTCGACAATAGTACTGATAATAGTAGTTATAACCGGAATACTCTGTACCAGGGACCATTCAACGCTTTATGTGCTTCACCTCTCTTAATCCTCATTCTGTAACTCTTAAGGAACAAACTAATGTTATTCCCATTTTATAAAAAAGGGAAACGAGGCACAGAGAGGTTAAGAAACTTGTCCAAGACGAAACGAGCAGTAAGTGATAGAGCTTGGATTTAAACCGTGGGGGTCTTGTTCCAGAAACACTTTCTCTTTGGCCCCTGCACTGTGTAGCTTGGAAGGAAGAAAGCAGGACCTGGACTCATGACTTCCTGCCAGTGCCCATCCCCCAGCTTCAGCAATTATCAGCTCATGGCCAATTAGGTTTCACCTATACCCTCACTCACACCCAGCTGCCACAACACCCCAGATTATTTTCAAAGCTCATCCAGATATCATATCATTTTATTTGTAAATATTCCCATGTGCATCTCTAAATAATAAAGAGTCCACTTGGAAACATAACTATCATACCATGATCACACCCAATTTTATAACATTTTAATACCACGATTTGCAGTCAGTTTTCAGATTTCTCTGTCTCCTTTCTGGTTTTCCTTTTTTCTTTTATACTTTGTTCAGATCAGAATCCAGATAAGATCCATACATATCAATTGGTTCACGTGTTTCTTCAGTTTCCTTGAATCTATAGGTTCCTCTCTCCTTCTCTCTTGAACACGTGCATGTGTTTTCTTTTCCTTGCAATTTATTCATTGAAAAAAGCAGCTCATCTGTTTGGTAGCATAGCCAATAGTCTAGATTTTGCTGATTTTAATTCTGTATATTAGTTTCCTTGTCTGCTGTAACAAATTACCACAAATTTAGTGGCTTAAAGCAACATAAATATATTATCTTACAATTCTGGAGATCAGAAGTCGGATGCAGGTCTTTCTGGGCTAAACTCAAGGTATCGACAGAGCTGAACTCCTTTCTGGACTAGGGGATAATCCATTTCCTCACCCCTTCCACTTCTAGAGTCACCTGCACTCCTCGGCTCATTCCTCACCTCCATCCATCTCAGTAACGGTGGGTTGAGTCCTCACACTGCATCATTCTGACCGCCTCTTCCATACTCAGATCTCCCTCTCTCTCACTCCTGTTCTGTTTCCCTCTTCCACTTTTAAGGACCTTTGTGATTACATTGGGCCCACCTAGAAAATCCCAGATAAAAATCCCTGTTTTAAGATCAGATGGTTAGCAGTCTTAATTCCCTTCACCATGTAACCTAACATACTCACAGGTTCCAGGGATTAGGACATGGTCTTATTTAAAAGGAGGGTACTATTCTGCCTACCATAACCTGCTGTATCATTTCATGTGTTTATCTGCATCCTGTATTTCCTATTAAGTGATAGTTAGACGATTCATCAAATTCAGGCTCTACTTTAAGCAGCAGTAGTGTTGTATTCTTCCATGATGTCTGGTTGTCTCGCTTTTGGAAATGTTTGCAGCCATTGATGATTATCGCCTAGATCCTTGGATCTGTTAGACTTTGGAAAAGGTTGATATTCCAATTCTATTATAGCTACATAAAGAGAAACTGCCTCATCAACTCTTTGGTTACCCTGAGGTTAAACAGTGTACATAGGATAGGCAGGAGAATGCTTGATTCTCTTTACCAGTTTTCAAAATCATGAGCATCTTCAAAGGAGCCCAGTGAAGGATTTTTGGTGTTTGGGTATCATTATGAAGTTATGGATTTAATGTATTTGTACATCAATAGGTTGCAGTTATTGTCATTATCAGTGTCCAAATTATCTAGAGAAAGAAGGAACACCTTCTGGTTAGCTTCTGAGTTCTATTGACAGATGTCTTTGGCAGCTTTCAGGCATTCTGGCATGACAAGATATTCCAGGTTCATCTTGTACATTTCCTACCTTTTCTCTGTGGAGCTTTGGCTCCTTTTGGTATTTAGCAACCAGATTCTGGACATTAGGTGTGCCTGTCACTACTGGGTTGGTCATTATTTTCAGGGTTTTTGTAGACAGAGCTTGGAGTTATGTTTTTTTAAAGATAAAATACACTGTAAGTTCATATTGATACTTCCAGCTCAGATTCAGTACTACAGAGTTCTTATTTATTGGTTGATGTACTTTTTAATAAAATTTTCTGTACTTGCTGCTTCTCAAAAGAAAAGCACCACAGAAGTGTTCCTGTGGGTTAAATTAATCTGTACTAGGAAGCTAGCCAGGACTGGGAAAGCTGTGTACAAAGAGCAGTAATCCCCAGCACTTAGGGATTTACAATGAAACAGTGCCAGAGCTGAAAGGGGCCTTAAAGAGCATGGGGTTCAGTGGTGCCCATATCTAGAGGTACATCAGAATTAGCTAGAAGCTTTTCCAAATAAAATTTCCTGACCCAAGATCCGTAAGATCAGGATCTGCAGGGTAGGACCTGGGTATCTATTTTTATTAAAGTTATTTACGAGGAAACGAATGTTTCGATGTGTTCGGAGTCTACCTAAGGTATTCATGAGGACACTAATACTTCCAGAAATCCTTTAGCACTCAACTGATGTTTAGATAGGTTAAATGCTTTGGCTGAGATCACATAGCCAAGGCAGAACCAAAGCTCTACAGTTCAGGGCTGCACTACTCAGGCATGGGCCTCGTAATACACCCATGGTACACCTCCTTGGCTTAAAAAGTGGTGCCACCAATGTGCGTCGTGGTAGATTTCTATCACCTCACTATGACTTAAGATCTGTGTAGTGCTTGCCATCTTGTAGTACTTTTATGTTGAGATCTGCTGTCATATTCGGGAACATAGCCCAGGTAACCACAGTGCAAAGGACAAGCTAAGTAGGGTCTGGAATTGCAGCTTGACCCAGTGAGGGCAAGAGGGGGAAATCTGGAGCATGTTCTAGAAGGAAGACCAGTCCCACAGGAAAAGCAGAGAAATTGCTATCAAAGAAGCCTTATATAGGACTAGGACATCCAAAAGGTGAGCAAGCAGAGCATCCAGAATGCAGGCATTTTTCTGAGATGCGGGCAGCAGAGGCTTGTTCTTCCACCAGGTATCATGGCTGTAATACCAGGTCAGGGCAGGGTTTCAGCCTCTGGAGGGAAACTGACGAGAGCAAGGCAGGTCCTCAGATAAATGAAGCACAGTTCATAGTCTACTGGAGAGGCAAAGGACGCGATTAATTTTAATGAGAGGGGAAGAACCAAATTCTTGGTTGGGTACCATGGAGTGCTTTCCAAAAACAGGTGATGTCCCCAGGGACCAGGCTCCAGAGACCTGGAGGAGAAGAACCTTGGAACCTGGAGACCCAGGCAGAAGGGGTCCCTAGACCGGCAGCCAAGCCACCTTCCGTTAAGATCACCCAATAATTTTAGCCACTTTGCCCACCAGACATTGGGCAGCACTCAGATATTTCCTAGACCTTTTGCTGAGAAATGCAAAGGTGGGCCTCCCATTGGGCTGTCATTGTGAGTGCTGGGAATCAGATAGGATAGGCAGAGATTAGCTACTAGACTGGGAACCATACTTGGAGTGCGGAAAGAAGCAAGCTTGACCTGATGTTGAGTCCAGGAGTGTTGGGATATATTCTACCAATACCTTAAACTCATTGACTCACTGGTGGGATGTTAGAGATATTATGTTGCACAGGCATGAGAACCCAAACCCTCCTGCTGCGCCACGGGGAGGCATCATGGGCACAGAAGAGTGCAGGCACTGGAAGCAGATTGCGTAAGTTCAAATCCCACCCACTCCACGTACTACCAAGTGACTTAATTCCTCACCACCTCAGTTCCCTCATCTGTAAAACAGAGACGCTCCCAGAAGTGTCAGCTTTATAGAGATGCTGTGCATATTAAATGATGATGTAGGCAAAGCACTTAGCACAGAGCCTAGACCATGCTGAGTGATCAGTAAGTGTCAGCTATTGTTCCTCCTCTTGTTATTGTCATCAGTAGTTCTCATTGTCACCTCCCTTCCCACCAGTACTGTATCTGGACAGATGGGCTGAATGCGCTGCTGGGGAAAGATATGATGAGCGACCTGACGAGGAATGACTTGGACACGCTGCTCAGCATGGAAATCAAGCTCCGCCTCCTAGACCTGGAAAACATTCAGATCCCCGACGCACCTCCACCCATCCCCAAGGAGCCCAGCAACTATGACTTTGTCTATGACTGTAACTGAAGCGCCCGGGGCCCAGAAGCTCCCCCTCCAAAACTGGAAGAGCTAGCTAACAGGAGAGAAGAATGAAAACGCTCCCATGCCTTGGAATCCGCTGTGGTAGAGGAAAGCTGCGGGCCACATTTCCTTTGGCCCCAATGCCTCTAGCCCCGGCGTCTTCCTGCCCCTCCCTGGCGTCCTGCTCACTGCCCTGATTCCGTTCCTAGACTCCCGTTGCTTTAGGTCACCTCCCGTTGCTGCAGCCTAAGGTGGGAGAAAAGCAAAACCCACCGCCAGTAAGAGAGCCAAAGGGCCCTTCCATCTTCTTCCCAGCAGGCAAGCCCTCCCCTCCTGGAGGCTGAAAGCCAGCAGCACCAGACCGCCCCCAAACCTACAGCCAGACCCAGGGGTGTGCCCGAGGCCTGTGTCTGGAAGAAAATAGTCTAGCTACTTGAGAAGACCAAACACCTCCTCGTTCCCTTGCTTCTAGAGTCCGCTCACACCACCAGTTCCATGTGAATTGAAATCTGCTTCCAAACCCCCTCCCTCCTGCATCCCGGCCTTTGCCTGCCCTGTTGCTCTCTGGTCCCAAGAGCAGTAGCAGCAGCTTCTTCCTAATTCTTCCCAGGGCTGGGTCTCCAGACACAGTCTGTGGGTCCCATGGCCACTTCACGTCTGCCCTGTGACAGTGACCACCCTTCCTGCCTCCCAGCTAGTCTTGGCTTTTCTCTCCCCGCCCCAGCCCAGACCTGCCCTCTTCACTGCCACACAACCTTCCAGCCCCTTAGCTGAAAGCACAAATGGTGAAACCAGTCCCCTTGCTCCATCTCTAATGTACTAAATCTAAAAGCCTCGATGAGGGGCAGTTGCTTATCGAAGGGTTTGGTGGTCCTCCTCCTGGTGGCTCTGCTGAGCACAGGTTTCCACAGGATGGTCAAGTACCCAAGTTTACATCGTTGTAATTATTACAGGTATTGACAGTTTGCAAGGGTTCAGGGTTGTTGATTTGGGGGGGGGGGTTATGGGTTTTTTTGGTTATTTTTTTTCTTTGCTTTGTTTTTGTACAAAAGAGTCTAACATTTTTTGCCAAACAGATATATATTTAATGAAAAGAAAAGATACATAAAGGTGTGTACTTTCCAGGGTTTTTTTTTTTTTTCTAATTATTTGAATCCTAAACCTCTTCCTGAGAATAACATTCCCCTAAACATGCTGTGGAATAAAATTAATTGTGATGAGTTGTGGGGCTGGTGTTTTGATTTGGTAATTTAGGTTCTTGCTGCTCAGGCATCAGCATCATCTGTGAGCTTGTTAGAAATGCAGAATCTTAAACCTCACCCCAGCCCTGCAGAATCAGGTGATGCACGTGCATATTAAAGTTTGAAAAGCACTGGCCTAGGGGACTCCTGACCATTGCTGTGTCACCATAGGCTCTGCACATCGGTAAAGAATGATCCTTCTAAGAAGACCATCTCAAGTCATCTAAAAAAATCAGACCCACTATGTAATAATATGATCTATTCATTTTACACTGTTGCCTCCTGACAGTGACTTTCTCTTTTATTTTTTCTTCCTTACCATTATATAATTTATGGAACTGACCAAATGAAACACATCACAGTTTGAAGGAGTACAGTGAGCAAAGGAAAAGAATGCAGACCCACAGACCAGAAATCAGTCAAGCCAGAACTAAATGAATCTAACTATGAATGAATGAAATATGGGTAAGAGCCCAGCAAAAGATTTTTCTGAGGTTAGTTCCTTTGGGGGCATATCTGGATCATAAACTCCAAGGGCTGGAAGGGATATCAGAAAGGTCCCAGTGATGCAGAATTTACAGCACAAGCCACTCTCGACTCTCAATAGAAGTGTTAGGTGCCTTCAGGTCACTGCTGTTTATTGTTACCCAGATGTGCAATTACAAATTGACCTGGGTTGAGATGACATTACAGGAAAAAAAGAAAAAAAAGACCTCCTTTATAACCCATAGTAATTCCCAAGCGATTATGCTTTACATCAGTGCACACCTGAGTGTCAAGTTGATACTTCCTTTACATTAAGCTTTGATGATATTAACATGTACATCCTTCATGTCAGGAGCACTTATTGATCTACCCATCATCCTGATAAAATGATAAATGTTAGGTAACAGAAAGCAGACAGAGTCATACCGTTTTTTACTTAGGAATTACCTGACTCCATCCATGAACAGGGGAATTCTTTGGACCAAGATATCTGAGGTCCTAGGACACTGAGTTTAAGAGATTGATGGTCCTATGACCCTTGCTAGGAAGAACAAGCCCTTCTCTGTTCTGTTGCTCCTGCTTTGGTCAATTAAATAGAAACTAACCCTTTCAGGGCTATTAAAGCATTCTGCTTCATCCCTGTAGACCCTCCTCTCAAGGACTGGTGAGGTCCTGAGAGTGTGACATCATTCCTTCATTTTGTGGCAATATGGTGCAGGGTTGCTCTCCATTTGGCCACCTCAACTTCTCAGCCTAGGCTGCCGAAGGCAACTTTCCCAGCCAGTGGGCTTCCCACAGCCAGCTCAGCTCCCATCGCCACAGGTTTCTAAGCTTGGACAAATCAGCCAAAGCCAAGGGAGCACTGAAGGAGGAGCCCAGTTTTGTTGTGAAGTCTAAGCTGCATCCTCCAATTCAGCTTTACTGAAATAAAACTGATCCTTGAATTTTAATCCACTGATATTTTAATTCCTCTCTTATTCTTATTCAGAACCTATAGGGGAAAGGGTAATTAACTGGCACTTTCAAACACAAAAGTGACCAAGGGCAGGAAAATCTGATGATTATTGCAGAAGAAAAAGTGCAAGGCTGAATGTTTCTTGAGTCTATTTGCAAATCCATTCTAAACCACCTTCCAACTAGCAACTCAAGCATTTCCTACCTACCTGCTTTTATAATGAACTGAGCAGTTGTACGATTGACATACATGCCTTTTATCGATTTTTGTCTTAGTTATGAAATCTTTAACTTAAACCTTTAGCTTACTATAAACCTTTAGCTTAAAGGAAATAAAATATTCCTATGATAATCAAAAACATGCTTAGAGCTAGACACTAGGAATGCAACAAGAATAAAATTTGTAAAATCAGGAAGGTTATAATCAAGTAATTTAGTCGAATATAAAACCAAATAATTGCAGCACAGTGTGGAAATGATACTATATATAACTGTGTACAACATAGAGTCGTAGAAAGGAGGATGAGCTCAACACGCTTGAAAGTGGGGTAAGGGAAACCAAGAGAGGAGTAGAAACTTGAATTAGGTCTTGAAAGAGAGAAGCTGTTTGCCACGCAAGAGATAAACATTCCAAGTAGAGCAAAACATACAAACAGAGCCTGGAGGCAGGAAAACTGGTGACTATTCCAGAATCTGTAAAACATTCAGTGTGGCCGGTATGTAGGATGGATATGAGAGGGGAAGGGAGAGAAGACTGCAGAGGATGTAAGAGGCACAAATCATGAAAATCCTGAGATGGTTGGCCAGGGATTTCACTTGAGGGCAAAAGAGTGTAGTCAGAGGAGTGATGTTGTCAGATTTGCCATTCAGAAATATCACAAAGACAAAATACCCATGTGGGGGAAAGATCAGTGGGGGAGAAATAGAAGAGATATTAGCGAGAAGGTGATCGACATAGTCCCAAGCAAGAACCATTTGAGCCACACTTTGGTATAAACGATGGGAAAGGGGAGGAGAGTAAAGCCATTAAAGGGCAGGGTTAGCTGCCTTTTTAGTGAAGGAGAGAGAAGAATGCCAGTGACTCCTGAGTTTCTGGATTGGGTGAGTAAGCAGATAACAAGGCTGTTACCTAAAATCAGGAAGAGAGGAGAAATGGGAGATTTTAGAAATAAAAGTGAGGGGAGATCATGAGACAGCTTGTTGGACTTCTCCAATCAAAAAAATGGAAGCCAAACCTCATTCTAAAATGGAAATCTCATGACTTGAGAAACCTGTGGATGAGGGGCCTGGAAATGGTCATCGCTCAGTAAGTAAATCCCCTCCCATCCCTTTGGTCCCCCATCCATGCCCTCTCCTTCCCTCACGCCCTCTCCTTTCCTTTATGATAACACAGTGGTTGAATGATCTTTAGTATAGTTCAACTATACGGCACGTTTCAACCAATTCAGCCTGTTTTATGAAAAAGGAAAATAATAAGCAAAGGAAAGGAAGAAAGGAGAAGAATTTAAATGTGAACATACTCTTGAAATAAATATTTGAGGTAACTTGCAATAAAACCACAATTTAAAATAAACTTGGGGGTGGGTGGGTGGGTGGAGGATATATGGTATAATTCTATATGAAAATATAGTTATACCCTATATTTTTCTTTTAATGGAATTACATTTTTTTCTGACAGTAAAATGAATGTTATATGTTTTTAATCAGAACACACCCAAATGAAGGAAGGAAATAATTCCACCAGAAACATGATGTGTAGTTGATATACTTGAACATTAAATCTAAGTCTGGGCTTCCTGGAAGCCAATGTAAATAAGGAAGCAAATTGGGATATATAGCTCTCATTTTTTTTTTTTTTAAATTCTGTCTCAATTATCCTTTATTTGTAGTTTACCTTGAATTACTCTGGTAACCTATTGAGGTGTTTTTTTTTTTCTCCAATTCGCGCTGTCTCGGCGCACGTACGTGTCACCAGCTCTTTTTTTTTTTTTTTTTTTTTTTTTTTTTAAATTTATGGCTGTGTTGGGTTGGGTCTTCGTTTCTGTGAGAGGGCTTTCTCTAGTTGTGGCAAGTGGGGGCCACTCCTCATCGCGGTGCGCGGGCCTCTCACTATCGCGGCCTCTCTTGTTGCGGAGCACAGGCTCCAGACGCGCAGGCTCAGTAATTGTGGCTCACGGGGCCAGCTGCTCCGTGGCATGTGGGATCTTCCCAGACCAGGGCTCGAACCCATGTGTCCGGCATTGGCAGGCGGACGCTCAACCACTGCGCCACCAGGGAAGCCCCGAGCTCTCATTTTTTTAATTAAATTTTTATCACCTCATAAGCAAATATCCTTTCCCAGGCACCAAATCTCGGAGAGGACATGCTATTAAAAGCACATAACACCTTCAATAAACACTTCTTAGTAGGTGCTGTTTGTCTGCCACTCTGTTTTGCTAATGAAAAGAGTTACCCCCCGAAGCCCCTTGAGGGATGGAAGCAAACAGGTACCAGAGAAGGGGCGTTCTGAATGCTAGAGTCAGTTTAGGGACAAAGTATAGAAGAATCAGAAGAGGAGTCTGGAAGTTGAGCAACCAAGGAAAGCTTGGCCAGAGAAAGAGGTTCAGGAGTGCACCAGGTGGGTCCAGGGCTAGGAGAGGTGCTGGGCACAGACAAGCAGGATCCAGGAACTGAATCCCCTTGCACTTTCATCAGGCACTCACTATGCACCATACACAGGGCACAGGGATACAAAAGTAAACAAGTGACTCGGCCTTCTAGAGTCTCATAGCCTAGGACAGGAAAGACAGACAAACGCAATCCAGAGCTAAAAGGATCTTAATGTAGAGAACACTGAGCTAGCACACAGAGCAGGAAGTGACTTCTTCTGCCTGGAGGGAAGTGAGGCCTGAGAGAGGGTTGGAAGGATGAGCAGGAAGCCACCAGGTGACAAGGGCAAGAAGGCCAGGCTCACTCTCTACTCAGCCTTCGGGTCCCAGCATGATCATAGTTTTCCCTGGACATCAAAGTCAAGGTTGGGGGCTCCGGCTCTGTGTTCCCAGAGCCACTTTTACTTACGGTCATTGAGCTTTCACTGTCTTCCTCATTTGCCGGGAACCCTATGGAAGAGTGCACTTGGCCAGCTGTTCTCACCACTTTCATGCCCTATCCTAAGCCCAGTGCCAGGCACTTAACTGCACTCCATCAGCTCTTTCTAAGAGAATTGATCAAGGGCTTTTCTGGAAGGGGTAACAGCATGAGGCAATAGAAAGAGGAAATGGGTTATGGCTGGAACAGACATGAGTGTGGGAGAGAGAAAAGTAGGAGATAATCTTGGAAAAGAGAGTGAGGACCTTGAATGGCAGACCAAGAGGTTGGAACTATATTTTTTATGTGGCCGGGGCCACTGACATAGATACGTAGGTGAATGGAGTAACCTGATTTGCATTTTAAGATCACCACTTTCATACTGACAGCAGCACAAAAGGCAAGTTGAGGAAGAACGGGTCCAGAGGCAGGGAGACCAGGCTAAACATGTTTCCAAGGTGCCTCACTCATTTGTTTTTTATTTCTTTTCTTCCATTTATGTAAGTGCAATATCACTATCACATTCGGCAAATGCAGCAGTTAACACCTTACTAGAAGAAGTGACTTGGCAAAAACATAAGTGGTAAAACTAGGATTTGAATTCAGGTTCTCTGGTTCCAGCTTCTCCTTCTTAATTCCTTTTGCAAGCCATTTTATTTATTTATTTATTTGCTTGTTTATTATTGAATTGCCATTGTCATACAATATTATATGTTTTAGGTGTACAACGTAGTGATTTGATATTTTTTCTACATTAAGAAATGATCACCACAATAAGTCCAGTTGCCATCTGTCACATACAGAGTTATTACAATATTATTATTACTAATTTTTTTTTTTTTTTTTTTGCGGTATGCGGGCCTCTCACTGTTGTGGCCTCTCCCGTTGTGGAGCACAGGCTCCGGACGCGCAGGCTCAGCAGCCATGGCTCATGGGCCCAGCCGCTCCGCGGCACGTGAGATCTTCCCAGACCGGGGCAGGAACCCGTGTCCCCTGGATCGGCAGGCGGACTCTCAAACACTGTGCCACCAGGGAAGCCCTACAATATTATTGACTCTGTTCCTATGCTGTATATTACATCCTGTGACTTATTTATTTTACAGCTGCAAGTAAAGCTGCCTCACTTTTAAGAAGGCTGAGCTTATCAATCAATCAATCAATCAAATTACTAGGATCAAACTGAGTTCAGAAAAGAATATATGTGTGTGCTGTAAAAGAGGTGAAACAATCATCATTGCAAAGACAGAAAAATTAAAGGCAAAAGGATGTATAATTGAAGCCTAATGTATAAATACAAAAATAGAAACAAGACCAGATCTTTCCCAGATTGCCTGAACAAACAAAATCTGGACAAATGCTGGTTACAAGATATCTGCCTAAAATAAAATGACACAGAATAATTGAAAATACAGAGGTGAGCATGATATACTAAGCAAATACAAAGTCACAGTTTCACATGAGGAGAAGAGATGGCAGGAGGGGAGAAAATAAATATCAGGAAAGTAAAATGAAGACAAAAATCTATGGAAAAAGAAAGTAACTTTGTAATACTCTTTAACATTGATATAATTTACCATGTTGATATGACTGATGAGAATATCTAATGTCACTGCTAACTGGTAAAGGGCTTTCACCGGAACCTGACCTAGTGGACACCCTGATCCTGGACTTCCAGGCTCTAGAACTATGAGAAATTTCTGTTCTTATAAGCCACCCAGTCAGTGGTATTTTGTTATAGAAGCCTGAACAGACTAAGATACATGGTTTGTAGCTCACCTTCAATAAATAAACTCTGGTTTGATGGTGTTCCACTTAAAATGTCACTTGAAACGAATCACACTTTTCTAAAACTGTGACAGTCCAGCACACAAGACCTTACTGAATTTGCAGAGAATTTTTGCATAATTAGAACTTAAGAACACAATCAATTTTTATTTTATTTTACTTCATTTCATTTTACTTCATTTCATTTTTGGAACCAGGTAGTACTATCGACCAAAAATTCTAAGCGATTTAGCAAGGTCTAATGCTACTAAATATAATTTTTAAAAACAAAAGCACAAAATATGATAGCAAAAAAACACATATGAGAGAGAGAGAGAGAAAGGGGGAGAGAGAGAGAAAACGAGAATGTACATGTATGTTGAGGAAAAGCCTAACTTTGAAGCAATATCATGGTTGCACAGTTGTTAAGAAAATATAAGCTGTGAAGTCCTGTGCCAAATTCCAGTTCCAGTGTTTGCTAGCTGTGTGACCTAGTTATTTCCTGGTTTGTAAAATTTTGTTTATACAATTCTTTTATAACAACTATTGAAAGATTATATTAAATCATGTTTATAAGTTTCATGGGACAGTGTCTTGAGTATAGTAAATACTCAAAAAATAGTAAATAGTAAATACTCACAGCTAGACTTTTCTGATGCCAAAAAATCAAACACATCCACTTGAATCCCTTTGAGTCTGAGAATTGGGCCACACTCCAACCCTCTTTCCAGGCTAGTTGCTGACCATGTGGATCTTGTTGTACCCTTCACACTTTGCCCTCATGAATTGCTACTGTCTTATTTCCACCATTCAGATCTTACCCCCACTCTCCTGTATGGTAGTAGTGGATGTTGAACAAGGGGCCAGACCCTGGGTGTTACCTGCACAACCAGGATCAGTGGCCAATCTGCAGGAATGGAGCTAAAGTGGAAACTAAGTCAACATGAAGGAGCCAGGCAGAACCAGCAACAGCAAGGTCAGAAGCCAAGGGGTGTTCCATGTGGCACCAGGAATAAAGGGGAACTCTCTGTATCTACCTTTATTGGACATGAGAAGTGTGGTGCCTGTGTGCTTCTGGCTGCCATGTACTGACCACCTGGTTGGCAGGCATTGGGCGACACGTTTTCCTTGCAGTACATCATTTTCCTCTCCAGGGGGCTGGCATTGTTACCTGTTTCACAGATGAGAAATCCAAAGCTCAGAGAGTTTAGATCACTCCCCAAGGTCACATAGTAAGGAAAGAGTTGAATCTGGGGCTTTCTCTGACACAATGCCCTCTACTGACTCCAAAGGACAACGTGTGGTGGACCCCTTCACCTTCTGATGCTTATACTATACAGTTTTTGAACCTAAATTTGGAACTTCACGTTTCTCTCCTGGATGAGGAGAAGCAGGTCATTGCATTTTGCTGGTGGAATCCCTTACCTCTGAAACATGAAGCTTCTCTAGAAGCTTCTCTTAGGAGCTGCGTGCCATACACCAGCTTGCTTAAGGTCCTGCTGTTGCTGTCATGGTCCCTCAGCCCGTGCATCACCTGCTCAGCCTCACACCTGAGCAGGTTCTCCCCAGCTGCATCAGTTCTCCTAGACTCTTCACCAGGGATGTGTAATGCCTTATTCTGGTCACAAGTTGCAAGAGAACTTTCACACTGTTCTTAAAATTCCCTACATGCCTTGATTGATTTATCTTGGATTCTCCAACTCTTCTCTTCCTGGCCCGTCTCTCTCTCTTATAGTTGCTCTTAGTTAAGTTTTTTTTTTTTTTTTATCAGCTACCTCCCCATTTTCTTTGGGATCACTGTGGTCCTTGAAAGCTGCCAGGGTAGCTCTTTAAGGTTCGATTCCGAAGTACATACCCAGAATTTATGAGGAATCGCTTCAGATACAAAAGAGAGCTGCCTGTTTGCTTTTTCAGTGAGTGCCATCGGATCACTCCCTGTGACAAGGAGCATCTGTGGTTTTTCCTATAAAATAGCTTTCCAGCACTTTCCCCATTACAGACTAGTGGCCCTTTGAGAAGTGAGACCATTCCTTCCCAAGACTGGATTTTGCATTTTCCTGTTTACATTTGGAAAAGAGCGATCAGCTATCACTGCAGAGTGCAAAGCAGAAGAGGGAGTAAGAGCCATTCTGGGAGCGGATCTTCGTACCCCAGCAGAGCCTGCTGTGGGGCGGAATTGCTGCATTGGCACATTTGACAGCTTTGTGCGGCTCTCCAAAGAGCGAGCACCCAAGGCCGATGCTGCCTCTGGACAGGAAGGTCAGGTCACGCCATCCCTCTGTCCTGTAGTGGGCTATCTATTTCCCACACCCACTGTGAGAGGGGTGAGGAGAAATGAACAGGCATACATGCAATTTCGTTTGGCCAAAGTCATTTCAACATCTGTAAAGCAACCAAGAATTCATCCATCACCAAATAAAGTAATTATCGAAGCAGCTGTTACCCAGACATGACTCTCAGCTGGGGCAGTGGGAGAGCAATTTATCTCTTAGCAGCAGCTTGCCAACATCTAACTTGTGATTTATAGAGGAGGAGAAATCCTCAGAATATAAGGTTCAGGCAGATGTGTTGAAAATGGCTCTTCAAATTCTTTTGAAATGTTGTCTACTGTTATTCAACTTATAAAATACTCATAGAAAATTTGGAATATTCAGAAGCAAGTATACAGGGAAAAAAATGACTTCTAATCAAGATAACCACATCAATATTTTAATACACGCCCCTTCCAGGCATTTCTCCATCTGTTAGATAGATACTGTGTAATTGAGAATATATCACATATTTATTTGTATTTGTATCATCAACTGAATGGAATCAACCAGGGAAAATGAGTCTATCCATACAACTCTGCCCTCATTGTAGCCAGGATTCCTTGGGGTCTCATCCAGTGATCCTCCTTAGCTTCTTCTAATGTTTGGCATCTTATTTCACATGGCCACTCCCAGGACTTCTGGAAATGTCCCGTGGTCAGTCTGGGCACCCTCAACTTCATATCCCAGGATATCTCGCTCTGTTTCCTGTATACATGCTTCTGTGTTCCTCAGTATACAGTATGAACAGATGAGAAGGATAACAAACTTAAGTAAATCCCATATATCAAATGGGGAAAAGTTGAAGGAAATACTTCAAGTCAAAAGGAAATGAGATAATGCAGGATGTTAGAGAAATACAGAGCCCAACTTGAGGACCAAAGAGGAAAGAAATGCCGGCCACGTCAGGTTGAATAGAACTCTTCCCCCTACACTCAGTAGTAAGAGCAATCCCATTTGGGTATTTTTCCCAACTCTCTTTCAAACCTTCTTTATGAGAAAGGAAGATATATCAGGCACATTCCTTACCTTCAAGGAACTCATGAATAAGAATATATACCATCCTCTAGGGCCAGGTTTCTCAACCATGGCACTACTGACATTTAGGGCCAGTTAATCCTCTGTTATGCGGGGCTGTCCTGGGCTTTGTAGGATATTTAGCAGCACCCCTGGATTCTACCCACTAGATTCTAGTAGTACCTCTCTCCACTTCACCCCACCCCGCCCAGCAAGTTGTGACAACCCAAAATGTCTCCAGATATTGTCAAATGTCCCTTGGGGGGCAAAACTGAGATTCTCCCCAACTGAGAATCACTGAACTAGATATGGGGGCTGGGGACAGGGGGATATTCTTCTGCTTGCTGACATCAAGCAAAATAATCCTATTTGCAAATCATTGGGAAAAAATTCCAGCAGCAATGACCTTAGGGACATCAGGGTAGAGAGCACCCAGAGCCATTTGGGTTTGGGAAAGAGAAAGGAAATAAAAATGGATTCACATACCTCATTTATTTTAGACCTCTAGACAATCTTTCAAGGTCAGCTTTATTCGCTCACTTTACAGGTGAGAAAACCAAGACTCAGGATAAGTAACTGGCCCAGGACCACAGAGCAGGTAAGCAGAGTGCTCCCCACTCCACAGTGCTGTGTGCAGCCAAAAGATAAGAGTTCCTAGAGTTTGGAGAAAGGAAATCTTACAAATTCTAAGTGTATACATTTAAAATCAGAAAACCTGGAGAATGAGGAGATGGGTCTGAAGGGAGGAAGGCTTGAGTGACTTCAAAACCTGAGTGACTCCAAAGAGAAGATTTTACCCACTTTGAAATGGTTTGTTTAGAATTACTTTGTCAGCAAAATTGTCATTGCAATATTTTGTCTACTGATTGGGCCCTACAATTAAGCCTCCCTTGATGAAGGCATGTTAAGGCTAATTTTAAATCTGATTACCGTCAGCACGACATCCACTTGGAGCTGCTTTTCAAACAAGCAGCAGTGTTTTCCTGGGGATGTCAGTGTCGGAATTTGTGGCCAGAAGTCTCTGCAGCCACATGTTCCTCTCCCACCCCTGTAACCCGCTCCAGACACCGTCAGTTCCCAGCATCTTAAACTCAAAGTGCCTTGATGCAAAGTAAGCTGCAGCACTTCTCTCAGGAGCCCAGAAATGCCGTGGTGTCTAAGCATTGGCCTGAATCAGAGAACAGAGGAAGATTGAGTATCTAATCAGATTAGTACGAGAAAAGGCTCTGGGTCATGTCATGCCATCCCTTGACTTGAAGCTTCTGTATTAATAGTAGTGATATGTGATTTGTGCCACCTCTGCTCCGTTGTGGAAGGATAAAGGCGAGTGGGATTGACACGGATTATTAAAAAGCCTCTTGGCCCCAAGCTTTCCATTGTCTCTGGTCCTTCTGGTCCTCCTTTGAATAAAACATATGTTAAGCAAGACAGGAACTCTGAAGACTGTCTCTCCGGACCCTCTTCAATCAGTGGAGAAGCTGACTGTCCACCTCTGCTGCTTAAGATGACACCACACTCAGAAAAGTGTGCCAAAGGGGGCAGCACCGGGCAGAGCCAGTGCTGTGGAATCAATTCTGGCATCTGCACATCTGCCTGGGTCCAGTGCTAACCAATCTTTTCTCTGACTCTCAATTTTCCCCGCTCCTCTTTATGCTCCCCTTTGAGATGGTACATATCTAGGCAAACTACTGTTTTCATTAATTCCCAGCACCCAAACAAGGAACATAAAATCCTTGTTTATCTCTTCAGACCCATCTCACTTACAGTGAGGGCTTGAAAAGCGCGGGGTTGATGAAGATAGAAGAGAGATTTGGGAGGTAGAAGAGGCAGCACCTGGTGGCCAACTGAGTGTGGGAGTGAACACAAGGGAGCAGTCCAGAGTGACCGTGAGGTGACTTGCTTCATTGATTAGGGCAATGGTTACACATTAAGCAGCAGAATGAACTCGGGGTGGAACACATCTGGGGGGAAGATGGGTGACTCAGTTTAGGTCATGGAGGTTTGAGTACCCAGGGCCACCCCAGGACCTGTGCCGGGAGAGAAGACGAACTCTCTCTGCTACGACTCCAATCACTCCAACAAGCTGGATCCCTGCTCCATTGTCTACACAGATTACGGAAGGTGACCTAAAAGGAAATGGCAAGCCAGGGTCTTAAAGTAAGACTTTTGGCAGTGGGGGAAATAGGAGAAGAAGGAGGCTACTGGTTTCTTCCTTGCTTTTGCAGACCCACCAAAAATTGACATTGATGAAAGGGACTCAGCCTTCACGTTCTGCAATAGCGTCTGGGCTGCAGCTCTGATCTCCAAGCTCAGTGGTGAAGACCTCAGTCTCGCCGCTAAAAGACACCTGCCTGGGGCCAGGAAGAGTCCACAGCCTCCCCCTGCAGCAATTTACTTGTTTGCTTATGCTTTTCATTGTTGATATTATTGTTATTTTTAATATCTCAACTTTAAAATGGCTTTTTGTTATGTCATTTTGGTGCATTTTTCCTCCTTTTGAAGTGTCTAGTCTTATCTAGCTGCTTTCCCGTTCGATATTTGACCTTCTGAGCTCAGAGCCAGAGTTTCCCTTTTTATTATTTTTCCTTGTTTTTATTTATTTTATTTTATTTTTTTAATTATTATTATTATTTTTTGCGGTACGCGGGCCTCTCACTGTTGTGGCCTCTCCCATTGCGGAGCACAGGCTCCGGACGCGCAGGCCCAGCGGTCATGGCTCATGGGCCCAGCCGCTCTGCGGCATGTGGGATCCTCCCGGACCGGGGCACAAACCCGTGCCCCTGCATCAGCAGGCAGACTCCCAACCACTGCGCCACCAGGGAAGCCCCCTTGATTTTATTTTTAACATTCTACCTTACATTATATAAATTTGGATTCATTTTGATTTTCATTTTAGCTTTTGAGCTGAAGGTGTTTAAATTTTTATCTCTAAAAATCCTTCCATTTGTGTCTGTCTGAATTTTTACTTTAGTCCTTTTATTGATTCATTTTTAAAATATTTTTTTCTTTTATTCATTTTCAAAATTTCTACCCTTAAATTTTTAGCCCATTTCTCACAATCATTTTCTTACTAGGTTTTCTCTTTTTAATTTCTTTTAAAATTTATTCTTAACATTAAGTCTGTCATTGCTCCCGCTGTTTATTGTTGTTTTTGTTGTTGCATTAAGGTTCTGGAAATAATTCCCCTATTTCCCATGCAAAACAGAGATTAGATGTCTTTTCCCTTCTAACTATATACCTCCTTCCTTTCTGTCTGGCCCTGATAAATTTTTCCACATAGGTTTTTAGAAGTGAATTCTAAAACAATTCTAAAATAAATTAGACATGCAAACACACACACACACACACACACACACACGCCTCTTATCTTATAAAATGAAATCCCTTCCCAGTCAAGAAAGCTGCCTCTGCAGATGCACATCTGAAGATTTGGAATGATGTATCATTTCACCACATTATAAGAAGCCATGGGATTTATAATCTTTGACTCCAAAGAATTCAAAGAACAATAGAAGAGAGGGATTTCAATGGTCTGCTCTGTAGACCACTTGCATCAAAATCTTCCAGGTTGTTTGTAAAACAACCAAGTCCCATTTCCATTTTTAACAAGTTTCCCAGATGATCACTTACATTAAAGTTTGAGAACAACTGCTTTATTGTACTAAAATCTATCTATATCTACATATAGGTATATACAAAACCACTGAAGCTATTATGAATAATTGTTACTTCTGGGGAGTGAGACAGAATGGTGGGGCAAATATAACTTTTTAAATAATAAACATTTGCTACATTTATAGCAAGTTTTAATTAAATAATTTTTAAAGTTATTACACACTCCTTTGGATATTTTCTTATGCTGTCGGAATCTCTTTTGACTTTAAGATAGAAAGTAGAACAAGTTACAAGTACATAGCCTCTAAAATACTGACACTGCCTCTCACTACATTAAGACAGGAGTTGGAATTCCGTGGAGTGCCACCATAGGAAATTCACCTGCTCTGGCCCTGCCATGTTCCTCTTCAAAGAACTGGAAACTAAACAAGGAGGGATGAGGTTGCTCAGTTTCTCTTCCACTCCTTTCACTTAGCTTCCACATGTCTACAGGATGGAGAGCAAACATTTGGCAGAGAATTCACTGGTGCAAATGAGTGAGGCTGTCCTTGTTTTAACACTCCAACTACTTT
Organism: Mesoplodon bidens; assembly: GCF_964165515.1. Lineage (NCBI taxonomy): Eukaryota > Metazoa > Chordata > Mammalia > Artiodactyla > Ziphiidae > Mesoplodon > Mesoplodon bidens. The sequence goes on along the minus strand of NC_138166.1, from coordinate 65,785,841 downwards.
CATTGTCCTATTTCCAAACATTTATTTACACAGCCCCATGCCACTTCTAGAGAGATTTCCGGATCAAGGCTCCCCAGCTAACTTTAACTGGTCAAGGCCAAGAGCTTGTCAGTGTAGTCTTTAGGGATTTTAGCCAGGGTCAGGCCCTGAGCAACTGGGATAAGGATGGCAAGAAGACTGGAGAGGACAGGCAAAGAGGGAGGAGGCAGGAAATCTGCTATCACATACTTGGTGGACTACCTGGATTAGTGCCTGTGGCATGTGTGGCTCAATATTTATGAAATCCTGTTATCAGCATTTCTCTAAACTCCAGGGTATGTGTGTGGGGTTAGAGATGGGGTGAGCAGGTTGACTCCCTCAGACCCTGTGCCCAGAATCATTCCTGTGTGTTGAAAGGCCCTGCCTCCACCCCTCTTTGCTCTTCCCTTGTAGTTTGGGCATTTAATTTGAGCAAGCATCTCTAATTATCTCTTTAGGATAGATTCCAAGAAGTCAGATTACTAGGTCAAAGAGTAATCCTACTTTGAGAACCTTAATTTATGTCTATTCATTAGGCAAGTGTTAGGTTTTTCCCACTGGATGACCAATTATAGACAAACATTCTATAACAGATATGTGTTTGTGGGCATATGAATAACAAATTATTAGAAATAGCAGAGCTTTAATGCTCTTCAATGTACATAACACTTGACTAGCCCCAATCTACTGATTGGTGGTCCACAAAGCCTTCAGTGATAATGCCATGCTCCCTATAAAAGAAAAGTTTAAGATTTCTGACTCAGGATGGTCAAACTAATGTGGAATCTATAGTTTGAATGATCCAGACAGGCTGTGTCAGCTAATGAATAAACTAAAGGATCCATGTGTCTTGATGGCTGTGGAAATGCAGGCTCATGCATATAACATGCCAACACTCCAGAGGATCTATCAAAATTGAGAAATAATTCACACACCGTAAGAGTCTTTTTTTTAGGTATACAATTCAGTGATATTTAGTATATTCACAAGGTTGTGCAATGCCACTATCTAAGCCCAGAACATTTTTAGCACTCCACAAAGAGACTCCATACCCATCAGCAGTCCCTCTATGTTTGTCCTCCCTCCAGCCCATAGCAGCCACAAATCTGCTTCCTGTCTGTATGGATTTGCCTATTCTGGGCGTTTCATGTAAATGGAAGTATACAGCATGTGGACTTTTGTGACTGGCTTCTTTCCCTTAGCAGAACATTTTCAAGGTTCATCCATGTTGTAGCATGTGTCAGTACTTCGTTTCTTTTTATGGCTGAATAATATTGCATCGCATGATATACCACATTTTGGTCATCCATTCATCTGTGGAGGGTTTTTAATGTTAGCTTTTAATTTATTATGGAATACACCCAGAAAAGATTATACTAATGATAATTGTACACGTTGATGAATTCTTACCAAGTGAGTAACCAGCACTCAGATTGTGAAACAGAACATTACCAGAACCCCCAAAAGCCCCACTAGGCCCTTTTCCAGTCCCTAATTACCCTCCAAATATAACCACTATCTTAATTCCTAACTCTACAGATTAGTTTTGCCTGTTTTTGAAATTTATACAAGTGAAATCCTACACTCTATGCTGTCTCTTGTGTCTGGTTTCTTTCACTCAACTCTATATTTGTGAGATTCATCCATGTTGTGGCATATAGCTACAGTTGATTCCTTCTCAATGCTGTATGGTTTTCCATTGTGTAAATGCTACTGTTGATGGATATTTGGGTTTCAATTTTTTGCTGTTGCTCACAGTGCCTTACTGTCTCTAGGTGAATATATGTGCACATTTTTGTTGGTTATACATCTAGGAGTGGAATTGCTGGCTCATAGGTGCATATATGTTCACTTTTAATACATACTATGGAATAGTTTTCCAAAATGATTGTATCAAGTTACAATCTCACCCTCCGTGTATGGGTGTTACGGTGGCTTCACATCCTTGTCAACAGAGAGTATTATCTTTTTCATTTCAGCCATTCTGGTGGAGGTATACTGGTATCACATTGTATTTTTAAATTATTTCACTAATGAAGTTCAGCACCTTTTCATAGAGTTATTGGCCATTTAAAGCCTTCTTTTCGAAGTGACTGTTCAATGTTTAATTTTAATGTAGTCCAGATTACAAATGTTTTCCTTTATGGTTAGTAATTTTTTTATACATCATGTGTGAGATAGCTTTTCCTACCCCAAGGCCATGAGATTGTGTTTTAATATTGATGTGTTTGATACTGAAATGTTTATTAATTATCAACTTCATACAAAATGGTGACTATATCTCTGTTATGGCCCCATCAGGAAAGGCACATAATGTATTAGAGATATCTGAATGGAAATAAGAACAAAGGAACAAATCAGCACACAGTCTGCTGACACCTAGCAGAGACCCCATACTTCTCTCTGTTAGCCTTTAAAAGAACCCGGTCCACGGTTGTCTCTCAATTTATTGTTTCTGGCTGTATCTCTAATTCTTTTCCAGCTTGTACATCATCCTCATTTGTGGAAACAATTTGTTTTGACTTCTTAATCTTTGTCTTTTTGTCTAAATATAAACCATATTTTATGACTCTATTAGTCAATTTGTAACCATCCAAGCAGGAGTAAGGAAATTTCTGGGAAGAGCAGCTCAACAATGTTCCAATAGATTTATCTCTCCATCTGAACCCTTCTCAAACATGCCAAGTGTCCTTCCAATTACCAATCTGGTGACACTTTGAGCATCACTATAATTTATGTCAGAGGGAGTCTAGGGGGCAAGAAAGACAAATTAGCCAGATTTTCAATGGCATTGCACTGCCACATGAAACAGAAAGATTGTACAAAAGCCAGCTCCTCTCTAAGGGTCATGGTGCCTTCCTGGCTCATCCTGATATACGCAGTATTTGCATCAAGCTAATAGTGATGATTGATTCTGTTACTGTGTCACACTGCAAATGCAAAACGTACTCTCCCTCCAAATTATCTGCTGCTAAATAATATGATCAGGCAGAGTTGCACAACCAGATTGTCAAGAAAGGAATGATTCACTGGGTGCTTGGAATAGCTAGCCAGCACATCAGAGAGTCTCACACCCTCACAAAGCACAGCAGCTGCATCTCCTGAGGATGGGAAGCTTTCTGAGCACACTTCATTATGAAGCATGGAAAGACTCACAAAATGGGACCAAAGGGAGAATTAGCAACAGCAAGGGAATGAGAGGCACAGGTCAGAATGACATGTGTTTGCCCCAGTGGCACTCCTTAATTCACACAGCAGGTGTGGAGGGCTGAGACTGAGGGCCGTAGGATTGCTTCCCCAGAGACTGGGTAAGAGAATGGCTTGATCTTGTCTCCAACACTCTCAATTCTCTCAAAGTTTGGGAGAAACAGATAGATAACGAGCTAAAAATATAAAAAATGCTTATTAAAAGCTACTATGTATGAAGAGTCAGGGAGTTCCATTGTCAAGTGAAGTGAGTAAAACCATCTCTCCAATACAGCCTAAAAAACATTAGCCACTAATTCCTTTTATCTTAAACTAGGTTCTATTGCAAGATATAGCCTCTCTGCTCTGTGACTGGAGCATCTCTATTCTGTAATGTCAATGTTTGTCCTAGGTTCAGCCTTATCTGTAGAGTGGGAAGTGGAGTTTATTCTGCTCTTTGACATGAGCTGAAGGCAGGCTCTGCAGTGGGCATGCACATGGATGCCATAAAACATCACGTGACTCTGTCTGAGGTCCACCTTTCTGCAGTGATCAGAAATTTGATCACTTAATTCATGGTTTAATTAATGGATGCCATTGTTTATGTAGGCCAGTGAATTCCAAAGTTGGCTCCTGTTAAGAGCCATCTGGGCAGCTTCTGAAAAATACCCATTTCCTATACCTCATTCCAGAATATTTGGATTCATTTTGTTAATCTTCTTGATTTTGAAGTTCTTCAGGTGAGGCTGATCATCAAAAAAGTTTGGAAACAGTTGGGGTAGGCTAAAATAAAAGTAGGAAGTAATGAAGAGCCATTGAAACAGTCATCTCAGAATTTATGTGTGCTAAGGCCGAGGTCCTGGAAGCAAATGAGATGCTGCCTGTTCCTGTAACTTCTTACTTGGTAAAGTCCTGAGGATGGAATTTCCTACCACACTGGCTTTCCCCCTCTTTCTACTCACTAAATGCCTAAAGTGCATCTTTTTCCTTTCCCTGTGGGGGCAGGGAGTTGGCAAAACCAGACTTCTAAATCTCATGTAATGGGTTCTCAACCGTAAAGGGAGTTTTGTTACCAGAATATGGGGGAAGGAGAATGGATAAACCATTGTGCACCTCAGAGAAATTGCCAACTGCTAACAGTATACAATCATCTGTCCAGGATGGAAAGAGGAAAAGAGAAAAGCTTAAATAGTCTACTGCAAGTTGGATGATACCAAGTTTGGAATGTTAGACCAGTGTCATGCGAAATCTCTGCTCCTGGGAGGATGTAATTGTGCTGCATAGAAAATATCTTGTTGCCTGTGTTTCTTTACAACAAAGGAGGATTTTATCTCCAGCTCCAAGACAGAAATGGTTTTTCCCTCGTAAAGGAATTTAAAGCATCCTTCAACTTGTTACAGTATGCCAAGCACATGGTCATCAGAGCTGAGAGCATGGGGTGTAACACCCAGAACAGATAATCACAGAATCTACACCCACGGAAATAGGCAGTATACCTGAAAAAGAATTCAGAGTAATGATAGTAGAGATGATCCAAAATCTTGGAAACAGAATGGAGACAATAAAAGAAATGTTTAACAAGAACCTAGAAGAACTAAAGAGCAAACAAACAATGATGAACGACAAAAAAATGAAATTAAAAATTCTCTAGAAGGAAGCAATAGCAGAATAGCTGAGAGAGAAGAGCGGATAAGTGACCTGGAAGATAAAAGAGTGGAAATAACTACCACAGAGCAGAATAAAGAAAAAAGAATAAGAAGAATCAAGGACAGCCTCAGAGACCTCTGGAACAACATGAAATGTACCAACATTGGAATTATAGAGGTCTCAGAAGAAGAAGAGAAAAACAAAAGGATTGAGAAAATATTTGAAGAGATTATAGTTGAAAGCTTCCCTAATATGGGAAAGGAAATAGTCAATCAAGTCTAGGAAGCACAGAGAGTCCCAAACAGGATAAATCCAAGGAGAAACACACCAAGACACATACTAATCAAACTATCAAAAATAAATACAAAGAAAAAATATTAAAAGCAGCAAGGGAAAAACAACAAATAATATACAAAGGAATCCCTATAAGGTTAACAGCTGATCTTTCAGCAGAAACTCTGCAAGCCAGAAGGGAGTGGCAGGACATATTTAAAGTGATGAAAGGGGAAAACCTACAATCAAGATTACTATAACCAGCAATGATTTTATTCAGATTCGACACAGAAATCAAAACCTTTACAGACAAGCAAAAGCTAAGAGGATTCAGCATCATCAAACCAGCTTTACAACAAATGCTAAATGAACTTCTCTAGGCAAGAAACACAAGAGAAGGAAAAGACCGACAATAACACACCCAAAACAATTTAGAAAATGGTAATAGGAACATACATATTGATAACTACCTTAAATGTAAAGGGATTAAATGCTCCAACCAAAAGACATAGACTGGCTGAATGGATCCAAAAACAAGACCTGTATATATGCTATCTACAAGAGACCCACTTCAGACCTAGGGACACATACAGACTGAAAGTGAGAGGAGGGAAAAAGATATTACATGCAAATGGAAATCAAAAGAAAGCTGGAGTAGCAATTCTCATATCAGACAAAATAGACATTAAAATAAAGACTATTAGGGCTTCCCTGGTGACGCAGTGGTTGAGAGTCCGCCTGCCGATGCAGGGGACGCGGGTTCGTGCCCTGGTCCGGGAAGATCCCACATGCCGCAGAGCAGCTGGGCCCGTGAGCCATGGCCGCTGGGCCTGCGCGTCTGGAGCTTGTGCTCCGCAATGGGAGAGGCCACAACGGTGAGAGGCCTGCGTACCGCAAAAAAATTAAAAAATAAAAATAAATAAAGACTATTAGAAGAGACAAAGAGGACACTACATAATGATCAAGGGATCAATCCAAGAAGATATAGCAATTGTCAATATATATGCACACAACATAGGAACACCTCAATACATGAGGCAACTGCTAACAGCCATAAAAGGGGAAATCAACAGTAACACAATAATAGTAGGGGACTTTAACACCCCACTGTCACCAATGGACAGATCATCCAACATGAAAATAAATAAGGAAACACAAGCTTTAAATGATACATTACACAAGATGGATTTAATTGATATTTATAGGACAATCCATCCAAAAACAACAGAATACACTTTCTTCTCAAGTGCTCATGGAACATTCTCCAGGAGAGATATCTTGCGTCACAAATCAAGCCTTGGTAAACTTAAGAAAATTGAAATCATATCAAGTATCTTTTCTGACAACAACACTGTGAGACTAGATACAAATTACAGGAAAAAAATTGTAAAACTTACAGATACATGGAGGCTAAACAATACACTACTAAATAACCAAGAGATCACTGAAGAAATCAAAGAGGAAATTCAAAAATACCTAGAAACAAATGACAAGGAAAACACGACGACCCAAAACCTATGGGATGCAGCAAAAGCAGTTCGAAGAGGGAAGTGTATAACAATACAATCCTACCTCAAGAAACAAGAAACATCTCAAATAAACAACATAACCTTACACCTAAAGCAATTAGAGAAAGAAGAACAAAACACCCCCCCAAAGTTAGCAGAAGGAAAGAAATCCTAAAGATCAAATCAGAAATAAATGAAAAGGAAATGAAGAAAATAATAGCAAAGTTCAATAAAACTAACAGCTGGTGCTTTGAGAAGATACACAAAATTGATAAACCATTAGCCAGACTCATCAAGAAAAAAAGGGAGAAGACTCAAATCAATAGAATTAGAAATGAAAAAGGAGAAGTAACAACTGACACTGCAGAAATACAAAAGATCATGAGAGATTACTACAAGCAACTCTATGCCAATAAAATGGACAACCTGGAAGAAATGGACAAATTCTCAGAAATGCACACAACCTGCCAAGACTGAATCAGGAAGAAATAGAAAATATGAACAGACCAATCACAATCACTGAAATTTGAAACTGAACCTGTGCCTAAAAATCTTCCAACAAACAAAAGCCCAGGACCAGATGGCTTCACAGGCGAATTCTATCAAACATTTAGAGAAGAGCTAACACCTATCCTTCTCAAACTCTTCCAAAATATAACAGAGGGAGGAAGACTCCCAAACTCATTCTACGAGGCCACCATCACCTTGATACCAAAACCAGACAAGGATGTCACAAAGAAAGAAAACTACAGGCCAATATCACTAATGAACAAAGATGCAAAAATCCTCAACAAAATACTAGCCAACAGAATCCATCAGCACATTAAAAGGATCATACACCATGATCAAGTGGGGTTTATTCCAGGAATGCAAAGATTCTTTAATATATGCAAATCAATCAATGTTATACACCATATTAACAAATTGAAGGAGAAAAACCATATGATCATCTCAATCGATGCAGAGAAAGCTTTCGACAAAATTCAACACCCATTTATGATAAAAACCCTGCAGAAAGTAGGCATAGAGAGAACTTTCTTCAACATAATAAAGGCCATATATGACAAACCCACAGCCAGCATCGTCCTCAATGGTGAAACACTGAAACCATTTCCACTAAGATCAGGAACAAGACAAGGTTGCCCACTCTCACCACTCTTATTCAACATAGTTTTGCAAGTTTTAGCCACAGCCATCAGAGAAGAAAAGGAAATAAAAGGAATCCAAATCGGAAAAGAAGAAGTAAAGCTGTCACTGTTTGCAGATGACATGATACCATACATAGAGAATCCTAAAGATGCTACCAGAAAACTACTAGAGCTAATCAATGAATTTGGTAAAGTAGCAGGATACAAAATTAATGCACAGAAATCTCTGGCATTCCTATACACTAATGATGAAAAATCTGAAAGTGAAATCAAGAAAACACTCCCCTTTACCACTGCAACAAAAAGAATAAAATATCTAGGAATAAACCTACCTAAGGAGACAAAAGACCTGTATGCAGAAAATTATAAGACACCAATGGAAGAAATTAAAGATGATACAAATAGATGGAGAGATATACCATGTTCTTGGATTGGAAGAATCAACATTGTGAAAATGACTCTACTACCCAAAGCAATCTACAGATTCAATGCAATCCCTATCAAACTACCACTGGCATTTTTCACAGAACTAGAACAAAAAATTTCACAATTTGTATGGAAACACAAAAGACCCCGAATAGCCAAAGCAATCTTGAGAACAAAAAATGGAGCTGGAGAAATCAGGCTCCCTGACTTCAGACTATACTACAAAGCTACAGTAATCAACACAGTACGGTACTGGCACAAAAACAGAAAGATAGATCAGTGGAACAGGATAGAAAGCCCAGAGATAAACCCACGCACATATGGTCACCTTATCTTTGATAAAGGAGGCAGGAATGTACAGTGGAGAAAGGACAGCCTCTTCAATAAGTGGTGCTGGGAAAACTGGACAGGGACATATAAAAGTATGAGATTAGATCACTCCCTAACACCATACACAAAAATAAGCTCAAAATGGATTAAAGACCTAAATGTAAGGCCAGAAACTATCAAACTCTTAGAAAAAAACATAGGCAGAACACTCTATGACATAAATCACAGCAAGATCCTTTTTGCCCCACCTCCTAGAGAAATGGAAATAAAGACAAAAATAAACACATGGGACCTAATGAAACTTAAAAGCTTTTGCACAGCAAAGGAAACCATAAACAAGACCAAAAGACAACTCTCAGAATGGGAGAAAATATTTGCAAATGAAGCAACTGACAAAGGATTAATCTCCAAAATTTATAAGCAGCTCATGCAGCTCAATAACAAAACAACAAACAACCCAATCCAAAAATGGGCAGAAGACCTAAATAGACATTTCTCCACAGAAGATATACAGACTGCCAACAAACACATGAAAGAATGCTCAACATCTTTAATCATTAGAGAAATGCAAATCAAAACCACAATGAGATATCATCTCACACCAGTCAGAATGGCCATCATCAAAAAATCTAGAAACAATAAATGCTGGAGAGGGTGTGGAGAAAAGGGAACACTCTTGCACTGCTGGTGGGAATGTGAATTGGTACAGCCACTATGGAGAACAGTATGGAGGTTCCTTAAAAAACTAAAAATAGAACTACCATATGACCCAGCAATCCCACTACTGGGCACATACCCTGAGAAAACCATACTTCAGAAACAGTGATGTACCAAAATGTTCATTGCAGCTCTATTTACAATAGCCCGGAGTTGGAAACAACCTAAGTGTCCATCATCGGATGAATGGATAAAGAAGATGTGGCACATATATACAATGGAATATTACTCAGCCATAAAAAGAAATGAAACTGAGCTATTTGTAATGAGGTGGATAGACCTAGAGTCTGCCATACAGAGTGAAGTAAGTCAGAAAGAGAAAGACAAATACCGTATGCTAACACATATATATGGAATTTAAGAAGAAAAGAAGAAATGTCATGAAGAATCTAGGGGTAAGACATGAATAAAGACACAGACCTACTAGAGAATGGACTTGAGGATATGGAGAGGGGGAAGTGTAAGCTGTGACAAAGCAAAAGAGAGGCATGGACATATATACACTACCAAATGTAAGATAGGTCGCTAGTGCGAAGCAGCCGCATAGCACAGGGAGATCAGCTCGGTGCTTTGTGACCACCTAGAGGGGTGGGATAGGGAGGGTGGGAGGGAGACGCAAGAGGGAGGAGATATGGGGACATATGTGTATATATAGCTGATTCACTTTGTTATAAAGCAGAAACTAACACACCATTGTTAAGCAATTATACGCCAATAAAGATGTAAAAAAAAAACAAACTAAAAATAGAACTACCATACAACCTAGCAATCCCACTACTGGGCATATACCCTGAGGAAACCATAATTCAAAAAGAGTCATGTACCACAATATTCATTGTAGCTCTATTTACAATAGCCAGGACATGGAAGCAACCTAAGTGTCCGTCGACAGATGAATGGATAAAGAAGATGTGGCACATATATACAATGGAATATTACTCAGCCATAAAAAGAAACGAAATTGAGTTATTTGTAGTGAGGTGGATGGACCTAGAGTCTGTAATACAGAGTGAAGTAAGTCAGAAAGAGAAAAACAAAACCATATGCTAACACATATATATCGAATCTAAGGGGGAAAAAAAAGGTCATGAAGAACCTAGGGGCAAGACGGGAAGAAAGACACAGACCTACTAGAGAATGGACTTACAGATATGGGGAAGGGGAAGGGTAAGCTGTGACAAAGTGAGAGAGTGGCATGGACATATATACATTACCAAACGTAAAATAGATAGCTAGTGGGAAGTAGCCGCATAGCACAGGGAGATCAGCTCGTTGCTTCGTGACCACCTAGTGGGGTGGGATAAGGAGGGTGGGAGGGAGGGAGATGCAAGAGGGAAGAGATATGGGAACATATGTATATGTATAACTGATTCACTTTGTTATAAGGCAGAAACTAACACACCATTGTTAAGCAATTATACACCAATAAAGATGTAAAAAAAAAAAAACTAAAAATAGAACCACCATACAACCTAGCAATCCCACTACTGGGCATATACCCTGAGGAAACCATAATTCAAAAAGAGTCATGTACCACAATATTCATTGTAGCTCTATTTACAATAGCCAGGACATGGAAGCAACCTAAGTGTCCACTGACAGATGAATGGAGAAAGAAGATGTGGCACATATATACAATGGAATATTACTCAGCAATAAAAAGAAATGAAATTGAGTTATTTGTAGTGAGGTGGATGGACCTAGACACTCTCATACAGAGTGAAGTATGTCAGAAAGAGAAAAACAAGTACCGTTCGCTAGCACATATATATATATGGAATCTAAAAAAAAAAAAAAAGGTTCTGAAGAACGTAGGGGCAGGACAGGAATAAAGACGCAGACACAGAGAATGGATTTGAGGACACAGGAAGTGGGAAGGTAAGCTGGGAAGAAGTGAGAGATTGGCATATACATATATACACTACCAAATGTAAAATAGATAGCTAGTGGGAAGCAGCTGCATAGCACAGGGAAATCAGCTCGGTGTTTTGTGACCATCTAGAGGGGTGGGATAGGGAGGGTGGGAGGGAGACGCAAGAGGGAAGAGATATGGGGATATATGTATATGTATAGCTGATTCACTTTGTTATAAAGGAGAAAATAACACACCATTGTAAAGCAATTTTACTCCAATAAAGATGTTAAAAAAAAAAAGAATGTACACCCATGGCTAGCGTCAGCCAAGTGCATTGGAGGCAAGAATGCCCATGCTAGAAATCAGTGATGAAGTTTCAGAATGTAAACATGGTATTTGTAGGAAACACAACCAAATACTAAGACTTCTTAATAAAGTTCTAAAACAAAGGAGAGCAATTGGTCATCTCTTTTATGACTCAAGCACAATGTGTAACACCCAGGAAGGATCCAGCAAAGAATGGCTGTGTTACTTTGTCAGGGAGAAGTAGCCAGGGATTAACATCACAGTTCATTGTCCATGTTTTGTTGTTTTTTATATATATGCGTGTACATGTATGTCAGCCATGTGGTTTTCATTAATGGGTTGGGTTCAACTTTGGTGTTCTCCATCCTGCCTGAGCTAGAAAGTTCTAGGGCTGCATGGTTCCCAGCAGACAGTGAGAGTTAAAATTCCAGGGTTCAAATCAAGTGCACACTTTCCCTTCCAGAATTCTATCTTGACAAAGGTTGTTTCTTTCTGGGGTTATGCAGAAGTCTTCAATACCATGCTACTGCACAAATCTTTATAAGAGTCTTGTTAATTTTTTTGTCTGTTTGTTTTTGCGGTACACGGGCCTCTCACTGTTGTGGCCTCTCCCGTTGCGAGGCACAGGCTCCGGACGCGCAGGCTCAGCGGCCATGGCTCACGGGCCCAGCCGCTCCGCGGCGTGTGGGATCTTCCCAGACCGGGGCACGAACCCGTGTCCCCTGCATCGGCAGGCAGACTCTCAACCACTGCGCCACCAGGGAAGCCCAAGAACTTGTTTTTAATTCTGTTTTTAAATTTTATAATGAATAATAGATCATTTTTAAGAATAATTATCAGATCTCTCTATTTATAGAAAATAAATGCAAAATAAAGGTTTATTCATTTCCATATTCTCAGTTGTTTCATCTAAGCAATGCTGCTACATTCTAAAGAAGAACTGTTTCATGTGATTTTAAATATTTAATCTCTGCTTATGGCTCCTTTAATGAATTCCATTATTTTAGATTGCTTCTTGTCTTTTTTTTATAAGCATCACATTATTTACCCTCTTGCTTCTCACAAGGCCGTCTGCATTAATATGTATGAGTGTATCTCCCTTCATTTCAGCACATATAAGTGAACAAGCACATGCTACACGGCCATGAAAACACATGTGTGCACACACAAACACACAATATCCTTGTGTGATCACATGCAGAAAGAATTTGTCTGCTTTACTCAGTCTTGGAGTCCATACAGAACAATAAATGACCAGGGAAAAGGAGGATATTGTCATTGATCTTCTCCAAGTCAAATACCATAATTTTTATAATTCAGTTTTTATTTTTATCAAAGTTAGACATGTATACATATGGAGTCAAATAGTGCTACCAGAATTATTACCAAAATCAAACCAAACCCAAACAAACTCCTATTCATCACCCACAATCTCAAGTTTTTATTTCTAGGAGACCACCTTTTGCAACTTTATAAACTGTTGCTCTTGTTTTTTTACCTGTATTTCAATAAACTTCACACTTTTTTTTAGCACTACTTGAGATTTTTCAGTATTAGCCAGCATAAATTGACTTCCTACTATGGAAGTAGGGATTTAGTTCTTTTTTACCAGATTCTCACTTTTCTAGAAAATCAAAGGGTCTTCTGACAATAACTTTAGCCAAATCTATGCCTCTGGCTGTTGTCTACACTGGTGAATTACCCTGTGGAATCTTTGTACCATTTAGTAAGATGGTTGTTGGAAAAATAGCATGCCACTCTCAGTGTGGGTGGAGTTTATTACAGCACTTTGTATCTGTTATTCCATTTAAACCTCATAGCAACCTGGGAAGGTGAGTGCTGTTTTCTAGAAAGATGTGATCCACTCAGGTTACACAGAGAGTGTGAAGAGCCACAGTAGTTGTCTGCTCTAAATAACTCATTAAATCTCATCCAATCTTTATTCCCCTGCACTTTCTGTCCCTATGAGCTCAGCTTTATTTCCTTGTAAATATCAAGGTTCCTGCATTTTGATTCTCCAAGGTTCTCAGAGGTTCAGTTTGGGCCATTCATTGCCCGAAGTAGCACAGGCAGCCCCTCCAGTAACCAGGAATGTGGCCAGGCAAATTACTGGTCTCTGACTGGACCTGAAATAAGCCAACTATGAAGGCCAAATGCTTTAACTTGAGGGCTATGAGCTAGTTATTGAGAGGATAAAAGAGATTCGCTGCTGTGTTTGGGGAAGGCATCCTGCTACAGTAATTTCTAATTAATCAGACCAGCTCATGGTCGGCAGGTTTGGCTTTGTAAATAGAAAGCAGATTTCCATGGGAGCTGCATGAGTAAGGAAACTAGCAGAAATGACTTCAAGCTGTGACAGTTTCAATGAAAAGGATTTGAAGAAATGATGGTAAGTTTTTAGACATTGTATTAAAAGTAGTAGTGGGTGTGTATAGCCAAAAACCTTATTCTTTTCTGAGAAAAGCTGCCTGAAATATGTTTCAAATAAACTTTCCAAATGTCCTTTTCAAAAACAAACAAACAAACAAATAGATTTGGGCATGTAAATAATTATCTATCTTACTTACAAACCAACCTATTTTTACAAAGTTTGTTCTTGTTCCCTCAGAAGTAATACACATATTCACAGTGTCTATCACGTGCCAGGTACTTTACAGCTGTGATCTCTTTGAATTCTCATAAAAACCCTGCAAGGGAGTATGGCTTTTATTTTTTCCTAGTTGGATGAGGAAAGGAAGGCAAAGAGAGGGAAACAACTTGCTCCGGATCACACACTGACAAGGGGAGGAGCCGGAGAGGCCCCAGGTGACAGGCAAAGCTGGGGTGGAGCCTGGTGACCTGAGCTCTGGCTCTGCAGCAGACTCACCTGGTCCAAATCCCAACTCTACCCTCACTGGCTACAATGCCTTGGCCAAGTCATTTAAGTGTTCTGTGCCTCAGTTTCCTCAACCATAATGTAGGAATAAGGGACAATAAACCAACAATGGTCAAACCATGTATGACAGTAGAACTCTGGCCCTCTACCTCTATAGCAACCAGCCCAGGAAGCCAAACCATCACCTGTGCAGTAACTGATCCAGAACTGTCAGAATGTAGCCAAGGCTGCCAGCTTCCCTAGACTTTTGCCCTTCCTTTCAACTCACAACCAACCAGGGAAAGCTAAATATGCTACCCAAACAAATCACATAAGATGCCCCACTTCTAGTTAGCCCACCTCCTGCATCTCTGTGCCAACAGCCTCTAATCAGAGGAGACATGAAGGCTGCCCCTTTTGATAGCTTTCCCACTCCCCTGACTGTGCTGGAGTCCCTGCCAGATGCGAGGGATGGTGGCCAACTCCCTTCCTGTAGCAAGCCCTGAACAGCCTGTTTGTTTTCATTTGGTTGGTCTTCAGTTGTTTCCACAGGGATAATAATGGCACCAACTTCACAGAATTGTCAGGAGGATAAATGTAAGCAATGCAGGTAAAGTGCTTAAAGCAGAACCTAACACACGTTAAGTGCTCACAAAGATAGTTTTTTTTTAAATTAATTTCACAATGAAAAGTGGTAAGGCAGAATTAAGTAAATTATTTGCATAGGAAAAAATTTTAAGAACTACAGAAGGATGGGGATTTGGGCAGATATTTATGTGAGGCTCTTCTCTGACCTGTCCTGAGCAATATCATTTTCCCTGCTCTATAGAATAGCAAACTGAGACTCAGCAAGGCTGAAATTTGAGGAAGAAATTGGACTCCAAAATCCAACTTATTTCTACTTCCCATGCTCATTTTCTATTATGATTTTTTAAAGCAATTATACTCCAATAAAGATGTTAGAAAAAATGTGCTGAAAAAGAAAATGACAAAAATGAACTTATTTACAAAACAGAAACAGACTTACAGATATCGAAAACAAACTTATGGTTACCAAAGGGGAAACATGGGGCGGGGGGAGGGATAAATCAGGAGCTTGCGATTAACATACACACTACTATATGTAAGATAGATAACCAACAAGGACCTACTATATAGCACAGGGAACTCTGCTCAATATTCTGTGATAATCTGCATGAGAAAAGAATCTGAAAATGAACGAATATATGTATATGTGTGACTGAATCACTTTGCTGTACACCTGAAACTAACACATTGTAAATCAACTATACTCCAATAAAATAAAAAAAAAAAAACCATGCGATCCAGCAATCCCACTCCTGTGCACATATCCAAAGAAAACCATAATTTGAAAAGGTACACACACCCCAATGTTCACTGCAGCACTATTTACAATAGCCAAGACATGGAAGCAACCCAAATGTCCATCAACAAAGGAATGGATAGAAACTACGTGGTACATATATACAACAGAATATTACTCAGTCATAAAAAAAAGAAAGAATGCCATCTGCAGCAACATGGATGGACCTAGAGATTATCACACCAAGTGAAATAAGTCAGACAGAAATACAAATATCATATATCACTCATATGTAGAATCTAATTTTTAAAAATGACACAAATGAACTTACTTACAAAACGGAAACAGACTTACAGATATCGAAAACAAACTTATGGTTACCAAAGGGGAAACGTGGTGGGGGGAATGGATAAATCAGGAGCTTGGGATTAACATACACACTACTATATATAAGACAGATAACCAACAAGGACCTACTGTATAGCACAAGGAATTCTACTCAATATTCTGTGATAACCTATATGAGAAAAGAATCTGAAAAAGAAAGAATATATGTATATATATAACTGACTCACCTTGCTGTACACCTGAAACCAATACAACATTGTAAATCAACCATTCCCCAATAAAACAACGAAAAAATAAAAAAGGAATATACACGTGTAACACCACCTCCGGGCAATCATCTTAGGCATGGGTGAAAAACCCCATCACCCTGTAAAGCAAGGTTTCCAGTCCAGGAGCAAGGTCTTTTATCTCCTGAATCAGAGGACCCTCATTAATATCAATCAGGTTTAATAAAGTTTTGCCACAGCCATCCAATAGAAAACTCCCATTAGCCAATCCTAACAAATATAACAGTCAGGGCAAACAAATCCAAAGGCCTGGGACTTTAACCCAATCCTTTTTTTTTTTTTTTTTTTCGCGGTACGCGGGCCTCTCACTGTTGTGGCCTTTCCCGTTGCGGAGCACAGGCTCCGGACGCGCAGGCTCAGCAGCCATGGCTCACGGGCCCAGCCGCTCCGCGGCATGTGGGATCTTCCTGGACCGGGGCACAAACCCGCGTCCCCTGCACCGGCAGGCGGACTCTCAACCACTGCGCCACCAGGAAAGCCCAACTGTAACCTTTTGTACTGTCTCTCTTAGGGTGGGACTGTAGCCCACGATCCTAGCCTTAAGACTCTAACATGGACTCTATCCCGACCAAAAAAAACTCCCCCAGGCAAGACTCTAACCCACAATTCCGATGAGATTATTAGACAATTTAGGTACAGGCACATTTTAACAAGGTTACTCACCCAAAAGACGTCTGATCCAGGAACTGTTTCTTTTCTCAAAAGTGAAAGTAGCCCGAGGAGCCTGGAGTGCCATGGCGGCGAAGCAGGAACCCGGAACCCGAGAGCCGACCTTCTAGACAAATTCAGTCTAGGTGGCTATTCAAGGTTGGTGCTGAGGGCCCACACTCTGCCAGGGGCTAGAGTGCCTCAGGCAGGCGGTCACAAGACCTACATCTCACCTGGGTTGCCAAAATTTACTGAACAAGGGCTCACTCCCGTGTGCACAGAAGCCAACACTATGGCAACAGTTTTTGAGAAACGAGCTTTACTGCAAGGCCGACTAACGCAGGAGACAAGGCTCTCAAATCTCACCTCAATCCAGCGGTCTGGGTGAAATTTAAGAGGTTAGGGTAATTTCAAACTTGGAAGCTAATTGGCTAGTCCTGAATTAGCCCATATGAGCTACACATGCTGCTGGAAGCCAGATTTTCCTTAATTGAAGGACTTTCACAGGCTCTCCAGGCAACATTTCTATTCTCTGAGTTCTGCAGACTGAAGATCTTGGTTCCGGGGACATCCTGGGGTCATGGGTTGCTTCTTGGAGATGCGCAGTTCTGTCTCTGTAAAATAATTCTGTTATGGCGGCATTCCTCACGAGCACGGAGCTTACTCTTCTGACCACGAGGCATGATGGCTGTGGTCAGGAACAGCAGACAGGAGTGTGGGCCAATGACAGGTGATTTGGACACCTGGCAGCTGTGCTCACTTGTTGCTGGGTGCTGCTTAATAACCGGAGAGCTTCTGTTGAGGATTTTTCGCCCTCTTTGAGTCCAGACCTGTCTGAAGCACGGTCCTGGAGCAACACCCCAGCATGTGTAGCGGACGGCAGGCAGGAGGACATGGTGGCTATGATGATTTTTTTAAAAGGTTTCCCTTGGAGATGTCTACCTCTTAGGGGTTTGTGTAATCCTGACCTTTGTATGAGAACAGAGTGGGTAGGTTACATGATTCCCTGATTTGTGAGTCCACCAACCATATTTATATCATGCAGAAATATTATGGCAGGACTTTCTGGGAAAAGTAGTTAAAGATGTCACTGGGTTGAAATTAAATGGTTTAGGGTTAATCTCCTAGAAAGCAAGACCCAGAGCAAAGTATTTCTCAGCTCATGGCACAGTAATGGATGGATGTGAGTTAGGAAACCTACTTAACTGGTGACATCTGTGTTCTATTTTCATGAATATTTTCAAAATAATAAAATAGATAGATGGCACCAGCACCTTAGATAAATAAATTGATAGATAAATAGATTGATAGAGAGATAGGTCTGGCTTTCTTATTGACAGATTATATCAATTACTTAGATGAAGTGAGAACCCAAATTAGGAGCAGTGGGTGATAGACATTGTATATTATCATATTAAAGGCTATTTACAGGCAACAGAGGAAAAGACAGGAAAGTCTCCAGAGAGATGAGCTTCAGGTAGTGCTCCACTCTTACAGAGAAAAAAAGTAAAAACCGTTACATAACTTAGGAGCTCAGTGAGGAATTAAAATGTGTAATGGTTTACAATAGCCAGGACATGGAAGCAACCTAAGTGTCCATCAACAGATGAATGGATAAAGAAGATGTGGCACATATATACCATGGAATATTACTCCCCCATAAAAAGAAACGAAATTGAGTTATTTGTAGTGAGGTGGATGGACCTAGATTCTGTCATACAGAGTGAAGTAAGTCAGAAAGAGAAAGACAAATACCGTATGCTAACACATATATATGGAATTTAAGAAAAAAAAATGTCATGAAGAACCTAGGAGTAAGACAGGAATAAAGACACAGACCTACCTGAGAATGGACTTGAGGATATGGGGAGGGGGAAGGGTAAGCTGTGACAAAGCGAGAGAGTGGCATGGACATATATACACTACCAAACGTAAAATAGATAGCTAGCGGGAAGCAGCCGCATAGCACAGGGAGATCAGCTCGGTGCTTTGTGACCACCTAGAGGGGTGGGAATAAGGAGGGTGGGAGGGAGGGAGACGCAAGAGGGAAGAGATATGGGAACATATGTATAACTGATTCACTTTGTTATAAGGCAGAAACTAACACACGATTGTAAAGCAATTATACTCCAATAAAGATGTTAAAAAAAAGGAAAAAAAAATAAAATGTGTAAGGGAGACAATGAATACCTCTATTGCATAGTAAAAGTTCATCTCGCTGTAAAAGACAAAGAGCTGTGAAATAGCCCTAGGAAGCCCATACATGGGAGAAAGATGAAGCAAATTGTTAAAAAAAAAAAAGCTTCAACAGTTAAGTTAGGAATGAAACTTACAATACACAGGAGTTATTTATACTCTTTTGACACATATTCTACCTGGAGCATTGTATAGCTTTTAAGCAAAACTTATGGCTCACTAATCCACTTGCCTTTATATAAATAAATAATGGTATCTTGTTTAAACTGGTAAGTTTGATGAGGTCTACGGGAGACCCCATATTTAACTCCCTTTCCTCCCTAATTTCAATGACAAAGATATAAAAAATAAGAAACAGTCTGGAAGGGGTCGAGGACAAGCCCAGAGCCCCCTGCACCTGCAATCTCAGCAGAGAGGAGCCCCCTCCCATGCAAGGGGACTCCCTGGGGCACACGGGCAGCGCCAGATTTCAGCCCATAATCACGTGGAAGTACCAAGAGTGCGGTTCATTCACCTCCTGACTGTAACCCTCCCTCCCACCACCTTTGAAATGCCTGCCTCTTTTTGCAGGGACTGAAATCACAACTATCCATACTTCAGCAAGAGAGACATCTCTCTCTAAAGAAAAATCACCAGATGTTTGACAAGTTTCAGTGGTTCAAATGAAAGTTTTATATAAGAAATTAAGGAAAATACATGACAAACTGAAAACAGCCACATACAAATACATTTTTGAAAAATGTATTTTCAGCATCTTGACAGGATCCAAGAGAATGTTGTTCCATTGAAAGAGGATCAAGATGATGAGAGAAAATATTACTTGGACATGAGAAACTTGGTGAGTGGATTTTAAATGCATGACCTGACTCAGACAATATAGCTTCATGAGAGCAAAGGTTGCCGGGAACTTTGTAAAGAAGGGAGCGCTCAGGCTGAAGTGAGGACTAATGGTACTAGTGATCACCTTAGCATCACTTAAGGCAGTTCATCTGGACATTCTGCACCTCCAGATGTAATGCCATGGGAAGCACACAGCCCCACCTCTAATGGAGTCTGGCCAAAAAGAAGTGAAAGAGAAGCTAATAGAATCTTTTAAAAGTTAGCCACTTATAGAAAACATGGGTGTGGGGAGAAAGGACAAGTCAGTTGACACCACAAGGCTGCAGGACATTTTAGAAGACAATTTCCCGGCATAAAACAAGCCAGGAGAGAAGGGGCTGCCTAGGCTGGGAGAGACTTAGGAGAAAAGACAAACAAATGGTGTACATGCACCCTGTTGGCATCCTTATTCAAACAAACCAATGGCAAAAAGACATTTTTAGAAACATTCAGAGAATCTTGATTAGTAAATTGGATGTTGCGTGATACTAAGAAATTTTTGTCAATTTTATTAGATGTAATTGTGGCATGGTGGTTATATGTAAAGATAGGTCCATCTTATTTTAGACTTGCATGCTTGATATTCAGGGGTAAAATGATGCGGTCTGGGATCATTTTTATTTTTTATTTACTTTTTCCAGCTTTATTGAGATTTTATTGGAATATAATATATGTAAGCCTGAGGTGTACAATGTGATGATTTGATACCACAAATTATGAAATGATTACTACAGTAAGGTTAGTTAACATCTCCATCCCCTTACATAGTTACCAATTTTTTGTGATGATAGCTTTGAAGATCTACTCTCTTAACAACTTTCAAGTATATAACACAGTCTTGTTAATTACAGTCACCGTGCTGGATATTAGGTGGGATTATTTTTGTCACTGACAATAAAAAAAATGAATAGATAAAATGCTGCAACATCTTGAAAATTGTTGAATCCAAGTGCTGGTAAATAAGGGTTATTGTTCTTTTCTCTCTACCTTTTGGTGTTTGAAAATGTTTATGTTAAACATTTTTATTGTATCAGTAACATCTCAGTCAAAATGGACAGAGTGTTCACCATCTGATTTACTACCACAAGGATCAGCCACCAGAACAGAGTATTCTTTTTTGGATGATCTACTTACTCCCAAAGTTATCCCACACGAATTTAGTGATGTTAGATCTGTAAGTACTGGCGTGTGTGCTGGGTGCTGTAATGCTTTGTTTGAGTCCTCCTTCAGGACGGAGGGACTATTTCCTCATCTGCCAAGAGAGTTCCCTGCTAATGTCTCAAAGCTGAATCCCTCCCTAGGAGCTGTCTTTGGCCAAAGGGGAGCTGACTTGTACCAGTTGATGGCCCCTTCAGGAGCAGTTCACATCCAATTTCTGGTCCATGTGTGGATAAAGGCCCCCGACCTCAGTTTGGGACTCCATGGCTCCCTACGAGATGGCTGTGAGCTTTGTTGCGGCTGCATTGCAGTTGACCTTCTTCTCATCATTCCTGCTCCCTTTACTCTTCCACAGGTGTTATTCTTAAGAGCAGTAGCTAATTAGCCTCCTACACACATCTCCATCTCAGCTTCTGTTTCCCAGGAAACCTAACCTAAGCCAGCGTGGAGAGACCTCCACTACCTGCTGTTGAATGAAAAAAGCAAAATGTGAAACAGTATGAATAGAAATTTTCCATGCACATAATAGTGGGGAAAAAAGCATACATTTCTATATGGGTGTAAATTCACAGAAAAAGATAGAGAAACATATATATGTCTTTTTAATTTGGGGAAGGGAAGTAAGTTGGGGAAATGTTACGGGCAGTTTTCATTTTATTTGACTCGCTTTAACTTTTATCAATGAGATGAATTGATCTGCTATTTGTGTTATTAAAAGTAAGTCAACAACAAATAAATGAAGAAAAATTCCTTGGTGTGAAAAGACTAGAAGCTCAGAGCAAAAGGGTTTTTGATACCAGGCAAAAGAAATGCACATTTATACAGTAGAATTTTTAAACTTAAATGATCACAAAAAATGTCTTACAGGCATCCAGGGATTAAAAACAGGTGGTTGTTCAAATATAAAAATAGTTCAGTTGGCACCAGACTTCTTTAAAAAATCTCAAATACCAGAAGTTAACAAAGAATAACCAGAGCATTTGAGAGGGAAATATTGACCTAAGGGTTTTGCATCCAATGAAATGATATTTAACATGTGCAAGAGAATCAGAAGAGAGTCTCATACATGCAAGAACTAAGAAGCTTAGAATCCACATATTTTCCTTAATAAAAATTATGTGAAGAAGTGCTGATTCACAAATTCTCCAAGCCAAGAATTTGAGTCTGGAGGTTGGATAAGAAATTAATGGTAATGAGCAATAAAATAAGTAAAATTTTGAATTAGTCTAAATAATTAATATTAGCTTGGAGTGAAACTTAATGCAAACACCAAGAATAATTCTTTAAAACATGGATGGACCTAGAGAATATTATACTTAGTGAAGGAAGTCAGACAGAAAAAGACAAATATTATATGATATCACTTATATGGAATCTAACAAATAATACAAATGAAACAATATACAAAACAGAAACAGACACACAGGCATAGAAAACAAACTTATACTTACCAAAGGGGAAAGAGGGGAGGGATAAATTAGGAGCAGGGGATTAACAGATACAAACTACTAGACATAAAATAAATAAGCAACAAGGATTTACTGTATAACACAGGAAACAATATTCAATATCTTGTAATAACCTATAATGGAAAATAATTTGAAAAAATATATGTAACTGAATCACTTTGTTGCATATCCAAAACTAACACAGTATTGTAAATCAACTATACTCCTATTTTTAAAAAGAATAGTTCTTTAAATTTAATGTTCATAACATTTAAAAAATCATTATTATCATTAATCTGGGTGGAAAGTCCACTGTCTATTGGAAAAACAAAAGAGAGATGGAAGTCAAGAAGGGAGGAAGGCAGGAGAAAGTATGAGGGTGCTAATCTCCCACAGTTTATACAGGTAACCAAAAGACATATTATCTTATCCTTGATATTAATTGGGAAATATATCTTTTTCAGTTTAAAGGCTATCACTGGTGGACCAAAATTACAAATTTTAGTTTCTAAAGAAATAGAAAAAAAAAAATTAGGGAAATTTGGCCAATGTGAAAAAAAGTAGGAAAAGAAAAAAGTGAAAGATGAGGAAAAATGCATAAAAGTACAAAATAAGATGACAAAATCAAGGTGATACAAATTATTAAAATGAATATAAACATATTAAATAGAAATCTTAAAAACAAAAATATACAGATTTAGTTAAATAAAATATTCAATTATATGGGATTTTCCAGAGACTCAACTAAAATTAACTAAAATTAATTAAGAAAGGTTAAAAATAATGAGTTAGATAAAGACACACTGGGCCAAAAAAGAATGTAGGGATGGCAATAATAATAACAAATTAAGTTGAAATAAAGAGAAACAATTGCTAAAAGGGACAAAAGGGCTTTGTTTCATATTTTTGAAATATATTTACAATAAAGATAAAATACTCATGAATAATGATTGAACCTATTCATTGACTCACATAGCATTAAAATGATAAAACTATATTAGGAGGAGAAATTGGCAAAAAATATATATAATAGGAAATTTTAGCATGCCTGTCCTAGAATCTAGAGTAGTAGAGACAATTACTAAGGATATGAAAAATTAATATAATTTATAAGCTTGGATCTCTACTATCTATCTATCTATCTATCTATCTAACCATCTATCATTCTATCTGTCATTAATTGCACTTATTACTATCCATAGTATATTTATGAAAATTCATATCTAGGGCCACAAAGCAAATCTCAGTAATTCCAAAAGAGACTACATACTAGCCAATTTTTCATGACAGTGCAATAAAACTGCAAATGAATAACAAATGGCTTTTTAAAATTCTACTTGGAAACTGAAAAAACACAGCTAAATAACACTGAAGTGAAAGAAGAAATTAAAAGTGCAGTTAAGGATGACTTAGAAAGTGATTATAATAACTAGAATGAATCTCAAATTTTAATCGGGTATAGCCAAAGCTACATCAAAGACATTTCAAGAAGAATAAGAATACATGACCCATGCTTTTATCAATATCAATCTAAGAAATGTATAAATTTGAAACAGAACAATTGATAAATAAAGAGATTTAATTCTGAGCAGACTAAGGAAACAAAGAACAGAAATATACAACATTAAAAGTGAAAAAGCATATATTACTGTAGAAATAGAAAAAAATTAAATTCTTAGAGATGACAAGAATGAGATAAACAAAACAGATTACTTTCCCTATTACAACACAAGGATCCTCACATTATTACCAGATTTTTTTTAAAGAGATACATCTAATAGCAAATAACCAGAAGGTTTTAAATGAAAGAGGGAGGCAGAGATCTACCAAGTGAACACAAACACACAAAAAAGTAGGAGTGGTGATATTATCTGACATTGTAGAATCTAAGGCAAAAGGATTAAATAAAATAAAGAACTTAGTTTTAATGGATAAGCCTACAATTCACAATGGAAATACAGCAGGTGTGCACCTGTCCATGTCAAATAACATAACCCAGAAAGAGACAAACAGAAAGACAAAAAGACAAGAAAAACAAAAGGCCACAATTGGGATGTGCTATAGGAAAACTCTTGGAAAGTCTTTTTATGGGCTGGGGTTCTTTCGCATTGCCATGTGAAATACCGTCCTTCTCTTTGAAAACAAATGGAGTTAATAAAGTGTGGCAGTTTTTCCAAGCTCCATTTTCTTTCCCAGAGAGACCATGTAATATTTGCAGAATTCCTCCGAGCACTCACCTCTGTCTGGAAATGATGTTTGCTTGCTGTTTAATGTTCCTATTAGAGAAAAAGAAAAAAAAAAACAAAGATGGTCCCTTAGCATTTCAAATCCGATAGCATTATGATTCGATGTCATCCTTAGGTCCTCTAATTCCACCCCAGGAGAAATAATAAAAGGGGACAGAATTACAACTCTTTGAACTAGCCACCTGGTAGAGCCCATCAATGGCAATTCCTGGGTCAAGGCAAACTCCTTGTGCCCCTCTTTTATTTAAGGGAACTAGACTAATTTGGGAGCTTGGGATTGCATGGGAGTAGGGAAAAATAGTTCTTTTTCTTTCTTAGCAGAGAGATTGAAGCAATTTGGGTACTATATGCTTAGCCTCGTCTTGCTTTGATTGGACTCTGTCTTTTGAGACCATCAAACCTCTATACCTTTGCCTTTAAAAGATTTACATATTAAGTCTTGCCCAGAAATATAATAATCTCTACAGTACTTTTGACACTTATTAAAACACGATGGACTGCTTTAAACATTTTTTCTCATAAATGAAGAGATCAAATAGACAAAAATACATGAGGATTTAGAAGCTCTGAAATATACACTTAAGTTTTTAAATAAATAAACAGAGCATTTTACCCTACCAAAAGAATGGATTCTTTAAAATTATCCCTAAAGCATTTACAAAAGTTTACCAATAGTGGCTAAAAATACATCAACAAATTCAAGAATAGAAATTCTATAGGCCCCATTTTCTCATGTATTCATTTGTTCATTCATTCATCCATCCAATATTTAATGGGCATTACCATTTGCCAAGGAGTATGCTAGGTGCTGGTGATGGAGCCAGAAATTTTAGAAATTTAAAAAAAAAAAAAAAAACAGACAAAAATCATCAAGCTTTTGAGTTTGGGGGAACTCAAAAAATATTTCTCCTAAATAGCTCTGGGATCAAAGAATAAATCAAAATGCAATTATAAACTACTTAGGACATACTAATGATAACTATATCACATTCTTGCGAAAACTGTACTCAGGGGAAATTCATAGCATTTAATGCTTTTGTTATTAAGGGAGAAAGATTTACAATAAATAAATGAAGTGTTTCTGTTAAGTTTAAGAAAAAAAAAAAAACAACAATGAAAGTGACTGAGAGTTTGTGGGGAAAATAATTCATTTTGGTGGGGACCAGACTGGATGTCTGAAGTGAAAAGTGGAAACAGAAGTCTCAATGGCTTCTGATAGAGAAGGGCCTTGGAGGCCATGCTAAGGTATCTGGGTTTATGATGGAGAAAATGGAGTGCCCATGAAAGGAGTTCAAGGAAGGGAGGGGCATTATCATTTGCACATTGTTGCCTCATTCTGGTAATTTCTCCCATGATGAATCTGTTGGTAGGTTGGGGGGTTAGGCGGTAGGGGCTGAGGTTGTCCTCAGGTGAGAGATGGTAAGGGGCTAAGGATGGCCAGTGCCATGGGAATGGAGGGCCAAAAGCCTTTCCAAGACATTTCTGAGGTGAACTCAATAGACATTAGTGGGTGTATAATGGAAAACGGTTATGGGGTGGGGGGCAATAAAGTAGAGCCAGAAATTACCCATAGGCTAAGTTAGGGGCACATGGTAGCACCCTAAACAGAGGTCAAATTTCATGCAAACCCACCCAATCATTCATTGCCAAGCATATTTCTAAACTCAGCATCATAGATTTCTAGCGAAAAAAAAGCTCCTCTCCGGAGCTTGAATCTCTTCACAAAATCATGTAGAAGGAATTGTTGATAGTTGTTACAGACGCTGAGATGTGTGTGTGTGTATCTTTGGGGGCAGGTGTGCCCTTTCTAAGGCAGCTGCTTCTATCACTGGAGAATAGGACCCGCTTTACCTCCTCCCTGCAGGAAGCCTTCTGCTTCCTTCCCAAGCCTCCTTGACACCTCCCTAGCTCTCCGAGGGAAAGCTGGAACTGGTGTTCTAATGACCAGTTCGGTAGTGACAGGCTGTGTTAGGAGCAACTAAATCTTGGGTGTGTACGTGTGTGTGTGTGCTTGCTTATGTGTGTCTGTATGTATTTTGGCAGTGTCATGTTTGTGTGTGTACTTGCCTGTGTCTGTATGTATTTCTGAGGTGTTATGTTTGTGTGTGTACTTGCTTATGTGTGTATGTATTTTTAAGTTGTATCTATGTGTGTGTTTGTGTTAGAGTTGCCAGATTTAGCAGATAAAAATCCAGGTCCCACAGCTAAATTTGAATTTCAGATAAACAGCATAGAATACTTTTAGCGTAAGTATGTTCCATATGTATTTGTGTATGCAATATTTAGGACTTATTTATACTAACATAAGTACTCATTGTTTACCTGAAATTCAAGTATGAAACCTAAGTGTGCGTTTGTGTATGTTTTATGTGGGCCTCTGCGTTTATAGCTGTTTGGGGTTTGTGTACCTGTGTGTTTGTGTGTAGGTGGGTATGTGGTTTTTGTGCTTGTGTGTACATGTGGATCTGAGTTACAGCACTCCTAATAAGAGTGCTATACAAGTTATAAGAGTGCTATACAAGTGATAAGGTTGCTATACAACCATCCAGGCTATGGGGAAAATAGAAATAGAACTCTCTACTTAGAATAAAAAAAGCAAGCAGGTTTTTTTCTATTATTAATTTTAACTTTGAACAAGTCACTACAAAGTGAAGAGGTTGAACAGATTCAACCATTTAAATATTTATCGACCATCCTAGGAGCAGAAGGTACAAAGGCAAATAATTCACAGAGGGCTCACAGTCTAGAGAAAGGACATCTATACAACTGATGAGGTTACAATGTAGTTAATGCCACGATAAACGTGCCAGCCAACATCCCAACGATGCGGTGGTACCTTCCAGTTCTTCGTATCTGTAAAGGCAACAGATATTTCAGTGTGATGCTTTTATCATTTGCAATCTTTAAATTATGATTATTGGTGGAAGCATGTGTGCTGCTCTGCTAAGCACAGATGATCACCCAGGCATCAGTTTGTTGGGTTTTTTTTAACAGCAGCAGTATTCATGAGAGCCAGGAAATATCACTGACTTGTGCATTTAAAGCATTTCTTATCAGGCCTCCTGTCATCCTGGGCGGCGCACATTGCTGCTTTAAAGGGCCGCAGCTTCCCCTGCAGGGCATCTAATCTCCCTCAGAGTTGGGTTCCTGAGGCTCAAAAGAAGTGGGTTTGCACTTCTTTTGCTCACCCGCAATTTTCAGGATCTACCTTTCAAAAGACAATTAGCTGGCTAAGTGAGATACTGGCCATGCAGGCTTGAAATCTGTCTCAAGTGAGCACTCACACCCCTATAGAAAGCTGCCTTAATATCATAATTGAGGAATTATGTAGGAGCGTCTGAATCCACTGGTGTTCATTTAGAAGACAGGCTACAGCAAAAACACCTCAGTGGTGGCAACAAGACAGAAGTTTATTTCTCACTCACCTAGTAGTCTGAGCCCAAGCTGTTTTGTTGGACACAGCAGTCCCAGAGTGACAAGGAGCCCCATTCCTTCTGCTTCGTGCTCTGCTGCCTTCAGTCCATGGCTGCCAGCCCACGCACGGTCTAAAACACTGTCCTGGCTCTCATGGATGTGGCCTCATCCCAGGTAGCAAAAAGAGAGAGAGGCGGGAGGTGCAGGTCCAGTTCCTTTCCAGACCAGACTTAGAATGTGCATGTATCACTCCCCCACCCCACCTCCACAGCCATATGTGAAAGTGCGGCCAGCCTTGACTTCAAAAGAGGCCAGAAATGTGATCTTCCTCTGGACCATCACAGGGCCTTTATCACTATGGAAGAAGGAAAGGTGGATATCGGGGCAACCAGTCACCTCTGCCCAAAGAGTTATTTGCCTTGAACTATTTAAGAGTACTAAGGGCAAATAGCCCTCAGAATACACTAGTCTGTTTATAGCTGGCAGGACCAAGAGCCAATACTGAGCATTCACTCTGTTCCAGACTCTGTGAGAATCATTTAGTTAGTGTTATTTTCCATAATCCTGATAGGCAAAGAGCCTGAGGTGAAGTAACTTGCCCACTCATAACTATGGTGCCAAAGGGGGCATTTGGACTCAAGAACTTTCCCACAGAGCATCCTGACTCCTATAATCTACTGGTGACTGAATGAATCCCTTGGCTGTGTGCTGAATTTTGGGGTGTCAATTAAGCATCGCTACCATCCCCA
The DNA here is from genome assembly GCF_964165515.1 of Mesoplodon bidens. NCBI lineage: Eukaryota > Metazoa > Chordata > Mammalia > Artiodactyla > Ziphiidae > Mesoplodon > Mesoplodon bidens. The sequence goes on along the minus strand of NC_138166.1, from coordinate 65,756,876 downwards.
TCTAGGTCTCCTCTGCATTGCAGAAGCAAAGAAGGAACTACATTTCCCAGGATGCCATTCCCTGCAGGATCCAGGTTAGAGCATCAGTGAGAGACATTTGGAAGGAAGGAGAGAGGCAGAGGCTTTTATCCTGCAGAGGTGGTTGTATCTAGACACCTAGGCAGATGGAGCTTCACAGCAGCTTCCCACCAGCTCCTGAAAACTTCTGGCTTTAGTGTTTCAGGCTGAGATCTTTGGCTGGTGGCTTCTCTCACCTTGGCACCCTGGCTCTTCCAAGGGTTACATAAATCCCTGATTACTATGTAAAACTCTCCATACCTGGAGCACATAGACTGATCTCTCACACACAAAAATTATGAGATCGTGAGATCTGGCAGAGTTCTTTCTGTAGGGCAGAAAGAACACTAAAATTGGTACTGGATGAACTGGATTTATTTTTTCTTTTTATTGAGGTAACATTAATTTATAACATTATATAGTTTTCATGTGTATAACATTCTATTTCTACTTTTATATATCCTATAATCTGCTCACCACCCAAAATTTATTCTCCATCCATCACCATACAGGTGATCCACTTTACCCATTTCACACTCCCCCGCCGACCACTTCCCCTTCAGTAACCACTACTCTGTTCTCTGTATCTGTGTGTTTGTTTTTGTTTGGTTTGGTTTGTTCATTTATTTTGTTTTTGTTCATTTGTTTGTTTTAGTATTTTTTATATTCCACATATGAGTGGATGAACTGGATTTAAATCCCAGCTTTCTTACCAGGCATGACCTTGGGCACATTAGTTAAACTATGTGAGCATCAGTATTTTTTATTTATCAAGTGGGAATAACAAAATCACTGGGAGGATCGCATGTGATAAAATATTTAACAACTATTAGCACAACAGGAAGGTAAAATGGTGTCATTGTTATTACTGGTAGTAATAATAACCAAGCATATTATAAACATGATTTTATTTAATCCTAAAACTACTCTGGTTACTAGTATTATTCTTATTTAACAAGTGGGAAAACTAAAAAACAGAGAACTGAATTAACTTGCAAATGATCATCCAGCTAATTCCTGACGGAGCCAGTAATTGCACCCAGTCTTTCTAGTTCTAGAGCTCACATTCTTTAACAACTATGTGTTGTGTTTCCTGTTAATAAGCATTTCAACTGTTCATTTCCACTTTCCTTCTCAACAAAGTTGCCAACAAGTGAGAGAAAATAATTTGTGGGCAGCCATACAAATGGAATAACCACCTAATAATTTCAAGAACTCATGATGGAATTAGTCTATCTGGTGAGATGCCTGGTCACTGGATGTTTTCAAAAAAAACCTCAAGGACAACTGACTCAGAGGCAGTGGTTCTCAACCTGGTGCGACTATACCGTCCAGGGGACATTTGCCAATGTCTGAAGTCATTGTCACAACTAGGGATTGGGTACTAATGATATCTAGTGGGTAGAGGCCAGGGATGATGCTAAACACCCTGCAGTGCACAGGAAAGCACTCCTCCCCACACTCCACCAAGAATTATCTGGCTCCGCTCAACAGTGTTGCTGCTGGGAACCCTTGCTTTAGGAGGGGTTATGAGATTTTCCGCTCCTGATATGGGTTACATGGGACGTTCTCTACTACTGTGTTGTCTAATATAGTAGTCACTTGCCACGTGTGACTAAACTAAAATTAAATTAAATTAAATTAAAATTTTGATTCCTCAGTTTCACTAGCCACCTTTCAAGTGCTCAAAGTTATGACTAGTGGTCACCATATTAGACAGTACAAATTTATAGAACATTTCCATCATCTCGGAAAGTTCTTTTGGACAATACTGTTGCAAGATCTTCTTTTACTCTGAAATCCTGTTAAATATCTCAAGCTGTAGTTCCTTGCACATTATGGGAAACCAAATATTAAAATGGTACTTTTTATAACAGATAAAATAGGGCATATATATTCATATATATCATAAAAATAATCTTTTAAATGTGAATGTTTCTAATATATTTGATGGCTTATGTCCTTGTTAAGAATCTGATTTATGTGTTTATAGATCATTAAAACGGGGAAGAAAGTGGAAACTTAAACTTAGAATTGGCAAAGCCACTACCAAGTGAAGCTCAAGGGAAGAACTCGAGGCAGCTCTGAAAATACAATCTAAACCAAAGATGTTTATGAAGCTGTAGAATTTTTTAGTTTAACATAAGACTTATCTAATGTTTTTTGGTTTATATTTGCATAATAGTTTTTAGGGACCACAAAGTTCTTGGAGAATCTAGTGAAACACACTGATTATCTCTTCACAAGTGGGAACGTGAACACACTGATATGTACAGATACAATTTTCTATACAATTTGTGCAATCAATGACTTCCCAAAGCCCAGGGAAACCCTCTGTTTTCCACTTGGTCCCCCACCCAAAATGCCCATTTCACAGATGAGGACTCTGAGATTCTGAGAAATTAAGTGACTCACCCACGTTTACACAGTGGCAGAACCTGAATCAGAAGATGGACATTCTAATTCCCAAGCTTCATACATTTATTAAGAAATACCAATTTATATAAAGTAACAAAGGAACTAATCGACTGTATCATATGACTAGTACTACCTAAGTTCTTTTGCTTGGCGTCTATGAAGGAAAGGGAGAGGGTAGTGCTTAAAAAGCAAAGGAATGGCCTCTATAACTGCCAGAGGGTAGACGAGAGAAATGCAAGTCCATGCAATATTCCACAGACTGGACTGTGTAGCTCTGGATGAAGAAGCACGTTCTTTAATTTCTGATTTAGAATTTTTGTCAGAATGCTTCTCCTTTGAGAATCAACTGCCTTTCTCCATACAACACATTCCAAGTAATAACATAAACTCCTCACCCAAATGCCTCCATCTTTCTCATTAAGGCTTCAGGAAGCAGAGTTTGTGAATTCCCCTTTGAATAGCTCATTAATTTATTTGCTTTTGTTCCTGCCTCCTGTCTCCTGTGTTCTGCATCCTTATTTGTGCTTTTTCTTTAAAGCCAACAAAGAGCCTGGAAAACTCCCTTATGTAAAAATTCCAAAATTCAATTGTGTATTTTACTCCTTGGCTTAATTATAAGAAGTTGTGCCTATTCTATACCTACGGCTTTTCAAAGTGTGCTATTACGTAGAGCAGCAAGCAGAAGCAAAAGGGAGCAAACGTCATTGGAAGTCTAATCCACACAGAGCCATCCCTATTGAAATGCTATAAATAGAAATAACATTCAAGCGAAAAGAAATTGCCTCTGGATCTGTGCCCAATAGATCTACTTACAAATCCCAAACAAAGCTTAGCGTGTCAAGTACACTTAGCCCAATGTCTGGAATATAACAATTAGTTAAAAAAATATTTGTTGAGTGAATACGCCATTTTCATTTCCTCCCTTGCCATTCATTCTCTGCTTTTCCTCCTCTTCTGCCATTCTCTGTCCTGACCCCTGTAGCCTGCTTCACCCAGGCATTTGTGCTGCATGGCTGCCCGCTGGCTGCCGGCAATGGGAGGTCGGAAGATGGAAAGAGACATTGCGTACCTCTTTCCACTCCCCTTTCCTTCTGCACTTTGCTTCTGGGGTGGCTGTACCGTCCACAACCACAGCTCCCCCAGAGTGGCCCCTCTTCCATGGCACCAGGTTTCACTGGCTTCCAGAAACATTATTTCCTCCTCTTGCCCCTTTAGGTGTAAGGCTAATAACAGTTCCTCACATTGTTGGTTCCCGGCTGTCTCCACATTGTTTTTGGTTTCTTCAACTCTGCCCACATCTAGGTAAACCATTTGTGTTAGTCAATTTGGGCTGCTATAACAGCACACCATAAAGTGGGTGGCTTAAATCACAGGAATTTATTTCTCACAGTTCTGGAGGCTGGGAAGTTGAAGATCAGAGCATCGGCAGATTCCGTGGCGAGAGCCCACTTCCTAGATAGCTGTTTTGTTTTGTTTCGTTTTGTTTTTGCTGTCACCTCATGTGGTGTGGGGGATGAGGGGATCTCTCTTAGTGCTAAGAACACTAACCCCATTCATGATCTAGTCGTTTCTAAAGGCCTCCTCCTCCTAATACCTTGAGGTTTAGGAATTCAACATAGGAATTTTGGGGTGACACAAACATTCAGCCCATAGCACCATCTCTTCATTAAAATCTTCAGTTGAACCAGGCAAGTTAAAGTTTGTTTTCCATTATCCTAGCAAATGAAACAGTTAAAAAAGTGAAAAGGATTGGAAAACCAGATTTAAAGTTATTTTGAATGTATGCTTTTTAACATTAAGGAATAATGCTATAAATATAAAAATCCCTTCCCCAAATATGAACATCTGAATCATTGTGATCTTACTTAAATATAAGTTTCAATATACAAAAATTAACATTCATGTTTATATACTATATGTCAGGGCAGATAATGTTATTGAGAAAATGGATCCAGGTGTCAAGAAAATAAAAGTTAAGAGCATTAATAAATGACAACTGGCAATTAACTTGTACCTCCACTATAGACTGGAAGTTTGCTACCTGTATGTGTGTATGTATGTGTATGTATGTGATTGCAAGCAATCCTAACCAATCATAAAATTGATGCAGCCTGGTACATCATTTATGGTCCAACTTCTGACTTAGAACAAAATCTTCTTAGATCATAACTACATGGATTGAGGGAGGTGGAGTTCAACTGGAGCTCAGACATAGGCATGAGTTGATTTGGGGTTGCAGGTACGAGAAATAGGGAGACACTTCATAAACAAAAGGACTAATCACCCATAGGGAACATGGCTTGAATTGCTTTGGTGTAGGAGGCAGGGTGAAAGCCAGCGTCATGCTCAGAGTTAGGGTAGGTGGCAGACTGGAGACACCAGTCCATCTCTGAATTAAAGCACTCTTCTCTCCGAGACACACTCTCCCTAGCACGCTGGCACTCTCTCTGTTTCACTCTTACTCTCTCTTATTATAATACATTCCATTTATTTTTCTTATTTTAAGAAGTAACAAATAGCCAGCAAAGAAAAAAGTACCATAGAAATAAAGATAAGCGAAAGGAAAATAAAACATAAAATGACCCATAATCTTTCCACACTGAGATAACCAGTTAATACACTGAGGGACAATACCCTTCAGTAGATGGTGATTGATGGCTATCTAAGTGAATAGATAGGTATTTCCTCGCAAGAATCTAATCAAATGTAGATGTTTTATAACTTGCTATTTTCGCTTAATAGTATGTTTTAATATCTTTCCAAGTTATTGCCTACCCTTCCGCAGCATCATTTTTATAGCTGAAAAATATTGTGTTGTATGAATTTGCCATTGTTTGCTTACCCAATTCTCAACTGTTGGACATTTAGATTCTTTCCAATATTCCCCTTTTTAAACAATGCTGTAGAAGATAATCTCTATAATTGCTTGCTACTTTAATAGCAGGGTTATTGTTATTATCTGAAATTTTTAGTGTAAGGGCAATTGCTTACCCTTCTTACCTCTGAGCTATGGCTGTGATTACAGAAAAATACGATAATCATAGATTAAGCTCAGTTTTGAAGGGATAGGATCTATATGTTCAATCCAGTGCCATTGCTGAAACCTAGGTCCTGCCTGCTACCCAAAGCCTTGTCCCCACACATTGCAATATTGACAGGGTAATCTTGAGGCACTAGCTATTATTTTATTCAGTATTTCTTTTTTCGAATGAATACAAAGTGGTAAAATGAAAGGAGACATGCATCCCATACCTTCATCTATGTACTATGTGTAATACATTTCACAAATATGCACGAGAGTGCATATGTATATGGCTGAATGTCTCTATTGGGTGGCTTATGCTGTCTTTACTGTTCCCATCCAAAGAATTCATAGGTCACCATGTGTTTTGTACTACTTACCCCACTATCCTGGTTACAACCTAGCAAGTCATAGATTCACTATAGTTGGTACAAAGTCCCCATCTACAGCTGGCTGAAGGCTCAGAGAGCTGCTTGATTAACATCTCTGCTGGCAGGGAGCCTGTCTTTTGCAGAGTGATTATCAAATTAGCTAGAACGTTTCTTTTGGAGATTTCAATGCAAAATACTTAAAGGTTCATGCATTTCAAAAAAAATATTTATTAGCACCCTCTGTATGCCTAATACTGTGGTGAATGCTCAGGTTAAAGTAGTAAACAAGACTGAAAAGTCCCTGTCCTCACAGACTCACACCCAAAGGCACACTGTCTGCTGTAATAGAAACTCAACAAATTAAATGAGTTAACTCATGTCAAGCACTTAGGGCAGTGTTTAGCACATAGTAGGTGCTTTATAAGTGGTGTTAAGAGTGCTAGCAAGTAGTAGTAGTAGTAGTAGTAGTAGTAGCAACAGCAATAGTAATATTATTTGTGGAATAAATAAGTGAAGGAAGGCAGGAAACCCAGAGAGTTGACAGTGAGCAAAAGCTATAAAGCTGAAGATACTATGAGGCAGACAGATCTGCAGAGAAGTAGATGGAAGCAGCAGAAAAGTAGATGGAGAAGTAAAAAGTGACAGAAGTTGAGCCATAGAGATAGATATAACAAGCAGCAATAAACATAAGAAAGCCAAAGTAACAATATCAATATCAGGGAAAAGAAATTGCAAAACAAAAATGATTACTGGAACTAAAAAGGAACACTTCAAAATGTCAAAAGTGCAATCCATTAGGAAGACATAGCAATCATAATTATGTATGTGTCTAATAACAGAGCTTCAAGATACATGAAACAAAAAGTTATAGATTCAAAGGGAAAAACAGACAATTCCACAGTCAAAATTGTAGTTTTTTTTTTTTTTTGCGGTACACGGGCCTCTCACTGTTGTGACCTCTCCCGTTGCAGAGCACAGGCTCCGGACGCGCAGGCTCAACAGCCATGGCTCACGGGCCCAGCCGCTCCACGGCATGTGGGATCTTCCTGGACCGGGGCACGAACCCATGTCCCCTGCATCGGCAGGCGGACTCTCAACCACTGCGCCACCAGGGAAGCCCCCAAAATTGTAGATTTTATCACACTACTTTTCTGTCTTTGATAGAAAAGCTAGGTAAAAAAATTGTAAAATCATAGAACTGAACAAAACTATTACCATTATGCAGTAATCAATGTTTATAAAACATATACCCAGGGCTTCCCTGGTGGTGCAGTGGTTGAGAATCTGCCTGCCAATGCAGGGGACACGGGTTCGAGCCCTGGTATGGGAAGATCCCACATGCCACGGAGCAACTAGGTCCGTGAGCCACAACTACTGAGCCTGTGCGTCTGGAGCCTGTGCTCCGCAGCAAGAGAGGCCACGATGGTGAGAGGCCCGCACACCATGATGAAGAGTGGCACCCACTTGCCACAACTAGAGAAAGCCCTCACACAGAAATGAAGACCCAACACAGCCAAAAATAAATATAAAAAATAAATTAATTAATTAATTTAAAAAAACCAAAAAACATATAACCAACAACTGTAGAATACACATTTTTTTTCAACTGCCATGATTTATTTGCCAAGATGGAAAAACAGCTGGGCATAAAACAAGCTTCAGTAAGTTTGAAAAGATTTATAAGTATATTCTCTGACCACAACATAATTAAATTAGAAACCACAAACAGAATCTAGGTAACCCCTCTAAATTTCAAAAATAATAAAAACCTACTTCTAAATATTCTACGAATCAAAGAAGTCACAAGGGAAGTTTAAAATATTTTGAATGATAATAAAAATACAACATATCAAAATTTGTTGGATGCAGTTAAATAAGTGTTTAGACAAAAAGGTATGGCTTTTAATGTTTATATTAGAAGAGGATTTGGTAAACCACTTTCCTTAGGACAAATCTGGTGTGTAGCCTGTCTTTTATGGCCTGTGAGCTAAGAATGTTTCTGCATTTTTCAATGGTTGTAAAAAATGAAGGAGGAGGAGGAGGAGAATAGGAAAAAAATGTAGCAGAGATCATATGTGATCTGCAAAACCTCACATATTTACTATGCGAACCTTTATGGAAAACATTCACAGAGCCCTGGAAAAGAAGAAAGGTATAGAATCAATGATCTAAGTTCCTACCTTAAGAAATTAAACAAAAAAGGCAAATTAAACCTAAATATGAGGAAGTAAATAATGAAGATAAGTGTAGGAATCAATGAAATAGAAAATAGACAAAAAATAGAGGAAAAAAATTCATTGAAACCAGAAGCTGGTTTTGGAAAAGACAAATAAAATTGATAAATCTCTAACTAGACGTTTCTCTTTTCAAGAGAAAAGAGAAAAGACAAAAACTACTAGCATTGAGAGTGAAAATGGGGACAGAACCTACAGATGTGAAAGGATAGTGAAGGAATATTACAAACCACTTATGTCAATAAATATGACAATTTAGATGAAATGGAAAAATATTAGAAAGGCACAAATTACCAAAACTGACCCAAGGACAAATACAAAATTTGAATACTCTATATCAATTATAGAAATTCAATTTGTAATTTAAAAAAACCCTTCCACAAAGAAAACTTCAAGCCCCAATGTCTTCTCTGATGAATTCTATCAAAAATATAAGTAAGAAATAATGCTAATTATACACAAACTCTTTTAGAGATTAAAAAAAATAAAGGAGGAATACTTTCCAATTAATTCTATGATATCACCTCAATATCAACAGACAAAGATACCCTAAAGATATTACAGAAAAATATTCCTCATGATCATAAAGATAAAAATCCTTGAACAAAATTGTGATAAATGATTCCAACAGTATATTTAAAAGATAGTAAGTCATGATCAAATGAGTTTTTACTGAGAATGCAAGCCTGATTTGGCATTTGAAAATCAATTAAGGTAATTTATCATATTAAGTTAAAGAACAAATACTTCATTTTAATAGATTCAGAAAAAGCATTTGGCAGATTGCAAATCCATTCATGATTTTAAAAAAACTCAGCAAACTAAGAATAGAAGCAAACTTCCTCTACTTAAGGACATCTGTGAAAAGACCACAGCTAATAGCATACTTGTACTAAGGTTTTCCAGAGAAACAGAATAGGGTATATGTGTGTATGTGTACATATACATATACCATATACACATACATTTATTTATTTAAAGCAATTGGTTCACATGACTATGGGATCTGACAAGTCCAAAATCTACAGGGCAGGCCAGCAGGATGAAGACCCAGGGAAGAGTTGTTGCTGCAGCTGGAGTCTGCAAGCAGTCTGGAGGCCAAATTCTTTCTTTCTCAGAGGACCTGTCTTTGTTAGCTAAAGCTTTCAACAGATTGGGTTAGGCCCACCTACGGTACAGAGGGTAATCTTCTTTATTCAAGGTCTACTGAGTTAAATGTTAATCACATCTAAAAAACTACCTTCACAGTGATATCAAGACTTAAGTTTGATCAAATGTCTAGGTCACTTAGCATAACTCAGTTGACACATAAAATTAACCATCACAGTACTCAATACTGAAAGACTCATTTTCTATCTAGGATCAGGATGAAGGCAATTCTACTCCTGTCATTTCTATTCCACATCATACTGGAGATCCTACTCAGTGCAATAAACTAAGAAAGATAAATAAAAGCAGACAGATTATAAATGAAGGAATAAAACTGTATTTATTTGCAGATCATGTGCACGGACAATCCTAAGGAATCGACAGAAAAAAGTAATAGGACTGATAAAAGAATCTAGCAAGATCACAGGATACATGATTGATACACAAAAATAAATTGTATTTTGATATACTAGCAACAAACAATTGGAAAATGAGATTAAAAAAAAAACTCCATTAACAATAGCATAGAAAAGTATTCAGGAGCAAGTTTGACGAAAGATGATTTTCAAGACCTGCATGCTGTAAAATACAAAAGATAACCAAGGAAAAATTTTAAAGAGCTAAATAAATGGAGAGATATATTATGTTAATAAATTGAAAGAATCAATATTGTTAAGAAAATAATTCTACTCAAACTATAGAATAAAAGGAATCCCAATAAATATCCCAGCAGGATTTAGTTTTGAAAAAATTGACCAGTGGATTATAAAAGTTATAGGTAAATGCAAAGGAGCTAGAATGAACAAAATAATTTTGAAAAAAAAAAGTAACTTTAAAGAACTTACGTTATCAGATTTAAGATGACTTACTATAAATGTGCCGTAATTAAGATATCGTGATATTAGCATAAGCTTAGACACATAAATCAAAATAGTGAATCCAGAAAGAGATCCATATATATACATATAAAGTTAATTGATTTTTGACAAAGCTACCAAGAGGGAAAAGATAGATTTTTGAATAAATGGTGCTGGAACAACCAGAAAAAAAAGGAATCTCAAACTTTACCTCACATGATATACAACAATTAACTGAAAATGTATCAAATACCTAAATGTAAGCACTAAAGCTATAAAACTTCTATATGAAAATATAGAAGAAAATTTTTGTGATATTGGTTTAGCAAAGATTTCTTGAACAAGACACAAAAGATGTGAACCATTTAAAAATTGATAATGACCTCATCCAAATTAAAAACTTGTGCTCTTTAAAAGATACAGTTAGGAAGATTAAAAAGAAAACCTTAGACTGGGAGAAAATATTTGCAAACCGTATCTGTGATCAAGTGACTATATCCAGTATACATTTTTGAAAGCTCTTACTATTTAATAAAATAACAAATAATCTGATACAAATGGGTGAAAGATTTAAATGGACGCTTAACAAAAGAAAATACACAAATGGCCAAAAGCACATGAAAAGATGCAAACTAAACCACAATGAGATAGCACAACACACCCACTAGAATGGCTAAAATTTAAGAGACTGTCAACTTCAAGTGTTGGAAAGAATGTAGAACAACTAGAACTCTCATTTGCTGCTGTTGGGAATGCAAACTGGTGCAGCAACTTTGGGAAGCGTTAAAATAGTGTCTCATAAGTTAAACTTACCCTTGCCACAATGACCCAGCAGTCTCACTCCTAGATATTTACCCAAAAGAAATGAAAACATACATCTATAGGAAGACTTGTATGCTAATATTCTCAGCAGCATTATGCATAAGAGTCAGGAACTGGAGACAATCTAAATGACCATCAACTGGTGAACAGATAACTAATCATGGTATATCCTTACTATGATATGTAACTCAGAAATAAAAAGGAACAGAATATCTATTAAAACAACAAAGTGAATAAGTCTCAAAAGCATTGTGGTAAATGAAAAGTCAGATACAAAAGACTACATGCGGTATGATGCCATTTATGTGAAATTCTAAAAACGACAAAACTATAGTGGCAGAACAGTGGTTACTGGCTGCTGGAGGTTGAGAGAAGGGATCAACTAAAAAAGGCATGAGGAATTTTTTTAGGTCGATTAAAATGGTCTATATCTTGGGCTTCCCTGGTGGCGCAGTGGTTGAGAGGCCACCTGCTGATGCAGGGGACATGGGTTCCTGCCCCGGTCCGGGAAGATCCCACAGGCCGCGGAACAGCTGGGCCCGTGAGCCATGGCCGCTGAGCCTGCGCGTCCGGAGCCTGTGCTCTGCAACAGGAGAGGCCACAACAGTGAGAGGCCCGTGTACCGCAAAAAAAAAAAAAAAAAAAAAAAAGGTCTATATCTTAATTTTTGGTGTGTTTACATGACGGTATACAATTTCTAAAGCTTATTAAATGGTACATTAAAAATGCATACATTTTATTGTACATAAATTATATACCAATAAAGCTGGGGGAAAATCCGATTGCAAAAGAAGGTGAGAAATTCCAGCATTTAAGTATTTAAGTGAAATTCCTATTACTGTTCTCCACTGGTTAGATAATTACATATCATAAGCAGATTCCAGAAAGGAATTTAGTAATAATGATAATTATAATAATAAAATGACAACCATTTATTGAGCAATTACTTTGTGCCAAGAGACTTTATATAGTTATCTTATTTAATCCAAACAACTTTGTGAGAATGAGGCAATTGAGGGACATTTTGTAACTTGCCCAGGATCACAGGGCTAGTAGGTAATAGGTGTCATATACCAGAGCGTGTTTCCCAAATGCTACCAAAAGTTTGCCACCGAGGAACATTGAGAAATGAAATCTAGACTACATTTGGAAAAAAAAAAAAAAATTGGCCTCTGCTGCAAAAATTAATAGCCTAGATCCTTGTTTGGTGATCTCTTGAAACAAAATAACTTAATCCAGGTGCCCCCCACCCCCCCAAAAAATCTATCTTACTGGCAGTGTTGTATTTTGGGATCCTTTATTGCTCTACCCTAACCTTTTCTCTAACTAGTTAAATGCCTTCTCGTGACATTGTTGCCCTCATCTCCAGTTGGATTCTGTGTTCCATCCATACCAGGCTCGTTGCATGCTCCAAATGTTCCACACTCTTTTATCCTCCATGTTTATATACATGCTGTTCCCGTTGCCTAGAATCTGTCCCCCTTTTCCGTCTGCCTGAATAATTCCTATCTGTGCCTTAGGATTCCAGTCAGGTGTTGGCTTCTATTCAAATCCTTCTTTAACATGCTTCTCCTCACCCCACTCCTCTCTGTCCGCACAGTACCCTGTACGTTTTACCAAAAGGTCCTGCGATCACTGGCTGTCCTATATGTCTTCCCCCTGACTCTGAGCATTTTGATGGCAGTGTCTATCTTTTATCTCTGGCATATAGTTGGGCTTCAACAAATGTGTACTAAGTGAGGAGGCAAGGAAGCTCATGATGTTCCAAGTGGCCCTAGAGAAAGTTTGTATGTATCTGTGAATATCTGTACGTGAGTCTGAGACTGAACCATCTTAACGAAAGTACCAGGAGCCTAAAGAGTCAGATGCTGGAAGTGTAGCCAGCATCTTCAGAGAGTGTTGAGGGAGGGAGCTGGAGGTAGGCGTTCAAATGCCAAGTTCATGGATCAGGAGTAAGGGAGAAACTAGAATGGTCAGGAGTAGGGTAACCAGGACAGTACTGCAGAAGGCAGGTAATAGCCCCTACAGGTGTCCATGTCCTAAACCCCTGAAACTGTGACTATGTTCACCTACATATGGAAATTAATAGTGCAGATGGCAAAGGGAAATTAATAGTGCAGATGGAATTGAGGTTACTACTAATTAGCTGACCTTAAAATAAGGATATTATCCTGGATTATCCCAGTTGGGCCAGTGTCATCATAAGGGTCCTTATAAGTGGAAGATTGAGGCAGAAAATAGAGAAGCAGTGAGACGGCCATGTGAGAAAAACTGAATCCAAGGTTGCTGGCTTGGATGCTGGGAAGAGGCCAAGGAATGTGGGCAACATTTTGTAGTTGGAAAAGGCAGGAAAATGGATTCTCTCCTAAAGCCTCGAGAAATGAGTGTAGCCCTGCCCACACCTTGATTTTAACCCAGTGAGACCCATGACAAACTTCTGAACTCCAGAACAGTATATGTGTTTTTTAAGCCACTAAATTTGTGGTAATTTGTTGCAGAAGAAATCAGAAACTAATAGAAGTAGTATTATCAAGTGAATAAACTTGGACAAAATATTTAATTTCCCTAAACTTCAGTTTCCTCTTGTAAAAAAGGGATAATACTCATTCTGTGATTCTGAGGATTGAATTAGATATTATATCTAAAGATCTTGGTAGAGTGCTTGACACATGGTGAGCACTCCACAAAGAGTAGTTAATTACTATTAATAATGTCATCATTGTTATAATTGTTCACTAACTTGCCTAGTATGTCTGGCCTGGAAAGGAAAAAAGATGAAGTAAAACAATAAATGTCTCTTTTGGAAATCTGCAGGCATATTTGATTTTAGCTCTGTTGTCACGTGTCTTTTAAACTCAGAAAATGTACTTCATTTCCTTCTGCTTTCTCTCTCTTACTTTAGGTATTAAGATCTATTTTAAATTTAGTCATTTCAAAGTCTCCTTGGCATCGTGTAAATGTCACACCATTAAATATATATTCAATGAGTGCTCAAGCAGCTGGCTTCCCTGCCAAGAAATGGAGTCCTGTAGGTGGGCAGGTGGAAGGATGACAGACACCCCCTGCCATAGACCCTGCTGTCCTTACTTACCAAGACCACGTTTACTGAGCTCCAAATTGGGATGTGTGGTCTGACAAATGTGTTTTCTCCTGAGTTTTAATTTATTTTTATGAAAAGGTTTTCATGGGTATTAAATTAAATCACATGAAATTCAGTGGATAATCTTTATTGCAAAGAATAAAACCTCAAGTGAAAATTCAAAGAAAATATATATCAGTTTTTATAATATTTGAAACTTGCATCACCTATGACAATCTAGAATGTAAGCTTTGTTGACATCTGTGGGGTTTTGTTTTGTTTTGCTTTGCTTTGCTCTCAGGCATCCCCCTACTCTTTTCCTCTGAGCCATACTTCTCCCGTTCTAATCAGGCGACTCTGGTGAGCAGCCAAACATAGAACCCCAACTTCTGGTTGATCGAATAGACATGTGAAACTGACCTGGCCAATCACAATATCCCACTCCCTGACCAATGATTGGTCCCATGAATAGGCACATGACTCAAATGGAGCTAATTTCATACAGACAGATGAAGAACACAACTCTCTCTTTCCTCTTAAATAACATGCAGTGGAGACATACATAGAAGCTATGGCCTGCAATACTTGCTACCACAAAAAGGAAACATCTGCAGAAAGTGGATGAAGCCAAAAACCAGAAAGAGGCAGGGCTGAGAAATGGAGAGGTGAAAAACTCTAATGATATCTGTGAGCCCTCAGATCCTGCACTGCCCGACACCACTTACTCCCCATCCTTTTCTGTACATGAACCAATAAATCTTTTTCGAGTGGGTTTTCTGTCACTTGAAATTGAAAGAGCCCTGGCTAATAGACAGGGTCATTGCAAAAACAGTGTTGGCAAAAAGAGACCTCAGAAAATCCATCCCAGAGGTGGGCAAAACAGGAAAAGGAAGAGAGAAGGGTGGATACAGCAAGCAGCAAGACAAAGTGAGAAGAGAACCAGACTCAGAGAGCACCAGGGTTTATGTTCCAGCTCTACCATTTACCAATGACCCTGGTAAGATGTGATCTTGGGTGACAGCATTAACATTTCTGTTTAATGATCTGCGGAGTGGACGGCTGATCCCGCTGCAATATATAACAAGATGCGCTGCGGGACGCTCACCTGAGATGATAAATGTGAGCGCTCTTTGTAAATGTTAAGTGCTTGCAAATGGCATTTATTACACAGAAAGCAGCACATTTAAAAGACTATGGATTGAAATAGAGACTAGAAGGGTAACATTAAGCCATAAGTAGCTGAACTCTTGAGAGAGGAATATGGAACTCAGTTAATGGTTGACTCTTCTATGAAGTGTCTAAAGAGCTGACAATACTGAATGTCACTGGTTTAAGTAGAAACATATGCAAACTCAATGAAAACTAGAAAACAATTCTAAGTCTGTGTGTGAGTTAAGAGCAGGAAGAGACAGAAGAGAGAACCAATGTTTGTGAGGTGTCCACAATATCTCACCTGTGCACCACACAAGCTCTCATTTGATCCATGAAGCAATACTGCAATGGTCAGGTATTAATGTCTGAGTTTCACATTTGAGGAAAATAAGGCTCAAAACTTACATTCAAGCCCAGGTCTTACGATTCTACAACTGAATCGCTAGACTACATACTGATAATACATTTGAAGGTAGACTTGGGGGTTAGATGAAGATATGCTTAGTTTTCATTCCAGATTATGAGAACCAATCAAGCAATATTTTAATGAATCTCAGAATTTATTTAAATTTTAAAAAGTTACTTGCGAGTGGTTTTCTGCTGGATTTAAAGTCTAGTGCTTTCGGTAGTTAATAGGAATTTGTGTCTCCTCATCTGCATGTCAAGAATTGTGAAGGGTCTGGGATTTTACCCTACTTAAAAGTGAATAATCTAGACTGTTACTATTCTATGGATGCTGGCAGAAGACACAAGACTCCCAGTCAGAGACCAAGGACTTTATTACTCATGGCAGAAGCAGTAGCCAGAGGTTTACACTGGTTTGTGTTAGTTGGTTCTCAACACCAACGCTCTCACCAAGTCCCACAGGTGTGATGAAGAGAGGCCATGGTGGGTACCCACACATGCCATGAGTTGCATTATGGGAGAGGGACACTAAAATTGGGGCATTTGCTGCTTTCATAGAAAGTGGAAGCAAGCCTATTCTTTGTTTGGGGGACATGTTACCTCATCCCTCAAGACTGCCTATTACAAACACAACTCTGAGAACTGGCCTAGGTAAAGAGTGGCCAGGGCCTTCCATTTTGGGCACACCCAGCAGAAGTGTGTAGGGCGGCTCAGGGTCCATGGTGGACTGCCCTTCCCAGCACCAAGTCCTTCCCTTGACAACACTGAGGCCTTGTTTCTACTTATCCTCTCCAACTGCAATTTCATACTTTTGCTCGTCACTAGAATCATCCCTTGCACATATTTCTTCAAGTTCTTTCTCTTTCTTGTTGCAGACATCTCCCACTTTCTCCCCAAAGTTCTTAGAAACGCTCATTGATGTGTCAACTAGGCTAAGCTGAACCAGCAGAGAATACTTCCTCTAGTATTTCCAATCAGGGCAGTCTGCAAGGGATATTCCTCCGTGTAAACTGGAGGACGGAGGGAGGAAGCAGCTGTTTTCCCATGTTCTCCCAGTTACTTCCACAAACAAACACGAATCTAGATACTACCAGATTATCTAGTGTGATAATCTGTGTGAAGGGATTCTACAGATGTAAACTGCCTCATCAGTTGACTTTAAGTTCATTAAAAGAGAGATTATCATGGATGGGCCTGACAATCCATTGGAAGCTCTCTAAAAGAGGGTTTAGGCCTTTCCTGAGCTGGAGTCTGCAAACAGCAGCTGGCTCTGCAATTGCTCTCTTTTCCCATTGGATGTATTTTCTGCCTGCTTGTGAACAAGTTTCAGCTTGACCCCATGGGGTTCCAGCTTGCTGGAGGTCTTTCCTTCCCGACTGCCTGCCCTATGGACCTTGGGCTAGCTGAGCCAGTCCTCACAATTGTGTAACCCAATTCCTTATAATAAATACTGTAATATATTAATAAGAATTAACATAATACTGTAATACTATAGTATAATCATAATATAAACATTAATATTTATCCTTGATAATATATTATTGATATAATCAATAAACAACACATTCATATTAAAATTAATAATTATATAATTTATAATACATAGTTTATAATTTATAATACTTATAATCAACATATGTATCCTACTGGTTTTGCCTCTCTAATTGAAGCCTGACTGATACATGTGTCACTTCATGGAAACTGCTCATTTGATGAGACTGAGACCTCCTTCCTGCCAAATTTAACAACATTCTGAGTGCTCATTTTGCATGATGCTTCCACTGACCATCACCTTTTTTCATTAAAAAAATTTTTTTTAACATCTTTATTGGAGTATAATTGCTTTACATTGTTGTGTTAGTTGCTGCTGTATAACAAAGTGAATCAGCTATATGTATACATATATCCCCATATCCCCTCCCTCTTGCGTCTCCCTCCCACCCTCCCTATCCCACCCCTCTAGTTGGACACAAAGCACGGAGCTGATCTCCCTGTGCTATGTGGCTGCTTCCCACTAGCTATCTATTTTACACTTGGTAGTGTATATAACCATCACCTCTTTAAATCACTTCTCTTTTCGTTTTGGAAATACCATTCAGGCTCTCTTCCCAATCTCTCTCTCTCTTCTTCTGGTTCCCCTGGTTCCTCTAACTTTGGTCATTTTCCTAAGAGTATTCATGCCACTTATTATATCTCTTCCTTTTCTCATGCAGGTGGTCTTCAGTCCTCATAGTCTTGACTATATTCAACGCCAATGACACAAATATGTATCTCTCATTTTCACCATCTTGGAATCTCTGTTGCCCAGCCTAGTTTGTGAAAAATGCATTAAAAAGAAGCCCAGTCCCAAGTCTATTTGAATCTTCTGCCCCTCTGGACTGTGGATAAACTGCCTTCACGGTGATGACAATGCTGATCTACACCACTACCATTTATTGAGCCTTGGTATGTACTGGATGCTATTGAAGGTTCTTTACAAACATGATCCCATTTAATTCTTACGAACATCCTTATGAAGTAGATACTATGATTCCCATTTTTTTCTTGTGAGAATCTGAGAATTGGGGAAATATCATGTAACTCGCCTTGGGATCCACAACTGGTAGATGTCAGAGTTAGGATTTTTACCCTTAACTCAAGCCCCAAGCAACTGGCAATACTGCCTTTGTCAGAAGATATGGACAGTGAGGGCATAATCATCAAAGACCATTTGAGTTTGTAGGATCTGGCCAAGCATAGCAGTGCTGGGCAGGTATCTCCATCTCAAAAGCTGGCAGTAGCACTCAAGTGACTACTGAAACCAAGAGAGCCATGGGTCTGGTCTAGCTGGTATAATCACAGCTCTCCTTTGCCCTTGGCTCCTCATGCAGCTTTGCAGATTCCCTGGATGTGATCGTATACACTGAGCCAAAGGACAGCCAAATTATTCCCTTGCCAAGCTGTCTGTCTCCAATGATGGACAATAACCCAGCTTCCAGACAATGCTATTGTCTCACTGATACTGCTTTACCCCTCCTGAGCCATGACCTTGACGCCACTGAGTCTCAGTCATACCATGTCTGGCAGACCAATACCCAGCAGGCCCAGGGATTTAGTGATCATTCTGGCTGATGTCAAGTCAGTGCAGTGTTTTTGTAGAATCACGGTGCTTAAAGCCTCCTGCAGCAAAAAGCAGCAGAACATTGATGCCAATAGAAAAAAAAAAAAAAAAACTGTCTTCTTCCCCAAACAAGAATTTTTGGCAATTTCTTCTCTTGGCTAAAGCCTTTATATTTTTGGCGTGATATTTACTTTATGGTCCAGTCATCAAACCCTAATGTGGCTACGAATAAAGATTATGTTGAATATGAAGAACAAATTACAAAGATGGCTGTGGAAGCCTTGCAGATTCCAAAGGAATACGTGCCTGGATGGGAAAACATCTTGGCCCATTCTTCTCTTGGAAGAGAGAGAATAGTATAATTACCTACTGATTCTAGGGACTTCACCTTCTAATTCTCTAAAGAAGGAGAAGTCCTTGATGATATATTTTACATTAACCACTTCCTTTTGTGATACTTTGATGGCTTCAGTTTGCTTAAACATTTATTTCAGCTGATTGTGACTTTATTCTAATCTTTTCAGAAATTAGTTTTACAAGATCCCTGTATCAATTCCCCCAGCGAGAACAGTGACCACTCCACACCTTCTTTGTTTGTTAGTTCAGTGGTTAAGAGGAGCCTTAAAGTGGCCTGGGAGTAAGCTTAGCTCCAAATTTAATTGAACTATGACTCTGACTTCAGGCATAACATTCCTTCCTAGAATACAGATCTCAAGGTAAGGATAATACCAAACACTACTCCAGCCACTCTCATTTCTCTTGGTTCTTAGGCCCATGCACTCAGGCTCCAGGGAAGATGGCACCAGATATTGCCCACTGGTTTAAGGTAACTGCTTATAAGGAATTATCTTCATCAGACCATTCCAGTAATCTATCAAGCCATCTGTTTCTGGGTGACAGGAGAGAGTAGTGAATGCCAAAGTCAAGAGCCCTTTGCCACCCCTCCTTCACCACCAAATAAGTGCCTTAGATGGCTGCAACATTTTGTGAGATACATGTCAATGGATAGGGCATTTGTAGGCCCATGAGTGGGAATGCCAGCAGAAGCACTTCGAGAAATGAAGGCAAATGTGTATCTGGGATATATATCTATTCCTGTGAGGATAAATCATTGCCTACCTTGGGGAATGGTGTTTTATTAGGACTCGAAGTTGGCCTCTGATGTTGGAAAGTTGGGCAATCGGTAGTGGCTCTCACCAAATCAACCTTGGGAATGAAAGTCCATGTTAAGCCTCCGTCTTTGTCTCTATTGCCACTCTCTACATTAGCTCATTGAACAAGCACCAATGCTGCCGAGGAAGCACAGTGACTGATAGCCACCTTTCCCACTGTCTATCGATAGCATTTGCATGTCAGTAGCTAAAAACCAGGCACCAGGAGTAATTATTAATTTGCTTCAGTAATGATACCACAACCAAAATCTCAACTGTGATTTCCATAACCACCTCCTTAAGTCTGGGACAATCTACAATTATTATCTAAGACCCATCTGGTTTTTGCACCTGCCAAACAGACTAGTTAAATGGAAATGCAGTAGGTATAATCACCCCTGCACCTCCTAAGTCTCTGATGATGGCATTAAACTTTGCAATTCCTCCAGGGATGCCACATTACTTTAAGCTGATTATTTTGGGGCTTCTACTTGGCTCTTCCTATCAATATAATCTTCATTCCACACCATAGGGAACTAATGTGAGTATTCTTCCAGTTGAGTACATCAGCTCTCACTATACTTTTAGGAGTGGGAAAATAACTAGAAGGTGAGAACTGGGTAAGAGGAGACACTTTTGCATGCCAAGGATTATCTGTGTCTTATCCCTTTCCCTCTCCTCCTATCGTGGAGGTTATCTATGCCCTCCTCAAATATAGGCAACCCAATCACAGAACCTCACTTTAAGAGGCTGTGTCCCAGCGGCACTTCTCTCAGTACTAATTACTATGTAATTCAAGATTCTGGCAGGAAACAAGTAGTACATTCAAATTGGGGTAATTGGGCTTCCCTGGTGGCGCAGTGGTTGAGAGTCCGCCTGCCGATGCAGGGGACATGGGTTCGTGCCCCGGTCCGGGAAGATCCCACATGCCGCGGAGCAGCTAGGCCCCTGAGCCATGGCCACTGAGCCTGCACGTCCGGAGCCTGTGCTCCGCAACGGGAGAGGCCACAACAGTGAGAGGCCGCGTACTGCAAAAACAAACAAACAAACAAATTGGGGTAATTGGAGAGTGTAATAAAGGGACATTTTACAAAGATGTGGGCAGATTTAATAGAAGCCAATAAGGGATAGAGAAGAACAACTGGGTTAGCAACAGTGGGAGCACCCCTTGAAACTCAAGGGAGGGAACCTGGAAAGTGCTGTAAACTTCAGCAAGGATTGTAGCCACTGCCAACCTGTAACCTAGCGAGGAGGTAGCCAGAGGAATAAATACCTTGACTTCAATGCACTACCGCCTTCCAATGCCCTGCCAGTGTCACCCTTTGGCCCAACTCAATGGGAAGTCAGAGAGTGAGAGGACCTATTGCTGAAGCCCATATAAGTCATCCTCCCAGGGCACACAGCAGGATGAAAGGCAAATAACAGATCTGGAAGGGCTAATGGAGACTAACCCAGCACATCATCTTCAGCAAGCGACCCACCCTGAGAACTCTAATATATCAATATGTCCCCAAGCCCTGGAATTCCCCCTCCTCTGTATCTTGCTCTACCTTTTCTTTTCCCATGGCATCATCAGCATCTACCATATGTGATTTACCTATTTATGATATTTGTGGTAAATTCTCTATCTCTCTGGTAGAAAGTAAGTTCTCGGAAGAGTAAGACGCGGAGATCACTTTCCTACCCACAGATACACCAGAAATACATCTACACGTGGAACAACTCCTACGGAACAACTCCTAAAGTACACCTACTGAACGCTGGCACAAGATCTCAGACCCCCCAAAAGGCAAGAAACTCCCCACGTACCTGGGTAGGGCAAAGCGGAGAGATTCCCGCACAGAGGATCGGTGCCGACCAGCACTCACCAGCCCGAGAGGATTATCTGCTCACCCGCCAGGGCGGGCGGGGCTGAGAGCTGAGGCTCGGGCTTCAGTCGGAGCGCAGGGAGAGGACTGGGGTTGGCGGCATGAACACAGCCTGAAGGGGCTAATGCGCCACAGCTAGCCGGGAGGGAGTCCAGGGAAAAGTCTGGACCTGCCGAAGAGGCAAGAGACTTTTTCTTCCCTCTTTGTTTCCTGGTGCGCGAGGAGAGGGGATTAAGATAGCTGCTTAAAGGAGCCACAGAGGTGGGCGCGAGCCGCAGCTAAAAGCGCGGACCCCAGAGACGGGCGTGGGACGCTGGGGCTGCTCCTGCCGCCGCCAAGAGGCCTGTGTACGAGCACAAGTTACTGTCCGCGCCCCTCTTCCGGGGAGCCTGTGCAGCCCGCCACTGCCGGGGTCCGGGGATACAGGGACGGCTCCCTCAGGAGAACGCACAGCGCGCCTCGGGCTGGTGCGACGTCACGCCGGCCTCTGACGCCGCAGGCTCGCCCCGCCCTCCGTGCCCCTCCCTCCCCGCGGCCGGAGTGAGCCAGAGGCCCCTAAGCAGCTGCTCCTTTAGCTCCGTCCTGTCTGAGCGAAGATCACACGCCCTCCGGCGACCTACACTCAGAGGCGGGGCCAAATCCAAAGCTGAGACCCAGGAGCTGTGAGAACAAAGAAGAGAAAGGGAAATCTCTCCCAGCAGTCTCAGAAGCAGCGGATTAAAGCTCCACAATCAACTTGATGTACCCTGCATCTGTGGAATACATGAATAGACAACGAATCATCCCAAATTGAGGAGCCCTGTGGATGAAAGGTTCTTGGTGCTGCAGCCAGGAGTCAGTGCTGTGCCTCTGAGGTGAGAGAGACAACTTCAGGACACTGGTCCACAGGAGACCTCCCAGCTCCACATAATATCAAACGGCGAAAATCTCCCAGAGATCTCCATCTCAACACCAGCACCCAGCTTCACTCAACGACCAGCAAGCTACAGTGCTGGACACCCTATGCCAAACAACTAGCAAGACAGGAACACAACCCCACCCATTACCAGAGAGGCTGCCTAAAATCATAAAACGTCCACAAACACCTTAAAACACACCACCAGACGTGGACCTGCCCACCAGAAAGACAAGATCCAGCCTCATCCACCAGAACACAGGCACTAGTCCCCTCCACCAGGAAACCTACACGACCCACTGAACCAACCTTAGCCACTGGGGACAGACACCAAAAACAACGAGAACTACGAACCTGCAGCCTGCAAAAAGGAGACCCCCAAACACAGTAAGATAAGCAAAATGAGACGACAGAAAAACACACAGCAGGTGAAGGAGCAAGATAAAAACCCACCAGACCTAACAGATGAAGAGGAAATAGGCAGTCTACCTGAAAAAGAATTCAGAAAATGATAGTAAAGATGATCCAAAATCTTGGAAATAGAATAGACAAAATGCAAGAAACAGTTAACAAGGACCTAGAAGAACTAAAGATGAAACAAGCAACGATGAACAACACAATAAATGAAATTAAAAATACTCTAGATGGGATCAATAGCAGAATAACTGAGGCAGAAGAACGGATAAGTGACATGTAAGATGAAATAGTGGAAATAACTACTGCAGAGCAGAATAAAGAAAAAAGAATGAAAAGAACTGAGGACAGTCTCAGAGACCTCTGGGACAACATTAAATGCACAAACATTCGAATTATAGGGGTTCCAGAAGAAGAAGAGAAAAAGAAAGGGACTGAGAAAATATTTGAAGAGATTATAGTTGAAAACTTCCCTAATATGGGAAAGGAAATAGTTAATCAAGTCCAGGAGGCACAGAGAGTCCCATACAGGATAACTCCAATGAGAAATATGCCAAGACACATATTAATCAAACTGTCAAAAATTAAATACAAAGAAAACATATGAAAAGCAGCAAGGGAAAAACAACAAATAACACACAAGGGAATCCCCATAAGGTTAACAGCTGATCTTTCGGCAGAAACTCTGCAAGCCAGCAGGGACTGGCAGGACATATTTAAAGTAATGAAGGAGAAAAACCTGCAACCAAGATTACTCTACCCAGCAAGGATCTCATTCAGATTTGATGGCGAAATTAAAACGCTTACAGACAAGCAAAAGCTGAGAGAGTTCAGCACCACCAAACCAGCTTTACAACAAATGCTAAAGGAACTTGTCTAGGCAAGAAACACAACAGAAGGAAAAGACCTACAATAACGAACACAAAACAATTAAGAAAATGGGAATAGGAACATACATATCCATAATTACCTTATATGTAAATGGACTAAATGCTCCCAAGAAAAGACACAGGCTCGCTGAATGGATACAAAAACAAGACCCATATATATGCTGTCTACAAGAGACCCACTTCAGACCTAGAGACATACAGACTGAAAGTAAGGGGATGGAAAAAGATATTCCATGCAAATGGAAACCAAAAGAAAGCTGGAGTAGCAATTCTCATATCAGACAAAATAGACTTTAAAATAAAGACTATTAGAAGAGACAAAGAAGGACACTACATAATGATCAAGGGATCAATCCAAGAAGAAGATATAACAATTGTAAATATTTATGCACCCAACATAGGAGCAACTCAATACATAAGGCAAATACACATTCATAGTAGGGGACTCAGCCATAAAAAGAAACGAAATTGAGCTATTTGTAATGCAGTGGATAGACCTAGAGTCTGTTATACAGAGTGAAGTAAGTCAGAAAGAGAAAGACAAATACCGTATGCTAACACATATATATGGAATTTAAGAAAAAAAATGTCATGAAGAACCTAGGGGTAAGACAGAAATAAAGACACAGATCTACTAGAGAATGGACTTCAGGATATGGGGAGGGGGAAGGGTAAACTGTGACAAAGTGAGAGATAGGCATGGACATATATACACTACCAAAGGTAGATAGCTAGTGGGAAGCAGCTGCATAGCACAGGGAGATCAGACCGGTGCTTTGTGACCGCCTGGAGGGGTGGGATAGCGAGGGTGGGAGGGAGGGAGAGGCAAGAGGGAAGGGATATGGGAACAGATGTATATGTATAACTGATTCACTTTGTTAAAAACCAGAAACTAATACACCATTGTGAAGCAATTATACTCCAATAAAGTTGTAAAAAAAAAAAGAAAAGGGCTTCCCTGGTGGCGCAGTGGTTGAGAATCTGCATGCCAATGCAGGGGACACGGGTTCGAGCCCTGGTCTGGGAGGATCCCTCATGCCGCGGGGCGGCTGGCCCCGTGAGCCACAATTACTGCGCCTGCGCGTCTGGAACCTGTGCTCCACAAGAGAGGCCGCGATAGTGAGAGGCCCACGCACCGCCATGAGGAGTGGCCCCCACTTGCCGCAGCTAGAGAAAGCCCTCTCACAGAAACGAAGAGCCAACACAGCCATAAATTAATTAATTAATTAATTTAAAAAAAAAAAAAAGAAAGTAAGTTCTCCTAGCATAGATATCTTCATCTGGTTTGTTCCCTGATGCCTCCAAATTACCCAGAACAATGCCTGGTACAAAGGTGTTCAATAAATATATGTTGCTGAATACAAATAATGAGTTGTGGATAACGGGAAAGAGGTAGACAGAGAAGAAGGCAAACCTAAGAGCTGATATATAGTGATAAATCTCTAATCCTCCATAGGTTTTAAAGAGAGGATTTGGGACAAGGCTGAGGTATAGAAAGAGGAGAGAAAGAGGGAGGAAGATTTAATTTATGTCAAGAAGAGAGAGAGCCAGTAAAGAATTTGGTAAATTCACAGAAGTTTCAATATATTATTTACCCTAAGGATTAATGAGGAAAAGTGACCAACACTTGAAATGGGCTCACATGGTCCAGGTGATAAACCTGGGTCTCCCCCACCTTGCTCAGAATCTATTTTTCTTCTCTCAGCATATAATATTACAGCAGAAGAGGGGGTGAATGAGTCTGAGATTAACTGAGAAGAACTATAACTCCTTTAGGCTCTCAAATCTCTTCCCTCAACCCTAATACATTTATATCATTAAAAAACAGAATTGTATCAAAAAAAGTTTTTAAAAAAGCAGGGGTTGGGTAAACACATTTGTGTTTCGATGAGGGTCCAGAGGAGCAAGTTTGGAGCCATCTGTTGCTCTTGCCTGCCTGGCAGCTTTTTCCCCTTCATTTGGTGACAACTCCACATTTTACTTTGGACAGTGTTATGGACTGAATGGTGTCCTCCCAAAATTCATATGGTGAAGCCCTAACCCTCCAGTGCATCAGAATGCGATTGTATTTGGAGATAGGGCCTTTAAAGAAGTGTAATTAAGGTTAAATGAGATCATAGGGTGGAGCTCTAATCCAACAGGACTGGTGTTCTTTTTTTTTTTTTTTTTTTTTGCGGTATGTGGGCCTCTCACTGTTGTGGCCTCTCCTGTTGCGGAGCACAGGCTCCGGACGCACAGGCTCAGCGGCCATGGCTCACGGGCCCAGACGCTCCATGGCATGTGGGATCTTCCCGGACCGGGGCACGAACCCGTGTCCCCTGCATCGGCAGGCGGACTCTCAACCACTGTGCCACCAGGGAAGCCCTGGACTGGTGTTCTTATAAGAAGAGGAACAGACACCAGAGAGGCCCATACTCAGAGAAGAGGCCATGTGAGAGCACAGCAAGAAGGTAGCCATCTATAAGTTAAGCAGAGAGGCCTCAGGAGAAACCAAACCTTTCAGCACCTTGATATTAGACTTCCAGCCTCCAGAACTGTGAGAAAATTCATTTTTGATGTTTAAGCCACCCAGTTTGTGGCATCTTGTTATAGCAGCCCTAGCAAACTAAAACGGGAGGACTAAAGCTCTCCCATTACTCATGGCATGACAAAATCAACATATGGTTCTTTTTTCCTGCTTTTTGAACCAGGGGCCCACATTTTCTTTGTGCACAGGGGCCTGCAAATTACATAGCTGTAATTTATGTTATTTGCAGCTATCCTGTCCATGATTGCCTGGACCATCTCAAGTGGCTTTGGGATGTTTTGGTTGTGACCTGATGGAGGCAGGAGTGGAGGCTGGGAAGAAGGTGAATGAACATCATTGAAAGGGATGCAGGGAGAGAGAAAAGGGTCTGGAAGGAAGATGATGACATCAACCAGTGTCCTTTAGTGGTGTAATCACGCAGCCTGTGAGGAACAACAGGGACAGTATCACTAAAGGAGGGATGCTTAATGTAAAAACGTACGTTCCTCCTTTTAAGCTGTGTGGATAAGAGCAATTCAGGGCTAAGAAGTGTTGTTGGAGAAAGGTTCTTTACTCATATGATCGCTGATAACCTCCTCTCTATCACCCGAGCCCAATACTGGGATATATTTGTACAGAAAAGCTGAGAGCTTGTTCTCAGGAAACCCAGGGAACAGTGAGATAGATCGATTGATTTGTCAAGCCCAAGCAGACAGAAACCATTTACCTTGACTAGACTTAGTTAATGCAGATGGCAGTTTCCTTCACCCTTTAATACACCTCATCCTGGGCTTGGACGTGTTCCCGGGAGGATGTCACAGTCTCCCTGGAAGGGTCTGCACTTTTCCTCTAGGCATTTGAAAGACAGAGGAGGTAAAACAGCACAGCAGGAGTCGAGAAAGCTTTTAGCACAAGGTGAGTGTGCCTGTCTCCGTTTAGTGAGTCCAGTCATCCACTGGTGCATCTGAAGCTTTTGTGGGGAAAGAAGGCAAAGAATATGCCAACCAAATGCTGATTCTTTACACCTGGAGCATGGGCTTCCCTTCTCTGTCCATTCCATTGAGACACTGGATTGTCAGGAAGCGTATGAAGATGCAGAGCCTAGCAGTTTGGAACCTAAGTGAAAGGGAGCCTGATCACCCTGCTCCTTGCCTCTTCTTCCCCGCACTCACTCTGACATCACTGATCTTACTTTTTTGAAGGCAGGGAAGAGAAGAGCAGAGAACACCTCCCACCCATGCTGTACAAATACTCATTTCACTCTTTCCATTAAATGCCCCAACCATCTCTATCCTATGCAAGGCGGAGTTCGGGGGAGAGGGTGGTTAGGGCTGAGCACTGTACCACTAGCTTCCCATCTCTAACCTCTCCTTTCTGCGAACATTTCTGACAACCACAAATGGCTTGTAGTTCCCTGTTTCACCTGTTTTCCCCCTCCATGCCTTTATTTATGCTGTCCCCTCTACTGGAACGCCTTCCCTACTTCTTTACTGACTGGTGTTCATCAAATCCATTTCCTCTTCTTCCTGGCCACACAGGTAAGACTATATTTCCCAGCCTCCCTTGAGGTCAGCTGTAGCCATGTGACTGGGTTCTGGCCAATAGTATGTGAGCAGAAGTGAGGTGTGCCACTTCCAGGCCTGATCTATAAGAACTTCCCAGACAAGATCCTCCTAGCTCTTTCCCTTCTGCAGACTATTGCCAGGGACCACAGTACCTGGAGAACTGAGTGATAAAGGTGATGGGGACACAAGAAGGAAGCAACCTAGGTCCTTTAATCTCCACTTGGAGGAGAACCACCTGCTGATCATCAGAAACACCTATTTTGGAAAGTGAGAAATAGACTTTTATTATGTTCAGGGGTTGTTTCAGCAGCCAGTGTTACCATAACTAATACAACTGACTTCTAATAATAGTCTCCCACCTCCTGAGGGTTATAACACAATTGTAACCCAGATATTAGCTGCTCAGATGTCCTTCAGCCAGCTTATCTTAGCATGGGGTCCCTGAAATCCCAGCCTCCTGGCCTTCCTTGGTCCTCACTTGGACTCTTGGACTCTCCTTTGAGTTGCAAAGAGGCAAAACCTAAAGATTTAGATGAGTGGGTGGCAAACTATGACCCACAGACGAGATCCAGCCCGCTGCCTGTTTTTGTATAACCCACAAGCTAAGAATGGTGTTTACATGTTTTAATGGTTGGGAAAACATACAAAGAAGAATAAGATTTCTTGACACAGGAAAATCATGTGAAATTCAAATTTCAATGTCTATAAATAAAATTGAACAGAAACACAGCCTACTCAACCCCTTGTGTATTGTCTATGGCTGCATTCACAGTATAGTGGCAGAGCTGAGTAGTTGCAATGGAGAACAAAGCCTACGATCTTCTTATTTATTTATTTATTTATTTATTTATTTGCAGGATCTTAGTTCTCCAACCAGGGATCCAACTCGGGCCCATGGCAGTGAAATTTCCAAGTCTTAACCACTGGACCCCCAGAGAATTCCCAAAGCCTACAACCTTGACTACCTGGCTCTTTACAGAAGACATTTGCCTGGCTTAGACCCTTCACAAGTAGGAAGGTCCCCATGGACACAAACCCTCTCTCATTTGACCCTGCACCCTCAGCTTTGTCTTCTGCAATGATGCCTGTCTATACCTGCGTTTTCCAAACTCTTCTGCAATACAGTAATAGGACAGAACACAAATGGTTCTTTAATCTAATGAATTAAATCCTGGGCTCTTTTTTTTTAATTTTTTAACATCTTTATTGGAGTATAATTGCTTAACATTGTCGTGTTAGTTTCTGCTGTGTAACAAAGTGAATCAGCTATACATATACATATATCCCCATATTTCCTCCCACTTGCATCTCCCTCCCACCCTCCCTATCCCACCCCTCTAGGTGGTCACAAAGCAAGGAGCTGATCTCCCTGTGCTATCCGGCTGCTTCCCACTAGCTATCTATTTTACATTTGGTAGTGTATATATGTCCATGCTACTCCTCTCTAACCTCTTCCCAGCTTACCCTTCCCCCTTCCCGTGTCTTCATGTCCATTATCTACATCTGTGTCTTTATTCCTGTCCTGCCCCTAGGTTCTTCAGAACCTTTTTTTTTTTTTTTTTTAGATTCCATATATATGTGTTAGCATACGGGTTTTTTTTCTCTTTCTGACTTACTTCACTCTGTATGACAGACTCTAGGTCCATCCACCTCACTACAAATAACTCAATTTCATTTCTTTTTATGGCTGAGTAGTATTCCATTGTATATATGTGCCACACCTTCTTTACCTATTCATCTGTCAATGGACATTTAGCTTGCTTCCATGTCCTGGCTGTTGTAAATAATGCTGCAATGAACATTGAGGTACATGACTCTTTGAATTATGGTTTTCTCAGGGTATATGTCCAGTAGTCAGATTGCTGGGTCATATGGTAATTCTATTTTTAGTTTTTTAAAGAACCTCCATACCGTTCTCCCCATAGTGGCTGTATCAATTTACATTCCCACCAACAGTGCGAGAGGGTTCCCTTTTCTCCACACCGTCTCCAGCATTTATTGTTTGTAGATTTTTTGATGATGGCCATTCTGACTGGTGTGAGGTGATACTTCATTGTAGTTTTAATTTGCATTTCTCTAATGATTAGTGATGTTGAGCATCCTTTCATGTGTTTGTTGGCAATTGGTATATCTTCTTTGGAGAAATGTCTACTTAGGTCTTCTGCCCATTTTTGGATTGGGTTGTTTGTGTTTTTTTTGATATTGAGCTGCATGAGCTGCTTGTGTATTTTGGAGATTAATCCTTTGTCCCTTGACTCGTTTGCAAATATTTTCTCCCATTCTGAGGGTTGTCTTTTCGTCTTGTTTATGGTTTCCTTTGCTGTGCAAAAACTTTTAAGTTCCATTAGGTCCCATTTGTTTATTTTTGTTTTTATTTCCATTTCTCTAGGAGGTGGGTCAAAAAGGATCTTGCTGTGATTTATGTCATAGGGTGTTCTGCTTATGTTTTCCTCTAAGAGTTTTATAGTGTCTGGCCTTATATTTAGGTCTCTAATCCATTTTGAGTTTATTTTTGTGTATTGTGTTAGGGAGTATTCTAATTTCATTCTTTTACATGTAGCTGTCCAGTTTTCCCAGCACCACTTATTGAAGAGACTATCTTTTCTCCATTGGATATTCCTGCCTCCTTTATCAAAGATAAGGTGACCATATGTGTGTGGGTTTATCTCTGGGCTTTCTATCCTGTTCCATTGATCTATATTTCTGTTTATAATCCTGGGCTTTTTTTTTTTTTTTTTTTTTTTTTTTTTTTTTTTTTGCGGTAGGCGGGCCTCTCACTGTTGTGGCCTCTCCCCTTGCAGAGCACAGGCTCCGGATGCGCAGGCTCAGCAGCCATGGCTCACGGGCCTAGCCGCTCTGCGGCATGTGGGATCTTCCCAGACCGGGGCACGAACCCGTGTCCCGTGCATCGGCAGGCGGACTCTCAACCACTGCGCCACCAGGGAAGCCCTAATCCTGGGCTTTTTAAAAAGGATAAAATTATTTTGTTACTGGAAATGTTTTCAGCTCTTTAAGTATGCTTTGTGGCCATCCAAATTGGGGATGATTATTCAAGCTTAACATTACTCAAGATTAATTCATCACTCAACAATTTTTTAAGGAATATCCATTATTCTTTAAAACTATGTTATGTTCCACATAACATAATTTTATCCATGCTACTCTATACCTTTACCAAATATCAAAAAATTGTCTTCTAAGTTGGAGCAAATAAATCCCCCTTCTTAGCGAATCCCCTTGGTCATTCACTCCCCTCTTCGGGCACAGAAATTCACTGTGGTGATTGCGCATGCTGCCCCTTTCCTCACCACGGACATGCTCACTCTTTCTCTCCCTGATCTGTGATCTCATTCCCCTCCCCTACACACACATCACCCCCTCAAAGACATGGGAAGACAGGGATTTTCAAGCTGCAAGTTATAACCCAGCAGGGGGTCATAAAATCGATTTAGAGGGTCAGTGACCAGCATTTTTAAAAAATAATAAAATAAAAGAGGATATAAAGTATCAGAGTGCATCTCAACAGTACTTGATGACATTTTCTTACCTGTTCTGGGTCACAGCATAAAATGTATTTCTTCCTTTGGGTCATCGTTAAAAATGTTTGAAAGCCACTATGCTAAGGTGCAAACAAAATAAAAGAACACAGCAAAGCCTTATAGCTAACATTTGATTAACAGAAATGTTGTACATCTGTCCTACTATTAATTCTTCTCATGTGTTTCCATTTTAAATTGTAAACATAAGGCTCCAAGGATTGCGTCTTTTGAATAACCTCTGTATCTCCTATCTGTCACTGTCTGTGGGACACACTTCCCTACAGAGGCTGCATAAATATTTGTTGTTGATACAGAAATGGAAGTAAAAGCTAGTAGGGAAAACTCTTCGGTTTCTACAGCCACTGTCTGTTTAAAGGATGGAAAGTAACCCTCTATGCCTTGTCCACTTCTACATGGTCTTCCAGAGCCCCCTACACACAACCTAAGGTGACCGAAGGAGCAATGCTTCTCCTTTCTTCTGCAGAAAATGCACACACATGGCTCTAAATTCTTCCCATGCTGCCGTCTTCCTACATTCCACTCTCAGCTCTGCCCTCTCTTCCTGGGCACCCTACGCTCCAGCCACTGTCTTCAGGAATCCTCCATGCATCTGCATGCAAAGCTTCTCCCTCCATGCTTTCCTCTTACTGAAATCCTTCTTACCTGTACAAGTCTGCATTGCATAGACCTCTGTGAAGCCCCAACACACGGAGTTACTTGCATCCTTTTTTTGTGATCCCACAGGACTTGTTCATGCATCTGTACAGCAAAAATGGCACTGGATTCTAAGTTCTGATGTGCCTATGGCCTCCTCCTGCCCATTGGCTTCTCCAGGACACAGGCTGTATTTTAATTCATCTCTCAGTTGTCCATGACTGGCATGGCATAGCACAAAGTAGGTACCCAATAATGTTTTCAGTGTGAATGAAAAAGAAGAGATAGTATGAAATATCAAAGGGGTGCAAATTTTACTTATAGGGTAGACCATATTGCTTCCTCCCACGACCAAGCCCTCTCTAGCACCTGAGAAAAAGCTTGCTTGCCCACAGGTTGCATAACCTTTAGAGCTGTTTGTGAGTGGATGAATGGAGAGCAGATGGGTGCAGGCTTTCCAGGGATCTCAGGTAGAGAACTGTCGCGGCTGCCTCTTCTACATGGACCAACCCTCCTGAGATTTATAGTCAGTCCGTTCTACATGCAAGGGGGAAGTTTTAATTGCTCGTGAAGCTCTATGTGATCACAGACCCAATACAGCTAGTAGGGGGTGATTAGTAACTTGTAGAATTAGCCCAAATGAGAGCTTTATAACAGCTGTGAATATTGGAAAGTGCAGAATTAAGTAGATTTTGTTCTGAATTTCCTGCAAGCTTTTCTGTTCAGAGCCATCCCTCTAACACCCGCTGCTCCATCCACTCACCCAACAACCCCCTTGTCTTTGTTTTCCCCCAGAGTTAGAACACTGTCTCTCTCACCCATCAGCAGCCACAGGATGACCTGCAGCTCCCTGCACTTGCTGTGTGGCAGTGGCGTTTCATGCCACTGCTGATCAGAGCAATGCCTTCTCTAGGGACCATCTAATTTCTCTGAGGTTGAAAGAGAGTTCACAATGAGTTGCTCCACCTGAGCCAAAGAAGTTGCTGAAGATTAAAAAGGGGTGAAAGCCACTTTTTGGATTCTACCAGGAAATCCACGCAGAGCTATAGAAACACTTACCTTAGTCAGGAAAGCCACACAAACTCCAGAGTAGAAAAAGAAAAGAAACAAAGCCCCTAGGAAGGTTCTGGCCCTCAGCCAGATGTAAAGGGAATGTCACTTGTGACCTTTATTCTCTTTGGGATCTGTGGGTTCCAAAGAAGCAGAACTGAGATTATTAAAATTAATTGTGAGGGGCTGGCACCAAGCACAGAGGTCAAAAGGCATCAAAGAGGAGAACACCCTACTAGATGCAGGCTGACGATGAATTCATTTCAAGTAAACCCAACCCCCTGGGCAATTCACCATGTGCCAGGGACTGAATTCAGCTGAGGGCTCTGAAGGCCCATTATACTTGGGTGTTGCAGACAATGCAGAGATGATAACACTACATAATGCTCATCATCTTCCTCCCAGGCATGTTTCCACCTGGTGGCCTTCACCTAGTTCAAGGCATCGCTCTCCACCTCACTGCCTGGGCCAGACGTCCCTCACTCTCACATCCCTCATCTAGTCAGCAAAACCTGAAGACTTCACTCCCTAGATATTTTTAAATCCCTCCCTCTTCAGTAGAACCTCTGAGGTCCTTTGCATGAACAGCCAGCCTTTAAGCAAGCTGGCCTGTGACTCTCCAGCCTCAGCTCTCTCAAACCATCCTTCCTGCTTTGCACCCCATGCTTGGGGCTCTTCAGTGCTAACCTGTGATGCTTCATGAGAACTGCAACAACAAACACAATCAGAAGGCAAAAGACAAACAGGGAACAGCGTCTGTAACATATATGAAAGTGCAATGGTTTCCATATATATTATATATATGTATATATATATGTATATATAAAATATATAAACTGTTATTATAGATCAGTAAGAAAATACATGAACAGTCCAAAAAGATAAAGAATACATAAACAAGCATTTTTCAGAAGAAAAATATACGTAGAGAGAATAAACATAAGGGGAAAAGTCCCAACCTTAACAGAAACAAAAGAAATATAAATCAAAACAATGACATATTTTCTGTCTTTGTTGGTGTAGTGAGGAGAGAATAAAGACCTATCCTATGCATCTGATGAAGCCCAACTGTCAAAGAATTTCCCATGGGAAACCTTGCTACCTGAAAAAGTCTTTAAAAAAATGTATATAACACTGACTAAGCAATTACTCTGGTATGATTTTATCCTAAGGAAATAATTAGTAGATTGGAAAATGTTTTCACTTTGGGGATGTATAACATAGTGTGGGTTTTAATAAAAAATATATGGAAATAATCCAAAGTTTCAACAATATGGTATTTTTTAAGTAAATTCCATGCAATACGCTGTATGCATTATTTAAAATGGAAGTGTGGACACATAATTGTGGATATGAGACAAATGTTTATTGGTAAATGTAAAGAGAAAACAGTTTATAAAAATGTATGACAGTATTTTTTATTTAAAAATGTATAGGCATAAAATACCAGGGAGAGTATGTACTAAACTATAAATATTGGTTATATCTAGAATAGAACTGGTGAGAAAATTGGTGGGGAAGCCTTTCTACATTTTTTTCATCTTTGAACAATAAAAATGATTTACTTTTATAATAAAAAGTGGTTTAAAAATAACTCAAACAAAATTGCCAAACAATGTTATTTATTACTGAAGGCAAAGACTTGAGCAACTTAATTTTAAAAATAAAGCCAACAATTTACTTCAATCTAGAAGACATTTATTCATGTTCTATGAGCCAGGCATGGTTTTGTGCTTGGTGTAGGGAACATGACATTAAAACGGTAATTCACATAGTTGCTTCAATAAACCTCATGAAATTCCAAGTCAGGAAAATTCGTTTGATTTATGAATCTTGACTACTGTGCCAAAGCTATTTTAACGTTCATTAAGTTAGGTCATATAAAGAAGAAACATTTAAAAATTAAATGATACAGTTACACAAATATACATGTGTCAAAACTAACTGAACTGCACATTTAAGATCTGCACATTTTGCTGTGTGCAATCATACCTCGAAATGTGAAGGCAGAAAAATTAAAACATCCATAAAATAACACAAAATATTTTACATTTTTCATCTTGAATTTTGAATGGCTCTCTGATTTTGAATCAATTAAAAACCAAACACAGGAGTACTTCCACTTCTGGCTCTGATGGAGTAGAGAGAAAGCCCCTCTTTCTGGCCACCTCTCACTTTCTCCCCACACTTATCTTCTCCACCCCCTTCCCCCAAATTCTCAGACACCCCAGTACTTATACTTTTATTTATGCAAGCTTCTTAGAAAAACAAATCATTTTGCATCATGAGAAACTTCTCAGGCTGACCTGAGAACAAAGCAATCAAAATCACATTAAAATTATACCACGAGTTTTCCATAAGACTCATTAAGAAGCCATGAGAAAACCAGTACCCCAACCTGTTGTGAAATCGCAGTATAATGTTTAACCAATTTTCTGTCTTTGGATTATTTCCCCACCACTAACTTCGTTTTCCTCACTGACAGTTTCACTTAACTTCTTCAAGGTGATATAATAAAAAAGTGAGATAAAATGTGCCCATGGGGCTTCCCTGGTGGCGCAGTGGTTGAGAGTCCGCTTGCCGATGCAGGGGACACGGGTTTGTGCCCCAGTCCGGGAAGATCCCACATGCCGCGGAGCGGCTGGGCCTGTGAGCCATGGCCGCTGAGCCTGCGCGTCCGAAGCCTGCTCTTCGCAACGGGAGAGGCCACAACAGTGAGAGGCCCGCGTACCGAGAAAAAAAAAAAATGTGCCCATGGTCCTTTAGCCACCCCCTACTGCTCTGTTTCCTGACTCTTGCTTTCCCAAGTCCATGGGTACCGGGCTCTCTTCTGCCCACTGCCACTCCCTTCCTCCCGGCCATTCAATCTGCGCTCTAGAATCTGCTGAATTCAGTGGCGAGAGTACCAGGAAGGAGAAAGGAGCCTAGCCCCCTTATTCATACCTGGCCCCTCCCCTCCCCTCCCATGCACAACATTGCTTTGGGAGCGGTTTTGCGCTTGATCGCCCTCTCTCCCAGCCAGAGTTGATGGGTCTAGAGAAGGCAAATGAGTCCTTTCGTGGAGAATTGTAACTGAGTTGGAGAGAAACCTGGCTCTGCAACATGTAAACTCAGGCGCTCTTGGTGGCTTTCAGGGTTGAACCTGGGAAGGGAAGATAGTCCAAAGCCAAAGGGAAGAATGAAGGGGAGGCTCAGAGAAAAACAGCGAGGATACCGTTCTGGATTTCTTATATGCCTTCCTAAGGCCCTGTGGCTTCTCTGCCCTTGGCATCCATGAGCTACTGTAATACTCTTCCACTGAAATTTAGGTTTTGCTCAAGCTGGTTCCCACAGATTCCTGTAACTTATAACCAGAAGAGCCTAAGGAAGGTGCCAGGCTTCTGCAGCTCAGTTTCGTGGCCTCGGAGAGCCTCACTCCCTTAAGAGGTGAGCACATTCCCTGCCCCCAGTAACTGCACCGGCCCCCTCAGAAAAGCCCCCCTGCTGCCTGAGCTGAGTTAGCCACCTTTTGGCTCTGTGCTCCCCGGCTCTCCTGGCATAATTCTTCCATGGCCTTTAGTCCTTCAGCCTGTGGTCACTCACAAGCCTGAACTAATTGATCTTATTCCAGGGCAAGGACTGGGTCCCCCCATTACAAACCCCTTCATTCTTGTTATCATTGCCGTGTTAACTGGGGTCAAAAATTGCACACACTGCCAGCTTTTGTGAATAAGATAACAGCTTCCTTATTTTCTACAAATGATGGAATCTTCCTTTCATCCTGTGGATAATGTATATTGAGGTCACCCTTTAAACGTGCCAATGAGTAAATCTCAGTCTTTGTGAGTTTCAGTTATCTTTCTGGGGTGATCAGGTCTGTTGGATAAACACTCAACCTTCCAGATCCCCCTACCTTCTCCTTTTCAAGATGGCATCTGGGTGTGAGGAAATGAGGAGATTTCAGGGTGGTGGGAAAGAAACTGGGGAATTCTAATTCAGACCTCCTCCCTTGCAGACCTGCTGCATCCCACATTTTAGTCTGCCATAGTCACCTCATGCAGCTGAGAGATTCCTGTGATGGGGTCCTCTCACTGTCCCAAACAGCAAGCAGGGTGAAAACCTCTCTGCTCCCGGCTCCCCCTGCAATCTTTCTAACACCTAGGACCCTCAGTTTGACTGGAGGGAGAGAAGTTGTATTATATATGTCTGACTGCTTAGTCACCTATCTCTGCTGTCCTTCTCCTCTACTTTGCTGGCCCAGAAGGGACAGGCTTCCCCTTCTCCTTTTTGTCTGATCTGAAACCCTCTTGTGTCATTTTCTTCTACTTACCTAGGCCAGTAAATCTAGAGGCCTGGCTGCCCTAGACAAAGGGTCCCTGGAAGGAGTTAACATGCTAAACTCTCTAGGCTTCAATCAATATGAAAGCTGCAGGACAATTAAGAGTTAGAGATTACCAAAGATAAAAATAAAAACATGCTCAGCTAGCACTAACTGAAAAAAATGAATGATGAAAGAATGGATGAATGAATTTCTACCAAACAACGTAAAGAAAATCTGGATATATCAAAACACTAGTACACTAGTAGAGATAAATAAAACTTTCACTGTGACTTTTGATATCAAGCATTATTCTGTCACACTTTGCAGCTAAAAATAATAGCACTTTCATATAATATCTCATCTGGCAGTTGTAAGAATCAAGTAAAGAAGAAGAGAGAGAAAGTGCTGTGAAGCTTATTTTACAGAGGGAGAAACTGAGGTTCAGATTGCACCAAGATGCACAAGCAACACAAGGTAAGCAGACTTCCAGTTAACTTTCTCTTCACCTGCGTATGACATGACACCGTAATAATTATTGATTGATATAAAATTACTTCTGAGATGTATATCTAATAATACAGAGCTAACTCTTATTTATTTGGGGAATGCTTATCCAGAATATCTAACTATTCTGAACATAGATGACAAACTACAGAGGCTTTAGGGTCAAAATAAATGCCACAGTAAAACCTTTAAAGATCATATGGTCCTTGGGACTTCCCTGGTGGTGCAGTGGTTAAGAATCCACCTGTCGGGCTTCCCTGGTGGTGCAGTGGTTGAGAGTCCGCCTGCCGATGCAGGGGACGTGGGTTCGTGCCCCGGTCCGGGAGGATCCCACATGCCGCAGAGTGGCTGGGCCTGTGAGCCATGGCCGCTGAGCCTGCGCGTCCAGAGCCTGTGCTCCGCAACGGGAGAGGCCACAACAGAGTGAGAGGCCCGCGTACCGCAAAAAAAAAAAAAAAAAATTATAAAAAAAGAATCCACCTGTCAATGCAGGGGACACGGGTTCGAGCCCTGGTCCGGGAAGATCCCACATGTCGCGGAGCAACGAAGCCTGTGTGCCACAACTACTGAGCGTGCACTCTAGAGCCCATGATCCATAACTACTGAGCCCGCGTGACACAGCTCCCGAAGCCCACGTGCCTAGAACCTGTGCTCTGCAACAAGAGAAGCCACCGCAATGAGAAGCCCACGCATCGCAGCAAAGAGTAGCCCCCGCTCGCCGCAACTAGAGAAAGCCCGTGCACAGCAACAAAGACTCAACACAGGCAAAAAATAAAAATAAAATAAAATTAGAAAAAAAAAAGATCATGTGGTCCTTTGATAGATTTCCTTGAGCTCTCATTCAAAGCCTATTTTTTCTTTTTTTAAAGTGAATCATAATTTGTTTGGTTTTCAGCCCACAAAAGAATGAAGGTATCACATGAGAGCAAGGAAGCATATACACTGTCTGTAAGAAGTGAGGGAGGAGACAAAAAGACTATGAGAAGCGCACACAAGAACTATGAAGGCATAGCCATCTAGAGCCAGCCAGTGAGGAGAAACAACCATGTTCACTTGGGCGAACTCCAGGCACCTGTAGTCCAGACGTTTTAGGGGACAGAGCACAAGTGGGTTCCTCAGGAAGGTTGATCTTGCTTCTACTTTACCTCTTTGTTCTTTTTGAATGACATAGTCAATGATTGTATTAGTTCCCTATTGCTGCTGTAACAAATTACAACAAACCGTAGCTTAAAATAACACAAATTTATTGTCTTACAGTTCTGGATCTCAGAAATCCAAACTGAGTTTTGCAGTTTAAACTGAAAGTGTTGGCAGAGCTGCATTTCTTGTGAAGGTTCTTGGGGAGAATCTGTTTCCTTGCGTTTCCAGCTTTTAGAGGCTGCTTGCATTTCTTGGTTTGTGACGGCTTCTTCATATCACTCCAACCTTTGCTTCCATTGTCACATCTCCTACTCTTACTTTGCCCTTCGGCCTCTCTCTTATAAGGACTCTCGTAATATGTTGGGCCTATTCAGGTAGTCCAGAGTAATCTCTCTAGTTCAAGATCTCTAACTTAATCACATCTGCAAAATCTCTTTTGCCGTGTAAGGTAACATATTCCCAGATTAGGACATGAACATTTTTGGAGGGCCATTATCCAGGCTACCACACTGAAAAATGAATTTCATAACCAATTCTAAATTAATGTCACCATTTCATCCTCTGAATGTATTCCCTCATGAAAAAGGGAGGCAGCCCAGTACTTGTTCTCCGAATGGCCAAGATAAGGTGTTCAGCAGATTTTACGAAAGGCAAAAAGAGGAATACAAACTGAAATAAAAGAGCTCGCTCAAATATGTAAAGTAAATATACAAAAGGACGTTGGGTTTACTGTTACAAACCGGAAAGAAGAAATGAAAGCCAGTATATGGCATATGGAGTGGGGAATGATCAGCCCTTGGGCTGGGGTTTCCCACGCATTGCCTCATGACAGCAGCCAGACACAGGGCTGATGTTGGCTCTGATGCTCTTGCTCAACAGTAAGAGCTTATATCATGTTGCTAATATGGAAATAGGGGTGCCCCAAACTTTACACAATTTCTCAATCCAAGGGGATAAGTTTAAAGAAGAAAACGTCAGTTCATGGGTATTTCACATCTGTGGAA
Organism: Mesoplodon bidens; assembly: GCF_964165515.1. Lineage (NCBI taxonomy): Eukaryota > Metazoa > Chordata > Mammalia > Artiodactyla > Ziphiidae > Mesoplodon > Mesoplodon bidens. Next base: position 65,716,730 of record NC_138166.1, on the reverse strand, counting down.
TATGGAATAAGAAGTTGAGAAAAGTAAGATCTTCCAAACTATGAGTTCTTCACCTGGGATCCATGAACCCCCAGAAAATAAATAAATGGGTTTCAAGGATCCATGATGTTTTAAAATTCACATGTACAAATTAGTATGTTTGTATATGTGCTTTTTTCCCAGGAAGCGGATCCATAGCTTTCATCAGATTCCCAAACGGGTCTGTGAGTCTATAAAATAGAAGATATTTTATATCAGGTGATCAATAAGGAATAGAGAAAAGGCCTCATGTCATTAATTACTCATACAAGAAGTAGTTTCATTTTATCTATGAAATGTACTTAAAAGTCAACATAGGAATCTATCGATGCAAACTCCAGAGCTCTGCCTCAGCACCCACTCAAGGGCAGAGTAATACAAAGAATGCCAGCTTCCTGCCCCGTGGAACTGGTAGGTTCGTGAATTTCTCAAGGAGGGGCTTTCCATACAGCTGCCTGTTCTATCATGTGATTGAATAATGACAAAAAGCAAAAGTGATTTAACTATATTTAAGTAAACTGAAATGCCAGGTGGCACTTCGAGTCCACAGAATGTAAACTCAGAGAGGGTGGGAATCTTTGTGAGTTTTCTTAACTTGATGGTTACAACCTTGCCTGGCCATAAGAAGGTCAATAATAGGTGATCAAGAAATATGCATTGAATTAAAGAATCAATAAAGAGTTTTCTAGAACTCTATGAATACTGTGAGTCCAATTATATTAGGCTGATTTTTTTTTAACATCTTCATTGGAGTACAATGCTTTACAATGGTGTGTTAGTTTCTGCTTTATAACAAAGTGAATCAGCTATACATATACATATATCTCCATATCTCCTCCCTCTTGCGTCTTCCTCCCACCCTCCCTAACCCACCCCTCTGGTGGTCACAAGCCACTGAGCTGATCTCCCTGTGCTATGCGGCTGCTTCCCACTAGCTATCTATTTTACATTTGGTAGTGTATATATGTCCATGCCACTCTCTCAGTTCGTCTGACCTTCCCCTTCCCATTCCCCGTGTCCTCAAGTCCATTCTCTACGTCTGCATCTTTACTACTGTCCTGCATCTAGGTTCTTCAGAACCATTTTTTTGTTTTGTTTTGTTTTACATTCCACATATATGTGCTAGCATACAGTATTTGTTTTTCTCTTTCTGACTTACTTCACTCTGTATGACAGTCTCTAGGTCCATCCACCTCACTACAAATAAATCAAATTTTGTTTCTTTTTATGACTGAGTAATAGTCCATTGTATACATGTGCCACATTTTCTTTATTCATTCATCTGTCGATGGACACTTAGGTTGCTTCCATGTCCTGGCTATTGTAAATAGAGCTACAGTGAACATTGTGCTACATGACTCTTTTTCAATTATGGTTTTCTCAGGGTATATGTCCAGTAGTGGGATTTCTGGGTGCTATGGTAGTTCTATTTTTAGTTTTTTAAGGAACCTCCATGCTGTTCTGCATAGTGGCTGTATCAATTTACATTCCCACCAACAGTGCAATATGATTACCTTTTCTCCACACCCTCTCCAGCATTTATGTTTGTAGACTTCTTGATGATGGCCATTCTGACTGGTGTGTGGTGATACCTCATTGTAGTTTTGATTTGCATTTCTCTAATGATTAGTGATGTTGAGCATCCTTTCATGTGTTTCTTGGCAATTGGTATATCTTCTTTGAAGAAATGTCTATTTAGGTCTTCTGCCCATTCTTGGATTGGGTTGTTTGTTTTTTTAATATTGAGCTGCATGAGCCGTTTATATATTTGGGAGATTAATCCTTTGTCCATTGATTCATTTGCAAATATTTTCTCCCATTCTGAGGGTTGTCTTTTCATCTTGTTTGTAGTTTCCTTTGTTATGCAAAAGCTTTTAAGTTTCATTAGGTCCCCTTTGTTTATTTTTGTTTTTATTTCCATTACTCTAGGAGATGAATCAAAAAAGATCTTGCTGTGATTTATGTCAAAGAGTGTTCTGCCTATGTTTTCCTCTAAGAGTTTTAGAGTGTCCAGTCTTACATTTTGGTCTCTAATCCATTTTGAGTTTATTTTTGTGTATGGTGCTAGGGAGTGTTCTAATTTCATTCTTTTACATGTAGCTGTCCAGTTTTCCCAACACCACTTATTGAAGAGGCTGTCTTTTCTCCATTGTATATCCTTACCTCCTTTGTCATAGATTAGTTGACCATATGCGTGTGGGTTTATCTCTGGGCTTTCTATGCTGTTCTATTGATCTATATTTCTGTTTTTGTGCCAGTACCGTACTGTCTTGATTACTGTAGCTTTGTAGTATAGTCTGAAGTCTGGGAGCCTGATTCCTCTGGCTCCATTTTCTTTCTCAAGGTTGCTTTGGCTCTTCGGGGTCTTTTGTGTTTCCATAGAAATTGTGAAATTTTTTATTCTAGCTCTGTGAACAATGGCCATTGGTAGTTTGATAGGGATTGCATTGAATCTGTAGATTGCTTGGGTAGTAGAGTCATTTTCACAATGTTGATTCTTCCAATACAAGAACATGGTATATCTCTCCATCTGTTTGTATCAACTTTAATTTCTTTCATCAGTGTCTTATAGTTTTCTGCATACAGGTCTTTTATCTCCTAAGGAAGGTTTATTCCTAAGTATTTTATTCTTTCTGTTGCAGTGGTAAATGGGAGTGTTTCCTTAATTTCTCTTTCAGAGTTTTCATCACTAGTGTATAGGAATGCAAGAGATTTCTGTACATTAATTTTGAATCCTGCTACTTTACCAAATTCCTTGATTAGCTCTAGTAGTTCTCTGGTAGCATCTTTAGGATTCTCTATGTATAGTATCATGTCATCTGCAAACAGTGACAGCTTTACTTCTTCTTTTCTGATTTGGATTCCTTTTATTTCTTTTTCTTCTCTGATTGCTGTGGCTAAAACTTCCAAAAGTATGCTGAATAATAGTGGTGAGAGTGGGCAACCTTGTCTCATTCCTGATCTTAGAGGAAATGGTTTCAGTTTTTCACCATTGAGAATGATGTTGGATGTGGGTTTGTCATATATGGCCTTTCTTATGTTGAGGTAAGATCACTCTATGCCTACTTTCTGGAGGGTTTTTATCATAAATGGGTGTTGAATTTTGTCAAAAGCTTTTTCTGCATCTATTGAGATGATCATATGGTTTTTCTCCTTCAAATGGTTAATATGTTGTATCACATTGATTGATATGTGTATATTGAAGAATCCTTGCATTCCTGGGATAAACCCCTCTTGATCATGGTGTATGATCCTTTTAATGTGCTGATGGATTCTGCTTGTTAGTATTTTGTTGAGGATTTTTGCATCTATGTTCATCAGTGATATTGGCCTGTAGTTTTCCTTCTTTGTGACATCTTTGTCTGGTTTTGATATCAGGGTGATGGTGCTCTCGTAGAATGAGTTTGGGAGTGTTCCTCCCTCTGCTATATTTTGGAAGAGTTTGAGAAGGATAGGGGCTAGCTCTTCTGTGAATGTTTGATAAGATTCGCCTGTGAAGCCATCTGGTCCTGGGCTTTTGTTTGCTGGAAGATTTTTAGGCACAGTTTCAATATCAGTGCTTGTGATCGGTCTGTTTATATTTTCTGTTTCTTCCTGGTTCAGTCTCAGAAGACTGTTCCTTTCTAAGAAAGGTTGTTCTATGAGAAGATAAACAAAATTGATAAACCATTAGCCAGACTCATCAAGAAAAAAAGGGAGAAGACTCAGATCAATAGAATTAGAAATGAGAAAGGAGAAGTAAAAACTGACACTGAAGAAATACAAAGCATCATGAGAGATTACTGCAAGCAATTATATGCCAGTAAAATGGACAACTGGAAGAAATGGACTTTCTTAGAAAGTCTTCTTGGTGGCTGCAGCAGCAGCCTTTGCATCTCATGCCCGTCTCTGGGGTCCACGCTGATAGCTGCGGCTTGCGCCCATCTCTGGAGCTTGTTTAGGTGGTGCTCTGAATCCCCTCTCCTCGTGCACCCCGAAACAATGGTCTCTTGCCTCTTAGACAGGTCCAGATTTTTTCCCGGACTCCCTCCCGTCTAGCTGTGGTGCAGTAGCCCCCTTCAGGCTGTGTTCACGCAGCCAACCCCAGTCCTCTCCCTGCGATCAGACCTCCGAAGCCTGAGCCTCAGCTCCCAGCCCTGCCCTCCCCGGCGGGTGAGCAGACAAGCCTCTCAGGCTGGTGAGTGCTGGTCAGCACCGATCCTCTGTGCGGGAATCTCTCCATTTTGCCCTCTGCACCCCTCTTGCTGCGCTCTCCTCCGTGACTCCAAAGCTTCCCCCCTCCACCACCCACTGTCTCCACCAGTGAATGGGCTTCCTAGTGTGTGGAAACCTTTCCTCCTTTACAGCTCCCTCCCACTGGTGCAGGTCCCGTCCCTATCCTTTTGTCTCTGTTTATTCTTTTTTCTTTTGCCCTACCCAGGTACGTGGGGAGTTTCTTGCCTTTTGGGAAGTCTGAGGTCTTCTGCCAGCGTTCAGTAGGTGTTCTGTAGGAGTTGTTCCACATGTTCCACATGTAGATGTATTTCGGATGTATTTGTGGGGAGGAAGGCGATCTCCAAGTCTTAATCCTCCGCCATCTTAAAGGTCTCCTAGGCTGACTTTTTAATTTCTTTTACCACTAATAAATTTATTTGGTTTTATTAAAAGCCACATATTGGCATTAAATCAAAAATTTTCATATTTTATTATAATTGTTTTCATTCTGAATGTCTGAAAGCTGTTCATTGAAAAATTTCATCTTTCATCAATGCAGTATTTCCTTATTTTTATTAAAATTTACATATGAAATAAAATGGGGAGAAAGGGCCACTACCTGATACTTTGCATTCATAATCATGTAATTTAGGACCTCTGACTCCATGGAAATAAGAGATCTAAGTTTCAGAGCTAACAATGACAGGATGAGAGCCTTCAACTGTTGCTGGTTGAGAATGAACTATTTCCCTGCATGGTGGAATTCAGGGATGTCCTTCATCGTGCTGTGTATTAATTGGATTGTCTTTGGTATAGCTTGTTTAAGCGTGGCACAGATCATTTCCACATGGGTATCTTGAGTCAGACTGGCCTTCTAAACCCACAGTTCTGTTTTAAAGTCTGAGCACTTTCTCACATCAAAGAGCAGAAGGGAAGTTTCTGAATCAAAAACTAAGTGGATTTCTTATCTCATGGCCTGCAGCCATAAGGTGTGCTAACTTCCTGGGAGAGATGTCTCACCAGAACTTTTAAAGAGAGGCACCGGCTGGGTGCTTTACCTTCATTGGTCAGTTTGCAGGAAGATGCCTTCAAAGGAGCCATGTTGAAGGAAACACCCAGTTAGATGGTCCCATTCTTTTTGGCTTGTATACTGGGAAGGTAGATGCATTGCTGCTACAGAGCAGTGAGGAGGTGGTGTCTCCAGAGAGGCTAAACCACTCCTAAAATGTATTCCAGCAAAGCAGGGAACACCAGGGTAGCAGATGGTCTAATTAATGGCCTTCAAGAGTCTAGTCCCAGGAGAAGATAGAGAGATGAGGGTCTGAAGAAGGGTCACTCTTGGTCAGAGCAAACTGGGCAGGTCTGCAGTCTGCAGAGGAATCAACTTTGCCATCTTATTACAAAAACCATGACAAACTGGAGGAAATTGCACGACTCTAGACTTCACCCCCTGAAAACATAACACTATCACTTCTTGTTTTCTCTCTACACAGTTGTGGGACTGCATCTCAAATTCTGACTTGGATGCTTGGCCCTTATTGCATCCTTTGCTGATCTGATTCCACAGCATTTGCACTAGGGTTTAGTACTAAACCCCAAATTTATTGCCTTCAATGCTTTTCCTTTTGCATAATAGTCCTGAGAGCATTTTTTAAAATAGCTTCATCTGTTTCACTGTACTGCCATAATATATCTTTAAATTTTTCATAAAATTTTTATAATATCTTACATTTTTTTGCCTTTTGTTGGCTCCCTTCTTTCCCCCATGATCATTTATTGAATACCTGCCATGAGTCAGGTGCATGTTCTACAGTGATGGAGCTAAATAACTTGGATGCTGATGTCATCAGCATCCAATGGGGGGCGGGGAGAATCAGGTGCCCACACTAATGGCCATGCCACAGAGGCAAGGGCCAGTGGAGGCTTGCCTGAAGTGTCCTGGGAACACTGAGGATGGAGCAAACACTTGTGCTTGGCAAGGGACACAGAAGGCTTTTGAGAAGAGGAGAACTTGAACAAAAAGAAGTTGTCCTGGAAACAAATCCTCTTATCAGGAGAAGGATATTTCAGGCAGAATGACAGCTCATGCAAAGGCACTGAGGCATGAACAGCTGGGCATGTCTGGGGACATCACTGGTAATTTGGTGCCACCAGAACATAGGGCACATGGGAAAGTGATTAGAAATGTGGCTGGAGGGATGAAGCCTCCAGACAATGAGAAGACATGTGGGCCCTTCCAAGGAATTCACTCTTTATTTGGTGGGCCATAGGGAGCTTTGATGGGTTGTAAGCATCAGGGTAATATGATCTATTGTGTTTTTGACTAAGATTGCTAATATTCTTCAACTCTAATTTTTCCTTTAATTGTACTCCCTGTATCTTTCTTTTTCTTTAAAGCCCATAATATTTATTATCATTATCTATTTTCCAAAACCTATAAAAGTATATTCATCCCCACCCTCTCTTCCCTTTCATCACCCTCCCATTGGAAGCACTTGGCAGGAGTTTAGATGTGGATTTGCATACAACATTTTAAGCACTTGTTCTGTGCCAGGCACCGTGTAAAGCAATTTCATGATCTTCTCTCCTCTCCCCTTACTGTCTGTCCACTAACTCTTTTTTTTTTTTTTTTTTTTTTGCTATACCCGGGCCTCTCACTACTGTGGCCTCTCCCGTTGTGGAGCCCAGTCTCCGGACGTGCAGGCTCAGCAGCCATGGCTCACGGGCCTAGCCGCTCCACAGCATGTGGGATCTTCCCGGACCGGGGCACGAACCCTTGTCCCCTGCATCGGCAGGCGGACTCTCAACCACTGCGCCACCAGGGGAGCCCTGTCCACTAACTCTTAACACAATGACTGGGAATATCGGGGAGAGAGCTTTGAACCGAATGAAGAACTCCAAAGAAGCCTGTAATATACTGCTCTAAGCTCACCCTGTGCATCTGGGGCTCATGCAGTAAAATAGTGTACACTCAGCTCAAGGCAAGTTCTTAAGGTGATCTTATATTTAGCCACTTCACCTCTCAGACCATTTGACCATGACTGCTCTAGTCTTCTGCAATTGCAATGTCCCATACCTTCCACACGCACCTTGAAGCTGCTTTTTAGCCTTTTGTTCACAGTTAGCATGAAGCTTAGTGCATTTTACTTAGGCTTCCTCCATGAAAATATCCCCGGAAGAGATTTAACTAATCCATATTTTTTAATATAGTGGCAAACTCCCCAGTAAGTCAGGACCTTGTCTTATTCACGATAGTCCCTTGATCACAGGTTAGCCTGTCTCATTTCAGTCTCAGCTGTGATATTGGTTTTTGCCAATTTGTGTTTCCATGAGCTGTCTAGGACAAGAGTTGGAGAGAAAAGTGCCTTTAGGGAGCATCTGCTGCCCATGATTCAAAGAAAACCCCACTGGAAAGAATAGGACAGGCCGGTGTGCCTCATTCCACTTTCCAAAAACTCATAATGCAAGGTAATCTTACATATTCAATTCAGAAAGAAAAATATTCACATGTATTTATATATAATATACATGGTAGGCAGTTGCCTCCCAGTATTCTATTTCTCCTTCTGTTTAGACCCCTGATTTTTAGCAGAGTATGTTGCCATCAGAATAAGTGATGGCAGCTTCCCTTAGTTAGGAGTGGTCATATGACTCTATTTCCCAGCACCCCTTGTAGCCAGGTGTGGCCACTGAGATGTATACAGAAGTGTTGGGAGATTTGGGGGAAGAAGCTCTTTATAAGGAAATGTGTGAATTTCACTAGCCGTCTTTTGCTTTCTTCTACTGCTGGCTTGGAACATAGACATGATGGCTGGAGCTCTAGCAGCTATTTTAGCCATCTAAGGTCTAAAATTTTCTGTCCTACTAGTTATAGGATAGTAGGACAGAAAATAAAAAGCTTTGGCACCTGAAGACACCATGCAACAACCATAACAGCCTTGAGCTGCCTACCCCTGGACTTCTTTTATCTAAAAATGAATAAAAGAATGAATGAATGAATGAGCTTCAAGCTTATTTCAGCTATGTTTATTTTATTTTGTTCCGTATGTGCATTCAAACTCAAGTTTACACGTTGGAGATCTAAGTAAAAGTAGTTTAAGTCTACCTTCCTCCCAGTCTATAGCATACGGGAGTCTAAAGCATATGAGAATCAATCTATGATTGATATATGTGAGTCCAAAGCCCTCCCCAAGATACCTGTGAATCCCTGAGCATGTAAACTCCTAGTCCTTCAGCTTCTGGAGTTGTTATTACCTGTGCCTCCTTTGCTCTGCCCTGCTCTGATCCAAACATGAAACCTCGTTTCCTCATTGATTTCCACAAGAATCCATTCAGGATCTTGGCAAAGTATCATCTCTCACATGGCACAGAAAACAACTTACTGATCTATATTGAACTTCCTATTAGCTCAGGTCTTTTCGCCACCCCACTTCCCAGCACTTCTCTTTTGGTGCTTCAGCCAGGAAGACCCCAGTGTCTCATTTGATCCTGCTTCTCCCTTCTCTGCACCTACTTCCTTTTACATCCAAATTCTACTGCCTCACTTATAAAAAGTAGCCCATGTGCCACAGCTCCTTTACCCAAATTTACTCTCAGGTGCCCGGCAGACAAAAGAAGTTCTGTTTAATAGAATTCACTCTCCTAAGAAGGCAGTTGTAGTTGTAAATGGCATACCTCTGCCAGTGAGTGTGAACGTAGCTCTAAAAATCTTAAGAACCTCAGAGTGCACGAAGGAGTGGGTGGGGTGTATGCGGAGCGGGAAAGGAGTGTTGGAGCAAAGATCCGCCTGTGTGTCTGGGTCACTCTGCACCCTTGCCATTGCTACATTGTTAACACATTGAGGATCACTGGCTTATTTCCTGGTGTGTGTCTCTTCCTGCTGGAAACTACCAGTGTACCTCTTGGGAGGTGGGTTTCCACATTCTCTCTCACCATGTGGTTATTTCCTACATTACATCTGCAAGTTTCTCTCCTACCACTGATAATACGCTTGGGTGGCCACTCCTCTGGGGTGTTCTGAATTTCTACTTTGTATCTACTCAAGTGCATTACTAAAATGGACATTCCTTTAAAGATTCCGAGAAAATATATAAAACATGTTAAAATCCCAATATTTGAGAAGGATAGTGTTAATTCATTGTTAGCTTTAAATTTACCTAACATTTACTGTTAGGTTTTTTTTCATTCATGTTGTCTCTTTAATCCTCATAATTTCCCTATAATATTGGCATCATATACCCCATTTTGTAGTTAAATAAACTGATACCCAGAGAGGTGGATCAGCTTGCCCAAGGACACACAATTAGTAAGTGATGAAACCATGATGAAGATGAAAGTGCCCCTGATTCTAAGCCCAGAACTCTTTTAATTAGCCAACATGCAGCCTTGTCATGGATTAATTTACCGTTTCCCTAGCAGAGAGCAGAGACGTGAGGTAGAATAAATAAACCCTGACTGGGGAGGAGGGGTCAGCAAAGGATCTGGGCTTGGTGTGAACCAAGGGTCACTGCAGAGAATCCTGGGAAGCCAGAAGCAAGGGGAGGGATCCTTGGTGTCCGTAAGAGGAGGAAGTCAAAGAGAACAGGCGCTTTTGAGAGAGCCCCAGATTCTACAATCTCTCCTGTCACCCAGGTCAGTTTTTCTTGTTTTTGGTTTTGTTTTGTTTTTCTGATTAAGGAACTTGCTGTGAATGAGATGGTGGAGGCCAATGCAGTTCAAAAAATAGTCAGGAAGCATATTCAAACAGAACAAGCCAGAACCACCCGTGTAACATTTGAGAATTATAAACCCTCAGCCTTCGGTAGCAGCTGGACAGACTGTGATATGAATCGCAACTCTACGAGTGAAGTAAGTAACAAAGTGCTCCAAGGAAGAAATCTCATCTCCCAAAAGCAGATTTTGAGAAACTCAGAATGGGAGCATCTGACACAGGTGTCCTCAGGGGACATCATACAGGGTCCAACAAGTCGTTAGAAACCATTGGCAGGTTCAGGACCTTTCAGCAAGTTTTACAGAGATTCTAATAGGTCATGTGCACTCAACGCTCTAGGAGCACAGGCAGCCCTGTCGGGGAGATGAGACCAGGCAGTCTGAGCGATGCCTGTGCAAACGGTAGGAGCCCTGCGCCTTCACCTCGGCGACCGGAGGGAGGGTTTGTTAGTGGTACGTGGGCTCACGCACTCCCTTCAGCATCAGTTAGCGAAATCACTTCCTGACTTCTGTGTTCCTCTTTTGACCCTGCCAAGTAAGAACTCACCTTTCAAGCACGAAAATCACTTCCGTTTAGGGAAAACTTACTATATGTCAAATACTACCATGACATTCCCCAACAGCTGAAGAATCTCAGCCCTGGAAATGGTAAGGGACTGGCTCAGTGCTATACAGCTAAGCCCGGGGTTCCCAGGGCAGCCAGCCCTGCCCAAAGCCCCAGCATCTCAGGCGGCCTCAGAACTGCCATCCCTGGGGTGCTTGTGGGTGGAACTGCCTGGGTCACGCACACATGACCAAGGACCTAAAACTTGCACACAGCCTAACAGTGAGAAATGCCTCTCACCCTGAGGTGTCCCAGTCCTGCTCACAGCCATAGACATAGACCAGGAGACTCTCAGGAGGCCCAGAGCCAGGGCCAAATGCTTTTGCCGAAGCTGTGTGAAGATTCCTCACCCACCTATGGGTTAACAAACTAGACTCTGCTCCTAGAGGGCTGTCCTGCACACAGACGGTGTTTGATAAATGCAGCCTTCAGTAAATGCAGCCAGTATCATTTTCCTATACCTTGGCCTGCAACTACAATGGGCGTCTTAGAATTCTCTCGAAATCTGGCCTGGGGTGCAAATTTCATCATACTCCTGCTGGGATAATAACCAAAGCTTTGATTTACCGAATCTTCTTGCTGGGCACACTGCTTTATAGTATGAATACATCGTCTATTTTAGTCCTTCCAGCAACCCTGACAAATATTATTATAATTACAATATAAATGAAGAAGTAGAAGAAAGTATAGAAAGGTTCCATCACTGGTCTAATACATGACTCAGAAGTGAACAATGGACAGGATAGTTGAACATGTGTCTTTTTGTCTTTCCAGTCAGTGCTATTAATAACTCTATTATCCTGCCTGCCGAGGAATTCTCCGGAATTTCTCTAGGCCCTGACCCCTCTGTTGGTCCTGGTGACCTCCAGAGCTTCCCTTGGCCACAGGGTCAGAGACCTTGTGAAACAGCAGCTCAGCCTCAAAGGAAGCCACGGGTCCATGGTGACCAAGGACATCCATGGCATTCACTGGCCTAACCAGTGCTGGATCCTTAAGTAGGGAAATACCCTGGTGAGTGATATCTCTGCTGCAGATTCAGAGATTTGACAAATTGGTGTTTGTTAAACTAATGCTCACCCAAGAAGTCTTCAAACCATAAAAATTGGTATTTCCTACCTCCTGGAAAGAATACAACTCTAAAATTCTACCTGCTGCTTAAAATGCTATTCCTTAAGTAAAAGCAGGAGGAGGAGAAGAAATGTCTACCAATTTTGATAACTTTTATAATATTTTATAAAGTTTATGATAAGCTTTCCTCAGAGCCTAAACAGGGAGAATATTAATTGCATGATCCCCCAGGCTTATCTAGATTGCGGCCCTTTGCCCCACTCCCCTTACCTCGTCGGAGAATGGCTTGTGACTTTGCTGTATCCTATTTTAGAACAAAGCATTTAGATTATATGTCTTTTCTCTATCTATGATCTGGTTTAGTTTTAAGTTTGTTTGTTTGTTTTCTTCTTGGAAAAACAGCATTCAATTCTCATCTTCAAAATAGAAAATCAGTCTTAAAAATGAACAAATCTTTTGCAGGTGAGGGATGTAAACAGACTTTGAAATTCTGGAGAAAAGAGATGTATCGTATACAGCCAAGTAAATATGAATTGGTTAATTACAGCTCATCTTTTTTCTTATTAGATTGAAAATCCAGCCATTTTGACTGCCCATTACTGTCCCACTGTTCATTTTCTGAACACCAATAAATGGCCTTGGGAAAACTTGACCCTTCAAGGAATAATCCAACTTCTCCAGAGGAAAATAACTACTTGACCAGAATATTCTTTAACAACAAAATAAGGAGCCCAACCTCACCATATAAAACTGTTTAGAGCAAAACTAAACTTCTGAATACAACAGATTATAATTTCTACAGCCTGTGAACACTGCTGATCAAATTGCTAAAGGCTGCTGTTTTTGTGGTTGAAGTTTTCTTCTTCGGTTTTACTTTTAAGTTAGTTTTGTTTTGCAACAACGAAAGAGGAAGTGCCACCTAACCAGGCCGCGGGACGATTCCAGCAAGCCTCGAGTTTCCCGGGGTTCACAGCCACAGACTTCAGCCAGCAAGTGCAGAAGCACTTGTTGCTGCCTCAGCTGCAACCTGGGTTTTTCCTTGTCTTGCAGTTTGTAGCTTAGAAGAACAGTGTGCAAGGGACTCCAGCTCTTCCCAGACCCAGGCCAGCGTGGCTGTCTCTCAGGGCTCTGCCGTAGTGAAAAATGTGTATGTGAGTGTGGTGTGTGTGTGTGTCAGAGAACGAAAGAGAAGGGGAGAGAGACTGATCGATTCTTCGGCCTCAACTTCAGCATCCCTCAGTCGGCCGCTTCTGTCCCCAGGCTGGTGTCTTCTAGTGCAGTAGCTCCAAGATGAAGTCACCCTGGAAAATCCTTATGGCCACTCCTCTGTTCTTTCTCCTGACCCTTCACACCTTGGCCTCTCCAGCCTATGACCACCAGCCCGGCACCAGACGCTCCAATGGCCAAGTCTGTATAGGTACGTAAATATTCTGTGTATTTTTAATGTGGATATCATGGGGTCAAATCCCTGGCTTGCATAGTAAATCACCTATTTAATGACATCCGTAGCTATAAGATTGCAAGTAAGACACCAATAACCTTACCAGCGTAGAAAAATTTTGCTTCTTAGAATATGTGTTCACACTACATGCACATATGTGTGTATAGAAGCATGCTATATAGTTGCTAGTTTGAATTAAAAGTCTTCCACCTCATTGGTGATTGGAATTTTTTCCCCCTGGATGGGCAACTATAAAAGCATGAAATTCTTTCCACCTTTCAGGACAGTAGGCAGCATTACACAGTAGAAGGAAGATGGACTTTGACCTTTGAATTGCTGCCACCTCCTCCCCCTCTGCTCTGTCCCTTACAGTCTGAAACTTGGAGCCACTTAACACTTCCATGCCTCTGTGTTCTTATGGATGAAATGAGGCTTATAATACCCACTTCATGGCGATGTTGTGAGAATTGAGATCATGCGTGTAAATTTATGGTATTTGCACACAGTAAGGATTCAATAATCTTAGTTTTCTTCCTTTTCTCAGTGAGTACAGAGATGGCAATGAAAGGACAGTCACCTGGAAACATTGAACTTTGACTGAGATATGGCTTTCACTTATCTTATTGAAGTATTTTACTTCAAAGTAGTTGTTGTTGTTTGGCGTTTTGGGTTTTGTTTTTCGTTTTTTTAGGGGGGGGCTGGTTTTTTTTTGTTTGTTTTTTTGGAGAGGAGTAAAAGTAGGGTAAGATCTTTGATATTCATGTTATACCTGGAGATTCCTGAACAGGGCCAAGGGCTTTCAATGGGTCAGTCCATGGAGCCAAGGATACTCAAAAGTTTGAGTAGTAATTATTCAATGAGCAGATCTCAAAATAAAATCCTGTTTTAAGAAGCCAGAAAAAGAACTCGAGGGATAAGTATGGTGGCCATCTCTTACAAATGAAAAGTGTGGATACAGATTATGATACATATGAATTATTTCTGGAGACAGTACAGAAAAATATCTGAATTAGTCCTATTTCCTGAAAAACCAGGATTTCCAGTCATTTTACATGTTAAGGAACACATCTCTGGTTTCAAGGTCTTCTTTTAAATTAAAACCTTAAGACCCAGATTCCCTGCGAATCTATTCTCCACAGGCCTGGAAGCAGAGGTCTGTGGCCCCATTGGAGCCATGCCTGGGAGGTTATCCCCACCCACTGTTTGGTTCCCTCAGATAATTATTTACCATCTATTTTCTCAAAACAAACACCTAAAGCTTGTCAAGTGGAAATGCACTTGAGAAAGGCTTAAGTGGAATCAGTTCTACTTCTAGGATGGTTGCATAATCTGAGATACTTGGCCCTCCACCCCTATAAAGTAGACATGAGATACCCATTCCCTTCCCTGCCCCATTCCCACTGAGGCATAGAGAATTACAAGGAGGTGTTGAGGGGATTCTAGGATGCAGTTGTTCTGGCTATCTATTATTGCATAACAAATTTTAAAATAACCATTTTGTCATACCATGATCTTGTGGGTTGAGTGTGCACCTTCAGCACCAGCACGCCCAGCAGCTATGGGGATTGGAGGTGTCTCCTGAAAGGGGACCTGGGGGTGCTCTTAGGCACTGGCCAAATGTGGAAGTGTCTTAGGAAGCAGCAAAGTAAACTTACTCGCAGCTGGTGGTAAGAGGAAGAGCCTCATAGAGTGGGTGGGAGAAGAGGAGGAATTGTCATTTGGACTTCTGTTAATCCCAACAACTTTCAAACGAAAAGCAGGACTACACGTCTTCCAACTCATTGGCTCCCATAGTCCAGAGTTTGCACATTAAGAGGTCAACCCACACAGAGACGAACTCTTCTTCTGGCTGTCATCTAACATCCTGGCACAGAGAATCTGGGCTAAGTCTTTAGCTCACTGAACAAGAGGCAGGGGAGAGTGAGGAGAGCTCCCAGTGCAGATGTGGCTGCCAGGGTCACGGAGGGAGGGGGCAGCTCTCACAGAAGTGGGAACTCTTGTGACTGGAGAGATACTCCACAAGGAGCCACTGTAGAAGTTATTGAGTGATTGAACCAACATCCCCATCATAAACAAACAACCCCAGCTCCTATGCCAAGAAGAACCTTTGCAGTGGGGAACCAACCAGCAGATCTGGAGGGCATGGCCTTGAACATATTCCAAAATCAGAACTAAGCTATGCAAAACCCCAGTGGCCTCTTTCCCAATTTACCATAATTCCTTTGCACTGAACTGTACATTCATTTGATCACTAAGTAAACTCTGATTCTACTGTGCTGGAACAGCCAGGGCCCCTTTCTGCCACTTTTCAAATGTTATGAAATCAATAATAAGCCATGTTCATTTTTGCAAAACATTATTTTCTTTACATGGCTGATTTAGGGGCAAAGTAATCCTTATGTTTCTAAGTCATTGACATTTAAATTAATTCACTGAATTTTGGGTTTGTTTTTTTTTTTCAAGGAAGCTTTTTAAAGCACTTAAAAAAATTTGTTTTTCCCTCATTCATGTTTGGTTAAATATATAAAATGCCCTCAGAGTCTGATAAAACCTCCTCCCCCCCGAACCACATCACACACACAGTGGTCAGAGTTTGAAAGATAAAGGGGATGACACGATCCTAAGCTTTCAACCAGCATGAATGGTAAAATGACAATGTTGCTGACAAAAATAAGAAAGATTTAGACAGAGCCAGCAGAGAAGATTGAAAATTTATGATCACAATTTACATGTACAGAAATTTCATTTTCTCTATTTCTCTATATCGGAACACTTGTTCATAAGCCACCACCATTGCTGCTGAGGGCAGAAAACATTTCATCTTTCCACTCATGTGTTTAAATTTAGTCTCCTCTGGATAATTCAGGGCTCTCTTCCTTTTCCCCTGTCTTAGGGTTGCTCTCAGTCCTTGGGGAGGGCTCGTGTATCACCCTGACACGGTTCTCGGCCCTCAGAACTCCCACAGTGAAGTGTCATGGCTGGTGCAGCTCATGGGCTGTTCTCAACAGAATCCATGGTCACTCCCTGCTGACAAGCTGCCCACCTCCCCCATCGCGGCCCCTGCAGACCCTTGAGGTGTAGCCAGATGCCCACTGTTTCCCAGCTGCAGCCCTCTGCACTTTGTCCCTCACTCTTCACACTTGCCCTCTCCTTAATCCCCTACTTTTATTTTTAGATTATCACAGAATTTAATCCCAACCTTGGCACAGATGGTAGGTTTCTGATCATCTCAATTTTCACTAAACTCACCTTTGCCTTTTTTTCTTTTTTTCCTGGATTGTTCTGGGGCATAACCCTGAAGAGAAGGACCACAAAGACGCTCTAGAGAGAGGTCCACAACTCTGTGAAAGGTCCCAAAGTGAGCAAAACCAAAAGAATCCAAGTGGGCAGTATGCTTTTCCTTAAGGAGAAAGTGAAAATTTTCTTTTTTGGTGGGAAGGGGTGGGCAGTAAACTAGATCATAGTTTAAATGTACTATGAGAAAGAGGGGAAAAAAAGAATGTTGCAAAGCATTAAGCAGAGTAAAATCCCCGTAAAATTATATATAATGTGCCTATCTCTCTATTTATATAGCTGTCTTCCCAGATAGGATGAACAGCAAAATGCCAATAGCTGTTCTATGGTTATCTATGAGTGATGAGGTTACAAATGATCTGTAATCTCTTTTCAGTGCATTTCTGAATTTTCCACATTTTCTAGATGAGCTTGCAAAAACAATAGTAAGACATGGTGGTTAAGAGCAAAAGAGCTTAAGCTCTGGGGTCAGACTGCCTGGATTGGAATCCTGGCTCTGCCACTCTGTACATATGTGACATTAAGGGCACAGTTTCACCCTCTGTACCTTGTGTCCCCTATCTGTAAGATGAGATGACATGGGACCTGCATCCTTGGGTGATGTGGAGGGCTAATGAGTAAATACACATGAAGGACTTAGAACTGTGCTTGGTACATACTAAGTACCCAAAGGGGTTGTGATTATGTATTCTTTTGGAAATCAGGAAAAAAAATATTGAAAATAAGCTATGGAAGTCCTGCATTTAAACCTATCATAAGGCAAAGAGGCCTGAGTAAACTGAATAATTACATGTGAATCTACATCTTATGTAAATACAAATTCTCAAATCTTGGATATCTTAAGGAAAGATTCACTTATGAAAAAAGATTTCATAGTGTATTAGCTTTCTATTGCTGTGTAATAAATTGCCACACATTCATCAGTTTAAAACAACATAAATTTATTATTTCACGGTTTCTGCACATGAGAAGTCTGGACATAATATAACTGGGTTCTCTGCTCAGAGTTTTACAAGGCTGAAATCGAGATGTCACATGGGGCTGCATATGATGTGAGACTCAGGTTCTCTCACAAGTTCACTAGTGGTTGGCAGAATCCAGGTTCTTGGATTTCCAGGGCTGAGGTCCCATGTGCTTGCAA
The DNA here is from genome assembly GCF_964165515.1 of Mesoplodon bidens. Taxonomy (NCBI): domain Eukaryota; kingdom Metazoa; phylum Chordata; class Mammalia; order Artiodactyla; family Ziphiidae; genus Mesoplodon; species Mesoplodon bidens. Next base: position 65,699,261 of record NC_138166.1, on the reverse strand, counting down.
GCTGTCAGCCAGCTCTGAGAGGCTGCCCCTTTGCAAAGGAAGTTAATAACGTAGCTATTTCTTTCTTGTTTAAGAACAGCTGGAACAAACTCTCTGCATTTAAAGGGCTCGCCTGATTATGTTGGGTCCACCCAGGATCACCTTGAGTAACTCAGAGTAAACTAACTAGAGTCCTTAATTACATATGCAAAATCTCTCTTATCATAGAACATAACACAATCACAGAAGTGATATCCAATCACACTCACAGGTTCTGCCCTCACTCAGGGGAGGGGATTAAGTAAGGCCTCTACATCAGGAGACAGTAATCTTATCATTCTGCCTACCACTCATAGAAATGCTTAAAAAAGAAAAAGTCTTCAAACTAAACACCAGATAGTATTGCAAAAGAGAATTGATGTGACTTGGTCCCAAAGTGATTCACCAAATAGGCACGACTATATAGTAGAAATTCATAGATGAAGAGTAAACTGTGGGTTGAAGCATTTTTTGTTTTGTTTTGTTTTTGAGGGAGAAGGGCTTGATATTCAAGATTTTTCTCCTGGCCTTCACACTCAGAATTTGGAAAGGAAAACAAATTACTCCACTACCATACACTTCCTCTCATAAAGTAGTTGTTTTTCAATGTTAGTATAGAGAACAAATTCCCCATCTGAATCTTTCCCTGGACAAAGGACATCTAGGACCAAGCATAAAACTGGAAAGACTGTCACAAGCAACCATTTCAGGACACTAAAAATCAACCAATGGCACACAATGAATTGAGGAATGTTTATTCTTGAAAAACTGCTTGAACTTCAGGAAGAACAGTAAGACTCTGACCTTTTTGCCTGAGGTTGCTCCATCTCCACTTGCCCTCAGCTTAGTAAGAAGAGTAGTTTCATCACTGTGAAACTGGCTGCAAAAACCAGTAAGTCTACTGCTAATGGGGCAGACTTGATTCAACCAGGATTCAAAGATCCCTGGCTTTGTTGGCTAAAAGTGATGGACTCCATTGGGAATTAACAAGGAGAAACTGCAGCTTTGCTAACTCAAAGTTTTGGCCCTAGATTGGACAATGAAGATCAGCCAGAAATTTAACAGGGAGACCCTGGTAATGTGAACATTATAGAAGGGCTAAGATGAGGTCTCCATACATCCCTGATTGATTGGGAAACTGTATCTGTGTTAGGAAGACCTGAAAGAGCCTAAGAAAAGTGAAAACTGAGGGAGACTTGAGAACTAGATGCAGCCTTGAATGTATTCACCAACCCATTTGAATACATTTCCTTTCTTTCATAAAATATAAGAGGAAGACTTCCCAGATCATTCTGTGTTTTACACTAATACCAAATCCAGACAAAGACATCACAGGAAAGAAAATAACAGATCAATATCCTTTGTGAACACAGATGCAAAAATCCTTAATAAAATATTAACAAACTGAATCCCACAACATATAAAATGGATTATACACCATGACCAAGTGGGGTTTATCCTAGGAATGCATGGTTGTTTTAACATCTGAAAATCAATTAATAGGATATACCAAATTAGTAGAATAGAGGCTATAACTACATTATCATCCCAATAGAAATAGAAAAATTATTTGACAAAATCCATCACCCACCCTTGTTAAAACCTCTCAACAAGTTATGAAAGAAAAAGGAACTTCCTCAATTTGATAAAGGACTTTTATGAAACACTGCAGATAACGTCATACTTAATGATGGAAGATTGAACGCTTTCCTCCTAAAATCAGAAACATGGTAGGGATGTCCACTCTCACCACTTGTAGTTAACATTGTTTTGAAAATTCTATTCAGTTTAATAAAGAAAGAAAAATAATAAAGATATGTGAATTGAAAAGGAATAAGTAAAACTGTCTTTATTTTCAGACAACATGTTCCTGAATGTAGAGAATCCTAAGATATTTACAATAAAACTACCAGAATTAATAAGAGAGTTTAACAAGGTCCCAGGATTCAAGATTAATATAAAAAATCAATTGTATTTATTTATATTAGCAACAAACATTGAAGAACTGAAATTAAGAAAACAATTCCATTCACAATATAATAAAAAATGCTAAGGAATAAATTTAACAAAAGAAATGCAATTACTCTACATAGAAAACTACAAAACATTGCTGAGAGAAATTAAAGGATGCTTTATAGAAATGGAGAGATGCTTCCCACTAATGGATCAGAAGACTCAATAATGTTAAGATTGCAATACTCCCCACATTGATCTATAGACTAAACACTATTCCATTCAAAATTGTAACATCCTTTTTTTTAGTAGAAATTGGCAAGCTGATCCTAAAATTTTAATGGAAATGAAAAGAAGCCAGAATAGACAAAATTTTTGAAGAACGTGGTTGGAGAACTGACACTATCTGATTCCTTACTTCAAATCACACACAATTATTAACTCAAAATAAATCATAGACCTCAAGGTAAAAGCTAAAACTAAAAACTTCTAGAAAAAGTGCAAGAGAAAAATCTGTGTGACTTTGGATTGGGCAAAGACTCTTAGATATGATATCAAAAGAACTATACAAAAAGAAAAAAATTGATAACATGTACTTTATTAAGTTTAAACACTGTTCTGCACAAAACATCATTAGAAAGAGAAAAGAATATTGGGAAACAATATTCACAAATCATATAGACTTCAGTATAGCAATGATTATTTTAATTAACATGATTGATAATTTTCACTTTCAAAATTTTAATGTATGCAGTGTCTGCAGTGTGACACTCAGCAGTGTATAAATTTCAAGGTTCAATAGATCTGGATTGGAATTACCAGCTATCCAGTGAGCAGCTGAATCACTGCTTAGCTGAAAGGCCTTAGATATATTGCTTAACCTCTCTGAGCCTCATATTTTTCATCTGTAAAATGGGAAGTAACAATCTCATGAGGGTGCTGTGAGGATTAAATGAGATATAGTTTGTGAAAACACCTAGCGGAGAGCTGAAAGAACAAAGGTCCAAAGGTCTTTTCATGTTTTCCTAAAACTTATTGAGGTAGAAGCCAACATTAAAAAGCGTACTCAATGAGAATTTGTTTGATAAAATACAATTTATTGGGTTTTTTCTAGTTATAAAAGAATATATAATTTTTATAGAGATCTTTAAAAATACAGAATACTTTTAAAGAATAAAATCAACTGTAATCCCAAAACTCAGATGATCACTACTGATATTCGGGTATATTTCCTTTCAAAACCATCTAGGTTTATATTTATAGAGTTTGGATCTTGTTTTTATTGATTTATTTAACTTCTAAGTTTGAATTGTTAAGTAGACAATCTAAAATTAAACATCTTTTTCTTTCAACAAAACATTTGTAAGAAATTTGGCAGTAGTAAGCCTTTGCTGGCAGGTGGGAACTTTTCAAGTTAGCAGCTAAGTTAGTGGATAAAAATGATTGGGCATAGTCTAAGATGATTTTTCTATCTATGCACCTATCTATCCATTTATTCATCATCTGTCTACCTTTCTTTCTATTCATCCATCTATTCATTCATCCATCCACCCACTCACCCAATCATCCATCTTTTTCTATTCATCCATCCTCTATCTATCTTAGAATTCAAATACAGAAGTAAATGGAAAAATAAAGTCATACTTTTTCTGAAATTTTTCTGAAAATTTCTGAAAATCTGATTGGTTAATTTCTTTGATAATAAGATCTGACTTTGCTATTTAGGTTTATACAGAGGACATTTTTCATAGTTTGAATGAACTAAATCTGCAGCTCCAACATTTGACAAAAATATCTATGAAGTATGCAATAAGATAAATAATTTTACTTAAAATATTGTATAGGTAAAAGTGTGTTGAAAAGAACAATATTTCAACTTGTCAGTTCTTTCTGAGTATATTAGGTTTTAACAAGGCCTCACTCAATGAAATTGTAGTAGGTAAAATTAAAAGATAAGTCTTAGTAAAACTTTTTTTAATATTTCTCAGAAAATGAGAAAGCGAAAGACTCCATTGATTGGGTAACAAATGTTTTTGCAAGGCAGGTGGTTTCTAGTTCTTTGCTTTCAACACAATTGAAGGGAGACTTAAATAATTTTCAATGATAGATCACTATCAGATTTTTGACATTTAACTCAGAAGGAGTTAAAGAATTGAGTGACATCGCCATATCAAAAGTCCTTCCATTCTCATTTACTTATTTAAGTAAGCATGTTTTCTCAGAACTTACCTCTTTAAAAATGAAAAATAAAACATTGGGATTAGCAGATGTAAGCTTTTATGTATAGAATGGATAAACAACAAGGTCCTACCATATAGCACAAAAATTATGTTCAATATCCTATGATAAACAATAATAGAAAAGTATATATTAAAAAAAGAATGTATGTATAACTGAATCACTTTGCTGTACAGCAGTAATTAACACAACACTGTAAGTCAACTAAACTTCAATTAAATAAAAGGAAAAGAAAAAAGAAAAAGAAAAACAGACATGATATTTGACATGAACCTTGTTTATTTACATGAATAAGTAATATTTTTTAACAGATACAGGTACTAATTTAAACAGCCCAACCATCTCATTAAGAGATTTAATTCCAAGAAAATTTTGCCTTTATTATTTAGAAACTGTTTATCAAATTGACAATACATATTGCTTAGATAAGTTAATTTTGCTAATAAAGAAAACTCTATCCAGAAGAATTTTTAAAGTACTTCTAGGGTTTTATTCCTAAGAAATTAAAGTTTTTATTTAAATTTTATACATATTTTTAGTGTTAAGAAGTATAATAGTGTGAAAAAATACTTCCAACAATAAAAATACATTACATTGGGATAAAACTCTAGTGGAAGAAAAATTCAATGAAGTAGATTTTTATTGAAATACGAATTCAAGGAGAGGAATTATCAAAGTATATTTTTCACTGTGAAAAAGAACTTGATCATATATTTTTTAAAGTAGATGAGAGTTGGTATAAGTCACTATAATATTTAGGTTCCTTTAGAAACATATAGAAGACTAATGTAATATTTCTATTATAATATTTACTATCTTCCTGGAATTTTGCAACGAATGAAATTGACATCCATTAATAATATTTTAACATCCATTAAAATGTAGAAGCATACATAGTTTTTCAAAGTTCTTTTGGGGGTTCAGAGCAAAATGTTTGAAAACCATTGGTTTGCACTCTAGAGCATGGTAGATGGTGGAATGAGAGGGGCTGGATATCTAGAATGGCCTTGTTCACGAATCTGGTAGTTGGCATACTGTTACTGGGGTTTGCCTTCATGTAGCCTCTCCAGCAGGCTAGCTCAAGCTCATGGCTGTGAAGGTCTAAAAGGGCAAAAGGGAAGATGCAAGGCCTCTTGAGGTCTAGGTTTGGATCTGACATGCTCTCACTTCTATGTTCTACTGATCAAAGCAAGGTCACAAGGCCAGATTCAAAGCCTGGAAAATAGATATCACCTCTTCATGGGAGGAAGTATAAAAAGTCTGTGGCCATTTTTAATGTACCACACAAGAGGGCTTTATTATTCTATTCTGTGGGTACCAAAATCTGGGTTCAGAGAGTTTAACCATCCTGCCAAATACAACAGCTCAGGGGCTTCCCCGGTGGCGCAGTGGTTGAGAGTCCGCCTGCCGATGCAGGGGACATGGGTTCGTGCCCTGGTCCGGGAAAATCCCACATGCCGCGGAGCGGCTGGGCCCGTGAGCCATGGCTGATGGGCCTGCGGGTCCGACCGCAAAAACAACAAAAAAACAAAAACAACAGCTCATAAGTAATAGAAGCAAGATTTGAACCCAGGTCTGTCTGAACCACAAATTCTTCAGTCTCTGCTGTACCATAACTTCTCCCTTCTCTTTCCTCCCTTCCACTCTCTTTTCTTCTCCTACCCACTCTCCCTATCCATGTCCAGACTGAGAGTAGGATGCAGAAGAAAAAGTGAAGTTGCAGTGTTCATACCTGGGCTGTGTGCTGCCATCTCTGGCTTGATAACTAATATCTCAGGGAAACAAAGTTGGCTGTAGGATCATTTTGGGTGATTGTTTTCCTACCTTTCTTTCTTATTTCCTTTTCTCTTCACCAACATGAGAAAGATCTGGGATAAAAATTGTTGATTAGAATTACAACATATAAAACTATATCCTCTGCTCCCACCCAATGAGCGAAATCTGAGAACGGAATTTAGGTGTTTGTGGAGGGGCATTGGGTGGGGAGAGAGGGGTCAGGTGAGGAATGCACTTGATAATGTCATGCTGGTCCAACAGGGGTGCAGGGGCCCAAATCCAGGTGTGGTGTGACTCTAAAACCTGTGCTCTACGCTTCTCTAGGGCCTAAGCCAGAAACAAGAGTCATCCTTGATTCTCACATTTCTCATCAATTTATTAATAAATCCAATCGGGTCAGCCTCCATAACAGATTCCAGATTTGCCCATTTTCCTCCATCCCCACTGCCACTCATTACTCTATCCAATCAGCAATCACCCCTCTCCAGGACAAAAATAGCCTCCTTCTTCATCTCTCTGCCCCCAAGATCCTTCCTCCTCCTGACAGCCGGCATGATATTGTAAAGACACAGATCAAATAGCAGCAGCCCTCTCCACAAAGCACATTCACAGTTTCCCATTCCTCTCAGGTTGAATCCCTACCTCTTTTGCCATCTACAAAACCCACAGACCTGACCTCCACCTATGCCTGCACCTCATCTCCTAATGTCAGGTTTTCCCAGTCTCATTGCCATAAGGTAGGCACCAGCTCCTCCTACCTACAAAGCCTGCCTGGCTGCTCACCCTGCTTGTTCCTTTCCATTATATGAGCCATTTTTGTGTGTGTTCTTCAGAGAAGCCTTCTCTCTCTATCAGCTCTAGTTGATGTTCATACCACCTCATCCTTGTTGCCCTCTGTTACTTCACCTTGTTCCTTTTCTTCATAGTACCTAAAATTATTTATAACTCCATGCGTGCTTACATGTTTACAATCACTTTTCCCTAATAGAGTATGATCTCTAAGAGGGCAGGAATCATATCTGTTTGTTCTCAGCATGTACTTATAGCTCAGCATGGTGCCTGGACTCAATACATACTGTGTTCCAGTCCCAGCTCCCCTGCTCACTAGCTACATAATTGGCAAGGCATCTAACCTCTCTGAGCCTCCGATTGCTGGTCTATACAGTAATAAGAACAGTAATTCCTACATCTATGAGTTGTTCAGAAGTTTGAATGAGATGATAATGTATGCAAAACCCTTTGAAATCTGCAGAGAACATTCTAGCCATGTGATGAATTATTTATGCCCTGACTCAGGGTCAAAAATGGAGGGTAGTCATGTCGATCCTGGTTCTGACAACTGCCAGGTGCTTTCAAGGCTTCTCAATGAAGTGTAGGCTTCAGACAAATGAGAAATCTACTAGACTGCTCTCTGCAGTTGGCTGAGTTTCCAGCCAGCACAGATATGATTATAATTAGAGTTTCAAGAGTTCTGTTTCATTTCAAAAGGATTCCGTGGTACAGTCTGCAGTCTACCTGAGATGTGTGTCTAGAAGCAGATTGCTGTGGCAGGTGTTTTTATTCTGGCCTATTTGCTTCTTTTCCTACAATATCAGGGGTGTCTGTTTCTATTATACTCATTATTTTCACTTGCCAGGTGAGAAGAGATTTTCCATATGGGAGATTTCAGATAGTGACCACTGAGCAAAATACGTAGTTCTCACCCACTCTCATCACTTCCTTAATGAACAGTTGCTTGGACAAACTTGCTTTAGCAGACCCAGGCCTTTTATTAGCAGCCAGAGAATAGTCTATAATGGGAGGAATTACTCTGCATATGCATTTCTCCAAGGAAAAAAATTTTTTTAGCCTGTCAAGACAGTAAATGCTCTTATTAGAAACTATAGCAAAGTCAATTTCTCCATTCTTGCTGCTAAAGGATTCAGGACGCACCTCAGTGCAGACCCTAAATTAACAATCCAATGGGAGATGAGCTCGCTGGAAATGGGCAAGGATGTCCAAGGGAGCAGGACTCGAATCAAAGCTGAGCCCAACATGGGCGTTTACATATTTCAAGCCCCATTACCTGCTTTTCTGCAGGGTCCTTTTGATCATAATAACTTCACTAGGCAGAGTGGCCATAGTGGCAAGATCCACCCTATCTTCAGAGACAGCTGACTTTTTTGGTTCCTTTTTATTTATCTAATGATTTCCAATTTTAGCCAGCAGTGCTAAGGAGCCACAAAAGTCATGAGTCCTTGGGATTGCTCTGAGTGAAAGAAAAGCCCATATCTGTAAGTACAAAGAAGCAGGTTGGTCTCAAGCAGCACAATTCTCTTTGCATTCATCCTTCCACTCCAAGGATGAAAATAAATACGTACCTGTGTTTCAAGTCCATTCTGGGTGCCAAATGCTGCAACTCATTGATAAGACTCCATATGAAGTGATTGCTATTCAAGGTCTCAACCCAATCTCCACTGCGTTCTTCTTTGATTCTGAGCTGCACATCATGACCATTTGCTATAGAATCTGCTGGTTGACTTAAGAGAGGGCGCTGGTTGTTTCACACCAGGATGAAAAGTGGAGCCTTTTCCTGTAATGAGATGGAACAAAGAGTAAGCAATGTCATCAGTGGGATGACTGAGCCAGAACACAAATTCAGTTGCATCCATTAACCGTTTCCTATGGAGGTCCCGAGCAAGTGACAACAGAAGTGTCCCTCGGTTGGTTCTCCAGTCAGTTGGCTGCAAGTCAGCCAACATCTCTTATCTCCTTCCTCCAAACCAGGCTCTTATGTCAGGCACTCAAAATTAGAGATACTAAGACCCCATTCCTGCCCTCAAGGAACTTACGCTTTAACTCTAAACTCTTAAAAAGAGGCTCCAGAAGGGTAGGTAACTTGTTCAAAGTTATACCATTTTAAGTGACTGATCCAGCATTTGAACCTTGTTTTTTTAAAAAAAGTTTATTTTTTATTCCAAAGCTTCTCCCTTTTCAACTATACCACATTGCATTCTCTTGTCACATTGCAGTATAATTACTTATAATTATTTTAAATTGCAGTTATTAAAATGTATTTAGCTCCACTAACTTAGCAGGTGATTAGCAGGGACATAAATCAAGGTGTAATAGTGCATTATAAATGTTGAAAATATTCCCATATATTAAACATATTTTATATATTTAAAACAAAAGTGAAATTGGTTTATCTCTGGGTGATTTAAATGATGTTTATCTTTTTTACACTGTTGTGTATCTTAAAATTTTTCTGAAATGAGATTGCATTGCATCTATCTTTTTTGAAAAGTTACTTTTAAAATAAAACAAAATATATATGAAAATGTTTTTTAGGCTGTAAAGTGCTAATAAGTATCAGCTACTGAATTCATTGCAATGTAATAAAACCCTCAATGCATGGATTAGGTTAAAAGCACATCCAATCAACCTTGGTAACTGATGTTGATAAATGTCCCAGAAGTAGGTGCTCCCAGAGCAGTAAGACTATGGTTATCAAGATCAAACTATCTCAGATTTGGTGAGCCCAGCTTTGCCCAGCGTTACCAGAGGGTACAGAACAAATGAGGCCAGAGCCTGGTCAGGTGTGGCAGTGTCTAGAAAGGTGGAAATCTCTCCCTCTTTGTTGGCAATCTCTCGTTTTATGGGAGGTTTAAAGAAATGCCCAATTGTACTATTCACATCTGTTATCAGCCACTTTCCCTCAAGGATTCCTAGTGGGAATTTGGTTTTAATGACACTGCATGTGAACTTGGGTCCCCAGCTCCTTGAGCAGGTGGATAAGAGTGAGCATACTTCTGGGCCAGGCACCCTGGAACTTCTTTACTTTGGATGTAATCCTTCTTTTGCCTCCTTGGAAACCGACCTCTGCCAATAAGTGCCACTCCTCCTATCCAAATGAAGCCTAACAATTTCTTCTCAGGCTTACTGATCTTTGACCAACCAACCCCTTGTGTATAGAAGAGTCCCCTCCCTTTGGACAAAGGAGGTTTGGACTTCCCTAGCAGTTTAGGAGATCAAGGCTGGTGATAGAAACTTCTAGGGGTATTAGCCTAGCAGTTCTGAGCCTTCACACTTATCATACATCAAAGTAGCTTAAGGAATATATTCCTAATTTAATCCAAGGTTCCTTCTAGACACATACTATATTGGTACATGCTTTCAAGCAGAGTGCTTTATAGCTGGGGGGTAAAATAATATTTTACAATAGTGTATGCTTTCAAAGGCACCTTCACTTGCACTTTTATTTCATTTAATCATCACAGCAGCCCTTTGGGAAACTTATTTACTTTGCAGTAAGGAAAACAAGGCTTAGAAAGGATGGGTGGTAAGTCCAGGATTCAAGGGCAAGATTCAATCCCAGGTCTTCTGACTCCAAATGTTGGGCAATTTCCACTGCTTTTCCACAATTAAAAATCTGACCCTAGGTCACGGGCTGAGAATGTGTAGGGTGAGAATGATCTTACTCACAGTGAAGCTGTCCTGCAGAAGGCAAGGAGAGGGGACAGGAAAGGAGCCACTGTCCACTGAGCTTCTCCTCAGTGCTGGCTGTCTTCCATACACTAACTCCTGTAAATGTCTTCCGTGCGCTATCTCCCCATTTACAGGAGATAGTGATCAAAAAGAAATGGAAATAAAGCAAGATTCAATTACTTCCCCGAAGTCACATAGCTTACAAGTGACAAAGGTAAGCTGATAACCAATCTTTCTGACCCCCAAATACACAATCTTCTTACCACACTTCATATTTCACTACAACTCAGTGCATTTACATACATGGTTGATTATAAAAAGCATGGCAAAGAAAAGTTCTCTGTTTTAGCAAGGTTTGTGTTTCTAAGGACACACATATATCCCCTTTCTTTCCCCCAACTCTCCAGCACAGCTTTCCATGTGACATGGCTGACTTCTGCTCCCTTGCAGGGTGTGTGCTGGTGGTGTCTGTGATTGAACAGCTTGCTCAAGTTCACAACTCAACGGTCCAGACCTCAATGGAGAGACTGTGCAGCTACTTGCCTGGTAAATACAGAAAGGCTCACTTGACTGTGGGTCTGCGTTTTTTTTCATTCATGAGCCATCATGAGTGAGTTTATACCCTACGTGTGCTTACAGAGGAGGATCTGATTGTGTTATTTCTGTGAGTTGATATTCTTATGGAGCTCATAGAAATTAAAAGGAAGACACAAAAAAATACTTGAGGCAATTTTTTCCCCCGACATTCATTTTCTCTCATAGCAGAATGAGATTGTTATGGACATTTAGGGAATAAAATGTAGAATGGCCGATTGTTGTTTTATGTGTCACATTTATAATGATTTGCCCACCTGGTGATCATGGCCTTAAGTACCAAGAAGGTCAAAATTATGAATGAATAATTTTCAATGATTTTTGTTAATTTAACCACATATACATTCTCAGATGCAAGCACCTCCTTTCTAACACAGAGCTTTATTTAGGCTGAGGAGACAATGGATCTTAAAACTCCAAATGGGAAAATAATCTGGGGACATTCCATTGATTTGAACTGGATCCCTATAAAATCCTTTACACATCCTGCAAAAGAAGGAAATGATTGGTGGTTTAAACAAATTGTATAGTTTTTTTACACTCTCAGCAGAAAGAAAATATTGACGCTATTTCTCTTATAGAATACTGTTAGGTGTACAATCACAATGAATAAACTTCTTTGAGAGACAAATTTTCATTCACTTAATGTTAAGGAACTAATTCTTCAAAGATGCCTACATTATTATTATTATTATTATTATTATTTTTTTTTTTGTGGTACGCGGGCCTCTCACTGTTGTGGCCTCTCCCGTTGCGGAGCACAGGCTCCGGACGCGCAGGCCCAGCGGCCACGGCTCACGGGCCCAGCCGCTCCGCGGCATGTGGGATCCTCCCAGACCGGGGCACGAACCCGTGTCCCCTGCATCGGCAGGCGGACTCTCAACCACTGCGCCACCAGGGAGGCCCCATTATTATTTTTAAGTAAGGTAGTTGGACTCATGACGATTTTATATTTGATTTAACAGACGTTGTGTCAATGGCATCAAAACATTTTCGGAAAATTTATTGCATGCAGTCTCAATGTATACTCATAAGCTCATATTTTTAGAATTCAAAAATAAAGACTGGGAGAGGATAATACACAAATACATGTGTTTGCAATGTCCCAGTTTGACCATTGCTAAGACTTTGACATATTTTCACAGAATTAGAAGGTAACAAATAAACTTGAAACGCCCATTGGCCTCCCCCACTCCCAGTTACATTTTCCTACCACCTCCCTAGATGGAACCATTCATAGGAACTTGATGGGCATTGGGTTTGGCAAATTTTATACTTTTACATTCACTTGTATGAATCCATAGACTATGTGTAGTATTGTCTGTGGATAATTTTTTAACCTTTTTTTGGTAAAAGGAAATAAATTAAAAACACACACAAAATAAATTTAGAGCTTTATCAGTTATTGAAAAGTGAACACCCTTGTAAACATAGCACAGATCAGGAAGGAACAGATAGGTAGCTGCTCCAAAAGTCCCATCCACATGCCCCAACCCATCATAAATTCCTCCTCCCCCCTAAAAAAACAACATCCTGAAGATCACTATACTCATTTCCTTGTATTGCTTTACAGCTTTATCACCCAACTGCGTATCTCCAGACACCATAGTCTTGCCCAGTTTTTAAATTTTTGATATGTCTTTTAAGTCGATTTTAATCTACCAGTTTCCTTTCCATCCCTTCCTTTTCCTTGTAATTTAGCTGTGGTATCTGTCGTGTAGAGTTTCTGCATTTTGCTGATGGCATCCCTGTGGTATGATTGAATATGTTTCTCTGTGCTCTGTATTCCCTGAAAATTGGCAGCTAGATCCAGAGGCTTGATGAGACTCCAGTTTGATATCTTTGGCAAGGCTATAAGTGATGGTGTTTTCTTTCAACAGGAGGCCATCATAAGTGGTTTTCTCTTTTTTATTTTTGTGATATTAGCAGCTGTTGATGCTCTATGACTAGGTCTATCCATTCATTGGAGGTTGCAAAATGGTGCTATTCTAATCTATCAATTATATTTCCTTTAGTAGTTGAAATATATTAGAGACAGTTTCCCTCATCATCATCATAGTTTAGGGATGTTTTCCCCCACAGTTCCTAATGGTACTATTGTTCATTCTAAGAAAGGCAGGATAAATGCTTGATTCTTTTGTTTTACTTGCCAGTTTTCCAATAACTCATTGCCTTTGTAGTGTCATCCCAAAGTAGTCACTTGGTTTTCTTTAAAGTATCATTATGAACTCATGAATTTATACACATTTGATGAGTTTCAGACTACTTCAAATATTATCCCTTTAAAGCTCAAATTCTCTCATCTTTGACCAGTAGGAACTTCTTCAAGTTGGCTTCTGGGTCCTTTTGACATAAGTCTAAGTAGTCTTTGTAGCTTCCTCACTAACTAGTGTGACAAGTTGTTCCAGCCTGTCTTGTACATTTCCAACCCCAGGCTTGAAATCAGTCATTTCTCTTAGAAGCTCTGGTTTCTTTTAGTGGGAAATAGTATTAAGACCATGATCTGGGTGCATAGGAATGTCATTGCTACTCAGTTGGTCATTCTTTCTAGACTTCTTCTGTTGACAGTGATAGAAAATATACATATATACATTTACATATATTATTTTAATATAAAATATATGAGTTCATTCTGACACTTCAAATTCAAATTCAGGACTGCAGGATTTTTTTTTTCTTAGTTTCTTCTGTATCATATCTGTATCTTCTTTCCACACTCAAAGTCCTAACTCTCAAGGACAGGGGGATTGATAGAATTAAAATATCTCATAATTACTCATTTACCTATCCTTCTTTACACATATGACAGCCTAATTTCTCCATTATTTGAGTATATGGCCATTACGTACAATATATACATTCCTTTTCATCTTCATTTAGTTTTAGTTCCATCAGCAACTATAAGATTGATGTTCACCACCAGCCCTTATGCAGATGTCTCTCTAGTCGAGGTGCTGTCTAAAATTCATTCCTCAGGAAGGACTCATGGGAACAATATTCCCTGAATTCTTGCACGTTGATAACAAGCTGGCTTGTCCTTTATATTAGAAAGTCAGTATTTTTCCGGATATAAAAATCCTTGGCAGGGACTTCCCTGGCAGTCCAGTGGTTAAGGCTCCACACCTCCATTGCAGGAGGTACGGGTTCAATCCCTGGTCAGGGAACTAGGATCCCACATGCCACAGAGTGTGGCCAAAAAAAAAAAAAAAAAAACCCTTGGCACAGTTTCTTTCCCTAAGTGTCTTAAATATGTTATTTAAAAGCCTAATGATAATCTAATTTTCTTTTTCTTATAAGTCACTTGCTGTTTTTGCCTAGTTCAAAGGATTTTTTGTTCTTCTATAAAATTTAGTCATCTAACTAGACTATGTCTTGGTGTCGGCTGTTGTATATTGATGTTCTCAGGCATGCAGTGTGCTCTTATTCTCTCATTTTGAAACTAATATGTGGTTTCAAATACATTTTTTATAATTTCAGGAAAGCTTTTAGTATTTGGTCAGTTTCCTTGATTTGGTTTTCTTTGTCAGGGATTTCTAATAACCATATTTTAAATCTTCTTTGCCTGTATTCACAATTTTGCCTATCTCTTGAATGAATACTTTTTATCACTTCATTTATTTTTTATCTTGAAAGTTTTCCTCTTTTTCATATTCTATTTCTCTTAAAACATCAGCTATTGTATTCCCTTCTTCTTGTGTTCATTCTAATTTAGATTTCATTACTTTTATAATCTTGTTTTCTTCCCTGAGTTCTTTTATTCCATACCTGAGTTTTTCCAATTCTGATTTCTGTTGTTCTTTCATATCTTATACTATTTTATTAATGCTTCTCACTCATTTTGAAATACTGTTATGTTTTAATCCTTTTTTTGGCATGATTTTCTGGCATGCTTTTGCTATCTGTAAGGATGTGATTCTGTTCCTTATTCTTTTTTTTTTCTTATAATAACTTTGTATGGGAGTTGACCTAGATACATATCTGTTGCTCATTTTTATGTGAAATTAGTTTTCAAAAACTCTTAGAAAGAGAAGTGGCTAAGGGTAGCTTCTCCAAATGCACAGAACTCCTTCTTCCATTGTTTTTGTGTAGTGTTAAAAAGTAAGTAAACAAACACATGGCTGCTTTCATTTTGAAATTTTCTGATTCTGCCCCTCTGCACACTTTTACCTGGATTTTCTCTTTACTTTGCTTCTATCCAACTCAGTTTTGATTCCAAACCCACTAGTTTCCCCCCAGTGTGGACCCTGTCCTGGAAGGGAGGTCTGGTAGATCATTTCTAGAATTTGTAAATGCCTGAACACTCAAATCCCTTAGTCCTTATAACCTTGAGTCCTTTGCACTCATCTGCTACTGCAGTGGGCAAAACCCCTCCCAGTTTCAGCTGATGTTCTTCATTGGCCCACCATACTTTGTCATCAATACCTGTGGGCTATTGTGGAGATTCTGCTATTCATCCCTTTGCTTTCCTTTACTTTCTCCCACACTGATGTTGATAACCCTTAAGTCTCATGATTGTGAGTGGTTTATCGTTGCCTTAATTGTATTCTGGGGCTCGTGGAGATATCTAGTTTTGTTGTAAGTATCGTCCATGGCGTTTTGGTTTTCCTATCTAGAAGTTCTATTTTATTTTATTTTTTTTTGGTAGAGATTCAGTGAAATTCCAAAACTCTGCTGCCTCCACCATCATCTTTCCAGAATCCTCCTTTGTGGGGACTGTAGTTTCACATCAATGTTTACTGTATATACAACTCTGCAACTTCTGCTTTTCACTCACCATTATGTTTTTGAGATCTATATGTGTCAAGACATATATAGACTTAGGTCAAGCCTCTTAATTATTCTATAGTCCTTCACCATATAAATGTCCCATATTTTATTTATCCATCCCCATTTTTATTGGACATTCAAAATCTATTATAAACCTTACTTTATATTTTCACATCTTTGAATTAGAGAAAGAAGAATGTTATTACCATTTTATAAAAAGGAAGAAAAATTAAAAAGTCATAATCATCATTGACTTGTTTTGATTGTTGTCATTTCTGTGTAGTAGACCACACTGACAGATATCACCATTTTTACCTTGAGTTTGATTTTCTCTTTTTAAGCAAAGTTGTGTTGTTCAAAGATGAAAGGCTGAGTAAAAATCTTATTTCTCAGATGATCCTGTCCCAATGTACCAGCAAAATAGAAAACAACATGAACCAAGATTGCTGGTGTTCAAGGTTCCACTTTGGTTCCTTTTGACTCATAATAGAAAATTTTAGTCTGCTGAGGTAAAATGAGAGGTTGAAAAGTCAGATGCTGGTAAAATAGAAGCTAGCACTTTGCCAAGGGAAGGAAAGTTGGTATTTCAGTTTTTCGGTGGAGGGTTACCTTTTAATTGGAGGAATTTCAAAGGATTAATAAGGCTATTTGGAGTTATTTTCATTTTATTAATTAATATTCACCTCTAGATAGAAATAAAGTTCTCAGTTCGGATTAAAGGCTCTTTCACCTGACAGACATAAGGGCAGGCTTGGCGTTACTGTTTCCATTTTGTGGATAAGAAAGAATGCACAGAAAGGTCACGTGAATTGTATAGGGTGACAAAGATAGTCTGACCCTTAGCTAAAGATTTCTCCTTCTAGAAAACATAATAGGCCTGGTCCACAGTGACTGCCTGCACCCAGTATTGCCTTCTGTCTGGTGAGAATGGAAGAGAGGGGAAGTCAAAATATGCACAGCAACACACAGTTATTATTTTTAAAATTATTTTTAAGTAGTACTGCTTTTATCTCCACAGCTAAACAAGTATATAAAACATAACCTTAGCAGAGAAACCATGCAAGCAACATTCTTGAGAATAATCACTCAGTAAATCATGCGGGCCTTTCTGATGCCTGGGAAGACAATTTTTTCGAATTGTGCGAAGTATTTCTGACCTTCAGTTTCACCCACTGGATTTGCCTCTGGCTCTCACTAGTAAACACCTTGGAAGGATCTCAGAATTGTTAATGGAAAAATGATTAATGGAATCATTCTCACCAGGGGTCAGTAGACTCATATGCCCTCGGATTCTTGCTAGAATTTCAGTTTCTTGGGTCACCTGTGCAGAAATCTTGTCTCCATGGAGTATGATAGCTAAAAACTCATGTCGTCTTAAAATGAGGAAGGCAGCTCTCCTCACATTCTGTAGGTTCTGAAAATCTACATGCAGCCCAGAACACGTAGCTACAAAACTATCTCAGTGGTCTGTTCACCTCACTGTTCTGCAAATTTCTAATGAGTAGTTAGTGTGTACCTGCCATACCTGAGGTAGAGGCATCAAATAAAATGTCCTAGGTACGTTGAAATGCATACTACAGATAGTTTGGGCCTTTGGGGTAGAAGACTTTAATCTCTTACTGAACCACTGTGCTCTTGGGCAGCCTTATCTCTCTAAACCTCAAAGTTCCTTCCCATAGAATGAGGGTAAAAATAACCACCCCCTCAAAAGTTTCTTATGAGAAATGAAGCGATGATAAACATAAAAGTGACTTACAACTTGGGATGTTCTAGGTTTTATTTACACCCACATATGTGGATACACCTATTGTTCCTTTTTTAACCTTCCTTTGCCCTTGGGAATGGCCATCCTTTTTTTTCCCCTATGCTGTTCCAAGTGCTTTTGATTCTGTAGAAATTAAATGCTCTTGTACTTTCCTGGTCATGGGCAAGGTTTAACTGTATACATTTTACATCAGATAGGTTACTAGCACTTTGTCAGTGCCAGTCTTTTCTTCAGTTGTAGCAGTAACAGGTTACCATCGGACCATGGCTGACTGGGCCCTGTCTGGCTTTTTCTAGAGACTTTGCCTCTCTCGTCTCTGCACCCTTCTGTGTTGATCTAGAGTTTAGCTCTCAGAGGCCCATCTCTTGTCCCACGTTAGCCATCTCTGCAGGAGCCTCTCATTCTTAACCATCACAGAATCTGTTTGAGACAACTGATTGTTCAGATGGCCCTGCACAGAGGGTGAGGAGAACATTGCTGCCACTCACTTCAACTTGAGCAGAATAATATTCTATAAGAAATACACACACACACATGGAAACACCTCTTATTTTACCAGAAAAAAGAAAAATGTTCTCTGCCTTTCAGGCAGCACTGCAAGTATATCAAAGAACACCCTGGTGTCGATCTTTAAATTGCTCTGCTCTCGGCTAAACTAGTTTTACATTAACGATACTGGAAACTCATTTCCAAAGTGCTTTGCAAGTTCACGTAATTTTGAATGTCAGTTACATAATCCTCCAAGCTTCCAAGACAGTGAAGGGAACTGAACTGAATCCTACTCCTACATTTTTCAGATGAGGAAACTGAAACCCAGAAGGGGAAGCAACCTGACCAAGGTCAGAAGCCAGTTAGCCGGTGATGAAACCCTGGTGTCTGAGACTTGGGACATCAGAGCTTTTTTGACACCCCTAAAGAGACGCACCCAAGGGGTGCTGTTTTTATTTTATGACAGTTGCATTGATATTTAATTCACATGCCATACAATTCACTCATTTAAAGTGTATAATTCAGTGGTTTTTAGTATATTCACAGAGTTTTGCATCCATCGACACCATTAATTTTAGAACATTTTCATTAACCAAAAAAGACCTCCATGCCCCTTAGCTGTCACCTCCCAAACATCCATTCTCCCCAGCGCTAAGCAACCACTAATCGACTTTATGCCTCTGTGAATTTGCCTATTCTAGGCATTTCATGAAAATGGAATCGTAGAAATATGTTTCTTTCACTTAGCATAATGTATTTAACTTCATCCACGTTGTAGCATGTATCAAAAAGTCATTACTTTTTTTTAATGGTGGTGTGTTAATTTCTGCTTTATAACAAAGTGAATCAGTTATACATATACATATGTTCCCATATCCCCTCCCTCTTGCGTCTCCCTCCCACCCTCCCTATCCCACCCCTCCAGGCGGTCACAAAGCACCGAGCTGATCTCCCTGTGCTATGCGGCTGCTTCCCACTAGCTATCTACCTTACATTTGGTAGTGTACATATGTCCATGCCTCTCTTTCGCTTTGTCACAGCTTACCCTTCCCCTTTCCCATATCCTCAAGTCCATTCTCAAGTAGGTATGTGTCTTTATTCCTGTCTTACCCCTAGGTACTTCATGACATATTTTTCTTCTTAAATTCCATATATATGTGTTAGCATATGGTATTTGTCTTTCTCTTTCTGACTTACTTCACTCTGTATGACAGACTCTAGGTCTATCCACCTCATTACAAATAGCTCAATTTCGTTTCTTTTTATGGCTGAGTAATATTCCATTGTATATATGTGCCACATCTTCTTTATCCATTCATCCGATGATGGACACTTAGGATGTTTCCATCTCCGGGCTATTGTAAATGAGGCTGCAATGAACAATTTGGTACATGACTCTTTTTGAATTATGGTTTTCTCAGGGTATATGCCCAGTAGTGGGATTGCTGGGTCATATGGTAGTTCTATTTTTAGTTTTTTAAGGAACCTCCATACTGTTCTCCATAGCGGTTGTACCAATTCACATTCAACCAGCAGTGCAAGAGTGTTCCCTTTTTTCCACACCCTCTCCAGCATTTATTGTTT
This sequence comes from Mesoplodon bidens, assembly GCF_964165515.1. Taxonomy (NCBI): domain Eukaryota; kingdom Metazoa; phylum Chordata; class Mammalia; order Artiodactyla; family Ziphiidae; genus Mesoplodon; species Mesoplodon bidens. Next base: position 65,679,610 of record NC_138166.1, on the reverse strand, counting down.
CTAGATTTTTTGATGATGGCCATTCTGACTGGTGTGAGATGATATCTCATTGATATTCTCCTTCATCACTTTAAATATATCCTGCCACTCCCTTCTGGCTTGCAGAGTTTCTGCTGAAAGATCAGCTGTTAACCTTATGGGGATTCCCTTGTGTATTATTTGTTGTTTTTCCCTTGCTGCTCTTAATATGTTTTCTTTGTATTTAATTTTTGACAGTTTGATTAATATGTGTCTTGGCGTATTTCTCATTGGAGTTATCCTGTATGGGACTCTCTGTGCCTCCTGGACTTGATTAACTATTTTCTTACCCATATTAGGGAAGTTTTCAACTATAATCTCTTCAAATATTTTCTCAGTCCCTTTCTTTTTCTCTTCTTCTTCTGGAACCCCTATAATTCGAATGTTGGTGCGTTTAATGTTGTCCCAGAGGTCTCTGAGACTGTCCTCAGTTCTTTTCATTCTTTTTTCTTTCTTCTGATCTGCAGTATTTATTTCCACTATTTTATCTTCCACGTCACTTATCCGTTCTTCTGCCTCAGTTATTCTGCTATTGATCCCATCTAGAGTACTTTTAATTTCATTTATTGTGTTGTTCATCGTTGCTTGTTTCATCTTTAGTTCTTCTAGGTCCTTGTTAACTGTTTCTTGCATTTTGTCTATTCTATTTCCAAGATTTTGGATTATCTTTACTATCATTATTCTGAAATCTTTTTCAGGTAGTCTGCCTATTTCCTCTTCATTTGTTAGGTCTGGTGGGTTTTTATCTTGCTCCTTCACCTGCTGTGTGTTTTTCTGTCTTCTCATTTTGCTTATACTTACTGTGTTTGGGGTCTCCTTTTTGCAGGCTGCAGGTTTGTAGTTCCTGTTGTTTTTGGTGTCTGGCCTCAGTGGCTAAGGTTGGTTCAGTGGGTTGTGTAGGCTTCCTGATGGAGAGGACTAGTGCCTGTGTTCTGGTGGATGAGGCTGGATCTTGTCTTTCTGGTGGGCAGGTTCACGTCTGGTGGTGTGTTTTGGGGTGTTTGTGGACTTTTTATGATTTTAGGCAGCCTCTCTGGTAATGGGTGGGGTTGTGTTCCTGTCTTGCTAGTTGTTTGGCATAGGGTGTCCAGCACTGTAGCTTGCTGGTCGTTGAGTGAAGCTGGGTGTTGGTGTTGAGATGGGAGATCTCTGGAAGATTTTCGCCATTTGATATTATGTGGAGCTGGGAGGTCTCTTGTGGACCAGTGTCCTGAAGTTGTCTCTCCCACCTCAGAGGCACAGCACTGACTCCTGGCTGCAGCACCAAGAACCTTTCATCCACAGGGTTCCTCAATTTGGGATGATTCGTTGTCTATTCATGTATTCCACAGATGCAGGGTACATCAAGTTGATTGTGGAGCTTTAATCCGCTGCTTCTGAGACTGCTGGGAGAGATTTCCCTTTCTCTTCTTTGTTCTCACAGCTCCCGGGTCTTAGCTTTGGATTTGGCCGCGCCTCTGAGTGTAGGTCGCCGGAGGGCGTGTGATCTTCGCTCAGACAGGACAGAGTTAAAGGAGCAGCCGCTTAAGGGCCTCTGGCTCACTCCGGCCGCGGAGAGGGAGGGGCACGGAGGGCGGGGCGAGCCTGCGGCGTCAGAGGCCGGCGTGACGTCGCACCAGCCCGAGGCGCTCCGTGCGTTCTCCAGAGGAAGCCATCACTGAATCCCCGGACCCCGGCAGTGGCGGGCTGCACAGCCTCCCCGGAAGGGGGGCGTGGACAGTGACCTGCGCTCGCACACAGGCCTCTTGGCGGCGGCAGGAGCAGCCCCAGCGTCCCACGCCCGTCTCTGGGGTCCGCGCTTTTAGCTGCGGCTCGCGCCCATCTCTGTGGCTCATTTAAGCAGCGCTCTTAATCCCCTCTCCTCGCGCACCAGGAAACAAAGAGGGAAGAAAAAGTCTCTTGCCTCTTCGGCAGGTCCAGACTTTTCCCTGGACTCCCTCCCGGCTAGTTGTGGCGCATTAGCCCCTTCAGACTGTGTTCACGCTGCCAACCCCACTCCTTTTTGCGCTCCGACCGAAGCCCGAGCCTCAGCTCTCAGCCCCGCCCGCCCTGGCGGGTGAGCAGACAAGCCTCTCGGGCTGGTGAGTGCCGGTCGGCACCGATCCTCTGTGCGGGAATCTCTCCACTTTGCCCTACCCAGGTACGTGGGGAGTTTCTTGCCTTTTGGGAGGTCTGAGGTCTTCTGCCAGCGTTCAGTAGGTGTTCTGTAGGAGTTGTTCCACGTGTAGATGTATTTCTGGTGTATCTGTGGGTAGGAAGGTGATCTCCGAGTCTTACTCTTCTGCCATCTTCCCCGGAAGTCAGTCATTACTCTTTATAGTTGAATAATATTTTGTTGTGTGTAGATAGCCCATTCTGTTCATCCACTCAGTAGTTAATGGCCATTTGGGTTGAGGTATTTCCACTTCTTTGCTATTTTATATAATTCCTCTATGAACATTCATGTATAAGTTTTTGTGTGAGTATATAAATATTTGAATTCTTTTGGGCCTAGGAATGGGCTTATTGGCTCATATAGTAACTCAATATTTAACCACTTGTGGAACTGTCAGACTGTTTACCAAAGTTGCTGTACTGTTTTATACACCCACCAGCAGAATATGAGGATTCTAATTTCTCCACATCCTCATCAATACTTGTTATCATCCTTCATTTTTTTAAAATAAAAGTAGCCACCTCTTTTTTTTTTATAAATTTATTTATTTTATTTATTTATTTTTGGCTGCGTTGGATCTTAATTGCTGCACACGAGTTTTCTCTAGTTGTGGTAAGCGGGGGCTACTCTTTGTTGTTGTGCGTGGGCTTCTCATTGCAGTGGCTTCTCTTGTCGCATAGCACGGGCTCTAGGCACACGGGCTTCAGTAGTTGTGGCACACGGGCTCAGTAGTTGTGGCTCACGGGCTTTGTTGCTCCACGGCATGTGGGATCTTCCCAGACCAGGGCTCGAACCTGTGTCCCCTGCATTGGCAGGTGGATTCTCAACCACTGCCCCCCCCAGGGAAACCCTTATCTGTCATTTTTATTCTCACATATCATCGAGGGTGTCAAGTGGTATCTCACTGTGGTTTTTATTTACATTTCCTGTAACAGCTGATGATGTTGACCATCTTTTCATGTGCTTATTGGCTATTTGTATAACTTCTTTGGAGAATATCTATTCAGATGATTTTTGAAAACGTTTGGTACAATCCACCAGTGAAGCTATCTGGTCCTGGGCTTTTCTTTATGGGACATTTTTGATTACTAATTTAATCTCTTGTTGTATGTCTATTAAGATTGTATATTTATTCTTCAGTCAGTTTTGGTAGTTTGCCTTTCATTTGCTGCCATGCAGATGTCATAGTATTTCCTTATCATTGTTTTTATTTCTGTAAGGTCAATACTAATGTGAGATTAGTTTTAAGTTCCTACTTCAAAAGCATAATGTGTTTGAAGTCTCATGCTTTATTGCAAAAAGAAGTCCCATGAAACTATCTATTTTAATATAAAAGTAATATTTACATTATTTGCCATTGAGTAAAATTGAAGTACCAGAGAGTTTTCCCATATTTATCCTGAATAGTGCCTATTCTCTAAGCAACTGGTAGCCCAGTTTGAGGTAAGTATGACAAGAAAAATTTTTCTCAGGGAGGGTTTCCCATCTGTCCCCAGGACAGTCCATCCATCCTAACCATGCAAAAGCCCTCCATAGAATTACCAGGGTTCCACAGTCGGCTGACAAACTGTAGAAAGAGGTCCAGAGATTTAACAGGTTTCCTTGTCCAAACAGACCAATCCATAAGGCCTTCCTGTATTTTCATAACAGGGAAGCAGGAGAAGGAGGTTGTCTAGGCCATGGGTTTGCGTGTGTGTGTGTGTGTGTATGTGTGTGTGTGTGTGTGTGTGTGTGTGTATGTTCTCTGGTGTTGACGGCAATGCAGAGACACCTGTGACAGTTAGTATCCTTTTATGTCTGGAATACCAACAGCAAAAATTAAATAGCCAAAGTAAAGTCTTTTTTCCCCAAATGAGCATCAGAGAAGAATATTTTTAACAAAGCAATATTTCAGATTATTTACTTTAAAGCAAGTCCTGTTTCTGTCATCAACAAATGAGACCCTTACCAACATTCAGACATTCCCTGCTGTACAAAAGAAAATGAGACTCCAGAATTTAACTGTATTTTTATCAAAAATCAGTGGTCTTTAACATCTACAGTAAACAAAGTGCCATTTACATAAACCTGAGGTGGAAATGATATTTTCATGGGTATATTAACTGTAACATTTCTCCCAAACCTTTACAATTAATCACTTGAATTAATAATAAATTAAGCACTTAGCTTCAGTTCCTAGTAAAGATCATTATTAACTCGTGTGTTAAATTCATCATAATGAAAAATAATTTATTTCCCCTGATTTTTCTTAGAAAAACTGTTCTTGAAGACCACCTGCTATTTAGTGGTAGACATATTTGGACCAGACATCATAAAACTGTGAGTATGCCAGCACATTAATCTGATTTGGTTGCTGGGACATGATGGGGGGGGGAAGCAGGAAAACGGGGAGGTAGCTGGCTCCATTTCCAGTTGGATGTACTTTTTGTAAAAGGGCGTAATATCTATCCAGTTCTTGTTAATAGTGGAAAATTCAAACCTGACTCAGATCCTTTGTGATCCTAGGCAAAGGCTCCCTTTGAATTACAGTGTGGCGACCTGGCTCAGTTTCTCTCCAAGAGGATTTCAGAAGGCATTTCACCAATAATGCCAACAAATGACAAGATCCTAGTGGCTGGACATGGGAATTTGACCCTTTCTCCTGAGCTTGCCCTACACTCCCTCCTGGGTTCTCAGGCCACGTGCTTCTCAGGTTCTTTCCTTCTCTCTTCCCACCTGCTGGTTTCCTGACCTTCTCTCCAGCCCCACCCCTCAAGGTCCTGTATGTGCACCATTATCATTACCTGTCTGCTTCCTTTTTTTCTTTTCTCTTTTTTGAGCTCAGAGCACTGGATCAGATAAATCATATTCCTGTTCATGGCACTTTCTCATCAAGGATTCATACATGGCTTTCTTGTATTTCTTATTTAGTTATTTACCTAGTTACTTTGAATACTGTAATTAGCTTCCAAATTACCACCCAAGGCAAATTCTAGGTCCTTGACAATAACTTACCCTGACCACACTGTCCTTCTCTTCCTTCTCAAGCTATTCTCCACCCGAGTAATAAATCCCATGTTTATCTTTCTCTTGTTTCCTTTTTCTATAGTCTTTATATATATATATGTATATTTTTATTAATATGATAAATTATAATCATAAAAATAATATATGCTAATACAACAAATAATTATTAATATATTTCATTTATATATTCCTTTAAAGCATATTTTAAAATTCTGGTTATTTCTTTACTTTATGAAGAGAGTATCACATTGTTCATAATCTTTGGGGACTTACCACTTAAATTTGTATGTCTAAGATTCATCCATAGATTTGTGTCACTGCTGTAGTTCATGCACTCTGACTGCACACAGTATTCCATTGTGTCTCTACAAGAGTCTATTTCTTCACTCCCCCATTGACAGGTGTTTGGGTTGTTTTCTGGTTTTGCACTGTTCACATGTGGCACTTGTGAACAGTGCTACTGTGAACATTCTTACATGGTTCCTATTTTATATGCCTAATATTAGCCTCAGAGCAGAGTGGCTCAGAGAAGCTAACCCCACAGAAGGGTAGCCTACAGTTACAGAATTCTAAAGACAAAAGGAACTTAAAATGATACAGACCCAAGGGATGATCAGTGTTCCATCGTGCTGTGCACCTGCCTCTATTTATATTGCCCTCCCTCTACTGTGGTCAGTGATTTTTCACGGGCCCTGGACTGGGAATTTTTGGAAGGCAGGGACCCCTTCTTCTTAGCTCATATCTCTATTACTGCCATTGCCTCCTAATAGGACCCCAGCCCTGCAGGATTGCCCATTGCCTTGCAAGTCCATAATCCACATTCTAGCTGGCTAGATAGCTTTTTAATGCAAAACTAATTATGGCAATCTCCAACATAAAATTTTCACACCCTTTGCAGGATTCCTTAGCCCCCTACACAAAGCTCTTTATGAACTGACCCCTGAGGACATTTTCACACTCATCCCTGGCTGCTCCACAGCACACCATGCTCCAAACCACTTGTAATTCTCCCCACACATCAGAAGGTTTTTGCCTCAGGACCTTTGCGTGAGCTGTTCACTCAGCTTGGCACATCCAAAACCTGTACCCCAGACAAATCTTACTTCTTTGGACCTCAGCTCCAGGGTCACTTCCTCTGGAAGCTTTCCTGACCCTCCCTAGGCTAAGATAGATACCCCCAACACACACACACACACACACACACACACACACAGACACACACATTCTTCCTATCCTGTGCAAACCCCTAGCACTTGCAAATAGCACTTACCATGTCTGTTTGTACTTTAATTCTCCATTTACTTTTTTGAGTTGCTAACTAGATTGAAAGACTTCTGAGAACTAAGACTACATTTATTCATCTTAAGCAAAATACTGAATATGTGGAAGGAAGGAAGGGAGGGAGGGAGGGAGGGAGGGAGGGGAAGCAGGGGGCTTTGTATCTCCAGGGCTTGGTGCAATACTTGAGCATAGAAAGCCTTTAGTAAACATTTGTTAAATTGATTCTTTATAAAAATAAAATTATCACTACAGATGAACTAAAGAAAAGAAAACAATTTAGCCTATTCAGTGAATCTGTTTACACACTTAGTCTGAGCCAGGTGTTCTGGGGGAAACATCAGCTTGGCCAGAGAAGTTTTCCTGGGCCTAGATCAGGGAACCAGAGAAGTAAGTGGAAAACAGTCATAGAAGCCGAAGAGGGCAGTGCACACAGATATGCAAAAGGGATGTCAGAGGTTAGCTACCAAGTGTGCTGGGAGTAATAGGGAAGTGGTCTGGGTTCACTGGGAAACCCAATGCTCTTCTGTAGCTGGCTAGAGGGCGCTGAGTGCAAGAGCCAGTTAAGCATGGGATCAAAGAGAGGACAGACAGACACTGTACTAGATAACTGCAGGTGTGGACTGTACAAGAGACAGTCCCCACCTCAAATAACTATAAGTGGACACAGGGTGTTGAGAAAAAATGGGCCTGGCAAGCCACTGAAAGAGGCTGAATAGGTGGTGGGGAGGGGAGGAAAGTTTTTCCTTTGAGAGTCATAAGTGACTAATTCTCATTAGTATGGGGGAGGCCCCTTTGAAGAAAGATAGATATAATAAATGATCCCCCTTTGTGGTTCCGTCCACTATTAGTTCTGTTTGTGTGTAATTTTCCAGGACCCATATTAGTTGTTTGCTGACAGCACTTTCTCTTCCTATGGTGGCCTCTTCTTACAGCTTATTTTAATCAATCACATGCAGTTCTGGGCTGATGTAGACCCTGAACATGACAACCTTATGATTTAGTTTTACCTGAATTTCAGGCTTCCAATACTAAATGTGTTTCCTAACCCAGAGGGCATCCCTCCTCATTATTTCACAGGTCAATTCTCAATGATTCATGGACTAATTATTCAGCAATTACATTTCCTACCCACAGGCGAACCACAGGATCTTGTTAGGAAGTGGGACACCTGAGTACTTGGGCATTCATTAGCCCAAGAACCTGGGTCAGGCAGGGCGGGGCTCCTTCGGGAGCAACCAAGCCTAGCCAGTGACCACGTGCTCGGTCTTCCTTGTCTTGACTTCTGTTGTGCCAGAGCTTGCCATAGCAAAGCTGATGCTGGTCTTCTGTTCATCTCACCTTGCTTCATGGTATCTGTTTATGCTCTCAATCATAAAATCTTATATTCCAAACTTAGGGGTTTTCAGAAATCGGGAGAGGCCTAAACTACTAACATGTTTAAAAGAAAAATGCAAAACAGGGTTTAAAACAATTTTGGTACAACTTAAAAGTAACTAACATATTTTTAAATAGCAAAAATATAAAGTACAATAATACAACTGAGCCATTGACAAGGTAATGACAAGATTTATAGAAATGATTAAATTCCTAGTACACTCTAAAGAGTGTGGTCCTGAAGTGAGATAAAAGTGTTAAGTCGTATGAGGAAGATCTTCTTTCAATGCTGTGAGTGTATCTCTGTGGCTATATATTAATGTATAAATTCTCCTTTGAAAGTGATGTCAGAGGTCTAAATCTGAGAGCTTTCTTGTGTGAAAGGCTCTGTCCTTGCTCCCTGCCATAGGCTATCACTCTGCCTGTCTGTTCAAACTTAACCCTGACCGTGCTCCCTTCTTTTTTTTTTTTTTTTTTTTTTTGCAGTACGCGGGCCTCTCACTGTTGTGGCCTCTCCCGTTGTGGAGCACAGGCTCCAGACGCGCAGGCTCAGTGGCCATGGCTCACGGGCCCAGCCACTCTGCGGCATGTGGGATCTTCCCGGACCGGGGCACGAACCCGTGTCCCCTGCATCGGCAGGCAGACTCTCAACCACTGCGCCACCAGGGAAGCCCTCCCTTCTTTTGATTTATGATGATGACAATCATCAGCATTGACTTCCTTCTACCATGATCCTAATTAAACTTGTTAATTAGCTCTGCCGAATGTGTTGAAGCTTCCTCCCCACATGACTCACTCCTGTACAACTCTGTTACATGTAAACGTAGCAAAGGATGTAAATTGAAATGTGACCATTTTGGTCTTATTTGCATCTCCGGGAAAAAGAAGGCAATGTTGGATGGGAATAGTTATTAAGGGTTTGGAGATTTCCTAAGGATTTCACAAAGTATGTATAGCCTAAGCCTTCTGTCCCAAGATTGATTAAGAGCACACATGCTACTTTGCCACTTCTTTGCATCTTGCACATTGTCATGGTCTTACACTTGTCTGGATGTATGAGGCTCAGCACTTTCTATTCTTGTCCAAAGGAGTGCTTCTCAATTCCAGTCTTTTGATGATAAAGCTCTGATCTTAGAGGACTGGGGAGGGAAACCACATACCCAGTTCCCCTCTTCTATTTTTCAGTTCAGAGAACACAAGTCTCACATGCTGAATGAGGGGCCCCCATCCCCACTCCCATATTCAAGTTCACTTATTGAAATTTTGCTCTGTTTGCAGGGGAAAGAGAATAGATCTTGGACACCATATGATGTGTTAGCTCTGGTGGTTCTGAATTGCCACAGATGGGATATTGGCCTTAGGTTGAAAAAAAAAAAAGATTAAGCAGAGCTCTATTTATTACCCTCCTGAGTCCACAAAATACCAGATCTCCCCAAAGACAGCAGTCATCAATTAAATAAATGAACCATTAAGTTGAGAACAGATGTGTGAAAACAGCCACCCTCTCCTGATTTACTGACCTTTGGTAGACATTACTTTGGTAATGGACCTTGTGTGTCACAAACTGCTTGTCCCACAGCTTAGTCACCTTTACGTTACCTTCCCCTCCACCTCCTATGAAGGAACCCTGGGGCCAAGCAGATGACTCTCATGATGAGCTCGCTTTCCTGTCTTAACTCAGATGCTCACAAAAAGCTGAAAGGCCATCTAGCCAGTCACACTGTTAGTCTCATTCAGCTGGAATGAAATTTGAAAGCCATGATCCCAGCCTATGTTTTCACATACTAGTGACCATCAAAATACTTTCTCTTAAAAAAAAATTTTGTTTCTCTTTTTTTAATTGAAGTATAGTTGACTTACAATATTGTCTTAGTTTCAGGGGTACAGCAAAGTGATTTGGTTATACATATATTCTTTTTTATTATTTTCCATTATAGTTTATTATAAGATACTGAATATAGTTCCCTATGCTACACAGTAAAACCTTGTTGTTTACCTGTTTTATATATGGTAGTGTGTATCTGTTAATCCCATATTCCTAATTTATCCCTCTCCCTTCCCCTTTGGTAACCATAAATTTCTTTTCTATGTCTGTGAGTCTATTTCTGTTTCATATATAAGTCCATTTGTACTATTTTTTAGATTCCACATATAAGTGGTATCATATAACATTTGTCTTTCTCTCTCTGACTTACTTCACTTAGTATGATAAGCTCTAGGTCCATCATGTTGCAGCAAATGGCATTATTTCATTCTTTTTTATGGCATTGTTTAATTTTATTCCATTGTGTGTGTGTGTGTGTGTGTGTGTATACACACACACACATATCACATCTTTATCCATTCACCTGTTGATAGACACTTAGGTTGCTTCCATGTCTTGGCTATTCTAAATACTGCTGCTATTAACATTGGAGTGCATGTGTCTTTTCAAATTAGAGTTTTCATCTTTTCCTGATAGATGCCCAGGAACGGCATTCCTGGATCACATCAAAATATTTAAAGATCTCTGAGATGGACTCTCTTTCTCTGATAGGCTTTTCAGTAATATTGGGGCAGTTCTTTTTGCAAGAAGGTTCATGGTATAAATTAAGACTCAAGGCCCCTCCTCGCACTTTTTGCTTGGCAGTCCAAAGTTAAGATTATTTAGAGCTTTTAAAGATGTTTCAATGTTCAGCAACTATTAAAAGTGCTACTTATGCACACTAAGTGAAACCAGGATGTGTTTCTGTTTTATTTTGTTTTGTTTGCACCTTGCTTTTGTTTTACCTCTCTAAATCTCATTTTTTATTCTGCATGTCCAGGTAGAAAACTCCCTTGGAGGAGTGGACAACCCAATGGAGGGTTGCTGCAATGGTTATTGGAGAAATAAAGCAGAAACAGGAATGAAACCAGGGAGCAGATCTAATGACTTACATCCAGGCCCTGGTCACAGGGCCAAGCATTGCCAAGCTCACCAATGCTCCTCAAGGGCTGGCCCATGCGTGGGCTGTGACTGCATTCAGTCAAAAAACACAAAAAAACAGAAACAACTTAGCTTTGCTTGTGAAGTAGAAGGAAGAGGAAGAGGAGGAGGGTCAGGGAGAGAAGAATGGTGGTAGTGATTGTAGTAGCTGTAGAGATAGTCACTGTAATAGTTGGAGGGGGAGGGTGTTAGAGTAAATTTATTACAAGGGCACCTAAATCATGTCATGGAACTTAAAGACAGGAAAATATCCAGGCTTCAGACAGAGCTGGAAACAGGACTGGGAAGCCACCAGGAACAGAGTCTCTTCCTCACTGCACACGTTGGGTTCTGCCCCCTGACCCCCATCCTACAGACTAGCTTTCCAAATGCTCTGTCCTCATGGCAGGAAATGACATTAGAGTCCCCAGTCACTATAGCTCCTGCTATTCTTGGAACAGCCCAGAATGAAGTCAGACTTCTTAATACCAATTCCAAATTTCCCTGAGAGAGAATCTGATTGGTCCTACTTGAATTGCAGTCTAATGAGGACCAATCAACTGGCGGGAGATATGAAGTATATACACAGTTGCCAGGAACCCACCCCTACAGGTGAAGGGGGACAGTTAAGTGATCTTGTGAGTTGTGAAGAAACCCCTCAAAATAGCTTCTAGAATCTATAACTGTCCTCCCAAGATTAGTCTCTAGATATTACTAGATAACTGTCCTTCCAAGATTAGTCTCTAGATATTACTAGATAAACGTATGTTTCTGGAGTCTTTGTTTTTGTTGTTTTGATTTGAGTTTGAGTCAGTAGTTTACTTGGAAAAGTTACTAAAAGCCCACACGTGACTTGTTCGTCATTTGAAGCAGCACATTATACTCATTCTTCTTGGTTTAAGACTGTTGGGGGTGGCATGTAGAAAATGAATATGGAAGGTTTGTTTTAACCCCTTCAAACCAGCCATAAACCAAAATGTTTGAAGAGCACTATCCTTACACCATACTCAGGGGAAAAAGTCAAAGATAAATATATTTACTTTAAAAGGAAAAGAGGTGATTTGGATTACATCTAAGAAAATAATTTTAGGTGTTTAAGGCTATATCAAAGATTTTTTGCCGGAAGGCTCAGCAAACATTAAAATGTTGTTCTGAGGCTTCCCTGGTGGTGCAGTGGTTGAGAGTCTGCCTGCCAATGCGGGGGACACGGGTTCGAGCCCTGGTCTGGGAGGGTCCCACATGCCTCTGGGCAACTAAGCCCACGTGCCACAACTACTGAAGCCCATGCACCTAGAGCTCGTGCTCTGCAACAAGAGAAACCACAGCAATGAGAAGCCCACGCACCACAACGAAGAGTAGCCCCCAATCGTCTCAACTAGAGAAAGCCTGCACGCATCAACGAAGAGCCAACACAGCCAAAAATAAATTAAATAAATAAATAAATAAGTAAAAATAATGTTGTTCCCATGAAATTACACCCCTGTCCATTTTTCCTTTCTCAGTTTTATTTGTGGCTTCTCCTGAAAAGCATCACAGTGCCCGTGTGAGAGGCCAGCTCACAGCTCAGTGCTGTGAGTCCTCTCTCCCCACCCCCAGGACCTTATTCTAAAAGTAGGAGAGAGCAAGTGGCAGGAAATCGTTATGATCCAGCAGCTGCATGGAACTGGACTCAAAGGCCATACATACTAGAATTCATTCTGGGAGTTGACCTTCTTTTGAAATAGCTTTTGTTTCCTAATGCCTGCGAGCTTTTAAATATCCTTTGTTTTGCCCTATTTCCCTCCAGGCTCAGAGCGGATGTGAATGCTGATGTGGTGTGTCACACCCTGGAGTTTTGTAAACAGGACCCTGGCCAACCCTTGTGTCACCTCTATGCCCTTCCCAAGGTGAGTGCTTTTTCATTCTGAATGTCAGATTATGGTGATATGCAAGCCCTTTGGAAATCTGGTAAAGGGAGGTTCAGCTTCACTGGCTCAGTGGTCTGGGGACAGGGACCGGAAAAATGACATTTTCCATTACATTGCCTGGAATAATATTCCCAAACTTCAACTTAGATCCCTCCCCCATGCCACCAAAGAATGTATTTGCTATTTATTTTAGACTGTAATCTAGAGCTGGGCTGGCAGTACATAGGAAATCTGACCAGCCAAGGTGAGAAGAGGTTAAATCCCTCTCTACCCCTTAAAAATCAAGCAAGTTACTTTTATAGAGTGACCAACTCATGCAGTTTGCCCAGGACTTTCCTGGTATAAGCACTTGGAAGTCCCACATCCTGGGAAAACTTGGGCAGTTGTTCCCCCTAGTCTAAGCTTTATTGTTCTCACCCATAAAATTGGTCTAACAAAATACCTAAAATACCTCCTTCATAGATTTGTTGGGGGAAGTAGGTGAACTAATATATATAAAATGCTTAGCACAATACCTGCTGCATAAATAAATATTAATAAAAATGGTAGCTAATATAATTATTATCAATATCATTATTATTCAGAGGTAGCTCTTCAGAATACCATGTGTGCATTATATCATGTTGGACAATTTTTTATTTATTTATTTTTAAAATATTTATTTATGTATTTATTTTTTGGCTGCATCGGGTCTTAGTTGCGGCTCATGGGATCTTTCATTGCAGCGTGTGGGCTCTTCATTGCAGTGCATGGACTTCTCTCTAGTTGTGGCACACAGGCTCGTTAGTTGCGGTGTGAGGGCTCTCTAGTTGTGGCATGTGGGCTCCGTAGTTGCGGTGTGTGGGCTTAGTTGCCCTGCGGCATGTGGGACCTTAGTTCCCTGACCAGGGATTGAACCGGCATCCCCTTCATTACAAGACAGATTCTTAACCACTGGACCACCAGGGAGGTCCTGACAATTCTGAATTGGAATGCAGATGGAAAGAGACAAATGTGGACACAATTTCCTGCTCATGCTATGAATGAGAGTATGATATTAGATCTGGTTAGGCCTCAAAATAATGATTTTCAGAAACTTCCTATAAAATAAAATAAAACAAAATAAGTAAAATAAAAAAATAAAATAAAATTCTATGCCCCCTTTCTCAGAATTATAGTCTTTCTATATATAACACAACAGGCTTCTGTTTTATTTGTAATTTCCTTTTTATTCTTATTGAAATAAAGTCATTTTAACACTTTTTGGCCTAACCAATGAACATGATTTGGGTTACTGGTAATATTAAATATCATAAGGCTGTCTCCTTGAGCAGGAAGAAAGAGATGCAAATACCTGGGGTACATGTGCATTTCATGCTACCTCGATTATTGACTAAGCGCCAGTTAAATTTCCCTTAATTCTACCTGAGAAGATGTGGTCTCCACTGATTTCTAGAAGAGTTAATTTTAATTAAAAATCTTTTTCCATGTATTCAAATAGCATGCGAATATAATAATATTCACTGTTTGATAATGTACAGAAGTAACGTGTCTCTATGTACAAAGGCAAGTGATATGGGTTTTTGTGATTTCCTTAAATAACATCATTTTATATATTTTCACACTCACAGCTATACATAGTCACAAAATGTTCAACTTTAAACTATCCCATTTAAAATGACATTCTTTATTTTTATACTCTGTAGAATTTATACTCGAAATAGCATTTCCTTGTCCTCCCATCACCACCCCCTTTTCAATTCCCAACTTGGGAACATTTCGACCATCCTTTCTGGCTGGGAGGAAGTCGGAGGATTTCATCTCAGAAATGTTCAGCTTCCACCCCAGCTGGGCGTGCTCCCTGGTCCCTCCACCCTCCTCCTCAAATCCCATCGCCAGCCTCCATCTCTACAGAGGACCCAGAAAAGAGGGGCAGTTGGTGTAAATGTGGACAGCTTCATCCTCTTCTGCCTCCACAGTTTCCTTTAATAGCAATAACTGATATTTACTGAGCATTCACTGTGCTTACTCTTCATCCTGTCTAGTCCCCCAAATAGCCCCAGCGTGGAAGCACCATTATGACCCCTTTTCTAAGACTGAGGAAACTGAGGGTTAAAAAGGTTACAGAACTTGCTGGAAGTCACTCCCCTGAGAAAGACCAGAACTGGGATTCACATCCCTGTCCTTTGCTCAGAGAGGTTGGTTGGTCTCTCAACCTTTGTGTCAGTGTTTCTTGAAAATCCCCTCGGGGTATCTCTTCACAGTAGTCAACTGAAATCCCACCACCAGAAATAACCAATATTAAAATATTGGGTATTTTCCTTTTAATTTTTACATAAATTATATTAATTTCTTTGAGAGTTATGATAATGTTATATGTACAAATTTTTATCCTACTCTTCCCCCTTAACATTACATTTTGAGTATGCATTTTTTTAAATGGTACATATCAGACCTACTTTTCATTCCCATGGCACACAAATTACACCTACAAAGCAGGTGTGAATTAGTAGTAAAGATACAGATATAATTTCCAGCCTGCCAGAGCCTTCCTCATGACCCTTCCAGTCAATAACCACCCCCCAATACAGCCACTACTCTGAAATCTACCACCAAAGATTAGTTCATTTATATAAAGTTCTACTCTTGAATTTCATGTAAATGGAAGAATACAGTATATTCTTCTTTGTGTCTGGTTTCTTTTGTCTGTGAGAGTCATCTGTGTTATTACAAGTAACAGTATCATTGCATGAAGTTTTCACCCAATCATCTTTTGATGTTACTCCTGCTATAGCTTCCCAACTAGTTCAACCAAATCTGCTCTTGACCTCTTTCCAATAAATTTTCCATACGGATGCCAGAAATACCTTTCTATAAAATAGATATGATCTTGTGCACCCCAAAATCTTTGCCTGAAGGATGAGGAAGCCATCCCTGACTTCTTTTACACACTCTTCTTGTCAAAGCTCCTGTAGGTTCTTTCTTTGAACTTGCCTTGTCTTGAATGATATACCTGCATGATCATCTGTGAGTCTCTCCCACTAGGCTATAACCTCCAGGAGGTCAGATTCTATCTTGTTCATCTATGTATACCCAATGTCTAGGATGGTGCCTTATACATAACAAAGAAATATTTGTTGAATGAATAAATGAAGTGCCACTAGTTTCTCATTTGCATTGCTGATGGAAATTCTAATTGTCCTTACTTCATGGCCACACTAATTTTCCTGTTGCACACCTCTAATCATATTATTTCCCCCAGCCTATGACCTCCACGTTGCCTGCACAATTAAGTACACATTTTCACTTAGCATTTTAGGATTCTCAAAAAGCCTTCCTGGACCTCTACTATTATCCTTGTGTAGCTCATGCTGTAGCCCAAAAGGAGTGATTGGCTCCCCCTTGAACCCATCTCAACCTTTCCAGCCCTGCACCTTTGCAGCTCTTAATCATTCCTTCTACCCAGAATGCCCTGTCAACACCAAGGCCATCCTTCTAGCTCATCTCATTGTCACCTTCTCTGTAAAATAACTCTTAATCCTCTCCACAAAATGTTAACTCTCCTCTCAACCATCAGCATGAAATACCTTTGCGAGTACTACAATGTGCCAGTACTTTTCTAAATGTTTCAAGTATGTTAATCATTCAATCTTATGAAATAAGCATTGTTGTCACCCACACATTATAGATGAGGAAAGGGAGTCACAGAGATATTAAGTTTACATAGATTTCCTTATTAGAATGTAAATATATCAGGCAGCAGCTCTGCATCTCGCCCATCTTTGTCACCTCCATCTTGCCAGGAACATACGTGGTATGTGAGTAATGTACCAGGCACTGCACTTTACATACGTGATCTCATTTAGCAGTGCTCTTGGGGGTGTATTTATTTTGCAGATGAGGAAACTGAGACTAAAAGATTAGGAGTTTGCCTAGGTTACACAGCTAGGAAGGGGCAAGGAGAGGATTCAGCCCTGGGTCTGTTTGTCCTTAAAGCCCAAGTTCTTACCCCTGTGCTCTGTGCCTCACTGATACCCCTGGGGTATTGGTATTCTGAGTCAAACCACTGCTCCTGGGCCAGCTAGTTCCTCACAAGCAAGACTCTGCACCCTCACTGTCCTGCTTTTCATGCGTTTCAGATTCCGGTAAAATGTAGTATGATGCAAGCCATTGTCCCTGCGAAATGCATGCTATGGAGTAGAGGGACAAAGGGGTCTCTCTGCTCCAGGGGCCTGCAGGGGCAAAGCCCCGCAGTGCAGAGCAACAGGTGCCTGACTTTAGTGGGGCCAAAAGCGAAAGGTGGGACAGCATGTAGGGACTGCAACGAGCCCGTGTTCATTATCTACAGCAAAGCTGAAATTCCAGCCCACTTCTCGCCAGTCCTTTAGTCACATCTCCATATCCTTCTCTACCATGCGTTCAAAAATGACGGACTCCTTCCATCATTAATTGAAGCAAGAAACAGTCTACAGTGTTCAGCGGGCACGAGGAGGATGGAGTGGGAATAGGCGGAGTGGAGGGAAGACGAGGACAAGACAAGGAGAAAGGAGAGAGGAGGGGAGGGGAGAGAAGAGGAGAGGAAAAAGGAAATTGCAGACTGTGTTGTAAAGACCACCCAGATGGTTTTGTGCTACTTTGGGGGGATTATTTATAGCATTCCTCCTCTCATTTGCACACAAAGCAAGGCCCTGCCTGCTGCCAGTGTGTGTGTGTGTGCATGTGCATGAGCACATCCTGACACCACAGCTCTCCAGCTGAAAACTGGATGTGGTTTCTTCCTGTGTGCCCTGTTGCTTTAAACCTCTCATTTTTAGATCAGAGGGTTACCATGTACGAGCCCCGACTGGGCCCGGTGCAGCCTGGAGCCTCTGCAGTTTTATGCTGCTCCCTCCTGGGTCCCTTAACTCTGAGATCCCCAAGCCGACTCTGTGGCTTTGAACCGACCTCCTTCCTCACCACCCCTGAGCTGGAGGGACGGGCCGTATTTACCAACATCTCTAAGGTGTAGTCAAGACTTACTTCACACCACTTTGATCCACATTACAAGAGAATTATGTTCAGAATGTGTGCGTTAGTGGAGATAGATTCTTCTAATTCCCTGGGGCCTCCAACCCATTTAAACGACTGCAAAAGAGACCTGCTGCCTTAGGAAAGCAATCCAGGCTTTGCAACAGCTTTTCCCACAGTAAATCTGATTTCTGCAGGAACCAGAAGCTCTCCAGTGCTGAGTGTGTGGGCGTGTGTGCATGTACACGGAATTCGTGTTTCCCTGGAATCAAACTACCAGGAAGCCGACATAAGGAGAAAGTTAGCACTTTTTATGAGAAAGTGACACAGGACAAATTCTCGTTCAACTGAGGAATAAACAATCTGACCTCAGGAATTTATATTTTTTAAACATTAAGTGTCAGATAAACTATCTGGTGTCTCTTTTAATGGGAGGTAATAGGGTTTAGGAAAAAATTATAGATGGACAGGAAATTTAACATTTTCTAAGATTCATTAATCACTAAATTTCCTTCCGTACAATGGACAGTGCCTTTCCATTCATAATGATGTGCTTAGCTCTGTGAGCTTGCAATGTGCTTTACCGTTTAATCGCCCCCAAACTCCGTTTGTGTTTTTTTAATAAGATTTTTATTTTGGAATAATTTCAAGTTTACAAAAAGGTTGTGAAGATTCCATAGAGAGTACACCCTCACCCAAGTTCAATTTCCCCTAATGTTAACATTTTAACATTACTTGGTCAAAACTAAAGAAGCCAACATTACCCTTGTATGTGACTAGTAACCAAACTTCAGACTGGATTTGGATTTCACCAGTTTTTCCGCTAATGTCCTTCCTCTGTTCCAGGATCTAATCCAGGACACACGTTGCATTTAGGGTCTCCCTAGTCTCCTCTAGTCTATGATGGGTTTTCAATCTTTCCTTGCTTTTCATGACCTTGACAGTTTTCAGGATTACTGGTTAAGTATGTTCATTAAATGTCCCTCAAATTGGGATTTGTTTGATGTTTTTATATTGATTAGACAGAGTCTTTTTTTTTTTTTTTTTTGGAAGGAAGGAAGACCACAGAGGTTAAGTGCCCTTCTCATCACATTTTATCAGGGGTACCTGATACCCACATGACATCCAGGGGGACGTTAACCTTGATCACTTTGTTAAGGTGGTGTTTGCCAGGCTTCCTCACGGTAAAGTCACTATTTTTCCCTTTTCCTTTTCTCTGTTCTTTAGAACTGGGTCACTATGTCCAAACCACACTCAATAGGATGGGGGCTCTAAGCTCACTTCTGGAGAAGAGAGTATATTATTTGGAATTCTTCTGCAAAGATATATCTCCCCTTCCCTATTTATGTATTCAGTTATTCATTTATGTCAATGTAGACTTGTGTATATGTATTTCATACTTCGAGTTATAATTCAGTACTACGTTACTTATTTTCTTGCTCAGATTTTTTCAGCTTTGGCCACTGGGAGCTCTTTCGGATTGCCCTGGGTCCTTTTGACACAATTCCATTCCATTCCTTTTTTTTTCTTTGCTTGTTGTCTTTCTTTCTTCCTTTCTTCATTCCTTCTTTTTTTCCTTTCTTTCTTTAGAATTTCCTTACTTTCTGGTAGTGCCAGATGATCCAGGGTCATCTTGTATTTTTCCTGCCCCAACCCTACAGTCCACCACTTTCGAAGGAGACCTGGTTCCTTTTATTGGAGAATGGTGTTTAGACACTAAGATCTGGTTGCTGGGTGTGCCTGTTGTTACTAGGATGGCATTGCTTCTAGATCCTCCTAGAGGAGAGCTTAGTAAAGTATATTTGTATGTATGTAAGCCATGAATCTACCCATCTGTGTGTGTGTGTGTGGACATGAGTTCATACTGATGTCTCCAACTTTAGTATAGTATCACAGGGCCAAACTCTATTTTATAGGTATAGTTATCGAACATATTTTACCTCTAAGGCTTAAGGTCTTGACCCAGGTCTCATACCTAGTGAGTAGAACCTGAACTCAACCTGCAGCTCTTCACATCAGCACACCTGTGTTTGGCATAAATTATGAAGCACATTCAGAGTAGCCCGTCCTCAGTGTCAGAAAGTAAACACAGCTCTGGTTTTAGCTTTAATGAAATATTATGAAGAGCTTAATTTCCAAGAACCTTGCACAAGTATCCCAGCTTTCTCATTACCAGTTAAATCATATAGTCATCACTCACATAGTCAGTCACGCCTCAACCAACATCTCTCAAGCACTTACTGTGTGCCAGCCCTGCTGCTAGGCACGCTGGGTAAGCTGTCTCTTTTAACCATCACATATCTGCAGGACAGATGTGATTCCCCCATTTTATTTATAAATAAGTCTACTGAGACCTAGAGGATTAAAAGACTTGCCTAAAGTCCTGTAGCTTCTACAGAATGATTCTGTTTTCTTTTTTCCGGCAGCAAATATTTATAGAGAATGAATTATGTAGGACAGTATTCCAGCAAATGAGGCGGGCAATCGTGATGCATAGAGTGATTCTAGACAGGGAGACCAACTTGTAAACAAACTATGATGAGAGACAAGTGTTCCAACAGCGGGTGCAAAGAGGAACAGAAAGCTCAGCAGAGAAGGGCTGGGCCCTCCCTGGGCAGGAGTGGAGGTGGCTGTCTTCAAGGTGGAGTAAGTGTTGATGTGACACTCCAGGCCTTGCCTGTCTCAGCGCCTTGTTCTTGGGCCCTTTGCCCAGAACCCTTCCAGTTCTCTGCACGGTCAGCACCTTCTCCTCCTTCAGCTTTCTGTTGAAATGTCCCCTCCTCACAGGGGCCTTCCCCGAACCGCCCACCTGAAGAAGGTCTCCTTTGTGTTCTCACATAACACTTTGTTTCTTTCACAGCACTTGAGGGCAGGGACCATGCCTTTCTTGCTCACCATCATGTTTCCAGGACTGTGTAATGCCTGGCACAGTGTAGGTGCTTCATAAGATTTGTTAAATGAAAGCTAAGATGGGAAGGGCAGTTCTGAACAAGTAGGTGCTTTACTTCCTCTCTTGTGAGGCTTTATCTGGTCTCAATGGAATATACCAGAGTGTAAAAGGTTTAGCTTATTTTAGAATGTGAAGCAATTTTCAGAAATATGTGTGGAGTCCCACCTCAGTGCATCTGGTTCAGTATTTCTGGGGTGAGCCTATGCACTTCTACAAAGCTTCGGATGAGCATTAAAGGGTGAGAAGTGTTGGCTCAAGCCTGAAAGCTGCCATTAACAAGCCTGAAAGTATTGTCTCTCCTCCTGCTACTGGCCTTTTCTTTGTCATCTGGTAGCTTCTCAGACACCCAAAGTCACGTGTCTCCACTTATCCCCTAGCATTATCCTTGGTTCCTTGATTTCTGCCCCTTTTCTCATGGATTCATTAACAAACTCTGTTTATGGGTTTCTAGTCTCCAGTCCCCTGGGAATAAGGCCTCGTAGAAGGGCTGAGGGAACTGGAGGTTTTAGAAATAATCCATTTAGAGTTCACTCCTTATTTATGGATTTTCTCATAACAGTATGCTAATTGGGCAGGGTTGCACTGAAATTATCTACACCCAAGGAAGAAAATGAGGATACCTATTAACCTGCTCAGGTCTCTCCCATTCCAAAAATTAAATATAAAAATAAACCTCCCAGAACCCCCATTCCTCTCCAGCTACAATCACATTTCTCTGCTGCCTCTAATTGAGGGGCAGTTCAATAGGGTGGTTATGAGCACAGATCTTAGAGCCAGACCACCTGGGCTCAAAGCCTGGCTACATCTCTGTCTCTCCTGAAGCAAGTTGCTCAATCACTCTGGGCCTCAGTTTCTTCATCTGTAAAATGGTGATAATACTCAGACTTCATACAGTTGTTATGAATATTTAATATAGATCTCTGTGTATTTATACACATACATACATATGTGTGTATGTATATTGTCTGAGGGGGGAGGGGATTGAGTTTTAGGACAGTGCTTTGCTTATAATAAGTACTAATAAGTGTTAGCAGCAGCAGCAGCAGAATCCAGCAACTTTTTAAAAGAGGAGAGCTTTTCTTCACCTCCCATTTGCTTCTCAAGCTACTGCAGGCTGGCCTCTAGCCCCATCACTCTAATGAAACACCGCCCCTTAAGGCCACCAATGACCTCCTAAACATCAAATCCAAAAACCTTCTTACCCATCGTCTGCTGCATTTGACACTGCTTGCTACTCCCTTCCCGAGAAACTCCTCTGCCCTTTTCTGGTTCTCTTTGCACTACTCTGTCCCTTTGAGGGTTACCCTTCCCTTCCTGAGCACCAGGACCCACCCAGCCAAGAATCTGCTCACTCTGGGCTTTTTCCCTGAGTGATTATAGGCAGGACAGCCTGGTGGCTAAGCACAGAGATTCAGATGCCAGCCTGAGGGCGTCAGTGACCCTGGCTCCACCGTGTACTTGCTGAGTGATTTGAGATATATCACCTAACTTCCTTGTGTTTCTTCATATGTTAAATGGGGAATATAGTAGAGCCTACCTCCAAGGGCTAATGTGAGGATTACATAAATTAGTATGTGTGAAAATTCTTAGAATAGTGACTGATCATCATAAACATACAGAATGTTTGCTCTTGTAAGCCTCACAAATAAAGCTCAAGACTTTCCTCAGAGCTTCTGCCAGTGCATACAGCTTCCAGATACATATCCTCATTTATAGGTCCCAAAGACGCCTTGAACATAACATGTCAGAAACTGGACTGTTATCTTTTCCACACATCAGCTATCCCTCCCATATTCCATATTTCAGTTTTGAAACCACCTTTCACCCACCTAAATGGTTCTTTCTAGTCTATCCCCCTTCTGCATCCTCAATTCCACCTGCCTAATTCAGGGGCTTATCATTTCTAGGATGGAGTACTGCAACAACGTTGTAACTGATATCTCTTCCTCCAGCCTTGAAATCCTCAAATCCAGGCACCAAAGTGATGTTTCCAAACTCAAGTCAGACCATGTTCCCTTTCCTGCTTAAATCCCTCAGAGCCATCCATCAAGGTCAGGATGAAGTCTGAGTTGCATTATTTAGCCTGTCCCTACCTACCCAGCCTTGTTCTTGGAGAAACTGCCTTATCTACTTCTCTCCAGCATCTCAACACTTCTTATCATTTCCATCACATCCTGCTGGGTCTCACCTCCCAGCCTTGCTCTATTTCCCCCTGCACCTATAATATACCCTTTCCCTGAGTCATCCTTTAAGACCCAGCTCAGTTGTCACCTTCTGCTAGAAACCGTCTGACACTTATGCTCCCACTCCAGTGAGGATTCGACTCCCTTCCTCATTGTCCCCAAGATACCATGTCCTAACAGCTATCATTGCACTTGCAGTGTTGCATTGCACTTTCGGTGTTGCATTTTAGTCATTAGTTTAAGTGTCTGGCTCTTAAGAGACTGACTGCTGGACTACGAGTTGTAAAGCTGGGACTACACCTGAGCCAGCTCTCTCTCCCCACTGCCTGGTATGGGTATAGGAGGCTGGCACACTACTTGTGCCCAGTAAATGTGTATTGAATGAATGGGCTTACATTTGAACCCAGTTCTTTCTATAAAATAGGACAGTAATGCCTTCATAATACCCCTTCTCTCTACATTCCTTCCCAGCACTTGCTGGAGTCTGTACTCCCAGTGCATCTTCTTCTTTATCTTTTTTACAGACCCAACCTAAGCCTTAAGGTGTCTTGATCCCATTTTTTTTAACAATAAAGTATTTTTTAATTAAAAAAAGATGTATTGATCCATCTATCTAGACTTGGGCCTTTCCTGCCACTAATCTTCCAGATGACTCATCATGGGCATCCAGTCTGTCCTTTCCAGTTCTCCACTCTGACCAAGGCCATAGTTATCTCCCAGAAATGCATCTCTGCATTATTCCCCTATTGAGACAGCCTAGAGTTCATTATAATAGGAGCCTCAAACTTGAATAGTTTTGGAGGCATATTCTCAGAGGCTACCACAGTTCTTGGAATCAAGTATATGTTCAATAAATGGTGATTTTTTAAAAATAAAATGAATTAATGAATGAGCAGTGAGGTCGAATTGGCAAGAGGATTGGAGTTTAGCATCTCCACTGTTTAAAACCAAACTGTTCTCTAGTAACCATCAATTATTCCTTTGTTCTTGTTCAAGAAAAGTAATCTCTGATCCCGAGCTCCATTTTGTTTAACATGGTGTGTGTGTGTGTGTGTAAATTTCTTTAATCTATCTGTGTTATGACTTGGCTTTTTTGTAGCAGGTACATAGAAAATAAAAATGATTAAGTGTTCTCAGTTTAACAGAATCTCTGTGTCAAGCAAGGAAAGGAAATTGCTTCCTCTGTCATCATGGTTATATTGGAGCCTCCAAGGCTACTACCATGGACAACTCTAGCAAAATAGTAGCTCAAAACCTGAACTAAATAGAAAAAAATAAGCTTCTCTTCTCCTTCAGTTGTCTGGTCAACCTACCCAGCTTGTATTTGCTCTTCTCCTGTTCTCCACCCTAACTCTGTATAGTATGTGAGTGTTTTCTTACAAATCCAGGCCTACGAGAAAACAAATTATTAAATAAGAAAGAAGGCATTTGTGTGATCATCAGAGTTTTAGGTTAAGGAAATTTCCTTCCTGAGTGATGGCTGTTCTTCAGCTGTGAATTGGCAAATCATTAGAAAATCAAATGTTATTTTTGAAGGGAACAAACATCCGAGAAAGAATAACCTACAGCTTTGGAACATTTTTTGTGTACCTTGATATTCTGGAAGACTTAATAAAGTTTTCCAAATTACCTCACTTAATAAACTCATAGCTGTGTCTGGAAGACAACCATATCTCTGATAACTGAGGCCAGAAATGGTACTAAGGTGAAAAGAGCCTTGGCTAAAACTGATAGGCTTTCAAGGCATAGACAGTCATTCTCTTAGTTTCATAATATACATTTACTAAGCCCCTATTTTATGATAGGTACACATTAGGGGCTGAAAAACAAAAGGCAATTGACAACCACAATCTGAGTGGCTATAACATACCAAAAGCTGCACTAAGTACTTATCATACATCATCTAAAATCCTCCCACACAATTGAGAAGTTATTCCATTTTCCCAATTTTATACATGAGAAATCAAAATTCAAGTAAATTGTTGGTTGTGGAGTTGTTTACTTGACAGTATTTCTAAGGTTCCTCTTTAAACATCTCAGGAAATTACGAGCAGTGAGATAAATTACAGGGGAATATAGCCATCTAGATACAAAAATGTCAGCTTAAAAGCTTAAACTGGAATGGAATATAGTATCTAAAAATAAACCCAAATGCATTTGAGATTCTTGTTTTTGATAAAAAAGATAGCCTTTCAAATCAGTGGCAAAGCACTGGTTTATTCAGTAAATGGGTGGGATTAAAGACTAGCCATCTGGGGAATAAAATTTAAGCTAGGTGTTTATCTATTCCTTATAGCAAAATAAATCCCAAATAAATTAAAGGTTGAATCATAAAGAATGGAACTATAAAAGAAGAAAAACCTGAGCAATTTTATTCATAATTTGCCCAAAGTCACAAAGGGAAATATGAATACATCTAACTTATAAAAACCTGGCATACACAAAGTCAAAAGACAAATGGCAAACTGGGAAATGTTTTTATAATATGCCACACTATGAATTATTTTCTCCATGATTCAAAGAGCTCTTACAAAATCAAAAAGAAAAAACAGAGTAAAGGCTGCAAAAAAATTGGTCTATAGAAGAAGATCAAGGGGCCAAAAATGACAGGGGGATATGATGATACTTTTCTCATAATTAAAAAAGTGAAAACTAAATGAGATTCCGTCTGCCTCTTATGTATTTTGCCTCTGCAAAACTCTCTGAAGTTCATTGGACAAGAAATTATCACAGAAACAGAAAGGCTGTAAATATCAGAGACCACTAAATTAAATTTCTCCCTGAAGACTTGAAGGTTTAAAGTTCTAACAGAACTTAGAACAGCATTTAACACCATACTTGGATGTATAGTCTGCTATTCAATCATTTCTCCCAGCATTTCAAAGGATTTGACAGACAACTAGCCGTATTTTGGTTTAAGTCTATATTTGGAATCTTGGAGAATGTATCTACTCAGACTTATTTAAAGTCTTATTTGGGGGTCATTAAGCTCTTAGCGATCCCAAGAATCTTCAGTGGATAGTACTAACAATGCAAATGTTAAGTTACCCTTGACTTCTGATAAGTAGAAGAAATCAGATAACTCCAAGGAAGGTACTTACTTACATGGTATTCAAATTTGGAAATGTTTCTTACCTGCTTTTGAGAAGTTAAAAAATAATGACAACTATATATCTCTTGATAATATGCTTTCTTCCCTTAGCTCAAGAAAAGCTAATGACCCTATTGAATTTGAAAAGTTCTAAAAGGTACTTTGAGTTTTAAAGTTTTATGGGTTTTTTTGTTTTTGTGGTATGCGGGCCTCTCACTGTTGTGGCCTCTCCTGTTGTGGAGCACAGGCTCCGGATGCGCAGGCTCAGCGGCCATGGCTCACGGGCCTAGCTGCTCCGCGGCATGTGGGATCTTCCCAGACCAGGGAACGAACCCGTGTTCCTTGCATCAGCAGGCGGACTCTCAACCACTGCGCCACCAGGGAAGCCCTAAGTTTTAAAGTTTTAATCATTGGTCTCTCAGCTTCCACTCTTGGCCCTTATCTTACCTAATTAATCACCCACATCTGAGCTCAGATCAGAAGTCATTTCTTCTAAGAAGTTTTCCTTGATGCCCCAAGTTAAGTTAGGTCCTCTAGGATTCCTCTTCTTTCATGGCATTCCATGCTTCCAGAACTTCTCATAATTGTAATTAAACAGTTGTACAATAAGATAAATAACTGTAGAATTATTATTTAACGTCTGCCCCTTCTGTTAATGTGTAAGCTCCATGAAAGCAGATAATCTGGCTGATTTATTTCTCAAGTTCCCTGTGACTTCTCCAGAGCCCAGCACATTTCACTGCATATATTAATTGCTCAATAAGTATTTGTTCAATGAGCAGTATTGTATACAGAATAACGGCCTCCCCAAAGAGGTCTACATCCTAGACCTCAGAATCTGTGAATGTTACCTTACATGGCAAAAAAGACTTTGCAAGCATGATTAAGTTAAGGGTCTATAGATTGAGAGTTTATCCTGAATCATCTGGATGAGCCCAATGTAATCACAAGGGTCCTTATAAGAGAAAGGCAGGAGGATCAGCATGGGAGAAGAAAATGTGACAACAGACGTATTGGTCAGAGTGATGAGGCCATCAGCCAAGGAATGTGTGCAGCTGCTAGAAACTGAAGAGGCAAGAAACAGATTCTCCCCCTGGAAAGTACAGAGGGAACCAGCCCTGCTGACACATGATTTTAGCCTCCTAAGACTCATTTAGGACTTCTGGCCTCCAGAGCTATAAAAGAATAAATTTGTGGGGACTTCCCTGGTGGTCCAGTGGTTAAGACTCTGTGCTTCCACTGCAGAGGGCACAGGTTCGATCTCCGCTCAGGGAACTAAAGATCCCACAAGCCGAGTGGCATGGCCAAAAAAAAAGAATAAATTTGTTTTTAAGCTACTAAATTTGTGGTAATTTGTACGGCAACAGTAGGAAACTAAGATGAAGAAATTGATTAATTGTGTAACATAACGCAAGACTGATCTAGGAACCTGAACGCAAATAGAATAACGGTAAAAAATTAGAATAGTATGTTACAAAGTACTTGACCCAAGACAACCCAATGACTGAACCACACCCACTATCTGACGAACCCAATTATTTGCCAGAAATCATGTGTTTAAAGAGTAGGACAATAATAAGAAGAAAAGCCCATGGAGTCCAGCCATGCAGAACTTGGGCACATGCGGCATGTGGGATTTTCCTAGACTGGGGCACAAACCCGTGTCCCCTGCATCGGCAGGCGGACTCTCAACCACTGCGCCCCCAGGGAAGCCCGAGGTTACATAATTTAACCATGGCCATCTGCAAGCAGAGCTGGTGGTTCAGGTCTCTGGACTCCAGCACCTTTCCCACCATTGCCACACTATTTTCCAAGAAGGAAGTATGCCTGAAAATTTAATACAAGCCAGATAATATGACTCATGAGGTCACTAAGGCTCAGGGGAATGGCAAGTGTAGCTCCTATGGAGGGTGGATGACTTAATGCAGATAATCACATGGTTGGGGGAGAGCTCTGGCTCTGTGTGCCAAGCACCTACACAAGTGTGTAGAAATCCATGTAACCTAGGGACAAGCGCAGTTATAAGCATATGATTGATAATGAAAGGAGAAAGAAATATTCATTCAGCCAGTCATTTCTCTGTGTAATCATTCATTCTATTCATTCATTTCACAAGTACTTATTAAATATCTATGTCATGCCATGAATTATATATTAGGGATGTAATAGTGAATGACACATAATCCTTCTCATCAAGGGTTTTATAACTTGGGAGAGAAGATTGACAGCAAACTGTGATAAAACTACAATGTAGGGCTTCCCTGGTGGCGCAGTGGTTGAGAGTCCACCTGCCGATGCAGGGGACACGGGTTCATGCCCCGGTCCGGGAAGATCCCACATGCCACGGAGCGGCTGGGCCCGTGAGCCATGGCCGCTGAGCCTGCGCGTCCGGAGCCTGTGCTCCGCAACAGGAGAGGCCACAGCAGTGAGAGGCCCACGTACCGCAAAAAAAAAAAACCCAAAAAACTACAATGTAGAAAGTGTTAAGTAATAATTACTATTATCCCTATTTTATAGATGAGGTAACTGGGTCTTAGAGTGGATACATAACTTGCTCAAAGTCACAGAGCCAATAAGTGGCACAGTCCAGATTCAATTCAGACCTGTGTGACACAAAAATCCTTGCTTTTACTCCCGCTCTGAGAGATGCTAATAGGTGTGCTAGAAAAGAAAATTGTTGTTGTTTTAAGTTTTAAAAGTTTGGGAAATCTGTAAACTAAATGTCCTGCTGGGAGAGCCACAGCACATATTAGCACGTTCAAGGGTTTGAGCCACTTTGTGGTAAGGAATACTATTTAGAAAGGCATTTCCCAAACATTCAAATGTTTCAGCCAAAGCACACTGCACTGTATTGACAATGATGGGAAAACATGCAGAGAATGTAGTGTGCAGGGGATGCTCCAGAACTCAACACAATGTCCCTCGACTTTTCAGGAGTATTGGTGAATTGGACAGGACACATTCACAGAGTGGGCCTTCTCACGTTCTGTGATGTTAGAGAATTGAATTCTGGTACACTCAGGAGTGAAGGAAATAAAGAAAAATCGTATTTTTAGGCATGAGTTTCTACAGGGAATAATTTTTAGTGATGGGGTTATCTGCTATCAATTATAGCAGCAGTAGATTTGAAAATTACAGAAAGTGCCTTTTGTTCATGTGGTACTTTGACAACAGTGACAGGCTCCACAAAGGAGAAAGCCCCTGGGACGTGAAATGATTTTAGACGTGAGTTTCTTATTGTCAAAGAGCAGGCATTTATGAGGGGGTTTGAGGGTGGGGAGAAGATCTCTGATCTACTCCAGATCTTTTCTAGAAGTTTATTAGGACAGGCTGTTCCTCACCCCCAGATTTCATGGCGTAAATTGATATACAAATGGAGCAAGGTTTGAACGAAGCCATCCCCATGGACTTGACTGCCCCCTGAAGGCAGTAAGCACATAAATAACTCCAGCAGAAGGCAGACTAGAGGAGTTAAGAGAGAAGGACAAAAGCGCTTTGAGGACATTTCTGTTAGGTACAAAGACAAATGTAGGAAGCTCCGCTGCTTATAATTTTTTATCAGATAGTGGAGTGTCGGGCCTTTGGGTGGAATTTGCTGGTCTATTATTGTATCTGCTTTCCACTGTATCCTACAGTGACTATTTTTCAATACATAGGATTTAGCTTTACCAAAGCATTTTTTAAAAGCACTTAAGAGTTTGTTTTTTTTTTAATGTTGGTATTAGTGCACTTAAACTGTGGGAGACAGTGGTGCTCTGGTCAAGCCAAGACCAGATAAATCTGCCCTCAGCATTCCAGGGAGGACCCCAAAAGCAGCAACTGTGCCCAGTACTAAAGGGATCAGAAGGCATTTGGTGAAGCCCTTGTCACTTCTTCTTTTTTTTTTTTTTTTTTTTTTTTTGGTTGTCTTTATCCCTCACTAAACATTGATCTCCCCTGAGAACTGAGCTGGATTAAAATCAAATCAGTTATCTTGAGGGGATCCAAGTGGCCTCTCCTAAAAAGACATTGCCAATGCCCTCTCTCTGCTTCATCTCACTTCTATTTACTGTATTTACTGTACTAGTTCCTGGTGTCTCCTTGCCAGCCCAGAAACTATGGGAGGGCAGGCGTGTCTTTTCACCCCCAGATCTCCAGGGTCCTCACCCCATCCCTGTGCTGAGAACAAATCATTTTCTTCTTCAGTAAGAAACAGGGCAACATGTATTGAGTTCTTTTTTTAAAAAAGCATGTATTTCTGAATTTGTGTTCATTATTGAATATTTAGAAAACACAGGAAAGAACCAAAAAGAAAAGTTATCAACAACAGTTATTATGGCATATTTCTTTGCAGAATTTTTTCTTGTGTGTGTAAAATCTGATAGCCTTTTCTTTCCTTGCTTAGCACAATATCATAAATGTTTTCTTTTACTTTTATTTCTGTATCTATTGAGCACCTACTATGTAGCAGGAACTGTGCTAGGCCCTGTAGATGCTTGAGATGGACCTTAGAATGCAAAGGGGTATTTCCAAAGCAGAGAAGCAGGGGACCCATAATTAAGGCAGAGGAACTCCACCTTCAATATTGTGGACAATGAACTTTAAGCTAACAAGGGCAGCCAAAAAGGACACCATAATAGAAATTTGCAGCTAGATCTAGTGTCTTATAATGACCCTACCAGAAATACTTACTTGATACAATAGGAAATTTTCCAGGATTTATCAAAATTCCAGAAAAGGACAAAATAGCAATCAGTAAGGTCAGTTTTTGAATGGGGCCATTTCCTAAGCAGTCTTTCTGTTAAAGACATCGATGTTTTAAAAATGAGGATTGTAATGAACTGTCTTGGCCCTGCTGCCAGCCAATCAGAATGGACACTGGGTGCCATGTTGGATCAAGGTCTGAAGATGCCCACCAGACTGTGCCGTGACATTGGCCCCTACGTTGACTGATCACAGGGAGGTCTGGGGAGTCCTAAGGAGAGGCTGGATGGCCAAGGCAGTGATGGGGGACACTCAGGGACACAACTGCTCACCAACTGGAACAGTAGTGCTTCAGTGGTTTAAGAAGCATACACTGTACAAGTGCATCCTGGCTACAAGACCTACCTGGAGAGCAACGTCTTTT
Organism: Mesoplodon bidens; assembly: GCF_964165515.1. Lineage (NCBI taxonomy): Eukaryota > Metazoa > Chordata > Mammalia > Artiodactyla > Ziphiidae > Mesoplodon > Mesoplodon bidens. The sequence continues at coordinate 65,648,608 of NC_138166.1, read as the reverse complement.
CTCAAGTTGCTAAACGTGTGCTCTTAGATGTCAGCGGGCCTGCTGCCTGTGACACAAGAGCCGTGGTTTGCCATCCTTTCAACTTGAGCAGGTGGAATATGATTTGGGGCAGACGCTAGGGAGAGGGGTTCAGAGCCAGCCCATGGGGGGCAAGCTGCAGCTGGCTCTACCCCGCTCCTTCCTAAAGAACCTCCTGGAAAATTCACTCTAACCCAGGCTCCCACTGAGCAGTCACACCTCCACTCATGTATACACAACGTGGCTGAAGTCTTCAGAACACACGGGGCTCCATGGTGGAGGAAGGCATCTCCCAGGGTGAAGAACACACAATATGGTCATGTAGGGACTCAACTCCTGAACAAAGGCCAGCATCTCCCAAGAGGCCTGTCCTGCTGACCAGCCAGCTCCAAGTCCTATCCCAGTACCTGTATTTCCTGCTTAGGTGCAGGGACAACATTCCCAGTTACCTGGAGAGAGAACTATGAAAACTATGGCACTCTCCTTGAACCTCAGCTTCCCTGCTGATTTGGGTGAGGGGATAGCTGGGGCTGAAAGACAGTTTTCCAATCAAACTATCAATGACTGAGCAGGGGCTATCAGGGTAGGCCCTGGACTAGAGGCCTGACATGATGTCCTGTAATCCTCACAGCACCCTTTGAGGTCAGTAGCTATAATTCCCATGTTGCAGATAATGAAAATAGGGCTTTCTTATATGTCAAGGAATTCTGGGGATACTGAGGGGCTCAGAATATAACTTGCTTAAGGACTCACAGCTAGTCAGCAGCAGAGCTGGAGTTTGAACACAGACATGTAAACCATCACCCAAGTTATATTAGGGCCACACAGGAGACAGCCTGAGGAGGAATATGGCAGGGTCAGGACATTTGAGGAGGGGGGACCAAAGCTCTGGGAAGCAGTGCTGGGAGTGAATACTTCCCCTCCCCAACCCCCTGCCCCAGCTTACTTTTCTCCCAACCCTCCCACAAATACACAGATACGGAGCTCCACAACAAAAGTTATCAGTAATAATTAGCTAACCCTTTATACTTGCAACATAAACTCAGAAGATGCCCTTGGATGCTCTAGAAACGGGGATGTCAAAGCAGGAGAAGAGGAGGTGAACAAGAGGTGGAGTCAGCTCGAATGGCAGCTGTCATCCGTTCTTCTGTCCTGCAGCAAAAGGCACTCAGGTTGTCTGTCGACTGCCTCCTGCCCTTAGGCTTTCAGATCCAAAAACAAGTTACTGAGTTTAGCGTAGCAGGCAGGAAGACAGAGGTTCAGATGGCATCTCTATCGGACACTGCCTCTGAGATCTTCAGACAGTTTCCTAGCTTTTCTGCATCTTAATTTCCTCATCTGTAAAAAGGTCATATATCTCAGAGTTGCTGTGAAGATTAAATAAGATAATATTTGTGAAGTGCTTAGTGTGGCATCTGGCACAGTGCAAATCCCTTAATAAAGAGAGTTATTAACATGAAATTGCTTTCTTGTGAATTATTTTATCAGAAATTTATGGAATAATTCCTTTATTGCTAGGTTACGAACTTAAAAAAACCTAACTTTGGAAAACACGGAGAAAGGAAAGATGAGACACAAGTTGTAATATTGTCTAACTTAATTTTTATAGGAGACGTGGAAATTGACACTAGAGAAGGCAAGACAGATTGTCAAGAAATCCCCAACTCTGGTAAGCAACCAACGCTGGGAGAATGCCAGCGTTTTCCTTGGCACGTTCACCTCCAAAAGCCAGGGGCTACCCCAGACGCAAACCCACAACACAACATGCCACAGGTGAATTGGGTTTGAATAGGAATATGAGCCCCTTCCTCTTTTTTCTCCTCTCTTCTCTCTAGAGCAGCGTTTCTCAACTCTGGTTGTGGGCACTGTCCTGGGCATTGTAGGATGTTAGCAGCATCCCTGTCCTCTACCCACTAGATGCCAGCACCCCCCACCAATAGTTGTGACAGCCAAAAATGTCTTCTGGAATTGCCAAATATCTACTGGTACTCACTGTTGAGAACTGCTGCCCTCTGGTAGACCATATTGGAGGGGGCTGTATCCTCCTGCTTCTCCACTTTCTATGTATGTGATCTAGGCTGAGCCTCAGTTTCCCTATCAGTGAGGTAGGGACAATAAGAGTGTTCCTTTCTCAAAGCATGGATGTCAGGACTAAGAGAGTTGATGTGTGTGGGGTGTCTGGTATCATGCCTGGGACTTATCAAGCACTCTATATATGCCAGCTAAAATCAATCACCATTATTATTCTTTTCCTCTAATTTTTCCTCTTTGCAATCATAGTTTTATTCAACAGAATGCCTAGTTCAAATCAGTTATCATTAAGTCAAGTATTTGACTTGGGCCCTGGTGGCCAATCAGCCCCAGTTGAAGAGGAAACAGAAAGGTAAACCTTTAAAGAACAGTGTCTCCCTAATGCTAGCAGTCCTGGCAGGAAGGAAGCATTCATCAGAGATGAGAGGGCATGGCCTTCATCCTTGGCTTCTCCCTGCTGGCCCTGATTCAATACATTCAAAGTAGTATTGATTTGGCAACATGGAAATAAAGGGGAGGAAAATTCCTCATGGCTTGGTTTGTCAGACTTAGCAAATAAAAACAGAGGATGCCCAATTAAATTTGAATTTCAAATAAATAATGAATAATTATTTAGTGTAAGTATGTCCAGTACAGTATTTTATTTGGCAACCCTACTTGTGGGGGGCACATGGGTTTTGATGTACAAGGCTGATACATGTTGGATGACAGTATGCAGGCATTTCTGCACAATTGATTAATCAATCACAATGCCTGCATCTCCAATTATTATTTAATTCAGTGAGTAATTAAAGGCCAACCATAGCTGGTTCAGCTAATCTGCTTAAGTTATTGAATAAGAAATTGAAACATCACATGAAACCCTTGACCACCACCTTCAGAACTCTAAAGAGACTGGAGAATAATACCGTTTTTCTCTTATTCTTCTCAACATGCATCTAAAAACTTATTCTCAGGGCATTGTTTACTTCACTAGTATGAACTGCCTTGGCATTAACTCAAAGACTAATTAGGATTTTACAATTTTTCATTTCTGTCACCAGAATTGCAAGCATAATTCATGGGGCAGGATTCCAATCATGACTTGCAAGAAGCCAAAAAAAAATCAACTGAACAATTCACCAATTAAAAAAAAAAACTCCTCAAAAACCTCCTCCAATTTATTTACTCTCTAGATTAAAGCTATCAGGGAAAAAATAATCAGGAAATGCAAATAAGCATCTCTGAAAAACTGCTCAGAAGATATTGGCTGCAATTAACTCCATTGTGATGGCTGATGTAACTGCCGACCTAGCCAGAATGCGGAGAGAAACACAGAGTAGGTTTCATGTCATTTCAGCACAGCCTGTCAGATGGAGAATCCAGACTGGGGAAGAGTTTAGTGTTACTGAAGGGAATGGAATGTTCCAGAGAAGATCTGCCTCTCAAGGAGGTCCCGAGAGGCTCCTCGGGGGGTCTTTGTGGATTTGGCAGAACACTAAGCATCTGAGGGTTTAGAACACCTGAGCCATGGCATCAATTTATTTAATTATCACAAAAACTCCTACAAAGTAGATAGCATATTTCTGTTATCAACCCCATTTTACAGATGAGAGGACTAAGGATGAGAGGTTAAGTAATTTCCTCACTCCACATAGCTAATAAGTGAGAAACCCATCATTTACATCCAGATTTAGCTTCTTCCAAGTTTCTACCCCTTCCACTATTCCAATAGCTCTCAACCAGACCTCCTCAGTACTGAATTTCAGGAAGCACCATTCACATCACAGGCTATGTGAATATTAGAATCTTGTAGTGCACAACCTGTACTGCTGTACGTGATGGCCCGGATTTCCAACCTACCTACTCAACCATCTGGAAAGCCTTCAAAAATTGCTGCTGTTCAAACTTGCCCCAAGTAAAATAATCCAAGTTAAATTCAAGTAAAATAATACACAACAATGGTTTAAAAGCACTTCGTCACACAGAAATTCAATCTTAAGTTGTCTGTGTACAGAAGAGATGTTATGCTCCCGCTTTGACCCTCTATTTACCCCATTCACCTTATTCCATTTATTCAACCCCTGTTTGTTGTTCTGTATTCATTTAACACCCTGGGGTGGGAAAGCTCCAGATGCAAGCAGAAGCTGGTTAAATAGATGGCAAAATAAAGATGCTGCCTGACTCCTGTGCCCAGGGACAGCCCAGATTTGAGACTTTCATTTTAGATGGGATTACATGCAGTCAGATGTGATGTTTTAAATCCATTGCTGAGTTAATAACAGCCCACATTCTGCCTCTGTCTAGCAAGGTTTGAATTGAAAGGAAGGGGCTGTCAAACGTGCAAGTGAGGACCTCTGCGCTGTTGCTCTGTGTCCATCTAAGTTCCCTTTGCAAGTGTGTAAGAAGAGGTTAGTCCTTCCAGTACTGTGTGATGAAAAGGCTGCATAATCAAACAGAAGGAATTCTGGGGGTCCCTGGACAAGTTGCATCATCTATTGCCCACATCCTAGATCTAATTTCTGCACAATTAATGTCAAAGACAGCTGCAGCCTTCAGGCTGAATTTTGACAGTGAACAGCTGTGCAATTATAACATTTTATTCCATTGTACTCCTTGTATAGTAATTATCAGGCTCTTGTGTAAATCTTTTGATGTATTGGTTATCATCAGTGTTAAAATCTACGTTGCCATTACGTTCATTAGACCAAGGCCTTCAGACTAAAGTAAATATTAAAAGATGTAGCTCACACATTCAAATGCAGTCTGACTCTGGGTCTTAGAATGTGTCTCTTTCCAAATTGCCACCAACGTTGGGTATAATTGCACGCTGGTGTTTATTTTACAGCGTACCTACACTGCTCGTCTCAATCAGTTACCAGGTCTCTAACCACCCCTCCTTTGCACCACCATCCTCCCCCTCCCACCTCACATCTGTGGTTCGCAACCAGGGGCAATGTTGTCCTCCCTCCTCCTCTCCTGGAAATGTTGGCAACATCTGGAGACATTTGGGGGCTGCTGGCTTATAGTGGCCAAATGCCAGATATCCTGCTAAACATCCTACAATGCACAGGACAGCCCACAACAAAGAATTATTCAGGACCAAATGGCAGTAGTGCTGAGGTTAGAAACCCCAAGATCACGTCTCAGATCCTTATCTGCCAACAGGTCTCTCTGTCTCATATTGCTTCCTCGAGGCCTTCCTGTCACCTGCAGAGATATCTTTCCAAAATACAAATGTGATCCCTCTGCTTAAGACAGGATTCTCCACTGTCCTCAAGATAGCACGTAGTGCAGTGTCCTAGGCTTGTCCTAATGTCTCCTTCCTTCCATGGTTCACCGTATTCTCCCACTACCTTATACTCCAGCCAGGTTGAAATGTTTGGCAGTCCCCCAAGACGCCAGCCCTGCTCACGTGCCCACAGCGCTGCGAGGGTGCTCCCTCTACCAGCGGCCGTGCTTTTCCAGCTGTGGTGTGTACTCCATCCACCTGGGACCTTGTTACAATGCAGATTCTGATTCAGCAGGTCAACTGAATTTGTGGCCAGAGACTTTAGTCCTGAAAGTTCCCAGCTGGCCTCAATGCTCCTGGTTTGTGATCACACTTTCATCAGCTAGGACCTAGAGCAGTGGTTCTCAAACCTTAGTGAGCATCAGAATGACTGGGAGGCTGTGAAAACACAGATTCCTGGGACCTACCCCAGACTTTCTGATTTACTAGATTGGGGGGAGCCCATGAATTACATTTGTAACAAGTCTGCAAGCTGCACTTGGAGTTGAAAAGCATAGAGCATCTGTCTCTTCCTTCCCACCTGCCTCCTGTCTGATTTCTGGGTCCTCGCCTGCCTCCTCCTCCAGTTCCCAGAAAGCCATATTAATGCCTGGACCACCACAGACATCACAGAGCATGCTAAGAGCTGGGCTATTCACCCCGACGCTCCACTAGACAGTAAGCTGCATGACAACAAGGACAGTCTTTTCTGTCTCCAAATCTTGCATGCTAATCAGCATTTTTCCTCATCGTAGAAAGTTGGGCAAGCATCCTGAAGATCCTTAAAAACCTCATTTGTAACCAGAAAAGGTTACCTGTCCACCTTTGCTAGTGTCAAAATATTACCAACGCTGTTAATACCACTCACAGCCATCTGAAGGACTTTTTGGGCTAGAGGGAATCACTACAGGTTTCCCCGCTATCCAAAAGTAGAGCATTCCTGTGAAGTCTTTCCTAAGGCAAAGAAGCAGTTACCTTAGGACACATCTTGCTAACAGATGCACAAAATAAACTGAGATCAAGCACAGAGGCTCACAGACACAGTTCAAAGCTCTGGTGGCCTGATGCTGAGCTGCTCAGTGTGGTTTCTGGGGAAGGAGCTGGGTGGTGCCCCTCTCACTGTTCAGGGTGCTCGCTGCCTCTCCACTGGCTCCTGCAAAACAAACGATGAACGTTATTTTTGCTTTTTGCATTTTTTTTTGTGAGAGCAAAAAACTTCTTTGGATTTCTTTCAGTTCGTGAGTAGGTAGGTAGTAACCTAGGTCTTTCATAGAAGCAAAGTGGTATGAAGTGAACTTTTTTTTTTGCGGTACGCGGGCCTCTCACTGTTGTGGCCTCTCCCATTGCGGAGCACAGGCTCCGGACGTGCAGGCTCAGCGGCCATGGCTCACGGGCCCAGCCGCTCCGTGGCATGTGGGATCCTCCCGGACCGGGGCACGAACCCGTGTCCCCTGCATCGGCAGGTGGACTCTCAACCACTGCGCCACCAGGGAAGCCCTGAAGTGAACTTTTGAAAAGCAAACTATCTCTCCCTTTGTTGATAAATGCTGGTTCCTTACTTTTTCTACCCTGTTGATTTTTTCTTTTGTCTGAGAAAAGCTTCAAGGGAACTACAATCTTTCTAAAATCATTACTTGGTAAAAAGCCAAGGCTTTTAATTTATCCCACAAGCTAGATTCTTATGGAAACTGCTGTCTGAAATCCCTTTGTTCGGGAAGCTTTGAGGGGCTTCATCTACACACCCCTCCTCCCCCTACCCCGCCTCCCCCAGGGAAGGGACCTTCCTTCTTCCTTCTTCCAGCCAGTGTCTCTCCCATTAGTCTTTATTTTATCTCATAACAGGAAGGAATTATTTTATTTGAAAACAGTCTTTTATTTTCAAATCCTTTTTTAAAGCCACTGAGGGCAGTGAGGAGAGGAACGTTGTCTGAGTAGAATGGACCAAGGTGGGCCAGATCCTTTTGGGAAGAGGTGGAAAAGAGATGAAGGTGGGACTAGCTGGCTGGGGGAGAAGGGGAAGCCTTCAGGCTGAGGAGCCGGCGTGAACAAAGGCACACAGGTGGAATGAATATGGAGCGTGGAAACAGGAACAAGAGGTAAATTTAGTTAAGTAAAATGGCCCAGATTCTGGAGAAAGAAGAGTCCAGAAATCCAAACTGTGGAGCCAAGAGGAGAGGAAGGGCCTTTAGAAGTTGGAAAATCATCCCTTGAACTAAACAACTCTTTTTGTTTTTGTTTTTCTCTCCAGACATATTCCAGAAGTGGTTCTGATATTTGTTCACTCCCATTTTGGGCCAAGATCTGTCAGAGGATTAAATTGTACGTATACAAGTTCCCCTTCGTAAGCACTGGCAGGGGATAGCATCTTTGGTTGTCCCTGTTTTCTAATGACTAAAATGGTCTTCAAGTTAAAAGGCATCTTTCTGAAAGTGAAAGTGTTTCTTGCTCATGACTTGTACAGAAACTAGAAGACAAATTAGCTCAGAACAAATCATTTTGGAAATAAACTGAACACCAGCATCTTTGAACCTCCAACCTGACTTACTGCCCTGGACTGGAATGCAGCCTGCCTGCCAGTGAGACTTGTGAGTGGCTCAGTGCATGCTCACACCGCACCTGGGGACAGGACAGCTCCTCCTTGCTGTGTAAGATACAGACAAGGTTGGCCACCTGTTATGGCAGGGACCCTTTGAGCATCTTTAGAGCAAGGCACTCACAAGGCTAGAAAAGGACCATTTTTTCACAGAGCCCAACCTATTACCTAGAAAATCTATCTCTGCTGTGTATGAGCAGGATTCCTAATACAGAGACACTGTCCAAAGTTCCCAAGCCCTCCTGTCTCTGTTTAAAATCCCATGCTCCCTCCAGCTGCACTCTGAGTCTGAGGTTATGCTGGGTGTTATAGTCATCACTGTCCAAAACATTAGAAGATGGAACAGTCCTGAGAGGCACGTTGGACTAAGAGGCAAAATAGCATAGGTCCACCTTCCACTCGGCTGCTTCCCATGTGACTGCGGCAGAGGCTGCTGCCAGGCAGTGTATGGCACTGTTCTGGGGTCCAGATGCTGAACTTTGAATGCACTTCTGCACTGAGTTCTCACAATTCCATGAAGTAGGGATTATCATTATTTCCATTTCACAGAGAAGGAAACTGAGTCTTACAGAAGTAACTCCCCCCAGCCATGAGGACCCAAGATACACCCCCAGGTATATTGGACCCCACTTGTTCTTTGGAAACATCCACTTTCTTGACTCTTGTGCAATGCTGCCTCTTGAGCCAACTTTGAAGACTTGAGCCACTTAATGTCTCTGAGCTTCAGTTTCCCCATGTCTAAACTCAAGCTATAGACCCACTTGGAACGTTTTAAAAATGCAGACTCCTTGGCCTGAGACCTGATGGGACAGAGTGGCACGTTCCTAGGTTCCTGGTTGACTGTGTCCTCCCTAGCGCGCTCACATTCTATTTCAGGAGCCAGACCGCAGGTGCTACCTGTACAGATGATGCTTTAATGACTCAAAATAATGGTCCTTCATGTGAGACGTTCATGGAGACCACTCCATCTGCCCTGGCCCCTGCTGCTTTTATTCTTACTCTCCCATAGGCAGTTCCTATCACTTGAGTGCATTCCGGTCCAGCCTGGCTCTCATGGTGAGGAGTTAGAGGGAAGAACTCCCCAGAGGTGAGAGTGTCAGGCTGAACATCTGGACTGAGAGGCTGTATTGGTTTCCCAAGGCTGCTGTAATAAAATACCACAAGCTAGGTGGCTTGAAACAACATAAATGTATTCTCTCCCAGTTCTGGAGGCTGGAAGTCTGAAAGCAAGGTGTTGGCCAGATCCCTCTGAGACCCTGCTCCCTCTGAGATTCCCTCGGGGACTCTGGGTCGAATCCTTCCTTGCCTCTTAGCTTCTGGTGGTGCCCGTCCATCCTTGGCAACCCTGGGCTTGCAGCTGTGTCATTCCAATCTCTGCTTCCCTCTTCTTATGGCCATCTTCCCTGTGTGTCTGGTTTTCCTTTTGCAACCAGTCATATTGGATTAGGATCCGCACTTATGGCCTCATCTTAACTCAGTAACATCTGCAAAGACCCTTTTTCCAAGTAAGTTCACATTCACAGGGAGCAGGGGTTAGAACTTCAACATATCTTTTTGGTGAACACAGTTCAACCCACAATAGAGGCACTTTTCCTATGTTCCTCCTTCCTTCACCTCATGGGCTTCGTGGACGCTAAATGCATTGAACATCCCCCGTCTGCTTTGAAAGTATCTCAGGAGAGGAGGTGGCTGTGCATCTGACCCACATTCAGAGCCTCTGAGGGATCCAAGAGTTTAAAAACTTTTCCTGGTTCATCTGCCCACATAAGCTCCTGCAAGCCAACTGTGCAAAGTGCGGACTTGGATCCTGGAACAGTTATCGATCCCGCTTTTCATGAATAGAAGTGGAGGCAGAGACCATCAGGACATGAGGAGTAGAGGGGAAATATCGGACGTGAAAGTGAGGGAGGCTAAGATGCGGCCAGGTCCCAAGCCCCCGACCATCTCATCGTGCTTAGCTCTTGTTGAATCGAGACCCCGTCCCCTCCTTGCTGAAAGCATCATTGCATTTTCTGTGTCAAACCAAGCGTGGGCCCTCAGGACCTAAAATGACAACTCTTCAATTGAACCACCTTTGAAAACCTGAATTCAAGAGCATCTGTGGCCAGGGATTTTCCTGGCCCAATTTCAAAGGGAAATTTTTTCATGAAAAAGCAAAAGCAGTATGTTTTTCTTCTTTTCTAAAAATCATTGTGCTTCTAGTATAATTCGTACCAGGTCATGAATTATTCAGTGCTGCATGGGTTATAAAGCACATTTAAATGCAGCCTCGTTTATTCTTTAAAACAACCTGTGGCTCAGTAATAATAATGACAAGTAAAAGTTATCTGATACTGTCTCTGCACCAAGAACTCTTATAAATGCAACCCTGTTAGACAGACAACAATTTTTTGGTCCCCTTTTTAAAGATGTAAAGCCGTTTGTCCAAGGTCACAGAGCTAGTCATGGATAAATATGATGTTTGAACCCAGCAGCCTGGTTATAAAGGTCAGGCTCAGAGCCACAACATTGCCTGTCCCTTGACTCGGAGCCTCACTTTCAAATGAGCAAGTCGGTTCTAGTTTATTTAATGCTTGACCCACTAGCACAGTCAGCAGGTGGTAGAGACAAAGACCTATGTGTCTTCTGTTACATAATGCTTCCCTAAAATCCCCTCCAGTAAGAATGGCTTTCTGGCTCTGTGCCTGTCTTGTCCCCATCCTGTTTGGTCTAATGCCTTCATAAACAAGACGAAAAGACAACTCTCAGAATGGGAGAAAATATTTGCAAACGAATCAACAGACAAAGGATTAATCTCCCAAATATATAAATAGCTCATGCAGCTCAATATTAAAGAAACAAACAACCCAATCCAAAAATGGGCAGAAGACCTAAATAGACATTTCTCTAAAGAAGACACACAGATGGCCAAGAAGCACATGAAAAGCTGCTCAACATCACTAATGATTAGAGAAATGCAAATCAAAACTACAATGAGGTATCACCTCACACCAGTTAGAACGGGCATCATCAGAAAATCTACAAACAACAAATGCTGGAGAGGGTGTGGAGAAAAGGGAACACTCTTGCACTGTTGGTGGGAATGTCAATTGATACAGCCACTATGGAGGACAGTATGGAGCTTCCTTAAAAAACTAAAAATAGAATTACCATATGATCCAGCAATCCCACTACTGGGCACATACCCAGCAAAAACCATAATTCAAAAAGACACATGCACCCCAATGTTCATTGCAGCACTATTTACAATAGGCAGGTCATGGAAGCAACCTAAATGCCCATCAACAGACGAATGAATAAAGAAGAAGTGGTACATATATACAATGGAATATTACTCAGCCATAAAAAGGAATGAAATTGAGTCATTTGTTGAGACATGGATGGATCTAGAGACTGTCATACAGAGTGAAGTAAGTCAGAAAGAGAAAAACAAATATCATATATTAATGCATGTATGTGGAACCTAGAAAAATGGTACAGATGAACTGGTTTGCAGGGCAGAAGCTGAGACACAGATGTAGAGAACAAACGTATGGACACCAAGGGGGGAAAACTGCGGTGGGGTGGGGATGGTGGTGTGCTGAATTGGGCGATTGGGATTGACATGTATACACTGATGTGTATAAAATTGATGACTAATAAGAACCTGCAGTATAAACAACAAAAAAAAAACAATACTAAACTTTCTTTGGATTATTTGTATGGAAATATGTTAATATAAATGTTTCAGACATTACATGAAATTTCTAAAAGTCTTGTATGTTCTGGTATAATGTTATAAGTTATAATTCTAGTTATTACTTTAAAATGTATATCTCAGAAGTAACTAAATTTCCTTGTCAATTGCAAAAAAAAAAAAAAAAAAAAAATACAATGGAGGTGTCTCCACCCTTGGGCAGCTTTCCACCTCCCAGCCTAGCTCCGGTTGCTTGGCTAGCCTCCTCTGTACTCCAGGCTCACTGGTGCCTGCTCCTGCACCCTGTTCCTCTCTGGCTGCTTCCCCATCAGTCTCCCGCCCCCACTGACAGCTCTTGGAGAGCGGGGATACCATTTCTTGGTAAACTTTTTATCCCTGGTTCCTACCACAGTGCTTAGTTTTAGTAGGGACTCTGTAGAAACAAGGGAATAAATAAATAAAAAGCGCTACTTTATTAGAAAAACAAATGTTTAGGATACCAGGCTACTACCATGGGGCAGCCAAGTTTTTGGTTGTTGTTTTGTTTTGATCAGAGTTCACAGTGCCTATATACTGCCTATTTTCTATCGTAGCAGTGGTAGGACAGGAGGGTCCCCTCTTAATAATTTATTCTTTTTATTGAATTTCCAAATGCATGAACCCACATATGTATTATTTCACATAAATTCACACAGACTATCTTATCTTACGTTAACTGTGCTTTTAATTCATCATTCTTTGCCTTTTTTCATTTGTTCCTTCTTGCTCCTGCCCTGCTCTTTCCTCCCACATCGTCCTTGTCCCCACGACATGGTGAGCCGTGTAAACACGTCAGGATGTGTCCTTCCATGGTTTTCTCTGCTCTCATTTTATCTTACAGGGATGAACGTAACGCATCCACACGCATATGAAACAGAGTCACGCTGGCCCTGGAGTACTGCCTGGGACTCAAATATGAGGCAGATACACATGGAAATTTTATTCCCCCTAGTTTTCTTTTGTTGTAATGCCCCAGTTTCATGACATAATTTTAGGCACTTTGAACTTGAATAGCTCACCATTATGTAACGAATGCCATTCAGCTGCAATCACAATTGCTCCCTGGGTCAAGCCTGCTAGCCCAACCCCAGATAGTCATAGGGCAGGAGCAGCAAGCAGGTGATTAGCTGCACCAGCCAACGTGGTAACTGGGTTTCTAGGTATTTTCACCGTAAATTTCTCTGCCTTAGACAGCTTTGCTGCCAAAAACATTTTTGCCATGTAACTAATTAGCCATGATTTTGCTGTAAAGGATAAAACAATGAAAAATAAAAGAGACATTAAGAAGGACATCATGAAACATGAAAAAATGAATTACAAAATTAAAGAGACTTTATTGCTAAATACAAAATATCTGAATATATTTAAAGTGTGTGTATATTTCATGGCAATACTGTGCAAATGGCTGATCTTATTTCGTGACTTGTACATAAACACTTGTCTTCCAGGTCTTTCATTCTTAGTATTTTACACACTGTTTTTTCTTGTTGATTCTTCTCCTCATTTGGCATCACACTTTTTCTTTTTTGCTGAGATTTCTTCCTTCGTTAGGAGAGGTATCAGTTTCCAAATACGAGGATGTATGTTCATACCTAAGCTTTGTATTGTGTTGTGAAAACCTCTACACTGTTGTGTGTTCTTGGCATCTTGTAATATGTCTGTTGATAAACACTCCAAAGTTCAATGGGAAATGCGAGTTCAAATCTGCAACTTTCAGGCCCTCAACCTCTTTCTCCTCCATTGTAGTGTGCTTCAAAATCAGAGACCAGCTCTTGGGGCAAATCATCATCATCTGTCATGATTTTTGTATGATATATATCAAAACAAACTATCAACCAATCATTTTACCTTTTATGGCAAAATTGTCTTATGGCCAATTAGTTATACAGTGAAAATGTTTACAGCAAAAATGCTTGCTGCAAAGGTGCTTATGGTTAAAATACCTAAAAATAATGGACACGCATAACTGGACGGGACATTGTGTGGCTGGGAACCTGAAAATCTGAAGAGAGTCCATGGATTGGATTCGAGATATCTCCAGAAACTAAAATGTCATAAGAGCAGACACCTGATTCCTATTTGCCCAATCCTAGAAACCAGCCTTGGAATAACTGTTAACATTGCACATAATAATGAAAAGAGCTAATATTTTGTGAGTACTTATCACATGCTTGGCACAGGTCTTCCTTGCTTCACACGTAACAATGCTATTAGTCTTTGCAACAGCCCTAGGAAGCAGGTACTGATACGCTGGCCCCGTTTACAAATGAGGTAACAGATGTACAAACAGATTAAATAATTTGCCCAAAGTTACATACCAAGTAGACGGCAGACCTGGGATTCAAATCCAAGGAGTCTAATTTCAGAACCTAGAGCTATGTTAAGGGGCTTCCCATACTTTTCCTTCCTACTAGAACACCCACACCCATCACCCAATTACTTGCTTTGAAAATGCTTTCTCATCCTTTAGCTTTCACCTTAAGATCACCTCCTTCCCTGTATAGAGTTAGAAATGTTTTCCCTCTGTGTGCACAACCCTCTTATAGAATTTTCTCCATAGCACTGTGATTATCTGTTGATGCCTTGTTTCCCCCCACCCATCATTAAGCTCTTCTAGCATAGGAAATGCATCTTATATTCAGCCCTAATATCTATTATGATGCCTGGCACATGCAAGGACTTCAAAAATGGCTGTGGAATGAATGAATGAATGAATATTTCAGCATACAACCAGATACCTGTAAGGATACACAAGGTATCAAGTTTAGATACAATTTTGCAGAAGTAATAGTAGTGAAAGTCAACAATGCTTTATCCAAAACAGAGCCAGATGTGATTTTGAATTCAGATTTTAAGAAAGTAACATATGGTACATATGCCATAACTCACCTAACACTCCCAGCACCTCCTAATCAAACAAATTTATATATCAGCAATGAAATATACGGATAGTCACATTAAATAAGGTATAGCTTATGAATTGCCTTAGACCAGTTTGGGTCAAGTTTTGCCACCAAATGTGTTAGTAGCAAAGTTGAAAATAAGAAACAACTCTTGGTGTTCAGACCTGTTTGGATTTGGGGGCTATGAATAAGGGATTGTGGAGTTTATGTAAATTGCAATTTATGTGACTTATGGTGACAAATCTACCCTCTCATGTCTAGAATGTATGGTTTTGGTTTGTCACTCTGAGCCTTTAAAATAAGCAGGTAAATGTTAGTTTAATGAACTAGCTTTCTAATTCTAGAGACAACTCATTGTTCCTTCCTTCAAGGACAAACTCTCATCCCTAGGATGGCAAAGGTGGAAAGGGGTAGCTTTGTCATCCTCAGTGAGACCTTTCACCCAGAACCTTTTCTCAGACTGAAAATATGGCTCTTTGGGTCTGTTCGTCCTCTTTCTCTCTCTCCATCTCTCCCTCCCTCTCCCTCTGTGTCTTCCCTCCTTTTCTCATCTAGAAACATAAAATAGCTATCAAGAGGTCAAATATATACATGGGAGAAAACTACCTAGTCTTACAGGAGATGTCATCTCCCAAGGGGTCTATTAATGTAGACTTGTGGTGGGTCCACCATGTCAGAGCTCATAAGACAGGCTCCATACCACCAATTAGGCTCCATGCTGGCTCTGGCTGAATTCACTTGACTTGAGACTCTCAGAACTGCTGAGAAGCTCTTGATTCAAAAGACCATTTACTAAATCCTTTAAAGGGTCATGTTACTCCCTCTATATTCTAAGCTCGAATAATAACCTCACCCTGCCATATGATGGCTCTTCCCTGCTACTCTGTAAGTGATTTTCCTAGAGGGAAACAGTGTTTGCCTTTGGAAGCTGGGAAAAGTCTGGTAGTGAGATCTCAGGGGAAATCCTCACTCAGGGGGGTGTCCATGGTTTGGGCATGAATTGCTTGGTCTTCAATCACAACAGAGCCCTTGGTTCCCCAGGCTCTTGAACGGGAGTGACAACTAAATTGTCAGATTCTCAGAATAAGTGGTTTAACAGAGGAGAATCTTAAGAAAAGATTTCCATCACAAAATGTGTAAAATGTGTAAAATCTGTAGTACTGAGCTCGTTGACTGGACCAAAAATGTAGGTTCTTTCCTGAGGACCTCAACAGCCGTATCCCATGCCCTCTAAAACTTGAGTTCATTATATTTTACCTCCCCATATAGGCCAAGTAAAAAGTCAGAGAGAAAATAGTTCTGTTGAGTGGAGAGCAGGGATGAGCAAAGTTTGACTGGTACTCTGATTTTATTTTTATTTTATTTTTTAAATTTTTATTTAGGTCTTTAATTTTATTTTTAGAATGGGGTTCTGTCACATAAACTCAACACAGCCATATCTAACAAGGTCTCTATTTGTTTTCACAAACACCATTTGTTTTTTGTTAGCTCACCAGGTGTTTTGTTTTTTTTTCTTCTAGGGCTATACAAAATTCTTTACCATTCAAAGATGTAGATTCAGACAAATACAGTGTTTTCCCAGTAAGTATCACTAAGACTAACCAGATGTTCGCTAAATATTGCATCGCTTCCTATAAATTTCTTTCCTTTAATAAGACAAGATTGAATGCCATTTGAATGTATTATTAATGTGATAATACACCATTTTATGACGTTTACAGATTTTTTGGTATCTTACTAATACATGGACCATCAAAGTGGATCTTAGTCCTGGACTGTTTTCGTTTCCTGAAGCCATTCCCACCTGGAATTCTCCACGGGGATAACAGTTATCTTGAAATGTGTTGGGAATTATTTTCAAAATTCTTAAACGTATTTTAACTTACTTTTTTAAAGTGTGTGTGTATGTGTTTATGTCTGTGTACACATGTTAGATTTAGAACAGTTAGGATGTCAGAATATTCTCTGCAAAATTCAACAAGCAAGCAACAGATGTCACAAACTCTCCAAAGTAGGTGGGATCTCAAATACTCTACCTGGGAATGTGAGAAATAAAAACATTGACATTATCATGACTCTTGATTCTTTCAAATCAGACATGTCAAAAATATAATAAATCCACACAACCAGTTTGGCTAGAGGTTTTTAAAATTATCCAGCAAAATGATTAATCACTGAACCAAATAAACCAATTGTTTTGGAGCCTTTGATAGAGAAAGTTCAGGGAGTTGGATGGTCCTGCTCTTTGTGGAAGTGCACATAGACACATACACATGAACACACATGTACACAGACACGTGTATAAAACATGCATTCACATAACCCATGTGAATGCACACGTGCCCACATACATGCACACACATGCACCCCCATACACTCACATATCAGCACGCACCCAACAACACATATACACACACGTACACACACTCTCACATACACACACACTTCATCTGTGATTGGCCCTGGTACCATATTACATTTCACCTCACACAGGAGGTCTTAGCATATCATCTTAATTTTCTTAGTGATCTCTAGTGTTCCTAGACTGTATTTGGATTTAAAATGGCAGATGTCAGTACCCCTCAGACAGCTCTGATTGGCCTTCACTGTGGATAACGTCAAAGCAGAACTGACCCTTCCTGTGTATGCTCTTCAATTTCAGACACTGCGGGGCTCTCACTGGCGAGGGAGAGACTGTAACGACAGCAACAAGATGGCATACCCAGGCAGAAGGTAATGGTCTCTGCTGGTCACTGATGTTGAAAATCACCTTCTGAAAAGGAGACAGAAGGCATAATTATCTCCCTCAGCCTAGGGGATTCGTGCTTACAGAGAGAAGGGACCTCCATGTCCTAATTGAAGTAAAGCACAATGAAAAAACTGTTCATTCATTTGCCCAAAAAATGCTCATCGAGCGTTGCCCAGCACTCTGCATCATGTTGGGTGGTAAACAAATAGAAATAGGCCTCCTCTCGAGGAGTTTACAGTCTAGTGGGAGAAACACGTGAGTAGACAGGTTATTGTGGACGTTTATCCAGCCTCCTGCACGAGTTCTACAGGCAGCCCTGGGCCCAGAAAGAGTAGCCTCTTCCACCAGGAGGAGGGCGACGGGGGCAGAGAGTAGAGCGCAGGTCCCATTTTAGTCCCAGGCTGATGTTCAGTCACATCTCAGACCTCAAACTGGATATGCCAGCCTTCATCTTAGCTGTGACTACAGTGCTGAAGCATTAACCAGATGTTTGGGGCGTTAGAGGCATAACTTTAATGGTGTCACCTGTCTAAATGAAATGGACTGCAGGTGTGTTCATTATTCCCATCAGCATCATTCCACAACAATACCTCCCATGAATATAGTCAATTGTGAAAAGACTGCATTTGGTCCACAGTTCCCAGCAAACATCCAAAGCCAAGAGAATGGCAAAGAGGCCAAGTGAGGCTTCTGTGTGCCACAACACACAATGGTGTGTGGCACTTTTCCCTGAAGAAACTGTTGTCTATCGAAGACACTTGGTGTAGCACTCATTCGTTCATTCCTTCATTTGTGAAGCTGACATTCAGAATGAAAAATACATGCCAAAGACCAATGTTGATGTTTTTCTTCATAGGCCAGACAACTGGGATACACATCAGGATTCAAACTGTAATGGCATTTGGGTAAGCGACTAAATTCAAATTTAACCCTGTTCTCTTGCTTTCCGCCCTCCTTAAAAGCCCATTGCCTGTTTGCTTCAGTCAGACCTAAGGAAGAAGATGGTAGATTACAGCAACTCTTCTGCTGCTGTTTGGAAGAGGGGCATAGAATCCAATCCCATGTGAAGAGTGTCCATGTTGTAATGAGAGTTGAGGCTGTCTCTGTCACAGCCACTCTAAGTCTTGCTTAAGGTCATTCACATCTAATCCCTTTATTCTGTTTGGAAATTAAATGGAGAATGGTGTTAACAAAGTTTTACAGTAACCCAAACAGCTATTGGAGCAAACCGCATGCTGTCACCATTTCATTGCAGCCATTCTTTTCTGTTTCATAAGGCTAGTCAGGCAGAGTGGAAGTTGCCTGTAGTTACCCCACTACCCACATCCTGAGGCATCTAATGCTGGTGCCCCAGTTCCCTATGAATAATAAATTAGCAGCTTCCACGTAGAGAAAAGGGAAGGAAAGAGAAAAGCCAAACACTTAATCTTAGCACGGCAAGGGCAGCAGACCCAATTTTGTGAGGTCTTGAGCTTATAGGATTTGAGGGGTCCTCCTGAAGAAAAAGAATACCAAATACAAATACAAAATCAAGAATAAAAGTATAATTAATTAGAACAATAAAAGAAATCTTAACAAATTCCTGGAGTCTTGGAAATTCAGGTCCCTTTCTTCTGAGATCTCTTTTCCAATTTACCAGGAGTGCTTATGTAGAAATATTGTTCTGAGTGCCTGGCTGCTCTCCACCTAAAACACTCTATAGCTCCCAGCTGCTCCCAGCACTCGCACAGGCAGGGATCGTACAAACAAGGAGCCTTGAAGTTTAAGATTCCCCAGCTTCAAGATAGATTGCCTCTGAATGGTTGCCTAATTTGTCTGCTTGGATGAAGAGGAGAAAGTTTCTGTAAATAGTTTCCCCTCTCCAGGACACTGATGATCCATTTCTTCTGAGATATGGAGAGCAAGACAGATTGTATCCTGGTATAGCCCTACCCACCCACCCTATCATCAGTCACACTGCCTTTTCATGAGGAGGGGAAGACATGTCCCCTAGATCTTAAGGTGTCAAGGTGTCAAGACCCCCAAGGCAGCTCTTGTTCGATAAAGTCAAGCTTAGTTGTCATGTTGGAGGACATGGGGGTTTATTAGTGTGTGAAGCTGCTGTCTTAGTTCCATGACCCCATCCCTGCTTCTGACATGGGAGCCCACCTACATAAGGAAGGCCAATAAGAGACTGTGCTAGACCAGTGGAAATCCACCAGGAGCCCAGGGAGCCAAGACTCAGAATTTATCATCAGTAATAGGAGAAAGACACATGACCTTCATACCTATCCCTTTCCATGGAGGAAAAATGACTCACAGAATCACAAAATCATAAACTCAGAGAGGACTTTACAATCACTAAGTCCAACATTTCCCAGACTGTGTCCAAGAACTCCAGTGTTGAGTGGTAGGTTAAGAGGTAAGGGAGGAGGAGCGCTAGAGCAACGTTTGGAAAGTACTGGGTCAAATAAGCCTGAACAGTTTTCTTTACTTCCGAATTTCTCAGCATCTTTAATGTTTTAATGCATGTTGGGAGTCCCCAAGACCAAGACAGTGAACACACTGTTTCCAGTACATCTCTGACCATCAGGTTCTTTCTTCCTAAAATACTGTTAATACCATTAATATCTAGTGGAATGCCAGTGCTCTCCAGACCAGAGTTTGGCAAACAAAAGAAAAAAAGAATTATATATATATATATTTTAACTTTTTTAAAGTTATCCAGACTCTGCTCAAGCCTTCCAAGGACCAGCTGCTCCACTAATTCACAGACTTAGCTTTAAGTGTTAGGAAGTGCCCTCAGCTGTGGTAACTCTGTCCCACTCACAGGCTCAACCTCACTGCTGGGTTTCTCAGTCTCATCACATCAACATTTGGAATCATTCTTTATGGTTTGGGCTGCCTTGTACATTGTATGATGGTCAGTAGC
Source organism: Mesoplodon bidens (assembly GCF_964165515.1). NCBI lineage: Eukaryota > Metazoa > Chordata > Mammalia > Artiodactyla > Ziphiidae > Mesoplodon > Mesoplodon bidens. Next base: position 65,628,438 of record NC_138166.1, on the reverse strand, counting down.
ATCCCTGCTTCTCCCCACTAAATGCCAGTAGCTCCCTCTCCCCCCATTTTAACAACCACAGATGTCTCCCAGGCATTGCCAAATGTCCCTTCGGATGGCTGTGGGGCAGGGGTGGGGAAGGGGTGCCTCAAAAGCGGCCCTGTTGAGAATCTCTGCTCTAGAAGCATCAACCCTGGTCCAGTTTCTGGATCTCTCCTTATTCCTGCCCCCAGTTCCTTAAAGCCCAATTCACTTACCTAGGATGTTGCTATGTTGGATTAAGGGCTCAAGAGACTTTAAAGGATTTTATCTACTGATTTGTTTTCATGCTTTTAAAGCCATTTGGGAAGGATTTTGTGTTTGTGTCTCATAAATTTAAAAGCAAGCTGCTAATTTCATCATTTCTCTTAAAGGGTGTTGATCCAAAAGATGGAATTCCATACGAGAAGAAATTCTGTGAAGGTATGAATTGTAAAAGTCAGTGTACTTATTCCAATAGAATATTCTTTTCTAGTCTGAGTCAGATTGAAGCAAACAGACCATCCAAGTGAGGAAGTGCCTGATGCTACCACATAATGTTGACCAATTTACATTTATTTTTGTGGCAAATTAGAAAATGACGTGAAAGAGATTATAGACAAATGAGGCAGAATCAAGACAAAGCAAAACTAAATGTGTTTAATTGATTCCTTTTTTGGGGAATTGGAAACTTTAATGATAATATTAGAAAAGGCTGTAAGATAGATAACAGGGTAACTGAAATCCAGCACTTCTCCAAATAAGAAAATAAGTGGAGGTGATAATTTTCAGTCTTCTCTGTGTCTTCCTCAATACACTACAAGGTCAGACGTCTAGACTTGTACTGACAGAGTCCTTGTGTCGACTGGGCTAAAGACTCAAATCTGGGTGACTTGAGGGAGACCTCCAAGCAATAGCCATTGAGAGTTCCCAAAAATACCTGAGCAAAAGCTCTGTATTCTAAATGCCCAATGCCACATACACCTGGGCTACCAGTGTTCTTAGGAGGAACCTATTACCACCCACATAGTACTGAAAACATGGTCCTGGTGATGCCCAAAGAGTCTCAAACAAGACCCTATGGTAGCATCAGTGTTTTATGTTTAGACAACGCTTTCCCCTAACATTTAGAAGCATTTCATTCATTCATTCATTCAACAGATATTTCCTGAACACCTATTCCTATTATGCACCAAGGGCTATACTTGGCTCTGAGTTTTTATGGGCAGACGTGATACAGTCCTTGCCCTCAATCAGCTTAAAGTCTAATTGTCTGTAAGCTATTAGAAGGACAGGATGGAGGTAGAAAATGTAAGGACCCGACACATAGTAATGCAGTTTAGAAATGCTTGTTGGATGAATAAAGGAATGCATTAACAAATAGACAAATGAATAAGTAAACTCAGATCTAAGTGAAATCCTGGTGTGAGGCTCTGGGTTCACTGTGGGAAGCCTCTTGGATTCCCCAAATCCCAACCCCTCCTCAATGTCCTGAGCCTTCTCAGTCCCCATTTGTGTGGCCAAGTGCTAGCTGTCACAAAGTCCCGAGATAGGGAGCCGCCGGAGTGAGGCTGGGCCATCCTCGGCTTGATTTGGGGCCTTTGGAGGTGGAGGAAGTAGGCTCTCCTCTCTGACTCTGAGAGGCACTGATTGATTCTTTCAGGATCTTAAGGGATTTGGAAGAGTTCGTGCATCACCCATGGATGAATGATTCGTGTAGATGGGCCTTAGAATCAGATTAAGTGATTCTTAACCTCCTAACATATAGGGCTGCATAGAGATTTTATCTCTCCATCTCCCCACTAATCAGCCATAATTGTCCATCCAGTGCTTTTGTATATATAGATTAAGGACATTAAAAGACCATAACATCTTTGAAAAAAATCAAAATTGCTCCATGAGCTTACTAATTCCTAAAGTGGATATTAACAGAAATGAATGTGTTTTCCAAGAAAGCAATTTTCGGGGCTTCCCTGGTGGCGCAGTGGTTGAGAGTCCGCCTGCCGATGCAGGGGACACGGGTTCGTGCCCCTATCCCGGAAGATCCCACATGCCGCGGAGCGGCTGGGCCCGCGAGCCATGGCCGCGGAGCCTGTGTGTCCGGAGCCTGTGCTCCGCAACGGGAGAGGCCACAGCAGTGAGAGGCCCGCGTACAGCAAAAAAAAAAAAAAAAAAAAAAAAAAAAAAAAGAAAGCAATTTTCAGAACCAAAATTTAGGGCATATTTCTGAGTTCAGATAAAGTTTTGATGCTTTATTCATCTATCATTCACTCAAGATGTTGCACAGGAGTTTGTTTTATGCTGAGCTAGGAAGCACACCTGCATCTGTACAGCTTAGCTGGCAGTTTCAATGGCCTGGAAATCTCGTTCAGCTCCTAAATGCTATGCCCCTCACTCTCCAACACTCGGAAAGTGGCAGTGCATCACTGTTACGATGCTCTATGCACAGAATATGCACCAGGGTATGTGCTCACCTAACTACCCAATCTGGAGGCTCCAAACTACTTGAGTGCATAAATAATGCAAATAAATTGTGCCACCTAGGTTCACAGCCCAGGGGAATCATTTTGCTGGGAGACTCAGCTGGGGCTCATTTTCACATCCCTCCCGATTGGATCACAGCTTCACAGATGTCTTTGGTAAGTAATTTTGGCAGTAATCATGTGGGATGTGCTGGCCTCTGTGTTTGTTTCCCCCTTGCTCTCTATAAATGTGATGCCAGATCCAAACAGGTGCAAATTTCCCTTCTCAGCACAATCTGCCATCAAAGGCACATCCATAGCCATTTCAGTTCAGTTCAGTTCAAACAGTGTGATAAGAAGAACAGGCTCATAACAAGAGCTATCTTGTCCATTAGAGAAGGAGGATGGTGCCCCTGCCGGGTGGAAAGGAAACTTGGGCATAGTGGGGAAGCCCTTGTTGTACAGCCACCTTGGGATGTAGTTCTCTCTTCAACCTCCTATAAAATGAAAACGCTGATCCAGGGAAGTTAAACTACAAGAATTATACATTCTTCTTTAATCCCTTTTCTCACACTGAAGAAATCAGACATGAACCTGAATACTCTCTGATGGAACCTCTCCCAAGTTCTAAAACAGACCTCCCTTGTAAGATGAGCAAACAGAGAAACATTTGAACATAGAAAAAATGTTCATGGTCTCCAAAGAAAAGAACTCTTGAAAAAAGCTTGCTACAGGAAAGTAAATTTTGTAAGATATTAAATCCAGATTCTCAACAATAATGTGAGGAGATTATACTCATGAAAAAGGAACAATCTGAGGTTAGGGAAGACTACTTTTAGGTGAAACAATAATGGCCTGATATAAAAATGTGATGGTCATACTGACTAGCAAGTTGGACAATGTAAAAAACAGGGTGAGAAAACCAGTCAGCCAAATTCTGGAACTCACATAAGAGGCATATAGGTTATAGGTCCAGGAGATTGAATAGGAAACCCGGGGGAGGAGAACACATCAGACAGAGAGGAAGTGGTGACTAAATAAACAGCAAAAAATAATTTTCTTGAGTTGAAGAAATCCTTGACTTTAATCCAAAACCCCACTGAACTCCAGAGAACATAAAAGAGACTCTCCTCGTCATGTCTTGCTTTTCCATTATATTCCAAATATAAAGAAAAATCTTCCAATCATTCAGCCCAACAAACAACCAGGGGACATACTAGGAGGAAAAATCCTTTTGACATCAGACTTATCTTTCAATGATAAATTTCAGAAAATGGTGGAACGACCTCTACAACATTTTGAGGATAGTGTGTCAAAACTGCTCTAGCTGCCAAGATATGGTTCCTACATGAAGCCCACAGAAATGTATTCTCAGTCATTCAAAGATTCAGAAAATATAACAGATTTATGCTTTCCTGAAAAAGATTATTTTAAGAAGTATTCCAATCTCTCTGAGCATGGTATTATAAAAGCAAAGCCAAAAAAAAGTATTACTAGATTTAATTACATGAAATCTTCAAATGTATACAATGTCCAAAAATTCATAAAATTAAAAGACAAATGAAAAACTAGAGCAATATTTATAACATATAAGACAAAATTTAAAGTCTCTAATAACAAAGAGTTCCTGCATATCAATAAGGAAAAAACAATTTAATTTTTTAATGATCAAGAACATGACCAATAAATATAAAAACAGTTTCATCTTCAGTAGTAATCAAAGAAAACCAAATTAAAACAACAATGAGGTATCATCTATCATCTGTCTAATAAGCAAAGGTTAAAAAGTGATAAAGGCCTACTTTTAGCAAGAATATGGTGAAAGGGACATGTTCCTTCACCACTAATGAGAGTTTTAAGTTGCTAGAACTTCTCTGACAGGCAACTTGACAATATGTATAAAGTGACGTTATAACGTTTGTGATTTTAACAAGTAATTCTGCTTCTGAAAATTTCTCTTTAAGACTAAGCAGTCATTTGCTCGAGAATCTATGTACATGAGTATTCATCAAAGAGTTATTTATAAGAGCAAAAGTGAAAACAGAAATTCAAACAAAAAAATAGGGGATTAGGGGTGGAGTCAAGATGGCATACTAGGAGGATGCGGAATTTGCATCTCCTCACAACTAGGGCACCTACCAGGCACCGGTGGGGGACCACAGACACCTAAGGGGATGGGAGGAACCCCCAGCAACCGGTGATCTTTTTGGCTTGTTGCCCGCCCCCCCCACCTTTTTTTTCTGCTTTGGTTTTATTTTACCTTGTTGCAGTTGTTTCAATTATAGTTTTATTTTTCCTAATATATTTTTTATCTTTCTAATTTTATTCTGTTTTTTATTCTTTGATATTGTACTGCTCCTTTCTTCCTTTTTTTTTTTTTTACCATGCCACGAAGCTTGCGGGATCTTGGTTCCCAGGCCAGAGGCTGGGCCGGAGCTCCTGTGTTGGGAGCTTCAAGTCCAAACCACTGGACTAACAGAGAACCTCAGACCCCAGGGAATATCAATCGGAGTGAGGCTTCCCAGAGGTTCTCATTTCAGCACCAAGACCCAGCTCTATCTAACTGCCTGCAATTAGAACACTTCCTAACACCATACAAAAAAATAAACTCAAAGTGGATTAAAGACCTAAATGTAAGGCCAGACACTCTAAAACTCTTAGAGGAAAACATAGGCAGAACACTCTTTGACATAAATCACAGCAATATCCTTTTTGACCCACCTCCTAGAGTACTGGAAATAAAAATAAAGAAATGGGACCTAATGAAACTTAAAAGTTTTTGCACAGCAATGGAAACCATAAACAAGATGAAAAGACAACCTTCAGAGTGGGAGGAAATATTTGCAAATGAAGCAACTGACAAAGGATTAATCTCCAAAATATACAAGCAGCTCATGCAGCTCAAAATCCAAAAAACAAACAACCCAACCCAAAAATGGGCAGAAGCCCTAAATAGACATTTCTCCAAAAAAGATATACAAATTCCCAATGAATACATGAAAAGATGCTCAACACCACTAATCATTAGAGAAATACAAATCAAAACTACAATGAGGTATCACCTCACACCGGTCAGAATGGCCATCATCAAAAAATCTACAAACAATAAATGCTAGAGAGGGTGTGGAGAAAAGGGAACCCTCTTGCACTGTTGGTGGGAATGTAAATTGATCCATCCACTATGGAGAACAGTATAGAGGTTCCTTAAAAAGCCAAAAATAGAACTACCGTATGACCCAGCAATCCCACTACTGGGCATATACCCTGAGAAAACCATAATTCAAAAAGAGTCATGTACCACAATGTTCACTGCAGCACTATTTACAATAGCCAGGACATGGAAACAACCTAAGCATCCATCGACAGATGAAAGGATAAAGAAGATGTGGCACGTATATACAAAGGAATGTTACTCAGCCATAAAAAGAAATGAAATTGAGTTATTTGTAGTGACGTGGATGGACCTAGAGTCTGTCATAGACAGTGAAGTAAGTCAGGTAGAGAAAAACAAATACCATATGCTAACACATATATAGGGAATCTAAAAAAAAAAAGTGGTTCTGATGAACCTAGGGGCAGGACAGGAATAAAGATGCAGACGTAAAGAATGGCCTTGAGGACATGGGGAGGGGGAAGGGTTAGCTGGGACAAAGTGAGAGAGTAGCATTGACATATATGCACTACCAAACGTAAAATAGATAGCTAGTGGGAAGCAGCTGTATGGCACAGGGAGATCAGCTCGGTGTTTTGCGACCACCTAGAGGGGTGGGATAAGGAGGGTGGGAGGGAGACTCAAGAGGGAGGGGATATGGGGATATACGTATGCATATAACTGATTCACTTTGTTATACAGCCAAAACTAACACAATACTATAAAGCAGTTATACTCCAATAAAGATGTTTAAAAAATAGGGGATTAGATATTTAAAAATATATTGCATCCACAAAATGAAATATTATGCAACTGTTAATACACATATTATAGACACATTTCTTAGCAAGAAAATATGTTTATGGTAATTTGTTAGGTGGCAAAACCAGGTTACAAGATAGTAATATATGGGCCAGTTTTTATGAATATATGTGTGTTCAGACAAAGAAAATAATTTGAAGGTTGTAAATCAGTATGTTCACTTTGGACTCTAGAATTCTGGGTAACTTTTATTCTAGTTTTTCTTCAATGAATAATTGTTATGTATGTACCAAACTTTTGAGGGATTGTTTTGTTTGGTTTTTAAGCAAATAGCTAAGGAAACCAGCTAAAGAATACTAAAGCATTACTTTTTTAATCTTCATAAAAGCCCTCTGAGGTAGGTGTTATTACAACATAGCCTCACTTTCCAGACAAGTACTCAGAAATGTTGAGTAGATAGCCTAAGGTCACACAGCTAAGAGGTGCAGAACTACTTCCTGTCAGTATCATCTTGAACAAACCACCTAACCAGAAACTCTGTAGATGATGAAGGAAGGCCATGCGCTTCAGTGAGCTACGGTCTGTGAAAATGCTTTAGAAACTGTATGTTGGATTCAAACCAGACAAACAGTTGACATACAGCTCACGTAGTGCAGTGGTAGCTAACCAGGCTGGTCAGTGTCCTCACGCTTGACCTTCTTATCCCACACCTGGCCTCTGGAGGCTGAGGTGAGGGGTGCCTCTCGCTTTAGGGTTCCCTTGGGGAGGACAGCCTCTCACTGGAGCTGGCAGCTCTCCCCTCAGTGTGCTAAGTCTCTGGGGAAGAGAAAGACCCATTGAGAAGATGCTTTAAAGAAATCATTCCCACAAGCCCAGTAGCCAGCCCCATCCTGGAATCCAGACAATTGGAATTTGGATTGTAGCAATTTTTTATTTGCTATTTGCAACAACACATGAATTGAAATAACTGCAGATCAGCAGTTGTTGGTTTCGGTTTGGGTTATTTCCCACCCCACACCCGTCCCTTTTTGGCAGTAAATTAGTAGTTCTGAAAAATGACTATGAGAATGGCAATGAGGAACCCATATTGGGCATAATGGTAATTGGGATTCATTAGTATCATCAATATGTTAATAATGCTATTGATGGTAGAGACAACACTACCGTTTTAGTGTTAGTCATCTATTTCAAGCCTTTGATGTTCTAGAATTCTTAAAATATCTCTCCAGGTTAACATTCCTCTCCAAGCTAAAAGTTAGCCTGGGTGCTCCCAGCCTGGGCCACTTCTGTGGGATACCATTTGATAAGAATGAAAGATGGGACAAGAAGAATAAAAGAGATTTTGCTCAGAAAGTTGATGTTGAAAATGAAGATTTATCACTAAGTTATTGTCAAAATAATGCTGTATACACCACCCAAATCTCAATGACTTAAAACAATCGTCATTTCATCTGACTCACACAGCTGTTCTAGGCTGGGCTCTGTTGGTCTTCGCTCCAAGCTGAAGCTTGGGTCCAGGTCTGCTCCACATGTCTCTCATTTTTCCTTGGTTGGGCAATCTATCCAGAGCATGCACTTTTCATGATAATGTCAGAAGTGCAAGAGGGCAAGGCCCTCACACAAACATATTTGCTGCATCATGTCCACCATCAACCCATAGGCAAAGCAAGTTACATGGCCAAGACCAATAGGGAAGGAAGTAATCTGCCCAAAGTGAAAGAGGGAAGAGAGGGAATGTTTGCTCTGTTGCTTTTATCTAATCAGATATGTTAAATATTCAGTGGAGAAAAATAAGCAAACACAGAAATTATGAAGAAATTATTAAAATTTCCCTTGTGCTACCACCCAGAGAGAATCATTTTAACATTTTGGAGTATCAGATTTGTTTTGAAATATTCTTTTAATATTCTTCTTATTGGGGAAAAAAGAAGATATAAAGTCAACATTAGAACCAATTATGAGAATATTTTTAAAAATTATCCCTACTATCTTAAACTTTTCTCTTCCCCAGTACTCTACCCTCACTGCGCATACACACACACACACACACACGCACACACTATGTAGTCACAAGAATAGCAAGTAAGCAATTGGCAATGCTCCTTTTTTTAAAAATTAGTACTAATCATAATCATTTTTCCACATTGCTACTTAGTCTTTTTACTCATTATATCTGTCAGTGTTTCATACTGTCCTTTTCAGTGTACAAGCCATAATCCACAACTGGATATTAAGCTGATTCATGGTTTCATTTTCTGGCCAGTATAGATCATACTCCTTTTTTTTTTACTTATTATTTTTTATTGAAGTAACATCAGTTTATAACATTATATATGCTTCATATGTACAACATTATATTACAACTTCTGTCTACACTACAGCATGTTCACCGCCAAAAATTTAGTTTCTATCCATCATCATACAGTTGAACCCCTTTACCCAGTACCCATCGGCAGGTGCATGGATAAAGAAGATGTGGCACATATATACAGTGAAGTATTACTCAGCCACAAAAAGAAACGAAATTGAGTTATTTGTAGTGAGGTGGATGGACCTAGAGTCTGTCATACAGAGTGAAGTAAGCCAGAAAGAGAAAAACAAATACCATATGCTAACATAGATATATGGAATCTAAAAAAAAAAAAGGTTCTGATGAACCTAAGGGCAGGACAGGAATAAAGATGCAGGCGTAGAGAATGGACTTGAGGACACAGGGAGGGGGGAGGGTAAGCTGAGACGAAGTGAGAGAGTGGCATGGACATATATACACTACCAAATGTAAAGTAGATAGCTAGTGGGAAGCAGCCACATAGCACAGGGAGATCAGCTCGGTGCTTTGTGACCACCTAGAGAAGTGGGATAGGGAGGGTAGGAGGGAGATGCAAGAGGGAGGGCATGTAAGGATATATATATACGTATAGCTGATTCACTTTGTTATACAGCAGCAACTAACAGAACATTGTAAAGCAATTATACTCCAATAAAGATGTAAAAAAAAAAAGGAAATGGAAGCATAGAGAAATTAAGGATCTTGCCCAAGATCAATCAGATAATAAAGATCAAAACCATGATTAGGAAAAAAAAAAGAAGAAGATGTGGTATATATATACAGTAGAATACTACCCAGCCATAAAAATAAAAAGATGAAATCTTGCCATTAGCCACAACATGGATGGATCTTGAGGGTATTAGGCTAAGTGAAATAAGTCAGATGGAAAAAAAACAAATACCATATGATTTCACTCACATATGGAATATTTTTTAAATGTTCCTTTTTAAAAAAGACTTCCAGTTTTTCAAACTTATTATCTATAGAGTCCCTTCATTTGCACAGAGAATCAGGTTAGGTATAAGTACCATGCCTAGCGGACACCCATGATGTATGTTGAGCTCAGATATCTCCTGTTTTGGTTATTTGGCTTTTAATGTGTGTAAGCAAAATATCACTAAATCCTAACCCAGGACCTACCAAGTGCCAAACCCTGTGATAGGAGCTAATGACACAGAGGTGAAGAGGATGGAAAGAGCCCAGGTCCTCAGAGAGTTTCAGGCCTTGTGGGGAAATGCAGCTAAGCAAATAGGCAATTCCAGAGTGTGAGCTGCTGTGATGCACACGTGCTTCCCAAACTGGGAGGAAGAAGGCATCGGAGGCATCCGTCCCAGCAGACCTAGGAAGGAGTGTCTTAGGGGCTGAAAGAGCACGTGCAAAGGCTCACAAGTAAGAGGGTGCAGAATTATGAGAAGTTTGGTGGGGCTGAACTGACATTGATCCAGCACAAGGTCTGAATGTAAGAGAAGAGCCTAGGAAGGTGCATAGGAGCTGATCTCAAAGGACCTCAAAGCCACATTAAGGAACTCAGAGTTTATCCTGAAGGCAATAGGAAGCTGACAAAGGGGTTTAAACTAAGAAGTAGCAGCAGTCTGACTTGAATTTCAGAAAAATCACTCTGGTTTCAATGGGCAGGATGGATTACATTGGTGGGGGGTGTGGGGGAGGAAGGGGGAGCAGGCAAGAAACTCAGCTAGGAGTTTGTTATTATTCTAGTAAAAGTGTCCTAAGCTAGAAGAGTACATTGGGAATAAAAGAAATGGACAAACTCAGAAGTTATCTAGAATCAACAATGGATATGTAGTTTTCTCACACCCTGCCTGCTCTGTGGACTTTACATCCAGTTTCTGAATGGACCACCCTCCTCCAGCCAGGTATCTCAGGCTGCGGTTAACCCAGGGCTGTTCCCAGCATCCTTGCATCTGGGGAGGCTGCCTGGACTTCATCTTCCCAGTGCATATCTTCCCTGCAGGGTCTAAGCCAGGCTTTGGAGACTCTACTGGAAGAGTCTGCCCTCCTACAAAACTTCTGGTGCTTCTGGTTCCTCTGCACCAAACTCCCCTAACCCTAGCGGTTGTGGTGGTCTTATAATTTATTGCCCAAACTTGAGAGAAGAGGGATCATTACTGTTGATTATGTGAGGACAATAGGCATTAACCCAGACCAGCCCAGACATACTGGGATATATAGCCACCCTACTGATGGCACAGAAGCCATTTGTGAAACTGACACCATGAACCCAGAGGGGAATTTCAAGCCCCTAAATTATCTCTGTATAAAATAATCTTGGACTTTGAATCAGACATACCTGTGTTCAAATCCTGGCTTAGCCACTTACCTTTACTTATTTTCTCTGAGCTTTAATTTCCTTGTGTATAAAATATAAATAATGATAGATATTTCATTAGAAATTCAGGGTAATTTTGTAACAGATGTTAAAAACTGGACTATTTATTTCTACCTAACTTTCAAGTGAGACCCTAAGACAATGTGGGCCAACTAGTCCCACCTTCCACAGTCAAATATTAGAAGGACTTCAGCAGGACCTGCAGAAGAAGGGAGTGAAAACCATTTCTGCAACCTGTAGCTTGAGGCTGAGAATCGCTAGTGTCAGTGTGGCAGTGGGGTTCCGCTCTCCCCGTGGGGGAAGGGCAGGATGCTTCCCCTCACTGTAGGAGGCCACTAAGAGACTTGGACAGGTGTCTTCGGAGACTGGGGTCAAAAAAGCTGGAGTCTGACACTCTTGTGGGTAATGTAAGGGTGGTGACTGAGTCATCAGGACAGAAAGAGTGTGTGTCCTGGGGCAAGGATATGGATCCCAGGAAGGGAGAGCCAACCTGGGCCATTGAAAATCCTGGAGAGGACTGCCTGGATTTGACCTCAATGTGGGGATTAAACTCCACATGACCAGGGGCTGGAGCATGAAACTTAAGTGACTAGTGAGGGTGAAGGGAATGTACCAACTCCACAATGGGATTTATTAATTCATTAGAAAATAACAATAAGAAACACATTAACATAAATAACATATTTTTATAACAACTTTATTTTCTGAAACAAAAAAATAGGCTAAAATCATAGCATTCTCTTCTACTTTTGTGAATCTCCTTGATATCTGGATAGAAGACACCTAAATTCCCCTATCTGCTTCTGCGTTCAATCTATTTCTGTATCCATGTATGTGGCCTCTTGAAAACTCCATTGTACCCTTATGAGTGAATTAAAATAGAAAAGATAAATCAAGTCTTAGTATTATGATGATAATAGTGATCTCATGGACACTCTCTGAGGGTCTCAAAGATCCCCAGGGGTCCCCAGACTTTGAGAACCACTGTCATAGGATTTCCCCACTGCCTCCAATGTCCAAACTTTGAGGATTTACAAAAGAAAGATGTGGTTGTGGGATACTGCAGTGTAGTTTTCAGAATTCTTCACATGTCAGGGAAGAGCTTGCACTCTAAGACAGACCGCTGCAGGGCAAAATGGGGAAGCCTTCAGCATGGTGTGGGCTAGTCCCTCAACCAAAGTATTTCTGGAGCACGTTGGAAAGTGCAAGGTTCCCCAAGAGAGCATCTCTGCCCATCAGACTATCCTCAGGCCTCACTCTGCCCACAGGTTCCCCTATTTGAGAGCCTTTTAGTGATGTCACCGCAAAGAGAGAAAGCCTCCAATATTTTGGCTAATTCAGCATGTGGAACCCTTTTAAACTGTGTTTCTTGTCACTGTCAGAGTCACCATTTATGAGGGGTCAGTCAGCAAAATGAAAGCATTCCAACAGAGGGGATTTAATATAGGGGATTGGCTACCCTGGTAGATTTAATACAGGGAACTGATTACACAGGTATTAGAACAAAAAGGGGGATGCTGAAGTTATCAGAGATTAATCATTGCAAAAAGCAGCTGCTGACTGCAGGGCTAAGGAACAACAAGGAGGAAGAGGTATTACCAGAAGCTAGAGGGAGGGGTGCAGCTGGTGTTTGGACTACTGCACAGCCTGTACTCTGACTGTCAAGGGCACACAAACCACCTGCTACTGAACCACTGAGGAGTGTGGAGAGGAGCTGGAAGTAGCACAGAAGGCTGGAGGCTGGAAGCTGCTGGGGGATATCGACCTCAACTAGACACCAGAAAATAGTTCCTCCTCTCCTTCTCTCACCCCCACTTGCCCATCTCCCACCTGCACCTCTCATTGGCAGGGAGACTCAGAGGAATCTGGGAAGTGTAGTTTGCAGAGTCCAGCTCCATAGCACAGAGCAGAGATTAGAGGGGTGGGCCTGGAGCCCAGAGGCCATTGGTGTTTACCCAGCACATGCCACTCAAACCCTTTCAGGTCAAGTCTGGAATCAGTTCCAGCCAGCACTGGACACCAGAAAGCAAAGATGTCCAAGGGCATTGAAGTGCAGCAGAAATCTTAAGTGTTGGCTCAAGGCTGGGTGACTGAAGGGAAACAGCTGCCAGAGACCAGTGCTGATTACTCAACCTCATGGGCCCTGTGGAATCAGAGGCCTGGTTGCTGGTCAGCATGGCCTCAACCCAGTAAAGCCTCGTTTCTTTACGTCCTTATTAACCTGGGACCTGCCTCACCCAGGGAGCACGCACACTGGTTGTTATTCAGTTAATGCCAGATCGTCCCCTCCTCAACTGCCTTTAGGAAACCTTCCCATAATGACAGAAGAGGGCAACAGCCAGAAGTTGTCTTTTAAAATGAAGCTGTGTGACCTTTCTCCAACCTGTTCAGCAGAAAGAGGTTCTGAATTTGGATTCTGTACCACTGACTGTGAAACTTGAAAGTACCCGCTGACCCCTAACCCCACCCTATAATCCCTCCACGATCTCGTGTTCCACGAGGAATAGTAATGGGACCACCTCTTCCAAAGTGAACATTTGGCTGGGTGGTCTTTCTCAGGGTCTGACCGTGGGAATGCATATTATCAACCAAGACCCTTCAGGAACCCCCAGCGTGTTTGGTGCCATTCCTTTGCTGCACCAAGTAGTAAATCATATTCTGGGAAGAGCAGTAAGTGCTGTAGAGAAACAAGGATTCATTGTTCATAATAGGCCATTCTGCCCTTTATGAGACTAGTCAACATGTCTTTGCTTTTGTCTCCCTATAAGGCAGAAAACACTCCTGCCGATACATCACCCCATCCCAACTGTGCCCATCGAAAAGGACTTCACAGTCTTGGGTATCTTTCCTGCACCAGCCCACCTCCCCTCCTGCTCATGCCATCCTCTGATTAAAGCACTGCGGCACCCGAGAGGCCTGTTTACAGCTAATTAGATTAGGAGTGTGTTCATCTGGAAAGATATCTGTAGTTCAGTAAAGAGAGTGTGAAGAATCACCCTCATGGTTCCACAGCAACTAAGGGTTCTGAACCTCCCTCTGCCCTCTTCCTCCTTAAAAACACCTTAGCGTCTGTCCAAGATGTCCTTAGCAGTCAGGTTCAAAATGACCTTCCCATATCACACAGAAGACCTCAACTTAGAAAGGTTTCAACAAAAAACAAAGAGCAAATCTGAAAACACTTCCATGCTGTCTTATTTTTTTTTTCTTTCAAAGGAAAAACAATCACTGCTCGAGTTGCTTTGTTGCAGAAGAAGGGGAGGTAGAGAGATCATCAAGGCCAGCAGTAGATGCTGCCCTCCTGCCTCTTCCCCATCTGCTTGAAAATTATTTCCAAAATATTAAATGCTGCACTTCACTGAACCAGAATTGCATGTCAAGTTGCGGGGAGGCGGACAGGAAGGAAGGAGAAGTGATTCTGAAATACAATTTCCCAAATGTTTATTTTGCTAGCAAAGGCTGGTGCCTGTACTATTATAAAATCTTAGCATGACCCCTGGCAAGCTGTTGTCTGTAGGGTAAGTAGGCACAGATTGAATTTCGTGCTGTGTCAAGGACAAAATGTATCCTTAATCTGGCTGCAGAAAATGCATATTCACCTGAGAGCAAAGCGGCTTCGATCTTTTAAGCCCCTATGCAGTTTTTTCCTCTCTTTGAGATGATTTTGTAAATCAGCCTAGGCTACTCTTTATTAGCCCACAGGTGACACAGGCAGTGTCTGAGTTCTCACCCTGTCTCTCGCTATCCCGCCCTGCCTCCGCTCTCTGGATTTAGCAGTGAGCATAAAGCTTCCATTAACCATAAAGGCTGATTTTCATGGTGCATAATAAAATATGGAAATTATCTCTCTGCTAACGTCATGTCAACTCCAGAAATATTAAGAGTTAGAGTACTTTTTATTATTTTTTCTGATGAGGAAAAGCTGTTGTTTAGTAAAACTGGACAAAATTACATTTTCTGCTCCTCAGACATCTTACAGGCTGGCAGATTAAAGATGCTAAACAATGAGGAGAGAAGCCCCAATCCTAGTTATTTCTCATTTATTCTGTCAGAAAAAGAGAGTTGTGTGCCCCATGGTGAATCCTTTTCTCCAATAGCAATCAGGCCACAAGAGACAGAATGTTCTTGTGTTCCCTTTCCCTGTTCACGGGCACAGGCCAGACGGGCTGTCGTCTTGAGTCCTGATCAATTCAATGCCCTTTTCTTCTTGCTCAAGGTGAGCATCTGGGTCTCTTACCTGCCAGCAAAGTCAGGGGCTCTTGCAGGCTCATTCTTCTGAAAACATCAGTGATCTTAGCCCTCACTGCCTTCTGCAAGAATTAAAAAGACATAAACACTGGTTGTTATGAAAAACTACAAGAGGAAATTATTTTAAGCTCCATACTTCTGAAAGGCATTTATAATTACTCAGCCCACATGCCAGTTCCCCCAGCACATTAGATAGACATCTCCGCTTAGATAGTGTGAGTCAGTAAACACCTGTGCAATCCAGTGTATTGCTAAGACCAGAGAACAATCTCTTGCCCTCTAGTTAATTATATCTACCATTTTGCTACACTCCCCCTCAAGTTCCTCAGCCATAAAATAGGTTTCATGGAAGTGACTCTTCATAGGGGGACATTTAGAATCTCAAATCAGTTGGCATGTGGGAAGAGGACAATCCTAGCATTTAAAAATAATTTTGGATAGTTGGAATTGATTGCTACATACCATTCACTCATTGGTTCCTTCAACTAGTTCCCCCCATGCCATTCCTGGGGGAATGATGAGGACAGCAGTTACCCAGCCCAGCCCTTGCCAAGGTCTGGGGGTCAAGACTGGCCTCTGTGTGATTTCCTGGAGATTTCCTGCTTAAGGTAATGACTGGAGGATTGGTCAGAGGTAGGAGCTAAACCATCATTCCTAGAGGGAAATTATGAAATACAAGGCCCAAAGATTCCAGAAGCAGAAATTGAGGACAGCGTCACCAAGAATTTAAAGACTGATTGATAAAGAGCCCAAAAGTAAGTAGATCAAGAAGAACCAAAGAGTATATATACACAATGGAATATTACTCAGCCATAAAAAAGAATGAAATCATGCCATTTGCAGCAACATAGATGGACCTAGAGATTATCATACTAAGTGGAGTAAGTCAGAGGAAGACAAATATCACGATATCACTTATATCTGGAATCTAAAAAATGATATAAATGAACTTATTTACAAAACAGAAATAGACTCACAGACATAGAAAACAAACTTACGGTTACCAAAGGGGGTGGGGGGGCATAAGTTAGGAGTTTGGGATTAACATATACGAACTACTATATGTAAAATAGATAAACAACAGGACCTACTGTATAGCACAGAGAGCTTTATTCAATATCTTATAATAACCTATAATGGAAAAGAATCTGAAAAAGAATGTATATGTGTATGTATGTATATATATGAATGTATGTATGTATAACTGAATCACTTCGCTGCACACCTGAAACTAGCACAGCATTGTAAATGAACTATAATTCAATTTTTTAAAAAAGAAACACCAAAGAGGTCATGCTCTCACATTGATAACCTATTAGCCAGCAAGAAGGGAGGGTAGGTCAGCACTTCTTAAAGGACTAATTATTAATTAAGCAGGGTATAGGCTCAGCTGCTGTGAAAGAAGGAATCTCCAAATTAGTGACTTAAGATGGAAATGTGCTTTTCTCTCATATAATAAGTTGTAACGAGAGTCAGAGGAGGGTACCTCACAGAGGGAGGTCAGGGCAGTCAAGAAGGTCAGCATTTAGCTAAAGCTTGACTGATGAGTAGCAAGTGATCAATAAAGACAGTGAAGGAAGAGGAAGAACTTGTGACAAGCCTGGAGGTCTGAGGGGCTGCAGGTGGTTGAGTGGTGGGAGAGACAGGGCTGGGAGAAGAGGCTGGGGCACTTGGTGGTGCCACATGGAGGATGATGTTGAATAGCGGCAGTAGCCTGTAGAGCAGCCTTTCCCAAACTTGGCCAGTCACTGCAGCCATTTAGGGCACTTCTTAAAAATAAGAAGTCTAGGGCCCCACCACAAACCTACCCAAACAGGATCCATATTTTAAAGAACCTCCCCACGAGATTCTGGGATACGCCGCTGAAGACTGACACTAACCCAAGTTGGAAGGATAGAAAGAGCGAGGTTTTGTGACAGCTTCTTGGTAGAAGGTGAAACAGAGGAGAGAAAGAAAATGAGATCATTTTTATGAGTGAGATAGTGGGTTGGAGAGCCCAGCTCAGGCCTGGTCATTAGGTGGCCCAGGAATGGCTTCCCATGTCCTCACCTCTGTAGCTTGACTGTGGACTTTGGGCTTCTTCTAGAATCTAAGCCTGGATTTTACCTCTCAAAGGAAAACTACCCCTGCTTCAGACAAATAGCAGCCCTACTGCTTCAGGAATGACTAAACCTTAGCAAAATCCAATGATGGTATCTCGAGTAGACTTTTATGATAAGCACCCTTTGTTGCTGTTTCTGGCCATTAGAGGAGTTATTTTTTCTGTTTGTGAAAGAATTTTTTTCATTGGCCCCATGAAAGATTGATTTGTGAACATGATATTTTTTTAAAATATTGACTGATTGATAGATTGATTTGGTTGCACCGGGTCTTAGTTGTGGCAGGTGGGCTCACATTTTAAACTCTTGTTTTCTCACTTTTATGAATTTGGATACAGTTCTCCAATCCTTCTGGAAATGATGATGGAAGGAATTGAATTTGTAGAAAAAGTCCAACTACACAATGCATTTTCACTGGATATGGGGCAGTTAGATAAAAGCATCCCTCCACTCATTCATTGAATAAATAAATCATGGGGTTAGAGGTTAAATAGTAAATAATAGAAAAAGGAAAAGACTAAGAGAAGCTGACAAGGTAAAAATAAAAAAAATAAAAAGCTATTTTCAGGCAAAATGATGAAAGATTGTTGCCTGCCATTCTGTCCTCTTTATATTTACTGGTCATATTTGCTAGAATTCTTTATTTGACTTTATCTTCACTGCTGCGTAAGTTTTTGGACTGGCAGAGGGTCAAAGATGAAATGCTGTACCTTTTCCCTGAAAATCACTTATTTAGCTCAAGTCGAAGTTTAAATGTACATTGAATAGACATCATCCCTGGAGCTGAGCAGTTACTGTTACTGATCTGCTTATATGTAGTATGTTGTAGGCTGCTGAATTTAGAGGCAATTTGTTACATAGCAATAGATAACTGGCCAATTTTGTGTTTGGGGTTGGTCGGAGTGGGGGAGTTAGTTGGTCTTCCTTGTATATAATATGATGGATTTAACCTTGTGGTTTTACATATGGCATAGCCAATGCTTAAACTTTTTTTCCCTACCCCTCTTCCGCTGGCTCCCTCTCACTAACCTTACAGGACTTACACTGGATAACATTTCTTTCAAGATTCCTTCCCCAAATCTCCACATGTGGAATAGGTATCTTTTCTATTACCCTGGACTTCTTATCAATACCACTAATAGCTAACTTTTATTGAGCACTTACAATTCTAAACTTTAGGCACAGATTATCTTTTCTAATCCTCTCAACTACCCAATGATATAGGTGCTGTTATTTGTCCATTCTATAGATAAGAAACTGAGTGAGACACAGGAGTTAAAGAAAGTCTTCCAGGTTACTCAGCTGGGAACTGTTTATTTTCTGTGCCCCTCTAGACTGTGAGCTCCACGAATAAGGCACAGTGGTCAACAGAATGCCAGTCTGGCACTTGCTGTTTTTCTCAATCTCCTTCTCTCTCTCTCTCTCTCTGAATGTAATGAATTATAGGGCCACAGGGACCTCAACAGCAGTCTCGTCTCGCTGCACATGAGTTGCTAAAGTTTACAAATTTATCTCAGAGTTACATTATGTTCTTAAAGTTGTCTATATCAAAGCATTAGCTGAGTGAACAGTGCTGCCTGGTCTAGTTAAGCCTGAGATTACAGAGGCAGAAACCCAATGATTTGTTCTCTCCTTGTTCTCCCAGAACTTCATCTGCCAGGCCCCACTGGAAGATAAACCTCCAGAGCAGCAGAGTGCACTGTTCTCTGTGGCTTCCTTTCCCCAGCATGTGTCAGGCCAGAACAGGCCCTGGGAATGTGAGTGGGGTGTGTGTGTAGGTGTCTGTGTAGGGTCCACATATCATTTCAGTACTTATCCCCAGAACATTCATTCTGCATTCTTTATAAATTATGCATGGCTTCCATAAAAGAGAAACACAGAGGAGGAAAAGTTGGAGACAACTCTAGAGATATCTGTAGGCTTCTGAACTTCTTACCCGAAGCAGTGTCTGAGAGACCATCCCCTCAGCAGGCAATCAGGAAGCCTCATTTTCAAAAACTAGCAAACCCAGCTTAGCCAATGTTGTGATTCCAGGAGATCTGGCAGCTTAAGGGAAAAGCAAGGACCAGGTACAATAGGGCTATCAAAAGCTGAGCTTATGAGGACCCCTGCCTGCTCCAAGCCTCTCCTTTCTTAGTTCCACCAGAACCTGGGTTCAAATCCCAGCACCACTGTTTACCAGCTCTGTGACTTTGGCAAGTTATCCAAATTCCCTCTAAGTTCCCTTCTCAATAGTTTTTCTGGGCCCTGCTGCCCAATGTAAGGGATTCTTCCACCAACAGAAAATACAGAAATCCTCCGTGGACCAGAATGAGTGATGGGAGGTGCCATCTTAAAAGGGCCTTTTTCAATATCTCTAATCGGGTTGAGGCATGGTCATTTAATTTACTGCCGTTTGTATGAGACCTGGGTACTTGTTCTTTTTTTTTTTTAATTTATTTTTATTTATTTATTTTTGGCTGCGTTGGGTCTTCGTTGCTGCGCACAGGCTTTCTCTAGTTGCGGCAAGTGGGGTCTACTCTTCGTTGCGGTGCACGGCCTTCTCATTGTGGTGGTTTCTCGTGTTGCAGAGCACTGGCTCTAGGCGCGTGGGCTCAGTAGTTGTGGCACGTGGGCTCAGTAGTTGTGGCTCGTGGGCTGTAGAGCACAGGCTCAGTAGTTGCTGCACACGGGCTTAGTTGCTCTGTGGCATGTGGGATCTTCCCAGACCAGGGCTTGAACCCATGTCCCCTGCATTGACAGGCAGATTCTTAACCACTGTGCCACCAGGGAAGCCATAGACCTGTGTACTTGTTCTTTTTTAAGAGGTAATATCCGGCTTCTGATACACAGTGGTTGCTCAAAAAGTGATTATACAAAAAATGGTACACACTTGCCAATTATGACATAAAACATTTTTATGTCATTGATAAAATCAGAAGAAAACTTGAAGCAATGCAGTAGTTGATTTAATACTCATTGAGTTTCTGATGCTCTTTACAAGTCTGGAAATTTTTTCTTGGTAAATATAAAGTCTTTCCACGTATGCACATTTAAGGTACATTTAAGATGAGTTTCCTGAGAACATAAATGCTTAAGAGGAATAAGCAGGAGTTCATGAGGGAGATCTTAATTTGCATATTTCCTGCCTTAAATGCATGAAATATCTTGAGTATAATGTTGCTTAAATAAGGCTTTTAGTGTTTAATGTGATATGACTTAAACATTCTCTTTTTGCTAAGGTCTATAAAACCTTTAGCTGTTACTTCTCATCTTTAGCTACTAAAT
Source organism: Mesoplodon bidens (assembly GCF_964165515.1). Classification (NCBI taxonomy): domain Eukaryota; kingdom Metazoa; phylum Chordata; class Mammalia; order Artiodactyla; family Ziphiidae; genus Mesoplodon; species Mesoplodon bidens. Next base: position 65,607,779 of record NC_138166.1, on the reverse strand, counting down.
TTCCTAAGGAAGACCAAATATCTTGAGGCTTCCATTTGTCTGCTCAGATCTTTTCTATTATCTGGCAATAAACTTTATTCTTCTTAAAACCTGGGACAATCCACTTGGAAAGGGAGAGACTAGGTGGTCCATCCTAAACACGATGCTTTACATAGTGCAGGCCTTTGGCTTGTCAAGCTGCTTCTCTCACTGTCTTTTGATCCTCCCAACAGTCTTATTGAAGTAGATAGGATATAATGAGAGACGTCAGAGCTGGAACGCTGGTAAAGCTACATTTTCCTTGATTTTGCACAGTTAACAGTAGTAAAACCTTGCCATAACACCATAAGTGAAGTCGAAAATATTTAACCAGGAAAACACAAATTTGCGTTATTTCAAGGTTAATCAAATAACCAGGATACACCTATGCAGTTTACCTTCCTGGGCCTTCTAGGGCTCAAACTATGGAATGCAAACCCACCCTGATCCCAGCTATAATTCAGCACCTGGTAGGGATGATTCCACAGATGGTGGGGGCTTCTTGAAGAGCAAAGGGTCCAGGATTCTCCCAGGTAGTTGAGACCATTTCTCCAGGTTGATCCAGAGAGATTGAGCTGGGAGAATGCTGGGGACATGGAGGCCCCACTTCTCAAGACAGGGTGGCTGTCCATTTCCTCACTGGTCCTACCCCTTTCTCAACATCTTTTCTTCCCCCACCAGGGAGATAAAATTTTTTTACCCACCACTGATTGAGAATGGGGGCTTCATGAAGTATGGAACCTACTTCCAGAGTGTCATATCCAAACCATGAAGTTTTACTGTATTTGTAGAGCCAGACATAGAAGTCAGATCTCCTAATTCCTAGAGCAGAGCCCTTTCCCCACTTTGCTGTCACACTTCAGAACTACCATCCCCGCCATTATTATTCCAGGCTGCAGAGGGTATCAGACACACCTCCCTATGTCAGCAGAGTTCTTGCCTAACAACTTCTTCTGAAAGAGAGAGCAGACCCACCCAGAATCAGAAGGCCGGTTCCAAACCCAGTTTCCCAAATCTGGGCTTGTCATTGTGCGGATGACTGAGAAAAATGTGAGAGGGTGGTGTGGGGGAGTGTTGTATCGTTCTTTTAAGTTTTAACATGTTTTTACAGGTTGCTAACTTACTTAACACAGCTCATAAATTCTGCCTGCATCTCACAAACCACTTGCTTGCTCACTATCTCGACTTACCACATCTTATGATTGTCATCTATTCTATGTGTTTTTCTTGTCTTCTCCAGCAGAATTGAATATTCTCAAATCCTACAGCAAGCACACATTATAAGCAGAAAGGCCTATGGAAAAAAAGAAGATAAACAAACAGAGAAAACATTTGATTTATAGTGCCAGGAGGAACAAAAACTAAAAGAGAGTTCCTGCTCAAAACTCCACCACGGTAATGTGGTGGGTGCTTCTTGCTAAGGGGGAACAAAGTGCCAGTCACTGGAATTGCATGGTGCTCCAAGACTTATTGGGAGCCTCCTTCCCATGAGTTTGTTTCTGCTCCTTTGACAGGGATAAATCATAACGAATACAGATGTATCCCAAGAAGCCGTCCTTCCCAACCACCTCCCATACACTTCCAGCCCCTACTGTGCTGGAAATCACACTTGGGAGAAGAATAAGGCTGGGGACCTTGGGATTGACATGTGCAAGGGGGAGGTGATTGAGGAAAGGGGAGTGAAGGAAGCTCACAGAGCCATGGAAAAGAGTGCAAGGCACCATGGGATAACCAGTGCATGTGGAATATATTTATTATATGACTTACTTTGAGAAGTCAGCATAATAGAAAGGGTTTATGCCTTGGACCCCTGAATCATAAGAACTATAAGCAAATTGTCCAGTTCAGGCCATGTCCTCATTTTCTAGGGCTGCCACAGCAAAGTACCACAAACTGGGTGACTTAAAACCAAGGAAATTTATTCTCATAGTTTTGGAAGTTGGAAGTTGGAGATCAAGATGTCAGCAAGATGGTTCCTCCTGAGGGATCTGAGAGAGAATCTGTTCCATGCCTCTTTTCTAGCTTCTCTTCTTCCTCTTCTTATAAGAACCCCTAATCATATTGGACTAGGAACCCTTCCTACTCCAACCTCATCCTCACTTAACTAATTACATCTGCAATGACCCAATTACAAATAAAGTCACATTCTGAGATGTTGATGGTTAGGCCTTTAACCCAACTTTTGGGGGAACACATCCAACTAGTAGCAGTCCAAAACTGAGAAATACAAATTTTATTTTATTTCTTTTGAGTACTCATTCTCTATATGATAGTAGGAACTATCACACACTCTGAAGTAGGAAGAATGAGTAGATTCCATTATATATTATATACATATAAATAAAACAAAGTGTTAATAGTGGTTATCTCATAATAGTTATCTCTTAAGGAGAGGTGATGGGGGACTTTCATTTCCACATTGTATATTACTATAATGTTTGAATTTTTATAAGAAGCATGTACTACTTTGTAATCAGAAAAAACAATAAAGATACATTTTTGAATGGTTAAGGAGAGAGAAATGTGGCTTTTTCTTCCCTCACAGCCTCCATATTCAGAGTCTCCCTAGGAGACAAGGTAAGGATGATCATGGGTGAGAAAGTGAGCAGGGGGCAGGACCATAGGCCATTTGAAAAGTCATATTCAGTGCTACAATTGCTTTGATGTGATTTGTCTTAGGCATTATCTTTCATTTCTTTTTCATTTTAAAATAAGATTGAAGGTGGACTTAAAGCTTTCATGTTCATCCAAAGGGGGCATGGGTTTTCAAGGTTGAGAAACGCAGAGCACATGGAGGAGATGACATTATTTCCTGAAATAAACTGCTTCCTGCAGCCAGGCACTGAGGTTTCCTGTCAGCCAAGGCAAAAAGGGATCATTGGCTTTCTGAGATTTTATCCAAACTGGGATTCCCAAGTAAAATTCAGGACACACACTTAAATTTGAATTTAGATACACAACAAATAATTTTTTAAGTATAAGTATGTTCCAAATATTGCCCAGGACATACTAATACTAAAAATTATTCCCTGTTTAATTTCAATTCAACTTTTTGCATATTCCTTTTTTTAAATTGTGGTAAAATACACACAACATGAAATTTGCTATCTTACCATTTTTAAACATACAGTTCAGTCGTGTTAAGTATATTCATACTGTTATACAACCAACATCCAGAACTTTTCATCTTGCAAAACTGAAACTCTATACCCATTAAATAGCAACTCCCCATTTCGTCTCCCCCCAGTCCCTGTCAACTACCATTCTACTTAATGTCTCTGTGAATTTGACTACTCTTGATAGCTCATACAAATAGAATCATGCAGTATTTGTCTTTTTGTGACTGGCTTCTTTCACTTAGCATAATTTCCTCAAGGTTCATCCATGTTGTAGCATGTGTCAGAATTTCCATCTTTTTTAAGACTGAGTAGTATTCTGCCGAAAATATATACCACATTTTGTTCATAGAAACTCAAATTTAACTGAGCATCTGTATTTTTATTTGCTAAATCTGGCAACCCTATTCTGAACACATCAATCTAGATAAGCTTTTTCTAGGAATTAGACCAGAGGGGAGGAGGAAAAATCAGGAGACACAGCTGGCAACATTTTTCTTCTGTGATTTTGCACAAGTCATAGAATGTGGTTCAAAGGAATTCTAATTTTGTCAACGCTCTATGTCAGGAGTTCTTGAGTAGGAGTCTATGCAAGAGTCGCAGGAGTTCTGTGAACCCCTTGAAATCATAGGCCATGCTGAGTATATGTGCATCTTCGTGAAGAAAGGAACCACAATTAGATTTTTCAAAGGTGTCTGAGGACCCCCCACCCACCCAAGGAGGTCAGGAGGCACCATCCTAATGCCTGAAAGCATAGCTTTGAACCCAGGGAAGGCATATTTGCTGGAGGCTTGGGTATTATTACTTTCCAGACAGTCAATTTTCTGATTATCTAGCCTTAGAAATGGAGAAAATCTCAGAAATTAAAGAGTGGAAAGTTTACTTGTCTACTGAAGCACCTCTCTCAGATGAGGGATTAATATGAGCTGCCATGAGTTCTACATTTTTCCTAGGAGCTGAATGGAAGCCAGTTCATGAATGATGCTGATCTTTGTGAATTTTCTGATGATGGTTAACCTTAAGAGGTATATGCTTTAAATGCAAAGGCCCTTAAAGAAAGAGATTAAGAAAGAGAGTGAGAGAGAGGCAGACAGACCACAGTGCCTGAGCAATAGATAATCTTACTCCTTATAGAAAACAAGTGATCATTTTGATAATTATTACTTTATTTTTCCTTTAGAAATCCTTCATCAATTTACCAACAGCTCTTACCAATGAGCTTGACTGGCCCCAACTCTCTGGCACTACTGGATTTCTGGACTCCACTAGCAGGTATGTGTGTTTGCACACCCTCAAACATTTCAATATGTCTATGTAAGGAAACAACAGGAGATGAGATTTGTCTCCAAGATGTTGAAATGAGAATTATTAGAAATTGCTTCTGGAACATGAGTGACATACAACAAACCCACCACTGACATAGAGTCTACTGTGTGGTGGGGCATTATGCAAATTAGACTTTACCCCTGCTGGCAAAGAGGGGGTATTCCTGCTCAGGGGCTCTAGAGTTGACCTCCGATGAAAAATACTCAAGCACATCACTGAGTTTTTCTGCCTCAAGAGACAAATAAGTTTACTTGCTTTTTTTTTTTTTTTTTTTCCGGTACGCGGGCCTCTCACCGCTGTGGCCTCTCCCGTTGCGGAGCACAGGCTCCGGACGCGCAGGCTCAGCGGCCATGGCTCACGGGCCCAGCCCCTCCGGGATCCTCCCCGACCCGGGCACGAACCCGTGTCCCCTGCATCGGCAGGCGGACTCTCAACCACTGCGCCACCAGGGAAGCCCTTACTTGCTTATTTACTCTCCTATATTAACATTTTAAAAGGCAGCAGGCAGTTCTATTTGTAGTTTTTTAAGGAACCTCCATACTGTTCTCCATAGTGGCTGTATCAATTTACATTCCCAGCAAGAGTGCATGAGGGTTCTCTTTTCTCCACACCCTCTCCAGCATTTATTGTTTGTAGATTTTTCGATGATGGCCATTCTGACTGGTGTGAGATGACACCTCATTGTAGTTTTGATTTGCATTTCTCTAATGATTAGTGATGTTGAGCATCCTTTCATGTGTTTGTTGGCAATCTGTATATCTTCTCTGGAGAATGTCTATTTAGGTCTTCTGCCCATTTTTGGATTGGGTTGTTTCTTTTTTTTGATATTGAGCTGCATGAGCTGTTAAAAAAAAAAAAAAGGCAACAGGCACGTCTCAAGGTCCTAGAATCATTCTGGTTTTAATGCTCTGGAGTTGACAGTAGAGAAGATGCATGGCGAGTCTGAGTGACACACAGACCCAGTGCGCCGGGTGTGATTGGGTGTTGTCTCGGGGCCTGGGGACAGCCAATTAGAGTTTGAGCACCCCATTTTTTAATTTAATAGAGGACATCGCATATCCTGAATAATTTATTCTTATCTTTACTCACTCATTTTAAAAATACTTATTAAATACTTACTACCTAATAAGGCACAGATGCTGTAGCTATTTCAAAGATAAATAAGGCTCATCCTGCCTCTGCAGTCAACTATAATCAAGGAGGGCAGATGAGAGAAATGTGCAAACAATGTTAATATGAGTTAGATGTGCCAAAAGCCAACTGTCAACACAGAGCTACAGGGGTCTATAAAGGAAGAAGAATTCATGGAAATGGTCAACAGCCACCTCCTTTTGGGGTGTTTGGCAAGGGGCTCAAACCTGAAAGGATTTAGGAGATGGGGACAATGAAAAAGGTAGAGAAAAAGTTAGAAAAGATAACCAAACTTCAGGAAATGGCGCTCATATTTATGTAGAAATCATAATTTCCCTTATATTCGTGAATATAAGGGAAAGTAAAAGAAATGTGTTTTCAAGTTTAGGTGTAGATTTTCAAGTTTAATCATGTAAAACAAATTAGGTCAGTCCTTGTCATTAGTGTAACAATACTTACAGTATGATTAATAGAGATAGTAGGAAGTAACCTTCATAGGCATTCCCTACATACCAAGCACTATACTGAGTGTTATTTAGAGGTTTTCTCATTTCATCTCTTTGTGAGGTGGGTGGTATTATTTTATGCATTTCAAAGTTGAGGAATCTAAGGGCTAAGTAGATAGGCTAAGAAACTTGACCAAGGCCACAGGTGAATAAGAAGTGGTGAGATCCACCATCATGGAACCTTGTGAATAATGGAACCAGAGAATAATTTGGTGAGCCAAGGCACTCCTAGCTCACAACTTCCAACTTTTATGTGCTGTTTTTATTCTACCTGTGGGAACGCGACCCCCTTTAGCCATTGTCCCTTTGTTTGAGAGTGTAGCTCTAGGATGAGGAAATGACCAAGAATCAAAGATGCCCTCCCCACGTGAAGAGGTGGCATGCATTATTTCAGACGTTGATCATGTGCCCATTGTCCCTTCCTAGGGCCCCCATACTCCCAGTGGTCTGGGGCCCCTGACAAAGACCAAAGGTGGTCTTTGTCACCTGGAACACGTCCAGAGATAGCCTGCCTAAAGCAGCATTCAGGACAACAGTCTCGTTTATCTCCCCACTGTCAACATCAAAATTGAGAAAATATTATTTAAGTACCCGCCACGCAATCCAGCTATCTGTGTATAAAAGTACTTGGAAATTTCTCTAAATCCAGGCTTTTATGACAAACAAAAAGAATTAGTTATGAATGAGAAATGGACACAGTTTACCATACTTTTAATGGAAGCTTAAATTTACATATGAACCCCACCTTTTGACCTAAAGCCTCATGAAGTTGCCATTGAAGAAATACTAGTCTGATGTTTAAAATTAATTGTTACTAGTTTAAACCTTCACTGGAGACACTCAAAGAATGAAAGGGGAATCCATTCCCATGTGCAGCTAAAATGATGAAAACTTGTTTCCTTATCTTTTTCCACTTACAGCTCATACCCACCAATAGTTGCCCCACATGTCCTAAACCTAATTTTCCTAAAATCTCTACCCAAACTTAGCGCCTGCTCCCAAGCAGACTCTGTTCAGTTGTTTTCAGTTTTTGTTGGGCGGTGGCAGCAGGAGCCAGTGTCCCTCTTTCTTTTCTGCCTCTATTCTGTCCTCAGACCAGGGGGTTCCTTCTTTGTCAATGTGAAATCCTGCTAGCTCGCCAATCCTATTGCAGTTTCCACCCATCATCCTATCAGAGCCCAGCAGGCAGACAGATCTTCCTTAGGAGAAAGGCAGCGGGGGGGAAAAGGGAGGGGAAAAGTTGTAAGTCATCAGACACAAATGGTTTATAATTCTTACGAGGGCTATGCAGAGAGATTCTGACCACACGTCACGAAGGAGGGAACCATCTAGGTGCAGCTTATGTGAAAATCATCTCTATCGTGAGCTACACTATGCTGACATAGCACCTTCTTGTATTAGTCTCTGTGCTGCTATTTACAAAACAGTCTGCTCGTGCAACTTGCTCAGTGTTGACTCTAAGCATTATCCTTACTAGCTGTATTTCTAAGGAGATACACACCTCAGCTGGTTGGCCACCTGCCCTGCAGGGGTTTTTTTCTCTATGCTTTTGTGGGCCCAAGTTATCTAGTTATCTCTCTCTTGGTGCTCTTTTGCCACCTGTTTCTGTGTACTGTGCCTGTGTTCTCTGCTGTTTAGCTGGAATGGAGAAGAATATATTTAACTCCTTTTGATAGAAAAGGAAATTCTCTGTCTGGAATCAGAGTTGCAATGGATCCCCCATTAAGCAAAAACACAGCAGCATGACAGTCCCTGTGTGTCACCATCCAGTATGTCCCTTGTAGCAGTAGCTCCTATTAAACTCTCATGTACTCTCATGTAAATTATACCTGCAGATAACCTGTGCTAGGCCAGTGTCCTTAAAAGAACAAAGAGCTATCAAGTGTGTAACAATTACTAAAGAGAGATTGGCATAAAATGGGGGTCCTCTTCTGGTGGAATAAGGAGAATAAATAGAACATTGACCTAGAGGCAGTGTTTGTGACAGATGTGGCAGCTGCCATAGGCATTTTGAGCAAATGTCCCTTTGAGTCCAAATGCTTATCAACATGGGATAGAATTTATGGATTTCTCTATTCAGCTGGATCTCTAGAAAGTGCCTCCTATCATCTGTGATCAGCCTCATGCTTTGTGTATTAACAATGTTCTTTGGAAATGTACCTTTGAAAGCGAAAGTTTGGAAGAGAAGATGGTTGCTTTCCTTTCCTTCTTCCATTATGCCCTCCACCCCCTCAAAATTTAGTATCTCCTATATGAGATGAATATAACTCTAATTGAAATTACATGCATGTATTAAAAGACAAACATAACCACTTAGTTTTACAAATCTTTACATCCTTCAGTTGAGTCAACATTAATGAAATCTGTTCTCTTGACTCTCAGCCTTCAGAAAATTCAAAAAGTTATATCCCTTAAAACCATGTGTTTTCTGAAAGAAATTGAGTAGTTCAAAGGCAAAAACAAAAAGCCCTCTATGAGGTTGGCAGCTTGGGGGCTGGGACGTTGACAATAGGGAGAACTCTAACAATAAGTGAGAAGAAAAAAGTTTTTTGTTTTTTGTTTTTTTGCGGTACGCGGGCCTCTCACCGCTGCGGCCTCTCCCGTTGCGGAGCACAGGCTCCAGACGCGCAGGCCCAGCGACCACGGCTCACGGGCCCAGCCGCTCCGCGGCACGCGGGATCCCCCCGGACCGGGGCACGAACCCGGGTCCCCCGCATCGGCAGGCAGACTCCCAAGCACTGTGCCACCAGGGAAGCCCAGAAAAAAGTATTTTTTAAAGATTAAAAATAGTTATTTGTGTTCAGATCACTTTCAAAAGCAATTAATGTAACAGGAAAATCCTATTTAGGTTAAAGAAGCCAAGGCCCAGTAACTCATGTAGAAGGATAAAAAACAATACCAAAACTTCAGGAAGGAAGAACTTCTTGCTTAAAAGCAATACATAGGGCTTCCCTGGTGGTGCAGTGGTTGAGAGTCCTCCTGCCGATGCAGGGGACACGGGTTCGTGCCCTGGTCCAGGAAGATCCCGCATGCGGTGGAGTGGCTGGGCCTGTGAGCCAGGGCCGCTGAGCCTGCGGGTCCGGAGCCTGTGCTCCACAACGGGAGAGGCCACAACAGTGACAGGCCCGCGTACCGCAAAAAAAAAAAAAAAAAAGCAATACATAAATAGATAAGGGAGATTAAGAGGTACAGACTTCCAGCTGCAAAATAAATGAGTCTCAGGAATGAAGTGTACAGTGTGGGCAATATAGTCAATAACTATGTAATATCTTTGTATGGTGATAGATGGTAACTAGACTTATCATGGTGATCATTTTGAAATGCATAAAAATATCGAATCACTATGTTGTGTATCAGGAACTAACAGAGTGTTATAGATCAATTATACTTCAAAAACAAACAAACTCATGGAAAAAGATCAGATTTGTGGTTACCAGAGGGGAGGGGAGGGGGAATTGGATGAAGACAATCAAAATGTACAAAGGTACAAACTTACAGTTATAAGATAAATGAGTACTAGGGATGTAATGTACGGAATGATAAAATAATTAACACTACTACACATTATATATAACAGTTGTTAAGAGAATAAACCCTAAGAATTCTCATCACAAGGAAAATAATTTTTTATGCTGTATCTATAAGAGATGATGGCTGTTCATTGAACTTCTTACGATAATCATTTCATGATGGATGTAAGTCAAATCAATAAGCAGTACACCTTAAACTTATATGGTGATGTGTGTCAGTTATATCTCAATGAAACTGGAAGAACAAAATGCAACATCTAAAATTCCAGAGCACTGTGAGTCCATGTGGTAGAGTAGGAAGAAGTCTGTGTTTACAGGTGAAAGGGTTCTGGTCTGTGTGGCTGTTAGGTGGAACATTTAGCATCCCTGGACTTCATTTATATGATCAAGTGGAGTTGCACCTGCCGATCTCCGACGTTCTCTCTGATATTCAAGTTTGGTTGTTGTAAGGCAACATGATGTTCAAGTCCACATCCTACTTTATGCTGCTGCTTGATTTAGAAGCATTAGGGGAAACTGCTGGAGAGAGATGCTGCTGCTTCTCTCCACCAAATATGCTTTCTCCAACCCTTAACTAGCCGTACCTTGAGAAAAGATATGACTAAGTTTATGGGTCAGAGCCTGAAATGTTCTAGGAACCATGTTTCTCTAGGGCCAGGGATACTGTGCAATAGAGGTCAAGCTCATACATAGTAAGCCCTGCATGAGGTGTTTGACCAGCTTATTAGTTAAAGCAGTTCTCCATTATAATCCTTTACGCGTACTATTTCTTCCAAGCGACCCCCAGAGAGGGAAACAGGTGACTCCAAATCCTTAACAGAAATAACCACCTGAACCCAACGCCTCTAACCAGAGAATTAATGGTTATCCAAATCCCCTTCTGAAAGTGAGGCCAGGAGTCGGTCCAGTCAGTGGAGTTCTGCCTGCCGGGGCTAAATGATAGAGAAGTTCTTCAAAGCTGGGAGGAAGAACAGGGCAACATACACAACTTAAAAAAAAATAAAGTAAGCCTGCAGTTAGCCTTAAAAAGTCACGAAAGCCAAAAGAACCAAAAACAATGACCAAAGTTACCATATCAAGCTAGAGAGTTAAGAGTGAGACCAGTGGGTCAACATAAGTGGGTGCAAACTAGATGGAATTTTCTAGAGTAACTGTTGCTCCCTCTGCTTCTGACTTAAATTTGCTATTTGGGGCCAGAAACAGAGCAAATGCTTAGAAAGAAATAGATAAAGCCATTGTTATAAGTGGCACAGTAATGCTATTCAAGGACATTTAAACACACATCTTTGATGAGAGGTGTCCTAGAATCTAAGTGTTAAAGGTTATCTATTCTCTCCAACCCAATAGACATTATATGAGAGAACAGTTTTGAAAAGCAGTGTATAACTCCAAACCAAGTCACTTGGGGCATTAAAAACATAAAATTGGAGAGAAGGGATTTGCAGCTAACATTTGCTAACCTAATTTCCTGTTTAAAAAAACAAAAGACATGTAAGTATGAAGCACTAATAGGCTTAATAACCTTATTAAAACCATTATTCAAAAATTACATGTGATATAATTGCAAATGATTAGCCATCTTATAATTATACTTTGCAAAACAAATAATTAGCCAAAGAGTTGGTCATTTTGAGGTTGGGTGAGGCTGATTGGAGTGAGAGATAGTCTACATCAGTGATTCTCCAAGTGTGGTCCATGGACCCCTGGGGGTGGGTCTCTAAGACTTTTTCAGGGGGCCCACAGGATAAAACTATTTCACAACAATGCTAAAACAGCAGTTGCCTTTTGCACTGTGTAGCCCTTTGAACTGATGGTGAAAAAGTAATGGTGGGTAAAAAACTGCTGACATCTGAGCATGAATCAAAGCAGTAGCACCAAACTATATTAGTAGTCACTGTGGTCTTCACCTCCACACCACCTGGATTAAAAAAGAGGGGAGGGCTTCCCTGGTGGCGCTATGGTTGGGAGTCTGCCTGCCAATGCAGGGGACACGGGTTCATGCCCCGGTCCAGGAAGATCCCACATGCCGTGGAGCGGCTGGGCCCGTGAGCCATGGCCGCTGAGCCTGCGCATCCGGAGCCTGTGCTCTGCAACGGGAGAGGCCACAACAGTGAGAGGCCCGCGTACCGCAAAAAAAAAAAAAAAAAAAAAAAGAATACTTGTTTCCCCACACCTTTGTCAATACCGGATATTGACAAATATCTTCTTAATTTTTTTCCCATCTAACAAAAAATATTTTATTGCTCTTCTAATATGTAATCCCTTGATTACTAGTGAGTTTGAGCATTTTTCATAGGTATTGAACCTCAGCTTTGTCTTATCTAGTTACCCCCGTTCATGCTTCAACAACCACCAGTCAGGGGTCAGTTCCTTTTGACGGCCTCTCCATACTAACCCCCATCTGACTATACGATTCTCTCCTGTGCTCCTATTTTGCCCCTTCAATACCAATGTCATCTCACTTGTCATAACTGTTTACTCACTGTCTCCCCACTCCACCCACCCCATACCAGACTCTGGGCATCTCGAGTGCCAGAATTTGGCTTGACTTCGCTCTGTAGCCCTAGCCCCTGGCACAGAGTATGGCACCATAGTATGTACTCAATAAAAGAATCACTAAGTTTATAGTGACATCACTTTATATTTGCAGAGTGTGGTACGATCTACAAACATCCTTCCCTTGCATTTACTCAGATTGCCTAAATCAAATCAGATTTGCAGGAATTAACATTTCAGGGAAAACACCAGGAACACAGGAGGAGGAGTGTAAACAGCATGAATTTGATCACCAGCTGCATAACGGGACGCATATAAAAATAAATCAGTGTAACTTAAACCCTTGGACTTCTAAGTGGGTTCGATAATAAATGTTCTACAAGAAATTAGCAAAATTCATCACAATATTAAGATAACTGCACAGTTAACAAATTGGAGAAAATAAGTTTAAAGTAAAATTATCAATTCAGTAGTCAGGTAGAAAGGGTAAAACAAAGGAGAGATCTGCTATTTGGTCAATAATAGATAAATTAAGCATTGATGTGAATTTTTGTCCAGAATGATATAATCTTACAGCAATCTAGATTGATCAAAGTAAATGTACAACCTCCAAATTTTTCTAGTAGAATTCTTGTAACCAACTGAACTTGAGATTTTAGGCCATCTCATAAAGCTCAAATATAGATCACAGAGGATAGTTCATCAATATTCTTCAGAAACTGTTTCTGTGAAATGCTAGTTCCACAAGATGTTAAAAGGGATTATGCACACTTTTAAAAAAGATTTCTAGGTCAAATAAATTTTGGAAATGCTGGTTTAAATAAAGGGAAACAGGTTTATTCAGTGTAAGGCTTATCAGAGCCTTCAGTAAGCCCCAAAAGTTTTGTATATAGCTCCAAGGTATAATATGAAACATTTCTTAAACTAATCTGACCACAGAACCATGTAGAATGTGTGTCTGTTTTATGAGAAAAATATGTCTCAAACTAGTGTTGCACAGAGCATCCTTTGAGAAATACTGTTGAGATTACTAAAACAATCTTCTTCTGTGCCACAGATGATCTTTGCAGATTTATAAGCATCCACAGGCTTAAATCCCTCAGTTTTATCACAGTTTAAAGTTTACCCTGATACAGTGGCCTAGAATCAAATCTGAGGCTGGCAAAAGCCAGGATGGAGAGAGTTATGATGCCACAAGCTCAGAGAAGGGAGAGGAAGGAAATCTTAGTGGAGAGTTAACAGGTAAGAAGCCTTGTGTGAGTATAGCAGCTTATGAATTATTGAACACGATGCCCCTGAAGTCTATTTCCCTCTACTATTTTGCTGCTCCAAATTCAAAAATCTATCATGCTGTCTTGCTAATCTTTTCATGTCTGAACTCCTGGGACCTCCTCTGCAGTCATCCTTACCCTGAAAGCCCCCCTGCATAATTAGCCCATTGCCAGGCTCTTTGAATACACAATGAGTCATATTCTGCATGTTTATCTCTCTCCGAGGCTGAAATCTTGGCTCTCCTGTGATGCAGTGAATTAGGGGTTACACAGGGCTCTGGGATGTGGCTAGTATCAAAGAGCTAGAAGGAATTTTAAAAGTTCTTTAATCCATCTCCCTGGCCCCATGCTGGCCTGACCTCCATCTACATCGGAAAGAAAATTATCCACCCTTGTCTTAAAACTTCCTAGCAGGGCTTCCCTGGTGGCGCAGTGGTTGAGAGTCTGCCTGCCGATGCAGGGGACACGGGTTCGTGCCCCTATCCCGGAAGATCCCACGTGCCGCGCAGCGGCTGGGCCCGCGAGCCATGGCTGCGGAGCCTGTGTGTCCGGAGCCTGTGCTCCGCAACGGGAGAGGCCACGGCAGTGAGAGGCCCGCGTACAGAAAAAAAAAAAAAAAAAAAAAAAAAAAACTTCCTAGCAGTAGAGGTCCCTGAATAAAGCCTGTCTAGTCTCTAAATTATTCAACTTTATCCCAATCCACTCCCCTGTCCAAACCCTTCACATCAAATGTTACCATTTATCTCTCACTCACCTTCCAAGCCCCAGCCTTTTTTGTGTGACTTATTCCCATTCAGCTTCACAGGGTCTCAGAATTTATACCCAAACTAGCTGTGCTGCTAAAGAGAGTCAGAAATAGACTCAGAAACAGGACCTGATACATCACTGTTGCTTGAATAATATTTCACTCGGTTTATCCAAAAAAAACCTCTGATATGCTAAGCCCTTTGGGAAACTGTTGTGTTGCCTCTCTCCAAGTGGGTTCTGCTTGGAATCAACATAGGAGGTGATAATTTTTTCAATTTTAAAACAACCCTTTTAATTTGTCTGCATTATTCTTGAGGCTTGTTCTTAATTTTACTCTTTCTTTTGTTTTTCTTTCAGCCATAGCGAAATGAGGTGTGTGTGGGGGGTCATTAGAAGGCTCTCAGAGAAAGTGGTTTTTGTGTTACCTGAGCCCATGTTGGGGAAAGCAACTAGTAGACATTCTGAGATTTATCTGTTTTGAATTTTGGTATTAGAAATCAAAATATGACTCGTGTGTCCTCAGTGAAAGGGCTATACTTCCCAGGCCCTACAATAGATGGAGCTGATAAAACTGGGAATTTAATATGGTGAACCTCCAAGCCTACTCTCAATGCTGAGGGCACCCCTACCTTAGACACTGGGGAATGTGTGAGGGAGAGAACTTTCAAACACTCCTTCTCTGCACCCCTCAAATTACAGGACTGAAGCTATTACCTCTTCTACTAACCCGTTGGACTGGGTTTTGATGCACAACAGAGGAAAAAGAGAAATAAAGATCATACAGGAAACTGGAGTCCAAGTAGGGAGAGGGGAGTGAGAAGAGGGGAATTTGAAACCAGAATGGTGATCACCGTTAACCTTACTATGCACGGTATCCTCAGTTTAGCCTATTAATTCAAGTTTCACTGACCTTGTATGTAAATAACTTTCAATTAAGCAATCTCCTCCATTTATAGGCATCTCAAATGTTGTATTACAAGCTTCTCAACATATTGTACTGATCCCTCTATCTTCTCAGAATTCTTGAGCACTGCATGAGAAATGTAGTTCCTAAGATTTATAAGAGAGGTTATGTATTGAGAATGGGGATGAAAGAAAATAGTAACTTTTTAGGTGAAATAGTTTCTAGTACTTAGTATTACAAAACCTTAATCCCAAAATTCTAGATGCTATTTCTGGTCAGAAATAGTAATGGAGCTATTTGCCTATTGCTAAAGATTTCTATGTTCTTTCTGTAATGTGTGACTAACTGTATCTATAATATTAATATCCACACTGTTTACTCTCCATGAGCAGGTCAAGAGCAAAACAATATTTCAGTACATAAATTCCATTTTTAGAATTATCAAAAATACCTTTCTGGCTAAATATTGGTAATAATTACTTTCCCAAAGTTAAATAACCCCTCTTTATTGACTGTGAAATTATTTTAGTATTGAACTCAGATCTAATGTCCATTTTCCATCTGCTTTTTCAAAATATGATAACATAGTCAAGGCAGAGGGTGTAGATGATGCAGTGTATAAAGTATTCATTTCAGCCTTCTGGGTAAGATAGCAGATTGAACAAAGCATTTACTTCTCTTCCTTGAGAAACCCCACTAAAATGACAGTAAACGAATTTGTCCACAAGGGCAAAGAGAACAGGAAGAGCCAACAGCCACAAAATGTTGGAAGCCAGAAAGCAGAAGGACAAGTGGTAACTGACTTAGTCGATTCAAGAAAGTTGCATCCTAAACTAGGAGGAGGGACAGCTGAGAAGCAGCCCTGTCTACACCACAGAACCCCAGAGGCCTTGGGAACTGGCTCCGTATGGTAGCTCTAGAAATGAAAGTGAGGCTAAAAACAAGTCTTGGTTGAAAGATTGTTGAAGAAGTAGTTAGATCCTCGGATCTCTTCCCCTCCCTTATTCTGATATAAGACTAGGGTTTTATAGCATGTTTATAGCATCTCTCTCTGGAGATGCTAAAATCAAGAGCTTCTGGACTGGAAGACAGCAGACAAGGGGAGGTAGGAGCACTGTGCTAAAACACAAGCATGCTGAATCTGAAGTCCACCCACCCCTGGACCCAGAGGGCTGGCAACCCAGCTGGACACTAGAAGACCTTTCTCTGGGGAATCTGCACATCCTAAGAGGAAAGCCCCAAAGACTCGACAGCAGGGGTTCCCTGAGAAAGGCCCAGCCAGTCTACCCTCTACTAAGGGCCGTAGACAACAAGCCACACCCAGCAGGCCCACTTTCCAATCAGCTTTTGAGTTTTCAGCTAGTTTCCACTTTTACACATAAGCCAACAACCCAAGATCATCAGATATCTGAGACCAACCTCGAATGTGAAAAACAACACAAAAACAAACAGAAAAACAACTTCAAGATAACAGAGACAGTGCTCCAAGGGGAAATTTTTTTAACTTTAATTAATATCCTACTTATAAAAATAATTTAAATGATATCTTCAAAAAAATAAGAGGAGATATTACGTTCATGAAATAAAAACATTATACTAAAATTAAAGAAACATTCAGAGACCAAAAAAGATCATTGGGAGATTATACTAATGACATAAGATGAATTTCATGGATGTATTGAAAAATCATGTTGAGGATATCATCCAGAAAATAGAGCAAAAGACAAAGAAATGGAAACTAAGATAGAAAAACTAGGAAAATTAGAGGACCAGTCTAGGTGACCCAGTATCCAAATAATAGGAGTTCTAAGAAAGGAAGAAATCATCAATGGCGTAATTCAAGAACACCTCTCAGAACTGAGTGACATGAATTACCAGGTTGAAAGGGTGTCTAACACTGAATGGAAATAGAACCACACCAAGCCTGTCCTCATGACACTTCAGAACACTTGGAAGAGATACTACTCAGGTTCTCAAAGGATTGAGGCACCGAATGGCTTCAGACAACAACATAGTCAGGATCCAATGGATCAATTCCTTCCAACTTCTGAGGGAAAACGATATTAACCCAGAATTCTGTAAGCATCTGTTCTGGACATGGATTATTGTGTAAAAAGTACTCCAAAGTTTAGTGGCTTAAAACAAGGCATTTTTATACCTCACAGTTTGGGAGGTCAGGCATTCAGGCAGAGCTTGGCTGGCCAATTCTTCCTCTCCATGTAATATTGACCATGGACATGACAGTATTCACTTAGCGCTGGGCTGGAGGGTCCAAGATGGCTTCACTCACACGAAGTGGGTGCCTGACAAGGGGTGACCAGAAGGCTGGGTTTAGCCGGATCTCTTTTCCTTTCCAGGTAGGGCTTTTTTTTTTTTTTGATAAACTTTAATTTTTGAGCAGTTTTAAGTTTACAGAAAAAATGAGCAGAAAATACTGAGAGTTCCCAAATACTCCCTCATCTCCTCAATTCCCCCTATTATTAACATCTCAAATTAGTGTGGTAGATTTGTTATAAATGAAGAGCCAACGTTGATACGTTATTCTTAACTGAAGTATATAGTTTACATTAGGGTTTACTCTGTGTTGTGCGTTCTATGGGTTTTGACAAATGCATAATGACATATATCCACCATTACAGTATTGTACAGATTAGTTTCACTGCCCTAAGAAACCCCTGTACTCCACATATTAATACCCGCCTCCCTCCTCTTAACCCCTGGAAACCACTGATTTTTTAATTGTCTCCATGTTTTGCCTTTTCCAGAATGTCACATAGTTGGAATCACACAGTATGTAGCCTTTTCAGGTTGGCTTCTTTTACTTAACAATATGCACTTAAGCTTCCTCTATATCTCTTCATGGCGTAATAGCTCACCTCCTTTTACTGCTGAATAATAGTCCTTTGTATGGGTGTACCACGGTTTGTTTATCTATTCATCTATTGAAGGACATCGCTGTTGCTTCCACTATAGGGCCTTTTTAACATGGTGTCTCCAGAAAGATAGACTTCTTAGGTGGTGGACCAGGGCTCCAAGAGACCAAAGTTGCCAAGAATCTTAAAAGCCAGGCCAAAACTGGCATAATGTCACTTCCACCATATCTTTTTGGTCAAAGAAGTAACAAGGCAGTCAAGATTTAAGGGTAGCGGTGTCAAAGATAATGAGGCTATTCTTAAATCTACCACACCAGTCAACAAGAGGCAAACTGATAATTCTGGAGACCCATTTCCTCTTTCCTATTGGTACTCAACGAGAAGCTGATTCATCCTGTTTGGAACTCCTCCTTTTTAACAAAACAGTTACCTATCCCTGAAATTTATTATTATTATTATTATTATTATTATTATTATTATTATATAGCGACTTATAAACACCAGAACCTGCTTTCCCTAAAAATATATAGGGTGTCCCATATGTGTCCAGTCTAGCTATGTCCTGTCTAAGACACTTTTCTATGAGATAATGAGAGTTCAGGAACCAGGTGAACACTGCTACTTCTCTACTTGAAGTTCATCCCCAACAAGTCCTATTAACCCTTATTTGTGTTTGTATTTATGGTGCAAGCTGTGTTTCTGGGCCTGCCCTACAGCTCACCAGCAATACCTCACCACCCTACACCTCACTAAGTCAAAAATAAAAACATTTTCAGATGCTAAAAAAAGTAATGTTACTTCACACACATCCTTCAAACGTTATGTAAAAGTACTCTCCATCAAAAATAAGAAAAATGTGGTCTTCCAGGAAATAGGATATCTAACAAGTCAGGAAGAGGTGAAAAGAATCCCAAGGATATGAAGAAGAAGGCTCCCAGGATATCTGCTCTGCAGCAGAGTGAGAGGGCAACAAGTCCTGATTAAGCAGGGCAAGAGGATCCAGGAGAGATTTCCACAAGGAGATGAAATTAATAAACTATCTGATATATCAGAGCATATGGAAAAGAGATCAAACAACTGTAAAAAGATTTAAGGATGAATTGATGATAAACACTTAAGAAAATTAAACAGAGAAACAAAGGCAGCTATTAACTCCAGGGAAATGAAAGCATTGTGAAGAGAAGAAAAAACAATCATAGATGTGTTGTGAATAGCTAAATCCTCCTCTTGATAGTGGGAAGTGAATAGATAATGCCAAAGACTAAAAATCAAGAAGTAGCCTTGAAAGTATGTTATTTAGAGATAAGAAAGAAAATATGAAAAGACTCAGTCAAATAAGGTTGAAATTAATTGCCTCTGGGAATGGAGAAATGGGGAGGAATGGGGAGTGTGAGCTTGCTGTTTATCACTACAAGCCTTATAGACGAAAATAGTTCAACTATTTTGTTCTGTAAGGCTCACCACTTCAAGTCTTTGCTCACATCCACCTTTTCAATAAGCCTTGTTCTGACCACTGTAATCCTAGCTCCCCTGCCTCCCTTTTTTCCATAGCATTTACTGTCTCCTAGCATGCTCCATAATTTGCCTATTCATGATGTTTAGTGGGGTTTTTTCCCCGCCAGAATGTCAATGACACAGGGGCAGGGATCTTCGTCTTTTTCATTTACCAGTAGGACCCAGGTGCCTTGAATAGCGCCTGGAACATAGTAAGCCTCAATAAACATTATTCAAGTAAAATGAATTTGATTTTTAAAACTATGTGCATGGGTAGCTTTGATTTTAAAAAGTAAAATAAATCACTCACCCCAAAACTCTACCACAAAGCAAAAATTCCATAATTAAAATATTGTTCAGAGGGCCTCCCTGGTGGCGCAGTGGTTGAGAGTCCACCTGCCGATGCAGGGGATACGGGTTCGTGCCCCGGTCTGGGAGGATCCCATATGCCGCGGAGCGGCTGGGCCCGTGAGCCATGGCCGCTGGGCCTGCGCATCCGGAGCCTGTGCTCCGCAACGGGAGAGGCCACAACAGTGAGAGGCCCGCATACCGCAAAAAAAAAAAAAAAAAAAAATATTGTTCAGAGATCTTGGTCTTCTATTAAGAAATGTTACTAGTAGTTTCTTTTTTGGGGGGGGGGATTAATTGAAGTATAGATGATTACAGTGTTGTATTAGTTTCTTTATTACATTCTTTTCCCTTATAAGTTATTACAAAATAACTTATAAGAGAAAAGAATGTGCAATACAGTAGGTCCTTGTTGGTTATCTATTTTATATATAGTAGTGTGTACATGTTAATCCCAAACTCCTAATTTATCCCTCCCTCCCCCTTTCCCCTTTGGTAACCACAAGGTTTTTTTTCTATTATTATTAGTTTCCTTAGACTTCAGAAAGAACAATACTTACAGTGCATTCTAAGTGCCCAAACCTGAAGCACTTTAGACAGTAGGCAAGCACTATAATACAATGAGTGAGACTTACATAACACTTAAAAATAAGTGATGATTTATGTAAGGTTGTGAGATATGAAGTTTATTATAATGAAGAGAAGATAAAATACATTTGAGGAATAATCAAATATATCTGAGTTTAATTATTGTTCATTAGTTTATACCTGGTCTTGTTTCAAAATGGATTTTAGGAAGCCTATAAAAGTATAGAGAAAATAACATTAAATTCCATTTAAGTTAAATTAAAGTTTGGCAAAAGAAGATAGAAAATCAAAGATGGGACAAAGAGAAGCCAATAAAGTGACTTAAAATATGTGCAGTTCCAGCCTGATGCTGGTTGAAAATTTGTCTCTAAAATCTGTGTCCATTAGTATTAGATTCAGCTATAAGTAACGGAGAAACTCAACATATGGGTGGTTTAAATAAGATGACAGATGAGTTTATTTCTCTCATATGTGCAGTCCAGGTCTGATATGGGAGGTCAACTCCACTGGTCCTCAGGGATCCAGGGTCCTTCCAGCTCACACCTCTGTTTCCTCAGTGTAGAACTTATCCCCATAGTCTAAGATGACAGCATTCCTATTGTGAGCAGCAGAATGGAGAAAAAGGACTAAGCAAGGGTCACCTGCCAATTGTTTCCTGAGAAACATTCCCAGAAACTGTCACTGGATACTTCTCCTTCCATCTTATTGTCCAGAATTTAGTGACGTGGCCACTCCTAGCTGCAAGGGAAGCTGAGTAAAGCAGTCATCATTCGGGGCAGACACATGTCCTACTGAAACTTCTAATAAAATGGATGAAGGGGGAGAAATGGATCTGAAAGACAACAGGAGTGTCTGCCACAGTTTCACGGCAACCGAAAGAAGAAAGGGAACATGGTCAGGTTCAAAATAACCGAGTTGGTAAAAATGACCAGTTGCTCAAGAGACTTACAGCAGCTCTTGGTTAAAAGGTTAGAAAGGGATGACTGGAAGTCTTCATAAAAAGAAGAAAAAGTTTGATCTTATCACATCAGTGCAACCCATTTTGTAGAACTGTTTCTTATAAAAACTCCTAATAATGTATTGACAGTTTAGAGAAAATGTGCCTGCAGAGATTTGATTTTCTGAGTTCATTTTCACATTTAAAAAATCATAATAAAACCATGTTTCTTTTAACTCCATCATGTGAATGTCCTGTCATTAAATATACACATATATATTTCTTTCAGAGTTAAAGAAAACTCTATTTACCTTCGTTTACGGAAAAGAAACCGCTGCAATCACAGGGACTACCAGAACATTTCAAGAAATGGTATGTAGTGTTCCATTTAAACTTTCACCAATGTGCCTTTAATGATTGGTTTTATTTTGTAAGCACCACAAAAGCAGGGGATTAGATAATAATGAACATAGAATAAAATGAACAGTCCCCCTTTTCAATACCATTTCCTTTTCTGAGAGAGGGGCCCTTTTAAAGCCTTTTACCCATAGCAAAAGAGAACAAGACAAGATGCCGTTAAGGTAGAGACCACGGGGGCACCTCAGTCATCCAAGAGCAAAGCTCTAGAAAGGCCAAGGTGCAGGGCATCAAGGCTCAGGAGGCAAGGCCTAAGTGAGCATTTGCATAACAGGGGCTGAGCAAAATCAAGGTCATTGCCAAGACTCTGCCCTCCCTTATGGTGCAAAATCTCCCACATTTCTACTGGGGTTGGAGTTTTAAGAAAAATAGCTAAAAGTTTGTGGCTGAAATCCCCCAAAGCCATTTTAAAAAGGAACGTGTTTTCAGGGTATTGTCTCCATCAGCTTCCCATGTTTCCCAGACATCTGTGTCTTCTGGGCTTGTTTCTTACCTGTGTGGTTCTCACCTCCCACCTTGGACCCAGATTCAGTCCACAAGATTTTGGTGAAACTCCTGATTGATAAACCATGGCCTGACTAGTACCTAATGAGCTGCCAAGTAATGTTTTGTGACACATAATGCAGAGATGGCAAACACTTAGTCTGTGTGTTGCCACTCCATCTTCCAAGGTCTGGGGAAGATATTAACTAACCCACCTTGGCACTCTTGTCTGCTATTCTGCTTCAGCGATTCTCACAACACAGCACACCTGACAATCATCATCAACAGATTAGACTTGGCACATAAAGTTAAACCTATTTGCCATCCCTATGCCATCTCTAATCAACAGAGTACTAAGGAATTTTCCGAGCAGTACAAGTTTTATCTAAATATATGACCTACAAATAATGTATTGTTTGTCATATATATTCTACACAGAACAAATGTTCTATTCTAAGGACAACATAGTTTTTTTGTTACTAATAATATAATAGCTGATTATTGATCTCTTACCAAATGCTAAGAACAATTTATGTATAATATTTCACCTAATCCTTTCAACAAACTATAAAACAAGTATTTATTATATTACATATTATATATTACTTCAATTCTAAGATATCATTGATTGTATTAGCTCTGGAGAGTGTTAATGGTGGAAAAAGGAAAGAAAAATGGCAACGTACACATTGATTGCAGCGCTCAACCCAGTATCAAATGTATTAAAATACGTTTCTCAGAATTGGGAATTTGTAATAATATCTACACTGTTACAGCTGAGAAAACAGAGGCATAGAGAGAACCAAGAGCCCTGTCCAGATCACAGAATAGAAAGTTGCAGAGCTGGAATTTGTACCCAGCTTATCTCACTCCACTCAGACACCAACAACGATAATACAGTCACTGGTCTGTGATCCGAGATTGACCCACAGAAAGAAATCAGCCTTGTCTGTCTGCGTATGAACATGACCACCAGTTTATTGGAAAGTTGTCATGCAACCTGGCTAAGAATCATCATAGACACAATGTGAATACTGACCCCTTGTTGCTCTCTCTCTTCTCCTTTAATGAGATATTCAAACAGTCCCAGTGCTGTCAAAAGCTCTCTGTCGGTGTAGACTGTAAAAACAACAGAAAAACACCATGTGGAATATTATGCAGCTCTAGAAAATGAGGACTAAAAATCCATATATTTTTATTTAGAAAGGCAAAACACCGCCAAAAGAAAAATTAGCATATAAAATTGGATAGTATAATTTAATTTCTACTATATTTTTAGAAGAAAGGAAAAAACTAGATGTACATAAGAAAATTGGTAGAAAATACACCAAAATCATTATGTTTGATAAATTATGGGTGATAGCTTTCATTTTTTTTAATATTTCTGTTTTCCACAGATTTTGGTTTTATATAGAAATAACAAACAAAAAAAATCTAGATGGAAACAATGAAGGAACAGTAAAGAACTTGCCCAAGGTCCCCAGCCAAGAGTCCATGTTAGGGTGCAGAATAAGGAATAGGATTCGGCCAGAAATGCAGGCTGGAGGCTGCGCTCTCCCCGTGTGCCTGTGACACCAGCATTTCTCTCTCACAAGACCCAGACGTGTCATCTCAACGTCACTTTGCTCCCACATGAATGCAGCCATCTTCTGTAAAATCTAAAAGACTAAAGTAAAATTCTCTGAAAAGTACTCAGTACAATTTATAGTAGACATCTCTCCTTTTGTGGTACACTGTCTTGACAGCATTTCTTTAAAATTCAGATCGTGGAGATAAAAAGGGAGAAAGGAGATGGGAGGATAGCCTAATCATGAAAAAATGTGTGTGTCAAAATTTGATTGAAACCCATGGCTTCTGTCAGACTTTTATCTAATGAATAGATGCCGGGGTGGAGTTGGGGGTGAGGAGTATTTCTGTTCTTTTCTTTAAATTCAAAATCCTTAGAAATACAGAGAGTGTACACTTTGTCTAGTATAACTTCTTTGAAGATGCTTCTTGACTATTTTTCTAAGGATGTAATTAAAAAAAATTTTTTTTAAGTTTCTCATAGTTACTCATTATTTAATGTCCTGGCTTTATTCTCCAGCACATCTTCCTGTTTGCTGCTGCTTTCCTCACTATGGATTTTTCCCTTGATATTATGCAGCATGTAACCTGACTGCCAGTGCCAAATTATTTCAATTACTCCCTAAGGTTTTTATTAGATATAGAAAAAGTCAGCTTTCTATAGCCTGCATTTTTATGTCTACACTTATTTTTCAGAACCAGTGAGAGAGAAAGAGGAAAAAGGGAAGAAAGAGTTGAATGGAATATGAAAGTGTTTCTTAAAAATTGTGTAATAAGAATTAAAGAAACAGCTCCTATTTTCCTCTTGAGGTTTATGTACAAGATCTCAAAAATTTCTATAGGTAGCTCTACCATGAACCATTGCCAGTGATTATAAGGTATTTTAAAATGTAAACTGTTGAAGTCATTTTAATTTGGGTACTAATTCTCTGGCATGGAGGGTTAAGCGTAGGAAGTTTCTTGCTAGGCCTTCTTTACAATCAGCAAAGGAGATGGGTTGCAGCAGCCCTTACAGCTCCCAACGTGCCAACACGGCTTGGGTGGGGAGCAGAAGGGAGTGCGGTGAAGGGGGAAAGGGTCAAAACACCAGGGGGTTGGCTGGGTCCTCACAGAATATCACCTTACTTCTCAGAGATACAAGGTGAAGCCCAGAGAACAGAGAGCAGAGGTCTTCCCCTCCTTGTTACTTCATAAAGTCTTTTTTCTTTGTGTATAAAATAGCAGACTGGTTTTGAATTTAGGCCCTGGAATTGGTGTGTGATTTGGACAAATTGTTAAATTTCTCTGGTCCGTTTCTACATCTATAAAATGGGGATCATGGCTGGATGAGCACAATTGCCCAAGGCGACGCCGGCATCTCATTCTTTGTTGCTGTTGCAACAAGCCAGCTCCAATGGGATTCTTCACCCCACCCTCCTGGGGGAAAGGCTGCACCCAAACTCAGTGGGATGATGGGGTTAAGGGGACAAACCCAGCCTTGTAAGTTTGTCCTTTCCCCCAATAAAGCCAATTCCTTAAACTATGTCACATGACATATAAGAATTCATCACAAAACCCAGATGGGGCTCCCTTTGCAAAATGGGGGTGATAGCAGTCCATACTTGAACTTCACTGGGCCGTGGTAAGGTTGAATGGGGAAACACAGTGCTTCCTGATCGTCCATCTTTCTTGCTAACTTCACACACCACCTGTCCTGTTATTTACTCAGCGTTTTAAAAAATCAGTCACTTTTTCAATATAAATTTTTGTTTAAAGAAGCAAGTAGATTTGAAAAATCAAAAATAAATTAAAAAAAAAACAAAAACATGTCCAGGGCTTCCCTGGTGGCGCAGTGGTTGAGAGTCCGCCTGCCGATGCAGGGGACACGAGTTCGTGCCCCGGTCCGGGAAGATCCCACATGCCGTGGAGCGGCTGGGCCCGTGAGCCATGGCCGCTGAGCCTGCGCGTCCGGAGCCTGTGCTCCGCAACGGGAGAGGCCACAACAGTGAGAGGCCCGTGTACTGCAAAAAAAAAAAAAAAAAAAATGTCCATGTTGGGAAGGCCTGTGGCTTCCAGAGTTCAAGGGCAGAAAGAGGGACATCTAGCATTGAGTTTCCTGGCCCCTGGGAACAGTTACAAGCAGGAAGGTAATGGGGATAGGGGAGGGGCTGCCAGCCCCACCGGGAGAATCTGGCAGAAAGAAAGGGGCTTCCTCTGGGAGGAAGAAGCTGGGCTAGGGATAGGAGTGGGCAGTGATGGAAACTGGTAGCTGGCAGATCTAAGATTGACAGAGGGGATCTGGGGTGAAGGCTAGAGGAGAAATGAGGGGACTGCAGAGGGAGCCCTGGGGAATGGGAGGCGGGTGCAACCTGGGGAGCAGGCTCGGGGCTCCCCTAGAGAGGCTGGAGGAGACAATGGGCAAGGGCAGGGTTAAGGGGACAGTGTGAGAACTGAGGGTGGGGCAGTGGAAGACCCCTGCTGATGGGTGAGGCAAGAGGTGGAAGCTGTGGGTGGAAGGGGCTGGAGAACAAGCCTTGGCTGCTTGAGCTGGAAGCTCTAGAACACGTTGGAAGGAGCAGAAGCAGATGAGGGATGTCATCTTCTCCCCAGCAATGATCACCCCTCAGAGACTAGAGCTTCAGGCGTGGACGCCAGTCAATATTCAGCTGGGGAGGCCAACACAGCAAAAGTGGACCCCAAAAGCACCTCCTATACCGTGCTGCACGTTCCAATCTTTGGGACCTCATCAAAGTTCTCAGGCCTTAGGCCTCGTGCCCAGAGAGGACTCAATAAGTATTAGCTTTTTTTTTTTTTTTTTGCGGTACACGGGCCTCTCACTGCTGCGGCCTCTCCCATTGCGGAGCACAGGCTCCGGACGCGCAGGCTCAGCGGCCATGGCTCACGGGCCCAGCCGCTCCGCGACATGTGGGATCTTCCCGGACCAGGGCACGAACCCGTATCCCCTGCATCGGCAGGCGGACTCTCAACCACTGCACCACCAGGGAAGCCCAGTATTAGCTTTTATTCAGCCCTCACATAAGCCCTTTGTCCCTGCCTCTGTTGTTGCCTTTCCTCGCCTGTAGCTGAGTCATTTGCTTTAAGTCTGGCTTCCCAGTCTGACGGTGAGGACAAGCTGCATGGGAACCGAATTTGTACTCCCAGCCCTGAGCTGAGCTTCTGCTGCACATAGTAGGGACTTGTCACACTGACACACTTTTTTTTAAACTAAATAACTTTCAGGAGTTACATTTAACCTTTGAAGAGAAGAAAAGCACACACAGTAATCTTTTGCCAAACTGAATACCTCCATGGTGGGCAAAAACCATGAGTGACAAGATTATGCTTCATCTAAAATAAAGGGTAGAAGAAAAGCAAATGTTAACATGATATTCAATATCAATATGTATTTTAAAGTAAAGAAAAATTCGTAAGGCATCTACTTCCAAAATAAACAAGACTCATCTGCTTACGAAACAAGCAAATCCCAGCCCTGAGTCTCCATGGCCACACAGCCTGCAGAGGAGGGCACTCTGATGGTCTTAGAGGCCACACCAAGGATCTCTTTACAGTTTGCAAGCAGGACTTTACTGGCTTGAAACAGAATGTCTTTTTCACTTGCAGCCTTCCTCATTTTATTTTTGCAAGTTTAGCAAAACCTTGGTGTCAACACCTGTTTGGGGTTGTTTTGTTTTCAGAAAGTCAAAAGTGCTGAAGAGCATGTCTTCTTGGAGGGGCTCATCCATACAGTGAGAGGTCACCCCTCTCTGTGCACGCATATGCTCACCCACTTAGTGGGAGAGTGGGGAGTAAGGGACTAACTGCAAGTATATAGATATGAAAAAGGGAGAATTTTAACACTTGGCGAAAGTGCATGTGTTTGCAGCCTCACCTACCCAGCCTCACCCCAATCCCTTTGCTACAAACCAAATTCAGTCTTGAACTTCTTAACTTCTCTACCCACCCTCCATCCCTCACACCCCCCAAAAAACTTCATCTTGCTCGTTCCCTTGTTTAGCCTTTGTTAAACCATCTGAAGAATGGGAGAGAATCTGACAGACCAGGAGAAAGTAGAAACAAAGGGGCAAAATTCAGGGCAGCCTGTGGAATTCATACTCAGACCATCTACAGGATAAAGTCTTAGGAAGTCTAAGTGGGTGGGGTGAAGAGAAGAGAAAGCTGGGCAGCGAAGGGGTGAGGGAAGAGCTTCTAAGGCAAATTGAGGGGGAGGCCTTGGAGCAGAATCAGAGTGAGGGAGGGGATGGCAGAGGAGAGGGGATTTCTACATGATGTGGGACATCACATCGTGTCCATGACAACTGTGAGTCCAGCTCAGGGCTCCTTCTCATGACGCTTGGACTGTTTCTCCTACACATCGCTGCTCTGGGATGAATCACATGAGATTCACATGTGAATCACATGAGCAAAGAAAACAACCTTATTCATATCCCACACGATAATACAACTCTCTCTTGTTGCTCTCCAGTGAAAAACCAGGAGAGGCGAGCCCCAGATTCATGAGAATGATCCTTCATGCCTTCCTTAATTCTACAGTTATTTTTGAGCACCAGTCGCTGTGATAGACACAGAGGATAAAAAGACTAAACGTTGGGGCTTCCCTGGTGGCGCAGTGGCTGAGAGTCCGCCTGCCGATGCAGGGGACACGGGTTCATGCCCCGGTCCGGGAAGATCCCACATGCCGCGGAGCGGCTGGGCCCGTGAGCCATGGCCGCTGAGCCTGCGCGTCCGGAGCCTGTGCTCTGCAACGGGAGAGGCCACAACAGTGAGAGGCCCACATACCGCAAAAAAAAAAAAGAAAAAAATAAAAAGACTAAACGTTAATGCATACCTAGACCATGTTCAAGTCCTGACCCCTCAATGGCTGGTTCTATAACCTCAGTGAGTCCCTTCCCCATTCTGAGCCTCAGTTTCCCTGAAATAAAGGACTTAAACAGGATAATCAATGTCCATCCAAGCTCTATGATTCTGAAATCCTAAATCAGAGTGTCTTAGACTAGCAATCCTCAGACTCACTCCATGTTTAAGTTTTTTGTTTTTTTAATGTGGTTTATTGCTGATGTTTAATAATCAAGAGATTTTTACATAAAAATCCAATTTCCTATTTATCTTAGAAAATCAGCAGTTCTGGTAAACAGCCATGCTCCTGCCTGGCAACAATGGGCTGGCACTGAGTAGTGGCCTCCCCTTCAGGTGGATCATGTGCTGTGTGTTTGGCCAAGGTTCCCACTCTGTTCCATTTGCACATGGACTTAGCTACCTGGTCTCTGTGGCCATTTGAGAGTTCAACCCCGTCCCAAGTCTAATGGTCATCAACTATTCAAGGGAAAGTGAACTAGGACTTTGATGCACAACAGGTCAGAGGGTTCGAAAGTGAGGAATAGCTCTTGAGAGTTTACCAGGCCCTGGGCGTCCAGCAGAGGGACAGAAGCTGCCTCTGGGAGGTGTTCTAACAAGAGTAGACACGGGGGAGAAATCCCTCTTGCTCTTAAGCCTGACTGAGAGGATTTTGATTCCTCAACAGGCACAAGAACTGTCGAAGGAGCTTGTCCTGGGCACAGAGACACCACTCTTCAGGCCTTACTCCAAGCCAGAAGGAACAGGTTGATGTCCTTCCAGTCTCCAGGCAGCTAATCGTGTTTCTCTCAGAAATACTGCCAACGGGGCTTCCCTAGTGGCGCAGTGGTTGAGAATCTGCCTGCTAATGCAGGGGACATGGGTTCGAGCCCTGGTCTGGAACGATCCCACATGCCACAGAGCAACTAGGCCCGTGAGCCACAACTACTGAGCCTGTGTGTCTGGAGCCTGTGCTCCGCAACAAGAGAGGCCACGACAGTGAGGGGCCAGCGCACCGCGATGAAGAGTGGCCCCCGCTTGCCACAACTCGAGAAAGCCCTGGCACAGAAACGAAGACCCAACACAGCAAAAATAAATAAATAAGTTAATAAACTCCTACCCCCAACATCTTCAAAAAAAAAAGAAAGAAATACTGCCAAGGACCGTTGGTCAGGGCACAGCCCTCTAAGGCATCTGTTAGCAGGATGGACAGATTCAGCTGGAGAGTTGTTTGAAGTGGCTATTGTTATTATTTTATAGACTTTAGCTAATACTAAGTACTGCTTAATTAGTTCAGATTGCTTTAACCAAGTACCACAGTGGGTAATTTATAAACGGAAATTTATTTCCCACAGGTCTGGAGGCTCAAGGTGCCTGCATGGGCAGGTTCTGATGAGAGCCTTCTTCCAGGTTGCAAACTGCTGACTTCTCGTTGCAGCCCCTGGCGGCGTGGCAGAAGGAGAGTGAGCCAGCTCTCTGGCTTCTTCTTAGAACGGCATTTTTTCTTATAAGGGCACATCTTCACGATCTAATCACCTCTCAAAAGCCCCACCCCCAAATACCATCACTATGGGGATTAGATTTCAATGTATGATTAGAGAGAAACAAATATTCAGTCCATAGAAAGTACATTCTCTAAGCCATACATTATGCTAAGTACTTTACACACTCTATCCCCATTTAAACCCCACAGCAAAGTTAAGTAACTTGCCCAAGGTCCATTAGCTTGGTAGAGTTTAAACTCGTGTCCATCTCCTACCAGATACACCAGAGCATGTCTGTCCCTGCTCCCCACCATGCCATACTGTCCCCCTTTTGGATTCTAGCTGCTAAAACCACTATCTTGCTGTCTAGGACAGCCAGTACCTGCCCTGGAGGCAGGTGAATGTCAGAATTAGATACCTTGATCCAGAATTCTGTGTCAGCCTTCTTTATCAAAAGTGGTCCTCTCAGAAAGGGATAGAGGCAAGGAAAAAGTAAAAGAAGGATGAAGAGAAAAACTGCAAATGAGTATTAATCCAGGCTTAGCTGAATTCAGTTATACATACAAGGGCTTATATTTTTATACACCTCCCACCCCGTAAGATCTCTGTATTGGAAGAAAAAATGTTTTGTTCCTTAAACTAACTGAGCAACTGCTACTGTATTCTTGCCTCTATTCAGTCATAACCAGAATTAAATCATGAAGAAACATAAGACAAACCCAAATTGAAGACATTCTGTAAAATAATTGGCCAGTACCCTTCAAAAGTGTCAAGGTCATGAGAGACAAAGAAGGACTAAGGAATCAGCCCAGATTAAACGAGGCTAAACAGACATGAAACTAAACACATGTGATCCTGAATTGGATCCTGGCCCTGGTCATTAATGGGGCAATAGTGAAATATGAATGAGGTCTTTAGTGTAGACAACATATTGTACCAATGTGAATTTCCTGATCTTGATCATTGCACTATGATATGAAAGATGTTCACATTTAAGGAATCTGGATGAAAGGGTATGTGCAAATCCTTTGTTCTATTTTTGCAACTTTTTGTAAATTATTTTGAGTTTTGGAAATTATTTCAACTTTTTGGAAAGCATTTCAAAATGAAAATGTTAAGACAATTTTTTCTAAAGGCTCAGAGTATTAGAAGAAGCAAAGAAGTCACCTTTGCCAAACAGAAATAGGCCCTCAGTAATTATTTAATGAACCCAACCACTGGGCAGAATATTTGGTCTCAACCCAAGATGTTGACAGGAGATAACAGAAATTACTTATAACAAAACAACTAGGACATTTTTGTTTGGGAGCCATGATCCAGTGTGGTTACAACAACAAAGAAAGACTTTAATACCAATTTTTGAGATGCTTGATCTAAAAGGCAAATGCTTACAGGGCTACAGGCATCAAAACTTGTTCTCTCTCTCAAAGACCAAAAATATCTCCAAGATACAATGTTTAATTATAATAGAAACTTTTGAAAGAGAAACATTTCAGTGTGACACATTTTATACAGAGGGACACATTTCCCTCCTTTTATTAGAGGACATCATTCCAATTTTTAATACTTTCTGGAATTCCAAAGAATCATTAAAGAATGGAGACATTCTGATTCCAATGGGACTATTTCTTAGGACTTATTTATGCAGCCCTTCCTGGCTTCTGCTTGTTCCATGCAACTCATCCAAGTAGGAGCAAGGCATCTGACAATGATTATAATATGAAGAGTGTATGCTTTCTATTCTTCTGTTAGATCAAGATTTTCATCCTGTACCTCTTGAATCAGCACACCTGAAGAAGACAGATTCAGAAGCAAATATCTTACAATTTTGTATGTGATTGTCAATGGCAAGGGCTCCTGAAGTCCTAAGGGGTCTCCTTTCAATCGATCCCTTTTGTTTAGGACTTGAGATAAAGGACATCATAGGGAAAGCTCACTGCTACTTGTGTGGATAGTTTAAAGGAACTTGCCGGGGTTTTGTCAGTTTCAAAGCATCTTGGGAGGTGCCTTTTACCTCTGGTCTTCTCTTTTACTTCCCTTCCTCTCATTTTCCATTTGATTTTGCCCCACCACTCCCTCTCTTTCCTCTCCAATATTGCAATAGCTCCTAGAAACAGAAAGGTGAACAAGACAAAGTCCCTGCCTTCAAGGAGATCATAAGTAAACAGAAAAGAGAGACAAAGAAGGAAAAATTATGGTTCTTGTAAAATAAATAGAGGTAGGTTGAGGTCTCTGGAGATGAGAGACACAGCTCTGCCTGGAGAAGGAGTGGAAAACTTCAGAGAAGATACATTTGAGCAGAGAGCCTTGCAGAAAAAAATAGCAATCCAGAAACCATGGGGAGTTGGTGACTCAGTGCATTGATGCTCCAAGGGCAAAATATCTTTAGGGAAGAAGGAGAGAGAAGTTCAGCATGGTTGAAGGCTACTTGTGAAATTATGTCAAGTTTTGAGACCAGGAGGTAGATTAGAGCCGCTCTGGGAAGGCTGTTATATTCTTTTAAAAATATATGTTTGGGGGAATCATTTATCTAGTTTGTCACAGAAATTCAGAACCACGCTTGTGAATTTGAAAGCATTTTCGGTAGTAGAAACACCATCAGAAATTGTCACAACAAACAGTTATTAAGTACCTACTATTTTGAGCTGATGGTCAGTGTATTAGTCTGAATATTTCTGCTTATTGCAAGCAAAGATTTTTAGAGAAAACAAGGAATTTAAGTTTCTCATGGCTGATTTTTTAACTGGATTATACAAATCGCACTCTTCAAAATGCTTCCTAAATTTATAAGCAAAATCTGTATTATTTAAAATCTAATTAGAGTTAAATGGCATTATTAGATTGATTTTAGGTCAATGTATGACACCACATTTTTCATGAACTATTTATACTCTCTATAATGCATTTGGTTCCTGGTTCCGGGTATAATGGAGTAAGCAGACTCCACCCTGTCCGTCCCACTGAATGCAGCTATAAAACCTGGACAGACGATATGGAAAAGGTATTGGAGGACCCTGGAAAGAAAATAGTAGCCGACTGAAGAATCAAACCAGAATAAGGAGTACAGCCAAACCAGCAGTTGGCATTTTGTTGTCCTCTGATATCTCCCAACCTAGACTCAGTGCTGCCCCAAACCCAGAAGTGGACAGTGGCATGGAGAGATGGCATCAGAAGAAACCCTCTAGTTCTCACTCTAGAAGTGGGAAAGGGGTCTCTTTGCAGTGACAGCGCAGCAGTGAGGTGTCTAGAATTCTGGGTGGGGGAACAGTCTCTCCAGTTAGAAGAGCTGTGCTCCCTGGAGGGTGGAGCAGATCCCCTATTGCTTATTTTCTCACTCCGTCCTCTCATCTCTAGTTAATCTGTGAGACGTGCACAGGAGAGTGGGGAAAAGGAAGTTGGGGCTTAAGGACCAAAGAGGGGAGCCCAGGGAACTAGAAAGGACTGAGGAGCTCCTAGAGAGGGAGGAGCTTGGGAAAGCAACCCCAGAAAGTTGTGTGTGAACTCCTGGGCTTCCTCTTGAGCTGCACATGCACAGATCTGATCCTTAATTGCATACCAAAGACTTTGAGACCGCAACTTGGACATAGACCACTGCCCAGGTCCCAGAATGGCCACTCAGTGGCACAGACATGAGACAAATCAGAATAACACTACAGAGGCTTTGAGAGTGGAACTGACATTGAAATCATAACCTCCCAGAAGGCTAGTTAGAACTTGCCACCTGAACCTAACTGAGTGGATTGCCTAATAAGACAAAAGTATAAGGCTCAGAGTCTTATAATATCCAAGATGCCCAGGATAGAATCCAAAATTACTCAGCATATAAGGAACCAGAAAAATCTCAACTCACATGGGAAAAGAAAACTAACAGATGTCAGATGTTGGAACTATCTGATAAAAAATTTTATAGCAGTGGTTGCAAAATGCACCTCGAAGTCCTTTTTACGGGTTCTCATATAAGAACTAGATCTTATAATCCACATATTCTCATTTAAGAACTAAAATAATCTGTTTCAGTCATTACTAATGTCTAGTAATTGATACGTGAAATGGGTTACTAGCTGAGATGCTGATTGCTAGCTGTTAGACCTTGAGCAAGCCTCTTTCCCTCTCTGGGCCTCATCTGTAAAGTGGGCTACCTGATCACATACTCTCAAAGGTCCCACCTAGCACTGATGCTCCAAGACTTTGCACTCAATGTCTACGGAGTGCCAAGAGGCAGAGTTATAAGGTTAGTGATGCTGAAGCCTGAGGGCCCCTCACTTGCCTGGTAACCATATGGATTTGTAACATTTACCAACTTGAGATATTTAACCACAGTGGATTAAGACTTGCGTCTCTTTGCACTCTGGCTTCTCTTTGTGTCAGGTCTCATTTTTGTGTTTTGTATTCTTTTCCTTAAAGAGGGTCCTCCAAATTGTATAATCTTCAGAACCCAAAACCTGGATCTGCCTCTGTCCTATTCAGAGAGTTATAACAAAGATGGCATTCAACTAGAAATTTGTTTCTGAGTCATGTCTAGAAAGCATCAGATATTTTATTGGGAATTCGTTGCTAAGTTCTTCTCTTAGGACTTCAAGAGAAGAAGCACCTACTTTTCTTTCAGTGCTCAGCTTAATACCACTTCTTCAGGGCTTCTCAGAATCCCTAACACTTGATGTTCATTACTTATGAATAACTCTTAAGCCTCACAAAAACAGGGACCATATCTTTTCTATTGACTGATGTGTCCCCAGCATCTATTACAATGCCTGGCACATAGTAAGTACTCCATAAATGTTGCTGAATGAATTAATTACGTTAAGAAGAACTATTATACTTATACTTAAATATACCCCATGAAGAAGTTGAGACTGAGCACGTACTCTGGGCCAGGCACATAAACAAAAAATTACAGGCTTATTTAGAAGACCGTTAAGAGTGTCTTACCAGTTGATTCGAATGTCCAGAATATGAAGCACTTGCTGCTGTGGTCAACACTGATCCAGCAGTAGGAATGTAAGCTGAAATTTACTCATGAAAGACAACCAGTGCTGAGATTATGGGAAACCCTTCTTTACTTGCAGTACACTATGCCTTATTTAAAAGGGACTGAATGAGGGGCTTCCCTGGTGGCACAGTGGGTGAGAGTCTGCCTGCCAATGCAGGGGACACGGGTTCGTGCCCCGGTCCAGGAAGATCCCACTTGCCGCGGAGCGGCTAGGCCTGTGAGCCATGACCGCTAAGCCTGCGCGTCCGGAGCCTGTGCTCCGCAACGGGAGAGGCCACAACAGTGAGAGGCCCGCGTAACCACAAAAAAAATAAAAATAATAAGTAAATAAATAAAAGGGACTGAATGAGCCAGAATTCAGACTTTTGTGGCCAATAAGGACCCTATTCTTTTCTTAATTGGGGACAGGTAGATTCTCCATTGTACCACCTTGACAAATAAATTAAATGTCCCTATTTCAGAGTCAAAACTTTTCCATTTCTCTGAACTATTATTGTAGAGACCAGGTATGGACCTCTTAAGGGTAGCACCAGTTCTTCAAATGCTCACCTTGTTTTGTCTCATCCCACAGGCTAGAAGCTATCTTTCTCTCCTGCTTACATCTTCCTGTTCCAACTACTTTATTAAGTATTTTCTGTAATAGTAGCAGCAGCCGTAACAAAATCAGCAGCCGAGAGGAAGTCTCTACACAGGAGGAGAGAGAAAAGAGAGCTTGGGAGGGAGAGAGACAGCAAATGATGATGGGGCTGGCAAAGGGATAGCAGAACAACAGGAAAGGGGGACTAAGAAAAGAAAGTGACATGGGAATTACATAAACTCATTACATAATCTCATAAAACTGAGCTTTCCAAAAGGAAATGGAAATCGTGGAAGGTGCCCCAACTCTGGAGCAAAGAAAATTCTGTGCTCCTGTTGTAAACACCCACCAGAAAAAATAAACATTTGGGTAAGGAAGAGTGGGCACTTCCTCTCTCTTTGGGTGGCTGTTTGTGGTTGCTGCTTTTAAATCCACCGCAAGCCGTTGCCATTGGCCTGCCGTCTTTGCCCTGAGCATCAGAGGGGTGTAGGGATGTGGGTCCAGGGAGGGGCTGCCCATGCGGCACGCCATGACAGGTTTTCATTTCCATTTCCCTCAAGCTCTGTGGGTGCTCTGCACCTCACATGCCCAGTTGTACTCTGGATAATGAGGAAAACTATTGGCCTGACCTGGTCCTTTAATTTTTTTTCCCACTCATGGCTTGAGCTTTCATTAGTGTTCAGTTCTCATTAAGAGAAAAATCAGAGTGAGAATTAAACACCTCCTGATTTATTAGTTTACTGAAAATGGGAAGATGAGAGTCCTGGGACTGGCACTGGATGAAGGGCCCAGACGATGAGATGAGTGAGCCACCGTAGGCTCCCAATGGCTGCCCTCCTTCTCTTCCCTCTTGGGAGCAAGAGGGAGC
This sequence comes from Mesoplodon bidens, assembly GCF_964165515.1. Lineage (NCBI taxonomy): Eukaryota > Metazoa > Chordata > Mammalia > Artiodactyla > Ziphiidae > Mesoplodon > Mesoplodon bidens. The sequence continues at coordinate 65,571,279 of NC_138166.1, read as the reverse complement.
CATCTCACACCCAGAAATACTTTGGGTCTCTATGTTTATGACTCGGTGTTGTGAAATCTGGCACCTTCTCTGAGGCAAGATAATAGGCTCAAATCACATTGAGTTTTCTGGGTTTGGTTGCATTAAACCTTTCACCAGTGCTCAGTTATGTGTCTAACCCCACAGATGCTAATCCTCAGGTATAGAGGCTGTGTCCAACTCATCTGCTAATTCCCTACTATGTGCAAGGCACATGGCAAGTGCTCAACAAATGAATGGAGAGGGTGAATGAATGCATGCATGCTGAGCTGAAATGACTGCCCTTAACTTGTATGTCTGTGTGCATATTTAGTACTACCCCGCCTCACTACAAAAAGGAAACAAAGACAGTGTGATGATTCCTAAAAAAAAAATTAACCATAGCATTACCATATGGTCCAACAATTTCAGTTACCTAAAAAGTAGGGACTCAAACAGATACTTGCACACCAATGTTCATAGCAGCATATTCACGATAGCAAAATGTAGAAACAACCCAAATGCCCTTCAGCAGATGAATGGATAAACAAAATGTGGTATGTACATACAATGGAATATTATTCAGTCTTTAAAAGGAAGGAAATTCTGACACATGCTGCAAGTGGATGCACTTTAAAAACATTATGCTAGGGCTTCCCTGGTGATGCAGTGGTTGAGAGTCCGCATGCTGATGCAGGGGACATGGGTTTGTGCCCTGGTCCAGGAAGATCCCACATGCCACGGAGCGGCTGGGCCCGTGAGCCATGGCCACTGAGCCTGCACGTCCGGAGCCTGTGCTCCACAACGGGAGAGGCCACAACAGTGAGAGGCCCGTGTACCACAAAAAAAACAAAACAAAACAAACAAAAAAAAAAACATTATGCTAAATGAAATAAGCCAGACACGAAAAGACGAATATGGTATGATTCCACCTATATGAGGTACCCAGAATAGTTACATTTATACCAACAGAAAGTGGAATGGTGCTATCAGAGGCTGTGGGAGGGGTATTCTCTAATGGATACAGGGCTTCAATTTGGGATGACAGAAAAATTCTGGAGATGGATAGTGGTGATGTTTGCACAACAATATGAATGTATTGATACTTAACGCCACTGAATCGCACACTCAGAATGGGTTAAAATGGTTACGTTTATGTGTTGTATATTTTACCACAATAAGAGGGGAAATAAAGCGATATTCATTTATCGTACTAACATTCCTGAATCAGCCAAGAGAACATCAGTGCTGCCCATACAGCTTGCATCTAGCAGTATGTGGAAAAGGAGGCAGTCCCTGCATGGTCACACGGTTTTGAGGGGACATGGGCCAGCACGCTCCTCATGGGTGTGCACTGCCCTTTTTCCCATGTGGATCTGCAGGAACACCCACTGGCCTTCCCCCCAAGCTTCCAAAGCTGGAAGTTACAGGAAAATCTTCCTTGCCCCTTGAATTGTACCACCCGTCTGAGGATTACTCACTAATTGCTGCAGACTGTCTTCCAAGGGACAAAGAAACGCTAAACCTATTTGGGTTCACCCTTTCTAGACACCCAGTCTAGAGAAGCACTGTCACACAAGGAACCAGAGCTCAGCCTCACAGAAAGGACTGAGTTTGAATTGCAGCTCTCTGAATGATTAGTTGTGTGCCTATGGGCAAGTCACTTTAAGTGAGCTTCAGTTTCCTCATCTATAAAATGGGAATACTACTATGCCTACCTTGTACAGTGGTGCTAAGGTCTAAATGAACTAATAATATAAGTGCTTAACAGAGTGTCTATAATAAAATGAGTATTCAATAAATATAATTTTCATATAGGAGATGCATGACAGGTGGTAACAAGGGTGGGGGTAGGATGGTTATGCATGTCACTACAGGAGCTGAAATACTTCAGCTCTACAATCTAAACCTTGCACAGGCCAGCCAGTCAGGAGGAGCCTCAGGAGTGAGCAGGAATACTGGCAGGCAATTAAATGGGGATTTTTAGGGAGATGGGCAGTTCTCAAATAACCCTTTTTACTGTACCTCTCATCCCTCAACTCATTCCTTAATCTTTGGGTAGTTTCTGTCTTTGCTGATAGATTTATACCTTTTTCTCACATCTACTAGAAAGTGTACCCATTCATGCTTAGGAAATGTCTTGAAACCTGTGAATCTACAACTTTTAGGATTATGTTAATTATAATGCCAAGCAAACAGAAGACCCATTAAGGAGCGGTGCAGGATGAAGTCATTCCCATCAGCATGATGGTTTGGATGACCTTTGAGTGTACAGTGATGCTTCCTCCATGATTTCAGTCAATCAATCAAACTCTCATACTAATGAGAGTGCTGAATTGAAGTTACTAACTTTAATTATTTTCTTAATTTTAAGGTGCATCTTCCCAAAGCCTGGAGAGATTTATAGAAAGGTAAGTGGAAGAGGGAGGGATATAAGAAGTTGTTTTTAAGTTAGGTTTCTATTTTGAAAAATGAATAAAAACTCTCTGTTGTTACCCAGTAACCACTTATACTGAGCATCCATAACTTGTTAGTCAGTTTCCATACACTGGGAAGTTGTCACTTCTTGAGCCAGTGACCATAGGAAGTGATTAATTTACATGTGTCCCTAAAAATGCATACAAAGTGGGTAAAACTTAGTTCTGGCCAAAGTATTGCTTCTTAATCCTGCTTTATGAACAAGAAAACAATTTTGTGCTTGTATTGGACTTAAAATTCAGAAGCAAGGCCTTGGGTGTCCAGAATAGAAACCTTGATAAACCCTTGATTTTTCAAAGTTGACCACAGGTCCACAGCTGTAATAATGTCCTACACGTCTGGACACAAGTAACTCAGATAACTCACCTGTGTTTATTCATGACAAATTCTGTGAAACATGCTATAAAGATGGTAGTGTGTCCCCCTACGGGAGACTTCAATCTACTCTTTTAGTTCTATGCATTTATGTGGTCTTTTCCTAATGGAAAAGTGGGTTAAAATTTATAGAGAAGAAGAGGGGAAATGGGAATGGTGATACTAGAATGAAAGAAAAATAGCAAAACGTTATCAAGAAGATGGTCATACACAGATTCACAGCTAGGCTTCCAAGTGTTTGACATTCAGATTCCATCTATGGGTTCTCAGTTTGTCTAGGAACCAGCTGTTGGACCAACCAGCCATTGTCATATACGCCATGATTGGAAATGATGTCTGCAACAGGTGAGTTACTGAGAAAGGTTTGGAAAGTTCTTTGACTTTGAGTTTCCCTGTCCTCTCAACTCGATCCACTCCATTACAGTAGCGTGCTGTGGAACTGAATTTCCCTGTCTTAGCAAGTCCTAGACACATGTGAAATCAACAAAACCAAGCTGCAAAGCAGAAAGACTTTAAGAATATCTGACCCATTCATTCTTTGCTCTGATTCATAACAAAGGAGTGTGTCACGATCAACTCTGAGTTATACCACAAGAAATATGTTAGTGCCAATCAAAAATCCAAGATTGAGAATCATGGCTTTTTAAATAAAATAAGGCAAAATCACAGCTATCTCATAAGAACAGCTTCCTCACTCATATTCTGATTTACCTACCCACGTGGTCGAGACAGCATAGACTTGGAACTTTGCAAAGAAACTGCGCATTATTCACAGCCAATCCTATTTATGCCCATGGCCCATCGTAAGAAAGTAGTTTTGCTAAACTGCTAATATCAGTAGTGATTTCAAAATGTTGAATGCCTTCAGTCCCCCACAACATTTTGGAAGGCTTCTCGAAGTCTGTGCATACCCCTAAGAATATGCCGCACATGTGAATGCCATCTGTCCTGTGATCATGGCCAAAAAGAAAAAAAAAAAAAGGTGAGATCAGATCTAAAACAACTCCCCAGTCGCCACCCACCCATCATTTTAGTAAAACAGAAAAGCAAAGCCAAGAGAGGTGACATGACTTGCCCAATTAATCGACGGATGGCAGAGCTGGACTCCAACCCAAGAGGTGCTAGAAGCAGGCCACCCTGTTCACTGCCCACCTTTTGCTTTCTCGTACTTCACTCACCAAGTTTCTAAGCTTGTGTTAAAAACATGGTTCCATATTATGAATGTGTGTTTGCCCTCATGGATACCTCCATGAGAGCTCCAGAACTGTTATGGTGAAGGAGGTGTAGGCCTAAACGGTGAAGTGAGTTCAGGGCAGGAGATACCACACTGCGATCCAGAGATACTGATATGCCCTTCCTTGGCAGCCCCTAGACTGCTTTACCACTGTCCGTAGAACCCCAAGTCTGCCAAGACTACATGCTGCGGACCCAAGGTAGCTCTGTAATGACCCACCTGGAACTCTCCAGTAAATAGTAAACACCCCCAAAACCTTCCATAAGCCAAGAGCCACACCAGTCTCTATATCAGGTCATCCCCAGAGCAGCCGTAAGAAGCAAATGTGATTGGTCCCATTTTACAGATGAGGAAATTGAGGTTCAGCAAGGTTAGGTAAGGAACTTGCTTCTGCTGCTATTGAGCAGCAAAGCTGAGAGCCCGTCCGGGTTCTCTGACTAAATTCTGTACTCTTTCTACAGTCCACACTTGCCTTATTTGCTTTCTTTTATGAATTCACTTTTAAACGTACGTATTGATGACCTATGAAATGCCAAGCCGTGTGCCTGGCTCTGGGATATGATGGCAAAGAGGCCACCGTCCCTAACTTCAAGGAGCTTATGGAAGGAGAAGCAATGAGCTTCAACCCCCAGTTCCATCACAAAACAGAACAAACCTATGGTCAGATCAGCCAGTGCCCCTCCAACCTCTGGATCCTGTCTCGCTGGAGGGGACAGAGAGCAAGCTGGTTATACTGTGTAAAAAACACCTTCAGAAAGAGTCTTTTAGTCCAAGAGCCCAAAATCCCTGAAACTGCACTTTTTCAGCAGAAGCTGTACACGCAGAGGGCCCTCCAGCCCAGTCCTGCTCTTCCTTTTCCAAGGAGCCAAAGGGCAGGCACATATCAGCCAGAGACCCATGCCAGCCTCTCTCCCCGCCGGGGATCCAGGCAGAGAAGCAGCAAGCATTTGGGTGAAAGAATGGAGTTGGCAGTGTGGGATGTCCCCGTGGTGCCTACTTTGCAACGTCCTGTGGAGGGGTTAGAAAAATAAAGACAGATGGCAAGTATACCTCCCCATCTGCCAGAATGTCGAGGTGGAGGAGATTACCCCAAATGAGCAAAGTGATTTCATAAAACCTCAAGCCAGCCACGAATTGCATAAGTCCATCCTGAAAAAACTTTTAGGATATTTGCTTGACTTTTCTCTTTTTTTTTTTACAACGATGCTAGCTTTTACTAAAATAATGCAGCTATGTGCTTCTTTCTCAATTCTCTAAACAAACGTAGATAATAAATACTTGTTAAATGAATGAAGGTCATGATTGCAGGATAGCTTTTAACATCAGGAATTCAAGAAGAAAGGTAAAGTAGACAAACCTAGCTTTCTTGTTGTACCTCTACTCAATTTGGCCTACGCTAACCCAGCTTCTTTGGGCTTTTCCTATCATTGCCTTCAAAAGCTATAGAATGTGAGTGATACAGAAGGAGAAAAATTCCTGGAAATAGGGCAAGTATGAGTGAGCTACAGCAGCGGAGGCTTGGGTAGCAAGGGCAGCAATGAGAGATGGGAATGGCCTCAAGAATCTCAAGTCATAAAGGGCGAAGACAAACCTTCCCCAATATCCGATAACAACATCCCTGAAAAAAACATTGTAATTACTGGAAATGTGATTTAAAAAAATAGAAGCATCTAACACTAGCCACAGAAATGGACATGGTTCCATTTTTTATAGTGGACCTAGACATTATAAATTGAACAGTTTTCACCTAATGGAGAGAGCCAGAGCCGCCCTACAGAGGTTGTCTGTGTCGCCGGCCCCCAAGTGTTTTTCTGCAATGCCGATGTTTCAGATGTCACCTAGGACAGCTGGCCAGCACTGCATTAAGAGGAAGCAGTCAAGATGCTGATAGATCACAGACTCCAAGGAGCCTGAACTGCCAGGAAACAATCCATTCTATCCAGTCAAGGGTAGAAAACCAGCAGAGAAGGGAAGGTTAGAACTCTGCTGCTCAGAGGAGTCTTCTCTCCCAGCCTCCTCAGTGAAGGTGTGGGTAGCCAAGGGAATAATGAGTTTCTCTACCAGCCAGCATGCCGTATCCTCTTTTAGGGGACCCAGGATCTCTATGCATCGGGTAATGTGGGCCCATTGAGACCCCACCCCATTCCCAGTCTATGTCAAGATGCCTCCTCAAGGAGGTTGGGTGGGAGGTCAATAATGTGATTACAACTGGGGGGCCTGAAGCCAAGGGCTACCTCTGTTACCTGGATGCTTCAAAAATACGAAAGCTAGCTGTGAGTGAAATCTGAGCACTCAACCACAGCAGGTCTCTGGGCTTTCACTCTGGTTCTGGGCAATGTTTTCTGCAGAGGCTGTTTGCCTTCTTCCTTGAGAGGGGGGCACCCCTGCCATCAGCCATCAGTGATACCTGGCTGGAACACCCGCCAGGGTAATGAAATGATGGCGTCTGGCCCTGCACCCAAGTCATGAGGCTTACCTTACATGATCAGGCACAATTCATTAGGACAGGGACAGACTCTGAGTCACCCAAAGATGAGGCTCTTTATCTGTTCCAAGCCCACCACGTGTTCCTGACGTGTGAGAGCGTGGTGCTGGGCACCGTCTTCTCTCCCATTATTTTCCTGGAATAAGCGTCACGTCTCTCAACCTGGCTTTCATAGTTCTCCCCTGTAAGCCCCGCACCCTCAACCCCTCACCTCTCCAGGACTGACCGGCGTGAGCTCACCGGTGTGTGAGGAAGGGTGCAGGGCACTGCCGTGGTAGGCAAACGCGGGATGGCAAAGTGAACCTGACGTGGGCTCCAGAGCACCTGCGTGAAGAGGTTTAGACACTTTCAGCTCAGCCCATTCGGCCTTTGACAGCAGGGCAGGCCTAGGAGGTGTTTCCCAAACCACTGGGACTCTTTGGCCCCAAAATACTAGTGCTAAGTCCCCTCAAAAATCACCAGAGGAGGGCTTCCCTGGTGGCACAGTGGATGAGAATCCGCCTGCCGATGCAGGGGACATGGGTTCGCCGTGGAGCAGCTGGGCCCGTGAGCCATGGCCGCTGAGCCTGCGCGTCTGGAGCCTGTGCTCCGCAGTGGGAGAGGCCCGCGTACCGCAAAAAAAAAAAAAAAAAAAATCACTGGAGGAGAAAGAATACACAGATCAAAGGGTGTTGAGAATTTTTCAGGGATAGGCTCAGAGGGACCATCTATAGCGTCCAGAGGAGGTGACCCATCACCTGTCACTCAGACCCTTTTGCCCTTGCCTGAACTAAGAATTGGTTAATTTTGCTATACACAGTACAGGGTTTACCTGGCGATGTGCGTATGTAAATTGTCTAGCTGTACGTGATGGAGCAAAGATGACTGGAGAATGTTCCAGCAGAAACACCAAGGCTTCCATTCTTCTTTTTTTTTTTACTTTTTATTTTATATTGGAGTATAGCCGATTAACAATGTTGTGATAGTTTCAGGTGCACAGCAAAGCGACTCAGCCACACATACACATGTATCCATTCTCCCCCAAACTCCCCTCCCATCCAGGCTGCTGCATAACATTGAGCAGAGTTCCCTGTGCTATAGGTAGGTCCAGCAGGACCTATACAATAGGTCCTCGTTGGTTATCCTTTTTAAATATAGCAGTGCGTACATGTCAATCCCCAATTCCCTAACTATCCCTTTCCTCCACCCAGGAACCATAAGTTCATTCTTTAAGCCTGTGTGTCCGTTTCTGTTTTGTAAATATCCTCATTTGTATCATTTCTTTTTAGATTCCACATATAAGCGATATCATAGGATATTTCTCTTTCTCTGTCTGAGTTACTTAGTATGACAATCTCTAGGTCCATCCATGTTGCTACAAATGGCATTATTCCATTCTTTTTGATGGCTGAGTAATATTCCATTGTATATATGTACCACATCTTCTTTATCCATTCCTCTGTCGATGGACATTTATGTTGCTTCCATGTCTTGGCTATTGTAAACAGTGCTGCAATGAACATTGGGGTGCATGTATCCTATCAGACCATGTTTTTCTCTGGATATATACCAAGGCTTACATTCTGATTTCGCGTAGCAATTAGCCATTTTGGTTATGCTTGCTTAATTTGTGAGGTGCCCTTTCATAAATGCAAATTAGCTGAAATTCTTTGTTTATCATCAGGGTTTGTTTCTAATTAAAAAATAATCATTAAATAGGGAGTATGGGAGAGTTTGCTCCATCTTAACTCATCTTGCCTTTAGGTGGTTGGAGAGTCTTAGCTCAGCATCATCGCTTTGTGCCAAAGAGCTGTTGTATCAGCAGCAGGAAAAAAAAAAAAAACAACCCTGAGATGCCAAGGCAAAAGTTAATAGCCGTGCATTCTAGTTTTACCAATGACAGAAGACAGGATATAGACACCCAACTTGCTTTGTTTCACCCCTGCTGTCACACTCCAAACACACAGTGAAGAGAAAACCTGGTTACTCTGAACCTCGTTCTCCTGGTCTGAACAAACGCACAAGGCAGACTCAATCCCCTTTGCAAACTGGGGTCCTTCTAGGGCTTCTGTGCATCTGCAAATCAAGCCAAAGCCTTAACCAACCTTTGGCCCCTAGTAGGTAGGCAACCTATTCTCAAATCCTTCTGAGTGCTTTTTATGCAGGCTGGAGAGCTTTTTATTCATAAAGTCGTATAATTTTCGCCAAAGTAATGAAAAACATGAATATAGCATTTTATTCTTCATGCTGGGGTTTTGTACAATGGGACAGCTCTTTCTCTTTCCTCCTATCTCTCTCTCTCTCTCAGAAAGTCCAAGGAACTCATGACCCAGTGCAGAATCACATACAACAACCACACCGAACGCCCCAAACATCAGACTCGCTCCACCTTTTCCTCTGTGCAGCGACATATTGCCCCTCACAACCTGGCCCGCGTGACCTTCACCCCCATGGTCAGCCTGTCACCCTCTGGACAGCAACAACGTGAAAAGTCATTTTATTTCACTAAGTGACATAGGTAGAGGGGAAATGACGTAAAATTACAATGTTTTCTGCCCCTCCCATTAATATTTAGCTTTCTTCCTCATTTTAGAAAGAATAAAAATGATATGAGAACCCCTTTCATTTTGACTGTTTCTCTGATTACAAAATAACATCTGTTGTGAGAAGTTCAAATAATACAGGTCTAGGAAGTGAAAGTTTCTCCAGAATCACTCCCTACCACCCCAGCACCACTGCTTAGAGCTAACCAATAGAGATGTTTCCTGTATTTGCAGCCAGGTTTTATCTATGTAAGTTCTAATTTACAGACTGATTAATATTCATTGAAATAAAATAATAATATGTTCACTGCCCTGTAATTTGTTCTCTTCGCTCAACAATACCTTTCAGCAGTCTTTCCCATGCTAAGACATACAGATTATTCTTTTAAAAAATTTTTGTTTTATTGAGGTGAAATTCACATAATGTAACATTAAGCATTTTAAAGTGAACGATTCAGTAGCATTGAGTACATTCAGAATATTGTGCAACCATCACCTATATCTAGTTACTTCATTCTTTTTAATGGCTGTATAGAGGTTTACTGCATGGATCTACTATAATTTATATAGCCAGGCTTTTTAGCTTTTCCCAATTTTATTCTATTCCAAGAAATGTTGTCATACTTGTATGTACATTTTTGCACATTTGTGGAAATGTTATGATAGGACAACTTCCCAAGAGAGAAATGTCAAGGTCAAAAGTTGAACCAACTTCAAGTTTTGACACATTCTGAAAAATTCCTTCTAAAATGACAACACCAATTTCCATTTAGGAGCAGCTCCCTTAAAAGTGACAATAGTGGATACCCCTAGGGGCTTCTTTCTGTCTCCTCTTCCCGTGTCTCTTGTGTGTCGTGCCCAGCTTGTGAGTAATGAACTTACTTTTTCTGGTTTGGAAGCTGTATCAATCTCCCTAGGGCTGCAGTGACAAAATATCACAAACTGGGTGAGTTCAAAAAACAAAAATTTATTCTTTCACAGTGCTGGAGGCTAGAAGTCCAAAATCAAGGTGTCAGCAGGGCCATGCTCCCTCTGAAGTGTCTAGGGGAAATCCTTCCTGTCTTTTCATCCTTCTAGTGGCTCCCTGCAATCCTCAGCATTCCTTGCTGTGGCAGCATAACTTCAGTTTCCACTTCCAGCTTCACATGGCCTTCTTCCCTATGTGTGTGGGTCTCTCCTCTTCTTAAAAGGACACTAGTCATTGTATTTAAGGCCCAACCTAATCCAGTATGACCTCATCTTAACTGATTACATCTGCAGAGACCCTGTTTCCAAATAAGGTCACATTCTGAGGGAGGCTATTCAATCCACTCCAGGATCATTAGGTAAATCTGGAATTTTAAGGACTTAAAATAGAAGGTAACTTATAGCATGATTCCATTTAGGTTAACAACAGGCAGTTTAAAGCCTAAAGAGAATTCTATTTTCAACTCCCAGGTTAATGCAGGTTAGTATCTTAATTCAAATTTGATATGTTCCTGAAGGCTTGTACAAAAGTCAGCGGTGCAAAAGACGAACAATAATAGACTTACATATTAAAGCCAAAAAATATTCTAGAATCCCTATTTATACCTTGCCCTTTTTTTCCCTGTATTTACATTTATTGATTCAATCCTTTAATCATTTATTCAACACATAGTTACTACATGCAGTGTTCTGCTCTAAGCACTAGAAATACAGCAATAAGCAAAACAAAATCCCTGCCTACATGGAGTGTAGTTTACCTACTACAACTACTAGTATAGTTCACAGTACTGAGCATTTGGCCAGGCAGCAGTTTCAAAAATAAAGAAAATGGGTAACATGAGGTGTGGTCATCTACAAACACTGGCATTAACAGCTCATCCTGTCCTGGGAGAAGCAAAAGAAATGAGAGATAGGGAAGAGCAGACAGTAGAGGGTCTTAGTGCTAAACCACAGAGTTTGAATTTCATTCTGTAGTAGATAAGAGTCATCAAAGTGTTTTTTAATGGCAGGGAAGGAGGAAAGGTTGTATTAAACAGTTCAATAGAAAGTATGTTAGTATTATGTTAAACTTGCCAGTCGCTTAGGTTCTGGGCTTCAGTGTGATAGCCTTTATCATTGCCCTCTGAAATGCTATTATGTAAATTTATTAGTCACTCCGTAGTTTTCTTTATTCCCTTAAATCTTTTTCTGTTTGTTGGTTTGTTGTTTTGGTTTTTTTTTTTTTTCCGGTACGCAGGCCTCTCACTGTTGTGGCCTCTCCCGTTGCGGAGCACAGGCTCCGGACGCGCAGGCTCAGCGGCCATGGCTCACAAGCCCAGCCGCTCTGCGGCATGTGGGATCTTCCCAGACCGGGGCACGAACCCATGTCCCCTGCTTCGGCAGGTGGACTCTCAACCACTGCGCCACCAGGGAAGCCCTGTTTTTTTGTTTTTTTAATTTAATTTAATTTATTTATTTTTTATACAGCAGGTTCTTATTAGTTATCTATTCTATACATATTAGTGTATACATGTCAATCCCAATCTCCCAATTCATCCCACCACCACCATCACCACCCCCGCTTTCCCCCTTGGTGTCCATACGTTTGTTCTCTACATCTGTCTCTCTATTTCTGCCTTGCAAACTGGGTCATCTATCCCATTTTTCTAGATTCCACATATATGTGTTAATATACGATATTTTTTTTCTCTTTCTGGCTTACTTCACTCTGTATGACAGTCTCCAGGTGTATACCTTGCCTTTTAAAGATAACAAGAAAGAAAGGAGGAAGGAAGGAAGGGAGGGAGGGAGGGAGGGAGATTTAAATGGAACTTTCAATGATGTATTTCTAGTATTTTGTACAATCCTCACTTTTGTTCTTTTCCAAACCAAATGAAAATAAGACAACCAGCTTAAATTCAGTAAATGTCTAATTAAAGCTAAAGATTTGCTACTTTCACTTATGATTTACATCTTTGTCTTAAATTCTTTGATTTTAGGACTGTGCTCTTATAACTACTTTCAGCACTTCCTTTTTCTGTTTTCACTAGTTTTGTGGAACAAGAAGATTAAAATATAATTTAAAATTTCACATATCCTCTGTAGAGCACACGCACTTCTATATAGAGAAAGGCAGTGATGCAAATTGGAATTATCTGTTGACAGATATTGTTGCAGGGGTATAGCCTGGAATAGCAGTCTATCATGAAATTCATGAAAGTTCAAAAGTTCACTGTAGAATGGAAAGATGTAATGTGGACACATAATGTCACTTCATTTCTCAGTGAAATTTCATCTCCCTGACTGTTATATATGTGAAAAGTTTTAAAGACCAAGTTGCAGAGCTCAAAGTGTCAAACAAATAATAAGCAATACCAGACCCCTTTGATCCTATTAACTGTGAGTAACAGTCAGGATAGGTGAAATTATGCTGCAGGAACAAACAGCCCCTAAATCTTAGTAGCATAAAGCAATAAATATTTATTTACTCGCACTACATTGTCCATCAGGGATCACCATGGAGCTCTGTTCCAGGACTCAGATTGGTGAAGCAGCTGCTTTCTAGAACATTGCCCAGACTCATGGCAAAGAGAAAGGGCATCCTGGAGGCTCTCATACAACCAAACATGACACATGTCACTTGTGCTCACAACTCATAGGCCAGACCTGGCTCACCCAACCACAAGGGAGTCCAGAAACCAGAAATATTTTGCAAATAACACCAATAACTACTGTGTGTGTGTGTGTGTGTGTGTGTGTGTGTGTGTTTTGGGGGTGGGTCTTATATTTGCGTGCATTTATCCTATAATATACTAAGATACTTTGTTTCTTTTGTGAACAGGAAGATTGATCCCGTCCCAGCAATGACCACTCCTGAAAAATTTTACTCAAAGGTCATGCAGACTCTGCAGTATCTAGATTCCCACCTGCCAAATGGCAGCCATGTTATTTTAAACGGCTTACCAGATGGAACCTTTCTCTGGGATAATTTGCACAGCAGATATCATCCTCTCGGTATCAGTTTGAAGATGTTTTTACTCTTTAACAATGTCAATGTATTCGTAGTTCAGATATATGTAGTTCAAACCATACAGGAATACACCTAAAATGCCACCAGAACGATGAAGGGAAGAGCACCCAGGTACAGGATCTAAAAGGTCAGTATCCAAAGGTGGCCAGAACCAGATCCAAAGTCAGAAAGGGCAGATGTATTTGGCAAAGAATTAGGACAAACTGAAAGGTAAGAGTTTAAAACTCCTTCACTGAAGGTGAAATCTAGAAGGAGCCAATGAAGCCCAAACAAGAGATAGGAAAGAGACAAAGGGAAGGATTTCTCCAAACCTCGGTGGTGAGTGCCCCCTAGTGGCCAGGATTCTAATGATGTCTGTGCACCCTGGTGGCCAGTTAGAGTTCTGTACAACAGGGTCCTCCAGAGGGCTTGCTCCCTGCTTCTACACTCTCTTGGAGTCCTTGGCTCTGAAATGCTTTAAAGTTCCAAGAAATTTCTAATAGAATTTCTAGCATGCCAGATGCTTCACAAACATTGTGAAAGTAGTAGTAATTCACCTTGGGAAGGGCTGCCATGCTGATCCTTAAAACAATTCTGTGAGATAAATGTTTCTATTAATTCCATTTGATAGATGAAAAAACTAAGGCTCAGAGAAGTTGTGTAGCTTGCCAAATGTTGCACAGCTTATTGTATATGCAAGCCGGGTGTAGCAGGGCTCTCTTGCTGTGTTTCAGGGAAGAATGTCCTTCCAAAAATACTTATTATATGCCAGGCGCTGTTCTAGGCACTGTGTAACCACCAGTGAACATAATAGTCAAAAATCTCTGTCAACATAGGCTTATGTTACAGTGGGAGAAAGACTCCAAAAGTCAGAGGATGATAAGTTTTACTACAGAAAATTAAGCAGGAAGGGAGGATGGGGAGTGCTGGCCTCAGGCCTCTCTGACAGGCATCTACAAGGAGGGGCCTGGGGACCAGCCCCTCAGCCCCATATCGACAGCACCTGTGCCAGTCTCTCATGGAAAAGGGCTGCCCTTTCCCTGGTATTGCCATAGCCACCTCCTTAGACCAACCCAAGCGACAGTGCCCAGGTGCTACACTGTCCTGGAGGTCCAAGCAGTTCCTTATGAGTCAGGCGAGCAGTTCAGAGGGGGAAGACCTGAAACTCCTTCCTTTGCGCCCTCCTTAGTGGGTAGAGGTGGAGAGCTTTCCCTTGCATACATAACGTCCTTGTGCCTTTTCAATCCCCCCTGGTCCTCCTCCTGTAGTTCCTGTTTAAGCCAACCTCCCTACCAGCTCCCGCAGGAAGTTCCACATCACCCCACATAAGAGCAGGGACCCTTTAACCAGCTCTCAAAGGGCTCTGACCCCTCCACTAGGGTCCCTTCACTGGGGAACAATGGAACATGTCCACATTCCAGGCTCCCCACCGATGTGACTGAAGTCATTTTTCTCTTCAATTATGAAATGTGCCACAAATGTTATTATTCCAAGGAAACACTGTCCAGCCTCTCATGTGGAAAGCATGTTCCTCTTATTCACACGGCTTTGACCATGCCCTTTAACCTGATCACACAGTGAACTTGACTCCATTCTGGGCTGCCTTGGACATGTGAAGGACAACCACTTGGGCTGATCATGTCTCTTTGAGCCATTTGGGGATGAAAAGTTCAGTTCCCCCAACAGATGTTCTCAGACTCCTAGATTTTTCCCATGCTAAGAAATGCTTGGGAAAGGGAAGTTGGGAGTAGGGGAGATGTGCTCCCAATTTACTCTGTCACCCCAATAGGGACTTGACTTTGGGTTTTCTGACTTTAGATCCCACTCCCTTCCCATGAACTGCGGTTAGACTGACTCCATAAATTTTCTCAGATATGCCAGGCCGTTCCCTTGACTCAACCACAGTATGTAAAAATGACTCCACGTAACTTGGAAGAGAGCAAGGAAAGGAAAAAGGTGATTGATCAGGGGACTCATCAATCACTTGGTGGATTCTCTTGGCCAGTGGTTCTCATCCAGGGGCAACCCACCCGCCCATTATCATATCACCCCTGGAGATGGAGTGCTACTAGCATCCAAGGGGTAGAATCCAGGAATGTTCCTAAACATCCTACAATGCACAGGACGGCCCCCTACAACCGAGAATGTCGATAGCACCAACGTTGAGAAACCCTGCTCTGGGCTTTGCATTATCCTCAGATGGCCTCCCTCCAGCCGCTGATCTAGACTAGCACTTTACAGCACAAGAGCAAAGGGTGGAACAAGCGTGTTCTATATAAACAACTCTAGTTTGGGAGTAGGGGGAATCCAATTAGGGAGAAAGTTATAACCACCTAAAATTTGTTTAATGTTTTTCAGTTGTTATTCACATCCTAAATTATCCCTGCTGCCTGGTTGCCATGGGAAAGAAATCATAAATTCCTCAACGAAGCATCAGGGTCCTTCCTAAACAGACTGGGGAAGTAGGTGGGATTTACCCAGCCTCCTCATTCCTCCTTTGGCAGGCTCCTAACTCACATAAGGTGAGAAGCTTGAGCAGGGGGCTGCTCCCCTCTCATTGCCTCCGTTCTGCCCTGCTCCACATCCAATCTTTGAATCTTCGTTCCCACAGACAGGAACCGGCAGTGAAGCAGGTTAATGCTAGCTCAGCCTCAAGGCCTGGTTGCTTTGCCCAGGTTAGGGTGGATCTCATCTTAATCAATAGCCACATACCTGAGTCTGATTGCTGGGGCACTGTGCTAAGGGTGGGGCAAGCAAATAAAAGGGGTTTTCCATTTCTTCTGCCTTTGAGCCAAGAAACATGATGATGATAATCTGTAGACTTGACTTTAGCCACCCCTTAAGGATTAAGAAAGAGGCCAGGGAGCAAAAGGGGTCAGGGGAGCAGCCCTGAGTCAGTGATTACATTCTCTGCTGCCTCAGTAAACAGGTGGGAATTCAGCCTGACTATTCAGGCAAGAGAAGATTAAATGCCACAGCATCAGATCTGCAGGTAGTGGAGGCCCAGAACAAGAATGGGTGTCTTGCTGACTCCTGCTGGGGAGGAAGGGGCTAGCATCATTCCTCTTAGCCTTGTCTGTGAGTCACGACCCAGTCACTGCCTGGCTGCCAAGGCCTGTGACAGCCCCCACAGGCTCTACCAGCAGTTCAAATTCCTGGTGAGAATGTTTTGTCTTTTTGAGGAATTACCAGAAAGTAAGTCTCACACATTAGGATTATACATTCATAGATCTTTCAAGAAAGTTTATGTTTGGCCAGGGATGAGTCCTCTCAGGCACAGTCTATAAGGAAGGCAATCTTTCCATTAATATGTCTGAGATAACTATTACGTGCTTTGAGGGTAAAAATGATGCTAAGATGAAGTCCTTGTCCTCTAAGGAAAGGACAGATAGTATATAGATCCTGACAGTGAAATTACCGAGGGCCAATGACACTTTTCTAAGCCATATGCATTCAGGGAGCTATCCAAAGGGTTAGACTATGATCAAGAAATCTGGGAGTGCTGGCTACAAATAAGTCTGCAAGTCAGCCTTCCTTGAAGGGCCTCTGCCACAAAATATCCACAAAAGCTCCATTTTGTCCCAATTACTCTTAAACTTGAAACCTAATGTATTTTAAAATACCTTGTAGTATGCCTTCAATTTTATTACTGGCTTCCTCCCTGTTTAAATTAATGTGGTTTTACCAAGGTTTAATACACTCAGATGGTATTTCATGAAGGTGTGGCTGATCTTTGTTAGTACTAAGCTCTTACGGTAGCTAAAATTTCAATTGTGGTCCCAGCATTAAATAAATGCCAAAGACTCTGCCCTAAAGAACATACACATGACAGACTCGAGCTGCTACTATAGGAGCTGGGGTAGATCCCTTTGATCTTCAGAGGGAGCATATGGTATCAACTGGGCCAACCCACAGGCTCCCCCCCTTACACACACACACAGACACACACACACACTGATGGTTCCTGGCCACTGTGGGACAGCCCTCTGCCCCTGTCCTGGGCATTCATGACCACCTTTCTTCACCAGATTCACTTTCTAACCAGGGAGTCACAGACACCACCTCTTTGCATGTAGGTACAACATATAGGTAGGATCAGTCTTTATACCAGGGCTTCTCGCTATGGAAGAATACCATTAAAGTAACAAGGATAAAAAGTCATACATAAAAAGAAAGAGCGAATGACTAACTGACAGTTCCAGTCAGTGGAGAAAAGCATAAGAACTGTTTTCCCTCTTCGTCATAAACCCATCACAAGCACTCTCAGCCAACCTTCCACATGACCAGCCCCAGAGACACCCTGACCTTTAATAGGCAGAAATACCAGAGAGAAGGGAAACCAACCCATTATACCTTTCCCAGTTTTCTTCTCACTACAGCTAATGTGTGCTTATCCTGTCCACAGACCCACCTACTCACCTAAGAATTTCCCCTCCATCAACCTGGTCCAATTAGAGCCAGTGCCAGAATTGCAAGGACTTGAAGGGGAGGGAACAGGGATTGGTCCAGAAGGAGGATATGCCTTGTGGTCTCATCCTAACATGTTCTGGGACCTCAGCAGTAAGACAGTAGGAAGAGGGGAGTAAGCTGGGATACAACAAGGCTATGGCTCAGCTTAACCCCCAAAGGGGAGCCAGCAGATGAGCTTCCAGTATCCAGGGGCAGGATAACCTCCATTCCCTCTGGATAGCAGAGCAGTCCAGTCTTGCAGGTGGGGAGGGAGAGGGTGCAGGAGTGTTATTTATGGTCAGGCATGAGGTGCCACCTCCAGCAGGTTGAAGAGACTTCATCCACTGGGCGGGGAAAAGAGAGGCCACCAGGTGAGAGTCAGGGCCAAGCAGGGTGTCAGGGCCCCAGCCAAGCTCCCTAAGGTTTATTACAAGGCCCCCCGTCCCAACAAAGAAATAAGATGGCAGAGGGAAGGCTGCTGCTAGGAAGGGGGCGAGAGCCAAGTCCTCCGGGCACATGGAGGATTGAGGGTGGGGAACGCAGGTTGAAGGTGTCAGTCACTGCAGCTGGGCTGGACTGAGACGGGCAGGGCCACATACAGAAAGAAGGCAAATTACAAAAGCACACACACACACACACACACACAAATAGAGGGAAAGCAGCCTCTGTGATGGAAAACAGGATCTTGGAGAAAGATGGATCAAGGAGCTCAGGGCTCCATGTGGAGCCCATAAAATGAAAGTGAAGACAGAAGCCGGTGGCTTGGGATTCATCTAAAATGTGAAAATGCAGACACCTTTGGAGCACAGAGAAGACCCAGTGTGTCACTGTGACTTTAATGGCGATAATGAGCCTGTGGTTTTCCAGTCCTGGGATTCACTCACCCACACAGATAATATATTTTTCCCCTATGACAAGAAAATTGAATCTATCAGTCTAACTGATCTGAGGTATACGTGAAAAATAAGACCGTGTTCTATCACCTTCAATCTTTCTCTTCGCTCCGAGATAGGCCCTATTATTTTCCTTTATTTTTTCAAGCGTGAGAGAAGTGTTAATGGATAAGACATTGGTCATTCACCCCTGAGATTTGGGAGAACCTGGATTTTGTGTCTCAGCCACAGCATGAAACTTGAATTGCCTCGGTTCGGGGGTGGGGCGCGCGATACGGTAGAAGGGGCGGTGGTGGGAGGTGAGAAGAGAGAATAAATAACGCCCCCAGATTCTGGGTATTGGAAAGGCTCTGCATGAACTCACATTTGGCGCTTACCACTTCATGCGTATGTACTTCTTTAACCTGCAGCAAAAAAATAGAGCCTAGCTACTAATGACGGCTCAAATAAGATAACCACTGGGCCACGAAGGGATATAACGAACGTGCCAGCCTCCCCAGTCCGATGGCCACACAAGCACTTGTGGAAAACTTCAGTTCACCAAACTGCAGGACAGTGCATGGTCAGACCTTCAGACCCTCCAGAGTCCCACCAGGTCCTCAGCATGGGATAATTGGGTCAGACCTGAGTGTTTCATAAACACAAAAGGAGGAGGATTTGGTCAACTCCCACCTTCAATGCTCCCTGGACCCCACAAGGACTTGGCGTTTCATACCATTGCCAGGAGAAAGCCACTGCTCTGCCAGGTCCTTTGTTAGTGGTGTTCTGGTCCATACGGTGCCCTGAATCCCTCTACCTGGGGTCCAGATAAGGTCAGGCCCCTCACACCCTGCCCTAGCCCTTGCGAGGAGCTCGAGATAGGAGTAAACTTGGGGCCGCTCCCCAACCCCAGGTCTGAATTTCTAGGGGGCTCAGAAAGAAGGAAAGCACAGGCATCTTCAAGAGCAACGCCGAATGCAAAGCCAGGGCAGGTCCCTGGAGGCTCCAGCCTTCTGCAAGAGAGGCTGGCTCACCCACCAGGGTCCCTAGGTGGCTGCTATATCTGAGTGCATGCAACATGCCAGACCTCTCTGTTTTCCAGGCCAGCTGAACAAGGACGTGACCTACGCGCATTTCTACTCCTTCCTGAACTGTCTCCAGGTGAGCTCACGCTGACTTGTTCCAAAGCTATGTTCCCACAACCAGCACTGTTCTTCTGTAATCAGTGTTTTCCTGCTCTCAGGTCAGCCCCTGCCACGGCTGGATGTCTTCCAATAAGACGCTCCGGACTCTCACTTCCGAGGTAGGGCTGTCGCAGGCCCTTTGATACTGTCTTTGATCATTCTCTCCCTGTGTTTGCTGCAGGGTTTTCACTGGGGATGGGATTTTGGCAGGGCGATGGCCTCCAAGCTGGTGAATAAAAGAAACAAACTCCCGGATGCTTGAGGAGTCAGGAGAATGCGGGGTGACCTGTCCCCCTCCTTCTGCCTCGCTGAGTCTGTAGTTCTTGCTGGGTTTCTCGATCACTGTCTCTATGTGTGCCTGTCTCTCTTGTACACTCACATGCATGTACATGCACAAACACACACACCTTTGAAAGCTGGTCCTAGGCATATTTGTAGAGTCAGAGAAGTGATGAAGGTTAAGTGTATGCAGGGCTGGAATTCTTCCAAGGTAGGGGACGACCAGGTGCCCCAGAGCCTTCCTTTCTTCTCTGAGAAAGTTTCCCACATTTCCTTCACAGATGGTAAATAATTTCTTTGTAAGGAGTTTAGTAAACATTTTTTACAAGGGAAATATATTTCAATTTTTAAAAAGCCTTAGAAAATGTAAAAAATACAAAAAAACCCACAAAAATCACTCAAAATCCCACCACCCAAAATTAATATGTATGTATGTCTTTCCAATATTATTTTCATAGATAGTTATTTTGGGGGTTTTGCGTACATATTGTTCTGTACCTTCTGATGTTCATAATCATTCCTCCACATCATAATTTTGTAATCATTTTAGAAAATAGAGCATATGAATGTACCATGATTTATTTCATCCCTTGGTGTTGGACATATGGATTGTTTCGAATTTTCCACTATGATAAATAGCGTTGTGATGAACCTTTGTATATATGAAGATGTATGTCTTTGTGTACCATGTCTACTTCCTTAAGACAAATTCCTAGGAAATTATTGGGTCAAAGAGTACCTCATGTTTAACGATTTGATCCCTATCACCAAATTGCTCTCTAGAAAGGTTAAACAAATTGACATTCTCAATCACATATCCCATGGCAATACTCTTTATTATCATGATTGTTCATCTTTTCTTTGCCAAACCCATGGGGAGAAAGTGGTATCTTAATACTTTAATTTGCACTGATTTTGTTCCTAATGAATTTGAACAGTTTTGTATGCTCGTTGGCCATTTGTGCATGAATGGAATTTAATATGCAGAGCTGCTCTCTGCGGGTGATTTGTAGTCGGGGTGGGGTGGGGACTATTGATTTCTTTGTTCTGCCTGAATTGTCTCCCTAAAGCCCAAGTCTAGGTTTCATGAAATTCTCCCTGTTTCCTTTATATTCAGAGAGCAGAACAACTCTCCAATACGCTGAAAAAAATTGCAACCAGCCAGAAATTTACGAACTTCAATCTTTTCTACATGGATTTTGACTTCCAAGAAAGTAAGTTTTGCTTGGTTTAGGTATTGACACAAGACAGAAGCAGCAGCTACCATTTAGAGTCTACCTGGGCAAGGCGTTTGTTTACAGGCCAACAGGCAGTATATTGGGCAGGGTCGCTTCTGCCCATTCTGACGCATTAATAGCTCTGAGTATTGAAAAAAGATAAAGTGTGAGACTCTTTCTGGAAAGGTGGAAACTTAGCATCACCTCCTTAATTCACCATTATTTTAGAATCCCTGAAGCAATAGAGCCAGTGACCAGCTGGAAACAGCTTTGGGCTGGGATCCAACAGATCAGTGGAATCATCTAACTTACTCTTGACAGTTTAGCAATGGCCCGCTTACGGCTGGGCTAAAGATGAGTGTGACCGGAATGAGGGGTAAGGCACTGCCTCTCCTTGGGGGCCACTGGATTACCTAAGGACTCAAAACAAGGCAGATTCCCAGACCTCACACATGATGAAACTAATGAGTCTCAAAGGGAGGACTTCAGATACCTATGGCAAAGTGGACAAACCATATCCCAGCTTTCTGGAAAGAACATTACTGCTGCTTTTCTAGCATTCTGTCCAAACACTGGGGTCACTGATGAGTGGCCACAAGAAAACAGCCATGATTACTGGATTTATCCTTTACATCTTGACTCTGAAAAATTATTATCTATTGACTTTAATCCTTCCAGTCCCATTTTCATTGCTAAGCAACTGTTATGCGAGAGAAAAGTCTCTGTTGATTGACTGCCAGCTGAGATGATGCTAATGAAAAGCTTTGCAGTGTATGCAAAGAGTGGACGATTTCTCATACAGAGTTTATCATCTCTATCTCCCCACCACCAGCTCCCCCAGCCCAAGCACCTGGGATGAGACAGATGGCCATCATGAATTATCAAATATTACATTAGCTGACATGTTTTGCATTGTAGACTCTAGTACTTCAATCCTTAACATCTTTTCAACAAGACTGATCTCCGTTAACTAGACTTCCTGCCTAGGTGATATGTATTTCTCTCATGGGGAGAGACATTTTGATAAATGACCTGTCATTAAAATGCAGAGTTAAAGCCTCATTAATGAATTCCTGGTGTAAACAGATGCACCACCAAGTGATCTTTGATCATCACCCACCCTGAATATAGATAAAGTTTTTAAAAATACAATATTGCCCAGCATTCACTTGAGACTTTTTCATTTTCCACCGTAATCTCTAGCTCTGTCATGTATTATCTTTGGGACTGTTGGCGATTCCCTGAACATTTCTAAACCCTCCTTTCCAGACCTGGAAATGGAGACACTATATCTACATAACAAGTCTTTGTGATGATTATGTAAAATAATGTGTAATCCTCCCAGATGCCATGCCTGGTACATAGCCAGCACCCAGGCAAGAGCACCATTCCCTCACACCTTTGCCACTTAATACGTAGTTCAAAATGAGCAACATCTATACACCTGGGGACTGGTTAGAAATGCAGAGCCTCAGGCCCCACTCCTAATTAGGACGTACCTAATCAGAGTCTACATCTGTACATAACCCACAGATGATCTATTAAAATTAAAACACACATTAAAATTTAATAAATACGGCTCCTGCAATGCTCCAAGGTTAAGAACTTAGTCATTTAGTCATCAGATTTTTACTAAGCCCTCCTGTGTGCTGTGTAGGTGCTGGGAATATGGTTGTTAACAAAACAGAACAGTCCTCTCTTCGTGAAAGATACAGGGAAAAGAGCTTTCTCCTGGACGCCCATACTGGCCAGCATTCCACATGCTTGGAAACAGAGGTTCCTCAGCACGTTCTTATCCTCAGAGCAACAATAAATGCAATAAAATAGCAAAAAGTTCAGTTAACCTGAACACTCTACATCAACATGGCAGTTGGTCACCTTACTGAGAAACCTCCTAGGTGTCTCTCCTTGTTTGACACGTCTCATCAGCAGTTCAAGGAATTTGCTGAGACTTTGTTATTCCCTGACGTTTCTTAAAAATGAAGGTCCAGTTTTGGTCCAGGGCCTTCTTCACCTTCTCCACATGAAGTTAGTCTCCACTAGAGAAGACACAGTGGGAGGGAGAGTGGAGGCAGAGGAAATGGTACTCTGGGACCTGCCTCCAGAAACATCCGATACAGCATCATGCATTTAATGGCTACGTGCTATCATGTGTGCTTCCGAGAGAGCTGGCGTTTTTATCTAGTTCTCAAGAACTGTGGTAAGGTCTTAACTTACACCCAATGTTAGACTACTGCAAAGGGCATGCCTACCTTGAGATTTTAGCATTTTCCAGAGTAGGCAGAGGGCGCAGATCCATCTCCGTGGATAAGCTGCCCCAGCTGGGCAGCTCTTCATCCTGGAAATCTGGCCTACCTCATGTAGGCGAATATGTTATTATACAAAGAGCCCAGAATTTACAACCAGATAGACCTGGATTCCTGTCTCAGCTCAGACATAGAATAGCTGTGTAACCTCGAGCAAATGAAATAACCGTTCAGGTTTAGCTTCCTTTTGTGTAAGGTAACAGTAACTAAACCGTGGGCTCTATGTAAGGATAGAGACAGTGCTTGTCATGTAGTAAGGACTCCGATACCTATTAGCTGACACCCTCCCATCGCCACCACCATCACTGTATGTAAAGCGCCTACTACATTCTTCCAGGGCTTATGATAGATGGATAATAAATGTTTATTCTTTTTCAATGTCTAACTCTCCCCATCACCACCTGAGCCTGTGCATCACTTTGAGTTCCTCACAGGAAGCTATGGTAGAAATGCATCTCCTTATCACAGTTTCCTTTTCTCAGAAATAAAAACCCTATAGAGTCACTGATTAAATCTGCAGTCTCACTAGTCACACGAAAATCTCTGCGCTCATTTCTATACTGCATTTGAGCTATTGCATCACAAATATCACTTTTCATATGAGATTTACAATTTTACACCCTGTGACAGAGCAAATGACAGTTGAGGGTCCCTGTCCCTTGAGAGTAGACACGAGACCTATCTGTTCTCCGCTCTAACAGCCTCAGTCCAGCACCAAAAGGTGACTGCTCACCTCAAAGACTCTTTTTTATCTCTTGCTGACTCATCCTCCAACTGGTTATGAGCTAAACAGAGGCAGCAATTTTTTTTCCCTTCAGGAAATGCCAGCTTGAACAGGTGATGTCCTTTTTCTTCATCTCCACCACACCTCCCAAACAGAGGAAGGAGCATGCCATTTGGCTGACAAGGCCATTTTTTCACTGACACTTTAAATATACCACCAGCTCCCCTCAGCTTCTAAGACAACTCAGTTAGAGTTTTGGTTCTTAGTTCCCCTCCCCTCAAGTGTATGTTCGTCAAAATGACCAGTGACTTCATAGTGCTGACCAGAATTCAGATTTCTCTTTTTAAATATCTGCTAATCATCAAGGAGCTACCAAATGTTCTATGAAACTCCTGTGATTTCTATTGCATCTCTGAAAAACTGGTCATTAGCAGAGCTTCTTTGACTTTACAAATAAAGGAAATACATTACGTACCAAATCCAAAGAGATCGCTCATGATCTTTCAAGAGCTTTATTTTAATTCAAGTGTTCCAAAGAACAAACGGGAATTTATCTGCCTATTTTTAATTATGGCCCCAGGCAGGAAGGGAACTGACCAACCTACCATAATACCCTGCTTGGACCACCTAGTCTAAATCAGGGAAGAAGTAGAGACCACTGTCTGGTATTGCATTTATTCTAAGAAAGCAAAATTTCACCCTGAGATAAACAAACTAAAAAGGGTCACTCTATCTAGCACTGGTCATAATACAGGTAAGACCTTAAACTCTTGCCTGTGAGTTACTGACTCTTCCTGTAAGTGTTATAATTCTTATGTCTACAGATATTCAGTGGCTGGTAAGCCTCAGAGACACAATAATCATATGAGAAAATATCCTACATTATGGGATCAAGCCTCCAAGGGGAGTAGAAGAATCACCATTCCTTCTCATTTTGAAAAATAGTCATTAATTCTGATGACTAAATTATGTCCATCTGTTCCATGAAGTATAATATCTATCACCACCTCTCCCTTTCTCTAAGGGCGATAGTTTTTAGTTTGGTAGTAATGCACGTCAAATTCAAATCAAAATGGAAGCAGCCTAGACTAACTTTAAGCCTTGTAAGACTAGCATTGAATCACACTAGAGGAAACACGGGTATAAGAAAGTCTGGTCTTTTTAATGTGGAGCTCTTAACAAACATTCCTCTCCAGGAACACGATCTTGGCTTAAACTGTGTTTCATTTATAAGCTCAAATTTGCTTTCCACTGTCGACTTTCCAGATCTCCAGATCACTGTAATTCCTTTCTGAACATTCTCTTGGCCAGTGAAGGCACAAGTTTAGGTTCAATTTGTCACACAACTTTCTCTGCCAATGTGAAGAGTCAAAAAGTGTTATAAGGAACTTCCTACCCCTGCTGGGTCAGAGGATGTGTGAGTGGTCCAGGTCAGGCCCATGGCTTGCTGTCTATCTCTTTAATACAACCCTTTCTCAGGTCTTGACTGGGCTTGGTTCCCATTGTCTAACAGGCCTGGGAGTTAACATCTGATTGAGATTTTCTTTCATTCTTTCTTTTCTTTCTCTTTTTAACATTTGTATAGCATAAGGTGAAACCAAACTGAAAATAAGGGAGAAGCAGGAGAAAGGATTGAAAAGTTCATTGAGGATTTGCGTGAAGGAAAGGAGTGCAAATAGAATGGAAGCGAGGTCACTTCTGAAGTCACAGAGGAGCCTAGGAGGCTGACATCTTGCCTGGGCTGGACCTTTCTGCATCAGTGTTGATCTATTAGAAAACCTGTGGGGCTGCAAAGTAGAGATGAGACATATAGTACAAAAGAACAAAAAGCACTGAGGGGGCTCAGTGGGGGTGACATTGACTTTGTATTTGATGAAACCCTTCCAATGCCTGGTGCTCCATTAAGGGTAATTGATTGGATGTTCAGATTGGAAATGGCTCAGAGAGAGAATCAGCATAAAGTTAGAAAGTAGAACAGCAGAACCCAAAAAACAAGTAGGAAAGTGACCCATTCTCTCCTGACCAAGGGGGAGAAAGAACAGTCTGAACCAAGCATGGGGAATGCATGACAGGTGAGCCAGGATGAGCAGAGCTGGGCTGGAGCAGTATGGCACACCCAGAAGGACAGGAGGGACCCACAGGTGCTTCAAAGTGTCAGATCCAGAGGGGAAGGTGAAGCACCCAGAATTGAACCTGAAGCAGAAAATCTGGTTCCGAGGTCATGCCTAAAAAACAGAACAGCCAGGTAAACTGAAGCTAGAGCCAGGCAAGCTTCCCCAAGGCTCTGTCTTTTACGGGGTACCTAGGGCCAATGGCAGGAAACTGTGAGGTCTGCAAGCTGGTTCAGCAGAACAAATAAGCCTTCATAAGGGTTAATGTGGTTTCAGTATCATTGTAATTCTGAGCTTCCTATCAGAAGAGCAGATACATAACATTCCTTCAGAGAGATACACCGTTTACCAGCATGAAGCAGCCTCTCCCTTGTGACCACATGTGGAGGACACAGTGGACAATAGCCTTGATTTGAGTTTCACAAGAAATGCAAAGGCCACTTTCCATTAGCTGCTTTTTCTAGCAACCTCCAATAAAACCCAGGCATAAAGTATAAGAGAGTGGCTCAGTGGTGGCCATTCTGGCAGGGAAAAAGCCAACAGGAATTGGTGATCCAGTATAGGACTCCAAACCACCAGCAGGAATTGTTTCTTGTGCTCTGAGAAGGACAGCAGTATTTGCAGCCCCTCTGGGGACAAGGATTGGGTAGCAAGTGTGGACGGCCTGGCGTGATATTAGGACTAATTACAAAAGCAGCATAGTATTGATTCAGCCCTGGGAAAGTCCAGCTTCTCTCATCCAGTTAAAGCCCCTAATAGCATTTCCATTCCTTCCCTTGGGGCAAAAGAGATAAACAAAGAGAGCAAGAGGGAACAGATCCCTGCCCTTGAGTTTTTGTGAAATGAAGAGAAAGAACTAGAGGAATCTCAGCTGTGCCGGTTCCCCTCTCTGGACACCAGGGACATGAGCACATGGGCTACACTGGGAATGGTAGGTTTCACATTTTTCTCTCTGGAGGCTCTCTAGGGATTTGAAGTTTCCTTGAGGAGTTCTTATTGACTGTATGATATTATAATGGAGAGTTCATTATGCCTTTGCCTTGGAGCAACTGACATTCTTGGTCTCACCCCTGTTGAAGGACAGTTTTATTGCTGTTCATCATTTTGGGGCTCATAACGTTTTCTCTGTAGCCATACTCACTCTAAATGTGATGTCCAGATCATTTTAGGTAATTATATTTCTGACGAACTGTGTGAGTTTTAATGATGATTGCTTGACGTGTGCAGGCAGTGTGTGGAAATGGCAGCCAATGAAAGGAGATGTTAACAAAATGCTTAATATTTTCCTCCTACTCCTGAAATTCTGTCCTCCTGGCCACTGAGAAACGAGATGGACTTAAATCGATGCTGAATATTTTCGAGCTCCCCTTCCCCACCACCCTCCTCACTCTACAAACCACATTCATCCAACACTCTCACACATTTGTCTTCCTGAGTTAGAGAAAAAATAATGACACAATGGAAAGATTATTTCTGTTCAGAAAGCCCCCAGCAGAGGCAGACATGGCTGGGTAAGCATGGGCCCAGGAGGAGCCTCCTTCACAGCCCTTGCTCTTGGGTGTTGACTGTTGCTCAGGAAAGCATGTCTCTAACCCTCTGTGTGTGTGTGTGTGTGTGTGTGTGTGTGTGTGTGTGTGTGCACGCCCCGCAGTCACGGAGGAGTGGCAGAGGAGCAGAGGGCAGCCCTGGCAGCTCATTGAACCCGTGGATGGATTCCACCCTAGTGAGGTAAGTGCAGTCACACGATGGCTGCTGAGGGCAGTCTGTTACGTTATCTTTGTAATATAATTATGCACCCATGCATTCGTTTTTATCCTGTTTTATTCCAGAAAGAATTTGAGGTGATGTGCACACATGTGTAAGACAGAAGATAAATAAATATAAATTAAATTGATAAAATATAAATAAAATAATAAAGTGAAAATCAGAGTAAAAAGAAAATAAGGTAGAAATGATACCTGAATTCCTGACTTAATGTCTACAATTCACAGTGTGTCCCAGGAAGTCCTAAGAAACTGCCTGCAAGGGCCCACGAAATCAGTTTCACGCTTCCTACGTGGCTGATGCAAAGAAGGGCATAAGTCATAGCCTTAAGAAGATAAAAAATAAATTAAGTACTCAAAAAAAAAAATCAGAAGGACTCCTGGAAGTGAGCCCTGTGAGAAATTCCTTCTATGGATCCTTCCAGAAAAAAAGGAGAACCATACGAGAGGAGAACAGTGTCCTTAGCAATATTCTGCAGTAAGAGCCGTTTCTCATTTAGGATTCTGAGGAACAATCTGGAAAGTAGTTCTACTCTGGCCTCTTCGCAAGGGGAGCTAGACGGTGGGATTCTGTCCCCTCCCCCTCCCCTGTCCATTGTCCTGGCTGCAGCCAGGGAAGTTCCACTTTTATCTGTTCTACATACTGGACTTGCTCATGATATTTCTTTGTATAAAAAATAGAAGAAGAAGTGGGGGAGTAGCTCTGCTGCTTCTAACATTTTGAAAGCCAGTCCCCTGCAAGAGGGATGGGCCATTTCCCCACAGGCAATCCTCTGTGGTTATTGTCTTTCTGATGCAGCCTTTGTGGCATTGACAAGGGTCCAAACGTGAGAAGCACTCCTTGTAGCCTTGATCTCCATGGTCAGCCAGGCCACAGGGAGGGCTGGTCATCCCCTAAGAAACATGAAGGGAACCATAGTCCTCCCTCCCCCTGAGCTCTAGGTGCCATGAGTACCCATGGGCAGGGCTAAGAACTGTCTCAAAAGAAAAGGAAGAGGGACTTCCCTGGTGGTGCAGAGGTTAAGAATCCGCCTGCCAATGCAGGGGACACGGGTTCGAGCCCTGGTCCAGGAAGATCCCACATGTCGCGGAGCAACTAAGCCCGTGAGCCACAACTACTGAGCCTGCACTCTAGAGCCCACGAGCCACAACTACTGAGCCCACATGCCAGAGCTACTGAAGCCCGAGAGCCTAGAGCCCATGCTCCGCAACAAGAGAAGCCACCACAATGAAGAGTAGCCCCCACTAGCCACAACTAGAGAAAGCCCGCATGCAGCAACGAAGACCCAATGCAGCCCAAAATTAAAATTAATTAATTAATTAATTAAAAAGAAAAGGAAGAGTGCCACTCCAAGATCAGATGGATGGACAGTAGAGTCTCACAGATGCTGGGTAAATTTTAAAGTGAGTATTAAATGCACATCTTACTGTGTTAAGTAACAACAACCCAAACAATGTAAGTAATGCACCTCAGAATATCTGTTTCTTGTGTATCACTTGGATGGGTTGATCCAAGAGAATTATTGGCTAGAAGCTGGTTAAATATTAGAGTTTGTCCCCCCACCAAAAAAAAATGATGTCTTTGGTTTTAGAATAGTTAATGTGGAGACCTGCTTTCTGGCAATAATTAGGTAGTAGTTCTTGTCATTCTTTGTACATTACATAATTTTACCCTTCTGATTCTATAGAGAATGGGGACGAGAGGAGATGGTCAGAGAGGGAGCAGTGAGGAACAAACTTAAAAGAAGAGAGTCAAAGACAGCTTTGTTGTATCCCTTGGGACATATTTGTCTGATCTATCAAAAGACTATTCTGTCCCTGACTCTTAAAATAGTATTAGGGTTCAAGGTCTGTCAAATTGGGGCTCTTTCTTGCACTCAAACAGCTTCGCCGTTAACTAATTGTTGAGAACAGAGTCAAAAGCTGAAAATCGGTGTGTCATAATCTTATGTTATTCTTGAGAGATTTGTTCACATGCTGAGAGTGGGTGATAGAGTGGGCAACAGTGGTGGAGCCACATCTAAAGTGGGTGACAATGGATAGATATGCCTAAAGCCTGCCTAGTTATCATGTATGTTGAGCTGAGCAGTCTAGATAGCAAATTGCCATCCTAGAATGTCTATTGAGTGCCTACGCAGTATCAAACACAGTGAGAAGGGTGAACAGGAAACCACCCCTGCTGGTTAAGGAGATTATAGGGTAGAGTGGGAGAATGACAAATAAATAGGTAATTAAATGTAAAAAGTAGTCAATGCCTCCAAACTGTGCAAGCACAGATGCTATGGGCACATTATGGGGGACGGAATGGGAGAGGGGTGCAAGAAAAGATTTTCAGAGGAGGGAACTCAGAACGAAGACCATGAACTAGTCAAGTGAAAGGAAGAGGGAAGGGGCTGCAGAAAGTGTTGAGCTGAGGAAAGTGCAAGGGCAAGGACCTGAATACAAAAGGAAGCATGGCACATTGGAGGTAATAAAAGTGCTTCAGTGTGGCTGGGACATAGAACACGAGAGTGGAGTGGAGAGAGAAGGAGCAAGAGAGATATTCAGGGACAGGTCACATAAGGTCTGAATAGGGTTTGACCTTTTCAACTGTGGAGAACAGAGAGCCGTTGAAGGTTTTTCAGCAGGAGGGAAAAATACCTAGACTTGTTCTCTACAAAGATACCTGTGGTAGCACCATGAAGAATGGTTTGGTCTAGCAGGGGTGTGGACACTCCTGTGCACAAGAGGGTGATGGCCTGAACAGAGCTAGTGAGGAGAAAGAGAAGGGCCTGTATTGGAGAGATTCGGATAGTTGAATCAACAGAACATGGTCATTTATTGGATGTCAAGGTGAAAGAGAAAGAGATGCTAAGCATTATACTTCTTTAGTGACATGGGAAACTGGATAGATGATTTCATTGCCTGCTGAGGTCAAGAACACCTTTAGGGGGATAGGGTGGTTTGAGGATGAGTTTGGTACATGTTGGATTTAAAGAGCCTCTAGGACGTCCATATGGGGATGTCCCTGCAGCAGATAATGTACGAGCTTAGAGCTCAGGAAGGGATCTGAGCTGGAGATACAGATGTGAGCACCATCAGGACAGGGTTGTGACTTGAAGCCTTGAAGAGGGCCCGCTGGATGCCCCTGCATACTCGCCTCCCGATGGTGTGCCCTACAGCAGAAGCAGTGTGAAGGGGCAGCTATGGGAGTCCACATCTTTTCCATCTTGAAAGAGTCAGATGGGCAAGGCTGAGTCTCAGGACCTCATCCTTATGGCACAGACATAATACCAACCAAAAGAGTAGACTCGGACCTTTTTCAAGTGCCCCCTCACCAATCCTGTACATCTGAGCAAAAACAGTTGATACTGGCCCCTCACCACCAAGGAGTGAGCAGGCTTTATTTTATTGGCCTATTTCTTCCTAAAACCCTGCTAGAGAAGCAGGGGGGGAGTGTGTAACCACTACTGATTCAACTGCTCCAGTTTTCTTAGGCAGACAAGTTTAAGTATAAATATGGGCTATGTTGAACAGTTCAAATTTATGATTGATAGATATTAATTTTTGAGCCAGATTATATTCACCACCTAAATTCTTTACTTATATTTTAATGGAAAATAGATAAGCATATAAAAATTCTTGTATATCAATAGACTGACAACCGCTTTACATTTTCATCTCATTTCCAAAGTGTAGAACCAGAATTTTAAGAAATATATATAAGGCTAGACTTGCTGATTGATTGGATTCGGTGGGTGGGAGTGAGACGGCTCACAGGATTCAACAACTGGATGAAGGGAGGTGAAAATATAAAGTGAAGAAACTCAGAAGAAGGAGCAGATTTGAACGTTCTGAATTTGGGGTTCCTGCACAGTATCCAGCCATTAGATCGTATTTATGGGTTCTGATCTCAGGAGACACAGGTTTGGGAATCACCAGCTTCTAGCTGAGAGCAGGAGACACTGGCAGGGATGAAATTGACCCAAGGGATCAAATTATGAAGAAAAATAAAGATCAAAGAGAATTAAGACTGAGAAGGTATTTTAGTTATCTATTGTTGCATACCAAATGACTTAAAAACCACACACATTCCTTTTTAACTTTTTATTTTATATTGGAGTATAGCCGATTAACAATGTTGTGATAGTTTCAGGTGCACAGCAAAGGGACTCAGCCACACATACACATGTATCCTTTCTCCCCCAGACTCCCCTCCCATCCAGGCTGCCGCATAACATTGAGCAGAGTTCCCTGTGCTATACAGTAGGTCCTCGCTGGTTATCCTTTTTAAATATAGCAGTGTGTACATGTCAATCCCTAACTCCGTAACTATCCCTTCCCTCCACCCTTCCCACCCCCCGCCCCAGTACCCATAGCTTCGTTCTCTAAGTCTGTGAGTCTGTTTCTGTTTTGTAAACATGTTCATTTGTATCATTTTTTTTTAGATTCCACATATAAGCAATATCATACGATATTTCTCTTCTCTGTCTGACTTACTTCGCTTAGTATGACAAACTCTAGGTCCACCCATGTTGCTGCAAATGGCATTATTTCATTCTTTTTAATGACTGAGTAGTATTCCATTGTATATGTGCCACATCTTCTTTATCCATTCCCCTGTCGATGGACTTTTAGGCTGCTTCCATATTTTGGCTATTGTAAACTGTACTGCAGTGGACATTGGCGTGCATGTATCCTTTTAGACCATGTTTCTCTCCAGATATATGCCCAGGAGTGGCATTGCAGGGTCATACAGTAGCTCTATTTTTAGTTTGTTATGGAACCTCCATACTGTTCTCCATAATGGCTGTACCAATTTACATTCCCACCAACAGTGTAAGAGACACATTTCTTGTTTTTTTGGTTTTTTTGCGGTACACAGGTCTCTCACTGTTGTGGCCTCTCCCGCTGTGGAGCACAGGCTCCAGACGCGCAGGCTCAGCAGCCATGGCTCACAGGCCCAGCCGCTCCGCGGCATGTGGGATCTTCCCGGTCCAGGGCATGAACCCATGTCCCCTGCATCGGCAGGCAGACTCCCAATCACTGCGCCACCAGGGAAGCCCCGGAGACACATTTCTTGTCTCACAGTTTCTGTGGCCAGGAATCCAGGCACAGATAGGCTGGGTATCCTGCTCCACTGACTCTCCCAAGTTTCCATCAAGGTGCCTGCCAGGGCTGGGTCTCATCAGAAGGCTTGACTTGGAAGCTCAAATTTGTTGGCAGAATGTAGTTCCTCGAGACCTGTTGAACTGAGGGTCTCAGTTCCTAATCGGTTGTTGCTCAGAGGCCACCTGAGCCACCTGCTTCATCAATGAGTGCAAAATGGCAACAGAGAGAGTCTGCCAGTTATGTCAGTCACTACTGTACGTAACCTAATCACAGAGTAACATTCCATCACCTTTGCCATATTTTAGAAGTTAAAAGCAAGTTACAAGTCCTACCACACTCAAAGGAGAGGGATTACGCAGCTGTGACTACCACAAAGTGGGAACCATTGCCCATCTCAGCAGGACCCACTGGAAAGAAGTCCTAGGAGATCACTAGATGCCTCCAGAGAGGGCAGGTGTATCCGAGAGTTGGGAATAGCAGTCAAACTGCTGACAAAATGCAAAGAAAGTTTTTCTTAGAAAAGAAATGTCATTGCAAAGACCCGAGACCCAGATTTGTGGCCTGTTGAAGCTGTAGCAATTCTACCTGTTCAAACACCCACTTTTTAAAATCTTTGCAAAGTTAAGTATCTGAAAAGGCACGTAAAAGATCGCTAGGCCTAAAATCAGACAATAGTAAACAGAAAACGTTGAAAGAGCCACGAACATACAAGTCTGCTTTCCTTGGCTATGCTGAGACCACCTAGCTAAACGTTCCTGACACCTCCTGCCTTAGAAGCTTTGCCCAACAAAGCTCTCTGCAAAACAGCCTCCTCTCCTCTCCCCTCCTCATGGAAGTAGCAACTGAAACCAATCCTCTTAAAACTCTTCCTACAGGCAGTGAATTTTCCATGACATCAATCCCCTCTTCTTTCTTTTTTTTTTTTTTTTTTTTTTGCGGTACGCGGGCCTCTCACCGCCGCGGCCTCTCCCGCTGCGGAGCACAGGCTCCGGACGCGCAGGCCCAGCGGCCATGGCTCACGGGCCCAGCCGCCCCGCGGAATGCGGGATCCTCCCAGACCGGGGCACGAACCCGCGTCCCCTGCATCGGCAGGCGGACCTTCAACCACTGCGCCACCAGGGAAGCCCCCCTCTTCTTTCTTGAGCCCTGATCCTTATACACTGCTGGTGGCAGACATCAGATATATAACCAGTGGATTGGCTTTAAATAAGTTAACAAGTCTCTAGGTCTTTATTTGTCTCAACATGTAAGCCCCTGGGACCCTAGGTCCTTGACAGACTGGTGGAGCCCCTCAAAAAAGGCAGTTAAGCTGGCAGTGGGGAGAGAGAGGAGGGAGGGCCTCCTGGGCCAGGGAACCCTCAAATAACAGACACTTAGGCTGGCCCTCCCATGCATCAGGGACCATGTTTGTTTAGTTTGCTTTATACACCACCTGGCAGCAGTGGTTTTGGTGGTGGCACCCTGAACCAGCACAGACAGGCTCGAGCTGGAAACATAACATTTTTCCTTAAATGTTTTTAAATACGTCTTATACCACTGTCATGTTGTAAGTTTACAAATTTAAAATTAATTGGGACCAAAAGTAACCAGGTCCAATAGACTGTGTTTCTGGACAGATTAAGAAGCCAGAGAAGTAAAACTGTGCCTTCCCTGTGGTGAGGGCTTCCCTGCAGGTGTTTAAAAGCAATCGTACAAGACAGCCTGGAATTGTTCTCCCTTCAAGAAAAATAAATTCACAGTAGATTTTTTACTTTGGTCTGGTAGAACCCCAGAGTTAAATTTAGCAAGAGTTCAACTTAAAAGGTATCAGTCATGATAAGTTGTTGGTGAAATCTATATACTCTTGCTCTGAATTGCATTTATTCTTTAAAAATATTACAAAAATGTAGTTACTGTTCAGGGTTTGTTTTTATGATTGTCTTACTAAAGAGTTCCATTTTTGTAGCAAAATAATACAGTTAGCTTACAAAGTGGGAATGTGGAGGAATCACAGATGATGTGCAGCTATGACCACTGCTGGGCTTCTATCATGTCTGGATATGTGAGCAGATCATGAGCATGTGGGCTGGATCTGACATGGTATATTTTCTTGGAGGACCCGGTACTCTCTTGGTTTAGAACTCATCATAAATACAAACATGATTAGGCAAAGAAGCGTGGCGCAATATTAAATTGTCATTAGAAGGGAGAGAAATTCTAGAAGCCATATGGTGGCTGTCACCAAGGGCTGAATCAAGAAATGGCACCAGGTCCCTACCCTCCAACTCCCCTCTCCGTGGACTCATGCCTGAATCCTAGGGAGATCAGGGGCTGCAAGTAAAAACTGAAAAAGCTGCTTCACCAAAAACTTATATAAGACAATGGGGTGTTAAGTTGCCCTACTTTGTCACCCCTTCTATGAGAGTTTCAAAGAGAAAACTTCACAGTGGACCAATGACCATCACATGGTTCTGCCACCATGAGGGCTTCTGAGTAGCAGCAGTAGACAGATGGGTGGGTGACAATGCCCCACAGAAGCACTGGAGCTGCAGGAATGCCTGCAGAACAGCACCAGTGCCCATCAGATGTGGACTTACCCAGAGGAAGGGCCACACCTGCTAGAACTGAGTGGCACCTAGACAAAAGCAGCACCGCCAATGTGGCCACCATCTGGACTCTGCAGCTGGGACCCTTCAAGAGCACAGGCAGCTGAATCAACTGCAAAGGAAGAGACAAGGAAGGGCCTAACCCTGTTAACCAGAATATTCCACTTAACCAGAACTCCACATTCCCTAGCGTTCTGCTGGACCAGATTTCTTTCTGTGCGCATGTCTAGTAGGGTTAGTAAATGAGGCAGCCTGTGAACCCCTCCTGGGCTGCAGATGTTGGGCACACTGGCAACAGGAAACTGTCTCCACCCCTGTCCTGAGGACAAATGTTAGGGAGATGTGTGCGAAAAAAATGCATCAGTGAAATAAATTAGCTTGCATGTATCTGATGGAATATCATGCCGCACATAAAAACGATACAGATCTACTTTTAGTGGCACAGAAATATGTTTGTAATATAGAGCAAAGTAAATAAAAAGCAGATTAGAGATTGTTGGGATGATTACTCAACTGAATGCATTTGTCAGCACTCATGGAACTGTTTACCAAAAAGAGTTCATTTTACTGTGTGTAAATTATACCTCCAAAAGAGCAGATTATAAAATATTTACAGAGGGATCAAATGTATGTGTGTGTGCATGTGTGTGTGCCTCAGAAAGGCTCAATGTTAACAGTGACTATCTCTATTATAATTAAGATAAATTTTTTTCTGTTTTTCTTTTTGCTTAATTGTCCTTTAATTTTTTCCCAAATGAATAGATATTGCTTTAATATTTTTAATTGTGAAAAAGGAAGCACAAAAGATATTTGTGTTCAAGGAACACCTCGCTTGGAGTAATGAGGATGACTTGGCCTTGCCCTGTGCAGAGCATCATGGGAGTTACAAGAGGAGGTTGGTTATAAGAAGCCCACAATAGGTGCTCAGTAAATGTTTCTCAGATGAATGAACAATTATAGTAGGTCATTTTATCACAAGTATCTAGTTTAGTAATAACAATACCATTCTCATTTTAGACCCAAAATATTGACAATGCACACATGAATATTTTAGTCTCCATTAGAGTGACAGCCAACTAATTGCTTTCAAACCAAATAGTTTTATTTTAACTTTTATTTTAACTTTCCTCTGCTTATCCTCACCCCCATCTCCTCCTCTAGTAATTCACATTGGGAAATAAATGACTACAAATGTATTGGTACCACATAATTGTTAGGAAGACTGCTTAGGTATATCAAAGTGAAAGGCAAAAAACAAAAAAGAAGAACCAGTAATTTTCCACAGACTTGGAAGCAGCCTACTTTGTTGAGAAGTAGCAGGAAAAACAGCCCAAAACCAGTCCTCTGTTTTTGAAGACGTGACTGCTTATAGTGTGAGAGATGATCAGGCCCTTCCCGGAAACCTGCTGGCTTGACAATCAGCCTCTTTAGGTCTGAGGGGGGTGGGGGTGGTGTGTGTGTGTGTGTGTGTGTGTGTGTGGTACGTGTTGTGTGTGTTGGTGGCAAGTGGGGTGTGTATGCGTGTTAGACACCACATGGATATGATCAAGATTACATTGTTGGATAGATGGAATTTGGGGTCCACCTCAGAAGGCTCAGGAACGTATTAAAATACTGGGGATATTTAATGTATCGACTCAACCAGTTCTATTTTTTTCTAATAACTGCTAAAATCTTACACACAATTTAGACCCAGAAAAGTCTTTAGATCATTTACTCATTTTGCAAATGAGAGAATTTCAGCCCAGAGAAGAAGGCTGAAGAGGGCTGCCCAGCATCACACAGGGAGCTGGCTGCACTGCTTGCTGGCGTGATGCGGAGCAGGTGCCCTTTGAAGACAGTGTCCATGTGCTTCTGTAGAAAGTCAGGTACATCCCTGAGC
This sequence comes from Mesoplodon bidens, assembly GCF_964165515.1. Lineage (NCBI taxonomy): Eukaryota > Metazoa > Chordata > Mammalia > Artiodactyla > Ziphiidae > Mesoplodon > Mesoplodon bidens. The sequence goes on along the minus strand of NC_138166.1, from coordinate 65,533,770 downwards.
ATCTGCCCTGAACAGTGTGTTCCCCTCTGAGGCCTTCAGCAGTCACGTTTCTCTTATCATTCAGCATTAACCCCCCCACGCCCCCCTCCCATGGAGATGTAGCCATCTGGGGCCTGAAGGCCTGTCCAGGGCCCATTTGCTAAATGAGGGCATTATCTGCAGAGAAAGACCCCTCATCAAAGGCATGTTAATGACAAGCCAGAGGACCGAACAACCAAGAATGGATCCTGCTGACATTGTGAATAAAGGGACATACAACAATGCAACCAGAGAGCGGGCATCAGGCCAAGAGAGAGAAGGACAAGCCTATTGTGAATTAAGCCTGTACATTCCACACCCTGGCATTCCAACCACTCTCTCCGTGCCCACAGCCTCCTTCAGGAGCCCAGCCCTGCCAGGGGACCGGTTCAGCTTCATCTCCCAGGCACCCGTAGTCCCCCTCCATGACTTTCTCTTCCACGTCTCTAAGCGTTTGCATGTGCTGTGTCCTCTACCACGTACACTGCTTTCCTCATGATCCATCTGGTGAATTCCTCCTTGAAAATTCAGCTCAGCCATCACACTCTTCAGAGAAGACCTATCCTTTCTTCGCATCCAGCAGAATTGCCACCTCTTCCCCTTCCAGCCATGTGCATCCCTCACAGTCCTCCCTGTGGGTTTGGTGGTGTCATTCTGCATGTCTGGGTCCCTCACTAGACTGGGAGTTCCTTCAAGGAAGGATTCATCCTGTTCACCTCCAAAACCCAAGCCTTAAGCCTGCAGTAAGTGTTAGCTATCCATAGGTAAGTGAATAAATGCCTTTCTGAGAAAGTGTATCTGCTGTCTATTACTAAATAACAAATTACCACAAATGTAGCAGCTTAATACAATACACACTTGTTGTCTCACAGTTTCTGTGGGTCAGGAGTGCTGGCATAGTTTAATTGGGTTCTCTACTTAGAGTCTCAGAGGCTAAAATCTACATTCTCACCAGGAGACTCAACCGGGGAAGATTTGATTTCAGACTCACTTGAGTTGTTAGCAGAATTTATCTCCTTGTGGTTGTAGGACTGAAGACCCAACTTCTTACTAGATGTCAGCTGGAGGCCACCCTCTGTTCCCTGCCATGTGGGCTTTCCAACATGGCTTCTTACATCATCAGCCCATCAGCGAGTCTCCAGAGCAAGTCTGCCAGCAAAGCAGAGCCTTAGATAATGTAACATAATCACCTAATGGACATTCTTTCACCTTTACCATGTTCTATTGCTTAAAACCAAATGATAGGTTCCATCCACATCAAGGGAAGGGGATCATACAAAGACCCAAAGGTAGGAATCCTGGGGAACCATCCTAGAGTCTGTCCACTGCACAAGGAATAGAGTAAACCTTGCTGGTAACTTCTTTACTTTGTTATTTCCCTTTTACTCCTCCTTTGGGTTCTCTCTTGCAGGTGGCTTTACAGCTGTTGGCAGATCGCTTCTGGAAGAAGGTGGAGCTCCAGTGGCCCCAGGTCCTGGGAAAGGAGAATCCATTCAACCCCCAGATTGAGCAGGTGTTTGGAGACCAAGGGGGGCACTAAGTCCTCAGGGACACCTGCTCCTGGGGAGCTCAGGAAGGCAGAAACTTGGGTAAACTCATTCAAGAAATGGTTATGGGGGCGACTGTGTCACAAACTCACAGGCCCCTCTTCAACAGCATCTTTGCAAAATGCTTTTCTCCCATTTAAGAGCCTAGTGTCACTCTCTTCACTTCCCCTTTCCCACTTTTGGGGATGGCTTCCCAAATAAACCACCAGCACCCAAATCTTTGTCTCAATAAAGACAAAATTATAATGACAGTGTGTGTATAATTATGTATGCTTTATTATTTTTAAATTTATTTGTTTATTCCTGATAGGGAGATATTAATACTTCTATTTTGGCTAGGCACCAGTGTGAACCAAATCTCCCACTCATCGTATCAATGATTGGAAGACCTTACCACAGACTAGCTTCTGGCTTTGTGCATTTCACACCGTGTTTCTCCTCCACGATCCACACACTTCCTGTGCCGGGAGCTATAGGACACTCTCTCATACTGTGATCTGACCACTAGCCCTGAACCTTTGTCACGGTGCTGGTGGACAAAAGAGGCATACCTGGAAGCCCTTTCCTGCACCAGGATGGCTAGCGGTACCCTAACTGTGCACAGAAATGACAGCTAACCACATAAATAGTCCAACCTAAATACAGCCTAAACAGATCTGCATTTCAACTTCCCCAAAATTCCCGTGGCTTTTCCAGAGCCACTGGATATAAGGGAAATTGTGACAGAGAGGAAGCAATAGTGTTTAAAATATCTTACTTTTGCAAATTTTACAAAGCATAGGACCATGTGAACTCATTGTTGGGGCCCTTTCCAGGGCTTTGGAAGGAACCCTATAAGTTAATCTTTCTTAGACTTATGGTAAATCCACCTCTACTCACAAGATGAACTGGCCAGATTTGTGTGAACTTCATTTTGGGGGGCCAACACACTTAAAATGATGTGAACCCACTAATTTCTTTCACCTGGGCAGAATCCTTGGCTCAGCATGACCAGCACATGTCCCCAGGAGGCCGATCAACAGAGGACCAACAAGCCCCCAGGAGGCTGCTTGTTTCAAGCAGGAAATACAAACTCGGAGTATAGATTGAAGGTGTGAGGTGTGGAGGTGTGGGGCTGTGGACACCTGGTATATCCATCTCCTCCTGGTTTTGGTGTTCCAACATCCCATCTTATTTCTAAGGACTAAAATACCAATACCTGTTGTAGTGTTGTTATTGTTTTTTTAATCTGAAATCTTAATCATTTAGTCTCAAAATATACCCAGAGAACAGTGCACTAAAATTTTGTACTCCTTAAGAAAATTCTATTCAATCCCCCCGTTTAAAATGCTTCCAAGTTATTGCTATTCTAATTTTTATTTCCGAGTACTAGTGAAGTCAATAATCTTGTATTGCTTTTGCTGTTGTTAGGGGGACGGAGAATTCATTTTAGGCCCTGATCTTTTTCCAGAAGGCCCTGAAGGAATATAGTTATTTTAAAAGTTGGGGGAAACTAGAGGGAGTGTATAGGGAGATTTGGAAGGTACAGGGAGGGGGTTCCCAGGTTGGATCCTCTTGAGCCTGACCACCTCCCGAGCCCGAACACTTCCGTCTCCCACCCTAGATGTCATCTGTCCCTGCCATCTTTTTCCTGTTTAAATTCTCTTAAGACTGAACCCCCCACCTTGGGGATAATTTAACCAGTTCCATCTTCCTCATTGTCCACCTGAACAGGTTCAGATGGGAGGATGGAGGTACCTGGGTTCTGAGCCCTGACCTCATTCCTGGGGCAAAGCACCAAGAAATCAAAGGGTGGGAGAAGATGGTGCTCCCATCTCAATTTTTTTATAAAACACTAATGCTGCACGAAATACTAGGTATCACCATTGTCTCCATGAGAACTGGAGTCCCAGGCCAGGCCCACTTCCCTGGATTGGGAGCGCATGGGTGAGGACTGTCCACTTCTGCCTCCATTTTCTGTACTCCCATCAGACATGTTCTTTCTTTGAGATTCAACCATGTCTTTCTCTCTGGCTTGGGGATATTCTGTCCCTGTAAGGTGTTGTATATACTTCTGATAGCTTCTGTGTGTCCAGAATTTATGGTAGAGCCATGGGGGACGGTTTCTATCCAGTATTTCTGCACTGGTGCCCCTTGAGCTACTGTCTTCAGCCTCTAATTTTTCAGAATCATAGTGTATGAGTGCTGTCCTTTGGCAGACACCTGAAGGGCTTCCTTGGGGTGGCTTGCACCCCTCTCCATCCCCTTCCCCATTTCCTGGACTGGCCTCCTGGAGAGAAGAGCCAGAACCTGAACAGAAACTCCAGGAGATGAGAACCAGGCCAGTCAGGTTCACTCCTGTATCAACAGCCCTACAACAATGCCTAGCCCATGAAAGATGCTCAATAAGTAGTACTGACTGAATTAATGAATGAATATTAGAGTTGCTCTCCAGGGCACACTTCCTTATATCTTGCTATTTAGGGGAAAAAAAGAAGCCTCTTTTTGACACATTTGAATTAGCCCTGTTGAATCATACTCCTTGTGGTGTGAAGGGTAAGAAAGAAAAGCAATCAACACAGGGGATGCTTTCCTTTCTGGACACCCTTGGTCAGAAGACATGACTTTCATCTAAACGCCCCAATACTATATTGTCATTTGTTTCTCCTATTTTCAGGTTAAAGACCTCTCTTACCCTTTGCTATTGGAATGGGACTCCTCATTTTCCACATGAATAATTATCAAGAACTATCATAGAGCCTTTTGGGTTCAGGACCTGGTGGAAAAAAAATTCAGACCCCCCAGCAAGAGCAAATCAGCTAAAAAATCTGAGACTTATTGACCCACAACATAGCAGGGACTGGAGCCCCCAGGAATTTTCACCAGCTACCCCGCTCTACCCTCTCCTGAGTTAGTCCCACTAAAGAAGGGATTCTGAACTGCAGTCTATGGGAACCACCCTCTCCCAGAATTAAGAGTGCCTATGAACTTGAATGGGAAAAATTGTCTTTACTACCCTCTAAGTAAAATTCACCATTTCCTTTAATTATGAACGTAGGCAACAAAACACTGTATTTTTTTTTTTTACAAAACACTGTATGCTTGCAACTGTATTCATAGCTGTCTGTCACAAATATTTTCACATCACATTACATTTGTTGCAGATACAGTCAATTCTCATTACTCAGGACAGTTATGTGCTATAGTCACCTTGAATACTGAATTAGTAAACGCTGAACCACTGTGCCTAATGGAAATACGGGCTTACATTCCTGTGAGCCTCCGGTCACAACATTATCATCAACCAATCAATACACAATCTTTTTTTAATGTGTGGTTTTTGTTTAAAGACACCTTATTTAATTTATAGTTAATTAATGTTGAACTCAGCCAACAGCACGACAACTTGCATCTAAATGAAGCTTAACTACCCATCTATTTTCTTCATAAGGTGCATCACAGTCTCCTGAACTTAAGCACACAAGGTGGCACTTCAGCACTGCACTCGGAGACCGTTTTAAACAGTGAAGTCACCAACGAAAAGCATAAAAATGTCCAAAATGTGGCAGTAAATACACCGTGAAAAAGACATCTTTTTTTTTACAGTGTGAGAGCTGAAACAAGGCAGAGCCCTGCCTTTTTCAACCTCAGCTGGGAACGTGCAGGTCAGGTGATTGAAATTTCTCATCGCTCAAATGACCACAAAAATGCCATGAGTATTGATTTGGGGGTTACAGATAAATTATAGCAAGTACGTGAATTCACAGATACAGAATTTGTGAATAATGAGGAATGACTTTATCTTGAAATATCATTTATGGCCATGAGTACTTTGAAACACCTGTAATTATTAGATCCATTAAAAAAATACATATATTAATACATGCCCATTTTTAAATATTTCATAATATTTTTAGTAATGTGATATTTGGTTTTGATACAAATGGTTTCCTTGTAATCCTATGTGTTTTATTTTTTGCACTTAAAAACGTTATTCTGAGAAGGGATCCCCAGCTTCCCCAGCCTGCCAAGGGGGTGCATGACACACACAGAGTTGTATGTTCTGGGATGTGTTGCTTTGAGAAGGAAGAACTCCACAGTCTAAAAAGAACTCCACAGTCTAAAAAGTCTGGAAGCACAGCATAATTTCTCTGCTTCCTGGAAAGTCACAGCGTGAAAGTTCTGCAGTAGAGAAGTGTGTTCAGCTCATTATTTACCCAACACTTTTGACCTAGAGCCCCTTCTCCTCCTATGAGAGGTATTAACACTCTGTGGTCTCCGTGCTCTACAGAAACACCTTGGGAGATGCTGCCTTTGCCATTTTTAGCTCTACCAGAAAAGCTGTTGTTGCAGTGAGAAGAATTCCAAAGACATCCTGTTTTATACAAAAGATGAGGAGTGGGGATTCTAGTCTGAATATACCTGGGAAATTCCTCACACAGCTGGTGAGTGTGTTGGAGGCTAATTCCTCTGGGGATTACACTTTTGAAGCTCTTGGATGGATAGAAATGCAGAGGAGAGGTAAAGAGCACACAATGAGGCTTGCTAAGAATTTGTTTGGGCATTGTGCTCCTGGCTGGCTGCTTTGTTTATAATTAATTACATGGAGTATTTACAGGAACGCTTTCGGCCTCAGAATGCTGCAAATGTAACTCACGGGTTCACAAAGCTGATGTCAATAAACTGCAGCAGAAAGATGGGCAAGAGGACACACCAAGGGCTCTCATGGAGGCCCACGCTCAAGGCAGCTTCAGACCCCGGAGACTTTCAGTCTCCCCTGAGGACTCTACCCTCTGAGATGCACACTTTGCACAGGCTCAGAAAAACACCAGGTGTTAGTATTTTTACAGTGATTCCCCCCATTGTACCTCTGCAAATATCAGCGGGAGCCTGGACGTTGTACGAGGCTGCTAGGGGAGCAGAGAGCTTTTGAGAAATGAGAGGTGGGAAAGAACAAAACTCTGTCCTGTTGCCTCCTGGCTGGGGGACACGTCAAAGCACAACCAGTGGGAAATTCAGGAAGCAGCAGGTTTTGGAGTCACTTGTCTGGGTTTGAATCTCATTTAAGCTCCTGGTGCCTCAGCTACATTCTCTTTCGAATGAGAGCAATAACACCTGTTTCCTAGTGCTCCTGGGAGCGCTAACGACAAGAGCTCATGCTTACAGAGGGCTACGTGACGTGGATTATCTCACTTAATCCTTACAACAACTACATTAGGCAGGTCGGCCATGATTATCTGCTTTTACAGATAGAGAAATAGAAGCAGAGAGCAGTTAAGTAACTTGCTGGAGATTGCACAGCTAATAAATGATGAATCAGGAGTTTGCAGCCGGGCCGTCTGGCTCCAGGCTCCGTGCTGTTAGCCACGAGGTGACCCTGCCTTTATTATGTAAGATAATGCTAGTACAACATGACGAGTGATGGATCAACACTTTCTCTCCTTGTCTCTACACCCAGGGTATAGTTTGGCCACCACGCAGGCTGGAGTCTGTCTATAGAGTAAAACCGGAACTCATCAACACCCACAGCCTGTGCCTCTGCAGGCTCACTCTTTCCCTGCCCATTTCTTTTAGCCTACATCCTGGCCACAGGAAACTTGTCATTACAAGCACAGGCAATGGGTAAGTCGCCAACGGCTGCCCTCCCTGCCCACGTGTGCTGTTCCTTCCAGGGAGAGACAGCATCTGTGTCCACGCTTCCAAGCCAGCCTGGCCCAGAGAAGGAGGTGCAGGTGAGATGGCCACATCCAGGCCTAATACAAGGAAGCTGAGCTGCCACTTTCATCCTGGAGGGAAGTTGAGGCAATGCTGCTGCGAGAGAGACCCTGGGAGTGAGACACCATGTGGAAGACAGAGGCCACACGGAGAAGAACCGAGGCACCCCAGCCCACACCAAGGCCTCAGAGGTGCGAAAGAGGCTTTCTTGGAACTTCCAGACCAGCCCTCCACCAGCTGAATGCAGCCACATAGGCATTTCCCGCCAAGACCACATGGAGCCCAGCCAGCCCACAGAATCAGGGGTTATTGTACACTCTTCTCATTTCAAGCCTGAGTTTTCCAGGGTGTTGTTCTGCAGCAATGGTGACCTGAACACAGGCCAGGCCCTCTCACAGCTCCATGTCTTTCCATGTGCTGTCTCCTCAGCCTTCCCTTCCTTCTCTGACTGGAACACTCCTACTCATTCTTCAAGATCCAGCTCACCATGGCCATCATCAAAAAATCTACAAACAATAAAGGCTGGAGAGGGTGTGGAGAAAAGGGAACCCTCTTGCACTGTTGGTGGGAATGTAAATTGATACAGCCACTGTGGAGAACAGTATGGTGTTCTGTTCTCCTTAAAAAACTAAAAATAGAACTACCATATGACCCAGCAATCCCACTACGGGGCATATATCCTGAGAAAACCTTAATTCAAAAAGAATCACGTACCACAATGTTCATTGCAGCTCTATTTACAATAGCCAGGACATGGAAGCAGCCTAAGTGTCCACTGATAGATGAATGGATAAAGAAGATGTGGCACATATATACAATGGAATATTACTCAGCCATAAAAAGAAATGAAATTGAGTTATTTGTAGTGAGGTGGATGGATCTAGAGTCTGTCATACAGGGTGGAGTAAGTCAGAAAAAGAGAAACAAATACTGTATGGTAACACATATATATGGAATCTAAAAAAAAAAGAAAAAGAAAGAAATGGTTCTGAAGAACCTAGGGGCAAGACAGGAATAAAGACGCAGACGTAGAGAATGGATTGAGGACACGGGGAGGGGGAAGGGTAAGCTGGGACGAAGTGAGAGAGTGGCATGGACATATATACACTATCAAACGTAAAATAGATAGCTAGTGGGAAGCAGCCACATAGCACAGGGAGATCAGCTCAGTGCTTTGTGACCTGAGAGGTGGGATAGGGTGGGTGGGAGGGAAATGCAGGAGGGAGGAGATATGGGGATATATGCATAGGTATAGCTGAATCACTTTGTTATAAAGTGGAAACTAACACAGCATTGTAAAGCAATTATACTTCAATAAAGATGTTTAAAAAATAAATAAAATAAAATAAAAAAGACCCGTCTCGGGCTTCCCTGGTGGCGCAGTGGTTGAGAGTCCGCCTGCCGATGCAGGGGATACGGGTTCGTGCCCCAGTCTGGGAAGATCCCACATGCCACGGAGCGGCTGGGCCCGTGAGCCATGGCTGCTGAGCCTGCGCATTCAGAGCCTGTGCTCCGCAACGGGAGAGGCCACAGCAGTGAGAGGCCCGCGTACCGCAAAAAAAAAAAAAGACCCGTCTCACCCCGTTGTTGTCAGGGATGGGAAGATACAGACACACACAGTCTGCCAGAGGGCATAAGTATTTCTAGGATTAGGTTCAGCTTTTATGAGTGAAATGCAAAAGAACAAGGCTTTAAAAAGAGAGAGAGTTATTTTTCACATAAAAGATTTCCAGTGGCAGGTGGTGCAGGGCTAGAAGGAGACTCCGTGTGGCCAGGGACCCAGGCCCCTTCTATCTCGTTGCCACCACTTTCAGCATGTAGCTTCCACTTTGTGGCTCAAGAATGCTTCCTGGGCAACCACTGCCTTGACTGCACCTGGGCCTGCGGGAAGACGTGCGGGGAGAGGAATGGCCACAGCCCCTCCCAGACAATGACTTCTACTCGCACCTCAGTAGGCCAAGCATAGTCACAGGACCACCCAGCTGTAAAGGAGGCTAAAAATTCTGTCTAGACAAGTGTGCAGCTGAAACTAGGAAGTTCTACTACCAGGAGAGAAGGGAGGATGGATATAGTAGGACAAGTAGCAGTCTCAACTCAGAGTAAATTAGAAGCCTCCAGGAAGGCAATTGAGCAGTAGCAGTAATCCACACGTCAGCTACCTCCACCCCTTGCTACTCAAAATGTGGTTCTCAGACAGCATCATCAGCCTCACCCAGAAGCTTGTTAAAAATGCAAAATCTTGGGCTGCCTGCTAATGATTTGTAATTTGTATCATAACGATAGCCTCGGGTGATTTAGTTGCACACTTCAAATCGTTTGGGAAGCACTTCAGTCTGGGAGGAACTGATCTAAAACAATGGTTTTCAACCCTGGTTGTACATCAGCGTCACCTGGGAAACTTTCTAAAGCCTCCTGGTGCCTGGGTCCTACCTACAGAGCACCTAATTTAATTGGCCTTGGTGAAATCCAGGCATTTGTGATTCTAAAAACCTCCCTCTGGCGATTCTAATGTATAACCAAGTTTGGCAAACTGTGGCTCTAGGCTTTTTGGGGGAAAGAATTTGTCTCACAGTAACTCCTGAGTCACCCAGGCTGCAGCGTCTCATCTGCCTCTCTGGAAATTTGTTTGGGGCTTCTGCTCTCTTGATCATACCTCACCCCACTCTATTTTGGCTGTGTCTGTGCCTACTTGATAATGGTTTGGAAGTAATGCAGGAGGTTGCACTGTAGTGCGGTATAGAAGACGACATAAAACTGTGCGTCCCACATCCCTGCCTTTCAACATTCCCCTCCCCGCCCCACCTGGAAATCCTCCACTGGGTGTCCTTCTCCAGGCTCACTGCCACCTACTGTGCTGGTCAGTTCTGCTATTCCTCAGCTCCTCCCCTGAGTCCCTGTCTGAGGTACTCCTGGAAATGTACCTATTCTTACTTCATTATGCAGCGCAAGTTATTTCTCCTCTCTTCACCTTACTCTGCTGAGGTCTGTCTTTTCACATTACAGGATTCATTAGGGAAATTGCCAAAAAATCTCCTCTGAAGAGAAAGACCCCCACTCCCTTGGGAGACAGAAGTGGCTATGGAAGACGGTGTTTTGAATAATAATCGTAAATAATTCCTCTTTACCTTCATGCATTTCAAAATCTTTTAGATTCCATATCTGTCTCAGATTCTAGAAACCACTGACATATTTATAAATTTACTTCTTGAAAGTAAAAAGCTTTGTAAGGCAAAAATATACCATAAGTAGAGTCAAAAGGCAAATGGAAAAATGGAGGAGGGGGAATGCAACTCATTTCACAAAGAGCTAATCATCTCTCCAATGTATAAAGAGTTCTTGAAATAAAGAAGGAAAAAACGATAATTCAAGATTGAAACTGGCAGAGAATATGAATGGACATAGTTCACAGAAGGATCAAATGCCCCTTACACATAGGAAGATAGGAAAATATGCTCCACTTCAATCATAATTAGATAAATACAAAATAAAACTGCACTGAGAGACTTCTGGTTTCTGGTCTGGCATGTAATGAGTTTGTAAGTTGTCACTCCATCCTAATAACAAGTTAAAAAGCTGAACAAACTGAAAACCAACAACTCCTCTTCTATCTGTCATAAAATCTGAGGTCACAGAGCAAACCACTGCCCCCAGAGTTGGAGAGATAGACATGCAGATACAGAGAATCACAACTTACTCAAGAAAACCTCCATGGAAACTAATACTGAGTGCATCACGTCTGGATTTCAATCAAAAACTAGAAGACATACTAAAAGGCAAAAAAACCCGCACAGTTTGAAGAGACAGAGTGAGCATCAGACAAACCTCAGATATGGCAAGGATGTTGAAATTATCAAACTGGGAATTTAAAATAACTATAATTTTAAAGTAAAGGCTAAAGAAAAAAGACAGAAAAAAAAAGAACAGAATATCCAAGAACTGTAAGACAACTACAAAAGGTATAATATACACATAATAGGAATACCAGGAGAAGAAAGAGAAAGAGAGAACAGAAGAAGTATTTGAAACAACAATGACTAATAATTTCTCCCAAATTAGTGTCAGACATCAAAGCACAGATCTAGGAGACTCAGAGAACACCAAATAGGATAAATGCCACCCTCCACACCAAAAAAAGCTACACAGAGGCATATCATTTTAAAATTGCAAAAAGTAAAAGATAAAGAAAAATTCTGAAAGAAGCCAGTGGAAAACAACAGCACATGGTGCTGGAATAACTGGATACTCACATGCAAAAAAATGAATCTAGACACAGACCTTACATTCTTCACAAAAATTAACTTGAAATGGGTCATAGACCTAAATGTAAAACACAAAACTGTAATACATAACATAGGAGAAAATCTGGATGACCTTGGGTTTGACAAAGACATTTTAGATGCAACACCAAAGGCACAATCCATGAAAAAAACTGTTGGTAAGCTGGACTTCATTAAAATTTAAAATGTCTGCTCTGTGAAGGACTCCATGAAGAGAATGAGAATACAAGCTACAGACTGGGAGAAACTATTTACAAAATACATATCTGATACAGGACTGTTATCCAAAAGAACTCTTAAAACTTGACAGTAAGAAAAAGAAAAACCCAAAAATCTGAACAGACACCTCAGCAAAGAAAATACATACATGGCAAATAGCATATGAAGAGAGTCTCAACAACATATGTCATTAGGGAACTGCAAATTAAAACAATGTGACACCGCTGAAAACCTATTAGAATGACAAAAGTCCAAAACACTGACAACGCCCAATGCTGGTGAGGATGTGGAATAACAAGAACTCTCGTTCATCACTGCTGCTGGGAATATAAAATGGTACAGCTATTTTGGAAGACAATTTGGCAGTTTCTTACAAAACCACACACAATTCAGTGATCCCACTCCTTGGTATTTGCCCAAAAGAGTTGAAAACTTACGTCCACACAAAAACCTGCACATGGATTTTTATAGCAACTTTATTCATAATTGCCAGAACTTGGAAGCAAACAAGATGCTGCTCTTCAGTAGGTGAATGGATAAATAAGCTGTGGTACATCCAGACAATGGAATATTATTCAGTGCTAGAAAGAAATGAGCTATTGAGCCATAAAAAGCTATGGGGGAATCTTAAATGCATTTTACTAAGTGAAAGAAGCCAATCTGAAAAGGGTACTTTTTTAAAATTAATTAATTATTTATTTTTGGCTGCGTTGGGTCTTTGTTGCTGCACGCGGGCTTTCTCTAGTTGTGGTGAGTGGGGGCTACTCTTTGTTGTGGTGCGCAGGCTTCTCTTTGCAGTGGCTTCTCTTGTCGTGGAGCACGGGCTCTAGGCATGCAGGCTTCAGTAGTTGTGGCTTGCGGGCTCTAGAGCACAGGATCAGTAGTTTTGGCGCACGGGCTTAGTTCTCCACGACATGTGGGATCTTCCCAAACCAGGGCTTGAACCCGTGTCCCCTGCACTGGCAGGTGGATTCTTAACCACTGCGCCACCAGGGAAGTCCCTGAAGAGGGTACATATTATATCATTCCAACTACATGACATTTTGGAACAGGCAAAACTATGGATACCAACAGTTGCCAGGGGTTGTGGGGGAGTAGGGAGGGATGAATAAGTGGAGCACATGCAGTATATTTAGGGCATGAAAATACTCTGTAACATGTCCCAAACAAGGCATGCAGATGGTCAACAGGTACATGAAAAGGTGCTCAACATCACTAATCATCAGGGAAATGCAAATCAAAACTACAGTGAGATATCCCCTCACACCTGTTAGAATGGCCATCATCAAAAAGACAAGACCCGGTCTGGGAGGATCTCACATGCCACGGAGTGGCTGGGCCCGTGAGCCATGGCCGCTGAGCCTGCGCTTCCGGAGCCTGTGCTTCGCAACGGGAGAGGCCACAACAGTGAGAGGCCCGCGTACCACAAAGAAAGAAAGAAAGAAAAAAAAAAAAGACAAGAAATAACAAATGTTGGCGAGAATGTAGAAACAAGGGAACCCTTGTTCACTGTTGGTGAGAATGTAAATTAGTGCAGCCACTATGGAATACGGTATGGAGGCTCCTCAAAAAAATTAAAACTAGAGCTACCATATGATCCAGAAATTCGAATTCTGGGTAATTATCTGAAGGAAATGTAAACACTAACTTGAAAAGATATCTAGACCCCCATGTTCACTGCAGCATTATGTACAATAGCCAAGATGTGGGGAAAATACTAAGTGTCCATCCACGGATGAATGAATAAAGAAAATGTGTTATATATACACACAGTGAAACATTATTCAGCTGTAAAAAAAAGAAAATCCTGCCATTTGCAACACATGGATGGGCCTTGAGGGCATTATATTAAGTGAAATAAGTCAGACAGAGAAAAACAAATATCATATGATCTCATATGTGGAATTAAAAAAAAAACAAAAATTGAACTTATAGATACAGAGAACAGATTGTTGGTTACCAGAGGCAGAGGGTGGGCAATGGGCAAAATGGGTGGCAATGGTTAAAAGGTGCAAACTTCCAGTTATAAAATAAATAAGTCCTGGTGCTGTAAGTGCACCATGGTGACTATAGTTAATAATACTGTATTGTATATTTGAAAGTTGTTGAGAGAGTAGATCTTAAAAGTCCTCATCACAAGAAAAAAAAAGTTGTAACTATACGTGGTGATGGATGTTAACTAGATTTATTGTGGTGATCATTTCACAATATATATATATATATTGAGTCATTATGTTGTACACCTGAAGCTAATATAATGCTATATGTGGACTTCCCTGGTGGCTCAGTGGTTGAGAGTCTGCCTACCGATGCAGGGGACACAGGTTCGTGCCCCAGTCCGGGAGGATCCCACATGCCGCGGAGCGGCTGGGCCCGTGAGCCATGGCCACTGAGCCCGCGTGTCCAGAGCCTGTGCTCTGCAACGGGAGAGGCCACAATGGTGAGAGGCCCACGTACCACAGAAAGAAAGAAAAAAAAACAATGCTATATGTAAATTATATCTCAATATAAACATACATATAATAAAGCCCTAAGGATGCTTTTTTAATTGAAATAAATGGAAACTTTCTTTTTTTTGCCCTTTTTATTCTGTTTAAATATTTATAATAATTTCCATTTTAACCATTTTAAAATTTACAATTCAGTGGCATTAAGTACATTCACAATGTTGTGCAACCATCACCACTATCCATTTCCAGGACTTTTTCATCATCCCAAACTGAAACTCTGTACTGATTGAACAATAACTCCCCATTTCCTCCTTTCCCCAGTCCCTGGTGACCTCTACAGTATTTGACTTTCTGTCTCTATGAATTTGCCTATTCTAGGTACCTCATATCAGTGGAATCATGCAATATTTGTCCTACTTTGTCTGGCTTATTTCACTTAACATCACGTTTTCAAGGTTCATCTATGTTGTAGCATGTATCAGAATTTTATCCCTTTTTAGAGCTGAACAATATTCAGCTTGTATGCATATAACCACATTTTTCTAATTCATTCATCTGTTGATGGACATCTGGGTTGCTTCTGCCTTTTGGTTATTGTGAATAATGATGCTGTGAACATTGGCTTAATAGTATCTGTTTGAGTCCCTGTCTTCAGTTCTTTTGAGTATATACTTTGGAGTGGGGAATTTCTGGATCATATGATAATTCTATGTTTAACTTTTTGGGGAACAACCAAACTATTTTTCACAGTGGCTGCAACATTTTACATTTCTACCAGCAATGCACAAAGCTTCCAATTTCTCCACATCTTCAACCAACACTTGTTAACTTCCATTTTCTCTTCATTTTAAATAACAGCCAGCCAAATGTGTATGAAGTTGTATCCTATTGTGTGGGGGGTTTCCAGTTTTGTCGAGGAATAATTGACAGATAAAATTGTAATATATTTAAAGTACAATGTGATTTGTGCACTTCACTGTAGGTAAATTTTATGGACAGGTAGGAAGCTAGGTGTGAAGGCATTAATACCTGTATCTGCTATTAACCTTTATAAAAATAAGTCAAGTGTGATTTTTTAATACCTTAAGGATGACGTATAGATATATGTACATCTATAGATGAATCATTTTTTGAACAAATCTTGAAAATCTATAAAATGTCACTGGAAGAATCCATTAAAATGTTTCACAGTTTATTGAGAACTGTAATATTTTTACAGGCATATAAAAAGAGTTGTGTGTTCATGCAATTGCTAAGCTATTGGTTCAATTACAAGAAAGAAACAGCAGAGAAAAAAAGACTGTAAGCTCCTAAACTTTAGAGTATAAATGGGCTCCTAACTTGGAAGAAAGAAAGACATAAGGGAAAAGAGAAAAAAAGGATAATTAGGATGCGAAAAAAGGATAATTACGACGCAAAAAAAGAACATAGCTCCTGAATTACCTTGAAAGCAGTTTTAAAATACAATTATCTTAATTCATTCCCATCCTGAGAAAATGTACAGAATAAAGCCAACAGTTCCTCCCTGGCCTGCTGACAACTTTATTAAGCCAAGTGACTTCTGAAGTCCCCGTTCAAAGAAACAGAATACCTTTATGGGAGACCAGGGTGGTGCAAAATTTGCAAAAGAAGGTGGGGGACATTAATTAGATGCTGGATTATATTGCAGACAATGTCAAGGCTGATTAGCTGTGTGGACCAAGGGCACAACAGGAATCTCTAACCACTGGAAAATCTGCCATTTGCAGTGTTGACTGTTTGCTTTTCAGCATTGCAGCCAGGCAAGGCTGCTCCATGAAGATGCCAGGGAGGGGCTTTACCTCCATCCATCATGGTGGAATAATTCACTATGCCTTCATATTCTCTGTCATGGACCCCAAAGAAAATAAAGAATAGTGCAAAATATGGGTGAAAAAAACAAAATTGGCAAGGAAGTTAAAGTTCTTTTAGTATTTTAGAATATTTAGTATTTTTAGTAAATGTGGGAGATAATGCAACATTTTGCCTTTTGGAATCAGGCCAAGGTTTGAACGTTGGCTCTGCTGTGTGACCTGAGGAAAGTTACTTAACCACTCAGGTTCCCCATATTCTTATATCCTTATGGTTAACATAGGACACCTGTGAGGATTAAATGACATAGCACATGAAAATCACCTAATATAGCTCCACAATACCTTATCTGCATTCCCCAAATCCAAAAATCTCCTATAACCAAAGGTTTTTCCTAGCTCATTTGGAGGCAAAACCTGACATGACATGACATGAGGCCATCTAGTCTTCATCCCACTTAATGTGAATAGTCATGTTTCTCCGTAGAAGTAGTAATGTTTTGATTATGGGGAGTTGCCCTAGACCCTTCTGGAGTATTACAGAATATGCAGTATATACACTGGATTAAATCTATGAATTCAAAACATTCTGAATTCCAAAGCACATCTGACCCCAAGAATTTCAGATAAAGGATTGTGAACCTCTATGACATCCTCATTTTATTAGCACTTTATAAATTCACTGTTCCCACTTCATGGCACATCAAAACCTCCCAAGTATGGATTCAACTTATGTTAAAAGAGTTTATGTGCATTGATTGTGGTTGCTTTTGAGTGGATCATATAATATACGTGAGGTTGGGGTCATCTTCCCAAAGAGAAGCACAGTTTCCGAGCAAAGACTTCTACTACCTCCAGCCAGCTCTCGAGTCTCCAGGATACAAAGTTTAAGGAGGAAAAATTATGGTCACTCCTGTTCAGAAGACACCATTGAACAAATGAGGGGAGTCAAGGAAGAGGAGACCAGAAAATGACCATACCTTTGTCTCAAGTCCGCCAGGGAAGCCGAGAAGACAGACCGGTGACTTGCACTCTCCCTCTCAGCTTAGGAGCAAACAGCTCAACTGTTTGAGGAATCACCTGATGAGCTAGTACGTGCATTAAAGAGCACAGCTTCTGAGCAACTTTTAAGATTAAATGACTGATCTACAAAGCAGCAGATGGCAAGAAAATGGAAATTTTGAAAGATCTGACTTGTAGAAACTGGTTTTTGAGTGTTGTATAAATTAAATATAAAGTGAGAGTACAGTTACAGGAAATAAGTAGCTTTCCATTCATTTCAGGCTGCTTTATTCTTTGGCATAAATTGTTCTGAAGATGTTATAGACTTATACTCATTTTTAACTGTATATAAAGCTGAATTAATAATAAAAACCTTAATTTGGTTAACAGTTTAGGTAACCAGTCTTTAAAGGGTCTCTCAGATGCCGCTTGAGAGGATGCCGAAGCAGCCTGGCAAAACCTATCAGAGAAGTATGGGTGCCATCCTCTGGTGAAACTGAAAACTGCAACTGTGCATGTACCACTTTCAGCTGCTACAAACTCAATCCTTAAACTGAAAGAGGTTACTGATCAACAAGCCAGTGTTATTTCCTCCAGTGCTGACCTCCTTCCAAAATGTCTATAATCAGCTCTGTAAATTCACACCAGTAGACTGAGATATTGTCATGTTTAAGTTAAAAGAAAACATACATAAAAAAATTTTATGAGGAACTATTTTATAAGAATCCAAATACAGACACACGTGTATATACTTCCAGGTTCCCAACATTCAAATACTTTTAATCCTTTTCCCCCACCTCAGAAAACTTTAAAAAATATTTACATGTATTAAGTAAATAATAAAGACATAAATATTTTGAGTAATCATTGTTAGCCTTCAAGTGTTGCCTTTGGGTTAGATGTGAGAATTAGGGAGATTTGGAAAACTGTTGCAATCATGGAAATAAACAAAGGCTGCCCAAATGTGAAACAGGCAAAGGCAATTTACTCAGGGATTGCTACAACAAGGGAGTCAGCCACTGGTCTCTCACTTGTGTTGGCTGAGACTCAAAGGCAGGCAGAGGAGTGGGAGAGCTTTGGAAAGGGGGAAGTCTTCCAGTGTGCCCTGAATGGAGGCGGCTGGCATGGGGAAGCTATGGCAGGCTACCTAGAAGCACAGCACCTTACGATTGGTTAGAAGTGCGTATTTCACTTTCTCAGGTTGGTCCTAAATTGGAAGTGGGGACAAAAATTAGGGAAGCTGTCAGTTATTAATCAAGTCCTGGCCATCTGGGGTCGATTGTTCCAGGGCTTACTGTTTGGCTTCCTGGAGCAATGACTAGAGATACGGCCTGACTTTCTACAAGTCTGACCCATAGATAGCAAACTGGCTTCCTGGGCTGCTTATTGTAGATAATGAGCTGGTTTTCTCCGCTGGTTGCTGCAGATTGTGGGTCAGAGTTCTATTCTTATGTGTAGTCTGGTCATTGTCTGTTTTGTGTATTCAGGCTCTCACACCAAAGGCAACAGCCAGGAAGTTGGACCTTGAGAAGCAGGGGCCCTGGCATGAGTGAAGAGCAATGCCCAGTCCTGGGTTTACATCCCTGCACTAGGTTCCCCTTGAGCAGACAAGACTGGAGTCTGTTAAAGGCCATCTCTTGATCCTTCTATGAGACAGTGAAGAAGGATGTGATGAACTAAGGAAGAAACAACAAATAGGATGTAGAATGAAACATACAATATTTAAATGTGCAAAACAGCATAAAAAGCCCCCCCCCAGCAGTGTTACTCTCACCTAGAGCAATGGTAACCACCCTCTACACCACTAGCTCTGTTAAAATTCTAGCTTCTCGGGCTTCCCTGGTGGCGCAGTGGTTGAGAGTCCGCCTGCCGATGCAGGGGACACGGGTTCCTGCCCCGGCCCGGGAGGATCCCACATGCCGTGGAGCGGCTGGGCCCATGAGCCATGGCCACTGAGCCTGCGCGTCCGGAGCCTGTGCTCCACAACGGGAGAGGCCACAACAGTGAGAGGCCCGCGTACCATAAAAAAAAAAAAAAAAAAAAAAATTCTAGCTTCTCCTCTGAGGAACTTAACCAAGGAGGCTCAAGCCCCCTTCCCTCTCAGAGCAGAGAGACTCATGGGTCCTTGTGTAGGAAGGAATTCATCAGACCAAACGTGCTCCTACTGGCCGCCCCTCCTCTCCATGCTGCTTTGAGCCCTAGGGAAGCAGGAAGCGGCATCCCTTGGAGAAACTGGTCATTGTCTTGAGTTTCTGGGTCTCAGTGCCTCCCTATGTGCTGCTGCCAGCAGCCTCTGCCCAGGATGGGGGCAGGGACGCCCCGGAGGCCTGGGCTGGGAGCGGCCACCAAGGCAGTGGCCGGAGACCCAGGCTTCCTGGATACAGTCCTACTCCACCCACTTCCCGCAGGCCTCCAGAGGCCCCTTCTGGGCCCCTGGGTGCCAAACAGAAGTAGCCGACTCTCCTGCAACAGTGGTTTTCTTGGAAACAGGGGAGTTCTTTAAGTCCATGTTCTCAGCCAAAAAAGGCTGTGAAGAGGCTTTTAGAATCCCCTAAAGCAGCTCCTCGTCTACGTAAAGTACACAATTTTATTCCGATATTCAGTCATGCTCGGTGTTTGCTGCTGCAGAAGGATCAGAATGAAGGAGACTATTTGTGTTCTCGGAGCTTTTTCCTGGCTCCCAGCCCCACCCCATGCTGAGAGGATAACCAGGCCCTGGGTTTAGGAGAAGCTGCTCAGAGGCTCCCTCTTCTGGCCTCTTTAGGAGATCGTGCATGAGCCCCTGGGTGGAGAGAGGGTGCGGGGAGCTTTGAGGAGGGGAGAAACGAGACAGGACACCGGGGGGAGGGTCCCAAGACTGAGGGGCCGAGTGAGGGTACAGTGCAGTCGTGGTGTGCCCAGGAGCCCCGCGCTGCCTGGCACCTGGGTGAGGTCAGAGGTTGCTCCCCAGTGGTAGAGCCGCCTGCCTTGGCTTACAGAGGTGCTCATTTTATTGAGAGTTCCAGGGCTCAAACCACATTTTGGAAATCAGTTTTCTTTTATAATATATATATATTGCTTCCTTTGAGAAATAAAAATGGAAAATATTTTATTTGTTAACTTTTAGAAAAATAACATTTATTTTTAAAATAAAAATGAAAAACATATACCTATATTTTTAATAGATAATACATTCATGGAGTTTAAAAATAACATACAAAGGTATATAATCTTGCTCACATCCCCAAATAAACAAAAGTAATAATTTCTATTCATTTTTTCCAATCTTTTTTTTGCAAGTACAAACAAATATGAATCCATTGTCTTTTCTCCCTCCCTGCTCTGTAGATTGCTCTTATGTTTAACAATAAATGTCGAAAATCTTTCCACATCAGTTCATAGAGAACTTCCACATCTTCTTTTACAGCTGCATGATATTCCATTGTATGGCTGTACCCTAACTTATTTAACTACCTCTTATTGATGAACATGTGTTGTTTTCAGTTGTTATTTCAAAATTGCATTGTATGTAGTTTGTTTTGCAATTGTACAAATTCATCTGTGCAATTCCAAGAAGTGGAATTTCTGAGCCATAGAGTACACATTTATAATTTCGATAGATTTTTTGGCGGGGAGAAGGAAGAATTTATTACTTGCAGCAAGTAAGGAGAACACCGGGAATGTTTCCCAAAGCAGTGTCTCCTAATTTTGATAGATGTTGCCAGCTTGCTCCACAGGGGTTGTATTAATTTGTATTGTTATCAGCAGTACAACTATATGCAGAGTGTGGGACAAAGTGCAGTGAAGACCTGCATGCTATTTACAGAAAAGTATATGTAAAACTTATCAATTAAGGTAACAAGCTGCTAAATAAAGTGTGTACATTCTATTCTACTGCCATGATAAATATACCTTCATAACGACCTGGACTTCCAGGCTGAATTTAGAAATCATGGGTTTCTCAGCGTTCTGCATCAGAAGATGGTGAACAGCCTCCAGCCTGCAGCTGCTCCTCTCTCTCTCAATCCCTATCTCAGTCCCACACTCAGGGGGCCTTGCACTCACACATGCAGATACCCACACCTCTAAACTCTATTCATGTCACCCTATGAACAGCCACCCCTCAGAGTCAAGGAAGCACAGGCGTCATGGTCAATCCTTGAGAGGATGACCAGAGAGAAAGTCCCGCACAGCCCCCAGAAGCAGACCGTGGCCTATTGGGTGGGGATTTTGAGGACCCGGAGGCCAGGAGCACGGTCTAGAAGGGGAGGTGCAGGCTGTGGGTGGGCATGTCCCCTTGGCTTCACAGAGGAGGTGCATGGTTGGAGGTGGACCAGGGCAAGAAGGGACAGGTGTCTAGAGCTTGGAGCCCAAGAAGGAGCCTATTGTCTGGAAAGCCACTTTCATGAGTCTTTGTAATCTCAGAAAGCAAAGTAATCTCAGAAGCAAATCTACTATGCTCTTTTCCCACTTCCTAACAGCCTCCTTTCTGCAGATTCTGGAGCGGGAGTTTGAATACTCCCTTGGCTAAGAGAGGTATTTGTCTTCTCCAAAGGCCTGTCCAAGGACAAAATAGAAATATTACAGGCAACTCTTCAGGCAGTGTCCTGAATTCAGATTCTTAATGCTGTTAGCAATAGTCACAAGCCCTTCTTTATATAAATCCAAAGCAGAAGAGAAGTTAATGTCCCAGTTTCAATTAGTCTGTCCCCAGTGGTAAACCAATTGTCTGAATTTTTAGTTCCAGGGATATGATCGTTGTATGTGCTTGTACTGGCCGTCAGTACAATGGGATCTCATTATGCCTTAAGATAAATATGGGTTGTAAACCATAGATCTAAGAAGAAGGATGGAAGGAAGGAAGGGAGGGAGGAGGGAGGAGGGACGGAGGGAGGAAGTCCTCTCTGGGAGTCCTTTGTTATTTACCTTTTATAAATTAATTCGCAATAGCCAGTTATTCTTTGCCAAGGTCAGCAATAACAGTATCTTCCAACCCTGTTACGTTATGCATTTGAAAACATGTCAAGAGCCACCACTTGGAGATAACTTTCCTGTTTTGTTGTCAAACCTCTCATTTAACTTTTCAGCTCTTTTTGCTGCTGCTCTAAGATAAACAGTAGAATTCAAGAGTTAGCTTTATGACAAGGCCTTAGATTTTTCCTAAAATACTTTCAGCCAGTAAGCTCAAAACATTCCTTTTCTTAAAAACAGAATTCTTGTATGCAATCTTACTGTGACAGCGGAAAAAGTGTTAAAATTAAAATTCAGAAGGAGCCTTTTATCTAACGCTATCAAATAATTGAAAAAGTCAATTAAAGTGGGAAAGCATTATAAAAGATTACACACATATCTCAAATATTCATTTTCATTCATCAAATGTATTGTAAGGACAAGGCCTTTCATTTTGTTTGTTTGTTTGTTTGGGGTTTTTTTTGGTTTTTTTGTGGTACGCAGGCCTCTGACTGTTGTGACCTCTCCCGTTGCAGAGCACAGGCTCCAGACGCACAGGCTCAGCGGCCATGGCTCACGGGCCCAGCCGCTCCGCGGCATGTGGGATCCTCCCAGATCGGGGCACGAACCCGTGTCCCCTGCATCTGCAGGTGGACTCTCAACCACTGCGCCACCAGGGAAGCCCAAGGCCTTTCATTTTAACTGAAGTGCAGAATGAGCTATACAGCTTCTTCCTTACATAAACAACCAATGTGCAATGTTCAGGTCCCTAAAAAGAACCAGAATTTAAAGACATTGTGAAGTAATCTCAGAGCAATATCCTTCTAGATTTCTATTATTTTCCTGTTTTCTACTTAATATGACAGCACTTTCCTTATAGAACCTCTCCTAGTTCTCAAAGGAAAAAAAAATTCCCTTTTCCCACTTTCAGTTTACGTAATATTTAACTATGTCATTTACAATAACATTTACAACTGGTATGATCAGATTTGGGAACAAACAACATTGACTCTTCTGCCATTTGCTTGTGGAAGCAGAAGTGCACACACATATTGGAGAGCAGCCTACTGGCATCTGGATGGTTATTAGTCAATAGATTTTACCAGGGGAATGAGCAACTTAATGTAGTGAGATGGTGAAGTGAGACTTATGGTCTGTTTCTGATGCATGCATAGACACACACACACACACACACATCTCTGGTTTCTCAGGAGTGTGGTGCTAAGGAAGATCCTTTAGTTTTCCTGAGAAGGGGAAGTTTATGGGGATGCAAATGAAAGAAGCCAAGAGAACGACAGGGTTTTGCTCTGTAACAAATTAACCCAAACTAAGCAGCTTGAAACCTCACCCATTTATTACCTCACTGTGGATTTATCTCGCTTGATCTACTCACAAAGGATCAAGTCCAGGCTGGCTTAGCTGGCTTAGGGTCTCACCAGCTGCATTGAGAGCCGGTCAGCTTCCGTTCCTTCCTGGTACTTGGGGGCCTTTTTCGAGCTCAAGTGGGTGTCGGGAGAATTGAGTTCCTTGTGGTGCTGGGATGGAGGCTCTTAGCTCCTAGAGGACTCTGTCATTTTCTGCCACGTGGCTCTCTCCATAGCCAGTTCACATAATAGCAGCTGGCTTCTTTGAGGCCAGTAGGCGAGTCTCCTTCCAATCTGCTAAAACAGTCTTAGATAATGAAACGAAATCACAGGAATACATCTCATCACATCAGCTATATTTTATTGCTTAGAAACAAGTCACAGGTTCCTCCCACTCTCACCCAAGGAGAAGATTATAAAATTCAATGTCATTCAGTGGGGGTCGCCTTAGGGTATGTCTGCCAGAGGAGGGGAGAGAGGTGAGAACAGCAGAGCCTGGGGACTGTGGGGACTGGAAGACTGAGCTGGGAGAGGGACAAACAGAATTTAGGCAGCTACTTATGTGTCTGGGACTTTGGGGAGACAGAGAAACTTACAGGGCACGTTTTAGCAGTTGGGCATGATAATCCCCTCCACTCTGTCTCTGGGACTATTCGGTGAAAATCTGTGTTCTTCCAAGATTCTGGAATCAAGTTCGGGTTGTTGGGTTTTTTGTTTGTTTCTGTTTAGTTCGTTAAAAGCTTAATTCTCAAACTGATAAAAAAAAAAAAAACCTACTTCTAAAACAACCCAACTTTTCATACAATTAGAAAACATAAAGCTTTACTTAACTACTTAATGAGGGGATCAGCAGAAAGACAAAAAGAGCTGGCAAGAAGAGCATTTGAGAAATAAAGCTATAATAGTGGGAAAACAATGCAAAAATGAGAATGTCAGATTAGATATAAAGCTGATTAACTTCCTTTAGAGCAATAATACCATAACATTTAGGGTTATCTTCTATCAGGTCAAACACACACACACCATATCAGCTTTTATAAGTTAACCTTTAACTTTATGGGGAAATTAAATGGATGGACCCTCATCAGCTGTGGCTAGTTGGTCAAAGAAGTTATATGCCCCCAAGAAGATCTTACCAGAAAATAGCATGGTATTTAAAAATCAAAATGGTCCAGTTATATTTGGTTAAATATTTTTCTACTTACGATACAGAGATAAAGAACACTTAGTAATACTTTTAAACTGAGGAATGCATGTGGTTTAGCATTATTACCAGTTTAGAGATAACGAAATTAAGGTTCAAATAAGTTAACGTAACTGGCAAAAATCAGGTAGTCCAACTCTGGTCTGTCTTTCCACTATAACAGAGAAATCTAATCAGGTAAATACTAGTTGTCTAATATAGGAAAAGATCCACTTTTTGTCCTTAGAAT
The DNA here is from genome assembly GCF_964165515.1 of Mesoplodon bidens. Taxonomy (NCBI): domain Eukaryota; kingdom Metazoa; phylum Chordata; class Mammalia; order Artiodactyla; family Ziphiidae; genus Mesoplodon; species Mesoplodon bidens. The sequence continues at coordinate 65,509,008 of NC_138166.1, read as the reverse complement.
TTCAATTAATTAGAAATTCAGTGAGTTACTACAAGAACATAAGACTTTTCGGGTAGTAACCATATAGTGTTTCAAAAGTCAGTTTTCTTACCAAATGTGAAGGCTTTTCACAGCTTTATCTTTACATAAGAAAGCTGATGACAGATTTCCTGCAGGTTTTGAACTGGCATGTGTATTACTTGTCAACAATAATAATGTATCAGATATCAACAATAATAATGGCATAAGAAAGGAAACTCTACAGTGTGTAAGGAGAATGCCACAAGTACCATCTTCCTTAAAAGGGAGAAAAAGTTTTTTCTTATGTATCTGTCAAATTCAATCAAAAGTCATGTTTGAAAGACCGTCTGAAATTATCTGAAACTTGTAAATAGGCAGAAAAGATTACAAGGTGTTCTTATACTGTGGTGCTGACTTGACTTCCTTTTCATTGAGCTATTTCACAAATCTTTGGGGACAGAGGTTAATTTGTAGAATTTTGTTCAGTGGAGATGTAAATAATTTATGTTCATTAGAATAGATAACCTCAAAGGCAATAGTTTATTGCCCTGTTGGACATTAACCAGTTTTACATCTAACCCAGCAATCTTACCAAACACTGCCTCTAAATATCTTACTTCTTCAGTGCTCTTTAAACTGGTTTTAGTGTCTTACCAGTTCCTCATTAATTAGTGAGTTACAGAAAACCTTTGACATATGTTCATTTTATATTTATATGAGTCATGATTTTTTCCTTCTTGAAAACCATACTTTATCCGTCATCATGTCTCCAGTGTAAAATAGGAGAAACTTGATGGAATGACCACTGATTTGGGAACTAAAACACCTAGATTCTATCACTTACTAGCTGCATGAACTTCAGCAAATCACATAAGCTCCTTGAGGCTCAGCTTCCTCATCTGTTAAGTGGGAGTAATAGTAGTGCCTTGTCTGCAGGGAATAATAATAGTTGTGAGAGTCAAACAAGGGCATGGAACAGGCTCAGTGAGTGAATATCTTTGTCCCCAAGCTGTTTACTGACAGCTCTTAAGCTTTTGTAACAAAAGCTGCGGGTTTCCATGAAGGGGAGCTGGTAATAGGATTCCTCAGAGATTTTTGTTTTTAAAAAAGACACATTTATTCAGCATCATGATCAGACTATTACATTTAGCAATCAACAGCATGGGTGCAAAAAACAAAATCTACATTAAAACCCTTTGTTGGAATGCTTTACACTTTCCACAGAACAAAAACTAAAATAACCTGTTATACAATGTCACAAATACAGTCCTTGAGATTTTTTGCCCATACACATGAGTATTGTCTAAAACATGTCTTCTTTGTAACAGCTAGGCCCTGCCACCGCTGTGCCAGGCTGAATTCACAAATCTGTTGCAGTCTGTAGCTTCCCTGTCACTTCTCTGGTTCTCCTCTCCTGCTAAGCTGTGTTTCCTGGCAGTAATTACAACCTTCTGCCACTGCCATAGCTCCTGCTGCTGCTGGAACCGCGATAGCCACCTTGGTTTCGGGGTTTGGCAAAGTATTGGCCTCCACCACCATAGAGGCGAGAACTTCTGCCTCCAAAGTTTCCTCCTTTCACGGGTCCAAAATTTGTAGATTGATTGTTGTAACTGCCAAAATCATTGTAGCTTCCACCACCTCCAAAACTACTTCCAAAACTGCTTCCATCATTACCGAAGCCATTATAGCCATTCTGATGCCACCATAGCCACCGCCACCTTAGCTGCCACCAAAGCCAGCTCGACCACTGACGTTTCCTCCACGACCAAAGCTGCCATTCCCACCAAAACCACCGCCAGGACCACCACCAAAGTTTCCAGAACCACTTCGACCTCTTTGGCTGGATGAAGCACCAGCCATCTCTCGCTTAGGCTTTCCTTACTTCACAGTTGTGGCCATTCACAGTGTGGCGTTTCTGAATGGCAATCTTGTCTACGGAGTCATGGTCATCAAAGGTTACGAAAGCAAAGCCTCTCTTTTTGCCACTGCCTCGGTCAGTCATGATTTCAATCACTTCAATTTTTCCCATACTGTTCAAAAGTAATCTCTTCGGTGATGTTCTTCAGTGTCTTCTTTAATGCCACCAACAAAAATCTTTTTCACAGTTAAGTGGGCACCAGGTCTTTGAGAATCTTCTCTTGAGACGGCCCTCTTTGGTTCCACAACTCTTCCATCCACCTCGTGTGGCCTTGTATCCATGGCCGCATCCACCTCTTTCACAGTGGCATATGTGACAAACCCGAAGCCTCTGGAGCACCTGCTGTTTGGATCCCTCGTTACCACACAATCTGTGAGCGTTCCCCACTGCTCAGAATGGCTCCTCAGACTGTCATCGGTTGTCTCAAAGCTCAAATCTCCGATGAAGAGCTTCTGCAGCTGTTCGGGCTCTTTGGGTGACTCTGACTTAGACATGATGGCAGCGGAGGGGGGAGACTTCACCGATGCTTACTCGGCTGCATCCACAGGCAGAAAGCTCCTCAGAGGTTTTGAATTTGAGAACTGAAGCATAGAACTGGCCTTTCACCCACAGAAGCAGAATGCACAGCAGCCCGACAGAGGTAAAAATGTGCAAATTTAGGCTCTTCAAATTTTTGCCTGGGGCTTTTGTTTGTTTAGTTAAACAAGAGAACAGTAATCTTTGCATCTTTGCTTAAATATTTTCAACAGAAACCTAATCAACTCAGAGCAGGAGATAAATTCACCAGGAATCATCATCTAATCCTTACAGTCTCGCCAGCTCACACCCATGCTAGACTTTAACTGAAATATTTGTCTTATATTTTTTTCAATTTGTACTTTTTACTTAGTAAAGTGATCTAAATTCTTTTTTTTCCCCCTTTTTCATCCAAATCTATTTGATACAACAACTTCAGTGAGACTCTCCTCCCAGCCAGGTGCTGGGCTGGAGCTGGAAACACAGGCATGAAGAAACCCAACACCTGGCCTTGCAGTGATCAGACAGCTCTCAGCATTTTAAAACAATAAGACATGGTGGCTGCGAACATTTTCCTACCTCAGAAGTAGTACCCTTTCGTAAAGAAGCTCAAAGCTCCTGGGCCATAAAGCCTAGAATGTGGCACTTGTGACACTGTCACTTTCTTCAGGGACAGAGACACTGATTATAAGCCATAAGCACAACCTGCTAGGAATCTGTCATCAGCTTTTTTTTTCACAAATGGACTGTTGGATTGTGAAAAACCTGCTTTTACTTCAAAGGACACTGAGCAACTTAATAGCTTGAAGGCTCTCAGGAGACAATGAGAGATTGTAGCCACAAGTTTATCTTCCGCACTAACTTTTCTGTGTTAAGGAACCATGGTTGGAAACGTAAGGTTAAGACAGCTAAATCTCCCCACAGTTGGACAAAGTGTGTTTAGGTATCCACATTATTCTCTCTGTAAAGCCATTCTCATTCTTTCTCTTACCTGCAACCCTGAAAAGAAGAGAAATTTCAATTCTAAAACACAGAGATTTGTGTTTAACTACCCATGGCAAATACAGCAGATAGTGTCAAATCCTTGCAGAGCAAAGACCATGTCACAGTCCAATACATGGCCAACCCTAGCCCGGGGTCCACCTCAACAGCTGTTCAGTAAGGGTTTGTTAAGTGAATGAAGAAATAATTGCCAACTCTTTCACTAGGGAGGTTAAGTCAGAGAATTATTTTAAGTAGGGTAACCAACCACCCAGTTTGGTCTGGGACAGAAGGCTCTCCCAGGATTTTTTTTTGGTGGTACGCAGGCCTCTCACTGTTGTGGCCTCTCCCATTGCGGAGCACAGGCTCCAGACGCGCAGGCTCAGCGGCCATGGCTCACGGGCCCAGCCGCTCCGCGGCATGTGGGATCTTCCCCGACCGGGGCACGAACCCGTATCCCCTGCATCGGCAGGCGGACTCTCAACCACTGTGCCACCAGGGAAGCCCTCTCCCAGGATTTTAATGCTAAAACCAAGTTCCGGGCAAAACAGGACGACTTGGTCACCCCACTTAACAATGGCTTTCCAGAAATATCCAGGAGTCAACATTATAGGCTCAGATGTGTTTGAACTGATTTGGTGGAGTTTAGTTGACTTTTCAGTATTTTAGGAACAAAGGAAATAGTTCCCTAATTTGGGCCAACAAAATACAGATAGCCTTGCTGTTCACTTTGTAACACTGCTTCTTCATACTCTTCCTTCACCTGACCCACACCAAAGCTGAAGACCTCCTTCCAAGCCACACACACTCTTGGGCTGAAAACACTTAGAAAATATGCCTTTGGCCCTCTCGTGACCACATAAAACACAATTTGGGAATTTTGAATATGTTGAGTGAAAAAATGATGTCTGCAACTCACTTTCAAATAGTAAGCCAAAAAAAAGTTGCTCTAGATATAGATTTAGCTTTAAATATATATAAGTGTAGGCAAAGCAAATGCAGCAAATGTTAATGGCTATTGAATCTCCTTGGTAGGAGTATGAGTAAAATTCATTGTAACATTCTTTCAACTTTTCTGTATTTTTGAAAATTTTTAAAAATTAAATGTTGAAGGCTGGAGGAAGAGTAAATCTGAGCAAGAGACTCTTTTCAGCATATATCTATGAATTCCCACTAAAGGTCTATTCATACATTGACTTTGATAAAGTGATTTCAAATTATTTTATTTTGATAAAGTGATTTTCAAATCTTTGCATGCAAAGATTTTGTGCACATTTTCTAAGAAGGAGACACTTCCACAGGTAAAGGGTGGAGGTGAGGAGTAGTACTTATTTATTGCTGGTAGATGTCAACGTGTTGGGCACCTGGGATTTGGAAGCTATGGCCATGGATGTTATTATTACTTTTAGCAAAACAGTATGTTTCCCTTTTGCTTCAACAGCCCTGGTGGCAGCAACAGCCTAGAAGAGTAATCCAAGACTTTGGGTTGTCATCACCAATTCTAGAGGGTATTCCTCTCCCTTTCAGAGGTGGCAACAAGATAAAAGTAAAGGAAGGGGGGCTTCCCAGGTGGCGCAGTGGTTGAGAGTCCGCCTGCCGATGCAGGGGACGCGGGTTCGTGCCCCGGTCCGGGAAGATCCCACATGCCGCTGAGCGGCTGGGCCCGTGAGCCATGGCCGCTGAGCCTGCGCGTTCGGAGCCTGTGCTCCGCAAGGGGAGAGGCCGCAGCAGTGAGAGGCCCGCGTACCACAAAAAACAAAAACAAAACAAAAGTAAAGGAAGGGAAGTTGTTGGTATATATGTTTAGCTTAGGTTTGGCAACATACAACAGAAAACACAGGTGACAATGACTTAAACCTGCAAATGTTTATTATCTTCACATAAAAGAAGTTCAGAAATAGTCTAAGAAGGTGACATCATTAATCTATCAGAGAACTATGTTTATTTTATTTTTTAAAATAAATTTTATTTATTTATTTATTTTTGGCTGCTTTGGGTCTTCGTTGCTGCATCGGGCTTTCTCTAGCTGCAGCGAGCAGGGGCTACTCTTAGTTGTGATGCATGAGTTTCTCATTGTGGTGGCTTCTCTTGTTGCGGAGCATGGGCTCTAGGTGCCTGGGCCTCAGTAATTGTGTGTGGCACATGGGACCAGCTGCTCTGTGGCATGTGGGATCCCCCCGGACCAGGGCTTGAACACTTGTTCCCTGCATTGGCAGGTGGATTCTTAACCACTGCACCACCAGGGAAGCCCTATTTTATCTTTATGTTTTACTGTGTGCAGGACACAGCCTCTATCCTCTTGATCCAATATCACTGCTGCAGCTCCAGTCATCATGCATTTATTTTAAGGAGCTGGAAGGAGAAAAAACATTTCCTTAGTGTCTGTCCCTCTTAATGAAACTTTCTTACATATCACTGACCAGAAACAACTCACATGGTCGTATCTAGATACAAGGAAGTTTAGGAGATATAGTCTTATATTTAGTTGAGCACACTGTCCCCCCTTCAAGCCCCTACCCCCAGCCAAGTTATACAGTGGTTCTGATATAAGAAAGGAAGAATGAATGTTCGTAGGCATCTAGCAGTACATACCACCATTGGTTCAGCAGCCCAGAAGACAAGCCAATGGTCCCTCAGACAGACTGTCTAAGCATTACCCTGGCATGTAATGTGTTCTACATGACTGGGGCTCGCTGGTACATATTCTGGCTTTGCTTCACATGCTGCCCAAGCCCCACTCACAAGACCTGGGGAAGTCAAGATAAGAGGCCAAGTGAAATCAGGAAGGATGCTCATCAAGGAAGCTTAGCCAGAGTGAAGAGTCAGAATTACTGCTCACAGAAGCCAAATAGAGTCAAGTATTAAACCTCTTAAAGAGGGGCCGAGATGAAAATGGAAGAAAAAGTAGCAAAAACAGTGTTTGGAAGGTTGGCTGCAGAGCAGAATAAGGAGTTAGAAAGTGATCAAAGGTGATTCACAGTGTTAAATGGAAAATATACCCTGGAGCTTACCTTCACGTGGTCCAAGGTGTTTCCTGAGCAAATGGCATCACTTAGAGAAGTGATGCAGGGCCAGAGAGTGGGGAGAGAGGGTCTACAGTGTGCATTTCAATGACAATGGGAAATAGTCACTCTGACCAATGCTCTTCTTTGGGCTGATAACTAAAAATCCACCCTACAAATGCCAACTGTATAGCTGTAAGTATGGTACTTTATTAAAGTTCCAAACGTCACGAGAAATAAAGGTCTTTATGGTGTTATCAAATGCTTATACCTGAATGTGAACGAAGTCACTGACAGCTATTTCGTGGAGTGCAGGAGAGAGATTATCAGGACACTGGGCACCAGTGGGAAAAGTAAAAAATGCAGAGGCTGAGGGCAGAAATAGATCAAGGGGCAAGCCAGGCTGGCAGCTACCCATGGTGCCACCCCATAATGGGCACCAAAACATCACTGGAATAGGAGGAAATATTGTGCCAGTTAGCTGAGATTTCCACATGTAGTTTCTTGCTTTATTGGGAAGCTAATGGGTCCTGCTCTCACCAATTGCCCAAAGTACAAGTGGGCATTTGAAAAGCCATCCTCCCATAGGCCAACTGCTTGTTGTTGTTTCGGCCTCTCCATCAGTGATGAAACGTGGATAGGCTGACAGTCCTACAAGGAGGACAAAGTCAACCTAAGCTCTGGCACCGGGTGAGTTTTGACCTGGTGCAGTCAACAAAGAATAAGGGTTCTGCTTTACTGTATGTGTCTTAACCCTCCAATAGGCCTCCCAAAACATTGTCCGGTTCAGGAAAAAATAAAAGTGAAGGAATACAACATCTACCAAAAAAATGAAAAACATTTGCCATTGTGAAAGTTATAAAAAGGCTTTAAACAATTTTTTTTTTTTTTGGCGGTACGCGGGCCTCTCACTGCTGTGGCCTCTCCCGTTGCAGAGCACAGGCTACGGACGCACAGGCTCAGCGGCCATGGCTCACGGGCCTAGCCACTCCGCGGCATGTGGGATCCTCCCGGACCTGGGCACGAACCCATGTCCCCTGCATCGCCAGGCGGACTCCCAACCATTGCGCCACCAGGGAAGCCCTAAACATATTTTAATAAAACTTTACAACTACATTCATTCGTTCTCCCTTATAATTAGTGAACATGAATAATGCTATGGAAGAATTGTGAAATAAAAGACATTTCTGGGACTTCCCTGTGGGTCCAGTGGTTAAGACTCCACGCTTCTACTGCAGGGAGTGCAGGTTCAATCCCTGATTAGGGAACTAAGATCCCACGTGCCACATGGCAAGGGGAAAAGAAAGACATTTCCTTTTATTTTTAAAATTTTATTTATTTATTTATTTTTGGCTGCGTTGGGTCTCCGTTGCTGCGTGCGGGCTTTCTCTAGCTGCAGAGAGCGGGGGCTACTCTTTGTTGCGGTGCGCAGGCTTCTCATCCTGGTTGCTTCTTTTGTTGCGGAGCATGGGCCCTAGGCGCGCGGGTTTCAGTAGCTCGGCACACGGGCTTAGTTGCTCCACGGCATGTGGGATCTTCCCGGACCAGGGCTCGAACCTGTGTCCCCTGAATTGGCAGGCGGATTCTTAATCACTGCACCACCAGGGAAGCCCCAAAAAAGACATTTCTAAGAAAGTTAAAATAAAATGTTACATTTATTCTAAATAACAAGCCCTTAATTCGAAAGAGATATACAATTTTTTAAAGAGAAAATTCATGTCTTCCCTTCAACCACAAACTAAATAAATGTTGAACAAACATGGGAAGTCCGTTGGTTTGGGGGAGTTACATATTGCTACCCTACTTTGGGCACCACATGTCTATAACCAGCCCTGGCTCACCATATCTACCCCCCTGCCCCAATATAGGTATATATTATCTTTTGGTTTCGCGTGAATGCATTTGATTCCTTTATTCAACAAGCATATATTTTATGTCGACTGCATGTCAAGTACTGTCCTAGGTACTCTCAAATATTATCACATTTTATCTTTATAGCAAACCTTTCAGGTTGTTTACAAATGAGAAAATTCATTTCAGAAGCAAACTTCCCAGACTCCCAGACACAATATTAATTTAGTGAATTGATTTTTTTTCCTCATCACATTCCAAAAAGGATTTAAGGCTTTTCCATTAAAAATAAAATCCTACATCTAATGTATGGAGTTTCTGAGTAATGATGGTGCATTGGACAGATGTGTTTACTTTGGCTCTCTCATGGAGGCCCACAAAAAGACAGCAATGGAGTTCTGTTACAGAGACTCATAATTTACACAAAGTCAGTGGGAGAGGAAACAGCAGCAACAGCATGTGGAAAGTGGTAAAAAGCAGCTGGCTTGGTCAACTCAAGAGAGCCAAGAGCCAAGCCAGAGGAGGGGAAGCCCAGAAACCACCAGCATTGCCTTGCAGAATTTCACAAAATCTCAGAAACAAGCAGCACCAGGTACCTCTGAAATCGAGGGTAAAATCAGAGTCAAAAACAGGATGGTGGCTTGAAAAATCTGTTAAGAAACAGTAGATTCCTTCCCCAACCTCAGCAAAATGGTGTATGTTTATCTTGAGAAAATGGTGAGCCAGAGAGACTCTGCCCCAGAACGCCAGGCAGAGTGAGGTTTGAGGTACCACACTGGAAACAGGAGGCTTTGGGAAGGCTGTCCGCTGAATCTGGAGATGCTCCCAGGCTCCTCCCTCACTGGCAGCCAGGTCCTCCACCAAGGACTGGGACATTCTTCTCTGGTCATAGAAAATAATCCCACATATACTGACACTGTAGACCCCACAGTGAAATGTGCCACCCCGTGATACTTAAGTGGAGTCTGCCACATACAGAGTTTGCAGTCAGCATTTAGTCCCTCATTCGTAAACATGGACAGAGAGCCACAGACTGAAATTGAACACTTGGGGAAAGCTTCTAATGTGAAAAAAGAAAGCCCCAAACTAATAAACAGAAGAAAGAAACTTAGAAGAAACAGAAAATATGTGGGGAGGGGCAGGGGGAGACAAAAGAAAATAATTTCACTAAGATCTTCAAAGGAAGAGAAGATATTTTCCAGAGGTCCCAAGAACAGAATGTTATTAAAAAAAAAATTCAGGAAACAGGAGAGCTGCAATATAGAGTTGAGGAGTGTCATAAACAGACTTCCAAAAATGTCCCCACAAGATCCCCACCCTCCAGTTATGCACACACTAATCTTGGTACTACTGTGAAAGGACTTACATGTGCAATTAAGGTTACTAATCAGCCAATCTTAAAGAAGGGAAATGATCCTGGATTACCAAGTAAGTCCCAAAGTAATCACACGAGCCCTTAACTACAGAAGAGGAATCCCAATGATTAAGTGAGATTTGAGATGTGAAAGGGCTGTGCAGTGTACGGGCCTCAGGTAAGGACACTACCTGAGAAAGGCCTCTAGGTGCTCATGGGAAGCATGAGAAGGAATGTGGGCAGCCTCTAGGAGCAAAGATCAGCTCCTGGCTGACAGCCAGTAAGGAAAAGGGGACTGACTCCAGTCCTACAACCACAAGGAATGGAATTCTGCCACCAACCTCAATGAGCTTGGAAGCAGATTCTTCCCAAACCTTCAGATAAGAGCTCAACCAGCCAACAATTTGATTTCCACCTTGTGAGACACTAAGCAAAGACCCAAATGAGCCATGCTGTGCCCAGACTTCTGACTCCTAGAAACTAAGATCATAAATGGGTGTTGTTTCAAACCTCTAAGTTTATAGTAATTTGTTATGGCAGCAATAGGAAGCTAATACACTGAGACCCCCCAAGAAACAGAAATTAATAATAGAGAGAAGGAAAACCAGAGTCATGAGATTCCATGAGAGGACTGACCCAGAAGGTCTAAAACCTAAATAAAGTCATTAAAAAGGGAACTCAGAAAATGCAAGAGAGGAGATTATTGAAGAAACAGAGAAAAATGCCCTTCAGTGGGGTGGTGGGGGGAGGGATAGATCGGGAGTCTGGGATTGACATGTACACACTGCTATATTTAAAATAGGTAACCAACAAGGACCTACTGTATAGCACAGGGAACTCTGCTTAGTGCTCTGTAATAACCTAAATGGGAAAAGAATTTGAAAAAGAATAGATGCATGTATATGTAGAACTGAATCACTTTTCTGTACACCTGAAATTAACACAACATTGTTAATCAACCATATTCCAGTGTAAAATAAAAATAAAAAGACAAGAAAAGAAAAATGACCTTCATTTGAAGGACGTGAGTTCTCACATTACAAAAGCCCAACACAGTGGATGGAAAAAGACCCCAGAAATGCCCATTATTTTCCTGAAATTTCAGAACACTCGGAACAGAAAGAAAACCCAAAAAAGCCTCTAGAGAGAAAAAACAAGTCACATCAAAGGATCCAAATCAGAATGGCTTTGGACTTCACAGCTGAAATGCTGGAACCTAGAAACCAATGGACCAAAGTCCTCAAAATCTAAGGAAAAACTATTTCTAGCCTAGAATTCTAGAACTGGCCAAATTATCAGTGAAGTAGGATGGTAGACTAATGACATTAGACCAGTTAGCTCTCAGGAATGTACCTCCCAGCGTCATTCTCAGATGCTGCAACAAAACCAGGACTTTAACCCTGGGAGAGGAAGAGACAGGATTCAGGAGCCACGGGGATGGGGACGGGGGAGGCAGGAAGAACTGGTCTTATAATAAACTTTGTAGAAATATCAGACCCTTAAGATTTGATTAAAATAAAAATGGAAAAATAGGCATATTGTAAAAACAGAAGAATAAATAAATGAGGAAACGGATTGAAGAAAACAACCTGGGGTAAACTTAATATCTCAAATGCATACTGTCTGGCCTCAATTAATTCCAAGAGCTAGACCACAAATTTGGCTTCATTCTCTTCCAAGGTGCTGAGATACACAGTCAGTTACAAGATTTATTGTGTCCATAGGACAAACACACCACAGCTGTTCAACAGAAATGCAGCTTTTCCTAATACCTGAGACAAATTCTTCCCGTAGGTCCTCATAAAAAGGCCACTGCATAATGTTGTAGTCGGCGTGCTTGAAACTATCCCAAAGATCAGTAAATTTTCCCATTGCTCTTTCTTTTTTTTTTTTTTCGGTACGCAGGCCTCTCACTGTTGTGGCCTCTCCCGTTGTGAAGCACAGGCTCCGGACGTGCAGGCTCAGCGGCCATGGCTCACGGGCCCAGCCGCTCCACGGCATGTGGGATCTTCCCAGACCGGGGCACAAACTCGTGTCCCCTGCATCGGCAGGCGGACTCCCAACCACTGCGCCACCAGGGAAGCCCCATTGCTCTTTCTTATCATGTCCATCAAAATAGGCGGATGGCAAAAAAAATGGAAACACAATTTAGAATAAGTGCCTGAGCCGAAAGTGCATGTTCCAAGGGTAACATTAAAAATGCTTGTCTTTCAATCAGTCCTTGATGAGCATTGCTTCTCACCACCTGGGATTTTATTTTTTCTTGCATCTCCATACTTACCCCGGGTTGGGATTTAGAAACATGAGGCAGATCAGACAAACTCAGGTAGGCAAAGGGTCTGAGATTTTTATCCTACTTGCAGGCTAACCATTTAGCCGGCCACAGTTTCATGTGTGCTGACAGAAGACAATCCTGGGTTAGGGACAAAGGACTGTATTACAGCAACACCAGTAGTCAGAGTATCAGCATTTGTGCTGGTTCGCCAAACCTCAATTCCCATAGGACAATGCAACGAAGGCCAGATGACACCTGCACATACTCTGGGTTGAGATACTCTGTGTTTAGGAAAACTGCATCTTTTATAATGAGCAGTATGTCTGCCTTTTGCTCTCAAGAAAGACACTATCTCTAGCTTCCAAGGTTGTAAGCAAACCTGTTCTTTGCTCCAGAGGCTGATACTTCATCTTCCAAAACCTTTCTACAACATCCATGAAAAGATAGTCTAGAACAAATTTGCAAGATAAGTGCAAGTTGTGCAGAAACACCACAGAACCATGGAAAACTGCCTGCCAAGAGTGAGTGGGCAGGAGGAATGACAGAAGGCAGATTTCAAGAGGAAGTCTCAAGAGAAGGCTGTGGAGTCCCAAGGAAAAATGTATCCCAAGCCTCAACAAGATATGAAGTTCAGATCATAACAATAGTTGCCACTGGTACAAACCAATGGAGCACCTTTCTGCTCCCAGGTGGCTCTACAGCCTAGGGCCTGGCTCTCTTCCTCCAGCTGGCAACTGGAGGTCTGTACTGACAGACCCTACTGTCAGTAGGGTCCATGTCATTTTCCTGGTATGTAAAAACCTCCCAAACTAAAAGAAAAGGGACAATTCAAGTAGCAGTTTTCCTGGACTCTCAAGGCAGAATAACAAATCCTTTTGCAAGTCAGGTGGTTCTCATATCTCTGCTTTCAACCAAAACAAAGGAGTTAGAAGTAGTGGCAGGGCCTGCTGGCAGTCCCTGCAAATGGGAGGGGGTCATACAGTCTTTTAGGGATCAGACTCTTTTTAGGGTATAAACTGTTAGGGTTTAGGGATTACTACCATAGAGGCCTGTGCAGAGTCTCCTTCTCTGCTATAGCTGGTCACTCTCTGACTTCATATTTGAAACCGTTGTGCAGTTTTCCACATTGCAATTGCCCCAGCCTCTACAAGGCTCCCAGTAGCCAGCATATTTCTTGAATAAGGAGTAAAACCTACAGATCGCTGTCCAGTCCCCCATGATTGCATAGTTTGGGTGCCCCAATTCTACCATACTTGTTCACAAAGTTCCCACGAACATGCTGACTGCTGGGATGGGGTCTAAACTGCACCTATCATCTGGGTCCTATCACCCTTCACCCTGCTCCACAAATTCCTCCTCCCCCGGCTCTTATATTCCTTTTTACCACTATCCTCGGGGCCTTCCTCACCTTTAGCTCTTCCCCATCAGTGCAGTAACAAATATCCCGCCTCAATATTTCCCCACCAAACTACTGTCCCATTGCGCCTTTCCCGTCTCAATCCAACAACCTGTAGTCTCTACTCAGTCTTCCACTCACTCAAAGTTTCATTCCGATTTTAAATTTTAAAGTGTTCATAAGTGCACGAACATGAGCAAAATGAAAATATTTTCATTGTAAACGTATCAAATATTCTAGAAATAGAGTCAACAGTCAAAGCATTTCTCCACCCAGTGCTACTCCCAACCTTTCCATTACACTTCCGATATAAAATTTGGTGTGGTTCCTTCCACACTTTCATCTAGGTATTTATACACAGGTATGTTACATATATAGTTTCATGTTGCACGGCATATCCCTCCTTCCCATGAATTGTTCTGAAAAGTTATATATATATATATGGATTCCTTTTCTTCTTGAACATTGCATGGTGTGTTGTAGAAAGGGTACGCCATGATTTCCTATTAATGGGCTTGAGATTATTTCCAATTTTCTTTCCTGTTGGTGGACTTTCAGGTTACCTCTATTTTTCCCCTTAAAAACAGTATCATAATGCTCAGCCTTCTATGTAACTTTGCTCACCTCAAAGTTCAAATGAGGAGAGTGGGGAAGAAGGAGTTAAAGTACCGGGCCTTTTGTTCTGAGGAAAGGAAGAAGGCAGGTGACCCATAAACTCCTTGTAAATGTGCTGAAAACTTGACCTCATGGTTAATAGACTAATGATATTTGCTAGGAGATCTCTTATCTATGGAATGCTCTTAGTAGGATATGGCTGGTGAAGAGTGGTTTACGGTAAATAAAGTTAGAATTTATGGATTTATGAGGCAAGACTCCTGAGAAAGTCACACATGCTGTATAACTATATAGGGTACAAAATGGTAACTTGGCCTTACCTCCAGGCTCCCTGCTGTGTGAGATGTACCACAAACCTCATGTGAGATCTTATCTATTACTTGTCCAAAGTAGGAATGAAAGACCCAGGAGGTATGCAGGATTTTGTAGACTTCCTGCTTAGCCAGTGCCTTGATCACTTGTGTTCTTGAAATTATGAGTAAAGCTCTATATGGATAAAACCTCTGATGCATGCAAGTCTGATGTGACGGTCTGATCCTGTGTGTTAGCTCAGAGATTACTGGAGTTTATCGTTACCATCGTTACCATCCAGTAGCAGTTTCTATTCTCACCAAGAGTATGGGTTTCTCAGCAACACTGACTAGTTCCAACAATTCAAGGGCCAATAACCCACTGCCATTTAAATTCGTATTTTTGTTTATTAATATCATCTTTTCATTTGTTGGTTCTTCGGATCTGCGTGTGTGTGCGTGTGTGTGTGTGCGCGCGCGCACATTTTCTACTAGTATTATTTGCTCCTCTTTCTTAGGTTAAATTTTCTTACTCTTATGAATTTGAGAAACATCATACTATAATGATAAAGTATGTAGGTTCTAGGTTCAAATCCTGATTTTTCCACTTGCTAACAGGCATGTTGCCTTAGAAAAGTTACCTAAATTCTAGCTTCCTCATTGAATGCCCATACCATAAGGTCATGTGAAGATTATGAGATAATGCATGCAAAACACCAAGAATATAATCTGGTACACAGTAAATGCTTAAACGATGATAACCAGCCAAAGGAGCTCTTTATATATTTTGTGTATTAATTCTTTGATTATTAAATGTTTTGTGAATATTTTCTCCTAGTCTGGGGCTTATGTTTTAACTTTGCTTAAACTTTGTTTAAATTTATCAGGAAGGAAATTTTTTATGCAGTCAAATCTGTCATTCTTTTCCTCTGTGTAACCTGATTTTTCATCTGAACCATTTTATTGAATTGACCATTTCAAATTTCAGTTGTTTTCTTTAACCCACTTTTTGATTTTGTGGTCAAATCTTAAGAGCCTTTTTTGGTCTCAGCAGACATCACTCTTGTATTTCTTTCATGGAAGATAATCATCAGCCACTCCTTTTTCACTTTTCCCCTAAAGATCATGTTCTTTTTGTTCTTGCTTCTCTTTCCACCATCATACTCCCTGGATGATCTTATCAACTCTAATGGTTTCAACAATCCCCCTAGGCACAAAACACTGAAATTTTCAGAGCAGTATTTCCCATGGTTTATGATGTATTTCTTTTATTAATCTTTATTGGAGTATAGTTCCTTTACAATGTTGCATTAGTTTCTGCTGTACAGCAAAGTGAATCAGCTATACATATACATATATCCCCTCTTTTTTGGATTTCCTTCCCATTTAGGTCACCACAGAGCACTGAGCAGAGTTCCCCCTGGTATACAGTAGGTTCTCATTAGTTATCTATATTATACATAGTAGTGTATATATGTCAATCCCAATCTCCCAATTCATCCCACCCCCTTCCCCCCTTGGTATCCATACGTTTGTTCTCTACACCTATGTCTCTATTTCTGCTTTGCAAATAAGTTCATCTGTATCATTTTTCTAGATTCCACATATAAGCAACATTATACGATATTTGTTTTTCTCTTTCTGACTTACTTCACTCTGTATGAAAATCTCTAGGTCCATCCATGTCTCTGCAAATGGCATAATTTCATTCCTTTTTATGGCTAATATTCCACTGTATATAGGTACCACATCTTCTTTATCCATTCCTCTGTTGATGGACATTTAGGTTGCTTCCATGACCTGGTTATTGTAACTAGTGCTGCAATGAACATTGGGGTTCATGTGTCTTTTTGAATTACGGTTTTCTCAGGGTATATGCCCAGTAGTGGGATTGCTGGGTCATATGGTAGTTCTAGTTTTACTTTTTAAGGAACCTCCATACTGTTCTCCATAGTGGCTGTATCAATTTACATTCCCACCAACAGTGCAAGAGGGTTCCCTTTTATGAGGTATTTCTAACGTATGTTCCACAATTACCTTAAATTTCTTCTAAAACTGAACTTTATATACCCTCTATACATATACTAAGATATAATGTTTGCTAAGGAATACTGTTATGCCTTTTTCTTTCACTTACAACAAACAGTATGTGTGAAATATATTTAATGAACAAAAGAATAGAAATATGTTGATGTAATATGCACAGAATCTCTCTAGGAGGACACGGCAAAATTGGCAAAAGTGGCTGTGACAAGAGGAAAAGACATAATTTTCACCTTAACTTCTTTGTGTCTTTTGAACTTTGTATAATGACATATAATGCCTATTCAAAAATAAACACAAGGGCTTCCCTGGTGATGCAGTGGTTAAGAATCCGCCTGCCAATTCAGGGCACACGGGTTCGAGCCCTGGTCCAGGAAAATCCCACATGCCGCGGAGCAACTAAGCCCGTGCGCCACAACTACTGAGCCTGCGCTCTAGAGCCCGCGAGCCACAACTACTGAATCCCGCGCGCCACAACTACTGAAGCCCATGAGCCTAGAGCCCGTGCTCCGCAACAAGAGAAGCCACCACAACGAGAAGCCCACACACGGCAACGAAGAGTAGCCCCCGCTCACTGCAACTAGAGAAAACCCACGCACAGCAACGCAGCCATAAATAAATAAATAAATAAATAAATAAATAAATAAATTTAAAAAGAAATTTAAAAAATAAAAACAAATCTACAAATAAATAAAAGAGGCCCTGTCATTAATCCCACCAAACCTATACCCTCTTTTGGCTGGTGATGTTACTTATCTACTCAAGTCTCTGCTAAGCACTTGGGAATCATCCTCCATCTCCTCGAATGTGTGTCCGAGTACCATATTCTATTGAAATGCCTCAGAAATGGATCCTTCATCCACCTCCTGATTCAACAGTGACTCTAAGAACACACAGTGGGCTGAGCACTGGGCTAGAGGTAAAAAGATGAATGAAATAACCTCACCAAGTCAGTACAATCCCCTCAAGAAGCCCGCAGCCTACGATGCAGGGCAGCCGCACGGCACATTTTAATAATATTTCTTAAATAGCTGAGTCCTTAAGCCATTTGCAAGTATTTATTTAAGTAGGAGATCATAAAATATATTTTTATAATACACATAAGAAAAAACACATTTGAATGAGTAAAAAATAAAATGACAGGAGGTGACAGAATTTAGTGTTTATAAATGAGGCCATCAATAACTTTAACAATTCAGAGAAGAAAGTGAAAGTGTATTTAAAGTTGAGACCATGCTCTACATTTACAATATTTTATAATTTAAAAAAAGTCATTAGGCTTTTAAAGGTAATACATGAGTTAACAGTTTCTCAAGTGATTTTCATAATGGGTGTCTAGACACTGTCATACTCTGATGTGAAAAAGAAAAAAGACAAGAACTTAGGCAAGCAAAGTATTAGTCATAGTAGCTTGGTAACGTTTACTTTTCTTATATAAAGATTCTTCAATTTACATTTGTTCTTGTTACAGGAACAGAAAGAACTAATTTGCCAAGTATATCTGAGGAGTCTGTAAGCTATAGAGCAAAAATAGTTATTTTTAAAAGCCTGTATTCCATGAAAATGTGCACCACACAGCATTTATAGTAACTGAGTAAATGTAAACCATGTGATTATTAAGTCTTCTAAATAAAACATTTAACCCCCAAATCTCACACAATGCCCACACCTCTTATTTGAAGGCAGCCTTAAGCTTCAGACTAATAAACATTTGCTATTTTGAAAAAGTTCTTACCTCCATTACCAAAAATGTTTCTGCAAGGTCCCTTAGGTTTTTTTTTCAGTACTCTAATAACAAGATATATCATGATCAATAAATGACCACAACCTTTAGAAAAAAGTACTGAGGCTAGAGAAAGAATGATCAAGTGTGAGGTTTCTGTCTGCAGCCCTGGAAGACCTTTCTACTTTGAGACCCACAGCTCCAGGAAGACAACTCAAAATTCCTTACTTAAAAAAAAATATTTTAACATGAATAATTGAATAATTAGATTTCTAGGAAAATGAGGCTTTTAAATTAAAATTTAGCAAAATCAACTATAATACATTTTTTCTTCCAATCATTTATGAATAACAGAAGAGAAATCGGGTGAAGTTTTACATACAAAAGATATAAATACTGCATAACATGTAGTGAATGAATATTGGCACATACCCTTTTGTATTTAAAGCATAAAATGCAACCAGCAAAACTGATGCTCTTAAGAAACATTTATGACATAAGTCAGTAAACCTCTATACAACTTGGAAATGTCCTACAGTTTAAGGCTTTCCAATAGGTTTATAGCAAGCATCAGGTTGCCAGAGGCGAATATCAACAAGAACTTGATTGAGTTTTTGCATCCAGAGATCCCGCTCTTCCTTGGTATCTGCAGACAGCCAGTTCCTACATGAACAAACAAAAAGATCAGGATCCTTTCCCCCATTCCATATCTCTAAGTACTCTTGCTGGGGCGGGATGGGGGTTGGGGGGTGGGGGGCGGAGCCTAAATAGTAAAAGGAGTAACTCTCTACCACCTTTTAATGCAGCAGTCCCCAATCTTTTTTGCACCAGGGACCGGTTTCATGGAAGACAATTTTTCCACGGCTGGCGGGGGGGTGGTTCAGGCGGTAATGCGAGCGATGGGGTGCGGCAGAGGGAGCTTCGCTTGGTCACCCGCCGCTCACCTCCTGCTGTGCGGCCTGGTTCCTAACAGGCCACAGACCAGGGCTTGGGGACCCCTGTTTTAATGGATGCTAAATCAAGAGACCCATAGTAAAGTGCTTCTCCAATTACAACAAAAGAGAATCAATCATCTTGCAGGTTGGTTAGCTGAATCATAACTCACACTGATTACATTTGGGAAATGATGGAGTTTCACACCAAAGACAGTAACTAATCTTGTACAGGTGGTCTGACTGGGCAATTTGGTGGTGCAAGACAGCCACTGAGCATGGGTCACTTCCTAGAAGAGCAAGCGCACCACAGGCCTGAATATGGGAGCTCCCCCAGATCCCTCAGACTCAGGGTCCCCAAGAGCTGGAATCACAGACTCATGAACCTTCACCTGGTCTTATAGGTAATACTATTTTGTACTGTCTCCCATTATTCTTGTCCCAAGAATACTGTGCTCTACTAATTCTTGTATTAGTAGAGCACAGTATTTGCGGTAAATGATCTGAAGATCCTAAGACTTTGTCTATCCTAATCTCTTTGTTCATATCAGGAATCTCTTCTTTGTATCCATATTTAGCTACAAGTTGAATATCCAGTTGATGCAGCAGGCGAGGGCCGGGGGGGGAAAGGGAATTCCCTAATTCAAAAGCCAGACCATTCTTCTAGAGGACAGCCGGGTGTTAGAAGTATGTTGTATTGTACTCATTCTCCATCTTTATAATTTCTCCCCATTGGTATTAGAAATGGTATAAGTGTGAATAAACAGTGAGTTGATCATCTATTAGTCAACAGACAGAACAATACTTACAGTAATGATAGTGACCATTCGTAGAGCTCATTCCATGTGCGTGACACCATGCTAAGTGTGTCTACTCATTAACCTCTACTGTCATTCATTGGAGTTTATTCTTCTCCTCTGACACAGGAGATTTCAGAGGGCTAGCAAAGTTAAGTAACTTGCCATGGTCACATTTGGTAAGTCACTGAGTCAGGATTTAAACATAGGTCTGTTGACTTCAAAGTTCAACTGTGTAATACTGCCTCCCCATGTGATGAAACATTTCTAGTTCAAATGTATAATCTATATTTCAAAGTAGGCAATATTGATCAGATGATAAATATTTAGTATTGAAGGAGGGAAAGATAGCAAGTTTGGTTAGTAGAAATAAAAACGAGATACATTAAATTTAGATAAAAGGCATAGGTCAAAAAGGCCCTGGGGAGAAACAGATAAATAATACAAAGGAGAATGCAGAACTGTAAAATGTATGTACTCTGCAAAATATATGATCAAAAAGTGAAATAAGTTTTAAGAAGCCACCAAGCAAAGCTAAAGACTCAGCCAAGACTGAGCTGAGAATGGGCCTCTCTCAAATGCTTGGATAAAGTGTTCACTCAAGTTACAATAATGTTATAATAAGAAAAACTGCATGCAGGTGAACTACAGAGTAATTAGAGCAATATGTGATATAACTATTTCTACCGCAGGAGAAGGTCCAAGTCTGGGAGGGTTTATGTAACAAGTAAAAGATAAGATTATATGAAAAATGTGAGTAATGTTTAAAAAGGGCCATTGTGGTCAGGAAGTACTTGGGGACTGAATTTTGGTTGGTTCCCTCACTGACTGTGGCCATGAACAGGGTAGCTACTAAAGAAAGTGACTATAAATCCAATTTGCCTCTCCTGTCCCGTCTGATGTCACTGCTGCACAGAAGGCCCCCGAAGGAAAGGAGTGGATGAGTTCAACTAAATTAATCTGAAAGTAATCTAGACATCAAGAATTTCCAAAGAATGCGTCCCCTATTTCTCTGTTTTAAAACCAACTGGCGGTATCTGGGCAACTTTGTTCTATTTTAATAGAGTGTCTCTTGGCTGAACTTTCTGATATTTCAACATCAGAAACTTATGGAGCCAGTTCTACCCATCTCCCTGTCTGCAATATCCAGCAACAGTCTGATTAAGAGATTCTGTCAAATTCTAACTTTTGTCCCTAATCATAATTTTGTACATTGAAGTTGGTCTGCAAGCTTCTCTTGGGCATCCAAGCAAAAAAACCTTAAGACTCTTAGCAATAAGCTTTTGCATCTTATACTTAAGATTAGGGTTAAGGAAAAGTGACACTCCCAGTAGTTTATTCTGTTAATCTCCAACCAGAAATTTGCAGAGTAAATTGTTTTGTAAGTCAGCAGGTTAATCGAGGGTATTTGGGGAATAGACAGGAAGGGATGTGTCAAATTGCTTTAAAAAATACTTGATTTCTCAATTACATGTGAAATCTTCAAACTCAGCCCAAAGAATATTAGATAACTGTCCTGAAAATGGCTATACTGTGAGTATACTAGAAAACATGATAAGCTAAGATATAACTTGAATGCTGTATTTTTCTTAACTATATTGACTTAATTATTAGCTTACTCTCTTACTGATGTGTGTGTGTTTTGTTTCCTCATTAAGACTGTACCCTTTTCAAAGACAAGGATCATCTCTGATATTTCTTACAGTGGTAAGAACATAGTGGGCAATCACTTAGTTGATAGAAATATTTATAGCCCAATACATACTTGGTGACACAGAGTGTGTCCCTGCATTGGCTGACCAGAGTCTCTCGGTCATCTTCTCTTTGTGGTCGGACAGTAATTAATTCAAAAGTGTTGCGTCTTGCACAAAATTCTCTGTTGGCTGGTTCTATCTGCCGACTGGTACAATTGGCCAAATTTAATCTTCCTATGGGATTCTTTAAAAACAAATTTTTAAAAAACATGATTGGTAGAAAATAAACAAGACCATTTAAGTCAGTAAGCATTAAGCAGTATTCCAGTTGATACAAATTTAAAATTAAAAAGGCATTAATTTAAAAGTTAAAGTTTAATTACACTGAGTTTAGAGAAACATATTTAACATTTATTATTGTTTTTTGCTGGTCATAAAAATAGAAACCAAAGATGTCAACTGGAGCTCTTAGTCAACTTAAAAAACAAACTTTTTGTTATGGAAAACTTCAAACAGATACAAAATAAAAAGAATAGCATAATGAACTTCCATGTACCCATTAATCAGCTCTAACAATTAGAAACACACATTCAACCACCTTTTGTCTATAGCCCACTTAATTCCTCCCTTTCTATAAACAGAAACCTAGACATCAGATTTCATTTGTAAATATTTTTTATGTATCTCTAAAAGACCAGGCTAAACTATTGCTTTGGATTGTTGGAAGCCATGTTATTCCTATGGTATGACAGTCAAAGATAAAAATTCATAAGACTAAATGGTCCTGAAAAATTGGAAAAGGGACAAGTATGGGCACAAGTATGGTTGAGAGTCCGCCTGCCGATGCAGGGGACACGGGTTCATGCCCCAGTCCGGGAGGATCCCACATGCTGCAGAGCGGCTGGGCCCGTGAGCCATGGCCGCTGAGCCTGCGCGTCCGGAGCCTGTGCTCCACAATGGGAGAGGCCACAGCAGTGAGAGGCTAGCGTACCGCAAAAAAAAAAAAAAAAAAAAGCCAGTAAAAGTGTTAACTCTATCAGTAATTTTAAGAAGAAATTAGAATGAAATATACTATTTTTAAACATTAGATTGGCCAAGTCTGGAAAGAATGGTAATAACCTATGTTGGTTGGTTGGGGTGGTGATAGAAACTCTCATACACTGCTGGTGAAAGCATAAATGGTCTACTACTGGTAGACAATTTGATAAGAGCAATCAAAAAACATTCAAAATGGGCATACCCTGATCCTACAACTTCACCTAAAAGAAATTTATCCTAAGCAAATACATAGGTGCACAAAGATGTTTATATGGGTATAGTCCCTATTTTTTCATAATAGTGAAAAGATTGAAACAAATTAAATGACAGTAATTGGGGACTATTTAAAGAAATAATAATATTATGTCTCCAGCAAGTATGGCAGACTAAATAGTCTAAAAGTCCTCCCATAATTCCCCAATTGCCAAATAACTGAACTCACAAGAAGGTGAAAGAAACCTTCAAAGGCCAAAATCAATGAGGAAGAGAGAGTGTAGAACGGTAAGCTAGCCTGAAATCTGGATTCCTTGGGGTACTGACCAATGAATGTTAGGAACTGGCAACCTTGACTCACACAGGTTAAATGATATAATATGAAGTGTGATATTTGCTTTAAAATACCTCAGCAAACCAATAAGAACAAAAAAGTGTGTGTGCTGTGGAGAGAGAAATGAAACATGAAAGTTAATAATTGTTGAAGCTAGGAGTTCAGTATACTATTTCTCTCTGTTTTGTGTACATTTGAACATTTTCAATTATAAAAAGTTAAATATACAGGTACACGTATTTCCGTGTGTGTGTGTGTGTGTGTGTGTAAAATGAAGGACCAAGAATAAATAATACATTATTGAATAAAAACACAAGTTAGGAGACTTACCTTACCAGACATTAAGATTTATTTTAAAGCTATGGTAATTGAGACTGAGAGATACATACCAAAGGAAACAGAATAGAAAGCCTAAATATAGACCTACATATATAATGATATCTTGATACATGTCAGAAACAGCATGTGGATCAGTGGGGAAAGAATGGACCATCCAATGGGGCTGGTACAGTTGGGTTTCCAGATTGGGGAAAAAAATCAATTCCAGGTAAATTAAATATGAAATATAAATCTTTATAACTTTCAGAAGTTATAAGGAGGTATAGGAGAATATCTTTATGACTATAGAGATGATTTTCTTAACTAAGACTCAAAAAAGTAAACAATAAAGCAATAAACTGACAGATTTATCTTAGCATTAAAAATTTCTGTTTATGAAAAGATATTATAAAGATAAATTAAAACATATGCCAAGCAAAAGACTAGGGAAATAAATGGCTAAAACACATAAGAAAAGATGCTTACTCTTAATGTTCAATCAAGGAAAACCAAAATAAAAACACAGTGAAATAACCTTTCACACGTATCACACTGACAAGAGTTTAAAAGGCTGACATATCAAGTCTTGGTGGGATGTGGAACACTGAGAACTCTCATGTACTCCTGGTGGGAACAGAACATTGTACAACCAATTTCAAGAATAACTGGACAAAATCTAGCTAAATTGAAGATGTGCGAAACCCTACAAACCAGCAATTCTGCTACTAGATACAAACTCAAGAAAGAGCTTTGATCCATGTAGCTAAGTTATAGCAGAGCTGTTTATAATAGCAACAATTTAGAAATAATCTAAGTGCCCATAAATAGGAGAAGTGGATAAATTAATTGTGATACATTCTTACAATGGAATACTTTAGTACAGAGAAAGATGGCTAGAGCTCTACAAATTAGAGCTACACACACCAGCCTAGACTAATGTCACAAATCATGTTGACTTAAAACATGCAAGTTGCAGAATAGTATATACAGTATGATCTATTTGTATAATGCTTCAAAATATGCAATTGCAATAATATACTGCCTATATATAATATATAATAAAAATTTAAAGAAATACATAGGAACAAAATAATTTCAGGATAGGGGTTATCTCTATGAGGGAGAGAAAATTACATGAGGAGCTTTAACTGGACTGATAACACAGAGGTTGATAGAAATTACTTTTTTTTTTTTTTTTGTCTATTTGAAGGTTCTAAATATTTCACAATAAACTTCAAAATAAAATTTTATATAGCTACAATGTCATACATATAGCTATCTAATGCAATATCACAGATGTATTTTTATTGATGTGGAAAGATAGGATATTATCAAGTAAAAATTAAGTTGTAAAAAACATGATACTTTCTGTTTAAAAAAGATTCATAAATGGATATATAACTATCATTACATATACATTTAAAAAACTTAGAAGGATACACAGCAAAATGTGAACAGTAGTTATCTCTGTTATAGATGATTTTACTTTATATTTCTGCTTATTTCTATTTTCCAGTTTTTGGATAATAAGTTACCACACTTGGGCCATAACATTAAATTCTTTAAAAACAAGATGTAATGTATCCATAAAATTCTATTATCAAATTTTAGAAACAAAACCAAAACCACTATATTCCTATGGTGGTTTTTCCTTTCTGTTTTATCTCAGAGTTAGGTAAATCAACTGTTAATAAAATACAAAAGTGAATTGAAAATATTTCTGATTAAAAGTGTCAATTAAAAAATATTATGAAACATTCCAGAAAAAAAGAAAAATATATTCCTTAAGGTATTTCAAGAGTGGTCAAATCACAGGGAATGGATAAGATATAAAATTTTTACACAAATACACACACATGCACACACACACACTCACTAGTCTTTCAACAAGAACATTTTTAATGGCTTAGTAAATATTTTTAACGGGGCATTTGGGTGGTTGATGGGGGCCATGGGGAACACTTGCATGAAATATTCCCTGAAAGTCAGTTAGGGCTTTCACCACTGACCATCAATATTAATATTACCTTTCGTTTCTCATCATCTGGATAAGTCCAATAAGAGATACAGTTTCCAGAAAGAACACACCATCTTCGATGCCACGCACCAAAACCACTAATATCTTCAAATATGGTCTGGAAAAGTCAATGAAATACTGACTTTAGAAACCTGAGGATCAATTAAATGTTTTCTATACATTAAACCTCAGTATGTTGACATATTTCATACTTCAAAATCTACTTGCATGATTTTTTTTCTTTTCTCTCTTTTATAAAGTACTTAAGTTTATTTTTATTCTACTCTGTATCAAGGCCAGGAATCTTGTTATTTCAATCTCAAGCACAAAGTTAGTACAAATGACTCACCAGCTCCCTTTTGTGTTTACGTTCACCTTTTACATCATAAAGGTAATAGAAAAGGAAAAATTTGATGGATAAAAATAATACAAGTTATCATTACCCCCTACTATAATCAGAGAAAAATAACAAGAGGATAGCTTTTTCATTTTTATAGCTGGGGAAACTGAAGGCCAAGGAAATTAGATGACAACACACGGTCACAAAGCAGAACTGGAACCTTCTAGCTAAACCAGAACGTACTTTTCTTGCTGCTCATCAGTCTTGGCAGAGTTAGGCTAGTACCATTTTAGAATCACTTAGCAAGTTTCTCTGGTTGGTAGTCTCCTTCCTTCCAGCTGTCCCTGGCACATCAGGAAGGAAAACTGAACCAAGCAACTGAACCATTTCAATTACTACCTCTATTTTTTATAGAGGTTAGAAGTAATTAAAAGGCATTGCTTAGACAGGGGACAGAAGTTATTTGGGGGAGTCCTGAGTTAACTTTTTTTTTTACCACATTTCTGTAAGTGTGGATGTGATAAGAATGGCCTATAGGATTCAAGATAGAGTAAACCTGAAAAGATCTAACTCTAAAGTAGTTAAGAGCCCTGCTCAAACATTAAGTAGGTCAGACATTTTAGGCAAATGAATGTCCTAAGAGTATATCAGGGGCTAAAGGTATCTAGAGTAAAATATGGAAATATTTACATTAAAGGAAAAGGTCAGTAAGTAAACACTGCTTTCAAGTCAGAAATTTATAGACACTTTTCCAAGAATATCTAGTGCCACCTGCTGGATTTACATGTGAAAAAAGCTACGAAGTGTGATTTACAGTCACCTTGGCTGCTTGGACTTTCTGTACAATCTAGCTCTTCTTTCTGTTGCCCTTTGTCAGCAACTGCAAATTGACCTGTGATATCTTTTGTATAGCTCAAATTCTTGCTTCACAAAGAAAATCAAAGCTATTAGATTTTCTCTACTTCTGGTACCACACCCACAACCTTCTGTGTATTCTACACATACTTTCCTCCTCTGATAATGGAAAAAGTATAATTCTGTACAAGATCATGAACCGTGGCTTGGGTCTTATTTGTTCTCACTCTCATGACCTTGTTCCATGTGTTATTCCTTAAAGTGCAGGTTCCCCATTGCCTCTACCTTTGCCCTCTTTGGCCCTATTAGAAGCTACCCATTTGAATTTAAAGATGCTCAAATCTCTCCAATCTTAATAAAATGTCAACAAAATCCTTCTTTCACCCTACAGACCTCTGCAGGTACCACACTCTCTTTACCCCTCTGCAGCCAAACTTTGTTTCAGAGTTGTTGCACCCCCATTCTTCACCCTCCACTCCCTTTGTAACCATTTGCAATCTAGCTCCTGCTCTCAACAAGACTAGAATGACCACTTCATTAATAAGTCCAACCGTGTCTAATAGATGCTTATCTAATTTGACCACTCCCTCTTGCAGACTCTTCCCCTGGCAACCATGAAACGAAGTTCTCCATTGCCCTCCCTGTAGTCTCCCTTGAGAGCTTCTCTTCCTAGGTCTGTGGCTTAAATGTTAGTGCTCCCTGGCTATTCAACGCTGCCTGAGCTTCCATTACTATCTCTCTGCTGCAGATTTCCAAACCTTCACCTCATCTAAAATGTCTATCTTGAGCTCCAAACTCAAACTCTGAAACGTGCCTGTACACATCTAAAATTCAAGTTATTTAAAACTTAACTCATTAAAACTTCCTACCTTGGGTGGGGACTGACTGACAAGGGGCATGAGGGAACTTTCTGGGGTAAAATTGTCTATTTTAATAGAAATTTGGGTTACATAGATGTATGCCTGTGTCAGAACTCAGGGGATGTACACTTAAGATTCACAGGAACATGCTAATGTCCACAATATACTTTGAAATTCTTCCCCCCAAAATATGATATTTTCAGGACTGGCTAGAAGGATAGCTAGGTAGTAGATACATGATACAGCAAGGACAGTAAAAAATGTTAAAGGCAAAATCTAGATGCTGGCTATACGGGCGTTCATTATAAAATTCTATCAACATTGCTGTATGCTTGCAATTTACCACAATAAAATTTTGGGGAAAAACGGTTTCCACCCCAAACATGGACACTTGCTCCCCACCCAGGGCCCCTTATCTCAGTATAATCACTGCCACCCAACAAGCTGTGCAAGGCAGGGATCTGGGTGACATCCTTACTTCTGCTTCTCCACCCCTACAGCCAAACCACTAGGGTCTGCACTTCTTCCTCCTTCACTTATCCACGGTGGGTCCTTCTCTCCACCCTGACTGCCAGCCCCCATCCCCTCTCTCATGGAGTAACTCAGTTTCTTCACTAATCTTCTTCAGTTCTGCCACTCCCCAGTCCACTTCCACACGTTAGTCAGAATGACTTTCCTAAACCCCCAAATTTGATGTTAATCCTCTGCTTAAAATCCTACAAGAGTACCCAACCGACTTCAGGATAAAGTCGGAAGTCTTTAAAAGGCCCTCTAACACTTGGCTCCATTTCCCCTAACCCCACCTTCCTCCCCAGTCACTCCTCTCACTACCCCTTCTCCACACACACACTCAGACTCTAAGCTCTAGCTACCCTGAAATACCTGTCACTATCTAAATGTGTCATCTTTTACTCTGGTGGGGGTGAGAGAGGGAAGGGCCCTCCAGGCCATTGTAATGCTTTTCCCTTCATCTGGAGCATATCTCCCTCTTCTCTCCCTCTGGCTAACTTGTTCAGCTAGCAGTTTACAAGTTATTTCCAATACCTTTCTTTAAGCCTTCCCACTCATACCTAAGACCTGGTGTCCCACCAATTTACACCCATGCACTCTATGCTTTCTCCCATTATAGTACTGTATTGTACTTAGCTGTTCACTTGTATTTCTTCCTATTATACTAAAAGTTCCTGAGTGCAGGGATTATTTTCTGTGGCCTATTATATTCTAACACCAGCACAGTGATTAGCATATAGTGGACATGCAACAAATCTGAACCAATTTATCACTTAGTCACACAGACTTTCATTCCTATGGGAAACCAAGTCTATGCTTCACAAAATGGAAAAAAGAAAATATAGATCCAGTGATGTTACTTACTAGAAAACCTCTTTCTTCAACACTTGAGTTCACTTGACACTTTATTTTTAAGTAAATATGACCTTCCAAAGGAGATAGAAAGGGTACCTGTGAAGAAAGAGAGTAGATTATTTGTAAAACAGTTTTTCTTGATAAAACATCTATAAATCATGAATAGAGATTATGTCTTGAAAACACAGTATTTTCTAAAGCTGGAATATAATATAGGTGGCCCAAAAGCCACTGGTTCCTTAGCAACAAATGCTTTTGAAGAATAAATTCATTCAATGTAGAGCCTGCTTAAGGCAGAACCCTAAGTCCCAAGTAATGTGATAAAGAAAACACAGATTTAAGAAGAGAATACATGTGTTTATCCATTCCCTATCAACAGAATATACTTGATAGAAGATGGGATAAACCAACTGGCATATTAATACAATATAATATTATTCAGCAATAAAGAATAGTGAACCGCAGAATGGAAACGTTGATCCTCAAATTCACATGGAATTGCAAGAGGCCCCAAATAACCAAAACAATCTTGAAAAAGAAAAACAAAGTTGAAAGAATCATACTTCCCAATTTCAAACCAATCCAAAACTACAGTAATCAGAACAGTGTGGTACTGGCATAAGGATAGACATATAGACCACAGGAATAGAACTGAGAGTCCAGAAATAAACCCATACATATATGCCAGATTGATTTTCAGCAAGGGTACCAAAACCATTCAATGAGGAAAGAGCAATATTTTCAACAAATGGTGCTGGGGAAACTGGAGAGCCACATGCAAAAGAGTAAAGTTGGATCCCTACCTCATACCACATACAAAAATTAACTCAAAATGGATCAGTGACCTAAATGTGAGAGCTAAAACCATACAACTCTTAGAAGAAAAACAGAGGAGTAAATCTTCAATGATCATGAATTTGGCAATGGCTTCTCAGATATATACCAAACCATGAGCAACAAAAGAAAAAACAGATAAATTAAACTTCATCAAAATGAAAAACTTTTCAGTATGGAGGTTCCTCAAAAAATTAAAAATAGAACTACCATATAATCAATCAACCCCACTTCTGGGAATTTATCCAAAAGAATCAAAATCAGGCTCTTAAAGGGATATCTGCACTCCCATGTTCATTGTAGCATTCTTTATAACAGCCAAGAGGTGGAAACAATCTACATGCCCATCAACAGCTGAACAGACAAAGAAAATGTGGTATAGCCTCCTTTCTCCCCACTTCTGTATATGAAACTACTCTAGGCCATCCAGATCCTGTTCTTCTCAGAGCCCAAAGTTTGCCTTTTATGGCTTGAGACTCTCAGTGTATATTTTCTTATGTGTCCTAACCCAAAGCCCCACACCTCTGCACAGCAGATCCTTGAGGTCAATTATCATGTCCTTCTCATGTTTGTTTCCATATCCTATTGCCAAATCATATCCAGACATTCAATAAATGTTTGCTTAAAGAACACTGTTTGTTTTGTCAAATAGTACCCAAATACTCCTATTGAAAAAAAAGAAGGCAGCCGGGGGAGGTGGGGGGATATAGTACATACAAACAATAGAGTATTATTCGGTCATAAAAAAGGAGGAAATCCTGTCAGGTGTTACAGCACAGATGAACCTTGAGGACGTTATGCTAAGTGAAATAAGTCAGTCACAAAAGGACAAATACTACATGATTCCATTTGTATGAGGTATCAAGAGTAGCCAACTCAACAGAAGCAGAAAGTAGAGTGGTGGATGCCAGGGACTGGTAGGAGTGGGGGGAAAGGGAGTTGCTATTCAATGGGTATAGAATTTCACTCATCCAAGATGAAAAAATTCTAGAGATCTGCTGCACAACATTGGGCTTATAGTTAATAATATTGTACACTTAAAAATTTGTTGAGGGTAGACCTCATGTTACGTATTATTTATTACAATAAAGAATTTTAAACTTCTGTGTATCAAAACATAAGAAAGTGAAAAGACAATGTACAAAACAGGAGAAAATATTTGCAAATCATGTATCTAATAATGGTTTAGTATCTAGAATACATTAAGAACTCTTATAACTCAACAATAAAAAGACAACTCAATTAAAACATTCCAAACAATCCAACTTAAAAATTGGCAAAAGACTTGAATAGACATTTCTTCAAAGACGATATACTAATAGCCAACAAACACATGAAAAGATGTTCAACATCAATAGTCTTTAGGTAATAATTGTTAGCTTGATGACGATGGTGACAATAATGATGAAGGTGAGGATAAGGACGAAGATTTCAACGGAAATCTCAAGTTGCCATTGTGTCCAGAACCGTTTACTGAGGAACGAGTAAAAAGGAATCTGATTCTTTTATTGGAAGCACATTGCTTTGAACCAAAATAAACATAAGCTAAATTACAAAACCAACAATAAGTTATTGAAAGCAGATTTTTTTCTTGCTTGTTTTAAAGTTGAGTCATTCTGTATCTATAAAGCTTTCCTTATTTCTTAGATACAAGTATGTTTCCAACATTGATAATCCCAAAACTCATGCTATAGCTTAAACCATGCTATGACTAAATTGTGTCCCCTCCCCATCCCTAACCAAATTCACATGTTGAAGTTCTAACTCCCCATACCACAAAATGTGACTGTATTTGGGGATAGGGTCTTTAAAGAAGTAATTAGGGTTAATTTAGTTCATTAGGATGAGCCCTAATCCAATGTAACTTGTGTCCTCATAGAAAGAGAAGATTTGGACACACATACCGAGAAAGACCATGTGAAGACACATAATACAGCTATCTACAAGCTAAACAGAGAGGGTTTAGAAAAAAATCAACCCTCCCAGTGCCCTAATCTTAGACTTCTAGCCTCCAGAACTGTGAAAAAATAAACTTTTGTTGTATAAGCCAAAAAAAACCCCCCCTCCAAAACCAAAAATTAGTCATTAGGGAAATGCAAATCAAAACCACAGTGAGGTGCCACTTCATACCCACTATGATGGCCATAATCAAAAACATGGAAAATAACAAGCTTTAGCAAGGATGTGGAGACACTGGAACCGACATTACTGATAGGAATGTCAAATGGTTCAGGAACTATGAGAAACAGTTTGGTGGCTCCTCAAAAAGTTAAACAGAATTAACATATAACCACACAATTCCTCTCCTAGATATATACCCCCAAAGACTGAAAACAGGTATTCAAACAGGTATATGTACGCCCAAGTTTATAGCAGCGTTATTCACAATAGCCAAAAAAGAAACAGACCAAATGTCCATCAGCAGATGAGTGGACAAAGTGTAGTGTATAACATAATGCAATAGTACTCAGCCATCGAAAGTAATGAAGTACTGATACATGCCACATCATCTACATATACATCCACACATACATATACACACATATAAATTTACCGCCAAAGAACAAAAGTTATCTGAGCAATAATTACCTAGTAGGTTATACATAGAGAAAAATTAAGTTGCTCTATAATGTATATAATATAGAGCTAATCAACAATAATTTTCATCAAATGTTTGTACCATTTTACTTCCAGGCAGATTTCTAAAACTAAGGACCCCATATCAAACACAAGTCTGCATTACAGAGAGGGTAGAAAGCCACAAACATAGACCTAGTAGTGAAAGCCAATGTTGAAATCTATCTGACAAAGACATTTAAGTTCAATATGAAGATGGTCTGGAATGCCCTAAATCCACACCAGATGCAATTACTGTCATGATGTAATGACTCTTCACTCCCAACCATGGCTGATTTGCTAGCTACAGAGACACACACAAAAGTATATCTAAATTCTGTCCATTAAATCTACTACAGTGTGCTTGGTTAGGGGGATACACAGAAAGGAGTTCGACTTCCATTACATGCCCAGAGCTCCACTTCCACTTAGGATGTGAAAGGTCACAAAAGACCACCATTTCTACTGCAACAACTAGAAAACAATGGATAAGCTAAGAATATCTTATTTCCCTTAAAGCTACCTAAGAGTTGTGCAAGCAAAAAAATTTAATGGACCAAATTCCAGTAAGGAATGTACCCTTCCTGGCTGAGCCAAATCAGGGGTGACCACTTTATTCCCTGGGAGCAAGAACTGACAGAGGAGCATGCTGGCAACAGGCAATGAATTTTGCAGGGCAAAGGAAAAACCAGTGAAGTCTTTAACAGCTAAATGAAGACTGTCTACCTAGATGAGCATCTCAAAAGAGCCCAGGGTCAGAGCTAGCCCTCCCTACCTGCCAATCTCCCCCACTCCTCAGAATTTTGCTGAGTAAGTGCTAATGCCACAAGCCAGAGGCAGATCTGGAAAGCAAAAAGAAATCTTGTAGACTTTCAGAATTTAGATCTCAAAGTTCTACTGGAAGGAGGGGCCTAACTTCACTCTCAAGGCATTTGAAACAAGAGTTGAACCCAACTAACTAAAGCACTATCTCAGCTCAACTTCTGATTGTACTGAGAGACAAGAGGGTGTTATTACCACCTACTTCAGTCTCTACTGTTCTTTTATAACATAACATAACATAACATAACATAACATCACAAAACATAACATCACATCACATCACATCACATCACATCACATCTAGCCTACGGTTTAAAAGTTTTACAAGACATGAAAAAGCAGGAAAAGGTGGCCTTTAATCAAAAGAAAACAAAACAAACCCTGTCAATAGCAGATCCACAGATGATCTAGATGTTAGAATTACAAGACAGAGACATTTATAATTTGTTAAAGAATTTAGAGGAAAAGATGGACAAAAATGGGTGAGAAGAGAGAGAATTTTGACAGAGAAATAGAAGCTCTAAAAAAGATCCAAATAGAAATTTTACAATAAAAAAAAAAGTTGAAATTGATTCATTGGATGGGCTTTACAGGAAACCGGGGTACATTAGAAAAAAAGATAGATGAACTCAAAGACTGGTAAATAGAAATGATCCAAAATGAAACACAGAGGAAAATTAAAAACAAAAAGAGTGCCATAGACCTGTAGGAACATAGTCAAGAGTCCAACATACATTTAACTGGAGCCCTAGAAAGAAGAGAAAACAGTGCAGAAGAAATACTTGACAAGATAATGGCTGAGAATTTGCCAAAACGTATGAAACACATGAACTATGGCTCCGTAAAGGTCATTGAAACTTAGTATGATAAAGAAATAACCCAGTATGACAGAGAAAACCACACCTAGGCAGATTAGGGTCAAACTGTCACAAATCAAAATATTTTAAAATATTAACAGCAGAAAAGGGGAATTCCCCAGCGGTCCAGTGGTTAGGACTCGGCACTTTCACTGCCGGGGGCCTGGGCTTGATTGATCCCTGATCAGGAAACTAAGATCCTGCAAGCCGAGCAGTGTGGCCGACAATATAAAAAAATAAAAATAAAAAATAAAAGCAGAAAAGGTAAGAATGATGGCTGACTTCTTTCTTATCAGAAACAATCAAAGCCAGAAAACAATAAAATGGCATCTTTAAAGGGGTGGGTGAAAGAAAAAACCTGCCAACCTAGCAGTCTATATCCAAGAAGAATGTCCTTCAGAAATTAAGACAATGTAAAGAGAGACATCTTTGGATAAACAAAAGTTAGAGAATTCATTTCCAGCAGAAGTATATTACAAAAAATTAAAAAACAAACAAACAAACAAAAAACTTCTTCCTGAGAAGGCAATAATCCTGGATGGAAGCCTGGCTCTACAAGATGGAATGAAGAACATAAGAACCAATAAATATAAATGACAATTCTTTAAAATATATTTTAAAAATTTCTTTTAAAAATTGATTAAAAAATAACAGTGCATTGGGGTTTATAACAAGGGTAGAATTAAAACATAATGGGATGGGCAAATGGAATTATACTGTTGCAAGGTTCTAACTGTTGTAAGGTACATGAAGTGGAATAATTGTATTTCAAGATAGACTGTAGTAATAGTAATAGGCTAAGGATGCATATTGTAATCCTTAGCAATAACTGAAAAAGAATACAGGGAAGTATAGCTAAAAAGCCAACAGAAAAGATAAAAATGATTACCAAAATACTCAATTAGAAGTAGTCAAGAAAGGAAAAACATATGACAAAGAACAGATGAGACAAATAAAAAATAAAGAACAAAATAGTAGGACCAAGGTCTGTTAACTTTTCGTGTAATGGCCCAGACAATTAATATTTTAGACTTTGCAGACCATACAGTCTCTGTCACAACTATTCCATCTGCCATTGTAGCATGAAAGCAGCCACAGACAATACATAAATGGTCATGATTGTGTCAAAAACTTTAGTTACAAAAACAGGCTGCTGAACTTTTGTTAATAATATATCAATATCAGTTCATTAATTGTGACAAAAGTAACTTAAAAAAAAACAAACAGGCCAAGAGCCAGATTTGCCTGTAGGCTATAAGTATGCTTGCTTTGTGGTAGACTAAACCCAACCATATTAGTATTGCATTAATATAAACATACTAAACACTCTAATGAAAAGACAAAAAATTGTTAAACTGAATAACAAAATATGACCATAAAATATGCTTATGATACACTAATTTGACATATATGGACAGGTTGAGAATAAAGAATGGAAAAAGAGAAAATTCCCTGGCAGTCCAGTGGTTAGGGCTGTGCGCTTCCACTGCAGGGGGCATGGGTTCCCTGATCGGGGACCTAAGATCCTGCATGCTACGTGGCATGGCTAGGGGGGAAAAAAAAGAATGGAAAAAGATATACCATACCAACACTAATCATAAGAAAGCTGATGTGACTCTATTAATAACAAAGTAGATCTTAAGATAAAGATGACTACCAAAGATGAAGTGTTAACAATTCATCAAGAAGATATAATAATCTTAAATATTTATGCACCTAATAGCATAGCTTTAAAATACATGAAGCATAAGCTGACAGAACAAAAACTAAGTGCCTAAAATTGAGACTATGTTGCTCTTACTAGTTGGAAGTTTGAGGGACTGATATATTCTTCCCAATAAAATCATGCTTCCTGTCTAGCATGAAAATATTCACATAAGAAATATTTTTAAACAAATCATTCTTATCAGTCTATTAATAATGAAGAGACCTCATGTCAAAAGTATCTTTTAAATTATAAAAGCTGCTTAAGTACATGTGATAATTTAAAATGATTCTGAATGTGAATTAAAGATTACAAATATAAGAAAAATTCAATTGGAGAAGTTGTATCATTAGAGTAAAATGGTAACATCCAAATATTTAAAGTCATATGACTTCTGGGTCAAGATAGAAAGGGGGATGCTTTAGTCTGTCATTCCTGCTGCCCAGTGAAGAATAATGACACCCTGGTTGGAATAATCTTAGTTCAGTCTAAATTCGAAAGTTTTTACTGTAAGGTTAGTTTCCAAAAATTTAGTCCTCCAACCTAATAAAGATAAGTTAAAGGGGGGATTCTTGGCCAAAAAGTATGGATTTCAAGAGACTAACTCCATAAAATAAACCTTCAACTTTCTGAATTTCAAAGGCATCTATAATGTAGAGTCAAAACATCATACGCCTCATTATTATATTTGTTATAAATTCCCTTGCCGTTTTTCTTTTCTATATTGTCAATGTTAAGTTCCTTAGCCCCTCAATGCTAATTAATAGAATTCTACCATTTAGCCCAGAGAACGCTCCTGGTAAGAAGAATCTCAGAAAGATGAGAAGAAAATGTTCCCTCTTACTCTACAGCTGTGAAAAGTAGACAATATTCTTGGTTAGAAGCTTGTCCTGAAGTGAACTGAGAATATTCACAGAAGAGTCAATGTTACTATGCCCTGTCAAGTGTGGAGACGTGCGAAAATATATGATCCTATTCTGTTTTCTGTTTAACAAAATGGTCTTTTAAGTTTATCAACACCTCAAAGATTATCGTTAAGAGGTGTAAAATGTACCCTATAATTAGGGTGACTGTATAATTTTTTATACGTCAGGATATTTCTGAGCGAGAATAATTATACCTGTTAATAATTAAACCAGACCAACAGGCATAAACCAGGATAGCTTTGGACACACCAGAACACCTAATCACTCTTCCTACAACCTCAAAATTCTAGTGCTAATCAGTTGTTTTACCTCACAGGTGTTTGCCCTAATACTATTTAAATTGACATCCCTATTTCCTGGAAGGTATAAATATCTATGACATTTCTTTAAGTCAGACGATGAGTTGTGGGATATGCTTCTCCCTTTATCCATAAAAGTATAGTAAAACCTATGATTATTTTGGATTCTCTATTCTAAGAAAGGATTTGAGAGTGTGACTCATTGAAATTCATAATTTAAATTCTAGGACGTCAGACTTTACATCCGATATCTATAACCTCAAATAAGAAAGCAATCCGTTATTAGTGGTATCCTAAATTTATAGAGCAAACACTCTGGGTTAACCTCAACAGAAATCTCATTCTGAAGGGGATCTCAGAGATAACCCCGTGACTTATCTTTATTGGTCAAGACACCAGTAAAATAAGCAAACGTTCCCTTGCACTGATGGTCTCTGGTAGGATATGGGAGACGTGCTTACTCTCTCAAATTTAATCAAATGGGATTATTATGTGAATATACAAGGTCTTCCATTTTTCCCACCAATTTAAAGAACATCTAAACTTAACTATCTTAAATATTCTCCTACATAACCACAAGGTATTAGAACAAATATTTGCTCCCCCCTGCCACTCAAAAAAGCACATCTATGACAAATTTTACAGCTAAATTGTATTGTATTTGACTCAGGAAGAGACGTTACAGTATTGGACACAACCATTAAACTGATTTGATTTTACACTCAAATCAGGTGGCTGTACATTTAAGTTATAATTTCAAAAAAATTTTTAAGAGAATGGACATATAATTTATTTTTAATTTGTGTGATGTTTTAAATTAAAATGGCAGTGAAAAAAATTTTTAAAGAGCCATCAGTCTATATTTAACATATGTCATTGAAATCTCTTTCATTTTAGAGATTCATGAAATCTCTTACATATATAGAAATTGGCTATGGGACAACACTGAGTAAGGAATACAGTTCACAGAACCCCAGTTCTTATGTTTACCTAATTTGCAAATCTTGTTTTAAGAATTTAAAATACGACTTCTCTGTTGGTGCAGTGGTTAAGAATCCACCTCTCAATGCAGGGGACACGGGTTTGATCCCAGGTCTGGGAAGATCCCACATGTCGCGGAGCAACTAAGCCCATGCGCCACAACTACTGAGCCTGCGCTCTAGAGCCCGTGAGCCACAACTACTGAGCCCACACACTGCAACTACTGAATCCTGCGTGCCTAGAGCCCATGCTCTGCAACAAGAGAAGCCACCACGAGAAGCCCATGCACCACAACGAAGAGTAGCCACCACTCGCCACAACTAGGTAAAGCCTGCTTGCTGCAACGAAGACACAATGCAGCCAAAAAGAAAAATTAAAAAAGAAAAAAAAGAATTTAAAATAAAACAAAAATTACTATCCAGCATTTTGCAAATCATATCTATATACCCACAAGATGCCTGTGATTGATCTTCACAAAGATATTAAAAATCCTAAAAAAAATTTCTAAAATATATGAATATATTTAGTATAATTTTAGCATTAAATGAATTTTAATTTTAAAATTAATAAACAGAGCATCACCTACATAGCAACATACCTATTAGCCAATTAAGACCACAGGAGTTTTCTATTTTTACTTAAAACATTACCAATAGTTCTTTCAATAAAGAGGAGGTCAACAATACTGAATAAATTTTAGTTTTAGACATAGTAATTAATTTGGCATTTGGTACCCGGAAAAAATCAATGCTGAAGTGACTATAGAATCTTAAAGAATTATAACATGAAAAAAGAATATAAAAGCCCAAATATCAAACAGGCATGAAAAAAACTAGAGAACTTTTAAAGAAAGCTTTAAAGAATTATGAGAGTAAAGAAAAAGATGCCCATCTACAAGGATCTAAAGAAGGAATAATTTACATAATGTCCTTAATTAGTCAAAATAACCAAGAAGACATGAGAGTGGTTAGTAAAACAAATACATAAGGGCCAAAAATTAAGGACTGATTTTTAAGCTCATTAGTTTCAAGCAAAGAAAATATGGCAACCTTTTCCTGGAACATATAGCCCAGTAGCTCTCGCTCTTTTACATCATAATTTATCTAAAACAAACAAAATAAAAGACAAAGAGAAAAAAAGACCCAGAATCACTCAATTTGTTAAACTAGCTGAATTACTAAATTAAAAGTTACATGAATTTTTTTAAACATCGCTATATTCTAACTACAGAAATCTCTTATAATATTTTTAAATAGTCTGTATTATACAGCAGAAGCCAACACTAGGACTAAAGTTTGCCTCTACTTCTCTTACTACTTAAAATGGTCTTGTTAGCTATTAAATATTTAGTCTTTACAGTGTGGTGAAAAAGCACTCAATATGGTGGTGACACTACACAGATCTGAACTATGAAGTCTTAAACTTGGAGAGGAAAGCATGGGAAGGAAATCCCTTAGATTCATGAGTACTTTTCCAAGAAATTATTCTATCTTTCCCTATCTTGTCAAAACTAAATCCAAAAAATGTTAGTCCTTTCAAAATATTGGTTTCAAATGGGCAAGAAACTATGTTTAAAACTGTAAGCTTAACATCTATATGCAAGAAGCAATACTTTCTTAGTCAGAATTGACATTTAGAATAAACCAGTATATGCTGCTTTGAAGACTTAACTATTAAGATACAGGGGAGAAATACTTCCAACATCAAAAAACATATCATGCAGCTAAACCCATGTCTAATTAAAATGTACAATTCTAAGAACATACATATTCAGCCAAAGATTTCAAATACTTGAAAGTACTGGGACATTTTCATGGACCTAGTTTTTCTATAAATAAATAAATAAATTTGGATTACCTTGTCCAGAGCAAATTTTGTGTTTCCTACTGAAGATAATGACAGCGTGTAAGATCCAACAAAGGCAAAGTTGCTGGTACGCACAGCATTGAGACTGGCCATAACTAAAGAAAAAGGAAATGAAGTTTCATTCAGAGTGACTTTGGTAAGTATAAATAACAATTCCTTACCCCACTCTAACAGAATGAAATTAAAATGCCACAGAAAAAACTGCTTCATTTTCCTCTATCTCTAAACATGGCGGGGGGCGGGGGGGGGAATAAAACATCAACATATTTCCTAATGAAAGAAAACTGTTAAGTATTTATATTTAACGTAAGTGAGGTACAGGCACATCTTAACATTTGACACAGATGTGTTTTTAAAGATATAGAACCTAAAAATGTGTGCATAAAAAGCAATTTTCCTATCAGAGATATGAAAACCTTCATTGCTGTAGTCTAGGATGACATAATGAGCAGCAGGACTTTATCTGCACAGTTCTTCTTAGTTATTCTCTTGTGCCAAGAAACAGAGATCAAAAGTCCAAAGGTGAGTGAAACCAGCTCAATCCTAATCCCCTTTGGAAAATTTAGGCCTAACGCCACTCTGGAAAAGTCCTCCCTGGCCTACTGGCACTCCAGTTTCCAGTGAACTAGAAAGATGCTTTTCTGACATGATGCAATGCCAGTCACGATCAGTTAAGTTAAAACAGGTGAACTCCTCAGTGTGGATAGCACAAAACAAATCTACAGAACAAGAGAAGATAGGGTGAAGAGTAATGCTACCTGCTGCAGTTGTCAAGTGACTAGGTATCCTATGTGTACTGCCTGCTAGAGCCTGAGCAATGTGCTGTTTGGTGGCCTGTGGTGGTTTCAGACTGCAGGTTATTCTCACCAGTAATCTTATATGTCACTACCATACAGAAAATATTATTCAAAGGAGAGTAAGGTAAACACTCATAAATCAAGATGGGTATATGTATAAGTATGCACTTGCTTATATCCTAATGTTTCAAATAGTTCAAGATTCACTCACCTGAAGAATGAAGGGTGCTTTTCTAAAAAAAAGGTGTGAAGAAGAACGTAAGTTATTTTCTTTATTTGATACAAAGATTTAAATATTAAGTACAAACACTACAAGGACTATATTTCAGAAAACATTATTTTTTCCTTTTAGGGTATTTTAAAGATTCCCAAAGCACTAAGGGTTTAGAAATGGTTAACTAATTTCCAATTGTATGTGTAAGATGAAGATTTCTCAAGGAACTTCAACTTTCAAAAAATTCTACTTACTGTGGTTACAGATGTGAGAAGTCGCTTAGGAGTAATAGCCTGGAAGAAAAGATAACTTAGTATAGTTCCTATTAAACATTATGATTAAAACTAACCAAACTTGAGATTCTCCCACACAGAAAATAATTGTTAAATATCAATACATTATACTTGAGTCTTTTATTCTGGCTTTACCCATACTGTTATTCCTTTTTTGTTAAAGCTAAATAAAATTCTTTTAAATGATGATTTAGACAAAGAACAAAAGAGCAAAGGCTAGGAAGGACAGAAACAAAGCTGTTTCTATTCCTCATGCCTACAGTAACCATATCATTTTTAAGTCTGGTTTAGAGGAGCTAGTAAGACAAGAGTTCAGAGGAAAGGCCTGAGAAAAGTTTAAAGAGATAATAATAGTTGTCAAGCAGATATGGAGAAAACAGAATTGTCTAGCCTGAGTAATATCGGTAGCTTATACTTAGGGTCATGGTCACTCGCTGCAAGTTTACTCTCAGTATTCATACCTATACCTATTATATGCAGTAACTAGAAATGTAAGGCATAAAAATGACCCAAAAGCTTGATAATTATTAAAAATTATACATAATTTTAAACAGACATTATATCTCCTATTTCTGATTATATTTCTACTGGGTTTCTTTCATTCTCACCTTTGACTTGTATGCTTTTTTCTTCTTATCAGGGCCTGAGGGATCTTTCTTTTGTACCTACACACAAATCCAAAGCATAAGTAACTTAAAATCTGATGTCTTTAAGAAAAATACACTATTAGTTACTTTAGAAAGCTTTAACTGCTTACCAAGCTGTAAACTTCAATATTTATTTCAAAGTCATTTGACACATCCCGCCTGGAAAAATAAAAATGTCAAATCATGCCATTAAAAATTATGCCACAAATACTGTTACAAGACTGAGAGTAAAGGAATTCACTGTGTTTTAAAACTAAAGACAATAGTTACAAACTATTAAAGAATATAAAAACTGGTAAGAACAGTCTATTTTTTCCTATAATACAGGTCAAACATTTTCTTCAGCATTTTACAACTCAAGATCTTAAATAATAAAAGTAGTTTTTCTTCCAAACTAGATTTTGACTCTAGTTTCAAAATAAATCTCTGACACTAAATATAAATGTCTTTCACTGAGACTTAATGTTAAGTACATTAAGAGATTTAAAGTATATATTAAAAAATTGTGGTCCAGATTTTGCATGTGTGTGTGTGTGTGTGTGTGTGTAATAAATATATATGTTAAAACACTTCAAAACATCAAATATCTACAGCCACGTGGAAGAAACATGCTACTCAATGGAAGAAAAGATCGGAAACATAAAAGTTAAACCAACAAATTGAAAAATGAGTTATTTGTCCATATAAAAACAATAAACATACTGCATTTCAAAGATTATAAATTCTACCTGGATGCTTAGACTGTATTAACTCTATTAAAAAAGAAAAGTATGTTTGAACCATCAAAAGCTTAATTTACTTACAAAGTAAATGTAGTAGTGAATGTTAGAGCATCACCATTAAGAGAATTTGAGGTACTTGCTAGTGGTGTGGCTACCATATTTTCAGCTCCTGCTTTTAGTATAATTAAGAAATAGTAATTTGCTGCATCTGTAAGAAATAATCACATTACCTAATAAGCACAAGCAAAATCAGATTTAGCTAATCAGCATTCTGGAAGACCAAATGAATAAAGTAATACTGCAACTGATTTACATAAAATTCATTTTAAATTTTCTAAAGTCAACTTTTCAGACACAAAAAGACAAGACATAAGCAGACAGACATGTTCCTGGAACAGCATCAAGGTCTCTTCATTTTAAGTGAATTGAAATAACTTCGCTACACATTCCTCAGTTTCTGCTGACTTCAAATTTTACCTATTGACCCGAAATTCTTTAGCTAATAGTATATATCTCAAAAGGGTAAATTCTGGTTTGTTATTTCAAAACTGAGATTAAAATACTATATTTCTGTGAAAGTTACCATCCTGCCCTATTTTTCAGATACTGGTGCCATAACCTCCTTTACCCACTTTGTTTAAATATGATTTTAAGTAGAATACATAGCTTAGAAAAGTTTATTTATTCAATCTAGAGGAATAAACGGAATAAAATTTGAATAGAAGTATCTACACTGTGATGCTCTTCACTTCCACAACCAGTAATTCAGGATTCAAAGAACAAATTTACATGATGGAGTGAATTTTAAATAAAATAGAGTAAGTAACATCAGTTCTTTTAGATGCCCAATACTTTCCACAATAAAATTAATGAAAGTCAAATGGTCTGTTGTGTCAGAATAACTCATCTTAGTAATTTATTTTATGTTCAATATTATGTTTAACAAGCCTTACTTTCAGTTAGACCTATGTCTGTTATTGCATGGATCAGTAAGAACATATATGAAATTTTTCCTTGGTTATTTTTATACACACATCTACATAAAAGGAACTAAAGGCCCAAGATACAAGCCTTGTGTCTTTATGCATGCTCTACTTGTTCCTACTTGCACAATTCCAATCTAGGTGAAGTTCATAATTTAACATATGATCTAGAAGTGAGTAAATAAAAATTACCATACCTGGTTTCTGAACTGTACTGCAGACAAAATCTGCTTTTAGAGGCAAGCGGATTTCTGACAAAGTAATTGATCCTTTGGAAGGGACAAATTCACTTTGGGATATGGGACCAGCCTTATTCTTCCTCTGAGGCCCTTCATTCTTCAACTTATTCAACTCATCAATCAAAAGTGTCCTCTTCTCAGCTATGTAGAAATATGCAAGTTTATATTTCAAATACTAAAACTGCAACTGTTTCTAAATGAAACCAATTCAAGAAAATGCACTCATGTGGCAACTGTATACAACACCAAAGACAAAATCAGTAACTCTTCCTTCATATAAATAGATGGTAGGTAGTTAGGTAAAACCTTGATTGCTCAATCTGTTCACAAAATCCTTGTAATTTAATACTTCAACTTTTGGTCAGTTTTCTTGCATGGTTAACCTCTCCATCCTAACATGCCCTGTCATCCATCACCACACATACACACAACAAAATTCACATACTTATTTTTAGCTATACATACATAGACAGGTACAG
Organism: Mesoplodon bidens; assembly: GCF_964165515.1. NCBI lineage: Eukaryota > Metazoa > Chordata > Mammalia > Artiodactyla > Ziphiidae > Mesoplodon > Mesoplodon bidens. The sequence goes on along the minus strand of NC_138166.1, from coordinate 65,465,001 downwards.
AGACAGAGCATGTACGTGTGTGTGCATAAAGAGTATGTATGTGTGTGAGTTCATGTATTCATTCTTAGCATACTCTTTACACTACATTTCTTCAACTGCATTCCAGGTTCTTTCACCTTTTCATGCAAACTACACCTTATTGTACAGGTAGTGTTTTCACAAACCTTGTAAGAAACAAAAAATAGATCAGCTGAAACAGATTATCAAAAAATCCCTTTCCCTAAAATTAGAAATTCCTGAGTATACTAGACAAAATGAGTTTTTCCTGGTTTGAAATTGTGTTGGAATTGTTTCAGGTGTATCACACATACTTGCAATTAGAAGAAGTCTTTCTGCTTCAGCTTCTTCCAGTGACCCTTTTCCATGGTCTTCATCAACACAACAGTTAAGAGCCTGGCTAGCCTGATAGATCACTGTCTGCTGCAAATTTATTTCATTATTGAGTTCCTAGTGAAACCAATGAAAGGAGGAAAAAAACTCACATTTTTAATCACCATTTTCACTTTATTTAAACTTTAATTATAATTTATCCAATTGGGTAATTTCCAAAATCTCCAGAGAGGGAAGTCAAAATGTTACAGTTTCACTGTTCAAGTTTCTAGACTATGCACCAAAAAAGAGGACTTTTCTCAAACTGAATTCAGGAGTAAGCTCCTGAGCTCCTACATGTCACACACTGTCCTAGTCACTCAGGATACAGAGATGAATAAGGCTGGGCTCTTGTCCTCAAGGGGCTCACCATCTCGTGCTGTCAACCTTCCAAATCCCCTTTCCACGGTACATACCTGCATTTTCTGTTTGATGTTAACCTGACAAGGAAAGCCATTCTTTTTTTCATTCAATTTTGAAGTAACATCTTCCTTCCGAACAATCACCTGCTTTATTGAAGGACAGTCTGTTTCTTTGACTCTTTGAGATCTATATGCATCAATGCTTCAGGAAATAAGTTATATTCTATTAGAAATCCAGCAACACACTAAGCACTATCCTTTGTTGAACATATCAGCAGAATATTGATATTGCAACATATCAGTAGAACACTTCACTAGAATGGAAAATGCCTTTGGGTGAAAGAGAGGCTTACCAAAGCTATTTCAAAGTTTTATAAAGATTAATGCTAATAACACTATAATTATAAATAACAAAACTTGTTATGTCAATCTAAACCATGACCCTTAGTGAGTGAATGTCTTCTAAGATGTTCTCACCTATAAAGAAGATCACGATCTTCAGAACCCATACTATCACCAGACTCAGCTCGAGGGACACGGGTTCTTTGGAATTTTCCTGGCTTTGGACTTTCATCACTTATGCTGGTGTCTTTCAATTCCCAGCTAGGCGAAGAAACTAAATTCTGCAGGAAGGCACATCAGATATTAGATTTTATGGATGACATTGATTCTAAATGAGAAATCTGAGGAATTGAATGACTTTATTATTAGAAAATAAACATCCAATAAGTTGACCAATTCATCAACAAGGCAAACTTAAATAAGTTCCTAAAATGTATATGAATAAAAGTTCAAAGACAGCTGAAGCTTACACTTGTAACTCTTTTTAAAAAATATTTCTAATTGAATCAATCTCCAAAAAAAGGTGCAGCTATTCAATTTAGGGTGATAGCTTATAACAGTAGAGTTAGCTCTCAATAAATGTTAGTTATCTATCTGGTGCTAAATACTAATATGCTAATATGACCTAATATGCACTTCATCCCCATGATGTGGGTACTATTTTTAACCTAATTTAACATTTAACTGTGGCAAAGAGGTTAAATAACCTGACCCATAAACATCGCTTAATGGCAGAGCCAGGATTTGAGCCCAAATGTCAGACCTTTTAAGCCATGTTACAGTTTGGATTTCATCTAAGGCCAAAAGGAAACCACTGAAGAGTTTTAAGCTCTCTTTTAAGAGAATTAACATCAGGTTTGCAAAATACCCCTGGCTACAGAGTGCCAAATCCCCATGCACCAACTAAAACAAAAAGGGACCCCAATTCTACTTAGTTTCTTTATGTGCTGGGCCTGTTCACATTTAGTCCTTTCTTACCTCTGGACTTACCACACCAACTGTCTGTGCTAATGGAGCAAGTAAAGACATCGAGGAGATATTCAGTGCATCTTCCTGTTCTTCGCTGCTTTCTGCATCTGCGTGATCCACCTCCTCCTGGCTCTTTTCCACATCTAGTTCACCTTCCTCTAGGACATCACTGAAGATGTCATTAATTACTTTTGAACTGTTGATATCATCATCATCCACACTCATCTCAATCTCACTTTCACGTACCACCTCTGAAAAATATTCCAACAGGTAAATACTGTGATTCAGACCTTTAAGAATTAAACGGATAACAGAGAAGACCTAACATTCATATGCTTACTCAATAAACAGGAAGAAAAAGCCCTATGAAAAAGTACCTCCTAAACAAACAAAACAAAAAGAAATAGAATACTACTAATATAAAGTTCCAATAACATTTTCTAAGTAATAAAGGTGGGAACTATCAAAAGCTGATTCAATTCTTCGGGTTTAAGAAAGAATATTAAAAACCCAGACTGCAAGATAATAGCCAAAAGCTTCAGATTTACAAAAAGTATTTTTTCAAATAATTCTTTTTCTATTGTTGGGAACTGCCCTTTCACATTGCAGTCAATAATAGGAAAATATTAACATCACTTAGGGCAGGGTTCACAAATAAACTTCAAGGGCTACTGATTCCTCTAACCATACACGCAGAGTGTGGAGGGGCAGCACATTTCCTTTCCCTGTGAAACTGAGTGATAGCCTTAATCAGATTTTCACAGGGGCCTGGGACCTAAAGATAACTGTTAACAGTACTGTATTTTGTGAAAGCTAGAGTATTTCCTAGTGGGGAAAAAAAAAAGAGTATTATAAAATCATACTCTGAAATATAGAACACTGCATATTTGAATATGAGAATAATAATTCTCCTAGCGTGTCCAGAGTTAATAAGAGACAAAGAATAAAAACAACGAAAACCAACCAGTCAGCTGTTCAACCTTTGGGTCTGATGTTACTTTTAAGGACTTTTCCTCTTCTAAAAACAATGTTATTTTCAAAGGGCTAGACTTCGTCATTTCACATTCAGTAAAACCTAGAAAAATTTTAGGAAAAACCATATGAATATATATATATAAAAACTTAGAGTTTTTCAATTAAGGAATCTTACATATCTTGTTTTCTGATTATAAAGCTATGCATTTCAAATCCAGAAATGCATAAAGTAGAGAATCCCCCAAAGCACCTGTCTTCTCTTAACTTTCCCATCTCTCTCTTCTTCCTTAGAAGAGAAAGGGGACACTAATATTACCAGGTTATTGTTTGTTCTTCCAGTTTTCCCCCTATGTATACATATGTATATATCCTTTTTAAAAATTTTTCCATTATTTTATCTTATTTTATTCTTTAACATCTTTGTTGGAGTATAATTGCTTTACAGTGGTGTGTTAGTTCCTGCTGTATAACAAAGTGAATCAGCTATACGTATACATACATCCCCATATCCCCTCCTTCTGGCGTCTCCTTCCCACCCTCCCTATTCCACCCCTCTAGGTGGTCACAGAGCACCAAGCTGATATCCCTATGCTATGCGCTGCTTCCCACTAGCTATCTATTTTACATTTGGTAGTGTATATATGTCAATGCCACTCTCTCACTTCATCCCAGCTCACCCTTCCCCCTCCCCGTGTCCTCAAGTCCGTTCTCTACATCTGCATCTTTATTCTTGTCCTGCCCCTGCCCCTAGGTTCAGCAGAACCTTTTTTTTTTTTTTAGATTCCATATATATGTGTTAGCATATGGTATTTGTTTTTCTCTTTCTGACTTACTTCACTCTGTATGACAGACTCTAGGTCCATCCATCTCACTACAAATAACTCAATTTCATTTCTTTTTATGGCTGAGTAATATTCCATTGTATATATGTGCCACATCTTCTTCATCCATTCATCTGTTGATGGACACTTAGGTTGCTTCCATGTCCCGGCTATTGTAAATAGTGTGATCATACTATACATGCTGTTCTGCATTTTGTTTTTCACTTTTAAAAAAGTGTCAATAAAAACACGTAACTAGCAATAGAAAAACACTACTTCAACATAATAAAGACCATATATGAGAAGCCCACAGCTAACATTATACTTAATGGTAAAAGACTGAAAGCTTTTCTTCTAAGATCAGGAACAAGACAAGCTAGAGATAAGCCCACTCTCACCATTTCTTGGCAACATAGCTTTTTAAAAGTCCTAGTTAGAGCAATAGGCAAGAAAAAGAAATTAAAAGAATCCAAATTTTAAAAGAAGTAAAATTATCTCTGTTCACAGATAACATGATCTTATATATAGAAAACTCTGAAGGTTCCACAAGAAAAAACTGTTAAATAATACACAAATTCAGCAAAGATGCAGAAAACAAAATCAACACAAAAAAACCAGTTGCATTTCTATATACTAACAAGGAACAATCTGAAGAGCAAATTAAGAAAACAATTCCATTTACAATAGCATGAAACAGAATAAAATACTTAGGAATAAACCTAACCAAGGAGGTGATAGACTTATATACTGAAAAGTACAAAATATTGCTGAAAGACATTAAAAAAACCCACAAATAGATGGAAAGACATCCCATGTTCATGGACTGGAAGACTTAATATTGTTAAGATGCCAATACTACCCAAAGCAATCTACAGATTTAATGCAATTCTTATCAAAATCCCAACAGTACTTTTTGGAGAAATAGAAAGTCTGTCCTAAAATTCATATGGAACTTCAAGAGACCCTGAATATCCAAAACAATTTTGAAAGAGAACAAAGTTAGAAGACTGACATTTCCTGATTTCAAAACATATTACACAGCTATAATAATCATAGTATGATACTAGCATAAAGATAGACATATAGACCAATGGAAAAGAAGAGAGAGCACAGAAATAAAACTTCACATATATGGTCAAATGATCTTTAACAAGGCTGACAAGATAATTCAATGGGGAAAGGACAAATGATGTTGGGGAAAGGACAAATGATGTTGGGAAAACTGGATATTTACATGAAAAGAATTAAGTTGGACCTCTATCTGGTGTCATATCCAAAAATCAACTCAAAATGGATTAAAGACATAATGTAAGACTCAAAACTATAAAACTCCCAGAAGAAAACACAGAGAGAAAGAAAGCTTCATGACATTGGATTTGGTGATGATTTCCTGGGTATAGCACAAAGCAGGCAACAAAAGCAAAAATAGACAAACGGGACTACATCAAACTTAAAAACTTTTGTGGGAGAGGGGGCAAGGTAGGAGTAGGGGATTAAGAGGTACAAACCACTATGTATAAAATAAGTAAGTTTCAAGGATGTATTGTCCAGCACATGGAAAATATTTTATGATAACTAAAATGGAGTATAATCTATAAAAGTGTTTAATCATTATGTTGTACACCTAAAACTAATATAATATTGTCAATCAACTATACCTCAATTTTAAAAAAAAGTTTTGTGTATCAACCTACTGAATGTGAGAAAATATTTGCAAATCATATATTTGACAAGGGGTTAATATTCAGAATATAAGAACTCCTACAACTCAATAACAAAAAATCAACCTGATTTTAAAATGGGCAAAGGACATGAACAGACGCTTCTCCAAAGATGATATACAAATGGCCAACAAGCATGCAAAAAGATGCTCAACATTTCTAATCACAGGAGAAATGCAAATCAAAATCATAATGAGCTAATAACTCATACCTATTAGGATAGCTACTGTCAAGAAAACAAAAAATAACAAGTGTTGATGAGGGTGTGGAGAAATTAGAACACCTGTGCACTGTTGGTGAGACGGTAAATAGTGTGACCACTATGGAAACCAGCATAATAGTTCCTCAAAATATTAAAAATAGAACTAGTGCATGATCAAGCAATCCCACTTCTGGGTATACAGCCAAAAGAATTGAAAGCAGGGTCTCAAAGAGATATTTGCATACCCATGTTCATAACAGCACTATCCACAATGGCCAAGAGGTGGAAACAACCCACATGTCCATCAATTGATAATGGATAAACAAAATATGGTATATCTACACAATAAAATATTATTCAGCCTTATAAAGGAAGGCAGTCCTGTCACACATTTGACATGTGACATGTCAACATGGATGAACCCTGGGACATTATGCTAAATTAAATACACTAGCCACAAAAAGACAAATACTATATTATCGCACTTATACGAGGTAGCTAATCTATATGAGGTAGTCAAACTCATAGAAACAGAATGTAGAATGGTGGTGACCAGAGGCTCAGGAGAGGGAAAAGGGGAGTTGTTGTTTAATGGGTATAGAGTTTCAGTTTTGCCAAATGAAAGTTCCAGAGATCTGTTCCTCAACAGTGTGAATATACTTAACACAACTGAACCGTACACTTAAAAATTGTTAAGATGGGGCTTCCGTGGTGGCGCAGTGGTTGAGAGTCCGCCTGCCAATGCAGGGGACACGGGTTCGTGCCCCGGTCTGGGAAGATCCCACATGCTGCGGAGTGGCTAGGCCCGTGAGCCATGGCCGCTGAGCCTGTGCGTCCGGAGCCTGTGCTCCGCAACGGGAGAGGTCGCAACAGTGAGAGGCCCGTGTACCGCAAAAAAAAAATTGTTAAGATGGCGAATTTCAGTAATATGTTTTTTTACCACTATTGTTTTTTTTAAATTTAACTGCCTATGATATATTAAATGTCATTACATACAAAGCTACTTTATTCATTTTAAGCAGCTACATAATACTTGATTACATGGATTTAGCACAATTTATTTACAGTCTTCTACTGATGTGCATTTAGCTCATTTAAATCTTATTACTATTACAAATGGTGCTACAATTAATATATTTGTACATAGTTCTAAGAATTTGCACACTAGTTCTAAGAATTCAACTTACAGAAATACTTGCAGAGCACACACGCTTTACAATTCAATAGATATTACTGAATTTTTCTCCAAAAAGTACTTATAGTAATTTACACTCTCATCAAGTGTATGCGTTCTCACTCTGGAAAGATAACTAAGGAAGAAGGATATTGCATGGCTAGAAATGAAAAGGTAAGTGGAAATGAAGAAATGAATCTGTCTTTTTACAGTAGAACAGCATTTCTGCTTTCCAATCCAATTTCCAAAACTATGGTAGACTGAAATCTACATTTTAAGTGAAGTAGAAATAGAAAACGCTTACCTGTAGGTTCTATACTAGAAGGTTTTGCTGGTGTCTGATTTTCTGTCACCTTTTCTGTTACTGGAAGTGATGGGGTATTTGGACCAACTTGTTTTCTGAGGGGAGTGTTCTGACAGTGAATTTCCTGCAAAAAGCAAATGAAGAGATAAACTTTATCTCTCAAAACTATAAATTTTGTCTTTTTACATGTTACTAAATGAAACAAGTAAGAGTCATTGTTCTATACAAGCTTCCTCAGAACAAAACAGATAATGAATGTGAAAGGGTCCAGCCATGTTTAGAACACAAAAGGCCTCGGTACTAGTTCATATTCTTGGTAATTCATAGTATGTAAAACCTTTTTTAGAGACCAGTAGGCAAGAGAGAATGAAAATCCACATCAGAGTTCAGTTCTAGATAAACCAATTCAGGTGAAAGCCACATATTGGGAAAAAATAACTGTCTCCTCAGAAGGAACAAAACAAATACAAGCAAAACCACACGCTAGGGCTTCCCTGGTGGTGCAGTGCTTGAGAGTCCGCCTGCCGATGCAGGGGACACGGGTTCGTGCCCCGGTCCGGGAAGACCCCACATGCCACGGAGCGGCTGGGCCCGTGAGCCATGGCTGCTGAGCCTGTGCGTCCGGAGCCTGTGCTCCGCAATGGGAGAGGCCACAGCAGTGAGAGGCCCGCGTACCACAAAAAAAAAAAAAAAAAAACAAACCACACGCCACTTCCTTATCTCTTTCTAGCCACCACCTCCTTGTTCCCTTCCCTTTAGAACCAAACTTCTGAGGACTGCCTATACTCCTGGACTCTGCTCTTCACCCACTACTACCTGCATTCTACTCTCACCACTTCATTAAAAGGCTCTGCCAAGTCACAACAAGCTCCTTATTTCAAAACCCAGTGGTCTCAGTCCAGCCTACGTCTGACAACAAACACTTGGCAATACCAACCACTCCTCCCTTCTGAAAGGCTCTTTCTTCCCTTGACTTCAGCTACACCATACTCAACTGCTTTTCCCTCCCACCTTTTAGGCTGCTCTTTCTGTGGGTACCACAGATGAGTTCTGAAGTGGGGAGACCCCTGAACTCCCCATTATTGTGTTCAGAATTTTCTTTACATGTATATGTACAACTGTCTGGGGAGGGATTCCACAGGTTTATCAGGAATCATTTAACAAAAAAATCATTTAAGAACGGTTGCTTTTTATTTTCCAGAGATGTAGAAGGAAAACCATGAGACTATGACCTACCGGCAACCCAGTGAAGAAGGTGCTGCAAACAGGAGACAGTGATTCACAATGTCCAATGCTGCTAATAATAGGTCAAGTTAAACACCTGAAAACTGATTACTGAAGATCACTGGTGAATTTGATATGGGTAGTGGTGAAAGCCTGAGTGGAGAGATCAAGAGAGAAGGGAAGAGAAAAACTGGAAGATACAAGGAGAGACACCCTTTTGGAAGAGTCTGGATGAAAAGGAGGCAAAGAAAGGGAGGGGAATAGGAGATCAAAAGAGTTGTTTTTGTTTTAAGATCACAGATAATAGCTTGCTCTATGCTGATGGGAAGGATTAGCCCATTCATTCCTTCTTCAGAAGACAAATTTACTGTGTTCCTACTGTGAGTCAAGCACTGAGAACATAGACAGAGATGGATAAGGCTCTCATAGACAGTGGTGAAAAACAAAGTTAAAACAATTATAGGAAGATAAGTATTCCAGTGAGGTAAAAACAGGATGACAGGGCTTCCCTGGTGGTGCAGTGGTTGAGAGTCCGCCTGCTGATGCAGGGGACACGGGTTCGTGCCCCGGTCCGGGAAGATCCCACATGCCACAGAGCGGCTGGGCCCGTGAGCCATGGCCGGTGAGCCTGCGCGTCCGGAGCCTGTGCTCCGCGACGGGAGAGGCCACAACAGTGAGAGGCCCACATACCACACACACACAAAAAAACAAAACAGGATGACATGGGCCCAAAAAAGCAGGAGGGGGACTGGGAAAAGGCCAAGTAAAAAATTCCAGAGGGAATTAAAATTTAACCTATTCTTAATGAAGCAGGAACTCACCACAGAGATATTTCATCCAGAGAGACTAGCAAGGCAAAGACAAAGAGATCTGAAAATATGGGTACATTTGAGAGACTACAAATAGTCTGCATGGCAGGACTGAAGCACACATGTGGAGGAGCAGGGAAGAGAAGCCAGAGTTCTGAATGATTCTAGATATCAAGCCAAGTACTTTAGACATTTTTCTGATGTTAGCTATGCGGAGCTCTCCAGGATTTTAAGCAAGGGAATACATGCCTATCTGCCTTTTAGAAATATTTTTCTAGCAGCAGTGGGTTAGACGGACTGGAGAGAAGCCAGACTAAAAGCAGGGTGTTCACACAAAGCTATGTTAATGATTAAGGCAATGGCAGAGGAAAATATACAAGGAAGCTTGGTGACATACTTAGAAAATGTATCACTGGATGTGTGTGTGCTTACGTGTGCATGTGTTAGAGGCCAGCGGGTGGGAAGACATAGTAACAAGAGGAAGGAGCCGAGGAGGTCCTGCCAGATTGTTTTAGATGTGGAAGTATAGAGTAAAGCCCTAAGTGAAGACAGAGACTACATGGGGAAGATATTCCAGCAAAGCATAGAAAGCTCTGCCAGCCAACCAAAGCTCAACTAGAGTTCAGGAGAGAGATGAGGGCAGAATAGCCAAGCATTATCAGCATTTCTGTGATTGACTGAAGCTAGATATGAGGATGGGAAAGAGATGTTCCAGGACAAGTGAGACAAAAAAAATGGTGAGATCAGGACCTTGAGAAACATGATTTGTTAAGCAAGGGGACTGATAAAAAAAAAACAAAATCAAATAGATCCTTCTCAAAGAACAAAGGATAAACGTATTATTCTATTTCTACTGGTACCCACGTTAAATATAGTTCTATTATTTTTAGCTTAAAAATATATCCTAACACAGGAAAATTAAGAGGTACAAACTTCCAGCTCTAAAATAAATGAATCACAGGGATGAAAGGTACAGCACTGGGAATACAGTCAATAATAATGTAATATCTTCGTATGGTGACAGATGGTAACTAGACTTATTGTAGTGATCATTTTGTAATGTATAGAAACATCGAATCACTGTACTGTGCAACAAGAACTAACATAGTGGTGTAGGTCAATTATACTTCAAAAACAAACAAACTAACTCATGGAAAAAATGATCATCTTTGTGGTTACCAAAGGAGGGGGTGGGGGAAGGGGGAATTGGATGAAAGTGGTCAAAAGGTATAAACTTCCAGTTATGAGATGAATAAGTACTAGAGATATAATGTACAACCTGATTAACATAATTAACACTGCTGTATGTTATAAGAGTAAATCCTAAGAGTTCACATCACAAGGAAAATATGTTTTTTTCTATTTCTTTAATTTTTTATCTATGAGATGATGGAGGTTCACTAAACTTATTGTGGTAATCATTTCATAATGTATGTAAGTCAAATCATTAAACATTTACAGTGCTGTATGTCAATTATATCTCAATAAAACTGAAAGTAAAATGTGTGTGTGTGTATATATATATATATATATATATATATATATATATATATATATATATATATATATATATATATATATACACACACATATGTATATCTCCTAACACAGTATTTTGTACACAGTAGGCATGTAGATGAAACAGAAGATAGTTTAACACAGTAGGGATTTTGTTGAAGGCTTATCAATGAAATTTGACCAGAAGTAATATGAGTAAAGAGAAATCTGGGAGGTATTTGGTGACTGAAAGAATTACAGATAGTCTAAAAGTATGGTATTTGGGGAGAGATATATAATCATTAATGAGAAAAGTAGATTCTGAGAAACATTTGAAAACCAGCATCTAAATAGAATGTTAAAAGGAATCTGAAATCAATTGAATGATGAGAATACCTCTTAAATTTGATTTTAAGTAGGTCATCAGTAAACATGGTTAAAAGTTCCATTAAATGGCAAAATATCACAAGAGAAAAGCAAAGTTGGTATGAACATTTAAGGAGTTTATGAATGGAAAGCTGCATAGTTAATTGGAACGAGATAGTATATAAAGAATTATTTTACAATACAGAACCACAAGTTAAATCCCTTGTTACTTTGGTAACAAGTTCACTTTTACATTTCTTGTTTACATTACCTGTTTGGTTTCTAGTTGTTTGCTTCTTGAGTTTTCGCCTTTTTCTGCACTCCATGAATTGCCCTTGTCAAATCGGCCACGAAGACATGCTAGTTCTTTTTGACGTTCCTGAAATCATCAAAAGTTCTATTTTACACAAGAGCCAAAAGTATGTTTAATAATATTCAAATTCTACTAACCTTGTCCTCAGTTTTCAGATTAAAAAATTCACAATACACACAGAATATAGGACAATAATATTTCTAATTTGAAATAAGTGATACAGAGAATCAAGATGCTATTTATCTCCAGTCAAAAAGACTGGAGTCAGAATTCACAGTTTGACTTCTAGGTTCTATGCTCAGACCATGTAAAGAAATGAATAATGTTAAAAGCAGTAAGCCATACCTGCTTGAGCTGTTGTGCTAAATGAGTAGTAGATGAAGATGAGTTTTGCTTGAATAATCTTTCTTGTATGGCCTTTGTATTTGGAGTGATAATGGGAGTTCTATGGGGTGTGCTACGAGCTGGACTTTCTTTGCTGTGCTCTTGACAACGCTCTCCAAAGCGTTCCAGGAAAGGCTTAATTCCTGCTCCTCCTAAAGATAATGCACACATTTTAGGGAGGCTGTTTAGAATAAGTAACAATTACTATTTCTATGGGAAAAGTTCTAAATCCAGTTCAGCTCCAAAATGCTTTGATTCTACCAGGAATATTCATTCAGAAAGTAAACAGAAAGAAAATAGTTCAAAAAACTTAGAAAAGGGCTTCCCTGGTGGCACAGTGGTTAAGGGTCTGCCTGCCGATGCAGGGGACGCGGGCTCGTGCCCCAGTCCGGGAAGATCCCACATGCCGCGGAGCGGCTGGGCCCGTGAGCAATAGTCACTGAGCCTGCGCGTCCGGAGCCTGTGCTCTGCCATGGGCGAGGCCACAACAGTGAGAGGCCCATGTACCGCAAAAAAAAAAAAAAAAAAAACTTAAAAAAAAAAGATTTTTTACCACACTATTTAATTCCATGTCCTAAAATTTGTTTTATAGGATTTAATTCTTTAAAAAAAACAAGAAGAAGAATTTTTAAAAAGTAGAGTAAGAGGACAGTAGGGATTAGAAAACCCTTAAACTAAATAATCAGAACCTAGATGATTGGAAATTGACTGTATGTGCATTAATAATATACCCTAACAACCAAGTATCCTGGCCATGATAACCCAGCTACTAATATTTCTACAGCCCAATTTATTTTCTTGCTTTTAGGAAGTCTAACATGAAAATCCAGTGATTAAATCTTTTTTCTCTTTCAAAAATAATAATTAGGGATAATTTACTTTATCAAAGGATGTCTTGATTTTATAAAGTCTTAAAACAGTACTCATTTAAAGTAGTATGAGATCCATTTAAAATAGAACAAATGGGATATATACCACCTCCATTATAAGAATGCTAGGGTTGCACCACATAAAAGGAGGTTACCTATATCATTAACTGGCAAACATTTTCCCATAAATAGCCAAAGAGTAAATATTTGGGGCTTTGCAGGCCATATGGCCATTGTCACAACTACTCAACTCTGCATTGAAGCATGAAAGCAGCCACAGACAGTAAATGGGCCTGGCTGTGTTCCAATAAAACTTTATTTGCAAAAACAGGTGAAGGGCAGAATTAGATCCATGATCAGCAGTGAAAGTGCCGAGTCCTAACCACTATACCACCAGGGAATTCCCAAAAATGCCCCTTATGTCGTTTTATCTATGCCATAAGTCTTTAGAAAATTGGGAGTCATAGTCCAATTTCACATGGGGATTTTGCTATTGTTTCCAATTCTCATTTTGGCTCATCTGGAAACTGACTGCTCGTTTCTACTTACCCCATAACTAATGGATTCCCCACTCTCATCTCTCTGACTACATCTCTTTTATGATGAACTATTATTTCTGGAGAGATTGTATTTTTAAGAAGTTAAAATGTAGAATTAACAGTCTTTCTGAAAGCAATTCTAATGAAAAAGAATATAGCTCAAAGTACACTATATTACCCTATATTTGGACCATAATTTTTTAGTCCTATGTTTCTCAACCAATAGCATGCGGGGGTGTACCAGAAGGTGTAAGTCACCACAAGATAAATATGGACTTCCTGAAGCATCAGTTTACCATAGTAAAATTGAATTGTCATGTGTATACATTCACATACAATATAAACACATATAAATTAAATGGGAGTGGAGTCATTTGTATACATATTCCCTTCCCTTTGCTACTATGGGTGCTTTCATAGTGAAGTTTGAGAAGCACTGCTTTGCACGCTTGGTTATAAGAACACTTCTCCATTATATCCTTAAAATGTGATTTCCAGTTGTATATGCTTTGTCTGCATCAAAAAGTATAGAAGAAAGTATCTAGCATGGTCATTCTAGAAAAAAGCATGTTTAAACTGTTAAAATGTGACAAGTTAAACACTTTGACCAGTAACTGGGCCAGTCTACATTAATGAACATTCATTCAATCAATTAAAGCTGACTTTGAATAAGTCTCACTTGATACGTTCAGGCATTTGCCCTGGCAAACCAACACTGTACCATGAACAATTGTATATTTAAAATGCTAAGAACAGACACACTGAAAATAGTCAGCAGTACTTTAGATTTTTTTAAAAATATGTTACCTGGTGTTGTAGATTTGTCCTTAGGTTGAGATTGCAGACAAATTTCTCTGTTTAATTCTTCCTTGGGCCGAACTGTCCGGGATAGAGTTGACCTCTCAGTTGATTTTGACACCTCTGTTTTAAGAGGACTAACAGAGGTTTTTTGAAGTAGTTCAGGATTTTGTACCTTACAATTTTTAGCGCTGGTGATGGATGTAGTAGAAGATTTCACTGGGGAAGAAGTAGCTTTCTGAAACATGATAATACTTAGGGTAAATAACAACATTCACAATATCTAAAGGTAGTTCTATAAAAAGCACTCAAATCCTATAAAAAAACAACTCAAATCCTATATGCTTGGTAGCCTTTATGTAAACTCATGAAAAAAAGTTTCTTACTCTCTAATAGATCAAACCAATTTGAAAGGTTTGAAAAAAATTAACTTAGAAAATGCCATTATTCATATTATAATATGTAGTTTAGTCTGCATAATATACTGATGGGTAATTTACTACGAGGGATAGGCTCACTCACTATTTTAAAAAACAATTTCTTTTATATTATCACACTAGTACCTTTATAAATGTTAACTGTATTAGGTCAAATTACCTATATATTTGCATTTTAATTAAATCAATATTAACTTGACAAAATTGTATCATGTACTTGAAGGTGAACTATAAGTTATTAAGTACTTACTATGTGCCAAGCACCATACTAAGTGCTTTATGCACATTATCTCATTTAATCCTCCCAAACCCTTTCTTTCCCAATTTACAAATGGAAAAATAAAGTTTTGCAAGATTAAGTAACTCTCCAAAGCCACACTTCTAATTATGTGGAAGGGCTGGGATTGAATGCAGGTCTGTCTAACTCCAAAACCTGGCTCTACACTTAAAGATAATGCTCAGAAACACAACATTTTTCTCTGTTTTGGTTTTTTCATATTTTTTTAAAAAAACCGTTGAGATATCACATGGGCAAGGTAATCTTTCAAACATTTCAAAACGATATACAGTAAAGGTATCATGCCCACCCTTGACAGTTGCCTTCTAGAGGTAACTACTGCTACTAGTTTCCAGAGATATTTGATGTCTTTCTTGTATTTATACACATACATAGAGCATTCTAATAGAGAAAGTAATTTTCAGGCTCTCCCTGATGACTAAGAAGAGGTTCCACCATTCCATAGTATATACTTTGGAGTTACATTAAATTAGTGTAATTTAGTTGTCAATTGCTCATTTATCTTGGGACAGAATACCAAATTTATGATTTTTACTTCCTATGAAATACTCTAAAAATACATATAAACATCCTATATATAAGTTATAAAATGCATATCTACACATATATATAAATTATTACTCATAACAACAACAAAAAAAGTTTTCCAAAGACCAGAATTATATATACTTACCCCAGAGCTGGAAATTGCAACATTAATCAAAGATGCATCCACAGCACTCGAGGATGAGGCTTTATTCAAAGAGGCATCGCCATCCCTTTGGGAACAGCATGTAGCTTCCTGCTTAACACTGCTGCTATTGATCCTAGCAGATGCTCCACTTGCAGAGGAAAATTTGGATAAACAAGTGGTACCAGGCTGTTCTTGTACACTGTTTTGCTTTGCAGATGAGTTTTTCACATCATCTTCCCAGGAGCAAATAGTTGCAGCAAGGTTGGCTAGACGGCCCTTTCTCCCAACTGGAGTTGCTGAGGCATCTGAAAGGGATGGTTTGGGAGGGGAGGTAGCCTCTGATGGCATTGCTGAGATGGGTGAGCTTTCGTGTATATCATCTGAAAATGTTTTAGAAGTTAAAGTTCATGAGTTATATATGTGTGTAATAAAGGGATCACTCAAAAAAAAAAGCTTTTCTCATATGCATGAAACTACCAAACTGCTTAAATTTGACAATATATTTTCAAATCAGATACTTAATCCAAATTTAAAAAAAGAAAAAAAAAGAACACTTTGTTACACCTATTTTTTTCAATTATTTGATGGATTATGAATCTATAAGACACCATAGATTTAGGTTATATTTTTAGGATTAATTTAGGATGTTATAACACTGCACAACTTAAGATTACATATTCAACATATTTATTTAAAAAATGTATTAGACCAGTGCTGTACAACAGAACTTTCTGCAATGATGGAGATGTTCTATATCCATGGTGTCTAATACAGTAACAACTAGCCACATATGGCTAGTGAGCATTTGAATTGTGGTAAGAGCAATAAGAAACTTCATTTCATTTTAATTAATTTAAGTTTAAAAGCTACATATTGCTAGTGGTTATGGTATTGGATAGCACAGGGTTAGACGAATATGTTTTTCTGCACAGTTACTTCATTTGGAGATAAATCTCAAATAAGCAATACTTAACTTACGAAGGCCTGTATGCATAAAGAGTATATAGGCAGTCAAAGTTCATGGCACTTTCTATTCCAAAAATTCAGTCAATGGAACAGATAGCCCTCCTGCTGTCCAAGGCTTATAATTCTGCCTGAATTCTCAGTTCTACTCCTCCAAAACCTCCTCAGGGATCTTGCTCCAAATAACCCCTTCTTCCTTTCTACAAACTTTTTTTTCTACACATAAATATGCTCAAGTCTCTCTCATCTTAAAGCTAAAACCAAACATCCTCTCATCAATGTATATGCCCTTTTAGGTAATGTCCCTCTTTCCCTGCACTATATTCACTCACCACTCAACTCCCTTCAACCTGCCTTCTGCCTACACCACTGCCCTGAAGTTGCTTTTGCTATTTTCACCAGATGCCCACACACTTTGCGGGCCTTGTATTTCCACGTGACATCATCCTCTATTAGTTCTGTCTTTGCGGCCTGTCCTTCATGGTCTCCTTCTAACTACCAGCTACCTCCATTTGACTATCCCACGGACACCCCAAATAATATATCTGAAGTTGAAACTGCCCCCAACACATTCCTCCTTATCATGCCTCTTCCTCCCTTCTCCCTTACCATCTACCACCCAGTCATTAAGTCCCACATATTCTATCTCCTAAATCTCATATCCAGCCTCCTCTTCACTTTCACAGGCCTTCATCCTTATGCCTGAATTACAGCATTGGCCTTCTAACTGGTGTTCCTGCTTGGAATCTCTGCCCTCGTCAATCCCTCCTATATTCCGATGCCAGAGTGATCTTTCTAAAACATTTGCCTGCTTAAACTCTCTCAGTTCCTCTCCATCACCTCCTGGTTAAATTCCAAATGCTCTGGACCCTGCTGCTTTTTCAGATTTATCTCTTGCTTTTCTACCACATGAACTATATACCAGAATACCTACTCTTTATACACACAGTATGCTCACGGTACCTCTGTGCTTTTCATCCGTTCTGTTGTTTTTGCCTAGAATATCTCCACTGTCTGAAGCCAGCTGCCCCTCAAAGTCCAGGTTAATTATCTCTGCCTCCTCCAGAAAAGATTTCCTGACCACCACCCTCCCTACAATACCTTTCTGCATACCTTCATCATTTTCTTTAGAATAAGCACTGTCCTCTAAGTAGACGACAGTTTTACTGTTATGTTTTAGGAATGGGCTTAATAGACCTCTAGCTCCTCTAACTATTCTGAAAGAAAGCCTTCAGATAAATTATATTTTAGAATAATCCCTCAAACCTTTAATTGGCTATACCCACAGTCCTGTATAGTACTCACTAAATCATTCATCACAAACACTTTATTCATAAGTTTCAATGCTTAAAATTAGACAGGCTATGATGCCTTAATGAGATTTATTTTCAAGGTCGAGGTGGACATTTGTTAACATTTGCTTTCAACATGTTAGAAATCACTGCTGCAAAGCTTCCTTCTCTAGAATGTTTAGGGCCTTGGTTGTATTCTTGATCATGCCCTAAATCACAACACTCTTTCTTTTTTTTAAAAGGAAAATCTCCAGTCCTCTGCCCATAGATATTTCCTACAAAACAGAAATGGAACATTCTTCTATTCAGGCACATTTACTGGTTAGCCTCCTCAGACATTATAAAGAAGCATGGTTAACCCCACCCACTACTAAAATAAATAGTTATAATTTACAACGTGGACTATCAGCGCCCTGTTAACACACCCCAAAACATCAGGCAGGTCATAAAAGTTGAGCCCTAGAGTCAGACAACTGGGGTTTGAATTTTAGCCGCTACTGACTGTGGGCAGGTGCCTTAGTCTCTCTGAACCCAGTCTTCTCTTCTACAACATGAAGAAAAAGTAGTATGTATGTCATAAGATAGTTGTAAGAATTAAATGCTATATTACATTAGAATTTTGAAATATTTAGAATGCCTAGCATTTCACACAATAAGTGTTTGCTCTTGAGATTATCATCACTGCTAGAAGGGATCATCTTAAATGTTTTTCTATCCAATACTTATCAAAATTTCAGTTAAAAGAATTGATATTTATGGAAGACTGCCTGCAATATATGTAGCCCATCCATTCCCTCAGATCACTTGGTCTTAATTCTGGCTATGTGTCAGAATTACCTACAGAGCTTTAAAAAAAGAGAAAGGAAGGAAGGAAGGAAGGAAGAAAGGAAGGGAGAGAGAGAGGGAGAGAGGGAGGGAGGGAGGGAGGGAGGAAGGAAGGAAGGAAGGGATAAAAAGCAAATTTCAGGGTTCCAGCGCACTCCTGAGATTCCAATCCAGTGGTCTGAATGATTCTGATACATAGGAGCTGGGCTGAAAGCCAAAGCTTGAGGAACGCTTCCTCGGGTAAGGCCCAGTCGTCACCGAGCTGTCTACCTGCACTGTGTTGGCTCACTTTAGAACTGCATTTACTGAACGGAGCCTGGAGCCAGCTA
The DNA here is from genome assembly GCF_964165515.1 of Mesoplodon bidens. NCBI lineage: Eukaryota > Metazoa > Chordata > Mammalia > Artiodactyla > Ziphiidae > Mesoplodon > Mesoplodon bidens. The sequence goes on along the minus strand of NC_138166.1, from coordinate 65,446,146 downwards.
TCTGCCTACCTTGAGAAACCTTACACCTTCACTAGCTCCCACAGTTATCTTTAGGACCCAGGGAAGAAAGTTCTCTTAGGTCTTAGTGCCAACCACGGCTCTGTTTTTTTTTTTTTTTTTTTTTAATAAACATTAGTCATGTAATTGATAGCATTTCACCTCTCTGCATTGGCTGCTAGCAAGTTCAGAACCATCTCTAGCAAGTGAGGAGAACCTTAAGGCCTGTATTTAATAAAGTAACTTTACCCTTCACTTTGTTTTTCCTTCTCTTCACCTTGATTTCTTCATTTTTCCCATTTTTAATATAGGTATTTTTGTAAGTCATCCCAAGGCTTTTTTTGTAACGAGGTAGGAGTAAGCTCTCCATCAGATTATGGACCCATGAAAGGCAAAGGTCAGGTCACTTTATCTGTCTCTGGCATCTTAGCATGAAAACATGCTTTGCAGGTGCTTGAGAAATGTTTTCTGAAGTTTTCTTTCTCCCCTATTGAACAGCATTGCATACCTTAGTCACTCAAGTTTATTTAATTAGTGAATCCACGAAATAGGATTTCTTGAATACAGAGCTGAAGGGCAGGAATGCTGATAATGCCAAGAGTATAGTTTATTCTCTCCTGTTTTTATTGCAAATATAAGATGGTTCCGCTACAAGATCAGGGTTTTGCGAACCAGTCTAAGAACCTCATCATCATCTACTTCGATGAGAACACAACCAACTGATAAATATATACTGATATACAAACCATTTGCGAGCAATGGATACTCAGGATATAGATCAAAAGCATTTACCTTTCATGTGTTAACTGATACATAAACTTTTCAACATACCAAGTCGAATCGTACTGACACAGATTTAAGGACCACACCATTCACATAGTTTATACCTGTCATATCATCATTATCCCAGTGACGTCGCTGCTCAGCCAGCTTTTGCATTCGTGTTCTGACTGAGAAGGCTGCAGTTCCTTCCAATCTTGAGTTTAGCCCTCTCCTCACTCCCAGCAGCGATGCCGGGGCGGCCACGGAATCACTGACACCAGCTGGCATTTGTGGCGCTTGTGGCTGCGCCTGAGGAGACATAGGACTTGGAGAACAAGGTTTTGCAGAAGCTGACGCAACCGGTTTTTCATTTTCCAAGTTAGAAACTTCTACTTCAGTGTTGTCAGAACAGCGTTTTTTTGATGGTGATGGTTTTGTGCAAGATTTCTCTAGATTAAAAAGGACAAAAAAATAAAAAATAAAAATTCTGTAATTCCTCACAGCATGAAAAACTTACAGTAGGTACAAATTAATAAAACACTGTCTCTCTGTTCCTTTAAATGATTTTACTCACAAGAAATACATAAAATTCTACTTTCTTTCGGTAACTTAGAAATCTGATATAAGAGATTTCTCTTTAAACAAACATATAATTTATGGTTTAAAAAACCTTAATGAAAAAAATCTTCAAATAACATCCTCAAGAGATATGCATAATATTCTATGTGGACTTAAGACACTAGGAAATAAAAAGTGCACACACACAGAATAAACAAATATTCTAAGGGATTTTAAAGATCATACAGCCCAATCACCACATTTTTAAATAAGAAAAATCAGGTCCAGAGAAATCAAGTTACCTGCTTAAAGTGACATAGCTGAGCTAAGGGTAGATACAAGCTTTCTGCTTTTAAAAACAATCTTTCATGAACAATAGTAAACAAGGGTAGAAGGGACCTGGCTTGAGGTTTAGGAGGCAGAGAACCAAAAAATGACTGAATTATCTGGTCAATACCAAACAAATTCACTGGCACAAGTGTTTAGCAACATTTTACATTTTAAACTTCCACGAACACCTAAAAAATAAATTTAAAAGTCCTAAAAGAAAAAGGAGCTATTCAAACACAAGGCATATAATTGTTACCCAAGAATGAGTTTTAATATATCTCCTGGAAAACTAATACTTTAAAAGGTAGGAATGTAAATTCCATAAGAGGTCAGTTTCATTGGCTGTCTAACCAAGTGTTCTTGTTCTGGTAGTAACCGAAGTATGATTAGTGGGAAGTTATGACTGCCCCCATAAACATCAATCTAATTAAATGTACAGCATGAAAATTTCCAGTCTTCTGCAACTCATTTAAGGGTATATTTTCAACGAACTTATCTAATCATTTTTTGGACGTGTTCCTATTTAACATGCTTCACTATCTGGAAGTAAAGAATTCTTCGAGTTTACATTACTTATAACAGTAAACCTTTCCATGTAAGCATCAAAACACAGTTCCAACCACTAGTTTTCAAGTACATAGTACTCAATATTTGATTGCATAAACCCATCAAAAGGCTGATCTTTCTCCCAGAGGCTATTCCATCTGTCTCCCAAAGACCTTGGTTCTTCTGCATGAACAATAAAATGCTTGGCGCTTATCTCCTTTTAAAAAATGCCAAGTTTACTTTTCCCCACAAAGTCTTTTACCTTCACCATCAGACAGGGGCTGCTGGTTATTTGCTTCTGAAAGCGGCTCCCTGACTCGCTTGGCGTGAATCGCAGACCTTGCTGCTGGGGTGGGCCGCTCAGCCATTTTCCTCTGAAGATTCTCGCGTCTGGCACGGGTTCGTTCAAGCAGTTTCTACGTATATCAGAGTGTTAAAACACAAGTTTCGTCAAAGGTTCAGAACACTTCAGGTATCTTCTAAAATCACTAATTGCCATCATGTACGATAACAGTTAAATACATTTCAAAAGTGAAATCCTAAGTAATTAAGTCAAGGTTCACCAAATGAACACCCCCATGTCAAAATTTAATTACAGACGTAATATGAACATTAAAGGGGGAATAAAATGTGTTAAGTTAGTTGTATGAGATTTTAAATGGCCACAAATTTTTTTCTGCTTCCATCAAAAGCTACTTGAATTGGGATGGCCTTATGATTCACCTTGACCATTAAAACGCAGCAGAAGTGATACTGTGTATGTGACTTCCAGTCCCAGGCCTCAAGAGGTCTTGCAGTTTCTCCTCTCACTCTCTTGGAACACTGCCTCCACAAGAAGAAGCCCAGGTTAAGCCTGCTAGACTCACGGCCCAGCTGACAGCCAGCAACAACCACCAGACCTGAGAGGAAGGTTATTTTAGACCATCCAGTCCCAGATAATTTGTATATCACAGCAGACTCCTATACGACTGCAGGGGACACCAGAAGTCCAGCCCAGCTGAGCCCAAATGCTAAGCCATTGGATCAGGGAAAATAACGTGGTGGTTGTTGTAACCACTATGGTAGGCAGAATAATGGTCCCCCAAAGTTGTTCATTGTCCTAATCCCATGAACCTGTGAATATGTTACCTTACATGGCAAAAGAGACTTTGCTGACGTGATTAAATGAATGACCTTGAGATGGAGAGATTATCCTGGATTTTCTGGGTGGGCCTCAAAAGGGCAATTGTCCTTATGGGGGAAGAGAGGCCCAGAAGCTCAGAGTCAGAGAAGATGTGACAAGGGAAGCAGAGGTCAGAGTGATGGACATTTTTTGGCCACGGGCCAAAAAACGCAGGCGGCCTCTATCAGCTGGAAAAGGCGAGGAAACAGATTCTCCCTAGAGCATCCAAAAGGAACACAATCCTGCTAACACTTTGATCTGAACCCAGCAAAACCTATCAGACTTCTGACCTACAGAAGATAATTAATATGTGTGATGTTAAGCCAGTAAATTTGTAATAATTTGTTGTAGCAGCAAAACTAATACAACCACTAAGATTTGGGGTGATGGCAAGAGATAACTGGCATAATAGTCCTTTGAAGACATAAGACACTTCCTAAGAGAAAAATAAATAAGCCTAAATAATCTTATGTTTTATTTAATTAAATATCAATATATAATAAAATAGTTTTAAGTTGAAATCTTAGCCATTCCATCGAATCGTGAATACTACTCTTTTCTAACCCCAATGTATGCTCCTAATTCGAATCAGTGTAGTATAGCAAACACAAGACCCTGTAAAACAATTCATTCTCTTTCAAATGAACACAACCAAAGGAGGCATGCAGATTACTGGCTGGAGTTTACAGACTGCCCTGCAAACACAGATATAGCAGTTAGTGCAGACTAAGGAATTAAACTCCATCTGACCTTTTTAGTTGCTTAATTAAAACAGAATAATAATTTTTTAAATCCTTCTGAGTATGCAAAAGAAGCATGAGCTAAATTTGGAAGAAGGCACAACTCTCTACTTAGGAATGATTTCTCATTGAAAGAAGTAACACTAAACCTAAATGCTATGTCACTGAAAGAGTAATTTATGAGCCAAATGCCTTCCAAAACACAAGACCTTCACCCTTTAAATAAAAGTCTTCAACAAACTCAAAAGTGATAGTATTACACAAATTCATATATGTCTGATAATTTCCCCCACAATAAAATATATCACTCCCAAGATACAAAACTAGACTAACTATATTCATTCATGGACACGCCCACATTCCATTCTGGTCAGTTAGAATACTTATGAGTCCGTATATCTTCGGTTACTATGAGTAATCGGTCACAGAAGAATGTGGTTTTGCCATTCAAATATACACAAGTGTTCTTTTGCTACATTAGATTCAAAAATTTCAAGATTAAAACATATTAAAGTAGATAAGCAAAAAATTTCCCTAATCTGTAAAATAAAACTAATAAGCACCAAAGACTATTAATGTAAAGAAATGATGTATCTAAAATACATAAACTCAAGTAAGTCTCCCTTCCTTATAAAAGTGTGACAGGAATTTAAGGGATCTTTTATTTATAAGGTACATTCCTTCAAATATCACACTTCCTTCTTCAAATAACAGAGGCATTAAAAAAAATAAAACACTGCAATTACTAACATAATCAGGAAGGTATTCCACATGGCTGAATCTAAGATAACTGAAGCATATAGTCCTAAAGCAATTTCTGCCCCATATCCCTCAAACTATTTCTGACAGAAATTTTTTCTAGGAGATACTACTGATTTTCTTGCCTTCTTAAACAAAGTAGACTCAATAACAATTAACTTATTATTTTCAAAATGCTGTAGCAGCATTCTTTCCCAGGTCATCACAGAGATTTCGCTTAGTTCTGGAAAATTAGAGAAACGCTATCTAAAACAGTGATAGCATGTATGTCTATTTATATCACAAGAAAAGATGCTTTATGTATTTTAATTGTAGCTTTTTCTCTTTTAAGGTTCCTACATAGAAAGCTCTGACTTGGCACACCTAGCTCTGGGTTTCTCTGTGCTAGTCTTGGAGTGGGATGACCATCACTCGTGAGCAGATCTTCACACTAAGAGGCTAATACTGATATCATGAGTAGTAAGTTGATGGTTTTAAATCCACCTAACAACAATTACAACAATCACTAATGCTTATACAGGACTTAATATAAAGTACTTTCAGTGTCGGCACGCACTAACTCATTTCATCTTCAAAATATGATTTGTTAAAATTCTGTTTTTACTACTGTTAAACAGATGAAGAAACTCGGGCAGGGGTTAAATAACAAGCCACAGGTCACACAGTTAAAAAGTGTCAAGGCAGGGACTTCCCTGGTGGCGCAGTGGTCAAAAATTCATCTGCCAATGCAGGGGACACGGGTTCAAGCCCTGGTCCAGGAAGATCCCATATGCCGCAGAGCAACTAAGCCCACGAACCACAACTACTGAGCCCACGAGCCACAACTACTAAGCCCGTGTGCCTAGAGCCTGTGCTCCGCAACAAGAGAAGCTACCACTGGCTGCAACTAGAGAAAGCCAGCGTGCAGCAAGAAAAGACCCAACATGGACAAAAATTTAAAAAAACAAACAAACAGTGGCAAGCCAAGATTCAGAACCAGGCTCCAGAGCCTGGACTCTTAACTACTTTGCTATAAACTATCTTTTGACTAAATCCAATTGCTCTTTTAAAGAACTTATCATCCGCAAAACTAACCAAATTCATACAATCAATATAACTTTTTTAATACTATCTGCTGATCATAATAATAAACGTGTGTCTTAACTGTTTGTTCATCCATAAATCAAGATGGATTCTTTATCTCCGGTTGGTCCATGAAGAACATTAGGAAGACATGGTCCTGTGGACCCTGTCTAGATGCTGATTCAAACAAACTGCAAAAACATGAGACACTTAAGGAAACCTGGACACTTACAGTGTTCAATGATATTAAGGAACTGCTGTTGATTTTTTAGGTGTGATAGTAGCATTATGATGTTTTTAAAGTCTTTATTGTTCAGTGATAAATACTTAAGTGCTTACATATAAAATTATATGATCTCTAGAATTTGCTTCCAAATAATTCAGAGGGAGGGATTAGAAGAGGATACAGTAAAACAGTATGGCCACGTGTTGCTGGGTGGTGGATGCATTATATTTGAAATCTTCTACAACAGAGAAAACAATATTGCTAAAATGTCCTAACAGTTACTGTTGTATATAATTATTTGCCTGTAAAATAATTTGCACTGAATGGCTCTCTTCCATATCAGTTCAGCAGAACATTATTGGATGTGCTTGATGTTAGGGAAACATCTCTCTGAATAGGAAACAACAGTCCTACTTCAAGACGCTTACATTCTAACAGAAAACATGTTCAACGGGTAAATAAATGCAAGTGAGATGGGTACTGTGAAAGGTGATCTCCCCTCTGAAGAAGGGGAATCAAACTGTGAGCTGCAGGTTGAAACAGAGCTTGCCAGGCAGAAGAGGCAGGGAGAGGAAGCGTGTGCCAGACAGCACTAGTGACAGCAGGGAAGAGAACCACTGCACAACAGCCTTGTCTGAGGAAACAAGAGTTTAGGATAGTTGTAGCCTTTCTCAACTAGAGTTAACAAGAGAATTAATCCCTAACACCCTGGCATTAATGTAATGAATTAACATCTCTCTTATGCCTGTAGGGTGGTCTGGTTAAGAATCACCCTTGGGAAAACTGAGAAAACAGTTCTCTCAAATAATTTTCCCTGTTCTATGGTTCTGATAAGGAACTCTCGTTGAGAAAGTCATTTTAACTGACTTCCATTTTTTTTTCAGACAAGGAACTGTACCAGTTAGTTTCACTGTGCAAAAATGTTATGAATGTTATAATTAAGCACCTAATCTTTGGAACCAATTCAAATTGTTCACTCATTACCAATTAAGGAAAAGATGTCAAAGCTGTTTATTCCAACTGCAACCGATCTAACTTTTTATAACATAAACCATACATATTTCTGAGCACACTCTAAAATGAAAAGTTTCTTTTAGAGAAAAGTTTCTTTCAACTGAGATTTGTACTAGCTTCAGAATAACATTTTAAAGTAAAACAAAGTACAATTTTCAGCCAACTTTCAAAATGCTTTGTCCTGTCAGTCACCTAGGAGAATGAAAATATTCAGAACACACAGGGCTAATATTTTAAGGAATCCTATTCTAAGTTGGAACATAATGTATCCTTTTTAACTTCAATGTAAGTGAAAAATATGTAGTGCACGACCAGCTCTATTCTTTAAAGCTAATACAAAAATGTGTTCAGGATTTTTCTGTTAGAATTAAGGTTAAGGTTAAGGTTAAGGTTAACGAATTGATGTGTTTTCCCCCAGAGATGATTGAGAATTTGTAAACAAAAATAAACACTGTTGTGTTTGAGCCCAAATAAACTCTAATTGTTGAAACTTTTAATATCTTAGGATTGTAAGTACATCTCAAAAAAAAAAAAGTATTACCACTCTCCATTCAATTTTTCAATCTAGTGCAGAGACATTTTTAGGCTCACTTTGCAACAACTGTTATTTTTTGAGCTGAAACTTGCACAACAACCTAAAAAATGAGGAACTGTCCTGGAAGAAAAGGGAGTGGAAATTCCTGAGTGTGTCAAAGTACCTTGCCAACAAGAAGCCAAAGCTAGACAAATAATCGACACAATAACGATGTAATTAATCCATATTTAATTTCCAAAGAACAAAAGATGAGTGAAGTATTGCTGTAATGGTAAGCCCCATAAACATACCCAAAAAGGTTTATTTCTTTACTATTTTTTTTAAACCGTGGGCTATTAATTTTGGTTTGTACGTATTCGGCTAACACTGTTTCCTTTCACTTTGTATCAATCTCAGGTATGAATCTTCTTTGCTAGTTAGCTGAGCAATAGAATCTGAAGGAACTATTGACTTTATAAGAACGGATGCAATGGTTTCAGGCACCGGCTTATTTTTACGTTTTGCTGTCACTTCGTTCACAGAATCCTTAAATGCACGGCTCCTCTGAGGGCCACACGAACCCTGCAAATCACATTCCATTCCATTTCCGGGCGGCGGCTGCACACACAGCACTGAGTCACTCGGACACCGGACTCCACCTTGCAAGTTACCCCGGCTTTTACTTCCAGCGGGATCTTTTGGTCAGGCCCCCACCTCACCCTCGCAAGGGACAGGGATCCACTCCAGAGAGGGATATAATAACCGGGGCTGACAGGAGGTTTTTTCACTACTGTTACTGAGGACAGACTCAAAGCTTTCCCCCACAGAGCTTCATCTACAGGATAAGAACAAGAAAACCGCAGAAGAACTGCAGCCGCAGAACATGGATAACCGGCGGCCCCCTCCTGGCTTCCCCAGTCCGACACCCGCACGCACCCTCTGCGCACGCGCGCGCACGCGCTCTCCGCCCGGTGGGTCCGAAGGTAGACAGAAGGTGGGAAGGGAGGGTGGGGGCCGAGAGGGGTCATGGCTGGCTCTGCCCGCAAGTTTTCTCACCTCGGTAAATGGGTCCATCGCCCCGGGCTTCGCGTGTCGATTGCGAGACGACCGAAACGGTGGTTCAAATTCGGAAAAAGAAAAGAAGTGAGTGCCGGCTCAGTGTGTCACTTGGAGAAAACAAGAAGTCCGGGGCAGGGGAACTCTTCCAACCTACTCTCTTCTTCCCCACAGCCTCCAGTGTCACGCTCGGCCTTCTGCTGCGGTTCAAATTTGAATTTCAGCGCCGGGAGCCGCGCGCATGCGCGCGGGGCGGGGCGGGGGCAGGACACGCCTCTCCCCGCACCGGCGCTGGATCACTTGGCCTTACCCGGGCTGGGAGGATCCCAAGGGTGGATTAGCCTTCTCAGTGATAGTCCACCCCTGGCGGCGGAGATGCGGAGGTAGGTGCTGCGCTCGGCCCTTCAACTGCCTCCCGGCTCGAAGCCCCACCCAAAACGCTCGCACACCCCAGCCTGTTTAAGCAGGTCCCTTCGCGCCTGTGCTTGGGCGTTTCCACTTTCCTTCATTCCTAAATTTAGGATTAAGGGCCCTTCTGTTTGAAATCCCACTGGACCATAGACCTGACATAGCTTTCTGTCCACCTGCCCGCCCGCCCCTACTTCACTCCAAGGGGGACTCAGGCTTGGCCTTCTTGAGGGCCAAGAAGGACACTTGCGGCTAATGACCAGTTAGCCACCTTGGGCACTGGCCTTTCTCATTGGGAAAATAAGGTTAACATTAACAGACCGTGTGTAAAGAGTTTATACACGAAACTCCTGTCGTTCCTTTTTATTTTAATCCCATCAAACTGCATTCAGTGTTAGAGCTGAGAAGCTACACACTTTAATCCTCCCTTTTACAGCTAAGAGAAGGGAGACCCTGAGACATTAAGTGATTGGTCCAGGAGAAATGAAAATCCCATTCTCAGCTCATAGTCTGCTTTCCACCGCTGACTCAAGCTGTAGTTCATGATTATTCTCTGTAGATTACTGAGAATTGTAAAGTACGTTTTATAGTTACTGTATCAGATTCATTTCTTATTTAGTAAGTCTGTACTAGGACTTGTTATAAAGACAACAAACAGGTTTGGACTTCTTCATCTGTAACACAGAGTAGATTGCTGAGTGACTGCCCAACGGCTGAACAGGCCAAAACTATTTCTCCCAAGTAAGAAGTTTCGGTGTATTTAATAATGTTTCCATCTTAGCAGTCAGTAAACATTACAAAAAGTATTTCACTAATAATATCTCTAATTTGAATTTTGGTGCTTTCCATATGTTGTAATGGAAAGAATTCTGAGTGTAGGATAAGAAGAAATTCCTTGAGTCTTGGCTCCACCAAGACCATGTGACCTTAGGCTTTAGGCAAATCATTTAACTCAGTATTTCTTAGACCTTTCTGTGGAGTCATAGTCTCCTTTGAAAGTACAATTAAAGCTGAAAAATGCCCACTCAATCACAAAATGTTTAAGATATGATTCCATGAAGTTCATGGTCACCAGGTTAGCCTCTTTGGTTCTTAGTTTACTCATCGGTAAACAGGAATAATCAGCTGCCCTGCTAGTCCTCAGAGTTGCTAGGAGGATCAGGTGAAAAATTAAAAGAGATCCAAAAGTGTTCTGTAATAAGTAATAAGCCCCTATCCAAGTGTTTGCTGTATCAAATTATTAATATTTAACTCAAAATATGCTATTTATGAACCAAAGAGAAAAGCCGCTTGAATTTTTTTCCAGTGCTGGACCAGAAAATGATGGGTGTATTGAGGAGTGCGGGTTCAGGAGGAAGTTTAGGCGACATTGGAAAATGAGTCAATAGAAATTTGTGAAGCCTTGCGCCTTCCGGCTTTGGCCTCTGTGAGCCTTAGATTCTTTATGACCAGATCCAAGTCAAGACTAAAAGAGATAAATACAGCAAGTCACTCAATATAACTACCCAAAACATTTAGTTTATCTTTCTTCGCAATACCCCTGTCTTTACCCTGATGATAATAGCAAACCACCACACAATAGCTGAAGTTCGTTAAACACCTACAATGTGCCCGAAGCTGTGCTAGAGACTCAAGTCTACTCTCTTAGAATACTGCAACTGTCTGCTAACAGTTCTCCCTATTTCCCTTCTTACCCTCTGATAGTTCACGCTTCAGTTTATAAGCTAGAATTACTTTTCTCCTCTTGAAAATTGTTATAAAATATTTCCACTTTACCAAAAAATTAATGAATGGAACAGATAACTGTGTTCCACCTAGCTTAAAAAATATGTAATTTTATAATTGAAGTCTCCTGTGTATTCCTCCTTAATCCCAATCCCCAGGGGTAAAACTATCCTGATTTTCATGTTTATCATTCCCATGAAATGTATGTACTTTTATTACATCTACATATATATCCATATCAATCTATAGTGTTTTACATACATTTTATTTTTATTGTAAGTAAAAATTTCTGCAGTTGGTTTCTTTTCTGAATATTCTCTTTATGAGATTCATCCTCACTAACAGGTATAGCTGCATTTTATTCATTCTCACTGCTGTATTCTATTGTATTAATATACTTATAATTTATGTATCCATTATCCTGTTAATGGACATTTAGCTCATTTCCAGTTTTTCATTCCAAAGACCCCATGATGCCATGAATATTTTTATGTCTCCTTATACATACATGCAAAACTTTCTCTAGAATAATATACCTAGGAATTAGAGGATCATTTCAATAAATATATTTCAATATTATTGCCAGATATTAAAAATAAATTGCTCTTCAAAAAAGATTGTAACAATTTATATTCCAGTCAGCTTTAAATGAGCATGCCTGCTACTCTAGTGCCTCCCTAGTACTTGGATACTTTTTGGATTCTGTCATTCTTGTTTGTATGCATTTATCCTATTACTAATGGAAGTGAACATTATTTCATGTGTTTATTGGCCTTTAAGTTTTCATTTTCTGTGAATTTCAAATTCATATCCTTTGCCCATTTTTCTGTGTGGTTGCTTTTTCTTATTGATTTGTAGGCTTTTGTTGTTTGTTTACTATTTTCCGGGAAAATAACTCTTTTTGGTTTTTTGGCTAGCAAATATCTTTTCCTGGTTTATGGTTTGTCTTTTCACTTTAGGATGTCTTGGGTGTACAGAAATGTTTCCTATTAATATAATTAAATATATGTATATTTTCCAGTAGGGTTTGTGCTTTTTATGTCTCAAGAAATCCTTCCCTTTCCCTATCCTGAGGTTGTAAATATATTCTCTCATATTTTCTTCTAAAAAGCATGGGTTTTTCATGGTTTTGTCTTTAAATTATCTGGATTGATCTTGTTTTTTGTTTGGATAACCAGATGTCTTAGCAGCAGTTATTTAATTGTCCATCCTTTCCCCACTGACCTTAATGCCACTTTTGTCATGTACCAACTTCTCCTATATATGTAGATCTATTTAGGAGCTCTTTATTCTGTTCTACTGGTTTATTTGTCTCTTCCTCACCCAATATCGAACTGTTTTCATTATGTGTTGATATCTGATAGGGCAAATTAAAAATTGATGTGGTTAATTTTGTCCCCTTATTCTTCCATATAAATTTTGGGGTCAGATTGTCAAGTACCACAAAGGAAAAAAAAATCCTCTTGAGATTTGTAATTGGAATCATACTGAATTTATCAAATAATTTGGAGGAAAATGACATCTTTGTGATATCAAGCCTTTCCATTCCTGAACATGGATATATCTTCATTAATTTAAGCCTTCTTTAATATTGTCCAAAAATGTTTATAATGTACTTCCATAAAGATCTTTAAACTCTTTAATTTGTTCCTATGTATCTTTTGTGTTGTTATTGCTTTTATAAGTGGTATCTTTTAAATTATATTTTAAAACTCTGTTATTGATATATAGGAACATGATTATTGCAAACCTATTGAGCAATCTTATTAGTTTTAACAATTTATTCATAGAGTGAGAGCTTTTTAAAATGTAAATTGTATGGTGTCAATTTCTTGTTTTGAGCCAGTTTATGTCTTCTGTTGCAATTAGAATAACATCCAAATTCTTTATCATACCTACAGGGCCCTACATGACTTAAACCTTGCCTGCCTCTCCTAGTATCCTAATATTCTCCAGATATCACAGTACTCTCCCTTCTTTTTCCCACTAGTCTCCAGCCTCATAGGACTTTTTTCTAGTCATAAAAATAGGCCAAATTTCTTCCTGCCTCAAGAACTTTCCATCCCCTGCATATTCGTAGATCTACCCATGGCTGGCTGCTCATTAACTGGGTCTAAGCTCAAATGTGCTATCTCCTCAAGAAGACTTGTCTGATCAGGTGGCCACACCCCTCCTCTCTACCCCCCAAGTCATGTTCTATCCCATTACTCTGTTATATTTTCCTCCTTGCATTTACCACTTACGTGGGATCATTTTATTTTTATTTTATTTTTTTGCTTTACGCGGGCCCCTCACTGTTGTGGCCTCTCCCGTTGCGGAGCACAGGCTCCGGACGCACAGGCTCAGCGGCCATGGCTCACGGGCCCAGACGCTCCACGGCATGTGGGATCTTCCCGGATCGGGGCACGAACCTGTGTCCCCTGCATCGGCAGGCGGACTCTCAACCACTGCGCCACCAGGGAAGCCCCGTGGGATCATTTTAGATATGTGTTTAAGTTTATCATCTACCTCTTCTACTAGACTGTAAGCGATGGAATGGCAGGGACTTGTTTTGTTGGTAATTGTATTCCTTTTTTAGAGATGAAGAAACTGAGATGCAAAGAGGCTAAGTAATTGCTCTAAGTCCATCACCTATAATTTGAACCAGATCTGCCTGACTTCAAATCCTGTTTATGATCTTGACATTTCAGTTAATTTATTTATTTTGATCACCAAAGACACAATAATGATCTAACTGTGCTCTTGAGCTATATCTAAAGTGCTGAATACATAGCAACCATGTTTTTCTCTTAAAATTGTTTAAAAAATTTTTTTTAACTACTAAGTTAGGAAGGAAAACAAATATATTATATTCATATGATTATTACCAGTTAGTTATACAGTTTGGCCTAACGATGATAGTATTCTGAAAGTCATCAAAAGTGTCTTCTCTAGTTATTCAAATAAAAACCACGATTTCTCAAGTTATTTAGGTAAAGACCACAGCTTATTATATTAATTTAAGAATAGAATCAAGGCTATGCGCTCTAGAGCCCACGAGCCACAACTACTGAGCCTGTGAGCCACAAGTACTGAAGCCCATGTGCCTAGAGCCCATGCTGTGCAACATGAGAAGCCACCGCAATGAGAAGCCTGCTGACTGCAATGAAGAGTAGCCCCCGCTCGCCGCAACTAGAGAAAGCCTGCTCAGCAACAAAGACCCAATGCAGCCAAAAATAAATAAATAATTTATTTATGTATTTATTTTTTAAAAAAGAATAGAATCAAGGCTCTGAAGAAGAGATAACTAGAGACTAAAGGTAGCCCAAGTAAATGAATATTTGCTCCTTCTAAGATCCTTTTCAACAAAGGAAATAGTAATCATGTTTTCACAGATAAAATTGATGGAGGGCTGAAAAACACAAAAAGTCAAAAACATTTACTTCAATAAGGACACTCCATATGTTATGTATGTACAGTTAATTTTTCAAAGTATATTCACACACATTCTCATTTCATTCACAAAATAAAACAATTACCTAAATATTCTTATTTTTACAGGACTCAAAAAGGCCAAGATCTAACCATAAGGCAGTGGCAAGAAGGACTAAGGTCAAGTTCTCTACTTCAGGTTATCTGGCTGCAGGGCCACTTCTTTTACACATTCATTATAATGAAGAAATAAGAACTATCAAAAGATGTTATATACATGTTACTAAAGGGCTATTTTATTTGTTACAGTATCTCCTATTAATGGTCACTAGCATCACATTTTAAAGGTTTTAAACAGTTTTGGTGGTCTTTAGCATCAGATTTTTTTCTTTTCTAAGTTAATCAATGAAAATGTTGCATATTCCAAAGTGAGGAAAAATAGATCGTGTGTGTGCTTTCTAACATATTGTATTGTTTCCAAAAACCAATGCAACTACAGTCATATTTCCTTTATTCAATAGAGTATTCTCAAAATGTATACAGCTCTAATCTCCTTTTTACTTTCTCAAGTGGTTAATACGGTATTAAGAGAATTCATATTTAAAGGACCATGGTAAATCCTTTCATAAAGACAATAATTCTTTTATGTACTTATCGCACTATAATTTACATATGCTATCTTTACTTTTCCATACCTAGATTTCTCAAAGCTATATTCACAGAACCTATTTTTTAATTTTTAGCAATCCCATATAAAAGAAAAGTAGCTCTTAAATATTAAAAAATAGCAGAAGTCAATGTTTCTTAAACATCAAAATCTCTTTATTGAACATCAAAAATAAATTCTTCTCCTTTTATTTTTTGGCCATGCGGCATGTGGGATCTTAGTTCCCCGACCAGGGGCCAGACCAGGGACCAAACCCGTGCCCGCTGCAGTGGAAAGGAAGAATCTTAACCACCGGACCTCCAGGGAAGTCCCAAAATCTTCCCCTTAAGTTTGAAACAAGAAGGTTCATTGTACTCCACTGACATCTGTCATGAACTTCTTTTTTTTTTTTTTTTTTTTTTTACTTTTTATTTTATATTGGAGTATAGCCGATTAACAATGTTGTGATAGTTTCAGATGCACAGCAAAGGGACTCGGCTATACATATGCATGTACCCATTCTCCCCCAAACTCCCCTCCCATCCAGGCTGCCACATAACATTGAGCAGAGTCCCCTGTGCTATATAGTAGGTCCACTGGTTATCCTTTTTTTTTTTAAGTTTATTTATTTATTTTTTTAATTAGTTTCTGCTTTATAACAAAGTGAATCAGTCATACATATACATCTGTTCCCACATCCCTTCCCTCATGCATCTCCCTCCCTCCCACCCTCCCCATCCCACCCCTCCAGGCGGTCACAAAGCACCGAGCTGATCTCCCTGTGCTCTGCGGCTGCTTCCCACTATCTATCTACCTTACGTTTGGTAGTGTATACACGTCCATGCCTCTCTTTCGCCTTGTCATGAACTTCTTTATCTTTCAAACACTTCAAAAATTTCTCTTCACCTACTCTTTCCAGACCTTGGTTCTTCCCCTGGCTCATTAGCCCTTCCAAATGTTGGCGTTCATGACATCTGCTTTCACTCTCTGCCCTGCTTCTCACAGCCTGACACCATCTGCATTCGTCAGCACCATTCATGCCTGGCAGGTACTAGGCCCTCAAGAAATGTTTGGTGATGAATTCTCAGTGACCACCGCCTCCTACGCTCTGACCTCACCATTCCGCAAACCTTCCAACTCTACTGACCTCCTCCTCTCTTCTGCTTGTCCACCACATATATGGCCACACTTGAACGCTAAACACAACCAGGAAGTGCTCCATCTCCAAGATTTCAAATCCCCAAACTGGCTTCTGATTGTAATCTAAAATTCTTATCTTTTCTCTACTGCTGCTCTCGCCTACTTAACCTGCAAGTCCCCTCTAACCCTAATCTTCAGTTTATTCTCCTTTCCCAACTTTTGGTCAAATTAAAAATGTCATAGTTCATTTGTAGCCATGCCTATGTATTAGCCCTGACTTCCCACCCTGCCCTTGTCTATGAGGCCACATGCTAAGTAGTTCATCTATTCTTAAAAGGTGGCCAAGCAAGTTAAAAAAAAGGTAGGAGCTGGCAGGGATCCCCTAATTCAGCCCCCTAAAATAGCAGATGAGGAACCAAGAAGATTGTGACTAGTCAGAGATTTCCAGAACCTGTCATTGGCCCTTCCCAGGTCTCTTCCCCAAACACGGCCCAATTTTGATCTTTTCTTGGGCTAGCAATAAGCAGTTCAATGCTCATGATGCTAGGCAGCTGCACCAAGGTGCAGCTCCCAGTCAGCCATGTGATCAGGGGGATAAACGATCAAAACCCATACAACCATTCTGTTTTTCATTTCCAGTACAGTACTCAATAAATTACATGAGATATTCATCATTTTATAATAAAATAGGCTTTGTGTTATTTTGCCCAACTGTAGCCTAATATAATTGTTCTAAGTATGTTTAAGCTAGGCTAGGCTAAGCTATAATGTTTGGTAGGTTAGGTGCGTTAAATGCTTTTTTGACTTAGGATGGGTTTATCGGGACATAACCCAATCATAAGTTGAAGAAGATGGTGTGTGTGTGTGTGTGTATAACTTTGTTGGCTCCTTTTCCTCTGCCCCAAACTAAGTAACTAAGAACTATAAATTCTACCCTGGGTGCTCTTGTCTATCTACACACACACCCCCAGATGATCTCATCAGTTCCACTGACTTAAAATACCATTTGTATAGGGCTTCCCTGGTGGCGCAGTGGTTGAGAGTCCGCCTGCCAATGCAGGGGACACGGGTTCGTGCCCCGGTCCGGGAAGATCCCACATGCCGCAGAGCGGCTGGGCCAGTGAGCCATGGCCACTGAGCCTGCGTGTCTGGAGCCTGTGCTCCGCGATGGGAGAGGCCACAACAGTGAGAGGCCTGCGTACTGCAAAAAACAAACAAACAAACAAAAAAAAAACATCTGTATACTGATGGTTCCCAAATTTATTTCTTTGGCATGATCTCTTCCTTGAACTCGGAACACTAATATCCAACCACCTATGTGAAATCTTGACTTGGACTTTTTTTTTTTTTTTTTTTTTTTTTCTTTTTGCGGTATGCGGGCCTCTCACTGTTGTGGCCTCTCCCGTTGCGGAGCACAGGCTCCAGACGCGCAGGCCCAGAGGCCATGGCTCACGGGCCCAGCCGCTCCGCGGCATATGGGATCCTCCCAGACCGGGGCACGAACCCGTATCCCCTGCATCGGCAGGCGGACTCTCAACCACTGCGCCACCAGGGAGGCCCTTGACTTGGACTTTTAACTGGTGTATTAAACTTAACAAATCCAAAATGGAATTTCCCCACTAAACCTATTCTTTCCCCAATCTTCTCCATTTCCATAAATGGCACCACTATCTACCCAGTTGCTCAAACCAAAAACCTAGGGGTCATATTCAGTTCTTTCTTCTTTTCCTCCTACTCTATCCACATACCCAACCTACCATCATCTCTGCCTCCAAATATATCTTTTACTTCTCTCCCTCTCTACAGCTTCCATTCCACTTTAAGCCATCATCACCCTCACTGGACCTACTGCAAGAGTCTCCTGTCTGGTTTCCCTGCTTCCACTCTCATCCTCTTATCCATCATTCTCAGAGCAGTCAATGCGATCTTTAAAGAAAAAAAAGCCATATTATGTCACTGCCCTGTTTTAGTGGCTTCTGATTGTACTTAGAAAAAAGTCCAAATTCCTTTCCTTAGCCCCTGCTACCTCTGAAATCTTTTCACTTTCCCCCAGCTCACTGGACTCCAACCACGCTGACCTTCACATAGCCCCAGGGTCAGGACAAGATCAATCCCATCCCAGGGCTTTTGCCTTTGCAATTCCCTCTACTTTGAATGCTTGTCTTCCCTGCCCAACCCCGCCCCAAATTTCTCATGGCTGACTCTTGCTTATCCTTCAAGTCTCAAAAGTCACTTCCTCAAGGAGGCTTTTCCTGACCCCTCCGTGCCCCAAGTCACCATCTCTAGTATACTTCTCTGATTTACTGTACTTCATAGCACCTATTTGTATCTATTACATCATTTATTTACTTGATTGTTATTTGTTTCTCCCACTATAAGTTCCAAGAGAGCTGGGACTCTATCTGATTTACTCACCCAGCATCCCTGATGTATGCGCACAGGGACTGCCTGATATATGTATATCATATTTACATATGTATGTATGCACTACCAGTAGTAACATAAATACTTAATAAACATCTGTGGAAGGAGTAAATTAATGCACATCTTCATTTCTTCAAAATGTAATTAAGATAGGGAATATTTTTGATGTCTGATTAATAAAAAATATCCTCCCCCCTCAGTCATTTACAATAAAACATCCTATCAAAAAAATATCACAGGGTTTCCCAGGGTTTTTGTGCTGTCCTGACTATTTTCAATGAGGTGAAAGGCGGAGGCAGTTTCACAAAGCATTCTTTTATTTGGCTTCCACTTCATGTTTTTCATTCTCCTGAAAAAGACATACTGAAAACATTCCATTCTCTCAATACAGACATCCCAAAAGCATTCAAACTGCACTGAAAAAAAAATTTTTAAAGCTACAGAAACCAACTTTCCCTGGCTCTTTTTTTCTTCCAGAGTCAAGGAACACTGTTTACAGCTGCCCTGAGGCTCCCTTTAATGCTTGTTAGAACCTGGGATGTTGCAACCAGTTTCTCTGTTCTTTTATAATGGCAAGCTGCAGATTAATTTTCCTCGATTAATAAATTTCCAATGACATAGAATGTTATAAATTGTTTCCAAGAGAACAGGGAGGAAAGTCAAAAGTATTTTCTAGAAGCCTCTCCTTCCCTTATGCTTTTAAACTCTCATCTGAAATGTAAAAGTAAACAAATATTATTTTAATGTTCTATTTTTTTTCTAGTTCCTGAGATAACTTCTCCTTAAGAAATTAAACTTTTTCTCAGTTTCAAGCATAATATATACTTGATCTGCTCTCAACAAAATGAACTTTTGCTATAGTAAGTGAAATATTACAGTTATTTGTCTCTCCACCAGCACTAACAATGCTTATTAGCAACCTTCTCCAGTCTTCACCGTTCCTCTTTCTTGGCCTTTACTACCCAGGTTAATGATCAAATGTGTTCTAAGTCTTTAAAAAGGAAGATGTTGATCTTTTTTCTTAAAAAAAAAAAAAAATCCCATCCTCTCTTACTACAGAGATATTTCGACTGACTTCTTTTGTCCTGAAACTCCATTGACTGTGAGTAGCTTGCCATGTATCAATAGTTTGTACATGGAATATACACATTAACATATGAGTTAATTAAACAAAAGTTACTGAAAAAAATAAGAAAAATATAAGTTCTTTATCCATAACATAAAAATCTCACCACACATAAAAAAAACAATATTTCTCTGAAAATATCTATTTTCCTATCATTTTTGTATCTAAAATTTAATGGAAATCATCATTAAATCAGAAATTGAAATGATCCACAATACAGTGCTGGTAGTGAACATAAAAATAACCATTAAAAAAGTGAAGTATAATGCTGCAGTAGGATAACTACAATAGCATTCTTGGCTATTTTTGGAAAACTTTAGTAAAACTTTAAAAATGGGGGACGTGTATCCTTAGAGATAAGCAAATTATTAAAAGCAGTTTTAATACTTCTTAACTTTATTTTGCAATCAGTGCTTTGAAAATGGAGTTTATATAGAAACAGGTATAAAGGAAAGTTTCTCAAAAAGATGGAATTGTTCATTGTTCTGGCAGATATGTAAAAACAATGCTGACTCAA
Source organism: Mesoplodon bidens (assembly GCF_964165515.1). Taxonomy (NCBI): domain Eukaryota; kingdom Metazoa; phylum Chordata; class Mammalia; order Artiodactyla; family Ziphiidae; genus Mesoplodon; species Mesoplodon bidens. The sequence continues at coordinate 65,426,023 of NC_138166.1, read as the reverse complement.
AAGCAGCCAAGTGGACAGCTGCAGATGCCTTACCCAATGGAAATACTAAACAGGCGTAGAACGAATCAATAATTAACAAAGCAGATGCACAAGGCTTGATGAGGATGAATAATTGCATAGGCTGGAGTGGTAAAAGAAGCTTATAACAGTACTAGTTTTGTAAGAAATTAGATAAACTTGTTTTCATGAATTTGTTAGCAAGTGTACTTCAGTGCCTAATAGTACACAAAGAATATCTTTTTTAAATTTTGAATTAATTGATATTCACCTTTATATACTATTTATCACTGAAGATGTTTATAAATCAAAATGATCCACAAGAAAATACTGGTAGGGTGAACATAAAAATAATTTTTAAAGTAAGCAATGAAATAATATTCTAGATGGGCTAACTACAGGGGCATCAAATTGTTTATTTTTAGAATTCTTAAGTTTAACGAAATGTTGAAGAGGGAGGTATACCTTTAGTGTACATCATTTTCTAACTTGTATTATGTGTGTGTGTGTTTATATATATATGTATGTGTGTATATATATATATATATATCCCTCCATGCTTGTAAGTGTCTTGAGGATAATTATTGTGTCTTTTATGTACTCTAAAAGCACGAAGCCCTGTCTCTTGTATATAAATAAATAGCTCTGAAATTAATAAAATAATACATCTTGGTTTCTTCAAAATATAATGAAAATGGACAATCTGACTACCCATGCTTTAGTAAAAACATTCAGAGTAAATTCTTTAGATGCTGAACATATGACTTGGAAACATCTTTTAGGAGTCTTTATTTTTTTGAGAATTACAGTTCTTAAACTGCAGTGACTTGAAAAATTAGAAATTTGCAGAGGTAACAGATGTACTTATAGCAAACTTGGAAAGCAGGTTTCAGAGTTTAAGGTATATAAGGAAGTTAAGGAAGGTATGTAAGGAAGTTAGGTATATAAGTTTCATTTACATGCTTTTTCCTTAGGACATATGTTGCAAGAACAACTGCTCTTCTGAATGCAAAGGATTCATTGCTTATTACTATATCAAGTGTTTAACCTGAAGATGTATTCCTTACCTACATGCCCATTTTAGATCATTCGATTTTTCTTTGAATTATCATTGAAAACGCATGCTTTCTATTATCTACTTATTCCTTAACTTACAAATAATTGAGTACATACTGTGTGCTAGACACTATTCTAGTTGCTGTAAGTATAGCAGTGAACAGTCAAAAATCACTGCACTTGTGGAAATTTTATTCTAGAGATGGAGACAGACAATAATCAAGATAAATCAGTAAGATTTCCTGCAGCACATGTTGTGGGAAGCTGCCTCTGCCAGAGACTTAGCATTAGGAGTGAGGGGGTAAAGGAGTTTGGGGGTGTGCAGAAAGAGAAAACGTGCGCACACACACCCTAGGAGCAGGAACATCTTCCCTAGCTTCGTGGGATTCTCCTCCCACCAGAGCAATGTTTAAGAGGAAATCTTGGGGCTTTGGTCTATTGAAAGTGCTCGTCTGGGTGGTTCTTGAGCACCACCATCCAGAAGTGCTGGCGTCCGATGCATTTGCCTTTGCTTTGCAAAGAAGAGTCGTGAACTTCAAAACCCTCCGAGATGGATTATTAATCCTGCTTTGCAGGAAAGGAAAACCCTCCATCCTCGGCCACCGGCCACCCCTTTCCGGAGACCCTGCTATCGCCCAGGCACTCCAAGCCAGAAGGGGACACTTTGGGAATGACCGTGCTCCAAAAGGGACAGAGCCAGCCCCCAGCTTCTCTACACAAAGCCTCGTCCACTAAAGCTCCAAAAATCAAAAACTGTAATTGCCAGAAGAATCATTAAAAAAAAAAAAAAAAGTCCAGCCACTAACCTCATATGCAAATGAAATAAGCACTCTGGATCCTGCATTGTGACCTGCTCTCCATACCCTGATTACCTTTGAAGTTGGTTGAATTTGCATCTCTTTAAGACACAAGATTAAAACAAAATTCATGCTTTATTGGATTTTAAATAATCCTCCTTTTATTTATCCTTCATCTTTCTTACGTGGATATGCAAGCGAGAAGACGCGACTGGATATTCCCAACATGTTCACTCCCTTAATCTGTCTGTCTAGAGGTTTGGCTTCTACAGACCAAGCCGTGTGACTGACAGGGTCTTGGTGCTCCAGCTGGGTGTCAGGCCTGTGCCTCTGAGGTGGGAGAGCCAAGTTCAGGACACTGGTCCACCACAGACCTCCCAGCTACATGTAATATCAAATGGCAAAAGCTCTCCCAGAGATCTCCATTTCAATGCTAAGACCCAGCTCCACTCAACGACCAGCAAGCTACAGTGCTGGACACCCTATGGCAAACAACTACCAAGACAGGAGCACAACCCAACCCATTAGCAGAGATGCTGCCTAAAATCATAATAAGGTCACAGACACCCCAAAACACACCAGCAGATGCAGTCCTGCCCACCAGAAAGACAAGATCTAGCCTCACCCACCAGAACACATGCACCAGTCCCCTCCACCAGGAAGCCTACACAACATACTGAACCAACCTTAGCCACTGGGGGCAGACACTAAAAACAACAGGAACTACGAACCTGCAGCCTGCGAGAGGAGAGCCCAAACTCAGTAAGTTAAGCAAAATGAGAAGACAGAGAAACACACAGCAGATTAAGGAGCAAGGTAAAAACCCACCAGACCAAACAAATGAAGAGGAAATAGGCAGTCTACCTGAAAAAGAATTCAGAATAATGATAGTAAAGATGATCCAAAATCTTGGAAATAGAATGGAGAAAATACAAGAAACATTTAACAAGGACCTAGAAGAACTAAAGAGCAAACAAACAAGGATCATGAGAGATTACTACAAGCAACTACATGCCAATAAAATGGACAACCTGGAAGAAATGGACAAATTCTCAGAAAAGCACAACCTTCCGAGACTGAACCAGGAGGAAATAGAAAATATAAACAGACCAATCACAAGCACTGAAATTGAGACTGTGGTTAAAAATCTTCCAAAAAACAAAAGCCCAGGACCAGATGGCTTCACAGGCGAATTCTATGAAACATTTAGAGAAGAGCTAACACCTATCCTTCTCAAACTCTTCCAAAATATAGCAGAGGGAGGAACACTCCCAAACTCATTCTACGAGGCCACCATCACCCTGATACCAAAACCAGTCAAAGATGTCACAAAGAAAGAAAACTACAGGCCAATATCACTGATGAACACAGATGAAAAAATCCTCAACAAAATACAAGCAAACAGATTCCAACAGCACATTAAAAGGATCATACACCATGATCAAGTGGGATTTATCCCAGGAATGCAAGGATTCTTCAATATACGCAAATTAATCAATGTGATACACCATATTAACAAATTGAAGGAGAAAAACCATATGATCATCTCAATAGATGCAGAAATTTTTTTGACCAAATTTAACACCTATTTATGATAAAAATTCTCCAGAAAGTAGGCATAGAGGGAACTTACTTCAACATAATAAAGGCCATATATGACAAACCCACAGTCAACATCGTTCTCAATGGTGAAAAACTGAAACCATTTTCTCCAAGATCAGGAACAAGACAGGGTTGTCCACTGTCATCACTATTATTCAAAATAGTTTTGGAAGTCCTAGCCATGGCAATCAGAGAAGAAAAAGAAATAAAAGGAATCCAAATCGGAAAAGAAGAAGTAAAGCTGTCACTGTTTGCAGAAGACATGATACTATATATAGAGAATCCTAAAGATGCTACCAAAAAACTACTAGAGCTAATCAGTGAATTTGGTAAAGTAGCAGGATACAAAATCAATGCACAGAAATCTCTTGCATTCCTATACACTAATGATGAGAAATCTAAAAGAGAAATTAAGGAAACACTCCCATTTACCATTGCAACAAAAAGAATAAAATACCTAGGAATAAACCTACCTAAGGAGACAAAAGACCTGTATGTAGAAAACTATAAGACACTGATGAAAGAAATCAAAGATGATACAAACAGATGGAGAGATATACCATATTCTTGGATTGGAGAATCAACATTGTGAAAATGACTATACTACCCAAAGCAATCTACAGATTCAATGCAATCCTTATCAAACTACCAATGGCATTTTTCACAGAACTAGAACAAAAAATTTCACAATTTGTATGGAAACACAAAAGACCCCAAATAGCCAAAGAAATCTTGAGAAAGAAAAATGGAGCTGGAGGAATCAGGCTCCCAGACTTCAGACTATGCTACAAAGCTACAGTAATCAAGACAGTATGGTACTGGCACAAAAACAGAAATATAGGTCAATGGAACAAGATAGAAAGCCCATAGATTAACCCACGTACATATGGTCACCTTATTTTTGATAAAGGAGGCAAGAATATACAATGGAAAAAAGACAGCCTCTTCAGTAAGTGGTGCAGGGAAAACTGGACAGCTCCATTTAAAAGAATGAAATTAGACCACTCCCTAACACCATACACAGAAATAAACTTAAAATGGATTAAAGACCTAAATTTAAGGCCAGACACTATAAAACTCTTAGAGGAAAACATAGGCAGAAAACTGTATGACATAAATCACAGGAAGATCCTTTTTGACCCACCTCCTAGAGAAATGGAAATAAAAACAAAAATAAACAAATGGGACCTAATGAAACTTAAAAGCTTTTGCACAGCAAAGGAAAACATAAACAAGTTGAAAAGGCAACCCTCAGAATGGGAGAAAATATTTGCAAATGAAGCAAGTGACAAAGGATTAATTTCCAAAATTTACAAGCTGCTCATGCAGCTTAATATCAAAAAAACAAACAACCCAATCCAAAAATGGGCAGAAGACCTAAACAGACATTTCTCCAAAGAAGATATACAGATTGCCAACAAACACATGAAAGGATGCTCAACATCACTAATCATTAGAGAAATGCAAATCAAAACTACAATGAGGTGTCACTTTATACCAGTCAGAATGGCCATCATGAAAAAATCTACAAACAATAAATGGAGAGGGTGTGGAGATAAGGGAACCCTCTTGCACTGTTGGTGCAAATGTAAATTGATACAGCCACTATGGAGAACAGAATAAGGCTTCCTTAAAAAAGTAAAAATAGAAGTACCATATGACCCAGCAATCCCAATACTGGACATATACCCTGAGAAAACCATAATTCAAAAAGAGTCATGTACCACAATGTTCATTGCTGCTCTATTTATTGTAAATAGAACATGGAAGCAACCTAAGTGTCCATTGACAGGTGAATGGATAAAGAAGATGTGGCACATATATGTAATGGAATATTACTCAGCCATAAAAAGAAACGAAACTGAGTTCTTTATAGTGAGGTGGATGGACCTAGAGTCTGTCATACAGAGTGAAGTAAGTCAGAAAGAGAAAAACAAATACCGTATGCTAACACATATATATGGAATGTAAAAAAAAAAAAAAGAATCTACATTCTTTTAAATGTAGCTGTCCAGTTTTTTTTCAAATCTAAAAAAAAAAAAAAAAAAAACGTGTTTCTGAAGTACCCAGGGGCAGGACAGGAATAATGACGCAATCGTAGAGAATGGACTTGAGGACATGGGGAGGGGGAAGGGTAAGCTGGGACGAAGTGAGAGAGTGGTATGGACATATATACACTACCAAATGTAAAATAGCTAGTGGGAAGTAGCCGCATAGCACAGGGAGATCAGCTCGGTGCTTTGTGACCACCCAGAAGGGTGGGATAGGTATTGTGGGAGGGAGACACAAGAGGGAGGAGATACGGGGATAGTTGTATATGTATAGCTGAACCACTTTGTTATAAAGCAGAAACTAACTATCGTAAAGCAATTATACTCCAATAAAGATGTTTAAAAAAAAGAAATCAGTAAAATATGTAATAAATTATATAATGTTAAGTGCTAAGGAAAAAAAAAATAAAGCAGAGAAAGGGTATGGGAAATCTGAGAAAGGAATGGAATTTTAAATTGAGTGGCCAAGAAAGGCCTCAGTGAGAAGTGACATTTGGATTAATTCCTGAGAAGTGGAGGAGCTAGTCCCGTGGGCTTAAGGCCAGGGTGGGTGCTGGGGGTGGGGGAGCCTTCCAGGTAGGGGAGGTCTCAAATTGCATTGGTCATGAGGTGAAACAGTGCTTGGCATAGCTGACGAATATCTAGGAGGCCAGTGTGTCTGGAGGAGACCAAGGAGGAGAGCAGTGGGAGATGAGCCCAAAGAGATGGCAGGAGGCTAGGTCATAAAGGACCTCATAGGTAAAAAAGGAAGCCATTGAAGTGTTTTTCACAGAGAACTGACATTATCTGACTTTTTAACAGGATCATGCTGGCTACTGAGTTTTGAGAGTAAAGTGAAGAGGGCAAGAGTGGAAACACGGGGTTCATTTAGGAGGCTACAGTTATAATCCAGACAAAAGCTGGTGGTGGCTTGAGCCAGACAAGTGGCAGTGGTGATAGTGAGAAGTGGCTGGATCCTGGATATATTCTGAAAATAGTGTTCACAGGATTTTCTGACAAACTAGGATGTGGAGTTATGCACTATCTGTGATACTGTCAAATTTCCATCGTATGCTCCTAATTGGTGAAAAAGATACAAATTCTCACTTGTTCTGTCATTTTTAGAGTATGATGTTCCCTGACATAACTTCAACTTTCCTTTTGTTCCTGAGTTTGAAAACACATCCCACAATTATTTCTATGTCCTATCTCAACCTTGAGGAAAGGTAAAGAGAAAATGTGGCTTTGAAAATTGACAGTGCCAATGCTGTCTTATGAGTTTCTCAACTGTAAGCTCCAGCCTTATTTCATTTCCCTTGTTGACGTTCTCAAGGCCTGTCTCAGAACCTTGCACACGTTAGGCTCTCAGAAAATGTTCGTTAAATGGTATAGTCTCCACATTTCCCACGCAATAATGAACAAAAACAACAATTAGCCCCTATCAACTGCACAATCATAAATTAAAGTTTGTATTTTAGTATTTAGTATATTATGCCGGGGTACTCATTGGGTAAATGTAGTTGAGCTTCCAGCACCTTCATTACTACCACCTGCAATCTTAAGTTGTGTTAGCTTTTTTGCACCTGGAAAGGTAAGTAAAAGGCGGAGGAGACCGGTTTTGTAATTCGCATCTGGGACTGAGTGTCACGCCACCTGTCTCTTGTAAAATCTACTGAGGAGTTAACGCCCTCTTCAACAGCGCACAGATGTCTACAGGGATGATCAGTCAAAATGCGTCTATACGAAAGGCTGGAGACCGGAGCCTCTCCTAGGGCCCAGCCCACAAGCTCCCGAGGCACGGGCCTGCGCTGTGCACGCCGGGAGTTGTAGTTCCTTCTCTCTTCCTGCGAGCCAGGACGCCGTATCTCTGGCGCCTCCAAAGGCGCGCAGGCTCCGTGAAGCGCGGCGCACGCGGACGGCACGCGTTTCCTAGCAACGGGGGAGCGGCAACGTCACGCCGGCGGGCGCTAAGAGCAGCTGCCCAGTGTTGGGCGGCTTTGAGTACCTTTCAGCACCTGTGGGTTGGAGGGAACGCTGCTTGCAGCTCTCCGTCCGCACGTCTCCGTCTGTCCTTACCCGGCTTATCCTGCACCCGGTCGCCGAGAGCAACCTTCCTCCGCGACCCCGCGTCTGAGGCACGGCCGGAGGCTAGAGGCGGCCCGCCGGGTTCCTGTCTGGCCCTCGCCCCCAGCGCCCGCGGAGCCCGCCGCCCGCGGCCTCAGCGGGACGATGCTGGAGTCCATTCGCGTGACGGGTGAGTGCCAGGAAGGGTGGCCCCTGGGCTGGCGGGAGCGGCCAGCGTCGTCCCGGCCGCTTGCGGCGAGTACCTGGAGGCCGAGGTGACGGGAGGATGTGGGCTTCTGTGCTCAACGCGGCGCCCTGAAACAGTGCGGAACGCGCGGAAGGTGCTTAGGGAAAAGGTGTGCAGGGAAGAGAGAAAACGGTTCCTTTTCCTTTTGTCACTTATTATCAGTAAGCACGTGCTGTGGACTGTAGTGAGGTAAAGTATAATAGATTGGCCCTACAAATGTACAACCTGAATATTGTTAAATTCCGTTTCAAGGCTTATTAGATACGTAATTAGGCATTGTAGTGCACTAGGATCTAGTTTTCTAGAATGTTCAGAAAAGTCAGAGCTAAGCAAAAGAGCACATCTCTGTATATCAGTATTTATACTCTTTGTATGTATGCTTTTATTCTTAAATCAGAACGTTTTGAGTTGATATTAAGAGGTCACTTTATAGTAAGTATTATACCAAGCGCAAAAAAATGTTTGTTTAGACCAGAAAGTTGTGTTTGCCTTTTGTTATTTTTGGAAAATAATTGTGTATATTAATCATTTGAAACTTATCTTACACAATACTAGAATAATTTCCTAGGCCATTTTCCCGTCATTTGATTCTGCCTAACATTCCGGCAAGACAGCATTCTTGATAACCTAGTATCATGACTAAAAACACCGAAGAACAGCAGAGTAAAGGGAAATGTCTCATCTTGAAACTGGCTTCAAAATAAGAACAGATTTTTTTACTTTAAGGCATCGCTGTACCTAATAGACCATTTTTCTGCAAAATTTTAAATTGTATAACGAAATTCACTTTTAATGAAAATATTTATGGTCTTAATTTTATATTTCATGTTCCAGGTTATAAAATGAGGAGTTGATTTTGTGCAGTCATGACATTGCTGTGATTTATCTCATTGTTATTTATGTTGTCAGGAAACAGACAATTACAAGATCTAAGACTTAAGAGGCAACTTAAATTGGCATTAAATTTTTTTCTTAAAGTGATTTGATGTAGATCCTGTTCTTTCATCTTAAAATACAATGAAAATAGAAAGTTATTATTATTTTTTTAAATTTATTTTGGGCTGCGTTGGGTCTTTGTTGTTGCACACGGGCTTTCTGAAGTTGCGGCGAGCGGGGGCTACTCTTGGTTGCGGTGCTCGGGCTTCTCATTGCAGTGGCTTCTCTTGTTGTGGAGCATGGGCTCTAGGCGCGCGGGCTTCAGTAGTTGTGGCACGTGGGCTCAGTAGTTGTGGTTCGCAGGCTCTAGAGCGCAAGCTCAGTAGTTGTGGTGCACGGGCTTAGTTGCTCCGTGGCATGTGGGATCTTCCTGGACCAGGGCTCGAACCCGTGTCCCGTGCCTTGGCAGGCGGATTCTTAACCACTGCGCCACCAGGGAAGTCCCGAAAGCTATTTTAAAGTACCATATCTTCTTTTTGTATTGGAACAGAGTCTCTCAACCGTGGCACTACTAATGTTGAGTCAGTGGATAACTGTTGCGGTGGGCTGTCCTGTGCATTGCAGAATGTTTAGCAGCATCCCAGGCCTCTTCCACTAGAAGCTAGTAACACCCCCCCACACACACACACACACGCACAGTTGTGACAAACAGAAATATCTCCAGACATTGTCAAATGTCTCCTGGAGGGCAAAATTAACCCGCCCCCGCCCCATTTGAGAACCACTGCCCTGGAGAAAAAATATACTAGTTAGAAAAATATCCTAGTGAAGGTTATTAGATAACGATTTAGAAATAACAGCAATTAAGATGATTTCCCCAAAGCATAACAATCATGGTAGAGGAAAAATACAATTATGATAATATTAGTTTTAGAAAGTGGGTATTCTGACCAGTTAGCAATACAAAGTGGATCTCCTGTTTTTCAATATGCAGAGTTGGAAGTTTGAGGAGAGATAGTTTCTAAAATAGTAGACCCACTCCTCCTGCCTCAACTCTCTTCCCATAATTTAATGGCAATAGACTTATCAGTCCAACTCTGCATGTTGCATTTCCTGAGATAAGATAATCTGGCAGTGTATTTCTGTAGTTCAATAAAAATTCAAATAGTCATTTGAGACAATTCAAGCTTCATTTAAAACAACTGACTGGGGCTTCCCTGGTGGCGCAGTGGTCGAGAGTCTGCCTACCGATGCAGGAGACGTGGGTTCGTGCCCCAGTCCGGGAGGATCCCACATGCTGCGGAGCGGCTGGGCCCGTGAGCCATGGCCGCTGAGCCTGCGTGCCCGGAGCCTGTGCTCCACAACGGGAGAGGCCACAACAGTAAGAGGCCCACGTACCACAAAAAAACAAAAACAAAAACCTGACTGGTTGTTTTTCAAAACAGTTTCTCCATTTCTTTTATAAATTTCTTGACCAGTTAAAAGGATAGTTCTAGAACCCCATGCCTAGCATTTTGCTGACATATCAGAAAGCCCAGTTTCAACGGCCAGAAACTTTATGAAGAGAGTTTAGCTGAAAGCATGCCCTCCTTTTCCCTCACTATCCCGTCATTCATTGATATCTTAGAAGCCCATGTTCTTCTCGTTAGCATCAAGAGCATGCTTGTTTGTGGTAAGGGTACTGATGGAAATGTGTTTATTTCTTTTCAGCTTTAAAATAGGTATAGAGCAAACTGATTGTTTTATTTCAGGACTGAAGCAGTTACTTGCTTCTGAAATCACTTCCAATATGGTCTCTTACTCACTGTTGATTTATTAGTCATGATTTAATATAATCTAAATATAACATCCTGGTGAACTGATTGGAGGAGTAAAATAAAATAAGATTTGTATGTTATATATGCTGTTTGAAATGGGATCAAATCAGAAGAGATTTCTTTACCTTCTCATAGCTTTTTAAAGAAGATGGTTTATTATACTAAAGCCACTAAAATGTTGATTTTAGAATGTAGAATTTATTACTTAATGTTAAATTTACCTTGGAAATCCAAATTTCATGATTCTGAATATCTTCCCATTTACATTATTCCATGGAGTATTTCTATAGGAGCTGAATATAGTATTGAATATAATAATACTGATAGTTAACACCTGCTGCTTAGTACAGGCCATCATTGTTCTCAGCACTTCACATATATTACCTTTTTTGATCCTCCTACCAACACTGTGAGTTATATAGTAGTAGTATCCCATTTTACAGATAGGGAAACTGCAGCACAAAGATGTTAAGTAACTTGCTCAAGGTCACAGCTGCTAATAAACAGCCAAGATTCAAATCAGAGAAGCTCCATTCCAAAGCCCATTTTCTCAACCACTAGGAAAGTCAGAACCCTTGTTTAAATGACTATATGTTGATTTAAGCCACGAAATTCAACATGAGGATCTCATTTAACATCAGTGGTACATTAGCTGATAGTTTACTCCAGGTGCTTTTAAGTTTTTATCACAGGCAAGTCTGTAATTTTTGCCTGGAAAGATCATATTTTACTTGACTATAAAATTGTTTTCAAAATAGAAGAAGACACCTAGCTCATTAAGTGAGTAACAAAATGCTAACAGAAGCCATATAAGATTATGTTATTTTATGAGTTCCTACTGCCTGTATCTTGTATGTGATATAAAAGTGATTAATCATCTGGAAATGAAGCTCCTTTGTAACAAAAGTGAATGTTTAAAAATACTGGAGACAAAAGTCTTAAGAGCAGTGTTTGGCCATGTGGGATGAATACACTTAGGCACATAGCTCCTGTCTGTCCTACAGCAGTAGGCACCTGCCATTAAAATTTATCTTCAACATCACTAATTGTTTCACATTTTTATGCATCCTGGTATGATTTTTGCCTCAACCTTCAGGCATTCAAGTCCTGTATCCTTTCTGTCCTCTCAAATATTCTGTTTCCTTGGCTCCCTCTCAGGGCAGTGAGTGAGCAGAAACAAACATAGATGTATGCCATAATGGGACTTATAATTTCAGTGATGAGGAAGGCCATCATATAAACAAATGTAAGACTGCAACCATGACAAGTGAGTCAAAGAACCTTCCAGGGGAAGTTTTCCTGAACAAGTGATACTTGAACTGAAGGATGAATAGGGATTAATCTAACAGAGAGGAGAGGGGAGGGCTCTTCAAACACAGGGAACAGAATATGAGGATGTTTTGTGTCGGGAGAGGGAGTGGTGAGTGTGAGGGATTGACAAAATGAAGGGAAGCGAGAGTGGACTGATGAAGGGGGAACATTGTGCATGATGGGGCCAGAGAGGCAGAGTGACCTGACCATGAGTGACCTCAGGTGCCATGATTAGGATTTGTCTTCACCCTAAGTGGAAAGCCTGGGGAAGTGTTTCTCGCATGTTCACTGTTGTTTTAGATGGTATTGAATGCATTTTCTTTTACCACAGACCATCATTTCCCAGCATTATAGGATACCCTGCATGCTTCTAACTGCAAAACCACACCATCACCACCACCACAAGCAGTTTCTGACCAAAAAACAATAGTATCACATTATAAGAGTCCTTGCTGCTGATAGAGTAACACTGAAGCGCCCCTAACTGGGGCTGTGACATTTTTAAGAATCCTGAAGTATAGTTGAGTTTCTCAGTTCTTGAATGATACTAGCAATGCCTTTTCATCTCTCTGTTTACTTACAGTTGAGAAACTATATTGGATAATGTTGAATTTGGAGGTATTATAATTAAAAGATTACCTGTTATAATGCAGACAAATTGGGCAATAAATGTTTTCAAAGATACTGATATTTTAAATATACCAGTTTAAAAATTATAGTGTAACTTACATTCAGTAAAGTGCTTGAGTCTTAAATGGGCAGCCTGATGAATCTGTACATATGTAACCACTGCGCAGAACAAGATAGCTTTCTAGCCGCCAGTACCCTGGTACCTCCTCCCAGGTTATAACCCCTCCCTCAAAGATAAGCACTATTCTGCCTTCTAATACCATAAATTAGTTTTGCCTGTTTTATTTATTTATTTTTTAAATTTATTTATCTTGGGCTGCGTTGGGTCTTCATTGCTGTGGAAAGGCTTTTCTCTAGTTGTGGTGCTCGGGCTTCTCCTTGCGGTGGCTTCTCTTATTGAGGAGCACGGGCTCTAGGCCCGCAGGCTCAGTAGTTGTAGCACACGGGCATAATTGCTCCACAGTATGTGGGATCTTCCCGGACCAGGGATTGAACCCGTGTCCCCTGCATTGGCAGGCAGATTCTTAACCACTGCACCACAAGGGAAGTCCCAAGTTTTGCCTGTTTTTGAACCACATATAAGTGGAATTATACAGTATGTATTCTCTTGATCTGGCTTTGTTTGCTCAGTATTGTCTGTGAGATTCATCTATATTGTTGCTTGCAAACTCAGTTTGTTCTTTTTCATTGCAATATAGTATTCTGTTGTATGAATATACCACAATTTACGTATCCTTTCTGCTGTTGACAGATGTTAGATCATTTGAGTTTAAGTAATGATGAACAGCTTGGTAAAACTAAAGTGTTTATCTTGTTTGGGAATTGTTTTATTTTGCCTCTTCTTCTGTTTGTAATCAAGCAACCTATCATTTTGTGGTATAAAATTACCCCGGGTTCTCAGGTTTCATAAGTATAAGTGAACCATATGAAATTGCCATTTTATGGGTCAAAATTGGTTGAATGGTATTTTCCAGCAGGCTTTGTTTCTGATGATCTGATCTTCCTTTCAGCCAGAGACCTTGTAACTACTGTGAAACCTCACCTATTCAGTTGTGAAATACTAAGAATTTAGTGAGCAGTGTTCCCCTCTTTCTTCCATTCCTTTAGATGAGGATCAGGAGACGCTGATGGGTTTAGTGATGAAGCCACTGTTACAGAGAGGTTATTGAAAGAGTTGGGAATGGAAGCCAGGAATCCTGGTATTCTTTACTCCTGTTCTAGATACAGATTCAGCTTTCATTGTGTTAGTAATTTCAGTATAGTCATCCACTTGTGAATATACTATCAATTTTAATGTAATATTATTTTCCTTTTTTCCCTCAATATGGGTAATCATTTTGGGGTGAATGACTTCTTTGATCAACAGATTATTTTCATTTTCTCCAAGGTTATAGTGAAGCAGATTGCTGGTGGCTAAAATGTTACATTAAATAGTGACTTTTAATATGAGAGTATGATTTTTATTTATTTTATTACTTTTATGAGAGAAAGTGAGTTACACTTGCCCCCAAAGAAGTCTGCTTATGCTTAAGGTTTTGATTTTTCAGGAAAAAAGGAGTTAGGAGAATAGGATGTTCTTCATTGAACTCTTCTTCTTGTCCTTTTATTATGTTCTTAAGCCTGTTTTAAAGGTTGTTTTTCTTAAACAGTAGTAGTATTTAAAATGACAAAAACAGTATTTTAGGTTTTCTAATACTTAATACAACTAAAATAAGATTAGCATGACTCTGAGAAATTAATTTATATCTATCTCGTAAGAGTTGTTTGAAGGTCCACCTGCCCCACATTTATGAACTTCATGGGATATCAGCATTTGGCAGGACTGACATTTACTAAGTAGATACACCATTGGTACTCCCAGACTACTTATGAGCAGATGGAGCTTAAAAAGGACTGATGCTAAACCTCTCAGGTAGTAGGTAATTAGCAAGTGAACTGAAATGCTGCAACTCCTGAGAGGGGGGAAGGGGTTCTGTCATGCACACACTGTAATTTTTCTCCCACTCCCCCATTCCTCCTTGAGTGTTTTGGCAGCTGGTTTAGGACTTTTGTTTAAGTATCCTGAAGTGTATAGGTTGTTTGAGATGGGACAGAATTAAAAATTTAGATGCTTTATGACAAAACAACAGAAAACTCTATGAACGCAGCTCTTTGATCAACAGAGCTACTGAGTCTTAGGAACCAAAGAAAGCACTTTTTACATTGAATATTCTTTTTAAAAAAAAAATCAATATACCTGTAACAAACCACCCAAATTAGGAATTCTTCAGAGTAGTTTTGTTAACTGATTTTAATTTGAGGTAAATTCCCCCTTTTTATTATGAAGACCAAACGAGAAAAACCTGATTACCTCCTTTTACCTTCCTGGCTGTGCCTAGTCCTTACCCAACTTTTCTCGGTTTGTGATACCCTTATTCTTATCTCAGTTCTCTTGCTCTTTTCCTTTCAGTGTCCGTTTCAGTCCGACTTTCTTTATCACCTCTTGCCTCCTAAACTTGTGGTGTCTTGTTAGGGACACCGACATTGTTCTTGGGCATTTGGACTGCAGCTTGTGTTCCTCAGCCTATGTTTGCCCATCCTACCCAATTTTGACTATCAGTTGGCAACACTTAAGTATGAAACCCCTGAGGATCTGGGACTTACAAGTCATTGATGAAAGTTTTGTTTGTTCTGTTTATTCACATTATTGAATGGCTTCTTTGTACAATCAACCTTCAACATGACCCTGTGCAGTCTAGTTCCTATCTCTCAGCTTGTCCATGTAGTAGACATTTTATTTAACCCCTGCAAGTTTATACTTTCATGTTACCTTTAGACAGCAGAATTCAAATTTCATACGTTGGCCTAGAAAATGTTAACTAGAAGGACTTCTAAGTACCTTACATATTTGGATTGTTTATTATCTACTTTTGACCTCATACTGTTTCTTTACCCTAAACCCTAAGACTTCTGGGCTTTAAAAACTTTTAGTGCAGGGTTTCCCTACCGTGGCATTATTTTAGGACGAATATTTTTGTTGTAGGAGGCTGTCCTATGTATTGAAGGATGTTTAACCTCATCCCTGGCCTCTACCCACAAGATGCTAGTAGCAGCCCTCCCTAACTGTGACAACCAAAAGTCTCCTGGAGGACACAGTTGCTCTCATTTGAGAACCAGTGGTTCAAGGTCTTCCAGGTTATATTTCCACTTCTACAGTCATCTCCTCATAGAAGTATAGAATGGTTCCAGAACTACAAATAACTGTGTATCTAAAGTGGTCAGAGAATGGCATGTTTAGGGTCGTGCCATTCATTCATTCATTTATTTATTCAGTGTACATTTATTGAATGTCTACCAGATACCATGCTAGATGTTGGAAAGAGAAACATGAATAACACATGGTCCTGGTACCTATCTTAGTATTGAATACATCAGTTATTAAGATTACTGTGTCTTACTAGGGTGCTGTGTTTGTACAGAGGAAGAAAAGATGTAGTGCTGTGCGTGTAGCAGACTTAATACTGAATGTCTGTTGATAATTGAATGAATGACCTTATATAATAGAATGAACATGGACTCTGTAATCAGACACATCTGCATTCGACTCACAGTTTGCTCTTCACTACTTTCTTGTCGTATAACCTTGAGCACATTACTTAACATTTCTGAAGCTTAAGTGATATAACGTGCACAGTTTTTGGTGAAATCCCAAACTCACATAAATGTGTCAACAAATAGTGGCTGCTATTATTATTATTTATTACTACTTATTATAGAAAGGATCCCTGAATGTCTAATCTTGAGTGAGTGAGCGACAGATCTATGTGGATAAACAGTTTTAAAAAAAATGGAATTAAATAAATTGTCTCTTTCTTGGCAAGGAAGGCAGCTGTCCCAGTCAGCTAGCGTTGAAATTGCCTCCGTAGTAGGAGCCAGAGGTTGAGGGCTAGAGGCATAAGGATCCATGAGACTTAGAAAAGAGAGGTGGTTGAGAGAATCATGTATCACATTTGCAGAAAGGATTTAGAAAAGGTTTATAAGCAGACATGATCAGATAGGAGTTCAAATAACAGGATTTAAGACAAACTCAAACACTTTGTCAGTTTAGAATTGAATCTGAAAGCTCTTAAGGGTTTACCTGAAATCCTCTCAATGTTTCTCTTCCTTCCCTGAACCCTAGGTTATTGTCTGTATCTTTTGTTTTTCACATTTAAGCTTATACTACCTCGTATTAGTACTCAAATCTTCATAGGACTGCCTTACCTTCAGAGCCAGATTAGAAGCTGGTTGAAGGCAAGAACAATGTATTTATACAGATGTTTTTCAGATCCATGTACCTATTAGCAGTATTCCTGTATTTGTGGAATGAAAGAATGCAAATCAGCACAGTTTTAAAACAGTACACAAGCAACAATATTTCAAGTTATTCTTACCTCTTTAAAGCACTTTTGAGATCTAAAGGCAAAACTGACCTCTCCTTAATTTGGCATTTGATATACTGATACCTTACATAGTAATTATTTTTTTAAGTCTTGGCAAGAAAAAACTTGATTTTCTTTAATCTTAACCCATAGCCTAAAATTAAGAAAAGCAACTAATAAATATTGAGTGACATTACTAAAACATGCTTGAATGTGCACATATCATTTATTTAATTAAAAAAATTTTTTTTGATATATGTAACACAGTGTTGTCCTTCTTTTACTGATGGCTACCTTTATATATGGTGTCAGATTTCAAGATTGTATTTGCTTTGAAAATGCCTTGGATTTTACTTTGATATTGGTAATACTATTAAACTATATCCTTTCTACAAAATCCACATTCTTGGTAGAGTTGAGTGTTCAGATTATTTATGTATATTATCTCACATCTAGATTAGACTTTGGTCGTCTAAATGGTTTGAAGCTGAGGATTTTTATAGATAATTTAGCATATGTACATTCTTACAGAAGTGACTGTCTAGCTTGACCAAATTTTAGTAATATAGTCTTTTAATATTTAAAATGTCTTTTCTAAAAATTGTTGCAAAATTATAAAGTTTACAGAACCTTCAGAATACTTTTCATATAATAAGCAATTTGCTTCATCTGGTATCTTTTGTTATTTCTTTTGTTTTGATTTTGTTTATTAACACAGAAAAGCTTCACTGGCCTGAGCAAGAACTTGCTAAGAAGTCTATTCTAAGTGCAGAAGAGTCCTTGATCATTGACAGCAAAGGAAGCATGTCACAATTATCTCCTGGAATACTAAAGGACATTTTCACAACTGGAACCAGTAGTTACAATGTCCTACTACAGAGCAAAGAGGAGAAAAAGCATCATTCACAAAAACAGTCTTCCTCCACCTACTCCAAAAGATGTAGAAAACCCAACAAATCTAGCTCTTCACGTAGTAAAGATCTTCGCAAGATGAAAGCCCCAGTGCCTGTGATGAGCAGTGATACTTGGTACTGCCTAGAAAGGCAGCCTGCTGTTTTTGTCACTAGTTCAGTGTCAAGTCCTGTAAAGTTTACACATGATATCTCTGTTACAGGAAACAGCACAGTACTGCCACCTAAACCCAAAAATGAAAGAAAGGTCAAGCGACGCCATTTCTCCACTCTTCCAAAGCCAAAGCTGCAGCCTCAGCTGTCTAGAAGTTTTGAAAAAGGAGATGACTTTTCTGGAAAGAAATTTTGTATACTGAGTGCTATAAAGCCCACCAACTTGGAGAAAGAAAAAGTGAGATTCTTTAAGTCTGACTATACCTACAATCCTCAGTTTGAATATGCTAATCCTTCTCTGCCAAGTGTGTTAGCCAAGCACAGCAACGCCACTGACCGGTTTCTTAAGCAGGTAAAATGCTACTTCAGTAGTGGTATTTCATTTTATGTAATGAAAACAATTATTTGCCGTCGTATAGAAAGCCAAAAAAAGTTGTTTTAAAATATTCCAATTATTTATAGTTAACTCCCATCCAGGACATCTAAATATGTGACAAGAAATCTCCAGGTGAGTGTCACAGTTCATATGTAAGCTACTTTGTACTAATCAAACTCAATAAAGAATCTATCATATAGACGTTGTGTTAGGAAGCAACTATATTAGGAAAAAGCTTCAGATTCTGGTTCCAAGCTTTCATTTGGGAGTTACAAACTTATGGCCCATTCGTCAGCCCACAGACAAGTGTTTGTTTTCTTTTTGATTTTGAATGCGTTAGATGGAGCATGCAGTATCTCCGGTTCTCCCTGTTATATTACATTCTCAGCTTGCTTAGGCCCCTAAAGGCATTTTGGGGACTAGGCTTGATACTTGCCAGAGAACTTTTTAATGCTTTACTGAAATTGTTAATAATCATCAAATATTTAAGTACTCATTTAAAGAAGAAAATAATGGAATTTAAAAAATTATCTTCAAGGTTAGCAAATCATGATGTGGATGATATAAGCAACACTTGCCAAATTGCTCAGTTTAGATACTTAGCACACAGTTTTGTGTGTTAAGGTCTTAATAAACTTCAAAATCCACTTTATCTGAGGAGAAGTTGGCTGATGTTTACCTTCAGGGCACAGAGTTGAGATCATAAAAGCAGACTATATTTGGTTAAATTAATTTTGTACAGGTTTTTATAATGCATTAGGTTCAACTTGGCTTTGTCAGTGATTGAAAATCTGTCTGTAGGCTAGGTGAAGCTGCGTGATTCCATTTGCCTGTGGCAAATGCCCTATTTTAGCATTTTGCTGCAGTGCAAGTTCTTTGAACTTGCAGCCAGCAAATTTTTTATTGTTTGTTATAAATTACATGGAATCTGACCAGTCTTTTAAAGCCATTATGTAAAGCTTATTCTAAGATTAAAACAATTTTAATCTTGCTATTTATTTTCCTTTGTTAGAAGAAACCTTTTCTACTGCTGCTTTTTTTTGAAGGTACACCCCCCCCTTTTTTAAATTGGAGTATAGTTGATTTACAATGTTGTGTTCATTTCAGGTGTACAGCAAAGTGAGTCCGTTATACATATACATATATACGCTCCTTTTTAGATTCTTTTCCCATATAGGCCATTACAGAGTATTGAGTAGAGTTCCTTGTGCTATACAGTAGGTCCTTATTATTTATCTGTTTTATATATAGTAGTGTGTATTACATTCCCTTTTTATTGAAATACGAAACTGTGCTAAACACTAATAAAAAGGCCAGCTATTATTTTGGCAGTGATTTTATGATTTCTTTTTTTTGGTGTGGAAATTGCAATTGATTGAATAGGGCTTTCACTCACTTAAAATTTATGGTAATTATAAAAATGCTATTTGTTTTTCTCCCCCTTAATGCTGAAAGAGACAGCTGAGATTTCTTTACCAGATTTCTTTAATTTGGAGTCCTACTGCAAGCCCTACCAGTTGGGAAAGGGATTTCCCACCATTAGGTCAAAATGAATGCTCTTTCATTTTTCTTGGATGGTAGTTAGGAAGCATCAGCAGCTCCAAAGATTGAGAATTGACAGTGCTTGGTTTCTGGCTCTACAATCTTTATTTTAACCCAATTCCAGCTTCTTATGCTTGGGTTATTTGAGGCTTCTAAACAGCACCAGCAATCCTAGCTCGCTGTACTTCAAATGCCACCATTTGGGAGAATGATTGCAGCAAATTCCAAATGTACTTTTCAAGCCTCTTTAATCAAATAAGGGAGATTTATCGGAACAAGACCCCCATAAAATATGCTTAAGTTCCTACTTAGCATCTGAATGAATTCTGACATGATACATCCTTCCCCTCCCCAGCTGTGAAGCTAAAGCAGCAGCTTCAGGGCTGGTTTCAGGATTCAGAAATGCGCTGCGCAGAGGGGCCAGGATGGCTGAGTAGCCCATTCATCTCTGGCCTCCACCCTTGAGGCCTTGCCAATCCCTAGCTGACAGTCTCTCAAGTTTCACGATCTGGACCTTTCCAAGGCAGGCAATGTATATTGTTGTTGGAGAGTGACCGCGGTCCTCTTTAGTGTAAGATAGGCAGAACAACACTAAATCCAGGCAGAGATAAGTCTACCATAGTGGAACTAAGGTAGGTCTCAGGTTCTGGTCATTCCTAATTGATTGCCCTGTCAATGTCAAGGAGTTTCAGGACTCAGTTTGTTTCTGGTCCAGGCAGTAGGTTCCTCAGGAGGCACTTAGGCCCTTTTGATGGTTCAGAGCATCTAGCATGGGCTGCAGGACTTGAATATAACTCCAGGTGGAGCCTGCTGAACCCTGCTTAGCCTCTTGCTGGCAGCCATGGTGGGCCTCAGCTCCCCGACCCTTGGGACAGAAACTGAAAATGTCTGTTTTCTGAGATTGTGGACCTTTGCAGGAAAGAGTGCAGTGCTTCCTGGATGCTGAAGAAGGGATCTGGGATGAGAGAATGCTGAAAGCTGTCCAGCGTCAGGTGCCTGCTCACTAGTGGGTCAGAAGTAAATCCTTAGTGGCACATTTGAGCAGTCAACTGGCAGCCAGTACACTTTCTGCCTTACTTCTCTGTGGCTGCCCATCCTGGGAAACCTAGATATAAAATCCATATGGCCTTGGACCCAGCACATTGTTGAACAAGATTGGAAGTGAGAGATGAGAAGGGTCTTCAGGGCAGTGTTGGGAGTCCTTGGCAGTATTTCCAACAGTCAAATGGAAATTACATATTTATGTGATAAAGCCAATGTGTAGTTTAAGTGACTGATTTTCCACCTCTAGCTGGAGTGGTGTCTCATTGTAGATTATGGCTAGGATCCTGCTAACTGGAAGCCCTGATTGGTAGAGTGATATTTAATAACATATGGGAAATAAGTCAACTTTTGTTTGGCTTGATAAGGTAAAGTTTGAATTATGTTCTTATTTGTTAACAAAACTGGAGCAGTGGGGATCATTAGTGATTGGTAAATGGGGAGAGAAGGAAGACTTTGCGGTGTTGGGTAGAGACCCTGGGCTGAGGCTACCCCTCTGGCTGTCAGGGAAGAAAAGTTAAAGGGGTGCAGAAGGAGTTAACAGAACAGGCCTGAGACTGCCATCCTTAGAAAGGCCTACTTGCAAGATTAACCTGAGCCTGGCGTCTGGGAACTTGACTGGTAAACAGTTTCCTACACTGAAATAAAACTTTCCCTAAATGATAAGAGTAGCTTGCTGTGCCTAAATTGTGCAAACAGTATGTTTTATGTTAAATACTTCTTTTCCTTTAGGGAGTCTGGAATTTTAGACTGTGCTAGACATAGGGGTGCTTATGTGACCAGCTGATAATAAAAACTTTGGGCACTGAGTGTGTAATAAGTTTCTTTGGTAGACAAATCTTTACATGTTCTTACAACTCAGTTGCTGGAGAAGTTAATTGCATTCTGTGACTTCATTGTGAGAAGACTCTTTTGAAGCTGCTTCTTGTTTCCTCCAGACTTTCCTGGATATAAGAAATGGGGAGTGGTGGGCTTAAGTTGATTTTTTTAAAGGAATCTAACCTTCAGATTTTAGAAAAAGAAGAAAAAACTCTGTACTGTCCAAATAAAACATCTCCATGGGCTGTATTAGTTGTCAGTTTGAGATTCCTGATCAGTTACAAGGTCTGGCTTCTTACAGCTTTATAAAGGGCCATTGTGTTGCACCATTCCATGGGGTGCCATTCACAAATTGAGCCTGGGCCTTACATTCATACAATAGAGTTGATGTTTACCATAAGCATGGGGTTCTTCTTTGGCATTATAATACAGTACTCCTCTAATACTTTTTAGTTGTATGATATTTGTCTTAGAAGTTCAAGTAAATTAAATGTATGCTAAGTTAGAAATGTTGCATGGAGGGTAGCTGGGAAAGAATGAACAAAAAAAGCATATTTGTTTTATTATGAAATTGTTCACACTGCCTTTTTTTCAGGACCCTTGCGCCTTTGTTATTCCATTAAAATTGCTTTGAAATTTAAGGACAAAGTCATGTGAACTATCTATATATGAAAAATTATAACTAACAGTGATAGAGTGCTTAATATTTGCTCGTTACTCTGTATGCTGCGTACTTTTCACCTATTATGAGGTACAATACTAGTACTATCTAGAGAAGTGCAGTCACTTTCTTGACTTGGATCTCAAGTTGCAGAACCAGGAGTCTTTCTCAAGCACTTTATTGTCTTCCACACAAAGGCATGTTGGCAAACTAGCTCTCCATTTCCGTGGTATAAATATAAATACTTCCACCAGGACCAGTTTCAAGCAATGTAACATCACTGTCATGCAAATTAATAAAAATTCAGTCAGCTCTGACAAGACAGCATGGCCGGACTCCAGCATGCCACTGTTTCACAAAATGGTTTCAACCAGGCTTTTCTAACCCCAGTGCACCCCCTGCACTCAAAGGGTACCAGGTCAAAAGAGCCTCACTTAGCTGGCAAGGATGCCTTTGGTAGAAGCTGATTATAGGGACTTGGAAGATTTTTTTTTTTTGCCTTTTGTGATACACCTATGAAATAGTGATTACTGTCTTTCGGAAGCTTTAAGACAAGCGTATTTACCTTCTTCCTGTTCAGGCACCCATCCTCATCTTTCAGCTACAGCTTCAATCTCAACTCATAGTAATAGTTATTTAGTGCCTTAGGAAGAGTAGCAAAGTTAAAACTGGGTGCCTAGTCTGTAAACTGAGTATTTGAAAGAAGCAAATACAAGGGTGCCCCCAAAAGGCTGTCTACAACGTGTAGGTGGCTAATTTCTCTCTTCATGCCCCTTTGACTCTGCCAGGGAACAAAGCAGAAACATCCCTTCCATTACAGCTCCCACAGTAGATACCTTTTCTCTGTTGACCACTGTCCTCATCATTGCATTTCATGTATTTCCTTTCTGTTTCATGTGGAGTATACACAACCAAGTATTGACAAGAGGGTTAAGATAAAATTAGGTATTTTCAACTGAAACAAAATAATTAAAAAGAGCTTTCAAAAATTTCTTCAGTGAAGTAGTGTATCCATTGTTTTCCTATTCCTAAGACTTTATACTTTTCAAAATAGTTATTTGCAAATACAGTCAGTTTTTGATTACCCTTATTAATGGAAGGAAATATTTGTATGGATTAGCTAAAATGGAAAGATTATTCCCTGTTCCCTCCCTATCAAATAGTTCTCATTAGGGCAGTCATCTTAGCTTTCCTGGTGTGGCAATGCTATACCAGCCATAGTAAGTAGGAAACACAGCAATAGCAAAAGCCACAAACAGTGGCATGAAATGGAGATTGTAGAAGGAAGTGATGTTTAAATTCCACCATCTAAGTGAAAATAATCCACTGAAGTGATTTATAAAGCAGAAAGCTTTTTGAAATCTTTTATTTGGTTCCAGGCATCTTATATTGTAACCTCTGGAGGAAAAGATGCAGTTAGGAAAGATGGGGGATTAAGTACTGAGGAGTGGTAGTGTGAAGAAGAACAGATGTTAGACTTGTAGTTACCAGAAGAAATGTGCAGATATATTTGCCAAAAAATCGATGTCAGAAACATACAGTAAAATATCTTTTTCATCCTTCCATCTTAGCATATCAAAGCACTCCTTAAAGATGTTCTTGTTAATCTTTACAATATCTTGAAATATAACCCTCTAAGCCAATAGAGAAATGGGTCTTATAACTGTTTGTAAGAATTACTGTCTTAAATAAGAGGTTTGTTAGACTTGTAAATGTAATTAAGAAATTCAGGAATTGCCTTCTTTTAAAAATATTCTTTGACTTATGATTGATTTTTAGGACTCTTGCTCTATAGGAGAGAGATGGACTCGATCTCTGAGGTTTCCCTTGCACACTATGTTGCAGAATGTCTGTTTCTATTTTTATTTTTGCCCCCATGGTATGTACTCATGTAAACATTGCACAGTGTCTGCTTCATTTTCCCTGTACATATATTGAGGGAAATAGACTAAATGATCCTTGAGAGCCCTTTCTAGGACCACACACATCTCTCCTAAGTTCTAGGCCCCAAAATACTATGGCTAATCAAATCAAGATTCCATTTCATGTCATATTATGTATCCAGTTGTCAGGTATTTTGTAAAAACATTTAGCTATCCTTCCACGTTACATGTTAATCACAGAATACATGTTAATCACAGAAAAGCTCAGAGTTTCTGCCAGCTGTGTTAACTGAAAATTCTTTTACTTCAGACCTCAGTGCTTTATTAACTCAACGTAATTGGCAAACATTTTGGTTTGTTAAAATTAACTTTCCAAATTAAGTGAAACTTGTTTCTCTAACTACAAAACCTAGTGGAAAAAAACATTTCAATGCAATTCTTTCTACAATGTATATTGACCTTGATAATTCAGGAGTATACTTTTCAAACTAAGGTTACTAAGACAGTAACCTAACAGCAGAAGTGTAAAGAATAACCAAGGAAATCAAGGTGTGAGCAAAAAAAATGTTTTATCTTAAATTCATGTGAATGTCACATTAAACTTCACAATGTATCTTTATTCTAATATAGAAAAATGTAAATTGCTTATGGACTCTCTCTGGCAACCTGTCTATTCTTCCCCAATGTGAGAAACTGAAACTTAGTACTAAGGTATTACACATTAACATTATTGGTTTGTAAAATTAACTCTTGTCACCAAAAGTCCAGTAGCATCTTGAGGGGAAAGCACAGACAAGGCACCTTCTGGGAAGGAGAGTAGTCATCGGGGCGCTATATGACTCAGCAAGAAAGGGTTCCAACGGCTTGGAGACATAAAAAGTCATAATTTTACCAAATTCAAGCATATTGTCTTAATAAAACTTTGAGTGTCGTAAACTTGATTTCTTATAAAAAGATACATCCACAAGTGAAACAGTATAGTTGGAAAGCAAGATGCAAGAAAAAGTTCATTTTTTAAAGGTATTTGATGTCTCTCAAAAAGGCCATTTCCATCATAACCATATTATTTAAGAATTAGGATATTATTTGATATTAAGATATCCTACATCTACTTAACTAAAAAAACTGTGCTGCTTATGTAATTAGAGTATCCTAAATTTCTTTATTACTGAATGGAAGTTAATGGTCCATGCTATAAAAGGTACTTGATAGAGTTATTGTAAAATCTCAGAGGTATTTAGAGAAAAGAACTCTGACATCAACTTTTTTCCTGCATTGAAACAATGTAACGCATAACATTCTGTGGCATAGCATTGCATTTTCATTTATAGAGTTCAGATAGTCAAAGTAAGTACCAAGATGGACCAACTTTATTATGTTAGGAAATTCTGATTTTCTTCCTAGTTAGCAAACTTTATACAACTTTATCTCAAGGGTCACATACCTATAGGATTTGAGCAGGATCATAAATGATTGCAGGGAGCTGGCTGGGCACAGTAGGAAACTAAAAACCAGCAGTTATCTAACTTGGGCTACAGTTTGGGTCTAGTGTTATCATACCCTCAGAATTTTTAAGAGAAGGTAGGTAACCTGAATTTTATACCAAGTCTTCTAATTTGTAAATGTTGACAGCTATTACAAACAAAGGTTGTTCAGACCAATGAAAACCTGTTTGTGGGCCACATTCATCCCTTGGGTTGCCAGTTTGCCACCTCTGATTGACCAGATCTATTAAACATAAGCTCTGTTTTATTGAGGCCAATAATAGCATAACATAAAGACTTTTAACTGTGGTCCTCAGAAAATAATGTCTTGGTTTTAGAGTTTATAGTGAAAATGGAATAGGTAATTCATTGTTATATTAAAATGCATGCATAATAAATACATAAAATCACGTTGTATTCTAAAGCAAGACAAGTGTTCATTTTCCTTTTTTGATAGAAATAACACAATTGGAAATCAAATACCTTCACTGATAGCAGTATGTCTTGATATAAAATTTCTTTAAGGCTAAGTTTTATTTATTTATTTATTTATTTATTCATTCATTCATTCATTCTTGGCTGCGTTGGGTCTTCCTTGCTCTGCACGAGCTTTCTCTAGTTGCAGTGAGCGGGGGCTTTTCATTGCGGGGGCTTCTCTTGTTGCGGAGCACGGGCTCTAGGCACGCGGGCTTCAGTAGTTGTGGCATGCGGGCTCAGTAGTTATGGCTCACAAGCTCTAGAGCGCAGGCTCAATAGTTGTGGCGCACGGGCTTGGTTGCTCCGCGGCATGTGGGATCTTCCCGGGCCAGGGCTCGAACCCGTGTCCCCTGCATTGGCAGGCAGATTCTTAACCACTGTGCCACCAGGGAAGTCCAAGGCTAAGTTTTAATTGTACTAGTATTGAAGGTATTTTGTCTTGGTAGACTTCAAGTTGTCCAAACAGTGAAGGGGAGGGAAAAGCAAGGCTTCTTTAAACTATACCTCTCCCTAGGTGACTTGATTTTTTGCTTAGCAGATCACAGACTTTTCCCAGATACATTAAAGCTATAAAATTATTTTGAGTTTAGTACATCCATAGTAGTTGTGAGTCTTAAACTGGAGAAGTGAGATCATTTCTTAACCTAATAGCAAGAAAGATTTTCTTACAGTCAGAGATGGAAACACCCCAATCAGATTGTATGTCCTTGGAAGAAGGCATGACCTTGATGACTCTTTGAAACAACACTTCATTGATTTGCCTTTGAAAACTTGCCTAACGTGCACTCTCAGGTTCTTATCTTAACAGGGTTTTTCCTCCAAAACAGTTTGAATGTCTGCTTCTTCCTTGTAGGTAGTGAAAGAAGAGTTTGCAGTACTAAGCTATTTATGAATATCTTTGCCTGGTAGCAGTTACCCTATCACTTTCCCACTTATCATTGTATACATCCAAACTACCCCCAACCCTGATGACACAAATGTGCAGAAGGGGGAAAAGGGAATGGGGGGATGGCTGCAAGTGACATTTTTCTTTGTCCCACTGTGTACTTTCATTTGTTCCGTCATTGAAGGCAGACTCAATTTCTTGAATCTATTTCCTAGGTTCTGCATATGTAGAATATAATTTATTGAAACATTTTTCTCTTTATTATAATCTGGTCATAGTTTGCAGTCTGTCTTATAGAAAACTGAACTACTGGCAAAAGTGTTTTTGCTTCAGTTTCTCCTGCTCTCCACGTTGCTGTCAGTGTCTAAGGTACAAATCTGATTGTGTCACTTTCCTTCCCGAAAAACTTTAGTGCTCCTCATAATTCAGGATAAAGTCCAAAATCTTTATCATGGCCTACAGGCCTTTGATCTTTCATTATCTGGGTCATGCTGAGGTTTCCAAAGTCAACTCTATACTCCCACAGCATCTTGTGCAAATTATCTGTCATGACATTTATCACACTGTTATCATCCTTAAGTTTCTTTTTTTGCCTTTACCATTAGACTAACCTCTTTTATAAAAGTGTATTTTATGTCTTTCACCTGTTCCCAGAATCTAGCAGAGTTCCTAGTACTAAATGAATGAGTCTCCTTGTTCCTAGGCTGGAGATGTAGGAACTGTGTATTTCACTTTCTTTGTTTTGTGTATGCTTTTGACAATATTATCCCCTTTTACCTGGAATGCCGTCTATTTCCTCTATGCCCCCACTTCAGTTTACCTTTCTCTATGTTTTCACAACACTTTATTCATATATCCAACAGGGTATTATTAAATTATGTTAATTTCAATGTAATCTCTGTCTAATGGTCAGACAGGGACTTAGATTCTAAAATATATAAATAAAAGCAGTGATTGGCACAAAGAAGGTAACCATAGAGATGAGTGAATGAATGATCCTTATTAATGGTATGCTAGAAATTTAGTAAAGTAGTCTGCAAACAGTGGATCCAAATTTGTGGCTCAAGGGTCAAGTTCAGCTTGCACATCTGTTTTTTTTGGGGGAGAGGGGGGGTCAGCTCAGTGTTTTTTTAAAACATTGGTATATAAGAATGCTCTTCTGTTTCCTCTCCCGGATGTCATATACTCAGTAGCTTTACAGAGAGGTTACTGCTTGCAGCTGAAGGTATTTGAGTGTGTAACGACTGCTCTAGTGTCCCATCATTTTGTGGCTACAGTACCTTAAATGGAGGCCTAAAGACCTGATTGAGTAATCCAAATCTTTATATATCTAGTTTGCTACCAAGAAGAAATAGCCACCATTGAAAAATTCATTCAATATTTTGAATTTTTTATTTCATTCTGGGAATCTCAAAGTACCAGAATGTGTGTGTACCTCATCCTTATCTGAAGTAAGCATTTTCAAACTGTTCTGAGGAATACTGCATGAGAAAAAGATGGCCGTATAAGGTAGAAAACACAAACTGTTATATTCACCACATGTAGTATCATAATAAAGGCTTAGAAGAGTCTTGTTTCACTTTGTTTAGTCCAAACACATTTGGCCATGGGACCTTTTTAAAAATACTATCTCGTCAACCACTTTTCCAAAAAAAAAACAGTTTGGAAAACACTGGCTTAAAGAAAAGGACTATGTGATCTCCTAGGGGTTATTCAGTATTTGGGGGGTGAAGAGGGTCAGAGTTCTAGATATTAGAATTTACTAAAAATGAGAGGAATGAAGAGAGCGTTGGGATTGAATACAGGTCAAATCAATTACCTTAAATACTGCATACAGTCATTTGGGAAACAGACTATAAAACACATTCATAGTTTCTCATTTTCTCTCTCTCTCCTCCCCCATCTTTTACTCCCTGTCTCTATCTCTGATTTCATCCTCACACCAACCCTGTGAGGTAAGTAGCACAAAGATTTTCATCTCCACTTTGCCACTGAAGAAACTAAACCTGAGAAAGGTAAAATGACATACCTAAGATCACACAGTCAGTAAAAGGTAGGGCACCAACGTAAAACCAGATCTTTTGACTTCTAGTCTTTCCACAGTATCACCCAGACTCATATCGTATTAGTGTCCCTATTGTATATAGTTTTTCACTGAGTGAAAACTGCATTTGAAAAGGGAAATAGGTTTTTAGCACATGACTGTGAAGTGACTTGTGATTGATGGTCAGATTTCCAAATTGCTAAACAGCAAACAGAATCAGCAAGTCAACCAAAAGTAGATTACTAAACAGTGTTGAGATTTTTCAGAAAGTTTGTTATATCATACAGGACAGTGCTGTAAGTTTTATATCCAGATTTTTCCTTTTCTGAATTAGTGGTTTAAATATTACACTGTGCTGTTTGATTGCTATTGCTTTTTTAAATGATGGCTTTATGAGGATATAATTCATATACCATGTAGTTCACCCATCTAAAGTGTACAGTTAAGTGATTGTCAATATATTTAGGATTATGCAATCATTACCACTATCAAATTTGAGGAATTTCATCATCCCCAAAAGAAAACCCTGTATTCATTACAAGTGATACCCCCAGCCCCACCCCGTTCCAGCCCTAGACAACCATCAGTCTATTGATACTTTATCTCTCTATGGATTTTTCTGTTCTGGACATATCATATAAATGGAGTCATATGATATGTGGTGCATTGTGACTAGCTTCTTTTACTTAGCATGTTTTCAAGATTAATCCATATAGTAGCATGTATCAGTGCTTTTTATTGTTGAATAATATTCCATGTATGTATATTTTAGATTTTATTTATCCATTCACCATTTGATAGACATTTGGGTTGTTTCCACTTTTTGGCTATTATGAACAATGCTGCTATGAACATTTGTGTACACATTTTTGTGTGGACATGTTTTTAGGTATCTTGGGTATATACCTAGTAGTAGATCATGTGGTAGTTGGTCATATGGTAGGAGATCATAGATCATATAGTAGTGGGTCATATGGGAATTCTGTGTCTAACCTTTTGAGGAAGACTCTTTTCCAAAGTGACTGCATCATTTTACATTCCCACCAGCCATATATGAGTTCCAGTTTCTCCACATTGTTACCAACTCTTTTTTTTTTTTAATCAACTCTTGTTTTTATAGCCATCCTAGTGGGTATGAAGTGGTATCTTGTGGTTTTGACTTGCATTTCTCTGATGACTAATGATGTTGAGCATCTTTTCATGTGCTTATTGGCCATTTGTATATCTTCTTTGGAAAACTATTTGGATCTTTTGCCCATATTTTAATTGGATTATTTGTGTTTTTATTATTGAGTTAGAGTTCTCTATATATTTTAGATATGTCACTTTTCAGGTATGAGATTTGCAAACATTTTCTCCTGTGGGTTGTCTTTTCACTTTCTTGATGGTGTCCTTTGAAGCATAAAAGTTTTTAATTTGGATGAAATCCAACTTATCTATTTTGTTATTTGTACTTCTGGTGTACAAATCTAGGAAAGCACTGCCTAATCCAAGGTCATGAAAATGTATGTATCTGCTTTCTTCTACAAGTTCTATAGCTTTAGCTCTTACATTTAGGTCTTTGATCTATTTTCAGTTAATTTTTTGTATATGGTATGTGGTAGGGGTCCAATTTTATTCTTTTATTTGTATCCAGTTGTCCCAGCACCATTTATTGAAAATAATTTGATTACTCTTGTTTTAATAGAAGAAAATAAGAATGCTTCAAAGTCATGAGCTGGCAGTAACATTGTGAAGAATGCTGATGTTCTGTTTTGTGTAGCATTATGTATGACATCCAGATCTGGAGAGAGATAAGACCATTTCATTCACACTGAACAACTGCTCATTTTGCATTTATTTCCTCTGTTTGAGTTCTCTGAAAATCAATTTGTTTTGATGCCTGTAAGATATACAAAGCTTTAAAATATTCTCTTACAAAGAGGAAGGATTTAGGAATGATTGATTTGTGAGCAGAGATAATATATTGATTCATAATTTAGGGAAAATATGTAATCTTTTTGGTCCAATGTTTTTAAAAAGGTAAAAGTATGTTTGGTAGCCTGTTTCAATCCATTTTCAGCAAGAAACATCCCACCTGATAACTGTTCTTATGGAACTCAAAAGTAGATTATATTATACGATTTTCTAACATAGTGATGGAGGAGTTGGCTAAGTAGGAAAATGGAAAAGTGCAAAGTCAGATTCATGCAGACTAGGGATCCAAGACCTGGACAGTAGGATAGGTATATATTAAGATGTTCTGGTTTCAGGAGTTTTAAAACTGATTAACGAAACTGTTATGTTGCATCGCTTACTGTATATATTTGTTATTCTTAGAAATGGAAGGAAGAGGAGAATATATTTGATGTTGATGGATAAATTGGGGCTAGATTTCCACATGGAAGAGGGAAGTGGCTGCTTGCTCGAGTAGACCTCAAGAATGTGAGCCATACCAGTTCTGTCTACCAGCAAACTGCTCTGCCTAAAAATCTACCATAGAAGATATTTTTTGAATTTTTAAATATTTTCATGTGTTTCCTTTTTAAATACAAATACTCTGGAGAAGAGATATCAATGACTAACTGGCAAGTGGGAGAAGGTAACTAGATAGTGAAAAGAAAGGCCTGGAGATTCCAAAGTAGAGGGTACTTAAGCAGTTTTATATTTTCCAGTTGTAAAAGAAATATGTGTTTAGTGCAGAAACTTAGAAAAGTATGGAGAAGAGAATAATTATTATAATTCCACCACCTCTAGGTCGCGACTTTTAACATTTTAGTGCGTTTCCCCTGCTGTGTATAAAATAGATAACTAACAAGGACCTACTGTATAGCACAGGGAACTATACTCAATATTTTGTAATAACATATAAGGGAAAAGAATCTGAAAAAAATAGATATGTATGTGTAACTGAATCACTTTGCTGTACACCGGAAACTGACACAACATTGTAAATCAATGATACTTCAAGGAAAAAGAAAAGGAAAATACATTTTAGTGTGTTTTCCTTGTTCCATGCCTAATGTTCATGGTTGAGTTAACATACTTTTGTTTACATGTCTATATTTTTTCATGCCATTAAAAGCTGTCAGCGTTTCTTTTTTGTCAGCATTATTTTAACTGACTGCATATATTTCATGCAATGGGTATATAGTAATTAGATTAAGTTAAATCTTTAGGTTGTTCCTCTTGTGCTTTTAAATTTCATAGAAATAGTTTTGGTAGTTGTCCACTCCAGGAGAGCTTCTTGCATAGATTCTGTTGGAAGGAGGCTAGTCAGTAAGCTGTGCAGTGGAGGCACCTGCTATAATAGGCCCGCCCCAGCATTAGAGTCAAAGGAGGAGGACCACAGCTGAACCAGTTATATGGGAATTGTTCGTTCCTTCCTCCCAGCTATCAATATACTGAAGGGCAAGAGAGGCCGTGAAAATAGGGGAGAGATGAGAAGGAATCAAATCACTGATTATGCCTTCTTTTCCCAGTGAAGGTTCTTTAGGCCTCAGGCCAGGCCCTGCCTAGGGGAGGGGAAAGAGCTTTAATTGGATATGTGATTTATGTTTTAAATTGTGTTAAATTAACTTGAAGTGGACTTTTTTTTTCTTTTAATACTTGAACGTTTTTGGAAGTTAAATTGGTTGAGGTTTATTTGAAGATAAGAAAGGGATATGCTGGATGGCAAATTGAAAGTGATGATTGGGGAATTCCCTGGAGGTCAGTTGTTGGGACTCTGGGCTTTCACTGCCAAGGGCCCGGCTTCAAGCCCTGGTCAGGGAACTAGGATCCCGCAAGCTGCAAGGCACGGCCCCCCAAAAAAAGTGATGATTGGAGAAAAATAATCAAGCTGCTGCTTGTTTGAATCTCCCACCAAGTAATATTGGGAGATGTAGTTTTCTGATTAACTTAAATGATGATATTAATGGAGAAGAGAGATTTGATGTAAAATTTATTGCCTCTTAAAAGTGTTAACCATGCGGAGGTGTGTGAAAGCTTGATTTTTTTTTTTTTTTTTTTTTTTTGCGGTACGCGGGCCTCTCATTGTTGTGGCCTCTCCCGCTGTGGAACACAGGCTCCAGACACGCAGGCTCAGCGGCCATGGGTCACGGGCCCAGCCGTTCCGCAGCATGTGGGATCCTCCCTGACCGGGGCACGAACCCGTGTCCCCTGCATGGGCAGGCGGACTCTCAACCACTGCGCCACCAGGGAAGCCACCTAAAGCTTGATTCTTAAAGTGATACAGATATTGATTCTCTGAGCTCTAGGGGGAGAGGATGAATTCTTTTTTCCTGTAAAAACAAAAACTTGTAAAGAGATGTGGGTCAAAGGGTACCAACTTTCAGTTATAAACTGAATAAGTTCTGGGTATCTAATATATAGCGTGATGATTATAGGTAATAATAGCATATTGTATACTTGAAATTTGCTAAGACCTTAGATGTTCCCACCACATTAAAAAAATGTAACTATATGAGGTGATGGATTTGTAAATTAACTTGATTGTAGTAATCATTTCATAGTGTATACACATATTAAGTCATCGCATTGTACACCTTAAACACCTGATTGTAGAACCTAAATATATACAATTTTTATCTGTCAACATACCTCAATGAAGCTGGAAAAAATGACTTTTTCCTTTGCATATTGTAAACCATTTTGAAAACTTCTGTATAGTGCAAATAATTAAACATCAGTGCAACACATTATCCCTTCTCAAACATGAACATGATGTCATGTAGCCTTTGGGTATATCCTTCCAGGCTTCCTTGTGCTTTTTAAAAATTGCTTATTGCCTTTTTTTTTCCCGAAAATTGAGATCATACCTGTAAAATTTTTGTTGCCTGCAAGAGGTTGCATAAGGAAGCAGAAATTGTTGTAACACAAAAATGTTCACTGATGAAGTAACCGCTGAACATTCCTGACCTCTCTTAAAACTTGAATTTATTCACCTATCCAACGACGGTCTCTCTCTCTGTGCTGGGGTCTATTTAATGCAGATGGATTGGGAGGTCAGTGAAGGATACTGGAGATCTGTGTGGTCACTGACAAATTTGTCTAGGTTGGACCAGTTGAAAAACTAATAAAGAAAAATATCTAGAGATGACAACAGGATGGGCACTTCAGTGAAGAATGACTGTACATGACATATTAAGATAAGCTTTTGGGAACATCCATGTAGCTCTCATGAAGGATTGCTGCCATGATGGTGCCGTGTAAGTCACGCAATGGAAAATGATGTGCTATTGCATATCATTTTGATAGAAAAATTACATCCCCCCAAAAAAAACTCCCGCTATTTTTATTCATTCTTTGATTATCTAATAATTAGTTGATAGGTATAAAGGTTGCCTCAGTGTTGTTAAACTGCCAAGGTAATTTTTTTTAATCTTATAGGGTACTTTTTCAGGATAAATTTTCAATCAAATCTTTGTTCCCTATTATGAATATGAATGAATACTTATTATGAGTGTGAATACTTAATAGCCTTCTACTAAGGACCATTTATTGATGATAACAAGGGTCACCTGTATTTAAGTTTTTCTAAAGTCTCTAGACTGTTATAATAAATAGTAACCAGATAACCACATTTTCCTACTGAGTAAGCATATGCTAGAAAAGCTAGTTTTATCCTAAGTTAAGTACATACTTTAAAAAACCCATACACAGAAGTTATAATAAAAAATTTCTTTAACTTTTTTTAGGTCTAATTATAAGTTCAGTATAGAAGGTACCACTTCTGTCTCTTATGGAATTAAGGCAAAATTTCTCAGATTCTTCTAACTCTGATATATTGATGACTAGTGACCATTAGACTGGTGTATGCAAATACCTTAGCTAATCTGCTAAATGGGCTTTTAATTATGTGCTAATTTGTTCTTTTAATTATCCTAGTTGTCATATAAATAAACTAGTCTCTGGGGTATTTGCTGTGTTCCCATTCTCTGAGATCCTTCTGGCTTTCTACTGTGCATATGAATCACCTGGGGAATCTTGTTAAAATGCAGATTCTGATTCAGTATGCATGTAGTTTGGAGGCAGGCAAAATTCCAAATTTGAAGCCAGCTTCCAGGACAATGCCAGTGCCAATGCTGCTGGCTTTTCGACCACATTTTGAATATCAAGGCTTTTAATAGCAACTTTGGGAATGCAAGCCAGGCAAACTTGTTGAAGCCATTTCTTGTTATGATAACTTTATGATTCACTCTAGTTTATTAGTAATACATATTTTTCCTGTGGGGATATATATATTTACTTATAACTTGTAGCACATGAGTTTTACTGTAGTTTTTGTGTTGGGCATGTCATCTACAGTGGTATTTATAAAGAATGGTAACATACTGTTGATGATGAAGTAGTAATTGACATGTATTGACTACTTATGTCTGACACTGTGCTTTACAAAGTTTGGCTAAATTTTCTCAACAAAACCATGCAGTAGACATTATTGTTGTTACCCCATTTACTAATGAGGAGGCTTGGTAACAAGTTTAGTGACTTGCCCAGAGTCACACAACCAGAAGGTGGCAGAGCCAGGATGTCAGCTCAGGTCGTCTGACTCTAGAGCTTGTACTTTTAATCTCTTTACTAGTCTGACAACAGCTAGAAAGCATAGGCTTAATATAATATCAGGTATCTGAATTTTCTAGCTTCTGTCACCATTCATATAAGATATATTTGAATTTTCTAGCTTTTTCCCAAAAGACCTTTGAATAGCATTTTCCTTCCTTATGTTTTCCTTTTTTTGTGGCTTTCCCATAGATACTGATGATCTGTGATTTGTTACCAGTTTTTTTAGTCTTCCTTTTTATATATTTGTGCTTAGAGAAAAAGATCTCAACTTTCATATTCTTTTGATATGAAAATTTATGAAGAATGAAAAGTAGATAGTACCCTGCCCAGAATGAAAGATAAAAGTGTTTTTAGTAATGTTGAGACTATGTGTTTCTGCCAAAGAGTTGTAGCCCAGGAAAACATCAGGTTCTATAGGATCATCACAAAAGAATGGTTGATTCTTCTGTGTGTTCTTAAAAATTGGGAATTTTTTTCTTTATCCAAATGGTAATTATATTCTAGTAATTAGTCTGGAGACATACCTTCTGAGTTCTCCTGCAAAACCACTGGATGGTCTTAGAGAAGCCAAGAGAAACTGAGAACTCTGCCTTAGCTTCTCAGCCTGTTAGATGTTGACAGTTGTGCAGTGCTTGAGCCTTTATCCCATGTTAAGAAATAAGTACGTACACAGGTGTTTGTAAAAATTTATGAAAATGAATGAAAGCTGTTTAGGATTAGAAAAATATGTTACCGTAGCTGCAATTTAATTTGGAAATCAGTAAACACAGAACAAGTCATGATAAATAAGAATATAACTAGGTCATTACTCATGTCGAAGTAATAGGAGGCTGTTTACTTTCATTATCTCTGTTTCTTTTACAGTCCATCAATATTATGGAACTGACTTTACAAAAGTATGGAAGCTATGAAAAATTTGAACAGGCCACCGGTGGTAGCCTGCTATCTAAAACTCGAATCTGGAGTCATGTTAGGAAATACATGATGAAAGAAGGCTGCATGGGTGAGGTATGAATCATGAGTGAGCATGACAATTTGATTGAGCATTTTAACTCTCAGTCACTGCCACGTGTTTGTTTTTTCTGCAGGTTTTGTTTTCCCAACACTATTTTACTCATTAAATAAGTCACCCAGATTTCTTACTATATATAAGTCTAAGTTTTTGTTGCATTGAATTGTTAATGTTCATTTTTTTCTGTTTTTCCTTTTTTCTTACTACCATTTTTGTATAGCTTGTAGGATTATGTGAATTGGCTTATGAAAATTATTAATGAAGAGATTTGGCACAGCGACTTCTCTTATTAATGTCGAGTTCCTAGTGTTCCGCCTCAAAATAAGCTTTGGCCCAGCAGTGACCAGGACTCTGGCTCCTGTACCTTCCTTTGCATTATTCCAGCCCGGGGAACTATATTTGAGAGCACTGCAGAGGCACAATTTCAGTTCTCTGTGTCTTCCTCCGCACAGCTATCTACTTTTCTTTCAATCCAGTAAAGGTTCTTGAGTTCCCAAAGGCTCAAAATTGCAAGGGTCTGCATTTCATCTTCTTGGTTTCTGGGAGATTCAAGATGGTATAAACAAAAGAAAAAGGTGTTAACTTATGGGTCCATTGTTTTCTGTGAAAACTTTCACCCCCTGCCTTCTATGTTTTGTCTTTTATATATATATATATATATTTAATATATATAATTTATTTTAATATATTATATATATATATATAAATTTATATATATAAAAAAATATATTTTTTTAACTCTTGCTCTTTAGATTGTAGTTCATCTCACTGAGGACCTGCTTTCCCGAGCTTCCATGACAGTAGTAAATGGATGTCCAACACTGACCATCAATGTTTGCACTGCACGTGAGCATTGGCTGGAAGGAATGCTGAGGCATGAAATAGGTAGGGGGCAACCCTTCTCCATTTATTCAGTTGTAATAGCAGAAATTACTTCAAGGACTTGTTCATTCATAATGCATTTTTTCTTAGTAATATTTGGCAAAAAGTAATGAAATTGTTAGGTGTCAGTTGAACTAAAGCTAAGATATTAATGTCTCATTTCAAATTAGATTTTTTAGTGTCCCGTATAGCTGTATTAAGCTTGGAGAGTCACTTAACTCCTCTGGATTTCAGTTCCCCCATCTTCAACTAAGGGAATTGAATTAAGTGATCTCTAAGATTCTTTTCAAATATCAAGTCTATAATTCGACTCTTAAAAAGAAAATAAATTGCTGTAAAAGTTATACCTCTTCTAATGAGACATGTAATCCTTCTGAAGGCTGTGTACTCCTTCAAACCAAAGGGCATTAGTGTCAGATCATTTTCTACTTTGTTTTGATTTGTAGGTACACATCAATTTTGTTTTCAAACTGTTGGTAGAATCTTTTTTTGGAAAAGAATTAAAATAAGAATGGCATTTCTTACTTTTCATGTGCCTTTTCTTCTCCATAGGCACACATTATTTTCGAGGTATTAACAACCTTCAGCAGCCATGGAACAGTTGGACTGGCCGTAAAAAACATGACCTAAAGCCAAACAATCCCACAGAGGAAGGACTGGCAAGTATTCACAGTGTCCTGTTTAGAAAAGACCCCTTTTTATGGAGGGCTGCCCTCCTCTACTACACTGTTTATCGAGCCAGCCACATGTCTTTTTGTGCATTATTCAAAGATATTGGAAAGTTTGTCAAGGACCCCAATACAAGATGGGATTATTGTGTACGAGCCAAGAGGGGATGGACTGATACCTCCCAACCAGGTGTGTGTCCCTTGACAGTAGATTTTCTGATTTATTGGGTAATTGTCTTTTTTTTTTTTGAATTTTTGAATTTTATTTTATAAAACAGCAGAATTTTATTTCCTAAAAGAGCAGGTTCTCACTAGTTATCCATTTTATACATATTAGTGTATATATGTCAATCCCAATCTCCCAATTCATCACACCACCACCACCACCCTTGTGCCGCTTTCCCTCCTTGGTGTCCATACGTTTGTTCTCTACATCTGTCTCAATTTCTGCCCTGCAGACTGGTTCCTTTCTACCATTTTTCTAAGTTCCACATATATGTGTTAATATACGATATTTGTTTTTCTCTTTCTTACTTCACTCTGTATGACAGTCTCTAGATTGATCCACGTCTCTACAAATGACCCAATTTCATTCCTTTTTATAGCTGAGTAATATTCCATTGTATATATGTACCACATTTTCTTTATCCATTCATCTGTTGATGGGCATTTAGGTTGCTTCCATGACCGGGCGATTGTAAATAGTGCTGCAATGAACATTGGGGTGCATGTGTCTTTTTGAATTATAGTTTTCTGTGGGTATATGCCCAGTAGTGTGATTGGTGGGTCATATGGTAATTCTATTTTTAGTTTTTTAAGGAACTTCCATACTGTTCTCCATAATGGTTGTACCAATTTACATTCCCACCAACAGTGCAAGAGGGTTCCCTTTTCCCCACACCCTCTCCAGCATATGTTGTTTGTAGATTTTTTGATGATGCCCATTCTAACTGGTGTGAGGTGATACCTCATTGTAGTTTTGATTTGCATTGTCTCTAATAATTAGTGATCTTGAGCAGCTTTTCATGTGCATCTTTGCCATCTGAATGTCTTCTTTGGAGAAATGTCTGTTTAGGTCTTCTGCCCATTTTTGGATTGGGTTGTTTGTTTTTTTAATATTGAGCTGCATGAGCTGCTTGTAAATTTTGGAGGTTAATCCTTTGTCAGTTGCTTCATTTGCAAATATTTTCTTCCATTGTGAGGGTTGTCTTTTCATTTGTTTATGGTTTCTTTTGCTGTGCAAATGCTTTGAAGTTTCATTAGGTCCCATTAGCTTATTTTTGTTTTTATTTCCATTACCCTAGGAGGTGGATCAAAAAAGATCTTGCTGTGATTTATGTGACAGAGTGTTCTTCCTATGTTTTCCTCTAAGAGTTTTATAGTGTCCGGTCTTACATTTAGGTCTCTAATCCATTATGAATTTATTTTTGTGTACGATGTTAGGGAGTGTTCTGATTTCATTCTTTTACATGTAGCTGTCCAGTTTTCCCAACACCACTTATTGAAGAGGCTGTCTTTTCTCCATTGTATATCCTTGCCTCCTTTGTCATAGATTAGTTGACCATATGTGTGTGGGTTTATCTCTGGGATTTCTATGCTGTTCTATTGATCTATATTTCTGTTTTTGGGCCATTACCACACTGTCTTGATTACTGTAGCTTTGTAGTATAGTCTGAAGTCCAGGAGCCTGATTCCTCCAGCTCCATTTTTCGTTCTCAAGATTGCTTTGTCTATTTGGGGTCTTTTGTGTTTCCATACAAATTGTGAAATTTTTTGTTCTAGGTCTCTGAAAAATGCCATTGGTAGTTTGATAGGGATTTAACTGAATCTGTAGATTGCTTTGGGTAGTATAGTCATTTTCACGATGTTGATTCTCCAATCCAAGAATACGATATATCTCTCCATCTGTTTGTATCATCTTTAGTTTCTTTCATCAGTGTCTTATAGTTTTCTGCATACAGGTCTTTTGTCTCCCTAGGTAGGTTTATTCCTAGGAATTTTATTCTTTTTGTTGCAGTGGTAAATGGGAGTGTTTTCTTAATTTCTCTTTCAGATTTTGCATCATTAGTGTATAGGAATGTAGGAGATTTCTGTGCATTAATTTTGTATCCTGCAACTCTACCAGATTCATTGATTAGCTCTAGTAATTTTCTGGTGGTATCTTTAGGATTCTCTATGTAGAGTACCATGTCATCTGCAAACAGTGACAGTTTTACTTCTTCTTTTCCAATTTGTATTCCTTTTATTTCTTTATCTTCTCTGATTGCCATGGCTAGGACTTCCAAAACTGTGTTGAATAATAGTGGTGAGAGTGGACATCCTTGTCTTGTTCCTGATCTTAGAGGAAATGCTTTCAGTTTTTCACCATTGAGAATGATGTTGGCTGTGGGTTGGTCATATGTGGCCTTTATTATGTTGAGGTAGGTTCCCTCTCTGCCCACTTTCTGGAGAGTTTTTATCATAAATGGTTGTTGAATTTTGTTAAAAGCTTTTTCTGCATCTATTGAGATGATCATATGGTTTTTATTCTTCAGTTTGTTAATATGGTGTATCACATTGATTGATTTGTGTATACTGAAGAATCCTTGCATCCCTGGGTTAAATCCCACTTGATCATGGTGTATGATCCTTTTAATGTGTTTTTGGATTCTGTTTGCTAGTATTTAGTTGAGGATTTTTGCATCTGTGTTCATCAGTGATATTGGTCTGTAGTTTTCTTTCTTTGTGACATCTTTGTCTGGTTTTGGTATCAGGGTGATAGTGGCCTCGTAGAATGAGTTTGGGAGTGTTCCTCCCTCTGCTGTATTTTGGAAGACTTTGAGAAGGATAGGTGTTAGCTCTTCTCTAAATGTTTGATAGAATTCGCCTGTGAAGCCATCTGGTCCTGGGCTTTTGTTTGTTGGAAGATTTTTAATCGCAGTCTCAATTTCATTACTTGTGAATGGTCTGTTTATATTTTCTATTTCTTCCTGGTTCAGCCTCAGAAGGTTGTGCTTTTCTAAAAATTTGTCCATTTCTTCCAG
Source organism: Mesoplodon bidens (assembly GCF_964165515.1). Classification (NCBI taxonomy): domain Eukaryota; kingdom Metazoa; phylum Chordata; class Mammalia; order Artiodactyla; family Ziphiidae; genus Mesoplodon; species Mesoplodon bidens. The sequence goes on along the minus strand of NC_138166.1, from coordinate 65,384,788 downwards.
GTTGTCCATTTTATTGGCATAGAGTTGCTTGTAGTAATCTCTCATGATCTTTTGTATTTCTGCAGTGTCAGTTGTTACTTCTCCTTTTCCATTTCTAATTCTATTGATTTGAGTCTTCTCCTTTTTTCTTGATGAGCCTGGCTAATGGTTTATCAATTTTATTTATCTTCTCAAAGAAGCAGCTTTTAGTTTTATTGATCTTTGCTATTGTTTTGTTTGTTTCTATTTCATATATTTCTGCTCTGATCTTTATTTCTTTCCTTCTCCTAACTTTAGGTTTTGTTTGTTCTTCTCTCTCCAGTTCCTTTAGGTGTAAGTTTAGATTGTTTATTTGAGACTTTTCTTGTTTCTTGAGGTAGGCTTGTATTGCTATAAACTTCCCTCTTACAACTGTTTTTGCTGTATCCCATAGGTTTTGGATCGTTGTTTTTATTGTCATTTGTCTCTAGGTACTTTTTGATTTCCTCTTTGATTTCTTCTGTGATCTCTTGGTTATTTAGTAACGTATTGTTTAGCCTCCAGGTTTTTGTGTTGTTTATGTTTTTTTCCCTATAATTGTTTTCTACTCTCATAGCGTTGTGGTCAGAAAAGATACTTTATATGATTTCAGTTTTTTTAAATTTACTGAGGCTTGATTTGTGACCCAAGATGTGATCTATCCTGGACAATGTTCCGTGCGCACTTGAGAAGAAAGTGTAATCTGCTGTTTTTGGATGGAATGTCCTATAAATATCAATTAAATCTATCTAGTCTATTGTGTCATTTAAAGCTTGTGTTTCCATATTAATTTTCTGTTTGGATGATTTGTCCATTGGTGTGAGTGAGGTGTTAAAGTCTCCCGCTATTATTGGGTTAATATCGATTTCCTCTTCTATAGCTGTTAGCAGTTGCTTTACGTATTGAGGTGCTCCTATGTTGGGTGCATATATGTTTATAATTGTTATATCTTCTTCTTGGATTGATCCCTTGATCATTATGTAGTGTTCTTCCTTGCCTCTTGTAACATTCTTTATTTTAAAGTCTATTTTATCTGGCATGAGTATTGCTACTCCAGCTTTCTTTTGATTTCCATTTGCAGGGAATATCTTTTTCCATCCCCTCACTTTAAGCCTGTATGTGTCCCTGGGTATGTAGTCTCTTGGAGACAGCACATAAATGGGTATTGTTTTTGTATCCATTCAGCGAGCTTGTGTCTTTTGGTTGGAGCATTTAATCCATTCACGTTTAAGGTAATTTCGATATGTATGTTCCTATTACCATTTTCTTAATTGTTTTGTGTTTGTTATTGTAGGTCCTTTACTTGTGTTTCCCACTTAAAGAAGTTCCTTTAGCATTTGTTGTAGAGCTGGTTTGGTGGTGCTGAATTCTCTTAGCTTTTGCTTGTCTGTAAAGCTTTTGATTTCTCCATGGAATCTGAATGAGATCCTTGCCTGGTAGAGTAATCTCGGTTGTAGTTTCTTCCCTTTCGTCACTTTAAATGTATCATGCCACTCCCTTCTGGTTTGTAGAGTTTCTGCTGAGAAATCAGCTGTTAACCTTATGGGAGTTCCCTTGTATGTTATTTGTTGTTTTTTCCCTTGATGCTTTCAGTAATTTTTGTTTGTCTTTAATTTTTTCCAGTTTGATTACTATGTGTCTCGACGTGTTTCTCCTTGGGTTTATCCTGTATGGGACTGTCTGCACTTCCTGGGTTTAGGTAGCTATATCCTTTCCCATATTAAGGAAGTTTTCGACTGTATCTCTTCAAATATTTTCTTGGGTCCTTTCTCTCTCTCTCCTCCTTCTGGGACCCTATAATGTGAATGTTGTTGCATTTAATGTTGTCCCAGAGGTCTCTTAGTCTGTCTTCATTTCTTTTCATTCTTTTTTCTTTATTCTCTTCTGCAGCAGTGAATTCCACCATTCTGTCTTCCAGGTCACTTATCCGTTCTTCTGCCTCAGTTATTCTACTATTGATTCCTTCTAGTGTATTTTTCATTTCAGTTATTGTATTGTTCATCTCTTTGTTTGTTCTTTAATTCTTCTAAGTGTTTGTTGTTTAATTCTTCTAGGTCTTTGTTAAACATTTCTTGCATCATCTCGATCTTTGCCTCCATTTTTCCAAGGTCCTAAATCATCTTCACTATCATTATTCTCAATACTTTTTCTGGAAGGTTGTCTATCTCCACTTCATTTCATTGTTTTCCTGGGGTTTTATATTGTTCCTTCATCTGGTACATAGCCCTCTGCATTTCCATCTTGTATATCTTTCTGTGAATGTGTTTTTTGTTCCACAGGCTGCAGGATTGTAGTTCTTGCTTCTGCTGTCTGCTGTCTGGTGGATGAGGCTATCTAAGAGGCTTGAGCAAGTTTCCTGTTGGGAGGGACTGTGGTGGGTAGTGTTGGCTGTTGCTCTGCTAGGCAGAGCTCAGTAAAACTTTAATCCACTTGTCTGCTGATGGGGGGCTGGGTTCCCTCCCTGTTGGTTGTTTGGCCTGAGCATCTTTGGTGGGGCTAATGGCAGACTCTGGGAGGGCTCACACCAAAGAGTACTTCCCAGAACTTCTGCTGCCAGTGTCCTTGTCCTCACAGTGAGACAAAGCTACCCACCGCCTCTGCAGGAGACCCTCCAACACTAGCACGAAGGTCTGGATCAGTCTCTTTTGGGGTCACTGCTCCTTCCGCTGGGTCCAGATGCACACCCTACTTTGTGTGTGCCCTCCAAGAGTGGAGTCTTTGTTTCCCCCAGTCCTGTTGAAGTCCTGCAGTCAAATTCCGCTAGCCTTCAAAGTATGATTCTCTAGGAATTTCTCTTCCCGTTGCTGGACCCCCAGGTTGGGAAGCCTGACGTGGGGCTGAGAACCTTCACTCCAGTGGGTGGACTTCTGTGGTGTAAGTGTTCTCCAGTTTGTGAGTCACCCACTCAGCAGTTATGGGATTTGATTTTATTGTGATTGCTCCCCTCATACTGTCTCATTGTGGCTTCTCCTTTGTCTTTGGATGTGGGGTATCTTTTTTGATGAGTTCCAGTGTCTTACTGTCGATTGTTCAGGAGTTAGTTGACTCTCAGGCTGACTTTCACTAACCCCTTCCTTAGGCACCAAGGGCAGGGCTTATTTACAGGCTTAGGAAAGGAGTCCCTTGTGTCTTCTGAGAACAGAGTTCAAACTTGCATTTGGCCCTCAAGCAGCAAGCAACCTGCTTTTAAGCCTAAGTCTCTCTTTGCTCTTATCTTCCATCCATTTCTCCATGTCCTCCAGGTGCCGACTCAGCGGCGGCCGTGCACACTCGCTCTGGCCGGGGCTCACGATCCCCGCTCTCCATTTGGCTCCTGCAGGAGCTGGGTTCAGCTGCGGTGAGCACAGTGCAAGTGGGCGGCTCCGTGCCCGGCTCACTGGATGCAGGACTGGTAATTGTCTATTGATTTTGGATATATCCTAATCTTCCCATCAGAGAATCCACTCAACTATAAAAAATTAAACCTTTGTTACTCGAGATCAATGCTAGTTTTCGCAAACCACATTTTGTTAGCATTATTTTTCCAATCTCATTTTGAAAATTTTCAAACCTACAGAAATAGGAAAATAATGAAAGAATTAACACTTCTATACTCTTCCTCTGGATTCACCAATTGTTAATATTTTGCCATTTTTGCTTTCTCTCTTCCTCTCTGACTTTAAAAACAGCTTTATTGAGATATATAATTCACATGACATATAATTCACCCATTTAAAATGTACAGTTTAGTGATTTTTATAATATTTGTGGAGTTGCGCAGCCAACACCACTATCTAATTCAGAACGTCTCATCACCCAAAAAGAAATTTGTACCCATTAGCAGTCGTTACCTGTTCTCTCTCCCCATTGCTCCTAGTGATAAATAACCATTAATCTGCTTTTATTAGTTTTGCCTGTTTTGAACATTTCAAATGAAATCATATAATATGTGATCCTTTGTGGCTGGCTTCTTTTACTTAGCATAATATTTATTTATTTATTTATTTTTACTTAGCATAATATTTTTAAAGTTTGTTCATATTGTAGCATGTATCAGTGTATCAGTCCTTTTTATTGCTGAATAATAATCCAGTGCATTGCTATGACACCTTTTATTTATCCTTTCACCAGTTAATGGGCATTTGGGTTGTTTCCACTTTTTGGCTATTATGAATAATGCTATTATGAGCCTTCATTCATAAGTTTATGCTGGTAATTTTCTTGAGTATATGCTTAGGAGTTGAATTTGGGGGTTATATGATAACTCTGTGCTCAACCTTTTGAGGAACTGCCACCGTTTCCAAAGTGAATGCAATATTTTACATTCCCACTGCAGTGTATGACGATTTCTGTTTCTCCAAATCCTCACCAACACCTACTATTTTCATTTTTTAAATTAATATTATAACCATCCCTAGTGGGTGTGAAGTGGTTAACTCATTCTGGTTTAGATTTGAATTTTCCTGGTGACTAGTGATGTTGAGTATCTTTTCATGTGATTACTGGCTATTTATGTATTTTCTTTGGAGAACCGTCTGTTTAGATCATTTACCCATTTTTAATTGGTTTACTTTTTATTATTGAGGTGTAAGAGTTTTTTGTGTATTCTAGATAAAAATCTCTTGTCAGATAATCATTTACAAATATTTTCTACTACTCTGTAGTCTTTTCACTTTCTTGATGCTATTCTCTGTGACTTTTTAAAAGCAAGTTGTACACTTGGCATTTCATTCCTTAAAAACTTGAGCATGCATCTCCTAGACTAAAAGCATTCTCTTCTACTTAAAACAGTATCATTATCATACTTAAGAAAGTGAGTGGTAATTCAGCAATATCAACTACCCCATATACGGTATTTAAATTTCCCCAACTGTTCCAAAAATGTCTTTATAGGTGTTAAAAAAAAAAATCTAGGTCCAATCAGGGTTCATGCATTAGTTTTGGTGGCAATGTCCCTTTAGCCACTTTTAATAGGGAGAGATCTTGAACACCGTATTTTTTGTTTCTCATCATACTGATTGATTTTCTGTTTTTTTAAAAGAATTTTAATATTTATTTTATATTGGAGCATAGTTGGTTAACAATGTTGTTAGTTTCAGGTGTACAGTGAAGTGCTTCAGTTATACGTATACATTTATCCTTTTTAAAGTTCTTTACTCACTTAGTTATTACAGAATTTGACCACAGTTCCCTTTGCTATACAGTAGGCCCTTGTTGGTTATTTATTTTCATTATTGTAGTGTATATATGTCAGTCCCAAACTGCTAGTTTATCCCTGCCCCCTACGGTTCCCCTTTGTTAACCATAAGTTTGTATTCTCAGTCTGTGAATCTGTTTCTGTTTGGAAATAACTTTATTTGTATCATTTTCTTGATTCCCCATATAGTGACATCACAATATATTTGTCTTTCTCTGTCTGACTGACTTCACAAAGTATGATCATCTCCAGGTCCATTCATGTTGCTGCCAGTGGCATTATTTCATTCTTTTTAATGGCTGAATATTCCATTGGACATATTTACCACATCCTTTTTATCCACTCTTCTGTTGATGGACATTTAGGTTGCTTCCATGTCTTGGTTACTGTAAGCAGTGCGGCAATGAACATTGGGGTGCGTGTATCCTTTCAAACCGTGGTTTTTGCCAGATATGTGCCCAGGAGTGGCATTGCTGTATCATATAGTAGCTCTATTTTTCATTTTTTTAAGGAACTTCCATAGTGTTCTCCATAGTGGCTGTACCAATTTACATTCCCACCTACAGTCTAGGAGGGTTCTCTTCTCAACACCCTCTTCAGCATTTATTGTTTGTAGATTTTTTTTTTCAGGTTCTATTCAGCTGTTTTATTTTACATATACAGGAAGTCGAGTTCTGGATCCCATGTTTGTACATTTTTGATGATGGCCATTCTGACTGGTGTGAGGTGATATCTCATTGTAGTTTTGATTTGCATTTATCTAATGATTAGCAAAGTTGAGCGTCTCTCCATGTGCCTTGTGGCCATCTGTCTGTCTTTGGAGAAATGTCTGTTTCAGTCTTCTGCCCTTTTTTTTTTTTTTTTGCGGTACGCAGGCCTCTCACTGTTGTGACCTCTCCCATTGTGGAGCACAGGCTCCAGATGCGCAGGCTCAGCGGCCATGGCTCACGGGCCCAGCCGCTCTGCGGCATGTGGGATCTTCCCGGACCGGGGCATGAACCCGTGTCCCCTGCATCGGCAGGCGGACTCTCAACCACTGCGCCACCAGGGAAGCCCTCTGCCCATTTTTTGATTGTGTTGTTTGCTTGTTTTGATATTGAGATTCATGAGATGTTTGTAAATTTTGGAGATTAATCCCTTGTCGGACGCATCATTTGCCAGTATTTTCTCCCATTGTGTGGGTTGTCTTTCCTTTTGTTTATGATTTCCTCTGCTGTGGAAAAGCTTTTCAGTTTCATTAGGTCCCTTTTTTTTTTTACTTTGTAATACTATTTATGTATTTTTTACATCTTATTGGAGTATAATTGCTTTACAGTGTTGTTAGTTTCTGCTGTATAACAAAGTGAATCCACTGTATGTATACATACATCCCCATAATACCTCCCTCTTGAGCCTCCCTCCCACCCTCCCTATCCCACCTCTTTAGGTGGTCACAAAGCACTGAGCGGATCTCCCTGTACAATGCAGCTGCTTCCCAGTAGCTATCTATTTTACATTTGGTAGTATATATATACTACTCTCTCACTTTACTCCAGCTTGCCTTTCCCCCCGCACCTGTGTCCTCAAGTCCATTCTCTACCTCTGCATCTTTATTCCTGTCCTGCCCCTAGGTTCTTCAGAACCATTTTTTTTTTTATTTCATATATCTGTGTTAGCATATGGTATTTGTTTTTCTCTTTCTGAGTTACTTCACTCTGTGTGACAGACTCTACGTCCATCCACCTCACTACAAATAACTCAATTTCGTTTCTTTTTATTTTTATATATTTATTTATTTATTTATTTCTTGAATTTTATTTTATTTATTTTTTTATACCGCAGGTTCTTACTAGTCATCAATTTTATACACATCAGTGTATACATGTCAATCCCAATCGCACAATTCATCACACCACCACCACCACCCCCTGGGCCGCTTTCCCCCCTTGGTGTCCATACGTTTGTTCTCTACATCTGTGTCTCTATTTCTTCCCTGCAAACCGGTTCATCTGTACCATTTTTCTGGCTTCCACATACATGCGTTAATATATGATATTTGTTTTTCTCTTTCTGACTTACTTCATTCTGTATGACAGTCTCTAGATCCACCCACCTCTCAACGAATGACCCAATTTCGTTCCTTTTAATGGCCGAATAATATTCCATTGTATATATGTACCACATCTTCTTTATCCATTCGTCTGTTGATGTACATTTACGTTGCTTCCGTGACCTGGCTATTGTAAATAGTGCTGCAGTGAACATTGGGGTGCATGTGTCTTTTTGAATTATGGTTTTCTCTGGGTATATGCCCAGTAGTGGGATTGCTGGATCATATGGTAATTGTATATTTAGTTTTTTAAGGAACCTCCATACTGTTCTCCATAGTGGCTGTATCAATTTACATTCCCAGCAACAGTGCTAGAGGGTTCCCTTTTCTCCACAGCCTCTCCAGCATTTGTTGTTTGTAGATTTTCTGATGATGCCCATTCTAACTGGTGTGAGGTGATACCTCATTGTAGTTTTGATTTGCATTTCTCTAATAATTAGGGATGTTCAGCAGGTTTTCATGTGCTTCTTGGCCATCTGAATGTCTTCTTTGGAGAAATGTCTATTTAGGTCTTCTGCCCATTTTTGGATTGGGTTGTTAGTTTTTTTAATATTGAGCTGCATGAGTTGTTTATATATTTTGGAGATTAATCCTTTGTCCGTTGATTCGTTCGCAAATATTTTCTCCCATTCTGAGGGTTGTCTTTTTGTCTTGTTTGTAGTTTCCTTTGCTATGCAAAAGCTTTTAAGTTTCATTAGGTCCCATTTGTTTATTTTTGTTTTTATTTCCATTACTCTAGGAGATGGATCAAAAAAGATCTTGCCGTGATTTATGTCAAAGAGTATTCTTCCTATGTTTTCCTCTAAGAGTTTTATAGTGTCCGGTTTTATATTTAGGTCTCTAATCCATTATGAGTTTATTTTTGTGTATGGTGTTAGGGAGTGTTCTGATTTCATTCTTTTAAATGGAGCTGTCCAGTTTTCCCAGCACCATTTATTGAAGAGGCTGTCTTTTCTCCATTGTATATTCTTGCCTCCTTTATCAAAAATAAGGTGACTATATGTACATGGCTTTATCTCTGGGCTTTCTATCTTGTTCCATTGATCTATATTTCTGTTTTTGTGCCAGTACCATACAGTCTTGATTACTGTAGCTTTGTAGTATAGTCTGAAGTCAGGGAGCCTGATTCCTCCAGCTCCGTTTTTCTTTCTCACGATTGCTTTGGCTATTCGCGTCTTCTGTGTTTCCATACCAATTGTAAAATTTTTTGTTCTAGTTCTGTGAAAAATGCCATTGGTAGTTTGATAGGGATTGCATTGAATCTGTAGATTGCTTTGGGTAGTATAGCCATTTTCACATTGTTGAGTATCCTGATCCAAGAACATGGTATATCGCTCCATCTGTTTGTATCATCTTTGATTTCTTTCATCAGTGTCTTATAGTTTTCTGCATACAAGTCTTTCGTCTCCTTAGGTAGGTTTATTCCTAGGTATTCTATTCTTTTTGTTGCAGAGCTAAATGGGAGTGTTTCCTTAATTTCTCTTTCAGATTTTTCATCATGAGTGTATAGGAATGCAAGAGATTTCTGTGCATTAATTTTGTGTCCTTCTCGTTTATCAAATTCATTGATTAGCTCTAGTAGTTTTCTGGTAACATCTTTAGGATTCTCTATGTGTAGTATCATGTCATCTGCAAACAGTGACAGTTTTACTTCTTCTTTTCCAATTTGTATTCCTTCTGTTTCTTTTTCTTACTGCTGTGGCTAAAACTTCCAAAACTATGTTGAATAATAGTGGTGAGAGTGGGCACCCTTCTCTTGTTCCTGATCTTACAGGAAATGCTTTCAGTTTTTCACCATTGAGAATGATGTTGACTGTGGGTTTGTCATATATGGCCTTTATTATGTTGAGGTAGGTTCCCTGTATGCCCACTTTCTGGAGAGTTTCTGTCTTGCTTAATGTATCATTTAAAGCTTGTGTTTCCTTATTTATTTCCATTTTGGATGATCTCTCCATTGGTGAAAATGGGGTGTTAAAGTCCCCTACTATGATTGTGTTACTGTCGATTTCCTCTTTTATGGCTGTTAGCATTTGCCTTATGTATTGAGGTGCTCCTATGTTGGGTGCATAAATATTTACAATTGCTATATCTTCTTCTTGGATTGATCCCTTGATCATTATGTAGTGTCCTTTTTTGCCTTGTAATAGTCTTTACTTTAAAGTCTATTTTGTCTGATATGAGAATTGCTACTCCAGCTTTCTTTTGATTTCCATTTCCATGGAATATCTTTTTCCATCCCCTCACTTTCAGTCTGTATGTGACCCTACGTCTGAAGTGGGTATCTTGTAGACAGCATATATATGGGTCTTGTTTTTGTATCCATTGAGCCAGTGTGTGTCTTTTATTTGGAGCATTTAATCCGTTTACATTTAAGGTAATTAACAATATGTATGTTCCTATTACCACTTTCTTACTTGTTCAGTTGTTTTTATACGTCTTTTCCTTCTCTTCTGTTTCCTGCCTAGAGAAGTACCTTTAGCATTTGTTGTAAAGCTGGTTTGGTGGTGCTGAATTCTCTTAACTTTTGCTAGCCTGTAAAGGTTTTAATTTCTCTGTCGAATCTGAATGATATCCTTGCCGGGTAGAGTAATATTGGTTGTAGGTTTTTCCCTTTCATCACTTTAAATATGTCCTGCCACCCCCTTCTGGCTTGCAGAGTTTCTGCTGAAAGATCTGCTGTTAACCTTATGGGGATTCCCTTGTATGTTATTTGTTGCTTTTCCCTTGCTCCTTTTAATATTTTTTCTTTGTGTTTAATTTTTGGTAGTTTGATTAATATGTGCCTTGGTATGTTTCTCCTTGGATTTATCCTGTATGGGACTCTCTGCACTTCCTGGACTTGATTGACTATTTCCTTTCCCATGTTAGGGAAGTTTTCAACTATAATCTCTTCAAATATTTTCTCTGACCCTTTCTTTTTCTCTGCTTCTCTGGGACCCCTGTAATTTGAATGTTGGAGCATTTAATGTTGTCCCAGAGGTCTCTGAGACTGTTCTCAATTCTTTTCATTCTTTTTTCTTTTTTCTGTTCTGCCTCAGTTATTTCCACTATTCTATCTTCCAGGTTACTTATCCATTCTTCTGCCTCAGTTATTCTGCTGTTGATTCCTTCTAGAGAATTTTTAATTTCATTTATTGTGATGTTCCTCATTGTTTGTTTGCTCTTCAGTTCTTCTAGGTCCTTGTTAAACATTTCTTGTATTTTCTCCATTCTATTTCGGAGATATTTGGATCATCTTTACTATCATTTCTCTGAATTCTTTTTCAGGTAGACTGCCTATTTCCTGTTCATTTGTTTGATCTGGTAGGTTTTTTACCTTGCTCCGTCATCTGCTGCGTATTTCTCTGTCTTCTCATTTTGTTTAACTTACTGTGTTTGGGGTCTCCTTTTCACAGGCTGCAGGTTCATAGTTCCTCTTATTTCTGGTGTCTGCCCCCAGAGGGTGAGGTTGGTTCAGTGGCTTATGTAGGCTTCCTGGTTGGAGGGCCTGGTGCCTGTGTTCTAGAAGATGAGGCTGGATCTTGACCCTCTGGTGAGCAGGGCCACATCTGGTGGTGTGTTTTGGGGTGTCTGTGAACTTAATATGACGTTAGGCAGCCTCTCTGCTAATGGGTGGGGTTGTGTTCCTGTCTTGCTAGTCGTTTTGCATGGGGCATCCAGCACTGGAGCTTGCTGGCCATTGAGTGGAGCTGGGTCTTAGTGTTGAGATGGAGATCTCTGGGAGAACTCTTGCTGATTAATATTACATGGGGATGGAAGGTCTCTGGTGGTCCAAAGTCCTGGACTCAGCTCTCTCACCTCAGGGGCTCAGGCCTGACGCCCAGCCAGAGCACTGACACTGCCAGCCACACGACTCAGAAGAAAAGGAAGAAGAAAAAAAAAAAACGGACAGAACTCCAAGACAAATGGTAAAAGCAAAACTAAACAGACAAAATCACACAAACATACACACACACTCACAAAAGAAGAACGAAAGAAAAAGGAAGAGAGCAACCAAACCAATAAACACACAAATAAAAGCAATCACTAAAAAGTAAAGTAACATGAACATAAAACCAAAAGCAGATCAAATGCAGAAAGCAAACCCAGGTCCACAGTTGCCCCCAAAGTCCACCGCCTCAATTTTGGGAACACTCATTGTCTATTCTGATATTCCCGGGTTTACCAAGCTGACTGGGGTGATTGAGTCTGCTGCTCCTGAGGCTGCACCTCAGGAGACAGTTCCCTTTCTCTTCTTTGTTTGCACAGCTCCAAGGTTCAGTTTGGTTTTGGCCTTGCCTCTGCGTGTAGGCTGCCCTCAGGCGTCTGTTCCCTTCCCAGACAGGAGTGGGTTAAAGCAGCGGCTTATTAGAACTCTTTTGCTCACTCAGGTCGGGGAGAGGGAGGGGTACAGTAGTCACAATTGGAATGCAGGGTGTGCCTGTGGCGGTAGAGGCTGGCGTGACGTTGCAGCAGCCTGAGGTGTGCCATGTGTTCTCCTGGGGAAGTTGGCCCTGGATCACGGGACCCTGGCAGTGGCATTCTGCACAGGCTCTCGGGAGGGTGTGGGTAGTGACCTACGCTTGCACACAGGATTCTTAGTGGCAGCGGCAGCAGTGGTAGCAGTCCATGCCCGCCTCTAGCATCCGTGATGATAGCTGCAGCTCACTCCCATCTCTGGAGCTCACTTAGGCAGTGCTCTGTCGTCTGAGGACACACAGAGCAGGAAGCCCCTCTTCTGACACACCCTGAGACAATGGTCTCTTGCCTCTTAGGCAGTTCCATACTTTTTCCCAGGCTCCCTCCCGGCTAGCTGTGGTGCACTAGACCCCTTCAGGCTGTCTTCACACAGCCAACCCCAGTCCTTTCCCTGGGGTCTGACCTCAGAAGCCTGAGCCTCCACCCGCCCTGGCAGGTGAGCAGAGAAGGCTCTCAGGTTAGTGAGTGGTAGTCAGCACTGATCCTCTGTGTGGGGATATCTCTGCTTTGCCCTCTGCACCCGTTACTTCAGTCTTCTCTGTGGCTCCGAAACTCTACCCCGACTTCCCTGCCAGTGAGGGCTCTTCCTAGTGTGTGGAAACCTTTCCTCCTTCACAGCTCCCTCCCAGAGGTGCAGGTCCCATCCCTACTCTTTTGCCTCTGTTTTTTCTTTTTTCTTTTGCCCTACCCAGGTACATGGGGATTTTCTTGCCTTTTGGGAAGTCTGAGGTCTTCTACCAGCATTCAGTAGGTGTTTTACAGGAGGTGTTCCACGTGTAGTTGTATTTTTGATGTATTTGTGGGGAGGAAGGTGATGTCCCTGTCTTACTCTTCCACCGTCTTAAAGGTCTCCCCCATTTTTAATTTTTATTTTAAACTGGAGTATAGTTGATTAACAGTGTTGTGTTAGTTTCAGATGTACAGCAAACCAATTCAGTTATACCTATACCTGTATGTATTGTTTCTCAAAATCTTTTCCTATTTATGTTACTGGAGAATATTGAGCAGAAATCCCTGTGTTATACAGTAGGTCCTTGTTGGTTATCTGATTTCATTATTGTAGTATGTATATGTCAATCCCAAACTACCAATTTATCCCTGCCCTCCACCTTTCCCTTTTGGTAACTCTAAGTGTGTATTCTAAGTCTGTGAGTCTGTTTCTGTTTTGTAAATATGTTCATTTGTATCATTTTTTAATATTCTGCATATAAGTGATATCAGATGATATTTGTCTTTCTCTGTCTGACTTGCTTCACTTAGCACGATAATCTCCAGGTCCATTCATGTTGCTGCCAATGGCATTATTTCATTCTTTTTAATGGCTAAGTAATATTCCATTGGACATACGTACCACATCTTCTTTATCCACTCTTCTGTCGATGGACATTTAGGTTCCTTCCATGTCTTGGTTATTGTAGACAATGCTGCAGTGAACACTGGGGTGCCTGTACCCTTTCAAACCATGGTTTTTGCCAGATATATGCCCAACAGTGGGATTCCTGTATCACATGGTAGCTCTCCTTTTAGTTTTTTGAGGAACCTCCATACTGTTTTTCATAGCAGCTATACCAATTTACATTCCCACCAAGTAGGAGGGTTCCCTTTTCTCTACACCCACTCCAGCACTCATTGTTGGTAGACTTTTTGATGATGGCCATTCTGTCTGGTGTGAGGTGATATCTCACTGTAGTTTTGATTTGCATTTCTCTAAATAGTTAGTGATGTTGAGCCTCTCTCCATGTGCCTCTTTGCCATCTGTATGTCTTCTTTGGTGGAATGTCTATTTAGCTTTTTTTTTTTATTGGAGTATAGTTGCTTTACAATGTTGTGTTAGTTTCTGCTGACAACAAAGTGAATCAGTTATACATATACATATATCCACTCTTTTTAAAATTTCCTTTCCATTTAGGTCACCACAGATCATTGAGTACAGTTCCCTGTGCTATACAGTAGGTTCTCATTAGTTATCTGTTTTATACATAGTAGTGTATATATGTCAATCCCAATCTCCCAATTCATCCCACCCACGCCCTTTCCCCCTTGGTAACCATAACTTCTCTACATCTGTGACTGTATTTTTGCTTTGCAAATAAGTTCATATGTACCATTTTTCTAGATTCCACATGTAAGCGATATTATACGGTATTTGTTTTTCTCTCTCTGACTTACTTCACTCTGTATGACAATCTCTGGTTCCATCCATGTCTCAGCAAATGGCACTGTTTTGTTCCTTTTTATGGCTGAGTACTATTCCATTGTGTATATGTACCACATCTTCTTTATCCATTCCTGTGTTGATGGACATTTAGGTTGCTTCCATGTCCTGGCTATTGTAAATAGTGCTGCAATGAACATCAGGGTCCATGCATCCTTTCAAATAATGGTTTTCTCCGGATACATGCCTAGGAGTGGGATTGCTGGGTCATATGGTAGCTCTGTTTTTAGTTTTTTAAGGAACCGCCATACTGTTCTCCCCACTGGCTGTACCAATTTACATTCCCACCAACAGTGTAGGAGGGTTCCCTTTTCTCCACACCCTCTCCAGTATTTACTTCTTATAGATTTTTTGATGATGACCATTCTTTTTTTTTTTTTTTTTTTTTTTTTGCGGTACGCAGGCCTCTCACTGTTGTGGCCTCTCCCGTTGTGGAGCACAGGCTCCGGACGTGCAGGCTCAGCGGCCATGCGCAGGCTCAGCGGCCATGGCTCACGGGCCCAGCCGCTCTGCGGCATGTGGGATCTTCCCGGACCGGGGCACGAACCCGTGTTCCCTGCATTGGCAGGCGGACTCTCAACCACTGCGCCACCAGGGAAGCCCAATGATGACCATTCTGACTGGTGTGAGGTGATACCTCACTGTAGTTTTGGTTTCAATTTCTCTGATAATTATTGATGTTGAGCCTCTTTTCATGTGTTTGTTGGCCATCTGTATGTCTCCTTTAGTGAAATGTCTATTTAGGTCTTCTGCCCATTTTTTGATTGGGTTGTTTGTTGGGTTTTTTTTGATATTGTGCTGCATAAACTGTTTATAAATTTTGGAGATTAATCACTTGTCAGTCAAATAATTTGCCAATCTTTCCTTTCATTGTGTGGGTTGTCTTTTGTTTGTGGTTTCCTCTGCTGCACAAAAGCTTTTGAGTTTCATTAGGTCCCATTTGTTTTTTCATTTTTATTTTAAATTGGAGTATAGTTGATTAACAATGTTGTCTTAGTTTCAGGTGTACAGCAAAGTGATTCAGTTGTACATATACATGTATCTATTGTTTCTCAAGTTCTTTTCACATTTAGGTTATTAGAGAATGTTAAGCAGAGTTGTTCCCTATGCTATGCAGTAGGTCCTTCCTGGTTATCTGTTTTCAATAGAATAGTGTGTATATTTCAATCCCAAACTCCCAATTTATCCCTGACCTCCATCTTTGCTCTTTGTTAACCTAAGTGTGCTTTCTAAGTCCGCGAGTCTGTCTCTGTTTTGTAAATATGTTCATTTTTATGATTTTTTTTAGATTTTTCATGTAAGCAATGTCAGATGATATTTGTTTTTCCTCTGTCTGACTTACTTCACTTACTACGATAATTTCCAGGTCCATTCATGTTGCTGCTAATGGCATTATTTCATCCTTTTTAATGGCTGAGTAATATTCCATTGGACATAGGTACCACATCTTCTTTATCCACTCTTCTGTCGATGGACATGGAGGTTGCTTCCATGTCTTGGATACTGTAAACAGTGCTGCAGTGGACATTGGGGTGCCTGTATCCTTTCAAACCATGCTTTTTGCAAGATATATGCCTAAGAGTGGGATTCCTGAATCATATGGTGCTCTGGGAAACAGATTGAAGAAGATATTGCTGCGATTTATTTCACAGAGTATTCTTCCTATATTTTCTTCTAAGAGTTTTATAACATCATGTCTTACATTTAGTTCTTTAATTCATTGAGTTTATTTTTGTGTATGGTGTAAAAGAATGTTCTAATTTCATTCTTTTCCTATAGCTGTCCAGTTTTCTCAACACCATTTATTGAAGAGACTGTCGTTTCTCCATTGTATAGTCTTACGTTTTTTATTGTAGATCAGTTGACCACAGGTGCGTGTGTTTATTTCTGGGCTTCTGTCCTGTTCCATTGATCTATATTTTTGTTTTTGTACCTGTACCATAGTGTTTTGATTATTGTAACTTTGTAGTATAGTCTAAAATCAGGGAGACTGATTCCTCCAGGTCCATTGTTTTTCCCCCCTTAAGATTACTTTGGCTATTTGTGGTGTTTTGTGTTTTCATATAGATTAAAAATTTTTTTTGTTCTCGTTCTGTGAAAAATGTTATTCATAATTTAATAGGGATTGCATTGAATGTGTAGATTGCCTTGGGTAGTATAGTTATTTTGACAATATTGATTCTTCCAGTGCAAGAGCATGATATATCCTTCCATCTGTTTGTGTCATCTTTGATTTCTTTCATCAGTGTCTAATAGTTTTCTGAGTACTGGTGTTTTGTCTCCTTAGGTAGGTTTATTTCTAGGTTTTTTTTTTTTTGATGCAATGGTAAATGGGATTGTTTCCTTAATTTCTTTTTGAGGTTTTTCCTTGTTAGTGTATAGAAATGCAAAGGATTTGTGTTTATTAATTGTTTCATCCTGCAATCTAACCTAGTTCACTGAACTTCAGCAGTTTTCTGGAAGCATCTTTCGGATTTTCTATGTATAGTATCATTTCTTCTGCAAACAGTGGCAGTTTTATTTCTTCCTTTCCAACTTGGATTCCTGTTATTTTTTTTCTTCTCTGATTGCCGTGGCTAGGACTTCCAAAACTATGTTGTATAAAAGTGGTGAGAGTGGACATCCTTGTCTTGTTCCTGATCTTAGAGGAAATGCTTTCAGTTTTTACCACTCAGAATGATGTTGGCAGTGGGCTTGACATATATGGCCTTTATTATGTTGAGGTAGGTTCCCTTTATGCCCACCCTCTGGAGAGTTTTTATCATAAATGGGTGTTGAATTTTGTCAAAAGCTTTTTCTGGATCTTTTGAGATGATCATGTTGTTTTCATTCTTCAGTTTGTTGATGTGGTGTAATGCACTGATTGATTTGCAGATACTGAAAAATCCTTGCATCCCTGAGATAAATCCCAGTTGATCATGTTGTATGATTCTTCTTTTTTAAAATAAATTTATTTATTTATTTTTGGCTGCATTGGGTCTTCGTTGTTGGGTCTTTGTTGCTGTGCGCGGGCTTTCTCTAGTTGCAGCATGCGGGGTCTACTCTTCGTTGCAGTGCACGGGCTCTAGGTACGCAGGCTTCAGTAGTTGTGGCATGCAGGCTCAGTAGTTGTGGCACGCAGGCTCAGTAGTTGTGGCTCACAGGCTCAGTAGTTGTGGCACACAGGCTCAGTAGTTGTGGCACACGGGCTCAGTAGTTGCAGCACACGGGCTTAGTTGCTTCAAGGTATGTGGGATCTTCCC
The DNA here is from genome assembly GCF_964165515.1 of Mesoplodon bidens. NCBI lineage: Eukaryota > Metazoa > Chordata > Mammalia > Artiodactyla > Ziphiidae > Mesoplodon > Mesoplodon bidens. Next base: position 65,367,611 of record NC_138166.1, on the reverse strand, counting down.
AGACCAGGGCTCAAACCCGTGTCCCCTGCATTGGCAGGCGGATTCTTAACCACTGTGCCACCAGGGAAGTTCTGTATGATTTTTTTAATGTATGTTGGATTTAGTTTCCTAGTATTTCATTTAATTTTTTGCATCTATGTTCATCAGTGATATTAGCCTGTAATTTTCTTTTTTTGTGGTACCTTTGTATGGTTTTGGTATCAGGGTGATGGTGGCCTCATAGAATGAGTTTGGGAGTGTTCTTTCCTCTGCAGTTTGTTTTTGGAATAGTTTGAGGATAGGTGTTAACTCTTCTCTAAATGTTTGATAGAATTGACCTGTGAAGCCATCTTGCCCTGAACTTTTGTTTGTTGGGAGTTTTTTAATTACAGTTTCAATTTCAGTACCTTGTGATTGGTGTGTTCATATTTTGTATTTCTTCCTGGTTCAGTCTTGGGAGATTGTACCTTTCTAAGAATTTGTCCATTTCTTTCAGGTTGTCCATTTTATTGGCATGTAGTTGCTTGTAGTAGTCTCTTATGATCCTTTGTATTTCTGTGGTGTCTGTTTTAACTTCTTTTTAATTTCTAATTTTATTGATTTGAGCTCTCTCCCCTTCTTTGTTTATGAGTTTGGATAAAGTTTTATCAATTTCCTTTATCTTTTCAAAGAACTAGCTTTTAGTTTCTTTGATCTTTTCTGTTGTTTTCTTCATCTATAATTCTTTTATGTCCACTCTGATCTTTATGATTTCTTCTACTAACTTTAGGCTTTGTTTGTTCTTCTTTCTATAGTTTAGGTGTTAGAGTATGCTCTTTGAGACTTCCCTTGTCTCCTGAGGTAAGATTGTATTGCCATAAACTTTCCTCTTAAAACAGCTTTTGCTGCGTCCCATAGGTTTTAGATTGTTGTGTTTTTGTTTTCTTTTGTCTCTAGGACATTTTTTCATTTCCTCTTTGACTTCTTCAGTGATCCATTGGTCATTTAATAGTATACTGTTTAGCCTCCACGTGTTTGTGGTTTTTACAGTGTTTTTCTTGTAGTTGATTTCTAATCTTATAGTATTGTGGTTGGAAAAGATGCTCGATATGACTTCGGTTTTCTTCAGTTTACTGAGGCTTGCTTTGCAGCCCAGCATGTGATCTGTCCTGGAAAATGTTGCATGTGCACTTGAGAAGAACATGTATTCTGGTGCTTTTAAATGGAATGCTTTATATATATCAATTACGTCCATCTGTTCTAATTGTCATTTCAGGCCTTTGTTTTCTTGTGGCTTTTCTGTCTGGGTGATCTGTCCATTGATGCAAGTGGGGTGTTAAAGTCCCCCACTAGTATTATTTTACTGTCGATTTCTCCTTTTATGGCTGATAGTATTTGCCTTGTATATTGAGGTGCTTCTATGTTGGGTGCATATGTATTGTTTTATCTTCTTGGATAGATTCCTTGATCATTATGTAGTATTGTTCTTTATGTCTTGAAACAGTCTTTATTTTAAAGTCTATTTGTCTGATATTAGTGTTGCTACTCCAGCTTTCTTTTCATTTCCATTTGCATGGAGTATCTTTTTCCATTCCCTCAGTTTCAGTCTATATGTTTCTGTAGGTCTGAAGTGGGTCTGTTGTAGACAGCATATATATGGGTCTTCTTTTTCTATCTATTCAGCCAGTCTATGTGTTTTGGTTGGAGCATTTTATCCATTTATGTTTAAAGTAGTTATCGATATGTATGTTCATGTTACCATTTTCTTAATTGTTTTGGGTTTTTGTAAGTCTTTTTTCTTCCCTTCCTCTTCTGTTCTCTTCTTTTGTTATTTGATGACTAACTTTAGTGTTGTGTTTTTGGATTCCTTTTTCTTTTGTGTGTGTATCTATTGTCGATTTTTAGTTTGCAGTTACCAAGAGTTGTTGATGTAGCAGTCTCTATACAAAAATATTGTTTTAAGTTGCTGGTCTTTTAATTTCAAATGCATTTCCAGTATCCTGCATTTGTACTCTCCTCTTCTCACAATTGCTTGTTTTGATATCATGTTTGTGTGTGGATGGTTTAATACCTTTACTCTATGCTTTCCTTTCCTGCTGAGCTTTTAGGGTTTTTTGTTTGTTTCTAGTTTTGGTCTTGTCTTTTCTGCCTAAATAAGTTCCTTTAGCATTTGTCGCAAAGCTGGCCTGGTGGTGCTGAATTCTCTTACCTTTTGGTTGTTTGTAAAGCTTTTTTTTTTTTTTTTTTTAGCTACATTGGGTCTTCATTGCTGCATGCAGGCTTTCTCTAGTTGTGGCCAGTGGGGGCTACTCTTTGTTGCGGTGTGTGGGCTTCTCATTGCGGTGCCTTCTCTTGTTGTGGAGCATGGGCTCTAGGCGCCCGGGCTTCAGTAGTTGCAGCACACAGGCTCAGTAGTTGCAGCATGCGGGCCCTAGAGCACACGAGCTTCAGTAGTTGAGGCATGTGGGCTCAGCAGTTGAAGCACATGGGCTCTAGGGCATGCAGGCTTCAGGAGTTGTGGCACATGGGCTTAGTTGCTCCACAGCATGTGGGATCTTCTTAGACCAGGTATCGAACCAATGTCCCTGCGTTGGCAGGCAGATTCTTAATCGCTGCACCACCAGGGAAATCCCATCTGTAAAGCTTTTGATTTCTGTGTGGAATCTGAATGGGAGCCTTGCTGCGTAGAATATTCTTGGTTGTCGGTTCTTCCCTTTTTTCACTTTAAATATATCATGCCACTTCCTTATCACCTGCACAGTTTCTGCTGATAAATCAGCTGATAACTTTATGGGGTTCCCTTGTATGTTATTTGTTGCTTTTCCCTTGCTCCTTTTAATATTTCTTCTTTGAATTTAATTTTTGTTAGTTTAATTAATATGTGTCTTGTTGTGTTTTTCCTAGGGTTTATCCTGTATGGGACTCTGCGCTTCCTGGAATTGGGTGGCTATTTCCTTTTCCATGTTAGGGAAGTCTTCGACTATAATCTCTTCAAATGTTTTCTCAGACCCTTTCTTTTTCTCTTCTTTTTCTTGGACACCTATAATCCAAATGTTGGTGCATTATTGTTGTCCTGGAGGTCTCTGAGACTGTCGTCAATTCTTTTCATTCTGTTTTCTTTATTCTGCTCCTCAGCAGTTACTTCTACCATTCTATGTTCCAGCTCACTTACTCGCTCTTCTGCCTCAGTTATTCTACTATTGATTCCTTCCCATGTATTTTTCATTTCAGTTATTGTGTTGTTCATCACTGGTTCTTTGCTCTGTAGTTCCTCTAGTTCTTTGTTAAACATTTCTTCTATTTTCTCAGTCTGTGCCTCCATTCTGTTCCCGAGATTTTGGATAATCTTTACTATCATTATTCTGAATTCTTTTTCAGGTAGGTTGCCTATTTCCTGTTCATTTCCTTTGCATTTATTTGGTCTTGTAGGATTGTTGTCTTTTCTTTTGATTTTTTTTTACATATTTATTGGAGTATAATTGCTTTAAAATGGTGTGTTAGTTTCTGCTTTATATCAAAGTGAATCAGTTATACATATACATATGTTCCCATATCTCTTCCCTCTTGCGTCTCCCTCCCTCCCACCCTCCCTATCCTACCCCTCTAGATGGTGACAAAGCACCTAGCTGATCTCCCTGTGCTGTGGCTGCTTCCCACTAGCTATCTATTTTACGTTTAGTAGTGTATATATGTCCATGCCACTCTCTCACTTTGTCAGAGCTTATCCTTCCCCCTCCCCATATCCTCAAGTCCATTCTCTAGTAGATCTGTGTCTATTCCTGTCTTACCCCTAGGTTCTTCATGACATTTTTTTCCCTTAAATTCCATATATATGTGTTAGCATACGGTATTTGTCTTTCTCTTTCTGACTTACTTCACTCTGTATGACAGACTCTAGGTCCATCCACCTCATTACAAATAGCTCAATTTCGTTTCTTTTTATGGCTGAGTAATATTCCATTGTATATATGTGCCACATCTTCTTTATCCATTCATCCGATGATGGACACTTAGGTTGTTTCCATCTCTGGGCTATTGTAAATAGAGCTGCAATGAACATTTTGGTACATGACTCTTTTTGAATTATGGTTTTCTCAGGGTATATGCCCAGTAGTGGGATTGCTGGGTCATATGGTAGTTCTATTTTTAGTTTTTTAAGGAACTTCCATACTGTTCTCCATAGTGGCTGTACCAATTCACATTCAACCATCAGTGCAAGAGTGTTCCCTTTTCTCCACACCCTCTCCAGCATTTATTGTTTCTAGACTTTTTGATGATGGCCATTCTGACTGGTGTGAGATGATATCTCATTGTAGTTTTGATTTGCATTTCTCTAATGATTAATGATGTTGAGCATCCTTTCATGTGTTTGTTGGCAGTCTGTATATGTTCTTTGGAGAAATGTCTATTTAGGTCTTCTGCCCATTTTTGGATTGGGTTGTTTGTTTTTTTTGTTATTGAGCTGCATGAGCTGCTTATAAATTTTGGAGATTAATCCTTTGTCAGTTGCTTCATTTGCAAATATTTTCTCCCATTCTGAGGATTGTCTTTTGGTCTTGTTTATGGTTTCCTTTGCCGTGCAAAAGCTTTGAAGTTTCATTAGGTCCCATTTGTTTATTTTTATTTCCATCACTCTAGGAGGTGGATCAAAAAAGATCTTGCTGTGATTTATGTGACAGAGTGTTCTTCCTGTGTTTTCCTATAAGAGTTTATAGTGTCCGGTCTTACATCTAGGTCTCTAATCCATTATGAGTATTTTTCTGTATGGTGTTAGGGAGTGTTCTAATTGCATTCTTTTACATGTAGCTGTCCAGTTTTCCCAGCACCACTTATTGAAGAGGCTGTCTTTTCTCCATTGTATATCCTTGCTTCCTTTGACGTAGATTAGTTGGCCATAGGTCCGTGGGTTATCTCTGGGCTTTCAGTCTTGTTCCATTGATGTATGTTTCTGTTTTTGTGCCAGTACCCTATTGTCTTGCTTACTGTAGCTTTGTAGTATAGTCTGAAGTCAGGGAGTCTGATTCTTCCTGCTCCATTTTCTTCCCTCAAGACTGCTTTGGCTATTCGGGGTCTTTTGTGTCTCCACACAAATTTTAAGATTTTTTGTTCTAATTCCGTAAAAAATGCCATTGGTAATTTGATAGGGATTGCACTGAATCTGTAGATTGCTTTGGGTAGTATAGTCATTTTCACAATGTTGATTCTTCCAATCCAAGAACATGGTATATCTCTCCATCTGTTGGTATCATCTTTAATTTTTTTCATCAGTGTCTTATAGTTTTCTGCATACAGGTCTTTTGTCTCCCTAGGTAGGTTTATTCCTAGGTATTTTATTCTTTTTGCTGCAGTGGTAAATGGGAGTGTTTCCTAAATTTCTCTTTCAGATTTTGCATCATTAGTGTATAGGTATACAAGAGATTTCTGTGCATTAATTTTGTATCCTGCAACTTTACCAAATTCATTGATTAGCTCTAGTAGTTTTCTGGTGGCATCTTTAGGATTCTCTATGTAGAGTATCATGTCATCTGCAAACAGTGACAGTTTTACTTCTTCTTTTCCAATTTGTATTCATTTCTGTTTCTTCTCTGATTGCCATGGCTAGGACTTCCAACACTATGTTGAATAATAGTGGTGAGAGTAGACATCCTTATCTTGTTCCTGATCTTAGAGTAAATGCTTTCAGTTTTTCACCATTGAGAATGATGTTGGCTGTGGGTTGGTCATATATGGCCTTTATTATGTTGAGGTAGGTTCCCTCTCTGGCTACTTTCTTCAGAGTTTTTATCATAAATGGGTGTTGAAATTTATCAAAAGCTTTTTCTGCATCTGTTGAGATGATCATATGGTTTTTCTCCTTCAGTTTGTTAATATGGTGTATCACATTTATTGATTTGTGTATACTGAAGAATCCTTGCATCCCTGGGATAAATCCCACTTGATCATGGTGTATGATCCTTTTAATGTGTTGTTGGATTCTGTTTGGTAGTATTTTGTTGAGGATTTTTGAATCTATATTCATCAGTGATATTGGTCTGTAATTTTCTTTTTTTGTAGTATCTTTGTCTGGTTTTGGTATCCGGGTGATGATGGCCTCATAGAATGTGTTTGGGAGTGTTCCTTCCTCTGCAAGAGTTTGAGAAGGATGGGTGTTAGCTCTTCTCTAAATGTTTGATAGAATTCACCTGTGAAGCCATCTGGTCCTGGACTTTTGTTTGTTGGAATATTTTTTATCACAGTTTCAATTTCATTACTTTTGATTGGTCTGTTCATATTTTCTACTTCTTCCTGGTTCAGTCTTGGAAGGTTATACCTTTCTAAAAATTTGTCCATTTCTTCCAGGTTGTCCATTTTTTTGGCATACAGTTGCTTGTAGTAGTCTCTTAGGATGCTTTGTATTTCTGTGGTGTCTGTTGTCACTTCTCCTTTTTCATTTCTAATTTTATTGATTTGAGTCCTCTCCCTCTTTTTCTTGATGAGCCTGGCTAATGGTTTATCAATTAGTCTGACTTTGGTTTATTTTCTCAAATAACCAGCTTTTAGTTTTATTGATCTTTGCTATTGTTTTCTTTGTTTCTATTTCATTTATTTCTGCTCTGATCATTATGATTTCTTTCCTTCTGCTAACTTCGGGTTTTGTTTGTTCTTCCTTCTGTAGTTCCTTTAGGCATAAGGTTAGATTGTTTATTTGAGATTTTTCTTGTTTCTTGTGGTAGGCTTGTATAGTTATAAACTTCCCTCTTAGAACTGCTTTTGCTGCATCCCATAGGTTTTGGATCGTCGTGTTTTCATTGTCATTTGTCTCTAGGTATTTTTTGATTTCCTCTTTGATTTCTTCAGTGATCTCTTGGTTATTTAGTAACGTATTGTTTAGCCTCCAGGTTTTTGTGTTTTTTATGTTTTTTTCCCTGTAATTCATTTCTAATCTCATAGTGTTGTGGTTAGAAAAGATACTTTATATGATTTCAGTTTTCTTAAATTTACTGAGGCTTGATTTGTGACCCAAGATGTGATCCATCCTGGACAATGTTCTGTGAGCACTTGAGAAGAAAGTGTAATCTGCTGTTTTTGGATGGAATGTCCTATAAATGTCAATTAACTCTATCTGGTCTATTGTGTCATTTAGAGCTTCTGTTTCCTTATTTATTTGCATTTTATATGCTCTGTCCATTGAGGTAAATGAGGTGTTAAAGTCCCCCACTATTATTGTGTTACTGTCAATTTCCTCTTTTTTGCTGTTAGCAGTTGCCTTATGTATTGAGGTGCTCCTATGTTGGGTGCATATATATTTATAATTGTTATATCTTCTTCCTCCCTTGATCATTATGTAGTGTTCTTCCTTGTCTCTTGTAACATTCTTTATTTTAAAGTCTATTTTATCTTTAAGTGAGATAAGTGATATCAGTATTGCTACTCCAGCTTTCTTTTGATTTCCATTTGCAGGGAATATCTTTTTCCATCCCCTCACTTTCAGGCTGTATGTGTCCCTAGGTCTGTAGTGAGTCTCTTGTAGACAGTATATATATGGTTCTTGTTTTTGTATCCATCCAGCAAGCCTGTGTCTCTTGGTTGGAGCATTTAATCCATTCACGTTTAAAGTAATTATCTATATATATGTTCTTATGACCATTTTCTTAATTGTTTTGGGTTTGTTTTTCTAGGTCGTTTTCTTCTCTTGTGTTTCCCACGTAGAGAAATTCCTTTAGCATTTGTTGTAGAACTGGTTTGGTGGTGCTGAATTCTCTTAGCTTTTGCTTGTCTCTAAAGCTTTTGATTTCTCCATCAAATCTGAATGAGATGATGGACACTTAGGTTGTTTCCATCTCTGGGCTATTGTGAATGGAGCTGCAATGAACATTTTGGTACATGTCTCTTTTTGAATTATGGTTTTCTCAGGGTATATGCCTAGTAGTGGGATTGCTGGGTCATATGGTAGTTCTATTTTTAGTTTTTTAAGGAACCTCCATACTGTTCTCCATAGTGGCTGTACCAATTCACATTCCCACCAGCAGTGCAAGAGTGTTTCCTTTTCTCCACACCCTCTCCAGCATTTATTGTTTCTAGATTTTTTGATGATGGCCATTCTGACTGGTGAGATGATATCTCATTGTAGTTTTGATTTGCATTTCTCTAATGATTAATGATGTTGAGCATTCTTTCATGTGTTTGTTGGCAGTCTGTATATCTTCTTTGGAGAAATGCCTATTTAAGTCTTCTGCCCATTTTTGGATTGGGTTGTTTGTTTTTTTGCTATTGAGCTGCATGAGCTGTTTATAAATTTTGGAGATTAATCCTTTGTCAGTTGCTTCATTTGCAAATATTTTCTCCCATTCTGAGGGTTGTCTTTTTTATGGTGGCACATATATAGAATGGAATATTACTCAGCCATAAAAAGAAACGAAACTGAGCTATTTGTAATGAGGTGGATAGACCTAGAGTCTGTCATACAGAGTGAAGTAAGTCAGAAAGAGAAAGACAAATACCATATGCTAACACATATATATGGAACTAAAAAAAAAATGTCATGAAGAACCTAGGGGTAAAACGGGAATAAAGACACAAACCTACTTGAGAATGGACTTGAGGATATGGGGAGAGGGAAGCGTAAGCTGTGACAAAGCGAAAGAGAGGCATGGACATATATACACTACCAAACGTAAGGTAGATAGATAGTGGGAAGCAGCCGCAGAGCACAGGGAGATCAGCTCGATGCTTTGTGACTGCCTGGAGGGGTGGGATGGGGAGGGTGGGAGGGAGGGAGATGCATGAGGGAAGGGATGTGGGAACAGATGTATATGTATGACTGAGTCACTTTGTTATAAAGCAGAAACTAATTAAAAAAAAAAATCTGAATGAGATCCTTGCCGGGTAGGGTAATCTTGGTTGTAGTTTCTTCCCTTTCATCACTTTAAGTATATCATGCCACTTCCTTCTAGCTTGTAGAGTTTCTGCTGAGAAATGAGCTGTTAATCTTATGGGAGTTCCCTTGTATGTTATTTGTCATTTTTCCCTTGCTGCTTTCAATAATTTTTGTTTGTCTTTAAATTTTTCCTATTTGATTACTATGTGTCTTGGTGTGTTTCTCGTTAGGTTTCTCCTGTATGGGACTCTCTGCGCTTCCTGGACTTCGGTGGCTGTTTCCTTTCCCATGTTAGGGAAGTTTTTGACTATAATCTCTTCAAATATTTTCTCTGGTCCTTTCTCTCTCTCCTTTCCTTCTGGGACCCCTATAATATGAATGTTGTTGCATTTAATGTAGTCCCAGAGGTCTCTTAGTCTGTCTTCATTTCTTTTCATTCTTTTTTCTTTATTCTCTTCTGCAGCAGTGAATTCCACCGTTCTGTCTTCCAGGTCACTTATCTGGTTTTCTGCCTCAGTTATTCTGCTGTTGATTCTTGCTAGTGTAGTCTTCATTTCAGTTATTGTATTGTTCATCTCTGTTTGTTTGTTCTTTAATTCTTTTAGGTCTTTGTTAAACACTTCTTGCATCTTCTTCATCTTTACCTCCATTCTTTTTCTGAGGTCTTGGATCATCTTCACTTTCATTCTGGAAGGTTCTTTTTCTGGAAGTTTGCCTATCTCCACTTCATTTAGTAAGTTTTCTGGGGTTTTATCTTGTTCCTGCATCTGATACATAGCTCTCTGCCTTTTCATCTTCTCTGGCTTTCTGTGAATGTGGTTTTTGTTCCACAGGCTGCAGGATTGTAGTTCTTCTTGCTTCTGCTGTCTGCCCTCTCGGTCTTGTAGGTTTTTACCTTGGTCCTTCGTCTGTAACATATTTTTTTGTTGCCTCATTTTTTTTGATGGGTGGGGCTGTATTCCTGTCTTACTGGTTGTTTGGCCTGACATGTCCAGCACTGGAGGTTGAAGGCAGTTGGGTAGAGCTGTGTCTTGGTGCCGAGATGAGGACCTCTGCAAGACCTCACTCGAATTATTATTCCCTGGGGTCTGAGGTTCTCTGTTAGTACAGCAGTTTGGACTCAGCGCTCCCACCACAGGAGCTCAGGCCTGACCCCCAGCCTGGGATCCAGTATATCCCACAAGCTGCTCAGTGTGGCACAAGAAAAGAAAGGGAAAGAAGCGGAGCAGTAGAATAACAGAATAAAAAGTAAAATACAGTTAGAAAAATAAAAAGTATATCAGGAAAAATTAAAATATAAGTGAAACAACTGCAAGAAGGTAAAACAGCACCACAATAAAAAAAAAAGAAAAAGAAAAAGAAAGCTGGGGGGACAAGCCAGAAGTTGCAGAACAATAACAAGGTATAAAGAATAAAATAAAATTAGAAAATTTTAAAATGTATTAGAAAAATATCTATATAAATGAAAGAACAACAAGGTAAAGCAGAACCACAACCTAAAAAAAAAAGAAAGGCTAGAAAAGACCTTGGCTGTGGAGGGCAGTGTGGGGTGGTGGGGCTTAGGCAGGGGTGGGGTTTAGGCTCAGGACCTGCTCAGCCGCGAAAGGCAGCACGGCTGGAGGGGCGCCTTGGAGTGTGGGTTCAGAGGTAAGGTCATGGTTGGGGCCGTGGAGGCAGGGTTTAGGCCCAGCGTAGTAGGAGGGTGTCTTGGAGGGCAGAGGATGAGGCCTGGGGACCTCACTTGGGCCTCCCCGGGACCCTAGTGGGCAGGGGAAATGCTGACCCTGTTCCCTTCTGATAATCCACTCTCCAAGTGCCTCCCCCGTCCCTTTTGATCCCCTAACCATGGGTTGGCCCCTCTGGGCATGTGAACCCCTTGCCTCCCCCAGCCACCCCACAGGGGCACTGGTCTGTCTCGCCTCCACTTATCCTCCCCCCTTACTCCTTCCCATGTCCTACCCAGTTGCTCAGGGGTTCTTCCCATCACCTTAGGTGTCCATGGTCCCCCACCAGTGCCTGGTAGGTGCCCTAGTTGTGCAGAGATGCAAACTCCACATCCTCTTAGTCTGCCATCTTGACTTCACCCCATAGTCTTTATTTTAAAGTCTATTTAGTCTCATATGAGTATTATTATTCCAGCTTTCTTTTGATTTCCATGTGCATGGAATACCTTTTTCCATTCTCTCACTTTCAGTCTGTGTGTGTCTCTAGATCTGAAATGAGTCTTCTGTAGGAACGTATATATGGTTCTTATTTTTGTATCCACTCAGCCACCCTATCTTTTGGTTGGAGCATTTAGTCCATTTACATTTAAGATAATTATTGATATGTATGTTCTTACTGCTGTTTTGTTAATTGTTTGGGGTTTGTTTTTAATAGGTCTTTTTCCCCCCTTCTTTTGTTCTTGTCTCCTGTGATTTGATGACTATCTTTAGTGTTGTTTGGATTCTTTTTTCTTTTTCTGTGTGTATATCTATTACAGGTGTTTGTTTTGAGGTTACCGTGAGCTTTTTATATAGCAGTCTGTGTGTGTGTGTGTGTGTATATGATTTAAGTTGCTGACCTCTTAATTTCAAATGCATTTTAAAAATCTTACATTTGTACTCTCCTTCCTTCATGATTGCTGTTTTTCGTATCATATTTTACATCCAATTGTTTTGTGTATCTCTTAACTGCTCATTGTGGTTACAGATTATTTTACTACTTTTGTCTTTTAACCACCCTACTAGCTACGTGTGTGGATGATTTCCTACATTTTCTGTATGTTTGCTTTTGTTGATGATCATTTTGATTTTATAATTTTTTGTTTTTAGTTGTGGCCTTTTTCATCAGGAGAAGTTCCTTTAACATTGGTTGTAAACTTGGTTTGATGGTGCTGGACTCGTAGCTTTTGCTTGTCTGTAAAGCTTTTGATCTCTCCATCAAATCTGAATGAGAGCCTTCCTGGGTAGATTATTCTTGGTGGTAGGTTTTTCCCTTTCATCACTTTAAATATATCTTTCTACTCCATTCTGGCCTTCAGAGTTTCTGCTGAAAAATCAGCAAATAACTTAATGGGAATTCTGTTGTATGCTATTTGTTGATTTTCCCTTCCTGCTTTTAATATTTTCTTTATATTTAATGTTTGTCATCTTAATTACAGTGTGCCTTGGTTTCTCTTTGGGTTAATCCTTTATGGGACTCTGTACTTTCTAGACTTGAGTGTCTGTTCCTTTCCCAGGTTAGGGAAGTTTTCACCTGTTATGTTTTCAGCCTCTCTCTTTCTCTCTCTCTCTCTCTCCTTCACCCTCTCTCTCTCTCTCTCTCCCTTTCACCTCTCTCTCTTCTTTCAGCCTCTCTCTTTCAGCCTCTCTCACACTCTCTCTCTTTTAGCCTCTCTCTTTCAGCCTCTTTCAGCCTCTCTCTCTCAGCCTCTCTTTCAGCCTCTCTCTATCCCTCTCTCTCTCTCTCAGCCTCTCTCTTTCAGCCTCTCCCTCTGTCTCTCTCTCTCTTTCAGCCTCTCTTTCAGGCTCTCTCTCTCTCTCTTTCACCCTCTCAGCCTCTCTCTTTTTCTGCCTCGCTCTCTCTCTTTCAGGCTCACTCTCTTTCAGCCTCTCTCTCTCTCAGCCTCTTTGTCTCTCTCTTTCAGCCTCTCTCTTTCAGTCTCTCTCTCTCCCTCTCTCTCTCTCATTCAGGCCCTCTCTCTCTCTCTCTCTTTCAGGTTCTCTCTCTCTCTCTGACTCTATTTCTCTCTGCCTTTCTCTTTCAGTCTCTCTCTCTCTCTCTTTGAGCCTCTCTTTGAGCCTCTCTCTCTCTCTCTTTCAGCCTCTCTCCCTCTCTCTCTCTCTCAGCCTCTCTCTATCCCTCTCTCTCTTTCAGCCTCTCTCAGCCTCTCTTTCAGCCTGTCTCTCTTTCAGCCTCTCTTTCCGCCTCTTTCTCTCTCTCAGCCTCTTTCAGCCTCTCTCTTTCAGCCTCTCTGTCTCTATTTCAGCCTCTCTCTCACCCTCTCTCTTTCAGCGTCTCTCAGCCTCTCTTTCAGCCTCTCTCTCAGTCTCTCAGCTTCTCTCTCTTTCAGCCTCTTTCTCTCTCTCATCCTCTCTCTCTCTCAGCCTCTGTCTCTCTCAGCCTCTCTCTCTCTCTTTCAGCCTCTCTTTCAGGCTTGCTCTCGGTCTCTTTCAGGCTCTCTCTCTCTCTCTCTGTGCCTCTCTTTCAGCCTCTCTCTCTCAGCCTCTCTCTCCTTCAGCCTCTCTCTGACTCTGACACACTCCATCTCTCTCTCTTTCAGCCTCTCTCTCTCTCAGCCTCTCTCCCCCTCTGTCAGCCTTTCTCTCTCTCTCTCAGCCTCTCTCTCTCTTTCAGCCTCTCTCTTTCAGCTTCTCTTCTCTCTCTCTCCTTCTCTCTGTTCCAGCCTCTCTTTCAGCCTCTCTCTCTCTCTCTCTCTCTTGCAGCCTCTCTCTGTTTCCGCCTCTCTCTGTCAGCCTCTCTCAGTCTTTCAGCTTCTCTCTCTCTCTTTCAGCCTCTCTCTTTTTGCCTCTCTTTCAGCCTCTGTCTCTCTCACAGCCTCTCTCTTTCAGCCTCTCTCTTTCTCTCTTTCAGGCTTTCTCTCTCTTTCAACCTCTCTCTCTGTTTCAGCCTCTCTCTTTCAGCCTCTCTCTCTCCCTCTCTCTTTCACCCTCTTTCAGCCTCTCTCTCTCTCAGCCTCTCTCTTTCACCCTCTTTCTCTTTCAGCCTCTCTCTCTCAGCCTCTCTCCTTCAACCTCTCTCTCTTTCAGCCTCTCTTTCAGCCTCTCTTTCTCTTTCAGCCTCTCTCAGCTTCTCTCTTCTCTCTCTCCTTCTCTCTCTCTTTCAACCTCTTTCAGCCTCTCTCTCTCTCTCTTGCAGCCTCTCTCTCTCAGCCTCTCTCTTTCTCTCTATCAGGCTCTCTCTCTCTCTCTCTCTCAGCCTCTCTCTCTCAGCCTCTTTCAGCCTCTCTCTCTCTCTCTATATATATATATATATATATCTAATTCAGCCCCTCTCTCTTTCAGTCTCTCTCTCTCTCTGTCTTTCAGCCTCTCTCTGTTTCAGCCTCTCTCTCTCTCCTTCAGCCTCTCTCTCCTTCAGCCTCTCTTTCACCCTCTTTCTCTTTCAGCCTCTCTTTCAGCCTCTCTCTTGCAGCCTCTGTTTCCGCCTCTGTCAGCCTCTCTCTCTCTTTCAGTCTCTCTCTCTCACCCTCTTTCAGCCTCTCTTTCTCTCTCTCCCTCTCTCTCTTTCACACTCTCTTTCAGCCTCTCTCTCACTCACACACTTTCAGCCTCTCTCTTTCAGCCCCTCTCTCTCTTGCAGCCTTTCTCTCTTTCTGCCTCTCTCTGTCAGCCTCTCTTTCAGTCTCTTTCAGCTTCTCTCTCTCATTCTTTCAGCCTCTTTCACCCTTTCAGCCTCTCTCTTTCAGCCTCTCTCTCATTCAGCTGCTCTTTCAGCCTCTCTCTCAGCCTCTCTCTCTCTTGCAGCCTCACTCTCTCAGCCTCTCTCCTTCAGCCTCTTTCAGCCTCTTTCTCTCTCTCTTTCACCCTCTCTCTCTCTCTCTCTCTCTCTGCCTCTCTGTCTCTGTTTCAGCCTCTATCAGCCTCTCTCTTTCAGCCTCTCTCTCTCTCGCAGCCTCTCACTCTCTCAGCCTCTCTTTCAGCCTTTCTCTTTCTTTCACCCTCTCTCTCACCCTCTCTCTCCCCTTCAGCCTCTCTTTCAGCCTCTCTCTTTCCGCCTCTCTCTCACCCTGTCTTTCAGCGTCTCTCAGCCTCTGTCAGCCTCCCTCTCTCTCTCTTTCAGTCTCTCTCTCTCTTTCAGCCCCTCTCTCTCTCTCAGCCCCTCTCTCTCTCTCGTCCCTGTGGGACCCCTACAGTGTGAATATTAGTGTGCTTGATATTGTCCTACAGGGCTCCTAATATCTTTTCATTCTTTTTTCTTTTCAGTAGCAGTGCTTTCCACTAATCTGTCTTCACCTCACTGATCTGTTGCTGTGTATCATTTAGTCTAATGTTGATTCCTTCTAGTGTATTTTTCATTTCAGTTATATTCTACATCTCTGTTTGGTAGTTCTTTATTTACTAACTCTTTGTTAAAAACTTCTGACTTTTTGCTCTGTACGTCCATTCTTTTACCAAGTTCTTTCATCATCTTTACAGTCATTAGTCTGAACTCTTTCTCAGGTAGATTGCCTATCTCCACCTCACTTAGTTGTTCTTCTGGGGTATTATCTTGTTTCCTCGTCTGGAACGTGTTTCTTTGTGGCTTCATTTTGTCTAAGTTGCTATTTCTATTTTTATGTATGTGGTAGGTTAGTTATGTTTCTGTACCTTGAAGTAGTCTCCTGTAGATGTCTTATGCATCCCACTGCGCACTCTCCTCTCGTCACCCATGCTATATGCTCTATAGTTTCCCCCTAAGAGGGCTGCATTGGTCCTTCTGTTTTGGTAGTCTGGTAGGTTTGTTGGCCCCTAGCCCAGTTGGTTGCCAGGCACCTGCCTTGTGCAGATGCTTCTGGTTAGTGGGACCTGGTCACAAGGTAGCAGATTACAAAACCCCAGGGTCCCCAGGCCTAGTGCTTGCTCACTGGTGTACAGAATCAGGGTCCATAAGACTCCAGGGCTGTTGCCCTACCACTGGTGGGTGAAGCCAGGTTCCGGGGTTAGTGTCGGACTAGTGGCAGGCAGAGCTGGGTCCCAAAGTCTGACAACAGGGCCCAGGAATTTCAGAGCTGTTGTCAGATTGCTGAGCAGGAGGTGGAGGGATCCTGACACAGTTGGGTATGGGGTCCGAGGTGTCCCAAAGCTTGGCTGGTAGACAGAGCTAGGGCTTGGGTGAATCCTGGGGCTGGTGTCTGCCCGCTGGTGGGCAGCATCAGGATACAGGAGATCCTGGGGCTTTGTCAGGCCCACTGGTGGATAAAGCTGGGTCATGGAGATAGTGCAGGCCCATTGGCTAGCTGAGCCATGTCCTGGGGCCTCTGGCTTCCAGGCCCACATTCTCAGAACTGGTTTTGGACCATTGGTGGGTTGGCTGGTTCCTGACACAGCTGGCTATGGGGCCTGGGGTGTCCCAAAGGTTGTGTTGGCCCACTGTTAAGTGCGGTCTGATCCTGGGGTAATTTCTAAGGGGCCCAAGTTGTCTCAGAGCTTTTATTGTCCCCCTGGTGGTTGGGGCTGAGGACCAGCATGTCCTGGGACTGGTGCCAACTGCTGGTGGCTGGGCCGGGTCCTGGCATAGCATGCCGTGGTTGTTCTGGGGCTGGTGTCTGTCTGGGGTTATATTTCCACCCAGCTAATTGCTTGATCTGAGGTGATCCAGTACTTGTGCCTGTAGGCTGGTGAGTGGGGGCAGGGCTGGGTCCCACGCCTAGTAAGCTAGAGGGAGGATTCCAAAATGGTGCTTTGCAGCGCCAGTTTCAGTGTGGTAGAATTAACTCCCCAAAATGGTTGCCACCAGCGCCTGTGTCCCCAGGTGAGCTCCATTTGCCTCCTGTCTCTCTGGGAGACTCTTCAAGATCACCAGTAGGTCTGACCCAGGCTCTGTTCAAATTACTGCTGCTTCCCTGTGTCCCAGAGCATGTGAAATTTTGTGTGCACCCTTTAAGAGTGGGGTCTTTCTTTTCCACAGCCCTCTGGGTCTCCCGAAAGTAAGTTCCTCTGACCTTCAAAACCAAACATTCTGGGGTCTCGTCTTCCCAGCACAGGACCCCTGGGCTTGGGAGCTTGATGTGGGTCTCTCACCTCTTGCTCCTTCTGGAGAACCTCTATACTTATAATTATCTTCCCATTTGTAGGTCTCTCACCTCAGGATATGGGTCCTGACTATACTGCAGTTTCTCCCCTCCTACCCATCTAGTTGTGGTTCCTTCTTTATATCTTTAGTTATAGAAATCTTTTCTGATAGGTTCCAGTCTTTCTCACTTGTAGTTGCTCTGTAAATAGTTGTAATTTTGGTATGCCCATGAGAGGAGGTGAGTTCAGGGTCCTCTTAGTCCACCATCTTGGGAACTCTTCAACAATAATTTCTTATTGTATGACTCTCCATTTGGTAGAATTCTAGTCCATTTAATTCTAGAGCAAAATTTTTAAAAATTTACATAATTTATGTCATGATGGGAGAAAGGTTTTCTTTGTAAGTAGAATACCATTTTTTATCTAAGCACAGATCTCATGAACTATTCCTAATTTTCATGTCTAGTTCATATTTTTTCATATGCTTTAAAATCCAGTTCTATTTCTTGTTTTTATAGGGAGAAATAGTATCAAAGTCACCTATAGTTAACTTTAATGGGGTAAAGGGTATTATTTCTTATAAAAAACCCAGGAATTTCTGAAATCCCATGTCTCCACATTGGCCCCTTTTGAAACTTAACTACTCTACAACTATCCTCTCCCAGCCCTCCCCACCCAAATGCCTTCAGTTAATCATGGAAGTTAAGTTTATGATCAAATGGTAGAGGTGAGGATGGGATAATTTTAAGAGTCATATATATTTTTAAACATCTTTATTGGAATATAATTGCTTTACAATGTTGTGTTAGTTTCTGCTCTAGTGTTTCTTTAGGGAAAAATGCTGTTTTAATTATGGGGAGTGGGGAGCCAGGGAGAAGGAATTCTTAAAGGGAAGCTACTAGGCTGTAGTTATTGTGGTACTTCTCAAGACCTTACATTTTATGTTATGATTATAGTTAAATTTCTAATTTGCCCTATTTATTTTTTAAGTGAATGGGCTGGTATTTAGTTACTTAATAATTTTTTTTAAACATCAGAAAGTAAACACTTTTCTGGTTCCTCCAGGGTGTTTCAGTAAAGACCAGGTATACTTGGATGGTATCCTGCAAATCCTCCGATATAGAGAGACTATTGACTTTCATCTACTGACGGCCCTGGGGAAGGTGAGTGAAACCAATGGCACAGAGTCTGCAAACGTACCAGGTCAACCCTTCCTTCAGCTCATTTCATGATTAAATAAGACTCAAGTTGAAACTGTTTTTATTTTATTGTTGGAGTAGTTTTCCTTTATGTGATAACAGGAGGGAAGAAATGAGGTTCTGTCACAGAACCAAATTACAATATTTCTTTGTGGACAATAAGAGATAAAGAAGGGATTAGGAAATTGGGGAATATATTCTTAGTTTTTATATGCATACTTTCCTGAAGTATTTTAAAGTAAGCTGCAGGTATAACTCTACTCCCCTTCATACTTCAGTAATTATCTCCCAAGAATGAGGATATTCTGACATGACCATATGTTTTCTAAAGAAATTTATCATTGATTCTATATAATATCTAAAAAAAGTCTTTTATACTCCCCAGATTATCTCCAAAATGTCCTTTTTGTAGCTCTTTTTCATGACCCAGGATCCAGTCAAGATTTATGCCTTGCATTCACTTATCATCTTTAATCTCTTAATTTATAACAGTCCCCCTCACCGTAGTCTTTTCTTATGACATTTTTAAGAATCCAAGAAAATTTCCTTGAGAATTCCTAGAATCTGGACTATCAGATTGTTTCCTTGTAATTAGCTTTAGGTTAAACATTTTTGCCAAGAATACTAAAGTGAGTCATGCATTTTTCAGTGCATCACATTAGAGAGATATTTTGTCCCATTATTGGTGATACTGTGTATAATCACCTGGGGTAGTTACTGCCCGATCTCTCCATTATAAAGGTACCTTTCCTCCATTAATAAGTAATTTGTGGGATGATACCTTCAAATGTACTATTGTCTAACAGCCTTTCCAGAAATGATTTTAACATCAATTGATGATTTTTGCCCAAATCAGTTACTACACTGGTGGTAGCAAAATAGAGATCTTTGAATTCTGTTACATTTCCCTCCACTTTTTTATTCAGCTCTTCCAATGGCTACTCCTGTGTTTTTTAAAACATGTCTACATGTTTTCAAGTAAAGTAAAATATTCTGGGCTCACCTTACACTTTTCCTGCCCAAATCTAAGATTAGATGTTTCTCCAAGGAAGTCTTGATTCTTTTTAGTGGGAAATGGTATTTAGAAAACAAGACTTGAGCACGAGGTGTGCACATCACTACTTGAGTGCTGATGCTTCTAGACCTTTTCAATGAGTATATCATACATTTGTTTTAAATCATAAGGGCATTCTAATTCAAATCAGGCATCACAAAGTCTTTTTACATCTCCCTTCCCATTCCATATGTGTATCTCTTTTCTTAAAATGAGAACCTTATTTCCCAACATCAGTATATTTACTCATTCCCTCCTTATAATAAACTCAGAGTGATTTAAGATAAATTACAAAACCATGCCAATATCAACACCAAACCTATTTCCTATAACCTATTATACTTAGTGATATAAATACTCAATTTTAACTGAAATATAAATAAAACTTAGGATGAACATGATTTATTTAAAGCCTTCCTACTGAACCAGGAAGAGTGTTGATCAGAAGATAATAGTACTTAAAGCCAGCTATGTTTTGTAATTTAAAAGTTGAAAGATAAGTTTAGGGGTGAAACTTTAAGTTCTATAAATTAATATAATATTTATGAAAGACTGGCTTCTTGAGTGAATGAAAGAGATATGAAATTTTAAAAAATACTTAAATTCTCTTGCTTTTATTTTGATATTTTTAACACAAAACGTTATTTTATTTCTCAAATCAAATAGAAAAAGGAGGGCTTCCCTGGTGGCGCAGTGGTTGAGAGTCCGCCTGCCGATGCAGGGGACATGGGTTCGTGCCCCGGTCCGGGAAGATCCCACATGCCGCGGAGCGGCTGGGCCCGTGAGCCATGGCCGCTGACCCTGAGCGTCCGGAGCCTGTGCTCCGCAACGGGAGAGGCCACAGCAGTGAGAGGCCCGCGTACCGCAAAAAAAAAAAAAAAAAAAAAAAAAATAGAAAAAGGAATTTAATGTATTATTGTGCTGATTTTCCTAACTTAATAATACAGTATTTACATTCCAATTATTTTCTTATTTATTTACTTATTTATTTACTTTGGCTGCACTGGGTCTTAGTTGCAGCACGCAGGATCTTCATTGTGGCATGCGGGCTTCTTAGTTGCAGCATGCAGGATCTAGTTCCCCAACCAGGGATCGAACCTGGGCCTCCTGCATTGGGAGCATGGAGTCTTACCCACTGGACTGCCAGAGAAGTCCCAATTCTTATATTTAGATTTAGGCAGGAGATTTGTTTAGGTTCAGTCTTTCACACACATATATTAAGTTTAGTTGTTTAATTTCTAGACAAACGGTAGATCCACAATAGATTGTTAAATCAAATACTGACTAGATTTTTAAAAATATTGTCATGGTATGAAGGGGCAGATAAATACATTCTTATTTAACACAGTAAATTTCGTTATTTTCCAGGTATTAGGGAGTAATTTCAAAAACAGTCTACATAAAGTTTCACTTAAGACCAAAGGAAGAAATTGCTCTTCAAAATGTAACTGGTCGTCACACTTAAAAAGTAACCAATCTTCCTTTTTTCAGGTCTCTTATGAAGATGTGGATCGCTTAAAAGGATTGGCAGTTACTGAAAACATGAGGGTCCCTCACTTTCTGCAGGACCATGGCCGATATATGGAACACTTAGAGAAGATCATGGAAGTGAATGAACTGACTGACAGGGAACTGAAAGATCTTATATATTAATTAGCATTCTCGCAAACATAGCTAAGCTATACCTCCATGTATATTACCAATTAGGTGCAGTTAGCACCAGCAGATTTATAAAAGGAGAATGACTGTTTACATGAGTTTTCTGAAGAATGGTCTGCAGTACTCAGCTGAATATTTAGGTTAAGAACAAACTTTAAACTGTTTCCCTAAAATGTTTCTGTAGGCTACAGGGGAAAGTTACTCCTGTTTTCATCTGAATCTCAACAGAGTCAGATGAAAATACTGCTGATGGGCGTTTTTGAGGAATCTTGGTCAAATTGAGTGATAAACTTCTGCCTGAGCACCAAGACCAGCTCTTACTAGAGATGGAATTCCTGTGCTGTTCAAACTTCAAGGTAATATTTTATTTAATAAATAATGGTAATTATTGTCCTTTGAAAAATTAGTCTGTGTTATGCTCCCAAAAGCTAGAAAATAAGAAATTTAAGATTTCTTATTTTCTTATATGTTAAGTAATGTTAAAGGGAGGGGAAAAGCAATTTGAAAAGTTTTCATAGTTATTTATTTTACACATTATTGTTTCACCTTATCAGCTTATAGGAACTAAAGTAGAGGATTACTGTATTTTGTCCAGTTATCCCTTAACTAAACTTGGTTTTCATCTGCTGAAACATACTGGACATCTTCAAATTTTTAACCAAGTTTTGGGGTCTTTCCTTCCCAAGTCTCAGAGGTTTTTCTACATAAATCAAAATAGTTGGGAAAGAGAGAAGCTACTTACCTGTTTTATTAAATGGAGCAATGAGCAGGGGATAAATCATGTAGGAGCTGGATGTTGACTGGGTAGCATCTACAGTAAGCTTGACTATATATACTCTGAGAAACAGAATTTCTGGGCCTTGCCATTTGATAAACTGGCTTTGTGATATTGGCTCAGTATTTTATCAAAATCTTTGACTTCATCAAGCCCATAATGACATACTTTGAATTTCAAGAATGTGAGTTCTGTTTTACTACATTTCTCCTGCTAAAAGCTTATACCTAGCTTTATAATTTATCAATTTCAGTATATACTTGGATAGGTATAATAGGTATACTTGGGATCAAGTAGTTTTTCAAACTTACTTTAATCAGAAAGAATACTGCTGTAAACACCCCATTCAAAATTGCTACTGTAATTTCTACCCAAAGTCTATCTGAGAGTTTATCTTTACCTCAATTTAGACTTAAATATGGTGCTAACACTGGTAGATGTATACTGCAAAGCCTGGTTCACATTCACATTTTAGAAACTCTTTTGCAGACAAGGTTTTGGGATTTTTCTCTTTCACGTATCTGGAAGGGCGCCTCAAAGAATGATATACTTCAACAAACCTCCAACAAACATGATATACTCTAACTGGCACCTGGTAGTTCTTGCGAAGCCATGCATTTCACCTTTGGCAGTAGCATGCAAGGCCCTTTAGAGTACTGAAGGTGCCCATACCTGTGTCATGCTGGCTGGAGTGTGACCTGCACTGGGGGCACAGTGCGCCAACACTAACCAGATGCCAGAAGACCACTCTTGTCCTCTCAAGCATTATTTCTTTGTAGCAGAGTCATCCAGTTTCAGCTTTGTGTAGTTTTTTCTGACTTCATCTTATCAAAGGTAACTGTGAAAACAATGTCTTATTAGCTGGAATTGAAGTACAGACAGAAATGGCAATATTTATGTCCTGTGACTTAAGGTCAAATGATTATAAATTCAGCATTTGTAGGCAATAACACTGCTAATCTTATGTTATGGTTTAAATATAAAGGAAAATCACAGCAGCCTTAATTTCCTATTGGTAGGACTGTTTGTAGTGGTTATAGTCCCTGAATTTTAAAAGGGATAGATATTATATGATCTGAAAAAGGAAAAACTTTCTTGCCTTACTGCTTTGGTATAAAGACAAAAAACATGAGCACTATCCAGACAAAAAAAAAAGACCTTAAATCACATTAAGGTATTTCAAAAGTTAGCAATGAACCAAAAGTAGTTTAAGATTAGCAGAAATACTTAAAGAGCTCTAAGCTTTAAAAGTTGAGATTGAAGATTTAATGTTTATTCTCTTTCTTGAAATAGCATTAAGGTCAGTTTTCTCTAAAATGAAAGTTTTTATAAATAGAAAATTATAGCAGCAGTACTTAGGAGAATAGTTGAAGATCATATTCGTTTTAACTAGAATAGTCATTTACTATAGGCTATTGATCATTAGGATTTCATCAATTTTTTCCACTGAAATTCTAACATATAGTTGTATCAAATACAAATTCTAATAAACTGTTAGGTTTTCACACCAGACAGTTTCAAAGTAAAATAGTCTGCAAACATAAATCCATAGTCTTCATTTCTTTATATTTTCAATCTTTGAGCATTTTGTGTCTAGCTGTAATAGAAATAAATAGCACTGAGGTTCTCAAATGAACTATTTGGATATATATGCCTGCAAACTTCTGTTCTTTTAAAACCTAATTATATTTTTTATTGTGGTATTTCTGGGTTTTTGAATTGTAATTATTGAAAATACCATCAATCATGTTTGTCTTCTAGTATTCTTATTTATAGAGAAATATTATATTTGCCACACTCTACCTTTCCCCTAATTAGTTCAGCATATACTCCCATGGGGCATAGGGAAAAGGAGAGAGGGAAATTCTGTCTTAATTTACTACCCTGTTTGTTTATTGAATAAACTTTTATGCAGAACCAATTGAGGAGCAGAATCTGTGCTGAGTGTCAGAGGTCCTCTGATGAAGACAAGAAATGTTCCACAGTCCAGTGAGGAAGAGTGGCACAGACCCAGGTTACAGCACTGCCGGTACCATACCCAAAAAGTGTTACCAAAAGAATGTAAACCATAGTAAATGGGCCTGTTCATGTGTTTGAAGTACAGAGACAAAGATCACTTGCAAAGTAGTGAGTATTTACAGTATTTTATTACCACTCTTTGCAAGGCTTGTTTGGAACCTGAGTAACTTTAGCCTAGGGGAAGGAGTAGACCAAGAATACAGTTGCTTGGGTCATCACAGGCCCTGAGGAGATCCCTTGAGCCCTTCAGCAGATGCCCAAGGGAGTCAGCACTTTATTCTTAAGTGTCTTGGTCTTTGAATTCAAACCTTTATGGCACTTGTGAAAGGCTTTTCAGCTGGCTATGATTTCATTCATTTTTGTTCACTCTGATTCCAGTGGCTAAAGGAATTAATATCTTGAAACTGCCAGGATGAGAAATACCAGTGTTTGTTAGCTAGCTTTAAGAATATGTGGAATTTCAAGTATGCAGAGGGAAAAGCATATGAAGAGGAAGCAAGAGGGCAGCCATCTGCAAGCCAAGGAGAGAGGCCCAGAACAGATCCTTCCCTTATGGTTCTCAGGAAAAATCAAGCTTTCCAACACCTTGATCTTGAACTTCTAGCCTTCAGAACTGAAAAGAATTGTACCTAAAGAAAGAGGACAAAGCAAAGAGCAGAAATCTGACCACTAAGAGGAGATTACTGAGCATTCATTTCTTCCCAACTATCCAGTTATCCTAACAAAAGGTGACCAGCTTCAGAAGTGACATCAACATGGCTGAAAAAGCTTTCCCTCATTTGTGTCCTCCACCCCCAGCAGTTTGGTATCCATATACAGACAGAAATGACCTGGTGGGAGCTTAGGGATCCAACACCAAGCAACTTTGTAGGAATCACCAAGCAACCTGGTAGGAATCTTTCCTGCCCATGCACTGGCTTATAGGCATACAGACTTAGGTCCTGGCTTGGACCCTGCAGTGGCCTGCGAACCAGCTCCAGGCCCTCTCGGCTGCAGTGTGGAAACCCCTAGAAAGTACTACCTTAGACAGACAATCACCCACAGACAAGAGCACCTTTGTGAAAGTCTGGGTTTCCATTGGAGAATTTTCAGCACATTTTTGGAGCAATAAATGAGTTTAGATGCTTTGAGGAGGAACAGTTTGATTTTATCCTCATTATTCTTCCCTCAAGGTGGCACAGTTCAGGGCCAAGAGAGACCTTCTCAGCCCGTGATTTTTCCTGGAGGGGAAAATGCAAGTGACTCTGAGTACCCAGCTTCTCCAACTATGTGGGAAGCCACCAGAGAGGCCCATTTCTCTCTTGCCTCATCCAGACTACTGAATCTTGAGCTGCGTGATGAGGGGGTGGGAAGGTGCTAGGAGAATAGTGGATAGGACTCTTGGAGGGCATTAAAGAGTCACAGAGCCTACTAACTCACAGTCCCATCAAGAAGCTAGCCCACATGGCACTGGGGACACCTAACCTGTGGGTCTCCCTGACCAGCCCATGGGAACCAGTAGTGCTCCATGTGCCTCACCCACACACACACCCTGTCGCTTCCTGTCACACTCCTGATAGCATCAAGAGCAAGCTTTGCTTTGGCAGACAGCTAGTGAACATGCAAAAAAAGCCAAACTGAATCTGCAGGCCCAAGGGAGACCACAAATGTGAGCTTTAGCCCCACACTTGGGAAAGCAGAAGGGAGACTATCAGCACCTAACCTTTTGCATTGCAGACTCAAGAGAAGACATACAAGTTTAAGTATTCTGCCATAAGAGGCGAAGAAGTATGGGGCAGGCTTACCCGTAGCTGATCTGAGGAAGCCTCAGAATCTCCAGCAGGGATGACTGAAGTTACTTCTCTGCTGAAGCAGTTAGTAAAGACTAGAGGAAACAACTGCTATTTCAGATACAAAGACAACAAAGCAAAACTTAAGAAAACATGACACTACCAAAGGATTATGATAATCTTCCAGTAATTGATCCCAAAGACATGGAGATCTGTGATTTACCTGATAAAGAATGAAAAATAACTGTTTAAGGAAGCTCAGTGAGGTACAAGAATAGACAATTTGATGAAATCAAGAAAATACTTGAATAAAATGAGCAGTTTAACAAAGAAAAATCATAAAGGACCAAACAGAAATTCTGAAGTAGAAAAATACAGTGAATGAAATGAAAAATATAGTAGCATCAGTTTCAGAATGTGTCAATCAGAAGAAAGAATCTGTGAGGTAGAAGGTGGGAACTTTGAGATTATTCAGTCAGAGGAAAACAAAAAAGAATGAAAAAGAATAATGAAAGCCTATGTGATCTATGGGATACAATCAAAAGAAACAACTTGAAAATTATTAGAGTTTCAGAAGGAGAAGGGGGCAGACAACTTATTAAAGAAATAATGGCTGAGAACTTCCCAAATCTGAGGGAAAATTTTGGATACCCAAGTTCATAAGGTCACCAAACTCAAAGAGATCCTCTTCAAGACATGCTATAATAAAACTGTAAAAGACAAAGAGAATCTTAAAAGCAGCAAGAGAAAAGAAGCTTGTAACTTAAAAGGGACCCTCCATACTGTTATTAGCAGATTTCTCAGTGAAAACCTTACAGGCCAGGAGACAGTGGGGCGATATATTCAAAGTGCTGAGAGAAAACTGCCAACGAAGAATACTCTGGCAAAGTTTTCCATCAGAAATGAAGGAGAGAGATAAAGACTTGCCTACACAGACTAAAGCTGAGAGAGTTCATTACCACTAGATCTGCCTTCCAAGAAGTGCTTCCAAGCACAATCTCAAAAGGATGCTTTTGATAAGTTGATTCTAGAGCTCTATTAGAAAATACATGAAAATGTTAAAAGCATATATATCCTTAACCCAACAATTCCACAATAAGTACACACACACACACTATCATACACTTATTCATCATATATACATTGCACACATATGCAAAAATATATGTACACATATATCTTTGTGCAAAGATATGTATCTTTGCACTGCAACATTGTGGTAAAAATAGAGTGGAAGCAACCTTAAAATTCATTAGCAAGGAACTAGTTAGATGACATATTTATATGTTAAAACTATACAGCCTATTTAAAAATAAGGTAGGCCTGTACATATTGATTTAGATTCTACATCATTGTAGAACAATCTCAAAATCTATTGTTAAGTAAAAAGCATGTTTCAGAATGGTGTTTGAAGTCAGTTTCTATTTGATTTTTTTAAAAAGGGGTGGGGGGACGGTATGTGTATGTACATGTACACTTGTATAGTCACAGAACATCTCTGGTAGGCTACACGAGATACAGGTAAGAGTGGTGACATTGAAGGACTAGGAGTCAGGAGTAAGAAAGAAACTCACTTTTACTCCATACTATTTTTATTTGACTTTACTATATGCACATATGGTCTTTAAATTTTTCTTGCATTTTTGAGTTCATGTTTATTCAGTGTGTTAGCAGAATTCTATATTTAATCACTGCATTTTGAAATTTTTAAAATTTCATAGTAATAAATGAAATAAAATGATACAAATTCTCCTTCCCACCTGTGGCTCCCATCCCTGTTCTCTCCCACCAGAGATAAGTTTTATAAGAAACTGAAAATAGTAGTCATTAGTTTGTGCATACACAGGCAAACACAAATATATGTATATATATCTCCTCCTCATCATTTTTTACAATGATAGATTACTATTGTATAAATAATTCTGCATGCACTGCTATTTCCAGTTAGTTACATACCTTAGAACCAAAATCACAAGCCAAGAAAACAAACTGGACATTTTTAAAATTAAATACTCTTGAAGGAGGAGACAAGATGGCAGAGTAGAAGGACTTGAGCTCACCTCCTATCACAAAAACACCAAAATCACAACTAACTGGTGAACAACCATAGACAAAAAAACTGGAACCTACCAAAAAAGGTTCTCTACATCCAAAGACAAAGCCACAATGAGATGGTAGGAGGGGCACTTTTGTGATATCAAATCCCATACCTGCCAGGTAGGCGACACACACAGGAAAATAATTACATCACAGGGGCTCTCCCACAGGACTGAGAGTTCTGAGCTCCAGCCTGGGGTCTGGCATCAGGAGGAGAAGCTCACAGAGCATTTCACTTTGAAGGCCAGCGGGGCTTGAGTGCAGGAGCTCCACAGCACTGAGGGAAACAGAGACTGCACTCTTGGGGAGCACACACACATAAGGTATCATGAGCACTGGGAACCACTGCAAAGTAGTGACTCCATAGGAGCCTGGGCCAGACCTACCTGCAGGTCTTGGAGGGTCTCCTGGGGAGGCAGGAGTCAGCTGTGGCTCACTGTGGGGGTAAAGACACTGGTGGTGGAGGCCACAGGGAGTATTCATCAGTGTGAGCTCTCCCAGAGGTTGCCATTTTGGCAGTGAGACATGGCCCTACCCAACAGCCTGTAGGCTTCAGTGCTGGGCCACCTTAGGCCAAACAACCAACAGAGTGGGAACACAGCCCCACATATAGCAGGCAGGCTGTCTAAAGTCATGAGTCCACAGCTGCCTCTAAACACACCCCTTGAAGTGGCCCTGCACACCAGAGGTACAAGACCCAGTTCCACCCACCAGGAGTAGGCACCAGTCCCTCCCACCAGGAAGCCTGCACAAACCCCTGGAACAACCTCACCCACGAGGGGACAGACAGCAGAAGCAAGAGGAACTACAAACCTGTAGCCTGAGATGGAGACCACAAACAAAGTTCAACAAAATTAGATGGCAAAGAAATATGGTCCAGATGAAGGAACAAGGTAAAACCCCAGAAACAACTAGGTGACGTGGAGATAGGCAATCTGCCTGAATAAGAATTCAGAGTAATAGTAGTTGATCCAAGTAAAGTAAAGTTGATCCAAGATCTTAGAGAAAGAGTGGAAGTACAGACTGAGAAGATACAAGAAATGTTTAACAAAGACTAGAAGATTTAAAGAACAAACAGGTGAACAATACAGTAACTGAAATGAAAAATACATTAGAAGGAATTAATAGCAAAATAAATGAGGCAGAAGAATAAGTGAACTGGAAGACAGGTTGGTGGAAATCACTGCTGTGGAACAGAATAAAGAATGAAAAGAAAGGACAGTCTAAGAGACCACTGAGACAACATTAAACACACCAACATTCACATTATAGGGGTCCCAGAAAGAGAAGAGAGAAAGGGCCTGAGAAAATGTTTGAAGAGATAATAACTTAAAAACTTCCCTAACATGGGAAAGGAAACAAGTCCAGGAAGTGCAGAGAGTCCCTTACAGGATAAACCCAAGGAGGAACATGCCGAGACACACATTAATCAAAATGACAAAAATTAATGACAGAGAAAATATTAAAAGCAACAAGGGAACAGCAATAAAAACATACCAGGGAGTCCCCATACGGTTATCAGCTGATTTTTCAGCAGAAACTGCAGGCCAGAAGGGAGTGGTATGATATATTTAAAGTGATGAAAGGGGGAAACCTACAACCAAGAATACTGTAGTTCAGCAAGGCTCTAGATCATATTCGACAGAGAAATCAAAAGCTTTACAGACAAGCAAAAGCTGAGAGAATTCAGCACCACCAAACCAGCCTTACAAGAAATGCTAAAGGAACTTCTCTAGGCGGAAAAGAAAAGGCCACAGCGGACTTCCCTGATGGTGCAGTGGTTAAGAATCCTCCTGCCAATGCAGGGGACACTAGTTCGATGCCTGGTCCAGGAAGATCGCACATGCTGTAGAGCAACTAAGCCCATGTGCCACAACTACTGAGCCTGTGTGCTACAACTACTGAAGACTATGTGCCTACAGCCTGTGCACCGCAATGAAGAGTAGCCCCTGCTTGCCACAACTAGAGAAAGCCCACATGCAGCAACAAAGATCCAAAGCAGCAAAAAATAAAATAAAAAGAAAAGGCCACAACTAGAAACAAAATTATGAATGGTAAAGCTCACCAGTAAAAGTAAACATACATATTTGTCCACACACAAATAAAATATCAAAACCAGCAATCGTGGGTAGAGGAGGATAAAAATGTGGGATATTGGAAATGCATTTGAAATTAAAAGGCCAGCAACTTAAAACAATCTTCTTTATATATAGGCTGCTACATCTCATGGTAACCACAAACCAGAAACCGACAGTAGATACACACACAAAAAAGAAAAAGCAATCCAAACACAACATTGAAGATAGTCATCAAATCACAAGAGAAGAGAACGCAAGAGGAAGGGAAGAAAAAGACCTACAAAAACAAACCCAAGACAATTAACAAAATTGCAGTAAAAACATACATATTGATAAATTACCTCAAATGTAAATAGATTAAATGCTCCAACCAAAAGACAGAGTGGCTGAATGGATACACCCACTTCAGATCTAGAGACACATAAAGATGAAAGTGAGGGGATGGAAAAAAGTATTCCATGTAAATGGAAATCAAAAGAAAGCTGGAGTAGGAATACTCATATCAGACAAAATAGACTTTAAAATAAAGACTGTTATAAGAGACAAAGAAGGACACTACATAATGATCAAGGGACCAATCCAAGAAGAAGATATAACAATTGTAAATATATATGCAGGCAACACAGGAGCAACTCAATACATAAGGCAAATGTTAACAGACATAAAAGGAAAAAAAATCACAGTAAGAGAACAATAGTGGGGGACTTCAGCATCCCACTTACATAAATGGACAGATCACCCAGACAGAAAATCCATAAGGAAAAAGCCTTAAATGACACATTAGACCAGATGAATGTAATTGATATTTATAGAACATTTCATCCGAAAGCAGCAGAATACACATTCTTCTCAAGTGCACACAGAACATTCTCCAGGATAGGTCACATGCTGGGGGCCAGAAAACAAGCCTTGGTAAATTTAAGAAAATTAAAATCATATCAAGCATCTTTTCTGACCACAATACTATGAGATTAGAAATCAACTACATGAGAAGAAAAATGTAAAAATCACAAACACATGGAGGCTAAACAATATGCTACTAAACAACCAATGGATTACTGAAGAAATCAAAGATGAAACCAAAAAATACCTAGAGACAAATGAAAATGAAAGCACAATGATCCAAAACCTATCAGATGCAGCAAAAGCAGTTATAAGAGGAAGATTATAGCAATATAATTTTACCTCAGAAAACAAGAAGAATCTCAAACAACCAAAACTTACACCTAAAGCAACTAAAGAAAGAAGAACAAACAAAACCCCAAAGTTAGTAGAAGGAAAGAAATCATAAACATCAGAGCAGAAATAAATGAAATAGAGATGAAGAAAACAATAAAAAAGATCAATGAAACTAAGAGCTGGTTCTTTGAAAAGGTAAATAAAATTGAGAAACCTTTAGCCAGACTCAAGAAAAAAAAGAGAAGGATCAAATCAATAAAATTAGAAATGAAAAAGATGCTACAGTGGACACCACAGAAATACAAAGGATCATAAGAGACTACTACAAGCAACTATATATCAATATAGAAGAAATGGACAAATTCTTAGAAGGGTACAACTTTCCAAGATTGCACCAGGAAGAAATAGAAAATATGAACAGACAAGTCACAAGTACTGAAATTGAAACTGTGATTTAAAAGATTCCAACAAACACAAGTACAGGACCAGATGGCTTCACAGGTGAATTTGATCAAACATTTAGAGAATAGTCAACACCTGTCCTTCTCAAGCTATTCCAAAAAATTGCAGAGGAAAGAACACTCCCAAACTCATTCTATGAGGCCACCATCACCCTAATACCAAAACCAAAGATAAACCACACAAAAAAGAAAATTACAGGCCAATATCACTGATGAACTTAGACATGAAAATCCTCAACAAAATACTAGGAAACCAAATCCAACAATATATTAAAAGGATCATACAACATGATCAACTGGGATTTATCCCAGGGATGCAAGTTTTCAATATTCACAAATCAGTGTATTACAACACATCAACAAATTGAAGAATAAGAACCATGTGATCATCTCAAAAGCAGCAAAAGGTTTTGACAAAATTCAGCACTGATTTATAAAAACCCTCCAGAGAGTGGGCATAGAGGGAACCTACCTCAACATAATAAAGACCATATATGACAAACCCACAGCTAACATCATACTTAATGAGCTGAAAGCATTTCCTCTAAGATCAGGAAAAAGACAAGGTTGTCCACTCTCACCACTTCTATACAACATAGTTTTGGAAGTCGTAGCCATGGCAATCAGAGAAGAAAAACAAATATAAGGAAACCAAATTGGAAAAGAAGAAAAACTGTCACCATTTGCAGATGACATGATACTATGCATAGAAAATCCTAAAAATGCTACCAGAAAACTACTAGAGCTCATCAATGAATTTGGTAAGGTTGCAGGATAAAAAAATTAATACAAAGAAATCTCTTGAATTTCTATACACTAACAACGAAAAGATCAGAAAGAGAAATTAAGGAAACAATCCCATTTACCATTGCATCAAAAAGAATAAAATACCTAGGAATAAACCTACCTAAAGAGGCAAAAGGCCTGTACTCTGAAAACTATAAGATGCTGATGAAAGAAATCGAAGATGGCACAAACAGATGGAAGGATATATCATGTTCTTGGATTGGAAGAATCAATATTGTCAAAATGACTATACTACACTAGCTAATCTACAGATTCAATGCGATCTCTATCAAATTACCAATAACATTTTTCTCAGAACAAGAACAAAAAAAATTTTTTAACTTGTATGGCAACACAGAAGACCCCAAAGAGCTAAAGCAATACTGAGAAAGAAAAATGGAGCTGGAGGAATTAGGCTCCCTGATTTCAGACTATAATACAAAGCTACATTAATCAAAATATTATGGTACTGGCACAAAAATAGAAATATAGATCAATGGAACAGCATAGAAGCCCCAGAAATAAACCCACACACGGTCAATTAATCTATGACAAAGGAGGCAAGACTATGGAGAAAATACAATCTTCAATAATTGGTGCTGGGAAAACTGGACAGTCGCATGTAAAAGAATGAAATTAGAACATTTTCTAACACCATACACAAAAATAAACTCAAAATGGATTAAAGACCTAAATGTAAGACCTGACACTATAAAAACTCTTAGAGGAAAACAGGCAGAACACTCTTTGACATAAATCTCAGCAATACCTTTTTTGATCCATCTCCTATAGTAATGGAAATAAACACAAAAATAAACAAATGGGATCTAATTAAACTTAAAAGCTTTTGCACGTCAAAGGAAACCATAAACAAAAAGACAACCCACAGAATGGGAGAAAATATTTGCAAATGATGCAACTGACAAGGGATTAATCTCCAAAATTTACAAACAGCTCATGCAGCTCAATATCAAAAAAAAGCAACCCAATCAAAAAATGGGCAGAAGACCTAAATAGACATTTCTCCAAAGAAGACATACAGATGGCCAAGAGGCACATGAAGAGATGCTCAAGATCGCTAATTATTAGAGAAACGCAAATCAAAACTAAAATGAGATATCGCCTCACACCAGTCAGAATGGCCATCATCAAAAAGTCTACAAATAATAAATGCTGGAGAGAGTGTGGAGAAAATCTACACTGTTGGTGGCAATGTAAATTGGTAGAACCACTATGGAGAACAATATGGAGGTTCCTTAAAAAACTAAAAATTGAGTTGCCATATGATCCAGCAATCCCACTCCTGGGCATATATCCGGAGAAAAGCATAATTCAAAAATATACGTGCACCCCAATGTTCACTGCAGCACTATTTACAATAGCCAAGACATGGGAGCAACCTAAATATCCATTGACAAAGGAATGGATAAAGACGATGTGATACATAGATACAATGAAATATTATTCAGCCCTAAAAAAGAATGAAATAATGCCATTTGCAGCAACATGGATGGACCTCGAGGTTATCATAATAAGTGGAGTAAGTCATAGAAAGACAAATATCATATGATATTACTTATATGTGGAATCTAAAAAGATGATACAAATAAAAAATACAAATTCTGATCTTATTTACAAAACAGAAACAGACTTACACACTTAGAAAACAAACTTCTGGTTATCAAAGGGGAAAGGTGGAGAGGAGGGATAAATTAGGAATTTGGGGGATTAACATATACATACTACTATACATAAAATAATCAACAAGGATCTATTGTATAGCAGAGGGAACTCAATATTCTGTAATAACCTATATGGAAAAAGAATGGATATATGCATATGTATAACTGAATCACTTTGCTGTACACCTGAAACTAAAACAACATTGTCAATCAACTATAACCCAATATAAAATAAAAATTAAGTTTTAAAAAAACCTAAAATAAGGAAACATCTATAATTAATATGAAAAGGTGATTAGAAAAAATAAGTTAATTAAATACTCCTGTTCATAAAAGGATACCATCAAAAAAATGAACATATGACCCACAGAATAGAAGAATAGTTTTTAAGTCATGTATCTGATAAGGGACTTGTATCTAGAATATATAAAGAACTCAAAATTCAATAATATAAATGCTGAAAGGAATTCTTCAAGCCCAAATGAAAGGACACTAATTAGTAACATACTGGTAAAAGTAAACATATAGCCAAATTTAGAATATTCTAATATTGTAATATGGTGGTGTGTTAATCACATAACCCTAGTACAAAGGTTAAAGGACAAGAGTATTAAAATAACTGTAACTACAATAATTTGTTAATAAATATACAACATAAAAAGAGGTAAATTGTGACATCAAAAATGTAAAAGTGGGCCTCCCTGGTGGCGCAGTGGTTGAGAGTCCGCCTGCCGATGCAGGGGATACGGGTTCGTGCCCCGGTCTGGGAGGATCCCATATGCCGCGGAGCGGCTGGGCCCGTGAGCCATGGCCGCTGGGCCTGCGCGTCCGGAGCCTGTGCTCCGCAACGGGAGAGGCCACAACAGTGAGAGGCCCGCATACCGCAAAAAGAAAAAAAAAAAAAAAAAAATGTAAAAGTGGGGCTTCCCTGGTGGCGCAGTGGTTGAGAGTCCGCCTGCCGATGCAGGGGACACGGGTTCGTGCCCCGATCCCGGAAGATCCCACATGCCGCGGAGCGGCTGGGCCCGCGAGCCATGGCCGCGGAGCCTGTGTGTCCGGAGCCTGTGCTCCACAACGGGAGAGGCCACGGCAGTGAGAGGCCCACGTACAGCAAAAAAAAAAAAAAAAAAAAAATGTAAAAGTGGAAGGAGTTAAAGGATAGAGGTTTTGTATGCAGTTGAAGTTATCAGCATAAATAGACTTTTATATCTATAAGATGTTTTATGTAAACCTCATGATAACCACAAAGCAAAAACCTACAGTAAATTCACAAAAGATAAGAAGGGAATCAAAACATATCACTATGGAAAATCATCAATTCACAAAGGAAGGCACCAAGAGAGGGAGAAAGGAACAAGGGAACTACAAAGCTTCTAGAAAACAGTAAGATGGCATTAATAAATACTTTCCTATCAATAATGACTCAGGATGTAAATAGATTAAATTCCTCAAACAAAAGGCAGAGTGGATGGATGGGTAAAAAACAAGACCCAACCATATGTTGCCTACAAGAGACTCACTCCAGCTTTAAGGTCATACATAGGCTCAAAGTGAAGGGATGGAAAAAGATATTCCATGTAAGTGGAAACCAAAAAGAGCAGGGGTAACTACGCTTATATTAGACAAAATAGACTTTAAGCCAAAATTGTAGCAGGAGACAAAGAAGGTCACTATATAATGATAAAGAGGTCAATTCAAGAGAATATAACAAACATATGTGTATCCAACATTGGAACACCCAAATATATTAAGAAAATACTAATAGATTTGACTAGAGAAATAGACAACAATAAATAATAGTTGGGGACTTCCAGTATCCCACTTTCAACAATGGGTAGTTCATTCAGACAGAAAATCAATAAGGAAATGTACTTGAACTATACTTTGGACAAAATTTATGTAACACAAATACAGAACATTCTATCCAAAAGCAGAATACACATTCTTCTC
Source organism: Mesoplodon bidens (assembly GCF_964165515.1). Lineage (NCBI taxonomy): Eukaryota > Metazoa > Chordata > Mammalia > Artiodactyla > Ziphiidae > Mesoplodon > Mesoplodon bidens. The sequence goes on along the minus strand of NC_138166.1, from coordinate 65,332,373 downwards.
AAGTGCATACAGAACATTCTCCAAGATAGAGTTCATATCACAAAGTCTTAGAAACTTTAAGAAGATTGAGATAATACCAAATAGCTTTTCTGACCAAAATGGTATGACCTAGAAATCAATAACGAGGGGAAAACTGGAAAATTCACAACTATGTGGAAATTAAACAACATGCTTCTGAACAACCAGTGGGTTAAAGAAGAAATTAAACCTTTAGCTAGACTAAGAAAAAAAAATCAGACATGAAAATGATATTACAACTGATACCACAGAAATACAAAGGATAATTTTAGACTACCATGAACAAATTATACACCAACAAATTGGATAACCTATAAGAAATGGATAAATTCCTAGAAACACACAACCTACCAAGACTGAATAAGGAAGAAATGGAGAATCTAAACAGATGAATACTGAGTAAGGAGATTGAATTAGTAATCAAAACTCTAACAAAGAAAAGCCTAGGACCAGATGGTTTCCCTAATGAAATCTACCAAACATTTAAAGAAAAAATAATGTCACTCCTCCTCACACTCTTCCATAGAATTGAAGAACAGGGAACATTTCCAAACTCATTCTACGAGGCAGCATTACAGAGAAAACTAAAGCCCACTATTGTGATGAATATAAATGCAAAAATTCTCAAAAAATTATTAACAAACCAAATTAATAGCACATTGAAAGGATCATACCATGATCAAGTGGGATTTATCCCAGGGGTTCAAGGATGGTTCAACATCCATGAATCAATCAATGTGATATACCATATTAACAAACTGAAGAATGAAAACCAAAGGATTATCTCAATAGATACAGAGAAAGCTTTTGACAAATTTCAAAATCCCTTCATGATAAACACTCAAATACAGAGTATAGAAGGAACATACCTCAACATATTAAGGCCATATATGACAAATCCACAGCCAACATCATATTCAATATGAAAAGCTGAAGGCATTTCCTCTAAGATCAGGAGCAAGACAAAGATGCTCACTCTCACCACTTTTGCTCAACGTAGTACTGGAAGTCCTAGCCACAGTAATCAAACAAGAAAAATAATCAGAAGGAATCCAAATTGAAAAGAAGTTAAACTGTCACTGTTTGTAGATTGCACATGACATGATACTATATATAGAAAATCCTAAAGACATCAAAAAACTTAAAACTAATAATTACAGTAAAGTTTTAGAATATAAAATTAATATACAGAAATCTGTTGCGTCATTGCAGCTCTATTCACAATAGCCCGGAGCTGGAAACAACCTAAGTGTCCATCATCGGATGAATGGATAAAGAAGATGTGGCACATATATACAATGGAATATTACTCAGCCATAAAAAGAAACGAAACTGAGCTATTTGTAATGAGGTGGATAGACCTAGAGTCTGTCATACAGAGTGAAGTAAGTCAGAAAGAGAAAGACAAATACCGTATGCTAACACATATATACGGAATTTAAAAAAAAAATTAAAAAAAAAAAAAAAGTCATGAAGGACCTAGGGGCAAAACGGGAATAAAGACACAGACCTACTTGAGAATGGACTTGAGGATATGGGGAGGGGGAAGGGTAAGCTGTGACAAAGCGAAAGAGAGGCATGGACATATATACACTACCAAACGTAAGGTAGATAGATAGTGGGAAGCAGCCACAGAGCACAGGGAGATCAGCTCGGTGCTTTGTGACCGCCTGGAGGGGTGGGATGGGGAGGGTGGGAGGGAGGGAGATGCATGAGGGAAGGGATGTGGGAACAGATGTATATGTATGACTGATTCACTTTGTTATAAAGCAGAAACTAATTAAAAAATTAAAAAAAAAAGAAATCTGTTGCATTTCTATACACTAGTAAACAATAGAGAAAAGAAATTAAGAAAACAATCCCGTTTATAATTGCATCAAAAAGAAAACAACATCTAGGAATAAATCTAACCAAGAAGGTAAAAGACTTGGAAAACCATAAAACATTGATGAAAGAAATTGAAGATGACACAAATGGATTGGAAGAATTAATGTTAAAATGATTATACTACCCAAGGCAATCTACAGATTCAATGTAATCCTTATCAGAATAACAATGGCATTTTTCACAGAACTAGAACAAAGTAATTCTAAAATTTGTATGGAAACACAAAGACCCCAAATAGCTAAAACAATCTTAAAGAAGAACAAAACTAGAGGCATAAGACTCCCTAATTTCCAATTATACTACAAAGCTATAGTGATCAAAAGAGCATAGTAGTGGCAGAAAAAAAAACGTACAGATCAATGGAATAGAGAGCCCAGAAACAAACCCAGGCTTACATGGCCAATTAATCTATGACAAAGGAGGCAAGAATATACAATGGGGTAAAGACAGCCTCTTCAATAAATGGTGTTGGAAAACCTGCACAGCTACATGCAAAAGAATGAAACTGGACTACTCACACCATATACAAAAATAAACTCAAAATAGATTAAAGAATTACATGTAAGACCTGAAACCATAAAACCATTACAAGAAAACATTGGCAGTACACTCTTTGACATTGGTCTTAGCAATATTTTTTTTTGGATCTGTCTCCATCAAGAGAAACAAAAGCAAAAATAACTAAATGGGACTACATCAAAGTAAAAGGCTTTTGCACAGCAAAGGAAACTATCAACAAAACAAAAAGGCAGGGACTTCCCTGGTGGCACAGTGGTTCAGAATCTACCTGCCAATGCAGGGGACATGGATTCGAGCCCTGGTTCAGGAAGATCCCACATACTGCGGAGCAACTAAGCCCATGTGCCACAACTACTGAGGCTGCTCTCTAGAGCCTGCGAACCACAACTACTGAAGCCCGCACACCTAGAGCCTGTGCTCCACAACGAGAAGCCACTGCAATATGAAGCCCACGCACCGCAATGAAGAGTAGCCCCCGCTCACTGCAACTAGAGAAAGCCTGCGTGCAGCAACGAAACCCAACGCAGCCATAATTAATTAATTAATTAATTTTTTAAAAAGGCAGTCTACCAAATGGGAGAAGATATTTGCAGACAATGTATCTGATAAAAAGTAAATATACAAAGAAATCATACAACTCAACATTTAAAAAAAAAACCAATTAAAAAAATGGGCAGAGGAACTGAACATTTTTTCCAAAGATGACATACAGATGGCCAGCAGACACATGAAAAGATGTTCAACATCACTAATCATCAGGGAAATGCAAATCAAAACCACAGTGAGGGTTGAGAGATCGGGAAGATAGCTGAAGAGTAAGATGCGGAGATCACCTTCCTCCCCACAGATACACCAGAAATACATCTACACGTGGAACAACTCCTACAGAAAACCTACTGAACACTGGCAGAAGACCTCAGACCTCCCAAAAGGCAAGAAACTCCCCACGTACCTGGGTAGGGCAAAAGGAAAAAGAATAAACAGAGACAAAAGAATAGGGACGAGACCTGCACCAGTGGGAGGGAGCTGTGAAGGAGGAAAAGTTTCCACACACGGAGACTGTGGGTGGCAGAGGGGGAAGCTTCTGAGCCGCGGAGGAGAGCAAAGCAACAGGGGTGCGGAGGGCAAAGAGGAGAGATTCCCGCACAGAGGATCGGTGCCGACTGGCACTCACCAGCCCGAGAGGCTTGTCTGCTCACCCACCGGAGTGGGCAGGGCTGGGAGCTGAGGCTTGGACTTTGGTCGGATCGCAGGGAGAGGACTGGGGTTGGTGGCGTGAACACAGCCTGCAGGGGGTTAGTGCACCACGGCTAGCTGGGAGGGAGTCCAGGGAAAAGTCTGGACTTGCTGAAGAGGCAAGAGACTTTTTCTTCCCTCTTTGTTTCCTGGTGCGCGAGAAGAGGGGATTAAGATCACTACTTAAAGGAGCTCCAGAGTCCAGAGACGGCGCGAGCCGCGGCTAAAAGCATGGACCCCAGAGACGGGCATAAGATGCTAAGGCTGCTGCTGCCGCCACCAAGAAGCCTGTGTGCGAGCACAGGTCACTATCCACACCTCTCTTCTGGGGAGCCTGTGCAGCCCCCCACTGCCTGGGTCCCGGGATCCAGGGACAACTTCCCAGGGAAAATGCACGGCATTCCTCAGGCTGGTGCAATGTCCCGCCGGCCTCTGCCGCCGCAGGCTCGGCCCCCATCCGCATCCTTCCCTCCCCCCGGCCTGAGTGAGCCAGAGTCCCCGAAACAGCTGCTCCTTTAACCCCATCCTGTCTGAGTGAAGAACAGATGCCCTTCGGCGACCTACACACAGAGGCAGGGCCAAATCCAAAGCTGAGCCCCCAGAACGGTGCGAACAAAGAAGAGAAAGAGAAATCTCTCCCAGCAGCCTCAGAAGCAGCGGATTAAATCTCCACAATCAACGTGATGTATCCTGCATCTGTGGAATACCTGATTAGACAACGAATCATTCCAAATTGAGGAGGTGGACTTTGAGAGCAAGATTTACTATTTTTTCCCCTTTTCCTCTTTTTGTGAGTGTATATGTGTATGCTTCTATGTGAGATATCGTCTGTATAGCTTTGCTGTCACCATTTGTCCTAGGGTTCTATCTGTCCGTTTTTTTTTTCTTAAAAAAATTTTTTTTCTTAATAATTATTTTTTATTTTAATAACTACTTTATTTTATCTTACTTTATTTTATTTTATCCTCTTTCCTCTTTCTTTTCTTCCTTCCTTCCCTCCTTCCCTCCTTCCTTCCTTTCCTTCTTTCTTTCTTTTTCTTCTTTTTCTCCATTTTATTCTGAGCCGTGTGGATGAAAGGCTCTTGGTGCTGCAGCCAGGAGTCAGTGCTGTGCCTCTGAGTTGGGAGAGCCAACTTCAAGACACTGGTCCACAAGAGACCTCCCAGGTCCACATATTATCAAATGGCAAAAATCTCCCAGATGTCTCCATCTCAACACCAGCACCCAGCTTCCTACAACGACCAGCAAGCTACAGTGCTGGACACCCTATGCCAAACAACTAGCAAGAGAGAAACACAACCACACCCGTTACCAGAGAGGCTGCCTAAAATCATAATAAGTCCACAGACACCCCAAAACACACCACCAGACATGGACCTGCCCACCAGAAAGACAAGATCCAGCCTCATCCACCAGAACACAGGCACTAGTCCCCTCCACCAGGAAGCCTACACAACCCATTGACACAACTTTAGCCACTGGGGACAGACACCAAAAACAACGAGAACTACGAACCTGCAGCCTTCAAAAAGGAGACCCCAAACACAGTAAGATAAGCAAAATGAGAAGACAGAAAAACACACAGCAGATGAAGGGGCAAGATAAAAACCCACCAGACCTAACAAATGAAGAGGAAATAGGCAGTCTACCTGAAAAAGGAATTCAGAATAATGACAGTAAAGATGATCCAAAATCTTGGAAATGGAATAGAGAAAATGCAAGAAACAGTTAACAAGGACCTAGAAGAACTAAAGATGAAACAAGCAATGATGAAGAACACAATAAATGAAATTTAAAATACTCTAGATGGGATCAATAGCAGAATAACTGAGGCAGAAGAACGGATAAGTGATGTGAAAGATAAAATAGTGGAAATGACTACTGCAGAGCAGAATAAAGAAAAAAGAATGAAAAGAACTCAGCACAGTCTCAGAGACCTCTGGAACAACATTAAATGCACCAACATTCAAATTATAGGGGTTCCAGAAGAAGAAGAGAAAAAGAAAGGGACTGAGAAAATATTTGAAGAGATTATAGTTGAAAACTTCCCTAATACGAGAAAGGAAACAGTTAATCAAGTCCAGGAAGCACAGACAGTCCCATACAGGATAAATCCAAGGAGAAACACGCCAAGACACATATTAATCAAACTGTCAAAAATTAAACACAAAACATATTAAAAGCAGCAAGGGAAAAACAACAAATAACACACAAGGGAATCCCCATAAGGTTAACAGCTGATCTCTCAGCAGAAACTCTGCAAGCCAGAAGGGACTGGCAGGACATATTTAAAGTGATGAAGGAGAAAAACCTACAACCAAGATCACTCTACCCAGCAAGGATCTCATTCAGATTTCATGGAGAAATTAAAACCTTTACAGACAAGCAAAAGCTGAGGGAGTTCAGCACCACCAAACCAGCTTTACAACAATTGCTAAAGGACCTTCTCTAGGCAAGAAACACAAGAGAAGAAAAAGACCTACAAAAACAAACCAAAAACAATTAAGAAAATGGGAATAGAAACATACATATCAATAATTACCTTAAATGTAAATGGATTAAATGCTCCAACCAAAAGACAGACTGGCTGAATGGATACAAAAACAAGACCCATATATTTGCTGTCTACAAGAGACCCACTTCACACCTAGAGATACATACAGACTGAAAGTGAGGGGATACAAAAAGATATTCCATGCAAATGGCAACCAAAAGAAAGCTGGAGTAGCAATTCTCAAATCAGACAAAACAGACTTTAAAATAACGACTACTAGAAGAGATAAAGAAGGACGCAACATAATGCTCAACGGATCGATCCAAGAAGAAGATAAAACAATTGTAAATATTTACGCACCCAACATAGGAGCACCTCAATACATAAGGCAAATACTAACAGCCAGAAAAGGGGAAATCGACAGTAACACACATAGTAGGGGACTTCAACACCCCACTTTCACCAATGGACAGATCATCTAAAATGCATATAAATAAGGAAACATAAGCTTTAAATGATACATTAAACAAGATGGACTTAATTGATATTTATAGGACATTCCATCCAAAAACAACAGAATACAGAGTTTTCTCAAGTGCTCATGGAACATTCTCCAGTATAGATCATATCTTGGATCACAAATCAAGCCTTGGTAAATTTAAGAAAATTGAAATTGTATCAAGTATCTTTTCTGACAACAATGCTATGAGACTTGATACCAATTACAGGAAAAGGTCTGTAAAAAATACAAACATGGAAGCTAAACAATACACTACTTAATAACAAAGTACTCACTGAAGAAATCAAAGAGGAAATAAAAAAATACCTAGAAACAAATGACAATGCAGACACAACGACGCAAAACCTATGGGATGCAGCAAAAGCAGTTCTAACAGGGAAGATTATAGCAATACAATCCTACCTTAAGAAACAGGAAACATCTTGAATAAACAACTTAACCTTGCACCTAAGCAATTAGAGAAAGAAGAACAATAAAACCTCAAAGTTAGCAGAAGGAAAGAAATCATAAAGATGAGATCAGAAATAAATGAAAAATAAATGAAGGAAATGACAGCAAAGATCAATAAAACTAAAAGATGCTTCTTTGAGAAGATAAACAAAATTGATAAACCATTAGCCAGACTCATCAGGAAAAAAAGGGAGAAGACTCAAGTCAATAGAATTAGAAATGAAAAAGGAGAAGTAACAACTGACACTGCAGAAATACAAAAGGTCATGAGAGATTACTACAAGCAACTCTATGCCAATAAAATGGACAACCTGGAAGAAATGGGCAAATTCTTAGAAAAGCACAACCTGCCAAGACTGAATCAGGAAGAAATAGAAAATATGAACACACCAGTCACAAGCACTGAAATTGAAACTGTGATTAAAAATCTTCCAACAAACAAAAGCCCAGGACCAGATGGCTTCACAGGCGAATTCTATCAAACATTTAGAGAAGGGCTAACACCTATCCTTCTCAAACTCTTCCAAAATATAGCAGAGGGAGGAACACTCCCAAACTCATTCTACAAGGCCACCATCACCCTGATACCAAAAAGAGACAAGGATGTCACAAAGAAAGAAAATTACAGGGCCATATCATTGATGAACACAGATGCAAAAATCCTCAACAAAATACTAGCAAACAGAATCCAACAGCACATTAAAAGGATCATACACCATGATCAAGTGGGGTTTATTCTAGGAAGGCAAGGATTCGTCAGTATACGCAAATCAATCAACGTGATACACCATATTCACAAACTGAAGGAGAAAAACCATATGATCATCTCAATAGATGCAGGGAAAGCTTTCGACAAAATTCAACACCCATTTATGATAAAAACCCTGCAGAAAGTAGGCATAGAGGGAGCTTTCCTCAACATAATAAAGGCCATATATGACAAAACCACAGCCAACATCGTCCTCAATGGTGAAAAACTGAAAGCATTTCCACTAAGATCAGGAAAAAGACAAGGTGGCCCACTCTCACTACTTTTATTCAACATTTTTGGAAGTTTTAGCCACAGCAGCCAGAGAAGAAAAGGAAATAAAAGGAACCCAAATCGGAAAAGAAGATGTAAAGCTGTCACTGTTTGCAGATGACATGATAATATACATAGAGAATCCTAAAGATGCTACCAGAAAACTACTAGGGCTAATCAATGAATTTGGTAAAGTAGCAGGATACAAAATTAATGCACAGCAATCTCTGGCATTCCTACAGACTAATGATGAAAAATCTGAAAGTGAAATCAAGAAAACACTCCCATTTACCACTGCAACAAAAAGAATAAAATATCTAGGAATAAACCTACCTAAGGAGACAAAAGACCTGTATGCAGAAAATTATAAGACACCGATGGAAGAAATTAAAGATGATACAAATAGATGGAGAGATATACCATGTTCTTGGATTGGAAGAATCAACATTGTGAAAATGACTCTACTACCCAAAGCAATCTACAGATTCAATGCAATCCCTATCAAACTACCACTGGCATTTTTCACAGAACTAGAACAAAACATTTCACAATTTCTATGGAAACACAAAAGACGCCGAATAGCCATAGCAATCTTGAGAACGAAAAACGGAGCTGGAGGAATCAGGCTCCCGGACTTCACTATGCTACAAAGCTACAGTAATCAAGACAGTATGGTCCTGGCACAAAAACAGAAATATAGATAAATGGAACAGGATAGAAAGCCCAGAGATACACCCATGCGCATATGGTCACCTTATCTTTGATAAAGGAGGCAGGAATGTACAGTGGAGAAAGGACAGCCTATTCAATAAGTGGTGCTGGGAAAACTGGACAGGTACATGTAAAAGTATGAGATTAGATCACTCCCTAACACCATACACAAAAATAAGCTCAAAATGGATTAAAGACCTAAATGTAAGGCCAGAAACTATCAAACTCTTAGAGGAAAACATAGGCAGAACACTCTGACATAAATCACAGCAAGATCCTTTTTGACCCACCTCCCAGAGAAATGGATATAAAAACAAAAATAAACAAATGGGACCTACTGAAACTTCAAAGCTTTTGCACAGCAAAGGAAACCGTAAACAAGACCAAAAGACAGCCCTCAGAATGGGAGAAAATATTTGCAAATGAAGCAACTGACAAAGGATTAATCTCCAAAATTTACAAGCAGCTCATGCAGCTCAATAACAAAAAAACAAACAACCCAATCCAAAAATGGGCAGAAGACCTAAATAGACATTTCTCCAAAGAAGATATACAGACTGCCAACAAACACATGAAAGGATGCTCAACAGATTAATCATTAGAGAAATGCAAATCATAACTACAATGAGATATCATCTCACACCAGTCAGAATGGCCATCATCAAAAAATCTAGAAACAATAAATGCTGGAGAGGGTGTGGAGAAAAGGGAACACTCTTGCACTGCTGGTGGGAATGTGAATTGGTAGAGCTACTATGAAGAACAGTATGGAGGTTCCTTAAAAAACTACAAATAGAACTACCATATGACCCAGCAATCCCACTACTGGGCATATACCCTGAGAAAACCATAATTCAAAAAGCGTCATGTACCAAAATGTTCATAGCAGCCCTATTTACAATAGCCTGGAGATGGAAACAACCTAAGTGTCCATCATCGGATGAATGGATAAAGAAGATGTGGCACATATATACAATGGAATATTACTCAGCCATAAAAAGAAATGAAATTGAGCTATTTGTAATGAGGTGGATGGACCTAGAGTCTGTCATACAGAATGAAGTCAGTCAGAAAGAGAAAGACAAATACCGTATGCTAACACATATATATGGAATTTAAGAAAAAAAATGTCATGAAGAACCTAGGAGTAAGACAGGAATAAAGACACAGACCTACCTGAGAATGGACTTGAGGATATGGGGAGGGGGAAGGGTAAGCTGTGACAAAGCGAGAGAGTGGCATGGACATATATACACTACCAAACGTAAAATAGATAGCTAGTGGGAAGCAGCCGCATAGCACAGGGAGATCAGCTCGGTGCTTTGTGACCACCTAGAGGGGTGGGATAGGGAGGGTGGGAGGGAGGGAGAAGCAAGAGGGAAGAGAGATGGGAACATATGTATATGTATAACTGATTCACTTTGTTATAAAGCAGAAACTAGCACACCATTGTAAAGCAATTATACTCCAATAAAGATGTTAAAAACAAAAAAATACAGTGAGATACTGCCTCACACCTGTCAGAATGGCTATTACGAAAAAGACAAAAAATAACAAGCAGTGTCAAGAACGTACAGAAAAGGGAACCCTCGTGTACTGTTGGTGGGATTGTAAATTGACATAGCCACTATGGAAAACAGTATGGCGTTTTCTCAAAAAAATTAAAAATAGAGCTGCCATATGTTCCAGCAATATCACTTCTGGGTATTTTCCCAAAGAAAACAAAAACATTAATTTGAAAAGATATATGCACCCAATGTTCATTGCAGCATTACTTACAATAGCCAAGATATGGAAGCAATGTAAGTGTCCATCAATCAATGAATGGATAAAGAAGATGTGGTATATATATGCAATGGAATGTTATCCAGCCTTGGAAAAAAGGAAACCTGGCCATTTACAACAACATGGATGGAACTGGAGGGTATTATGCTAAGTGAAATAAGTCAGACAGACAAAGACACATATACTGTATGATCTCACCAATATGCAGAATCTAAAGAACAAAGCAAATTTTAAAAAATGAAAATACACTCATATAGAGAACAAATGGGTGGTGTCAGAGGGCATGCGGTTGGGGGAGTGGGTGAAATAGGTTAAGGGGATTAAGAGGTATTGATACAAACCTCCAGTTGTAAAATAAATAAGCCATAGGGATGTAATGTACAGCATAAAGAATATGGTCAGTAATATTGTAATAACTTTGTATGGGGACTAGGCTTACTGAGGTGATCATTTCATAATGTATGCAAATATCAAACTGCTATGTAGCATACCTGAAATGAACATAATATTGTACATCAACTATATTTCAATTTTTTTTAAAGTAGAATTTAGGTGGCTGACAATTTCAAGAGATTGTAAAGTTCTGGAGGTTTTTCTCTGACACGGGGATGAGCTAAATGTGACAAAATCCCAACACCATATATATCAAAGTTCTTAAGAGCAGCAAATATGTGATGACCTAAGGAGTAAACTCTAAAATTTAGATTAATCAGATATTTGGTTTTCTTGCCTTTTAAAAATAACCTCTATCATATTTACAGTATTTTCCTACTTAATTACTGTATTACGTAGCTTGGATTTTACATGTAAACTGACCTTGGATTTAGTAGAACAGTTGCTCTTTTTTGTGTTGGAAGATCTAGTTCTCTTGATGGTGTGCTATTTGAGCACCAGAAAGATTTCTGGCGTGAATTTCTGGGTGCCACTCCACAACTGTCCAGCAGAGGGACCACAAGCTCTTCTTTTCCCCTTCTCTTGCAACTCGTTTCCTTTTTTCAGGCTGGAGGCCCTCAAGATGATTAATCTCGCTGACTGACCCTTGGAGCTACACCCTATACACTCTGATTTTAAGCAAACATAACTTTTCTAGGAAAAATTTTCATGTCCCTTTAAAGAGCTCAAGAGAAGGCTTGAGCCTTCTGAAGTGTCCTGCAGGCCTGTTCCAAAATCTGCTTCCTCTTCGTCCAATTTAAACCACTCACTGACAAGTTTGTCATAAAATTCCTTGAGATGAGTTGGGCTGAAAAGCAAAATACATACTCTGTATATAAATATACAGTCTATTCTATGCTAAAGTATATACTATTTACAGTCTTGAGAGAGATCTTCAATAACATTTTAACGTGTCTATTTCAAATAAGCAATATCTATGTGAAACGTGAGCAATTTGATATTCAGATGCTATTTTATCTTACCACAGCTTCCTAACATAATTACCTAAGATACTTCTCAGGAAAACCACTGTTTACCTTTTAGAGAAATGAGAGAGAAAAGACACCAGATCCTCTGGCCAAAGAGATTTCTCAGCTCAGCAGCTAACAATGGCCTAAAACCTGGGGTCCCCATTGTTTCTGGATCACACACAGGTGAGTCTAGGGAATTGATGACTTCTTCTCATCTTAACACCATCTTGCTTTGATACACAACAGTTCTGTGGGTCTTCAGGTTTTGTCCCAGACCCAAGACACCCACTGACAATGCAGCCTTCAGACCCTTTAAACTTGTGGTTTATCTTCAAATAAAATACTGGAAATCACACAGAGGTCTAGCCCCCTCTCACCCCATTCGCCAGGTAAAAAGATCTCCTATAAACTGGGATTCCTGAGAGCCTTTGGGAAACATCTGAGGTGTTTCGGGGTTAGATGTGTTATTAGATTTGTGAGAGACAATTCTATGATTTGAGAACATGAACATCTGTATGCTTCTGATGAGAAGCGGGGCCCTTGCCTTCAGAGTCCAGCTGGAAGCTGCCTGTGAAGGCTGGCAGGTCTGATCCTCCCAGGCATTCACTGCACCAGCTGGCCTCAGCACCAAAACCACTCAGTCTGACGCCTGCTTGCCAGCAGGTACATAAGACCCCTCTGTGAGATACATATGAAAAGATTGGACTTCTAAAAAATCCTCTGGTAATTTGGACTTGGATAAGTAAATGAATGATACGTTCAGAAAAATTCAGAAGAGTTCAGAAAAAGTCCTAGAGCTCCAGTTGCTTACCAGTTCTAGAAATAATAAGGATTTACCCACATCAGTCTTTGAAAGCTGGTCTTGTGTTTGGTAATTAAAGTAATGAAAGATCCTCTCTGCCAGCTCCATCGGGACAGCAAGCCAAGGACTCAGACTCTTGATAAAACAGTCACCGGCACAGTGGCTCTCCTGCCATGTGTCACCTTTGACCCTTCATGTGTTGAGCACCCTGTTGATCTCCTTCATAGACCCAGGTAGTTATTAGCCCTGCGGAAGGAATCCCTTACCTAGTCAGTGAAAGCCACACTAAAATTCTTATAAACTAGTGCATTTCTTGAAGCTTCAGTCACCCCATCTCTATCTTGGGGTATTATTTATAGTGGGTTCAGCCACATTTCTCGGCACTCTGTTTAAACAAAGTCCCCTCCACATCGGTATTTCTCAAAGTGTGTGTCTTGGGGCACCTTCATCGACCCAGCTGGGCCACAGGCAGACCTAATCAGCGTTCCAGCATCAGACTCCCACAGTCAGGGTTGAGGAACCTGCATGCCAGCGAGCTCCTAGGGAGATACTTCCATGCACTGAAGTGGGAGCCCCACTGCCCAGGAGAGAAATGCTCCTTCTTTGATTGCTCAGTAAGATGTAACACTTTAGAGCAGGATAGAAACTGAGGGCCTGGGAAATGCAGTTCACAAGTGGCCCCCCAGGACCCAGCTAGCCTGTGGTTGGAGCTGGGCCTCGTCTTGGCCTTTCTTGACTCCCTGTGCCTGGGCTTTTAGAGTCAGTGAATGGGGGGAATTTTATAGTGTAGAAAATTCATAGGGACTCCTTGAAGCACAGAACAGGGATGGTGCCCTGTTGGCTAAGAGGTAAAGCCATCTCAGGAATCTCTGTTTAAAAATGCCACTTCACAGTTCCAATGTGATTAAAGATTTAAATGTAAGACTGGATACTATCAATATAAAATTCTTAGAGGAAAACATAGGCAGAACACTCTGACATAAATCGCAGCCACATCTTTTTTTGATCCGTCTCCTAGAGTAGTGGAAATAAAAACAAAAACAAAGGGGACCTAATTAAACTCAAAAGTTTTTGCACAGCAAAGGAAACCATAAACAAATGAAAAGACAACCCACAGAATGGGAGACAATATTTGCAAATGATGCGACTGACAAAGGATTAATCTCCAAATTTACAAACAGCTCAATATCTAAACAAAAAACCCAATCAGAAAATGGGCAGAAGACCTAAATAGATATTTCTCCAAAGAAGACATACAAGTGGCCAAGAGGCACATGAAAAGATATTCAACATCCCTAATTATTAGAAAAATGCACGTCAAAACTACAATGAGATATCACCTCATACCAGTCAGAATGGCCATCATCAAAAAGTCTACGAACAATAAATGCTGGAGAGAGTGTGGAGAAAAGGGAACCCTCCTACACTGTTGGTGGGAATGTAAATTGGTGCAGCCACTATGGAGAACAGTATAGAGGTTCCTTAAAAAACTGAAAACAGAGCTACCGTATGATCGTGCAATCCCACTCCTGGGCATATATCCAGAGAGAAAGATGGTCCGAAAGGATACCTGCATCCCAATGTTCATTGTAGCAATGTTCACAATAGTCAAAACATGGAAGCAACCTAAATGTCCATTGACAGAGGAATGGATAAAGAAGATCTGGTACATATATACAATGGAATATTACTCAGCCATTAAGAAGAATGAAATAATGTCATTTGCAGCAACAGGGATGAACCTAGAGATTATCATACTAAGTGAAGTGTCAGACAAAGACAAATATCATAGGATATCACTTATATGTGGAGTCTAAAAAGCTGATAGAAATGACCTTATTTACAAAACAGAAACAGACTCTTTAAAAACAAACTAATGGTTACCAAAGGGGAAAGGTGGAGGTGGGGAGGGATAAGTTAGGAGTTTGGGATTGACATTCACACTACTATATATAAAATAGACAAATCAACAAGGACCTACTGTATAGCACAGGGACCTCTACTCAATATTCTATAACCTAAATGGGAAAAGAATTTGAAAAAGAATAGATACATGTATATGTATAACTGAATCACTTTGCTATACACCGGAAACTAACACAACATTGTAAATCAACTATACTCCAATATAAAATAAACATTTAAAATGAAAAAACCAAATAAGTAAATAAATAAATAAAAAATGCCACTTCAGGACATCTCTGAACACAGAGCGAAGAAACTAGCGCGGGATACACAGCGGGCCTGGGCCCACTGGCCTGACACCCTTCTCCAGCTGCAGACTTGGGCTCAGTCCAAAGCAGCCGGTTCTGATGCAATCACACAAGGCCGGCCAATTGCTTTCATTCGTCATCACAGTAAACCTGAGTCCTTAATGCTCCCCACCAGCAACAAGAATCATTTAATTACATAATTCATCCTAATGGAGGCGGCAGGGTGCTTACGAGAGCCCCTCTTCCACCACTGACCACTGATGGGAGCTCGGCTTGCTAAGCAGACACTATTAGGCACCCCAGAACCAAAGGCACCAACTGCAGCCTGCCCTGTGTGCCAAAGGCAAGGGAATGCCAGCAGGTGGGGAATCTCTTCGGGGGCCTTTTCTCTCTCTCCCCCGTCTCCCTCCTGCCCAGGCTACCTGGGACCACCTGTGCACCAGGACCGAGCTCTCTGGGAACGAGGCACTGCCCTCTTCTCCTGCTGCTCTTTAGCCTATGGATGTCACTGCTCTCACCGAGAGACGCCCAACCTGACCCCCCTGGGCACCCAGATCTGAGAAGACAGTGTGTCCCCTCCAGTCCCTACCCTGGGGTGAAGGGAGGAATGGAGACCCCAGGGTGCCCCAGACCACACCTCACCTCTGCCTTCAAAGCTCGTCCCTGGGGCTTCCCTGGTGGCGCAGTGGTTGAAAGTCCGCCTGCCGATGCTGGGGACACGGGTTCGTGCCCCGGTCCGGGAGGATCCCACATGCCGCGGAGCGGCTGGGTCCATGGGCCGTGGCCGCTGAGCCTGCGGGTCCGGAGCCTGTGCTCCGCGACGGGAGAGGCCACAGCGGTGAGAGGCCCGCGTACCACAAAAAAAAAAAAAAAAAAAAAAGCTCGTCCTTGCTGTGCCCAGGCCCCAGCCTGCAGTGACTGGGGGCCTGGCCACTCCAGCCCTCTGCCACCTGCTTTCCTTGGTCTGTGTGCTGCTGGGGCCACTGCCAGATCAGTTGGCTACTCAGCCTCCCAAGCAGCTTCCAGAGAGCAGGAGGCTGCAGGCAGTGCTCCCGGGCCTGTCCCTTTTGCATTAACCCCCGCACCCTCCAACCCTCCCCCACTCCCCGCCTTTGTCAAGGTCACTTGTTTTCCACAGGCCTCCTTATCTGCTTGACACGTTCTAGGCCAACTGCACTCCTTATCACAGTAAAACGTGAGTCCTCACGCTCCCCACCAGCAACAAGAATCGTTTAATTACATAATTCATCACAATAAAGGCAGCAGGGCACGTAGGCGAGCCCCTCTTCCACCACTGACTACTGATGGGAGCTCGGCTTGCTCAGCCGGCACTATTAAGTGCCTCAGAACCGAAAGTGCCAGGTGAAACCTGCCTTGTGCGGTGCGACCCTGAAAGTCAAGGTCATCCTCCCATCCCCACAGGTGGCTTATTTTATGCTCAGCAAACTCTTCCCCAGTGAGGGTCCTCCCACCTCCGCTTTTAGGCCCGTGGCCTGCTTCTCAGCAGTGGCTGGGTCTCCCCGCACTCCCACTCTTCAGCAGGCCCTGGCGTCTGAACTCATGTCCATCTTTAGGGTGTTGTTCATGCAAAGGGGCCTCCTCGTGCTTGGCTGAGGGCTGTCACTCTATCTGGGCACAGAGAAGTGGTCTGGGAACTCCCCAAACGCTACCATCTCCCAAAGAAGCTTGGCCACCACAGATGATGATGGTGAGGAAGAGGAGGCTTGCCACATATACACAATATTTCATTTCATCTTTATGATAATATTATGAGATAGGTAGAAATATCCCCATTTTTCAGATATGGAAACTGAGGCTCAGGGGAGGTCAAGTAACTTGCCCAAAGTCACACCAGTAATAAGTTTCAGATGGATTTAAACAGGAGTCTGGGCCTATAACACCCATTACAGCTGAGCTCTTAGTCCCTCCCAGAGCTTCCCTTCCTCTCCTCCCACCAGTTCCCCCAAACTTGCTGGGCCTCCAGCTCACCCTGGAAGTGCTCCAGGGGCCTGCTCCTCAGGGGAAGACCCATGTCCCCGCCCCTCCATGCCCACCGCTGTTCCACTCCCAACCTCATCCCTTCCTCAGGGACCAGTGTGAAGAGCTGCACTTTCCTTTCCAGGCTCCCCGGTGCACTAGGGCTGCAGCCTCTTCCTCTGCTTTGCACAAAGCCTGCAGAACAGCCTCCCAGCTCCTTAGCCAGCTGCCGTTTAAGATCTGGCCTCGGGGCTTCCCTGGTGGCACAGTGGTTGAGAGTCCGCCTGCCGATGCAGGGGACGCGAGTTCGTGCCCCGGTCCGGGAAGATCCCACATGCCGCGGAGCGGCTGGGCCCGTGAGCCGTGGCCACTGAGCCTGCACGTCCGGAGCCTGTGCTCCGCAACGGGAGAGGCCACAGCTGTGAGAGGCCCGCGGACCGCAAAAAAAAAACAAACAAAAAATCTGGCCTCGGGTTCCGTTTAGTCTTCTCCCCACCACAGGTCATAAACTCTTACCAAAGTGACCCATACTGAACCCTTCCCTCCTCCACACCTTGTCCTCAGTCCCCTGCCCAGAATGCCATCTCCCGCTCGCCCTCCACATCTCCAGTCCTGCCCATTCAAGTCCCAGCTCAGAGACACCTTCCCCAGGAAGACACCTCAGATTTGCCACCAGGTGAAAACATACACCCTTCCTCTGATTCACATAGCACTTGATATCTCTCCTGTACAAGTTTTCCTGTGTTTTTTCTTAATTATGAGTCTCTCCCTTAAGGAACTTTAAAAACAGGCCCTTTGGAGTCAAACAGAGCTGAGTCGGAATCCCGACTTTGTCACTTACCAGCTGTGAGGCCCACGTAGATTACTGTAAAATGGGGGTGAAGGCATCAGCCTCGAATCCTTGAAGAATGTCCTCAGCTTAGCTGTGGAGGTCACCAGGCCAGGCTGTGACATCCAGGACGCAGGCAGTGCCCGTTCCTCTCTGGGCCCTTCCTTCCTGCCCTCAGGAACGCTTCCCACCTTCACCCCTCTGCGCCTGCCCACCTTCAGCGGCAATTAGGCTAACCACGCACCCCTGTGCGTGGGGCGGGGCTCTTCCCAGGGCCTATCAACCGGGAAAAGGATCAGGTGCGGCCAGTAGAGGGAACTCGGATGATAGCCTTCGACGAGCAGGAGGCTTCGTGGTGCCCACTCTGTCCTCACTCTGGACTTCCTGCAGGGTGTCCAGACTGACCCAAGGGTCTTCCTAAAGGGCAGGGGCTGCTGGCCTCTGCAGGTGGGGTGAGGCAGGGAGACTCCCACCTGCCCCACAAGCTGAAGAGGAGGAAGCTCGTTTATGATTCCCTGGCTTGTTTCTTTGCCTCCTTGCGCCTTTGGTGAGGGCTGTTTACCTGCTCACCTGTGTGGTGGGTGGGAGCACTCCCAGGTGAGTGCCTTGAGGCCAGGGGGCAGCAGCAAGGGGACTGGGCAGAGAGCCTGGCTGCAAGGGACTGGCCCTCTCCCACGGAGCACTGTCTCCAGGCGTCACCAGCCTGGGGGCTCAGGGTTCTGTTTTATTAAGGGGCCCATGGTTTTCTTACAAGATGGAAGATGCAGGAATGAATCGCTTTGTCTGGCTTCTGCAAGAGGCTTCCCAGAGCCGGGAGAGAGAGAGGCAAGCTTCCCAATGGCCTAGCACGCAGATCCCTGCAGGCTGCCCCTTCCAGGGAGACCCTGCTGCCCCCTTCAGGCTCACCACGAGGAGAATGGAGAACACTGGGGACCCCACACATCCAGGTCCTTACAGCTGCTGGACACCCTATGCCAAACAACTAGCAAGACAGGAACACAACCCCATCCACTAGCACAGAGGCTGCCTAAACCCATAAGAAGGCCTAATAAGGGAAAGAAAATAGTGAATCAAGTCTAGGAAGCACAGAGAATCCTATACAGGATAAATCCAAGGAAAAACACGCCAAGACACATATTAATCGAAATGTCAAAAATTAAATACAAAGAAAACATATTAAAATCAGCAAGGGAAAAACAACAAATAACACACAAGGGAATCCCCTTAAAGTTAACAGCTGATCTTTCAGCAGAAACTCTGCAAGCCAGAAGGGACTGGCAGGGCATATTGAAAGTGATGAAGGAGAAAAACCTACAACCAAGATTACTCTACCCAGCAAGGATCTCATTCAGATTTGATGGAGAACTTCAAACCTTTACAGAGAAGCAAAAGCTGAGAGAGTTCAGAATCACAAAACCAGCTTTACAACAAATGCTAAAGGACCTTCTCTAGGCAAGAAACACAACAGAAGGAAAAGACGTACAATAACAAACCGAAAACAATTAAGAAAATGGCAATAGGAACATTCATATCAATAATTATCTTAAATGTAAATGGATTAAATGCTCCAAGCAACAGACAGACTTGCGGAATGGATACAAAAACAAGACCCATATATATGCTGTCTACAAGAGACCCACCTCAGACCTAGAGACACATACAGACTGAAAGTAAGGGGATGGAAAAAGATATTCCATGCAAATGGAAATCAAAAGAAAGCTGGAGTAGCAATTCTCATATCAGACAAAATAGACTTTAAAATAAAGACTATAAGAGACAAAGAAGGACACTACATAATGATCAAGGGATCGATCCAAGAAGAAGATATAACAATTGTAAATATTTATGCACCCAACATAGGAGCACCTCAATACATAAGGCAAATACTAACAGCCAGAAAAGGGGAAATCAACAGTAACACATTCATAGTAGGGGACTTTAACACCCCACTTTCACCAATAGACAGATCATCCAAAATGCATATAAATAAGGAAACACAAGCTTTAAATGATACATTAAACAAGAAGGACTTAATTGCTATTTACAGGACATTCCATCCAAAAATAACAGAATACACATTTTTCTCAAGTGCGCATGGAACATTCTCCAGGATAGATCATACCTTGGGTCACAAACCAAGCCTTGGTAAATTTAAGAAAATTGAAATTGTATCAAGCATCTTTTCCAACCACAGCGCTATGAGACTTGATACCAATTACAGGAAAAGATCTGTAAAAAATACAAACACATGGAAGCTAAACAATACACTACTTAATAACGAAGTACTCACTGAAGAAATCAAAGAGGAAATCAAAAAATACCTAGAAACAAATGACAGTGCAGACACGATGACCCAAAACCTATGGGATGGAGCAAAAGCAGTTCTAAGAGGGAAGATTATAGCAATACAATCCTACCTTAAGAAACAGGAAACATCTTGAACAAACAACCTAACCTTGCACCTAAAGCAATTAGAGAAAGAAGAACAATAAAACCCCAAAGTTAGCAGAAGAAATCATAAAGATGAGATCAGAAATAAATGAAAAAGAAATGAAGGAAACGATAGCAAAGATCAATAAAACTAAAAGCTGGTTCTTTGAGAAGATAAACAAAATTGATAAACCATTAGCCAGACTCATCAAGAAAAATGGGAGAAGACTCAAGTCAATAGAATTAGAAATGAAAAAGGAGAAGTAACAACTGACACTGCAGAAATACAAAAGATCATGAGAGATTACTACAAGCAACTCTATGCCAATAAAATGGACAACCTGGAAGAAATGGACAAATTCTCAGAAAAGCGCAACTTGCCAAGACTGAATCAGGAACAAATAGAAAGTATGAAAAGACCAATCACAAGCACTGAAATTGAAACTGTGATTAAAATCTTCCAACAAACAAAAGCCCAAAACCAGATGGCATCACAGGTGAATTCTATCAAACATTCAGAGAAGAGCTAACACTTATCCTTCTCAAACTCTTCCAAAATATAGCAGAGGGAGGAACACTCCCAAACTCATTGTAAAAGGCAACCATCACCCTGATACCAAAACCAGACAAGGAGGTCACAAAGAAAGAAAACTACAGGCCCATATCATTGATGAACAGAGATGCAAAAATCCTCAACAAAATACTAGCAAACAGAATCCAACAACACATTAAAAGGATCATACACCACGATCAAGTGGGGTTTATTCCAGGAAGGCAAGGATTCTTCAATATACGCAAATCAATCAATGTGATACACCATATTAACAAACTGAAGGAGAAAATCCATATGATCATCTCAATAGAAGCAGAGAAAGCTTTCGACAAAATTCAACACCCATTTATGATAAAAACCCTGCAGAAAGTAGGCATAGAGGGAACTTTCCTCAACATAAGAAAGGCCATATATGACAAACCCACAGCCAACATCGTCCTCAATGGTGAAAAACTGAAACCATTTCCACTAAGATCAGGAACAAGACAAGGTTGCCCCCTCTCACCACTCTTATTCAACATTTTTGGAAGTTTTAGCCACAGCAGCCAGAGAAGAAAAGAAAATAAAAGGAATCCAAATCGGAAAAGAAGATGTAAAGCTGTCACTGTTTGCAGATGACATGATAATATACATAGAGAATCCTAAAGATGCTAACAGAAGACTACTAGGGCTAATCAATGAATTTGATAAAGTAGCAGGATACAAAATTAATGCACAGAAATCTCTGGCATTCCTACAGACTAATGATGAAAAATCTGAAAGTGAAATCAAGAAAACACTCCCATTTACCATTGCAACAAAAAGAATAAAATATCTAGGAATAAACCTACCTAAGGAGACAAAAGACCTGTATGCAGAAAATTATAAGACACCGATGGAAGAAATTAAAGATGATACAAATAGATGGAGAGATATACCATGTTCTTGGATTGGAAGAATCAACATTGTGAAAATGACTCTACTACCCAAAGCAATCTACAGATTCAATGCAGTCCCTATCAAACTACCACTGGCATTTTTCACAGAACTAGAACAAAACATTTCACAATTTCTATGGAAACACAAAAGACCCCGAATAGCCATAGCAATCTTGAGAACGAAAAACGGAGCTGGAGGAATCAGGCTCCCGGACTTCACTATGCTACAAAGCTACAGTAATCAAGACAGTATGGTCCTGGCACAAAAACAGAAATATAGATAAATGGAACAGGATAGAAAGCCCAGAGATACACCCATGCGCATATGGTCACCTTATCTTTGATAAAGGAGGCAGGAATGTACAGTGGAGAAAGGACAGCCTATTCAATAAGTGGTGCTGGGAAAACTGGACAGGTACATGTAAAAGTATGAGATTAGATCACTCCCTAACACCATACACAAAAATAAGCTCAAAATGGATTAAAGACCTAAATGTAAGGCCAGAAACTATCAAACTCTTAGAGGAAAACATAGGCAGAACACTCTATGACATAAATCACAGCAAGATCCTTTTTGACCCACCTCCCAGAGAAATGGATATAAAAACAAAAATAAACAAATGGGACCTACTGAAACTTCAAAGCTTTTGCACAGCAAAGGAAACCGTAAACAAGACCAAAAGACAGCCCTCAGAATGGGAGAAAGTATTTGCAAATGAAGCAACTGACAAAGGATTAATCTCCAAAATTTACAAGCAGCTCATGCAGCTCAATAACAAAAAAACAAACAACCCAATCCAAAAATGGGCAGAAGACCTAAATAGACATTTCTCCAAAGAAGATATACAGACTGCCAACAAACACATGAAAGGATGCTCAACAGATTAATCATTAGAGAAATGCAAATCATAACTACAATGAGATATCATCTCACACCAGTCAGAATGGCCATCATCAAAAAATCTAGAAACAATAAATGCTGGAGAGGGTGTGGAGAAAAGGGAACACTCTTGCACTGCTGGTGGGAATGTGAATTGGTAGAGCTACTATGAAGAACAGTATGGAGGTTCCTTAAAAAACTACAAATAGAACTACCATATGACCCAGCAATCCCACTACTGGGCATATACCCTGAGAAAACCATAATTCAAAAAGCGTCATGTACCAAAATGTTCATAGCAGCCCTATTTACAATAGCCTGGAGATGGAAACAACCTAAGTGTCCATCATCGGATGAATGGATAAAGAAGATGTGGCACATATATACAATGGAATATTACTCAGCCATAAAAAGAAATGAAATTGAGCTATTTGTAATGAGGTGGATGGACCTAGAGTCTGTCATACAGAGTGAAGTAAGTCAGAAAGAGAAAGACAAATACCGTATGCTAACACATATATATGGAATTTAAGAAAAAAATGTCATGAAGAACCTAGGAGTAAGACAGGAATAAAGACAGAGACCTACTAGAGAATGGACTTGAGGATATGGGGAGGGGGAAGGGTAAGCTATGACAAAGTGAAAGAGCGGCATGGACATATATACACTACCAAACGTAAGGTAGATAGCTAGTGGGAAGCAGCTGTATAGCACAGGGAGATCAACTCGGTGCTTTGTGACCGCCTGGAGGGGTGGGATAGGGAGGGTGGGAGGGAGACGCAAAAGGGAAGGGATATGGGAACATATGTATATGTATAACTGATTAAATTTGTTATAAAGCAAAAAATAAAAAAATAAAATAAAGATGTGGCACATATATACAATGGAATATTACTCAGCCATAAAAAGAAATGAAATTGAGCTATTTGTAATGAGGTGGATGGACCTAGAGTCTGTCATACAGAGTGAAGTCAGTCAGAAAGAGAAAGACAAATACCGTATGCTAACACATATATATGGAATTTAAGAAAAAAAATGTCATGAAGAACCTAGGAGTAAGACAGGAATAAAGACACAGACCTACCTGAGAATGGACTTGAGGATATGGGGAGGGGGAAGGGTAAGCTGTGACAAAGCGAGAGAGTGGCATGGACATATATACACTACCAAACGTAAAATAGATAGCTAGCGGGAAGCAGCCGCATAGCACAGGGAGATCAGCTCGGTGCTTTGTGACCACCTAGAGGGGTGGGATAGGGAGGGTGGGAGGGAGGGAGACGCAAGAGGGAAGAGAGATGGGAACATATGTATATGTGTAACTGATTCACTTTGTTATAAAGCAGAAACTAGCACACCATTGTAAAGCAATTATACTCCAATAAAGATGTTAAAAACAAAAAAACACTGAGATAATGCCTCACACCTGTCAGAATGGCTATTACGAAAAAGACAAAAAATAACAAGCAGTGTCAAGGATGTACAGAAAAGGGAACCCTCGTGTACTGTTTGCGGGATTGTAAATTGACGTAGCCACTATGGAAAACAATATGGAGTTTTCTCAAAAAATTTATAAATAGAGCTGCCATATGATCCAGCAATATCACTTCTGGGTATTTCCCCAAAGAAAACAAAAACATTAATTTGAAAAGATATATGCACCCAATGTTCACTGCAACATTATTTACAATAGCCAAGACATGGAAGCAATGTAAGTGTCCATCAATCAATGAATGGATAAAGAAGATGTGGTATATATATGCAATGGAATGTTATCCAGCCTTGGAGAAAAGGAAATCTGGCCATTTACAACAACATGGATGGAACTGGAGGGTATTATGCTAAGTGAAATAAGTCAGACAGACAAAGACACATATACTGTATGATCTCACCAATATGCAGAATCTAAAGAACAAAGCAAATTTTAAAAAAATGAAAATATACTCATATAGAGAACAAATGAGTGTTGTCAGAGGGCATGGGGTTGGGGGAGTGGGTGAAATAGGTTAAGGGGATTAAGAGGTATTGATACAAACCTCCAGTTGTAAAATAAATAAGCCATAGCGATGTAATGTACAGCATAAAGAATATGGTCAGTAATATTGTAATAACTTTGTATGGGGACTAGGCTTACTGAGGTGATCATTTCATAATGTATGCAAATATCAAATTGCTATGTAGCATACCTGAAATGAACATAATATTGTACGTCAACTATATTTCAATTTTTTTTTAAAGTAGAATTTCAGTGGCTGACAATTTCAAGAGATTGTAAAGTTCTGGAGGTTTTTCTCTGACACGGGGATGAGCTAAATGTGACAAAATCCCAACACCATATATATCAAAGTTCTTAAGAGCAGCAAATATGTGATGACCTAAGGAGTAAACTCTAAAATTTAGATTAATCAGATATTTGGTTTTCTTGCCTTTTAAAAATAACCTCTATCATATTTACAGTATTTTCCTACTTAATTACTGTATTACGTAGCTTGGATTTTACATGTAAACTGACCTTGGATTTAGTAGAACAGTTGCTCTTTTTTGTGTTGGAAGATCTAGTTCTCTTGATGGTGTGCTATTTGAGCACCAGAAAGAGCTCTGGCGTGAATTTCTGGGTGCCACTCCACAAGTGTCCAGCAGAGGGACCACAAGCTCTTCTTTTCCCCTTCTCTTGCAACTCGTTTCCTTTTTTCAGGCTGGAGGCCCTCAAGATGATTAATCTCGCTGATTGACCCTTGGAGCTACACCCTATACACTCTGATTTTAAGCAAACATAACTTTTCTAGGAAAAATTTTCATGTATCTTTAAAGAGCTCAAGAGAAGGCTTGAGCCTTCTGAAGTGTCCTGCAGGCCTGTTCCAAAATCTGCTTCCTCTTCGTCCAATTTAAATCACTCACTGACAAGTTTGTCATAAAATTCCTTGAGATGAGTTGGGCTGAAAAGCAAAATACATACTCTGTATATAAATACACAGAGTCTATTCTGTGCTAAAGTATATACTATTTACAGTCTTGAGAGAGATCTTCAATAACATTTTAACGTGTCTATTTCAAATAAGCAATATCTATGTGAAACGTGAGCAATTTGATATTCAGATGCTATTTTATCTTACCACGGCTTCCTAACATAATTACCTAAGACACTTCTCAGGAAAACCACTGTTTTCCTTTTAGAGAAATGAGAGAGAAAAGACACCAGACCCTCTGGCCAAAGAGATTTCTCAGTTCAGCAGCTGACAATGACCTACAACGTGGGATCCCCACTGTTTCTGGATCACACACAGGTGAGTCTAGGGAATTGATGACTTCTCATCTTAACACCATCCTTGCTTTGATACACAACAGCTCTGTCTTCAGGTTTTGTCCCAGATCCAAGACACCTACTGACAATGCAGCCTTCAGACCCTTTAAACTTGTGGTTTATCTTCAAATAAAATACTGGAAACCACACAGAGGTCTAGCCTCCTCTCACCCCATTCGCCAGGTAAACAGATCTCCTATAAACTGGGATTCCTGAGAGCCTTTGGGAAACACCTGAGGTGTTTCGGGCTTAGATGTGTGACTAGATTTGTCAGGGACAATTCTATGCTTTGAGAACATGAACATCTGTATGCTTCCGATGAGAAGTGGGGCCCTTGCCTTCAGAGTCCAGCTGGAAGCTGCCTGTGAAGGCTGGCGGGTCTCATCCTCCCAGGCATGCACTGCACCAGCTGGCCTCAGCACCAAAACCACTCAGTCTGACGCCTGCTTGCCAGCAGGTGCATAGGACCCCTCTGTGAGATACATATGAAAAGATTGGACTTCTAAATAATCCTCTGGTAATTTGGACTTGGATAAGTAAATGAAGAATGATACGTTCAGAAAAATTCACAAGAAAAGTTCAGAAAAATTCCTAGAGCTCCAGTTGCTTACCAGTTCTAGAAATAATAAGGATTTACCCACATCAGTCTTTGAAAGCTGGTCTTGTGTTTGGTAATTAAAGTAATGAAAGATCCTCTCTGCCAGCTCCATCGGGACAGCAAGCCAAGGACTCAGACTCTTGATAAAACAGTCACCGGCACAGTGGCTCTCCTGCCATGTGTCACCTTTGACCCTTCATGTGTTGAGCACCCTGTTGATCTCCTTCATAGACCCAGGTAGTTATTAGCCCTGCGGAAGGAATCCCTTACCTAGTCAGTGAAAGCCACACTAAAATTCTTATAAACTAGTGCATTTCTTGAAGCTTCAGTCACCCCATCTCTATCTTGGGGTATTATTTATAGTGGGTTCAGCCACATTTCTCGGCACTCTGTTTAAACAAAGTCCCCTCCACATCGGTATTTCTCAAAGTGTGTGTCTTGGGGCACCTTCATCGACCCAGCTGGGCCACAGGCAGACCTAATCAGCGTTCCAGCATCAGACTCCCACAGTCAGGGTTGAGGAACCTGCATGCCAGCGAGCTCCTAGGGAGATACTTCCATGCACTGAAGTGGGAGCCCCACTGCCCAGGAGAGAAATGCTCCTTCTTTGATTGCTCAGTAAGATGTAACACTTTAGAGCAGGATAGAAACTGAGGGCCTGGGAAATGCAGTTCACAAGTGGCCCCCCAGGACCCAGCTAGCCTGTGGTTGGAGCTGGGCCTCGTCTTGGCCTTTCTTGACTCCCTGTGCCTGGGCTTTTAGAGTCAGTGAATGGGGGGAATTTTATAGTGTAGAAAATTCATAGGACTCCTTGAAGCACAGAACAGGGATGGTGCCCTGTTGGCTAAGAGGTAAAGCCATCTCAGGAATCTCTGTTTAAAAATGCCACTTCACAGTTCCAATGTGATTAAAGATTTAAATGTAAGACTGGATACTATCAATATAAAATTCTTAGAGGAAAACATAGGCAGAACACTCTGACATAAATCGCAGCCACATCTTTTTTTGATCCGTCTCCTTGAGTAATGGAAATAAAAACAAAAATAAACAAAGGGGACCTAATTAAACTCAAAAGTTTTTGCACAGCAAAGGAAACCATAAACAAAATGAAAAGACAACCCACAGAATGGGAGACAATATTTGCAAACGATGCGACTGACAAAGGATTAATCTCCAAATTTACAAACAGCTCAATATCTAAACAAAAAACCCAATCAGAAAATGGGCAGAAGACCTAAATAGATATTTCTCCAAAGAAGACATACAAGTGGCCAAGAGGCACATGAAAAGATGTTCAACATGCCTAATTATTAGAGAAATGCAAATCAAAACTACAATGAGATATCACCTCATACCAGTCAGAAGGGCCATCTTCAAAAAGTCTAAAATAAATGCTGGAGAGGGTGTGGAGAAAAGGGAACTCTCCTACACTGTTGGTGGGAATGTAAATTGGTGCAGCCACTATGGAGAACAGTATAGAGGTTCCTTAAAAAACTGAAAATAGAGCTACCGTATGATCGTGCAATCCCACTCCTGGGCATATATCCAGAGAGAAACATGGTCCGAAAGGATACATGCATCCCAATGTGCATTGCAGCACTGTCTACAATAGCCAAAACATGGAAGCAACCTAAATGTCCATTGACGGAGGAATGGATAAAGAAGATCTGGTACATATATACAATGGAATATTATTCAGCCATTAAGAAGAATGAAATTATGCCATTTGCAGCAACATGGATGACCCTAGAGATTATCATACTAAGTGAAGTGTCAGACAAAGACAAATATCATATGTGGATTCTAAAAAGATGATACAAATGACCTTATTTACAAAACAGAAAGACTCTTCAAAAACAAACTGATGGCTACCAAACGGGAAAGGTGGAGGTGGGAAGGGATAAGTTAGGAGTTTGGAATTGACATTCACACTACTATATATAAAATAGACAAATCAACAAGGACCTACTGTATAGCACAGGGACCTCTACTCAATATTCTATAACCTAAATGGGAAAAGAATTTGAAAAAGAATAGATACATGTATATGTATAACTGAATCACTTTGCTGTACACTGAAACTAACACAACATTGTAAATCAACTATACTCCAATATAAAATAAACATTTAAAATGAAAAAAACCAAATAAGTAAATAAATAAATAAATATGCCACTTCAGGCATTCTCTGAACTCAGAGCAAAGAAACTAGCAGAGGGTACACAGTGGGCCTGGGCCCACTGGCCTGACACCCTCTTCCAGCTGCAGACTTGGGCTCAGTCCAAAGCAGCCGGTTCTGATGCAATCACACAAGGCCGGCCAATTGCCTTCATTCGTCATCACCATCATCAGTAAAACCTGAGTCCTTAGTGCTCCCCACCAGCAACAAGAATCGTTTAATTACATAATTCATCCTAATGGAGGCGGCAGGGTGCTTACGAGAGCCCCTCTTCCACCACTGACCACTGATGGGAGCTCGGCTTGCTATGGCGGCACCATTAAGCGCCTCAGAACCGAAAGTGCCAGGTGAAACCTGCCTTGTGTGGTGTGACCCTGAGAGTCAAGGTCATCCCCCTATCGCCACGGTTGGCTTATTTTATGCTCAGCAAACTCCTCCCCAATGAGGGTCCTCCCACCTCCGCTTTTAGGCCCGTGGCCTGCTTCTCAGCAGTGGCTGGGTCTCCCCACACTCCCATTCTTGGGCAGGCCTTGGCGTCTGAACTCATGTCCATCATTATGGTGTTGTTCTTGCAAAGGGGCCTCCTCTTGCTTGGCTGACGGCTGTCACTGTATCTGGGCACAGAGAAGTGGTCTGGGAAGCCCCCAATGCTGCCATCTCCCAGAGAAGCGTGGCCACCACAGATGATGATGGTGAGGAAGAGGAGGCTTGCCACATACACCCAATATTTCATTTCATCTTTATGACGATATTACGAGGTAGGTAGAAATATCCCCATTTTTCAGATATGGAAACTGAGGCTCAGGGGAAGTCAAGTAACTTGCCCAAAGTCACACCAGTAATACGTTTCAGATGGATTTAAACAGGAGTCTGGGCCTATAACACCCATTACAGCTGAGCTCTTAGTCCCTCCCAGAGCTTCCCTTCCTCTCCTCCCACCAGTTCCCCCAAACTTGCTGGGCCTCCAGCTCACCCTGGAAGTGCTCCAGGGGCCTGCTCCTCAGGGGAAGACCCATGTCCCCGCCCCTCCATGCCCACCGCTGTTCCACTCCCAACCTCATCCCTTCCTCAGGGACCAGTGTGAAGAGCTGCACTTTCCTTTCCAGGCTCCCCGGTGCACTAGGGCTGCAGCCTCTTCCTCTGCTTTGCACAAAGCCTGCAGAACAGCCTCCCAGCTCCTTAGCCAGCTGCCGTTTAAGATCTGGCCTCGGGGCTTCCCTGGTGGCGCACTGGTTGAGAGTCCGCCTGCCGATGCAGGGGACGCAAGTTCGTGCCCTGGTCCGGGAAGATCCCACATGCCGCAGAGCGGCTGGGCCCGTGAGCCGTGGCCGCTGAGCCTGCGCGTCCGGAGCCCGTGCTCCGCAACAGGAGAGGCCACAGCTGTGAGAGGCCCGCGGACCGCAAAAAAAAAAACAAACAAAAAATCTGGCCTCGCGTTCCGTTTAGTCTTCTCCCCACCACACGTCATAAACTCTTGCCAAAGTGGCCCATATAGAACCCTTCCCTCCTCCACACCTTGTCCTCAGTCCCCTGCCCAGAATGCCATCTCCCGCTCGCCCTCCACATCTCCAGTCCTGCCCATTCAAGTCCCAGCTCAGAGACACCTTCCCCAGGAAGACGCCTCAACTTTGCCGCCAGGTGAAAACATACACCCTTCCTCTGATTCACATAGCACTTGATATCTCTCCTGTACAAGTTTTCCTGTGTTTTTTCGTAAATATGAGCCTTTCCCTTAAGGATCTTTAAAAACAGGCCCTCTGGAGTCAAACAGAGCTGAGTCGGAATCCCGACTTTGTCACTTACCAGCTGTGAGGCCCAGGTAGATTACTGTAGAATGGGGGTGACGGCATCGGCCTCGAATCCTTGAAGAATGTCCTCAGCTTAGCTGTGGAGGTCACCAGGCCAGGCTGTGACATCCAGGACGCAGGCAGTGCCCGTTCCTCTCTGGGCCCTTCCTTCCTACCCTCAGGAACGCTTCCCACCTTCACCCCTCTGCGCCTGCCCACCTTCAGCGGCAATTAGGCTAACCACGCACCCCTGTGCGTGGGGCGGGGCTCTTCCCGGGGCCTATCAACCGGGGAAAAGGATCAGGTGCGGCCAGTAGAGGGAACTCGGATGACAGCCTTCGACGGGCAGGAGGCCTCGTGGTGCCCACTCTGTCCTCACTCTGGACTTCCTGCAGGGTGTCCAGACTGACCCAAGGGTCTTCCTAAAGGGCAGGGGCTGCTGGCCTCTGCAGGTGGGGTGAGGCAGGGAGACTCCCACCTGCCCCCACAAGCTGAAGAGGAGGAAGCTCGTTTACGATTCCCTGGCTTGTTTCTTTGCCTCCTTGCGCCTTTGGTGAGGGCTGTTTACCTGCTCACCTGTGTGGTGGGTGGGAGCACTCCCAGGTGAGTGCCTTGAGGCCAGGGGGCAGCAGCAAGGGGACTGGGCAGAGAGCCTGGCTGCAAGGGACTGGCCCTCTCCCACGGAGCACTGTCTCCAGGCGTCACCAGCCTGGGGGCTCAGGGTTCTGTTTTATTAAGGGGCCCATGGTTTTCTTACAAGATGGAAGATGCAGGAATGAATCGCTTTGTCAGGGTTCTGCAAGAGGCTTCCCAGACCGGGAGAGAGAGAGGCGAGCTTCCCAATGGCCTAGCACGCAGATCCCTGCAGGCTGCCCCTTCCAGGGAGACCCTGCTGCCCCCTTCCCGGCTCACCAAGAGGAGAATGGAGAATACTGGGGATCCCACACGTCCAGGTCCTTACAGCTGCAGGGGTGCCATGCTGCAGACACACACAGCCCAGGACTGTGCCCGAGTGACCCTGGAAGGCAGGGGTCTCCCTCCCCCTCCCCCACCCACCTCCAGGGCCCAGCCTGGTGGGTGCACCATGTGTGATGAATGTAAAGCAGCCCGAGGCTTTTTTTAAAAAATAAATTTAGGGCTTCCCTGGTGGCGCAGTGGTTGAAAGTCCGCCTGATGATGCAGGGGACACGGGTTCGTGCCCCGGTCCGGGAAGATGCCACATGCCACGGAGGGGCTGGGCCCGTGAGCCATGGCCGCTGAGCCTGCGCGTCCGGAGCCTGTGCTCCGCAACGGGAGAGGCCACAACAGTGAGAGGCCCACGTACCGCAAAAATAAATAAATAAATAAAAATAAAATAAATTTATATTTATTGATTTTTGGCTGCATTGGGTCTTCGTTCTTGCACTCGGGCTTTCTCTAGTTGCAGCAAGCTGGGGCTACCCGTGGTTGTGGTGCGTGGGCTTCTCATTGTGGTGGCTTTTCTCTTGTTGCAGAGCACGGGCTCTAGGCACATGGGCTCTAGAGCGCAGGCTCAGTAGTTGTGGCGCACGGGTTCAGTTGCTCCACCGCATGTGGGATCTTCCCAGACCAGGGCTCGAACCCCTGTCCCTTGCATTGGCAGGCATATTCTTAACCACTGCGCCACCAGGGAAGTCCCCAGGGCTTTTAACTATCCCTTTCTTCTCTCTGGTACTTCTAATTTACCCTCCAAATACATATATTTTAATTTCTGCATTCTAGAATGAAACACTCTATCACTTTCAGTGACTCCTTCCTAGCAAAATGCTGCTTCAGGGAGTGGCATAAAAAGAAATTATAGGACTTAATCTCCTTCACGTGTTTTCACTTCTGCTGTGAGGACTTCATCACACCTGGTCTACAGGGAAATGTATTTATTCTGTTAAAAAGAGTAAATCTTCGAACAATGTCTTTTTTTGGGGGGAGGGGGCTTGGGCCTTTTATTATTTATGCATTTATTTCATTGTGATCATGGAACGTTTCAAACATAGACAAAAGTAGAAAGAAGAGTGACATGAACTCCTATGTTCCCATCACCCAGCTTCAACAACTATCCACAATTTGTAAATTAAGTATTCTTTGGATTTTAAGCTCTACTCAATCCTCTCATATTTACTGTGCAGGGGAAGAGGGAAGAGATAGACCATCTGATTATTAATTAATCTTAACGCTTCTAGAAAACTTAAGCTTTTAATTCTGGAAGTTTTATGAAAATCCTGCCTCTGGGCTGAAGGCTCACAGGCCCAGGCAGGGAGGAGACTAGGCGGCCAGGCAGCCAGCTGCTTCCACAGCCTAAAGCTCTACTAGGGAAAGGCTCCATCATTTCGCAGCCTGGCTGGCAACCGAGACTTTCAAAGGCTAAGTGTGCCCAGCGATGATGCCACTTAAGATGCCACATCTGAGCCCGGCTTTTACTCCTTCTGGAAGACAGAGTCAGTCTGCCATCTCCTGTCAACTCAAATAGAACAAATCACAGGTTCCGTCCCTGGGAGATGACTTACTGAGTGTCCTACCAAGTTTGTCCACCGGGGGGAACCGTGAGGTGCAGTCTTGGACCCTTACGGGGCCTTTGGGTCTTTTTCTGTGGAATGCGGGCCGGATGATCAGTGTCCACGTGACAGGCTCCACTGGGTGGGGATCCTTCTTTTTGAGAGCTCAGCTGGACCAGTGGACAGTCCAGGATGACACACTGTTGGGAAACCACAAAGCTCATGTTCCAGTTGAGGGGAACTCTGGGGATAAAATGTAAACAATAAATAATTTAAAATAATTAAAAAGGGCTTCCCTGGTGGCGCAGTGGTTGAGAGTCCTCCTGCCGATGCAGGGGACACGGGTTCGTGCCCCGGTCCAGGAAGATTCCACATGCTGCGGAGCCGCTGGGCCCGTGAGCCATGGCCACTGAGCCTGCGCGTCCGGAGCCTGTGCTCCGCAACGGGAGAGGCCACAACAGTGAGAGACCTCTGTACCGCCAAAAAAACTAAAATAATAATAATAATTAAAAAAAAAAAAACGCTGCTGCTTATTGAGCTCTCACCGTGTGTCCTGGGGAGCGGTTCCCCGTGGAGCTGTGCCCTGTGGTCAGACAGTGTGCTAAGGACTTTGTAGATGTTATTTATTCTCCACAACCCTGAGGGCTTCTATCCTCGTTTAATAGGTTAGAAACCTGGGACTCAGCCAGACAAGTACAACCTGCAGGGGCCGCGCCTTGGACCTGGCAGAGCTGGGTCTCAGCAGCCAGGCCTGCTGGTTCCAAACCCCGGGCCTGTGGCCACCGAGCAATGACCGCACTTCTGGGGCCCTCGGGTGACAAGTGCCCCCACTCCGTGTCTGTGGTGTGAGTTTGCGTCCAGCCAAGGCTAAGCAGGAGTCCTGCGCAAACTCCATTATAGCAGGTATGGCCGCTGCAGTTTAGCTCCCCAGCCTCTGGCTCAAACCAAATGACCTTTGCAAAGGCTGTTTAACTGGATTTCTTTCCCTCTCTCCTTACTTAAGAAGCCCTTTGCTTCCCACAGTTTTGCTGCAAAAATCTGGCTCAAAGGACTTGGGGCATCTGGCTGGTGAATGCAGGTAGAGCTTTTAACTTTAGAGGAAGCACCAAAAAAGGTCAGCTCAGCTGGGGAACACCCCTTCCTACCCGCCACGACTTCTCATTCCTACCCGCCACGACTTCTCATTCTAACTCGGCTGCTTTCGGCCAAGGCTCAGCCGGCACAGGTTCCGGGCCTCCGGGCACTGCTCACCCTCCCACTGAAGAGACACCCCCTGGGAGTGGGCATGGCTGATGCCCAGGTACCTGCAGAGCCCCCCAAAAGGGGCTTCCTTCCCGTGCTCACGACCAGTGATGATCCTTGGAGCCAGGTGGCCCCAAAGGTGGCCTTTGATCGACAACGGGCCCCTTTGACTGCCCATCCGGCCCTGGGCCCAACAAGCCACTGGGTTCCCACTGGCGGTGATGGTGGTCCACACGTTCACTGTCAGCGTTAACACTCTCACATGTCAGTGTCGGCAGCACAGCGTTGACATGTGTGCATGGGCTTTGGACTGAGTGTGGATCCCGTCTATTTACTTACTGTTTGTGTGACCTTCAGGAGGGGAAGCTCTCTAAGCCTCAGTTTCTTCGGCTGTGAAATGGACATTACAATCCTGGTCTCATGGGGACCTAAGCGAGAACCCAACCTGGGAAAGGAAAAGGGTGCCTGGTGGCAGTTAACCCACGCTTCCAGCCCCCCCCCCCGCCCACCAACACCCCTCACAAAGAAGGACCCTCCTTCCCTTGACACTCCGGGGCTTAGCTTCCTGAGGATCCAGAATCAACAGTTATTCCTCGGGATCAGCAGGGGGGGTCTCTGGGTAGAGAATGACCAGGCTGGGGAACTGGAGTGGGTGGGGAAGGAGGAAAGGAGATCGTTCTGATGGAATGCTTGTCCAGCACAAGGGAACCCACAGTGTCTGGAGGCACAAATGGTCCTTCAAGGTAACAGACGGTCTGTCAGAGGGCTCAAGAGGATGAAGCACGGGGTGGGAGGGAGGAGACAATCTAAAGATTTTACAGAGGTCTCGGGGGGGTCAGTGAGGGTGTGACGGGTGCGTCTGCATGATCTCAAGGCGGGGATGTAAAAGGAGCTCCCGGGGTTCATCGTGTTCAGGGCCCTGCAGGCCACAGCCCCCCCAGCGGCGTCAGAAGGGGGCACAAAACACACACAGCAGGGGACCCACCCCCAGGCTCTAGCTGAGGCCAGGCACGTTCATCTCTGTTTATTTTTTCAAAACAAAACTAAAAATCATCACTCAAAACATTTGAGGAGAGTGCTCAAGTTAAAAGCTTTATGGAATTCGCAGCCAGCACATCGCAGACTGGTGGTCAGGAACGGGAGCTCCCGGCGTCACCCGGGCAGGTCCCGCTCTGCCTTCAGCCTCCACTGCTGTTCCCTTCGAGCTGAGGTCCAGGCAGCGGGGTGGCCAGCCCAGGGCAGCGGCTGAGGTTGGCAGCACCCACAGATCAGAGGCTTTCCAGTTCTCCACGGGCTTCTGATTTGACCATCCAGCACCTTGAGGGCCCGACGTGCTCCCTCCCCCACGAGAGTCCAAAAGCATCTGCAAGGCAGGCAGGCGGGTCAAGGCCCGGGCGCTGGCGCTGTCAGAACGCGGACGAAAGGGCAGGCAGTTCGGGATCTGCATCTTCACCAGGAAGGGCGAACTCGTCGCCTCCAGGGTCAGCGGGTGGGAAACTGATTTGCTGTCATCACCGCTCGTGCTTAATATTGGCTTCACTTCGCTCCAGGGTGACCCCGTTGCCATTCCGAGGGCCCTCCTTCCTGTTCCAGTCCTTCTCCGTGTAAAACTCGGCAAGCACGGGGCAGTGTTCAGAAGCCACTCCGCCCCAGGACCAGTTATCTGGAATCCAAGGGTTCGTGAGGCCTTCTCTCAGTACAGCCCAGTGGCCTGGAGGCAGAGGGAAGACAGACCCAGAAATCAGGATGGGGGACAGGGTGGAGGTCACAGGCTGGTGGTTGGAGGCCATTGCTGTATGTCTGCAAGCCTGACAAGACCCCTCAAGTCAGCCGGCTTGTCTGTGCAAACGAGCTGTTTCAGCCCATTGGATGTGCCACACAAGTGAGGGTTTACCATGTAGGCCCTGAAACTACCCCGGGTCCAGGCCTCCTGCCCAGTCACAGACCCGTCGGCCTACGTGTGGTGGCCCCCGCCTCCCTATGCACCACTTCTAATCTGACCAGCAAGGCTAAGTGTTTGACACAGAGACACATGCCCTGCAAAGATGTCTAAAGCAAAGTGAAGGTCCTATTTCACAAAGCAAAGACACTGCGGCAGGGGGGGCATGGGCGTGGGGAGGAAGTTCTACAAAAAGAACAAAGAAGAGAAAGTTACAGAAGTTTATGAGAAAGTAAAGGTATCTTTAAAGTCAAGATTTAGAAATATATGAAGCAGGAGGTACGTTTAATAAATAATGAGGGCTTCCCTGGTGGCGCAGTGGTTGAGAGTCCGCCTGCCGATGCAGGGGACACGGGTTCGTGCCCCGGTCCGGGAGGATCCCACATGCCGCGGAGCGGCTGGGCCCGTGAGCCATGGCCGCTGAGCCTGTGCGTCCGGAGCCTGTGCTCCGCAACGGGAGAGGCCACAACAGTGAGAGGCCCGCGTACCGCAACAACAGCAACAACAACAACAACAACAACAACAACAACAACAACAATGAAATAGTCACAAAAGCAAGGATAGAGCAATTAGAAGCACTGGTACGGCCCTCAGTGACAACCGTCACGGATAATTAAGTGCACCCAGGCCTGGGCTCTGGTGTGAGCTGTGCCTGCCCAGGTGACAGTTCCACGATGGTGGCAACTCCTCCCTGCACCTCGGTTTCTACAACTTAAGAGCAGGGGGTAGATGAGACGATCTCTACCTTCCTCCCGGCCCCGCGCTCTCGGGCGCTCCAGCTTCCTTGGTGACAGCACTGCCCCCCCACCCGGCCCCACGGCAGCCTGCCACTGGCCTTGGTCTGACCAGCAGTGCGCTTCTGCAAATTGCACCTTGCCTACTTTGATGGCCGTCACTCCCTCTGAGACCCACTTTCTTCGTCCTTTGGGTTCTCCCATGACACAGTCCAACAGGAAATTCTAGTCCTGAGGATCTAAGTCTTGGCTGCACGTTGGGGTCTCACAGTGGGACCTCAGCGTTGGTACCTAAAAACTTTTTTAATGTCTCACTGAAGTATGATCTGCAGCCACTGGTGCTTAGTAAAGCTTCCAGGTAGAACTGAGAACAACCGTCCTTGTCCTTCACCAAGAGACCTGCTGCTTCCATACTTCTGTTTATGACTGTTTCATGACCCAAAGTCTGTTCAGCAAGTGGCTGGTTTGGGGGGAGTGCTTTTCAGTGCTGAGATTACCCACCACACCCTGGTCCTGGTGGCGTCCTGCCTAAAGAACTTTTCCATCCTATCGTGATGCCAGGTGACATGTCAGCTCACCTCCAACTGCTGCTCCTCAGGCCACAACACAGCGCCTGAATGTGACGGGGCTTGAGGAGTGTTTGCTGAAGGGCTAAATGTCCTTAAAATTAGCCTAAGGTATCAGCTCGTCTTGGAATTGGGGGATGCTGCCAGTCTGGAACCAGGTTTGCCGAAGACACACACTTGCTCTGGCCCTCCTGCAGATCAGTGAATGCCTTTTATTGTTTTTCACACCCCCTTCACTCTTAACAGTGGCTCTGTTTGAATGATAATGATGCAGCCCCCTAAGCAATAACCTGATACATGCCCACAGAGGAGGGGAGGTCACTCCTGACTCTTCCTGAAAGCAGACAATCCAGAACTGTGAGCTCAGACACGTGATCTGTTTCTGCACAGCACTTGTGCTTTACCTGTGAAAACCTTCTTTAAGCTTTTACTGATCCAGATGTTGTCCAGAGTCTTCGAGCCTTGAGGATTCTTGGTGCTGATGTTGGTAAAGGTGTGTGCGGGGACCAGGGGGTGGAATTTTTCTTTCCTCAAGATATCACAGTCACTGCTGTCTGGCCCCTGGCCGAAATCTCCTAAAACTATCACCTCTTTTTCGCCTGGAAGTGGAAGAAAGAAATTCAGGAACGTAAGAGGTGCTGGGAAGTCAACACCACACTGACCACAACTCAGTTAAGTAGGACCATGACTCTCTGAACTGACTCTCCAGGGTTAGGACTGTGGCATGGTTCTCATTCTCCCAATTTTTCCAAATTCCTTGTCCAACAAAACCCCCCCCCCAACTTTAGGAGTAGGTTAGTGACACATTTGGAAATGGGGGGCAATGTGATACGAGAGATCACCTCTGTTCTGGATCACGGGTTCCAAATCTTATAGCACAAAAAGCCCTGCGGGTCTTGCCCAGATATTTAACAAAAGCTCAACATTTATTGAGCACAGAGGGAAGACCAGGTGAAGACACAGGGAGAGGACGGCCATCTACAAGCCAAGGAGAAGCCTCAGGAGAAACCAACCCTGCCAACACCTTGATCATGGACTTTCCAGCCTCCAGAACTGTGAGAAAATAAATGTCTGTTGTTTAAGCCACCCAGCCTGTGGTATTTTGTTAGGGCAGCCCTAGCACACTAATACAGGGCCAAAGTGGAAAGCTTTTCTCTTTCAGTATTTTCAACTTTTCTCTCATGGTTTGATTTACTAGAGTAAGTGGGGTAGTTATGAAGTATTTTCCAAAGTGAGGAGACACTCAGAAAGGACAGTGGGCCCCAGCTAGGCTCCCTGGGATTCCCATCCACTGCCTGACTGTCACTTCCTGTCTCGAGATTCCCTTCCGGGGAGCCACGTTATCATAGGGAGTGGCGTTTCTGTTGCACCCTGTAAGGAAAGCTTTAAGCAAAGCAATTAATAAACTAGGGCCAAATGCATCCGAGACACTCAGCAAAATCTTCCTGGACACGCATTATGTTGCAATAATAACGGCTAAAGAAATCTAAAGTGAAACAACACAAGCCACCAACAGAGGGCACTCGCGCACCGCACATGACGCCCTCCTCCAGGGGGCGTGGCGGACAGCAGAGGACGGGAGCAAGGCCTTCCTGCTGCCATTGTGTGACCAACGGAGAGGTAACTGTACCCCTCAAGCTAGATCGTAACAACCTTGGCACCCAAAGCAGGGCGAGCCCAACCAAGCTGTCTTGAGAAATCAGTGCCAACTTCCAACAGGAAAGCCAACTTGAGAATAATACTTAAGTAACAACTCATACGTGGCCAGTGTTAATGACCCTCCACTGAGCCCTCACCGTGTGCCGGGCCCTCTTGCAGGTAAGAAGCTGAGGCTCTGAGAGGTGGAAGGGCTTGCCCAAAGTCACCGAGCTAGCCCTCAAATCCGGGGCTCTTTACAAAGAGCTGGGATGGAAAAGCCCCACATATCTGGAACAGAGCCTGCTGCCTGGCGGACGAGCAATCAACACGCAGGAGAGAAATGGTGAACGAAGCACGAAGAAAACCGCAGAATTAAGGTGCAGTGTATTTTTGAAAAGGAACGAAGAGAAAGATGCTACCTTTATTGAATATCAAGGAAAACTGAAGTTAGGAAAGGCTGAGGCAGAAAATTCCCCCATATAATGAAAGAGGTTTTCATTGGGATGCAGACCTGAAAAATTCGGGCCAAAAAAAGACAATTCTGAAACCAGGAGAGGTGCTGGTGTCCTGGGTCAATAAAGCCAGCTCTGTGTAACTTCAAGAATGAAAATAACGGCTCTTTCTGAACTGGCAGTTTCTTACAACTCACCTTCTTTTGGTTAAAGCGGTTTGGTAATGACATCGAGACAGTCCTTGCCTCTAAGGATCCACAGATGTGCAGGCACCTGATCTCTCCCAAGGAGCTGTGCGCCAGGGTGGGCTCTTGAGTCATTCTCTTAGTTTCCAGGAGTGAAGGGAGAATGCCTGGGGCTGACTTCCTCAGAGACCGTAGATTTACAAAATGCCAGCGACAAGAGCAGGAGCCAGTCCCCAGTGGAAGAAGGTCTTACCCAGATGTCAAGCAGGACTTTGCCCTGTTTCACTCGTGCTGAGTTCACAGAACAGGCCCCGTGGGGTCTGAAAGAAGAAAATTCCATCCGAGGATGGGCACTCCACCCCCAGCCCCTGCTGACTTCAACCTGAGTGCACATTCTAGACAAAGGCAGAAAGGCCCAGAGTTTGCTAATCAAATCGGCTCTGCTTACTCTGATAGAAAGAAGCCTGTGGAATAAAGGCTTAGTCTCTGTTTTAGCTGAGCCACCTCCGCTCGTCGATTTACCCTTGTTGCCCCTTGGGCAGGCTGCAGCACTTCCTGAATCTTTGGCTCTGCCATGTTAACAGCAAACTAGATGTTAGCTACAAGCAGGGGGACACGGGGACATGAGTCACTGTCCTTACATGGGCATGTCAAGGCCTAGCCAGGCTGTGGGTCAACAGTCCCCTGGCAACTTGGAACAATACCCTGCCCAGGTTTTCTGACAAAAACCTGATCCCTGCCCGAATATCAGAAAAAACACTGAGGGCCTAAGGTTATCAGAGAAGTTAGGAACTGGCATCTTTCCTTTCTGCTTCCGTGTAAAGAAAAGGAAAAGCTTGAGATCAAGAACAATAGAAATGTCCACAGATTTAAAAGCTATCAAGTCATCCTTTTTAATAGGTTAGAAAGTAGCTGTAGGTGAACAATTTCCCACATAGTTGCTCCTTGGATGAAGTATCTCAACGTAAACATCTTTCTGACTTTTTTTTAGCCCAAAGACTCATAATTTGAGGAGAACGCTGGTCACAGCACATCCTGGTTCGAGATGTAAGCTGCCTATCAGTGTTCATAAGAGCATTATTTACAACAGCCCAAAGATGGAAGGAGCCCAAGTGTCCACTGACCCACGAATGGAATAGTCTTTGGTCCTAAAAAGAATTCTGACATATACTACAAGCCATGAAGACATAATGTCAGTGAAATAAACCAGCCATAAAAGGACAAATATTGTAAGAGTCCACTGACATGAGATACCTAGAGCAGTCAGGTTCATATAAAACAGAAGGTAAAAAGGTGGCTGTCAGGGTCTGGGAGGAAAGGGAGAATGGGGAGTTCATGTTTAATGGGTACAGAGTTTCAGTTTGGGAAGATAAAAAAGTTCTACGGATGGATGGTGGTGATGGTTATAAAACAATGTCAAGGTACTTAACACCACTGACTCGTACACTTAAAAACGGTGAAGATGGTAAATTTCATGTTATGTATATTTTACCACGATACAAATCTTTTCAAACTGTAAATGTGTAGTTTGACTGAGTTATTTTTGTAGCCAAATCTTCAAAAATCACCTTTTGGGGGGCGCCGGTTCAACAAGGAAAAACAAGGCTTAGCGAGCGAGGGACTGTTGGTCAAGACTCTAGAATATGGGAGAGAACTGCTGGCCTCCGGCTATGAACCCTCACCTGGAGAAACTCAGGGCTCTGAAAAGCCAAGCCCAGCGGAGCACATCCCAGTCTTTACAGCCGTGGCAACTTTTCCTTCTGGTAAACCGCGCACAGAAAACCTTCTGTGTTACTGGGGCCAGGAGCCTGGAAAGCAGAGTGCCCCACCTTTCTTCTGAAGTTCTGTTCTTTTCAATGTTCTCTTAATCCCTCTGGCATTTTTGAGTCAACTCATGTCCGCTGAGCCCCTGCTATGTGCAGGGTCCTCCCTCAGACAGCTACCACGCCCCTGGGCGCCCTGTGAGGTTAGCACTGTCAACCCCCATCAGATGGGGCTTGAAGGGTGGTGACTTGCCAGATGTCCTACGGCTGTCCTACAGCTGAAAGAGCTAAGATTAAAATCCAGCTTTTCTGTCGGCTTCAGGGCTCCTTTAACAAGGTCGGCATCCCACCAGGGAGAAAAATTCAACTGACGGCTCGTCAGGACTTTCCCACTCCCCCTGTCACCAGCTGTCTTTCACAAGAAGAGCAGGTTCAGATCTGCAGGAAGGACCACCACGGGGGCACACCTGGGGCAGTGGAGCCCACGATAGGTGTCACGGGGGAGGGTATCATCACTTAGTTTCTTCCCCCCTAATCCTTTCCATCAAAGAGAGGCTGAAGAGCCACAAAACCAACACCGTGGAACCCGCACGCTAGACCCACAGAGACAAAGCTGTCAGCATGCACGGGGCAGCCGGGCTCCCCAGGATGCAGGCGGTGTGGTAGTTTCCCATGCATTACTCAGTATGCATCGCCGCCCACAGGACGGCCAGCCTAAGGGAGGGGAGAGATGCTCCGAAGAGGTGACCCCCGCCTGCCCTGCAGAAGTGGGGGCTGCTGGCCCAGCCGCAGAGAAAAGACAGTTTCCTACCTTTCAGGGTTTCCTGCAAGGTCTGCACGAAGCTAGCCCAGCAGTGGCTGTCACTGTGACTCTTGCTTGGGTTCTCACCCCCTGGGAGGGTCAGGGCTGCCAGGTGAAGGTTCACCAGGGTCAAGTCATGACTTCCCACCTGGGCAACGGGAAACAAAGCATCAGGGCCAGGCGGAGATGTTCTTACTGCCTGTACCCGTTACCTCCGCCCCATGAATATCTTCCTGCACAACACGGATAACGGGAAACGCACACAAGGCCAGCTCCCCCTGGAGAGAAGGCAAGGCGGCCACCGGAAGAGTCTTCTGAGGTCCCTGCAGGACCGAGACCTGTCTTGTCCTATCAGTGTACCCTTTACATTTCACCCCCTACTCCTCCTTAGGGCCTGGAAAGTTGGGCACATCTAGAAATGTCAGATGTTTGTAGCTTTATTCCTTCTGAGCAGCTATGAGAGAGAAAGAGGCAGCTTTAGCAGCTGGTTAGCAGCTTCGTTAACAAAGACCTGGGGCTCATCCCCACGGGGCCAGCCCGCCACCCCCTGCCAGGACCCGCTGCCAGGCCCTACCGCCTTCCCCCCTCTCCCCCTCCCCTATGTGTTCTCTTCCCTCCAGAGACCCCTGCACCCTGAGGCTTACTTTCACCTGATTTCAAACATGTGAAGAACGAAAGCTGCCCGAACCCTGGCGGCACACAGGCTATGCCCATCCTGGGTCCCCAGGGCAGGTGAGGAAGCGCAAAGTCGGGGTCGGTCTCCCAAGCACCGCAGCACTGCTCAGCTGCTCTGGGTTTGGCAACCCGGCCCTTCTGTTTGTCATGGCAACAAACACCAAACCCTACCAGGAAGTGGAGGTGCAGAGGGAGCCCCCGGGAAGTGGTGGCTACCAGTTTCGTTTTACAGATGTGACCCCAGTTTGCCATCGCCACTGCCCAGCCGGGAGAGCTCCCTCTGCAGCTGTGGCTCTGACCCCCGGGGGAACCACCGTAAGGCCGTGGGCGGGGAAAACCTGCCTGGAGAGAGAAGCCACATCTCTGTCCCTACAACTTGCCGGGCCTAGGATGAGACACAAAGTAGAGG
This sequence comes from Mesoplodon bidens, assembly GCF_964165515.1. Classification (NCBI taxonomy): domain Eukaryota; kingdom Metazoa; phylum Chordata; class Mammalia; order Artiodactyla; family Ziphiidae; genus Mesoplodon; species Mesoplodon bidens. The sequence goes on along the minus strand of NC_138166.1, from coordinate 65,288,954 downwards.
AGCCTACGTGCCTGTCTAGGGGACCGCTTCATTTAGAGGATCTGGGCCAGTAGTTCTGAAAGCATCTCACTGGCCGTTAAAAACAGCCTCTGCCCCCTAGAGACACTGGCTGGTTCTGCCTGTTGCCTTGCTTGGCCAAAGCCAGTGCAGTCCCTTTACATAGAAAAGGGACCCGTGGAAGAGGTGATACCTAGCTGATTTATGCATCAGTACCAGAAGCACAACACGCAGACACCCCCGGGCATGTGTGTGCACATGGAACGCCAGCATCTCTGCAACCACGTGTGCGAGGCGGGATGAGCTTGGGCTAGACCTCAACCAGAGTCACCACAGCCCCCAGCATATGGGCTGCCCCAGCCCCGTGCCGCCAGGGAGAGACTGTGCTGAGGTCTGTGGCAACTCCCAGGCTCCAGAACTGCTCTGGAGCCTACAGAAAGGGGGTGTCCCAGACACCCTGCAGGCGGCTTGCTGGGGACCACCCTTGCCTGGCCCTGTCACTTCACGGGGTTAAGGCCAACTGCTGACTTGGTGATCTGCTTTGGCTGCTGCCTTCTCCTCCTTCCTGCTGCCCAGCTTCTGACTGTTTGCTGTGCCTTAATACTTCCCAGAGGCGTCCAGGGCAATCGAAGAGGCAGCTCAGACCAGTCTGCTTGCTGCTCCCGGCTCTGGCGAGACAGGGCTCATCTGGAGGTGTCAGTTACAGGGCTGCCCTCACCCCACCGCCCAGAAACTCCTTCTGAGCCCCTTCCAAACCCAAATGACCTCTCGAGGGTCCCCCCTCTCCCTGGTAAGAGAAGGGGGGTCCTCAGAGCAGTTCTGCTGCCCTCTAATCCAGCAATTCCCAAAGGCCCAGCATCCTTAACCAGCGCAGGGAGAACAGAAGAAGCACTGGAGGTGCTTTTGAAAACCGGACATTGTGTGTGTCTGGGGCAGGGTCCAGGAAACCCTGATTTTAAGAAAATCTCTCCAGGTGATTCTGCTGTTTATCAGGTTTGAAAGGCAACCACCTGATCTCCTTCCTGCCCAGATGTCAACGTTACCAGAGCTATAGTCCCCCCAGATCCCTTTCATTCCTGCTCTGGACAAGTTCCCAGCCAAGGGAACCCCAAGAGTGCGTGCTGACCCAGCCCTGAGAAAGAAGAAAAACAAAGCAAAAAGATGAGCTTCTCTGGCTCACAGTTCAAAAGGGGACTTTTTTCCCTTTTTAGAAGGGGTGGCCCTTCACGGCAACATGAGCAAGCGGTACCTTGAACCTCACGAGGTACGGGCTGGGGCCTGTGGGCTTCCCGTGCCCGTTGCCAGGCGAGCTCTCCTGCCAGGTGGCATCTCTCAGTTCCACCCCAGCCGCGGTGTCCCACAGGAACCCTGCAAACCCAGTGCCCTGCGGGAGAAGACGAGGCGTTAGTGTGCGGAGGGGTCTGTCTGGTGGCGGGGCTCAGCCCCGAGCTGGGGAAGCGGCAGGTGAGGCCAGGAGGAGACGAGGGGGGAAGCAGCAGGCTCTACACCGGGTCCTGGGGTTACCTGCCCAAGGCCTGTTTCTGAGACAAAAGCACATCCAAAAGCCACGGCATGTTCCTCCCTGTCCCCCCACCAAATTTCCCAGACTGGCAATTTCAGAGAGTTTCACATACAGCTGGGGTGCCTGGGCTCTACTTTTGGGGGGATTGGGGGCAGCCCAGACTAGGCATGGAGTTACCTTTTTTGTTTTTTGTTTTTGTTTTTGTTTTTGTGGTACGCGGGCCTCTCCCTGTTGTGGCCTCTCCCGTTGCGGAGCACAGGCTCCGGACGCGCAGACTCAGCGGCCATGGCTCACGGGCCCAGCCGCTCTGCGGCATGTGGGATCTTCCCGGACCGGGGCACGAACCCGTGTCCCCTGCATCGGCAGGCGGACTCTCAACCACTGCGCCACCAGGGAAGCCCTGGAGTTACCTTTTTAATCATCGCCTCCCATGAGGTAGCCACTCACACGCTCATTTGTCAGATGAAGACTCAGCTGCTCAGAAAGGTTAAGTAACTCCCCCGAACCCCCACAGCTGGTAAATGGCAATGCTGAGGGTCAAATATAAGACTCCAAGGGGTGGTTTTGCTTACTGATTAGTTGCTGCTGATAACAACTGGGGCCTGGCACCTAGCAGAAGCTCAATAAATATTTGTTGGCTGAAGAGAGGTCAGGGCTACCAGTCCCAGTGGTTTAGAACTGGTCAAAGGCCCTCCTCAGGCTTGCGGGGCTGCACACAGGGGACTGAAGCCCCGGTGCAGGGCACTGAGAAGGCCAGTGAGTGGGGCAGATGGATGGGGGTGGTGTCGGCAGGGTCAAGGGCTTGGGGCTAAACAAACCCCTGCACCTCTGGCCATCAGAGGGGCCGCTCTGAACCTGCCTGCTTCGTGCTGCTGTCCCAGGTGGCTTGTGGAAAGCGAAAAGATCCCCCTGCCCCGATCCCAGCTGCTGGAGGCTCTGCTGCCCACGTGGGATCAGCAGCGTCATCCGAGGGGCGGGCGATGCTCTTGTGAAAGGAGAAGTGACTTTGCACATCCTGAGTGGCCTCTGCTGAGTCCCCAAGTTCAGCTCAGGTCCCAGCCACACGTGTGCTGAAGAGGGGGGAAGGAAGGAACAGTGTCCTGCGTGCCGTGCATGTTTCTATTTTTAAATGATTGACTTGCCCACCCACTGGAACGAGTGCTAGTTTAAGAGTGAGAAGACCTGGGTCTCATCCCCTCGAATCACTTAGCCCTGGGACCTCGGGGGAGCCACTCTGTTTTTCTAAACCTGTTTCCTCAGACGTAAAGTGAGGGAAATGTATTTGCCCTGTCGGCTTCAGGGGGCTGTCCCCCCATTTACTGTTTCCCAAGCAGTGGCGCCAGAGTAACCCCCCTAAAGTACTGCTCAGGTCCCCTTCTGCTTAAAATCCTTCAGTGGCTCCGCTGCCCACTGCCCTCTGAGCCCTCCGGGTGGGCACCTCCTTGCTCAGTGCTGCCTTTCATGCCTGTTCACCTATGTTCCCAGCAAGACTGGGCCTTTTTGGCCTCACAAGGCTGTGCATGCTGCTCTTTCCACTGCTGGTTCCTTATACCCTCGGCAACAACTGGCTAGACTGGACCAGCTGCAGCCTGCGATGGGTACCAGCTCCCAGTACACCTGCCTGCTGCCTCATGTGTACCCTGCCAGGCACTGGCTTATGTCTGTTAATCAAGCATTCAGTGCACATTATCTTTTAAAATCCTAGAGCCACCCTGTGAGTTGAGGAAGGGGCTGCTGCTCCCATTTTACAGATGAAGGAATTGAGGCTGAGAGATCTGAGTGGTAGCCATACGCTGTTCTCCAATGGCCTTGCCACCTGACCTGGAGGTTACCTGGCCTGTCCCTCCAACAGGCTCCATCAGGCTCAGCCAAGCCCCTGGGCAGGGCTGGGTCACTGGGTCTATTTTTCTCACCGTGAATATCTGGCATATAACGTAGTGCCTGGCACATAGTAACCTTTTTAACGATTTGCTAAACAGATGAAAAAAGAGTGTTAAATGGGCTGTAAGAGCCCTGTGAACCTACATATTTGTGTAAAGTGCTATTTTAAAAAAAGCAGGCTTCCCTGGTGGCGCAGTGGTTCAGAGTCTGCCTGCCGATGCAGGGGACATGGGTTCGTGCCCCGGTCCGGGAAGGTCCCACATGCCGTGGAGCGGCTGGGCCCGTGAGCCATGGTCGCTGAGCCTATGCGTCCGGAGCCTGTGCTCTGCAATGGGAGAGGCCACAACAGTAAGAGGCCCGCGTACCACAAAAAAAAAAAAAAAAAAAAAGCAAGGTGGTATTATAACTATTTCTACGTGGACTGAGAAGGGACGGCTATGAGCTGGAGTGGTAAAGACCAGATACCTTCCAATTTGGCTGTATTTCCAGCCTCCTTGTGAATGTACACTGGCTTTTAAATGCAGTAACCACTTACACCCCAAAACCCAGAGAAGTAAGATTTACATCACACTTTAAAGTAGTAGCTAAAAAGAGAGCTTATTGCCAAGAAGTGACTGGATAATTTTAATCCAGTAAACATTTATAATTTAAAAGCCCCAAATCTCAAATATCACTTAGATGAGAACAATTTATGTGGGTTTATAAGCATATTAGGTATCCTAGAGATAAAAAATATAACATCTGCATTTATGGGAAAATTATGTAATGATATAATCCACTCATAATTAAGTATCAGGAGTCTTTTTTAGAAAAATCTAAAACTCCACTGATATTGAATATTTCCAGCGAGTAAAAAACTGGTCTTGAATATCATAGGTAGGCGTGAAAATGTATACATACAGAGATTGACCCAAAACCATATGGGCAATACTAATGACAGAAAATTCAGAATTAAAATCTGCTGAAATCTTCCACAGAGCATTTCCACACGCACAATTCCTACCACTGAAAGCAAACACCTCACGTATGAATTAAGTGAATCTGAAGTTTTCAGTCAGTGAACAATGGGCTCTCCACAAACTTGGCAGAAGCTAGAACTGTGGAGAAGGGATTAGGAGCACAAAGGACTGAAATGCCCCATTTGCTGCCTTGGCTCCAGACAGGATTTCTCCTTTCCTCCCAACACCCAAACTCCCATTTCCGAATGGGCGGCAGTCCATTCCTGATCCAAACAGGAAAGGAGAACCAGGGCATTTTGAAACAAACGGCCAAGAGCTAACAACTGGGCAGAAATACAAAATGACATCAACGGTGTTGGCAAAGGAAAATAATTTTAAATGTCTGTGATCAGGGGAAAAGAAAATGGAAAACCCCAGTTCTGCAGATGAGGGTGTACCTTCTGGAGCTGAGTCGTGGGCTTCTCCGAAACAACGGCCTTCCAGCATCCTCGGGGCCCCTTCCACTTGCGGATGTTGGGCAGGATTGGCTGGTTTAGCTCCGTACAGAACTGTAAAGACAGAGCACAGGTCAGTATGTGTTCCCGCCTAAAGCCGTTCCCGCTGCGGGCGGCCGGAGGAGCCAGAAAATGTGTGATCCCGACTCATCCGCCTGATTCAGACACTTGTCAGACTTCATCCCTGTGTTCTCAGAAACCAGGGTTTGCGAAGACCTGGATGGCAAAACAAGTGCCACAAATTAAAAAGCAAACTGTCTACCCGTGAAATACATCATTATCACTGAGGGACTCTTAGCTCTCAGCAATTGATTCTCTTTGTAGCATTTTACCACAAATAGTTCAAAACAAGTTGTCAGAATCCTTTTAATCCCTGTAAAACCAGTGGTTAAGGTCCCAGGAGGGTCTAGATAGGTATCAAATGAAGAGGAAAAAAGATGAATACATGGTGTCTTGTCTTCCCACCGCTTATATTAGAGGCGCAAAAACTGACCCCCAGAATGTAGTCAATAGTGAAATAACTTTGTATGGTGACAAATGGTAACTAGACTTAATGTAGTGGTTGTTTCATAAGGTATAAAAATGTCAAATCACTATGTTGTATATCTGAGACTAATACAATATTGTAAGTCAATTATACTTCAATTAAAAAAACACCAACTGACCCCCCTCCCACCTTCACCGTGCACCACTATATTGTTCACCTTGGTTTTCCTCTGAGAAGAAAGCCCTCCTGTCGTGGATGGTTACTACGCCCCATGTGTGTTTGTAGGGTGAGCTTCTTTTTGTTTATGTGTGTTCCACCAGTATAGTACCGTAAGGCGACTTTATCATCAAGGCAAAATACAATTGCACAAAGTAAAATGAGGAGTTGAAAAACTACGGGCTTCAGAGTATGTGGACCGGTTCCTCTAACTCATGACTCAAACACAACCCCATCTCTTAGGGCTGGTTCTTTTGAGGCGACCCCAGAATTTGTCAGATTTGGGCTCATCTCATTTGAGATTCTCTGACAGCTGGTACTGCCCCTTCCCGGTGACACCCTCCTGTCCCTCTGCTTCATGACCTTGGACCACCCCACTCATCTCTTTCTCTGCCCGCCCTACAAGCCAATCTCTTGGCTCCCTTCTGGAGGCATCACTGCTATCTCTTTAATCAGCTGCCCTGGACTAATCTCACTCAGCCCCACAGCTTCAGCTTATCCCTCTATCCCAAAGGCCCCCAAATCTGTACCTGCAGCTCAGATTCCTCTCTTGAGTTTTGAATTGTATTTCAACTTCCTTTTTAACATTCCCATCTGAAGGTTTCCATAGAAGCACACACCCAGCAGGTCCCAAAGGCACATGCCGTTCCCCTCCCCCCCCCATGCCCATCTCAGTTCCTGGCATTTGCATCCTTCCAGCTGCTCTCTTCCCTCTCCTCCCACATGCCAGCGCTTACCAGGCCCCACCCTGCGTCACGTGTGTCTGGAGTGCCCTCTTTCTGTTCTCCAGCACCACTGTTGTGGCCCGTTTTCAGAACCCATCTTCTCGCACCCGGGTCACTGGCACAGCTTGTAGAGGTCTCCCTGCCTCTCTGTCATTAGATCACCTACCATCCGTCCACTGGGTAACCTGTGATGGCTATGCTGACGCACCGCCCCTGTGGTTCTCAAAGTGTTGTCTGGGGCCCAGGAACAACAGCATTACCTGGGAACTTGTTAGAAATTCTCTGGCCCCATCATAGACCTACTGTATCGGAAACTCTAGGGTGAGGCCCGGCGACCTGTGTTTTAACAAGCCCTCCAGGTGATTCTGATGCCTGCGAAGGTCTGAGAACCACTGCAGCGGCCACATGCTCCCTAAGCATCTGCCCCAGATTTAGGTGGTGCTGTGGGCACACAGCCGTCAGCTGGCAGCCCCCTCTGGGAATGCCTCAGCTGCAGACAGCTGCACTCGTGCCCTTCCTGGGAGGCTCACATCCAATGGCTGAGAGATGCCAGGGTCTAAGGGTCTGTTCTTTGCTCTCCCATTGCTCATGCTGTAAGAGGGAAGACGAGGCATAAGCAAGTACTCAGCCAGTCATTGCCATGGTGACAAGCGCTATGGAGAAAATGAGACCAGGCAAGGATGGAGCCTGCTGGGAGGGCTTCTCTAGATGGTTACTGTTCTAGGAGTCATGCTGCTTTTATAGTTATGTGTTTACGTGTCTACCTCTCCCCAGCAGTGGACACCATAAGGGCAGGGACTGTCCCCAAGTCACCTTTATAAAGCCCACCTGGCACAGAGCATGGCACCCAGTGACGCTCTGCTGGTGAACCAGGAAACTCCAAGGAAGACCACAGTCCTCAAATCCGTGTATGATCAACAAAAGGAGGAATTTCTTCTTGAAGCTAATTATTTAAATAATTGCCTCAATTTTAACCTGATTTTGAGTTTGCCTGGGAAGCGTTCTCTCTGGGATTCGGTCATCAGTGACTTTTATCCATTCCTCCTTCAACACTGCCACGGACAGTGTTATTCCCGATGGGGGGCTTTTGCCTCGGATGAATCCCCATGGCCAGATGGTCCTGGCTGGTAGCCATCCTCGGGTAGGAAATGGAGCACTTGGGAAAATGCTGGTGGAATTTATCGACTCTAATTTTAGGGATCCAGCAGGAAATGTACTTCCAGAGGGTCCAATTTCCTGCCAGGGGATCATTTATGTGCTGAGCGCTCATTAGAGCCGAATCCAAGAATCATTAGAAAGGAGAGCAGCTCCCCGCTGCCCATCTGGTGCCGCACTGGTCTCCACGCAGGGGGTCCCGAACCTGGCTGCTCACCTGAATCTCTGAGGATGCACCCTGGGAAGCTCTAGTTTTAAAAAGCCCCCGAGGTGATGAGCCAACCAGCTACCTTGGAGAGCCCGGGCTTCTGGGGTCAGGCTGTGCTGGGAAGAGTGATCTGCAGGCAGCCAGAAAGCTCATCTCTCCTGACCCTCACAGGACCTTCAGACACCTGAAGACAGGTGAATCTCCCATTCACGCCCCAAACGCCAGCCCAGCTTAAACATTCCCACTTGCTGGCAATGCCACTTTGAAGGGAGGGGTCAGAACCGTGGGGAGGTGGCACAGGCTGGCACCACTTTCCATGCACACCGCTCTCAAAGATGTGCCAGTTAGTCCAAGTGTGATCTTCAGTATCGCCTGGGAACCTAAAATGCTACTGAATTAGAGTCTCTGGGTGGGGCCTGGTGATCTGCATTTTAACAGCCCCTCCAGGTGACTCTGACTCAAGTTTAAAGTTGGTGTTATTAAATGAAGGAAAGACATTCTCCTCTTTGTTTTTATATTTAAAAGCCTTTCTGTCACAGGTAAACTCTGGGAGACAAGGAACCATGATTCATGAACCCTAAGGGCCGCCTGTACTTTGTACCTCTGAAGCCTTGCCCTTGATGACCTCTCTTGGCCCACAGAGTAGATGATTCCTCCCTCTGCCCTCTTCTTCAGTATCTCTTATGTTATTAGGGATGATAAATAATATAAGGGACCAGGGAGAACAGTGTTTATGGCCGAAAGCATTCTATGCTCCAATTTTCATGATCAGCATTAGGTAAGGGGTAGGTATTTTCTTCTATTTCTAGGACTGAAAAAAGAATTGCCAGCTCGTTAACTTAGCTGACTGCTTGCACTAACAGTTTGCAGCAAGCCTGAGGAGGGGGGCACCTTTAAATTCTTGCTACTCAGAGAGTGGTCCGTGGACCAGTAGCACCAACACCACCTGGGAGTCTGTTAGAAATGCAAGCTCTCAGGCCCATCTCACATCTAGCGCATTGGAATCCGCACTTTCACAGGATCCCACAGTGATTCACAAGCCCGGCAAGCTTTGAGCATCCTGCTCCAGAGCCCCTCCTCTTTTGTACACACCACCCCTAACATCCCCCCCCGACAGTCCACATCCTACCAGTCATTCGGGAGTGAGGTGCAGCCCAGAAAGATTATGCCCAAACGTAAGTGAGTTTACATTCAAGACTGCACAGCTGACAGAGGTTGGGGGTGGGTGTGAACTGAGGTCTGTCTCCTGACTTGCCACCTCCTGGCCAGAACAGATGAACAGGCGGGGCCGGGCAGGCTGCAAGGGGTGTGGCCAACCGGCCTTTACCAATCCTTAGATCCTATCTCCCAAAAATTTCAAAGGAAAACAAAAGTATCCTCTGAGAGCCCTCAACCTGAACTCTGCCTTAAGGTGATTTTTGGTTTTGTTTTTGTTAAGAACGGCTGGTTCTCAACTTTTCTGCTTCGCCCACATACCAGAAGGGAGAAATAATACTCGTAAGTAAAAGTGGCTCACCAGGGCAGAAAGGGTGGAAATGGAGGGGGAAGGTGAGTGTGATTGTAAAAAAGCCTCCCAGGTAACTGTGATCTATGCAGCCCCAACAGGAGTCCTCCTACCTGCCACCGGTGTTTCTAAAGTCCCATTGTCTGCCTCCGTCAGAATTACTCCGGCTCTTATTTTAAACCGCAGATTTGCCCACCTTACTGAAATCGGTATCTCTGAGGTTAGAGCCAAGGTATGCACTTCTGACAAGTTCCCCAAGCAATTTTAAACCAAAGTTTTAGAAGCTTAGACAACTGTTGCTTTAGAACTCGGCCTTCGCATTTTTAACACCCGAGGTCGGAAAGACAGCTTTTATTGTTCAAAACAAATAAATACCATTTCAGCTCTCCCACCCTGCCCAGTGGAAGCATGTGACCGAGGCCCTTTGCAGATCACCCTGTAGGAAAACACATAGAGGGAGCCGGGTCACCGTACGGCAAAAAGCGTGCAACAGATATTTACTGAATGAATAAATCAAAGGCATGTCTCTGGGGGAATCCCACCTTATGGCTTCTCTCTCCCAGGATAAGTTACAAGAACCCCCATGGGCTGGACTTGTTTCTCGAGCTTCAGATCAAGTAGGGGTGATGTCACCACCCTTTAGCACCCGTCCCACAACCTGCTGGTCAGATGGCAGAACTTGATCATCAAGGCCAAATCCACCCCACCCTTCACCTTGGCAATAAGGCGCCTCAAGACAGACATTTAAACTCCAATCTCCCAGTTGTCCAAGGCACCGGCATTCAGGAACGTCAGGTCCTAAAAGCCAAGATTCCTTTGGCTACACTTAGGATGTGATGCACGTCGGGTCTGCCTGGATCACTGGACTCTGTTCATCTCTGCAGTGACAAAAGGTTCCAAGGCTTGACACGACTGATTTCTGCTTGGAGACCTTTGGACTTTGTTTCTTCCCTTCTACCCTTCCCCCTTCCTGAAATGAATACTCCTTAGTTCATCTGGTCCTGACTGGCAAATAACAGTAAGAAAGGTGTTCCAACCTCACTCAGTGGCCTGTCCAGGCACCGCCAAGCTCAGCGGTCCCTTCATCTTCCGCATCCAGTTAAGGTGAAAGGAAACCTGAGGCTCCGTGTGCTGGTTATAAAGACACGCTGCTAGTGCTGACTGCACAGTCAGCTGGAGACAGAGTGTCAGAGTACGGGCAGGCGTTTCCAAAGCAAACTCCAAATGGCTGCCCTTATCCCACTTCCTGGACGGTGGGGGGAGTTGGGGGGTAGGGAGGGTATGTTTTCACTTGGAATCCTCTGGGTCAACTTTCCAGATGAAGTTGCTTCACTGAGTTGGCTATTTCGCTTGCTTTCCCGATTCTGGAGGTGACTTCTCTTTGAGTCTGGAGGTAACTTTTCCGCTTGTCAACCACCAATTCCTTCTGTGCACTCAGCTCTTGGAAACACAGTGTATTGTGGTGGATGGAGAGGCACAGGTGCCTTAAAAAGAGAAACTGCCATCATAAAAGAAAGCAGCCCTGTATTAAGTCAGGCAAGGTCAAAAGACTCAACTTTCATTTTAATACCACAGGAAACAGAGAAAATAACACAGACAACATTTTGTGAAATGTTAATAGTAAGCAAGGGCTTATCTTTGCCAGGATGGTCAACCACACGTATGTTACAGCCCAACATTAGAAGCCAGCACATCCATGGGTACCTGGCAGTGATCACATGGAGAGTGAAACCAAGGAATGGGTAGGGGCACTAAAAACGTCAACACACTCTCAAAAGAACACTGAGCAGTGCAAAAGCCCAATTACGCCTGGAGCAGTATTAATCATGTTTGGTCTTTGAACTGTAACAAATAAGCTTATTACAAAGTTTTTCGGGCATATTTAGACTTTAAGATGTTGATATTTTGTAAGGCCATATTGCCTACGGGGCAGTAATACACTCAAGTTACCTTGCTATTTCCTACTAAGCTCTAAGTGCCTTAAAGGTTCTTAGGCATCTTAAAGGCACTGGTCTACCTCTCCCCAGAGCAGGGCAAACACACAAAATGTACCATGGACATAGGGCAAAAGTGAAGAGTCTTTCACTCGCCTTTCTCCCCCAGTCTGTACGGAAGAGAAAGAGATTGTTCCCACAGAGCCAGGATGAGGTGTAGTCACCTTTGCTCAAATGCGAACACAGGTACGTATCCCAGAGGGCAGACAGGTGCAAGGTGGGACAGAGAGCCGTGTGTCTGGGGCCCCAGGGCCACTTTGAGCCCCTCACACAACACTGCTGCAGCACTGCTTCTAAAAGCCTTTCCCAGAGGCCCTGGAGTCCGTGGAGGGAGAGAGGGAAGCCATTCCTCTGCCCCTTGGGGGCTCACTGAACAACTATCATTTTCTAATATTGAGAGAAAGAACTGGGCTTGTTTCCTTGTAGCTTTGGAAGTGTCCTCAGAGGGCCACTTTCAGGGGCTGGAAGAAGAGGAGCCTGGAGGAGCCTTGGACCCCAGGCACCCCTGGCATTTGACCTCTTTGGGTCTCGATCTTCCCATCTGTAAAGTGAAGGGATGGGAAGGGATGACCCCCCAACAAAGGGCACTTCCAAGTCCCAACACAGCATGATTCTAGAACACTAGGAGGAGAGGGTGGAGGAGAGAGGGAAAGGCAGGAGGGTGGGGGGAGAGAAGTATAAAACTGGGAGAGAAAATACAGGATTCTCAGAAACATTAAAACTCCTTTCTCCCTTTCTCTGTGATAATCGCCACATGAACTCCATAAAGAAGCTGATTGCGCCACACACAGGGCATTGGGTTAATTTTCCAAAGGCTTTCTCCCAAACGCAGAGAATGGATTCCACTCTTCCAAAACCCAGCATCAGCTTTCCTTAACGTGCCCTAAGCCCCATCTGAAGACTCCTTGCTCAAGTGCCTAAAAGAAGAGCTTACTTTTAATAGGTAGTAATTCTAATAGGTTAAGTTTGGGTAAATCCAGCAGTAGTAAGAAAACATAGGTGGCCAATAATCCCCGACCAAGTTAGCTTCTGAACCCTGTGAAAAAGAGAGAGCCAGAGGCAGGAGGAAGGGCACGGGAAGGGAACCAGCATTTATTAAGTGCCAACTATTTGGCAGTTTTCACGTATTATCACATTTGATCCTAATGACAATCCTGTGAGGCAGTTAATAATTCTCTCATGTGACACGTGAGGAAAGCAGGGCTCAGAAAGGGAACACGGCAAGGTCACCCACTGCCGGCAAGTGGGCCGGGGAAGGTTAAACCTGGGGTAGCCAACTCTACTGGTCAAATGCACTTAGGTTTTTTTTTTTTTTTTTGCAGTACGCGGGCCTCTCACTGTTGTGGCCTCTCCCGTTGCGGAGCACAGGCTCCGGACGCGCAGGCTTAGTGGCCATGGCTCACGGGCCCAGCCGCTCCGCAGCATGTGGGATCTTCCCAGACCGGGGCATGAACCCCTGTCCCCTGCATCAGCAGGCGGACTCTCAACCACTGTGCCACCAGGGAAGCCCTGGTCAAATGCACTTAACTCAGGAGAGAAGGCTCAGAAAACACAAACCAACTGCCCTGTGTGACAATGTGCGTGTGGGTCCTCTGGAGCTAAAAGCTGCACCACCACCACCCTGCTAACGTCAGTTTCCTCACCGATGCGCCAGGCTGCCTGCGTCCTGAGGACGCTGCTCTCCCGGGAAAGTCAACACATCAGACTACAGGCTTCCTCCTGGTAGGGGCCAGGGACCAGTGGGACACACAGCCAAGCGTTCAGAGCTTTGTAGGGCAGCCCTTGCCCTAAAAGCTCAGACCCTTTGCTTCTCCATCCATCCGGAGAAGCAATGGGCTTACCGCCCTTTCATCACTGCCCGCGAGCCCCAGCTAGGTCAGCTGCAATGAGCACACTCCTCCACAGGGACCCGAGAGGATACTGCAGGACTGTTCATCCTTGTTTAAACATTCTTATCACGCTGAGGAAGATACAAAGCAACCAAGGAGACATTCCCTCAGCCTCCACAACCAGCTAATCATCAGGTACTTTTTCAGAGTCAAGAGAAGTGACACCCACAGGCCCCCCGTCAACGGAGCAGCTGCTGGTCCTGGTAGCTTCTCCTCCGTGCTTCCAGGAGTTACTCAGCACGTTTCCTGAACAAGATGGTTAAAAATAAGCATGGGGGGTGGAAGGGACTTTGCAAGGGCAATTAGATTCTTTTTGCAAGGGCAATTATAAAATGGAGAATAAGAGGGGGTTGAAGATTCGTGGAGATGGAAGGCAGGTTAGGACGGGAAGGGAGAGGCATGCGGGGGGCTCGGGACCCTCCTGTGGGGATTCCACACTCCTACGCTGCCACCGTCCTTGTCACCGTCCTCATCATCCCTTGTTTCTGCCCTTCAGGGACATTTCCAAAGGGTCTTCTCTTTGGATGCTAAGACTCTTAATCTGAGATGGGAGTTAAGACTGTGCTAGTAATTTTGTGGGATTTTCCCCCTTCTCTTTCCTTCTTTCTTTATTTAGGCTGTGCTGTGTCTTAGTTGTGGCCTGTGGGATCTTTAGTTGCAGCATGCGGTCGCATGCAGACTCTTAATTGCAGCATGCATGCAGGATCTAGTTCCCTGACCAGGAATCGAACCCAGGCCCCCTGCATTGGGAGGGCGGAGTCTTAACCACTGGACCACCAGGGAAGCTCCTCCCCTTCTATTATTTTTTTAAAAATAAATTTATTTATTTTTGGCTACGCTGGGTCTTTGTTGCTGTGCGTGGGCTTTTTCTAGTTGCAGCGAGCGGGGGCTACTCTTTGTTGCGGTGTGCGGGCTTCTCACTGCGGTGGCTACTCTTTGTTGCGGAGCACGGGCTCTAGGCATGTGGGCTTCAGTAGTTGTGGCTCGCGGGCTCCAGAGCGCAGGCTCAGTAGCTGTGGCGCACGGGCTTAGTTGCTCCGCAGCATGTGGGATCTTCCCGGACCAGGGCTCGAACCCGTGTCCCCTGCATTGACAGGCAGATTCTTTTTTTTTTTTTTAAGATGTTGGGGGTAGGAGTTTATTAATTAATTTATTTAATTTTGCTGTGTTGGGTCTTCGTTTCTGTGCAAGGGCTTTCTCTAGTTGCGGCAAGCAGGGGCCACTCCTCATCGCAGTGCGCAGGCCCCTAACTATCGCAGCCTCTCTTGTTGCGTAGCACAGGCTCCAGACGTGCAGGCTCAGTAGTTGTGGCTCACGGGCCTAGTTGCTCCGTGGCATGTGGGATCCTCCCAGACCAGGGCTCAAACCCGTGTCCCCTGCATTGGCAGACAGATTCTCAACCACTGTGCCACCAGGGAAGCCCCAGCAGGCAGATTCTTAACCACTGTGCCACCAGGGAAGTCCCCTCTCCTTCTCTTTAAATTGAGGCTTATGTTCTGGTATCAGTAAACACAAGCTCATTATAGGACAATTTGTAAAGTAAAGAAACAAAGAAAAATTTAAGTAGAATATCATTGTGCAAAGACAACCACTGCTAACATTTTTGGTAGATTCCCTTCTAGGGTGTTTCCAATGCATTTTATTAATATATGTATATCTGTTTATTCATAAAGACACACAGTTTTGTTATAACTGTGCCACATTATTACAAACTCTTCCAAACTCACTTCATGCACCATCTAACATGCTATCATATGGACACAATGTGCTATCCCCCTGGTGGTGGATGTTTCGTTGGCTGGGAGGAATTTCTGCCGTTTGGGGGCTCATTTCATTTCAATATAAACATCCTAAAATCACCTACTATGGTAACAATAAAACCTCACCATTCTACCCTATGTGCTCACAATGGTTTCATCCACATGTTTAAAAAAAGATCCTGAGTAAGTTAAAGTCGTAATGTTTTTGTTTCTGAACGTAAATCAAGGGGTTTTATTTATTTATTTTTTCAATATACATACTTGTGATAAACAGATGGCAGCACAGGGGCCTAAAGAGTGAATGACCACAGACATTAAGTGCCTGAAATGTACCATCAAAAAGGAAGTAACACTCTTTTTTTACATCTCCGACTGACATAAGAGGTGGAAGTCTTCATAAATAGTTTAGCTTCTTTCATCTGCAGATAAACAATTCTCACCTTTATTTTTTCCCCTCTAGCTTTGTTTTTAAAGTCTCTTTAGAGAATCTGTCCTGATGTCAACCTGTATCTGCTAGGACCGTCAGGTGCGAAGGGCCGGGGGGATCACAAGCTGGAACTCAGTGGGAATATGTCCACTGTTTGCTCTGGGGCCTTAAACAAAGCTGTCCAGACTCGGGACAGGAGCCTCCACTCCTTCAGTGGAGGAGTCCTTCCCGCATTCTCAGATCTTAAGCGGGTCATGTTCATTAGTTAACGGGGAGGTGGAGAGCGCAGACTTGGGAGAAAAGCTCCCAGGATCCAAACTTTGGCTCTGCCACTTACCAAGAGTTTTGACTTTGGCCAAATGGCTCCCCTGTTCACGCCTTCCCTTTCGTCGGCTGTAACAGGGGATAGCAATCATGCCCGCCTCACGAGTTGGATATTTGTAAGGCAGGGGGCACACGGCCTGGTGCACGGCAAGCCTCCTCTGTGGTCCTGTGGTTGTCTGGGCCCTCCCTCAGCGCAGGGCCAAGGACACAGGATCCCTGTCTTTGACTCTCCACACACGGCAGCACAGTTCCCCAAACGCAGCAGCTGGGGATGTGGGCGGGAGTAGGGGTTGCAGCCGAGTGCCACCACACTGCATGCTGGCTTTAGAGCCCCCTAAAACTCAGATATGGACGGAGAGATGGAACACGGTAGTGTTAATATTCTTCTCTGGCAAGCACGAGAATGGATTCATCCAATCATTCAATAAAAATGTAACAAGCACTAACCAGGTTGGTATCCTGGGCTAGGCTCTGGAACTATAACGCCAGCAAAAGAGACATGGTTCCCTGCCCCCCTGAGCTTACAGTCTGGGGATGAGGGGTGTAGGGGTGCCAATGTAGGCACAGTTATTTGTGTTTTTTAAAAGTTACAGTAATTATACTTTTATTGAGATCATTTTAGTGCCAGGTACTTAACACGTATGTTTATTTCATTCTCACAACAGCCTTCTAAGGTAGGTGTTATGTTATTATGATCCTCACTTGGTGGATGTGAAAACAGAGGCACAGAGAGGTTAATTAACTTGCCTAAGATCACACAGGCAGTAGGAACAGAGCCAGCATTTGAGCCCAGGCAGTCTGGCTCCAGAGCCCATGATCTGAGTACAGCTGCCTTCTGTTTCTATAGGCACAGTTATGAATCAAATAATCATCCAAACATGCAGCTGAACTTGTGCTGCAAAGGAGCGGTTAGGAGCCTGTGGGCATCCACGATGGTGGCAGTGGCGGTGGGGGTGAGTTTGACTTAGTCAGGGAAGGCTTCCCTGAAGAGGTAAGGCTTAGCACTGAGAACTCCAGGATGAGAAGGCGTTAATTAGGCAAAGAGGAGAGGGGAGCATTCCAGGCAACAGGGGTAGCATGTGCAAAGGGCCTGTGATGGGGCAGAGCCTGGAGAGTTTGTCGGACAGAAGGTCAGTGTGGCTGCAGCTCAGATGGTGAGGAGCAGAAAGGTGAGATGAGCTTAAAGGAACGGTTAGAGACCTGGTCATGCAGCCCTGTGGGCCTGAAAGGAGTTTGTTTCTTACTCTCTGAGCAATTCTACAATCAATGAAGGGCATGAAAAATAGATCTGCATTTTGAAAAGGCTATAGGGTTGCAGTGTAGAGTTAGGATGGAGAAAGGCCTGATCAGTTAAGTAGTGCAGTAAGTGATAAGGGTGGCCTGACTGACGGGAGAGCAGTGGACAGATCTGAGAGATACTTGGGAAATAAGCACAACTTGGATCAAAAGAATTGAAAACAAATGCTGGTATGTGAATGTTCACAGCAGCACTATTCACAAGAGCCACAAGACAGAAACAACTCAAATGTCCATCACCTGATGAACAGATAAACAAAACGTGCTATATCCATACACTGGAACAGTACTGAACTAACCCCCCAAAATGAGGAACTAATACCCGCTACCTCATGGATGAACCTCGAAAACATTATACTGAGTGAAAAAAAAAAAAACAGATACAAAAGGCCACAAATTGTACGATTCCATTCACGTGAAATGTCC
Source organism: Mesoplodon bidens (assembly GCF_964165515.1). Taxonomy (NCBI): domain Eukaryota; kingdom Metazoa; phylum Chordata; class Mammalia; order Artiodactyla; family Ziphiidae; genus Mesoplodon; species Mesoplodon bidens. The sequence continues at coordinate 65,271,690 of NC_138166.1, read as the reverse complement.
AGAAGAGGCAAATCCATAGAGACAAAAAGCAGATAGGCGGTCGCCAGGTGCCAGGGGGAGGGAGGGATGTGGAGTGACCGCTTAATAGGTACCGGCTCTCCTTTATGGATGATGAAAATGTCTTGGATCTAGAAAGAGGTGACAGGTACACATCACTGTGAAGCTACTAAATGCCACTGAATTTTTCACTTTCAAGTGGACTCTTAAAATGATTAATTTTATGGTATGGAATTTTATGTCAATAATTTAAAAAGTGACTTGGGCAATGGACTAGATGTTTAAGATAGAGCAGAGAAACCACTCTTTCATTCAACAAATGCCACGTGCTATTCTAGGTACAGCTGTGAAGTCGGGCTGTCCCTCACGGAGCCCTAGATCAGGTGGGGAGCAGGGAAGCAGGGCCACAGCCCTGGGGAGGCCACCTCTAGACAGGGTTATTCCAGCCTTCTCTCCACATGGATATATAATGCAGAGGGAGAGACATGCAGAGGCCGGTAATTCTTGGAATATAGGCTCTCTGAAGCTTAAAAAGACAGTTTTAGGGCAAATAAAATAAACCCCTTGTCCAAATTAGACACTAAACTTGTGAGTAATGCTGGAAACTAATTATTCTAAGTGAGAGCAGGTCTGAAAATAGCAAAGCATTTTGGAGGATTTTGTGGCTATTTTAGAAGAGTGTAGGAGAGCTGCAGGCAGAGTGATGTCCCACAAGTTAGAGCAGAAATGCTGGGATGGCTATGCCATGGCTTGCACCAAACATGCCATTCCATAGATGCTAATGCTTTTACCTCGCTGGAGAAACACGCCAACAATACAGGTGGAGGACACAGGGTTTCATTTGGTACTTCCTACTGACACGCTGAACCAAAAACTCGACAGGAAATGTCAACCATACATGTTACAACATTTTACTTGTAAAGCAAAAAGGCATCTGCCCCAAGATGATGAGAACATTGCCTAAGACAAACCGTGTTGATTTAGCCAACCGTAGTTCTTCCTTTTCTAGAGTCTTCTTCCCCCTTTGACATTTTCAGGTAAACAAGCTCAGAGAATGAGTAAGACGGGTATAGATGGAGGACAGACGGTCTCTAAACCCCAACAAACCATCCCACAGTACAACTGATAGAGCATTTTTACCCGTGAGCAACAGAAAGGGTAGGGACAGGGAGAGAGAAAGCTGACACAAAAGGGTGGGAAACGATTATGTAGGTACTTAAATCCAAAGGAAATAACGGAGGAGCAGAACAAAGCCGGCAGTTCACATCAGCTCCCCAACCCCAACCTTCCCACACGAACACCCACATATTTTTTTAAAACCCCAGAGAGATATTTTCTCGATCCGTAAACACTTAAGACTAGTTCACTCTTAGACTCACTCTAAACGGCAAGGCTGCAGCACTGCCCATACGTGTTTCTGTGAAGAATGCAGAGTTATCTAGGAACTGTCACATTAAACAGAATTAGTACTTATGGACCATTCAGGGAAATTGCTCTGGTTGCCATTTTTCTTATAAAACTCCAGCCTCCAGCTATATTCTAAATGGTGTTTATGCAGCCTGTCATCCTCAGCAGCAATAATCATAAAGACTTCAAAGCTGTGGGTGAAAGTATTACAGATTCATGACTTACTTTATTTTGAATTGCATTATGCCAAATCCTAGTCTCTAAAGCCTGCCCATTTCCTATTTTATTTCAGGGCAAACCACATAGATTTGTTTGTTCTTTCCTATGTGGGCAGGCAGGGATAGAAAGACCTGCAATTTTTCACTCCCAGACACTTTATGGCAGCAGGAACTATAGGTGGTAGTTCATGAAAAGAGCATCCTCATTTTGGAGAATGTCCCGAGATCCCTTGGTTCTCATTTTTTTGTGTGCAAATGGGAAGAATGAAAAGCCAAATCCCCAAACTATCTTTCAGTCAACCTCCCTTCCCATGAGGCAGTTTTTGGCCAGAGGCAGTTAAAAATAGCCAAACTGTCTGATGTTAGTTTCACAGGCTTTTCAGGCTCCTTCCAAATAACTGGGAGTGGGTGGAGTGAAAGCAAGCAGGACAGAGGGGAGTGTCCCAAAGATCAAGCTGCAACCAGATGGGGCCACATGGACGTCATGACAGTGTCCTGCAGGCACAAGGATGACTCCATATTAATGGGTTGTAACCCCGGTGTCCTCTTTACTAGAACACTTGCCATGAGCCAAGTACCACTGCTGGCTCTTTACACATGCTGTGTGATGTGACCCACACCACGGCTCTGTGAGGGAGGCATTCTCCTTGCTCAAGAAATGAGAGATGTAGGGCTGGAGGGGATAATGTAGGGCAAACGGCTGAGCCAGGACCCAAATCCATGTCCGTGTTCCCATTATAGCACGCAGCTTCCCGCTGAAGCAACTACAAGGAGGGCAGTGATAGGATCAAACTTGCATTTTAGGAGGGTTACTCTGGTAACCATACAAAGGAAGGATTGAAATGAAAATTACAGAGACCAAGTAGTAATTTTAGATGTTTTAACTTTTCTCTCTGCTTCCACATTTTCTAGACATTTCACTTTTCTAGAAAGTCATAGTATAAATACCAATTAATTGGCTTGAACTTTGTCCATGTAGAAGACGTGTAAGCAGACACACACACTTCTTTGTTTTTCATAAATAAAAGGTGATTTCACTGTTGTTGTTAAATAAATTAAGCACCAAAAACAACATAAAAAGTCCCTCCCACATCCTAACATGAAGGCTAGAAATACTTATTACTTCTTCCCCTCTTGTTCACAAATATAGCCAAGCAAGCTAAGTGCATAACAAGGACATCTGGGTGATGAGAAACAAAATGAACAATCGATACGCAGCAATTTATTTTCTAAGTAGAGGTTTCAGCCAGATGGAGAGAGGGAGGGAGACAAAGCATGCCTGACAGAGAAGATTAGCAATAATGTAAAACTACAGTCTCATGATTTCCTAATCAAGGGGGAAAAGGCTCTAATGCCCCCATCCCCACTCAACCTCGGAGCTGGTGCAAATGTTGGGAATTCAGGCAAAAACCCAGAACTTGTCACCTTCCCTTCCAGGTTCAGCCCTTTGGCTTGTAAATGCTGGGGATCTTGTTTTAGTCCTGGGTACTTCTCATCCCTCTGGATCCCTAGAGCTGGACACAACAGGAAGATGCTCTGTGACACAACAGTGATTCTACAGAGTCATGAAATCTCTTGACTGGCCACATGTGTAGGAAGCCACTAACTGCTAACTAGGAGGGCAGGTAATTTTACAGTAACTCATATATGGGGAGCTGCTTTGTTTTCCCTGGCTGGCTTCTTCCAACCTAATTAACTCTGCATGTGAAACTAAGCCTGCATTTCGTGGACAAGGGTTAGGGGGGACAGAGAGGGCAAGAGAAGGCATGGGTACAGAGTGCACTGGGGAAACCAAGTCTAGGATCTAGAAAGGGGTCTTGGATTATGCTCATAAGGGATGTCAGTATACTGTTCTGAATTTCTGCAAAGATAGATCAAAATCTCTAAAAGTGGGTTGGATGTTTTCCCAGAAGTTTGGAGTCTTGTTAAGGCCCAAACTCACCATTTCAGTGCCTCCCAAAGGTTAACAAAAAATACTTTATCAGCTGTAGGAATTACTCATTCTAAGTAGGTAGTTAACAATCTGATAGATCTCTCCACTGAATTAATTCTGGCAAAGAAAGCCTTAATGACCAACTCAATCAGGATAATTTTACCTAATGAGAACATCCAGCATAAATGCTTTTAGCAACTGAGCCAAATAGTTTCACCTGCCTGCCCTTCCGTTTCATTTAAAATTATAAAGTAGCCTGAACTTTGCGGAATACAAAGTCATGCTCTCAAGAAATGAGTGAATGAATCATTCACAAAAAGTCTCAGAATTCTCTAAAACAGTGAATTGAAAGTTCTCTCTGTACTAACTCATTGTTAGCATTTCCTGATAAGAGAAGCATTTTAGGGTGGACCAAATAAGACAGGAAATTGCATATAACTCCTGTCATCATGGCTGTGTGAATGTTTGTATAAGGTGATGGCTACATGCAACAATTTTGGGGGTAATGCAATGAGTTGGGCATATTTTCTTACTGTTCAAAAGCAAAAAAGAGTTAAGAGACTAACAAGGCAGGAGGGAAGAGTGCTTAGGATATACCCGAAGGTAAGCAGAGCCTTTCCAGTGCTGGAAAAAAAAAACCCAGAGCATGCTGTCTTCCCCTCTTTCAAGCCAAGAAATGGTCTAGAATGGTAGTTTTCAAGCATTTCTGACCATGACTCATAGCAATAAATAAATTTTTATATGTCAATCTGGTATATTCTATCCATGTGTCTGCCTGCCAACTGTGTAGGTATGTCTGTATCCATCTATCCACCCATCCACCTATCCATTCATCCAGCCAGCCACCCACTCATCCATCCATCAATCCATCCATATACATATACAATGAAACAAATGATGGTTGTAATTTACTCAATTGATTTCATAACCTATAATTTGAGAATTAAACTCAGATATTTCTTAGTACAAAGTCTTTACTAGAATATCAAAATGCTGTCTACTTTTCATTTTTCTCTTTGCCAAAACCAAGTGAAATGTTTTGTTGGACTTTATGTAGATAATGCCTTAGAAGTCTCCTCAAACAAATGAAATTGTGTCACTAAATTTGAACCAGCTTTGGGACACTGAGTAAGAGCCACTTTTCAGAAACCCCCCAAATAAAATACCCCTTCAGTAAATGTGGTGTCTAGGAATAGAGGCAGCTTTCAAAATTCACTTGTTTCTAATAAGATTAGCAGCTAAATTTTCATCTGAAACAATGAAGGCCAGAAGGCAGTAGAATGACATATTCAAAGTACTGTCAATGAAGAATCATATCCAGAAAAACCATCTTTCAAAAATGAAGATGAAATACATTCCCAGACAAAAAAAAAAAGGGAGAATTTGTTCCTAGCAGATCTTCCTTATAAGAAATAGCAAAGAAAGTTCTTCAGGCTGAAAGCAAGTGACCCCAGACCAACTCAAATCCTCATGAAAAAAATGAAAAGAACCAGTAAAGGTAATTATATAATTATAAAAGACAGTATGAATACATATTTCTTCTCCTTTATTCATATTGTATGAATATTAATACATGTATACAGCTGTATTGTTGGGTCTATAACATATAGAAATATAATATAGCTGACCACCACAAAGGACCTGGGTAGGAGTAAAGATGAGCTAAAATAAGAAAATGATGCCAAATGGTAACTGGAATCCACAGGAACATATGAAGAAAATCAGAAATGGTAAATAAGAAGGTTAACTCTCTAAAATATACTTGTTCTCCTCCCTTCTCTCACCTTCTTTAAAAGACATAAAAGTATATAAAGTAATGATCATAAGAATATATAGTTGGGTCTGTAGCATAATTAGATGTAATATGTGTAACAATAGCACAAAAAGGGGGAGGAGGGAATAGAGCTACATAGGAGTAATGTTTCTACATCTCATTGGAATTAAGTTAGTATAAATCTGATAAATTAAGATGTACATGGTAAACTCTGGAGCAACCACTAAGAATATAACTCAAAAAGCATAGCAAAAAATATCATTAAGGAAATTAAAATGCTACTTCAGAAAATATTCACTTAGTGTAAAAGAAAGCAGTGAAAGAGAAAAGGAGGAACAAAACAGACATAAGGCATAGAAAACAAAAAGTAACATGGCAGATGTAAACTCAACTATATCAATAATAACATTAAATGTGAATGGATTAAACAACCCAATCAAAAGGCAGAGACTGTCAAACTGAGCAAAAAACAATATCCAACTACAGGCTGTGTAGAGGAGATAAATTTAAGATTCAAAGATACATGTAGGTTGAAAGTAAAAAGACTGAAAAAGTTACATCATACAAAGAGCAATCATAAGGAAGCTGGAATGGCTATACTAGTATCACAAAAATAGTCTTCAAAACAAAAACTGTTACTAGAGATGACAAGAGATTTTATAATAATAAAAGGGTCAATCAATCAGAAAGACATAACCATTATAAATATATATGCACCTAATAACAGAGCCCCAAAATACATAAAAGAACAACTGTCAGAATTGAAGGAAGGAACAGACAATTCAACAATAGCTGGAGACTTCAATACCCCATTTTCAATAATGGATAGAACTAAACTGATCAACAGGAACTGAAAGACTTAAACAACCACATAAACCAAATAGATCTACAGACATTCACAAAACACTCACCCCAACAACAGCAAAACACACATTCAAGTCACATGAAATAGTCTCCAGAATAGACCACACAGTAGACCACAAAATAAGCCTAAATACATTTAAAAGGACTGAAGTCAAGTAAAGTATCTTCTCTGATGACAATGTAATGGAATGAAATTAGAAATCAACAACAAAAAAAATTGGTGGGAAATTCATAAATAAATGGAAATTAAACAACACACTTGCAAATAAACAATGGGTCAAAGAAGAAATCACAAGGGAAATCTAAAACAAAAACTGTGAGATGAATGAAAATGAAGATGCGACATACCAAAACTTATGGGAGTCATCTAAAGCAATGCTTAGGGAGAAATTTATAGCTGTAGATTCCTAATAAAGAAGAAAGATCTCAAATCAGTAACATAAGCTTCCAGTTTAAGACCATGGAAAAAGCAAGGAGACCCAAAACAACCCAGAAACCAAGGAGAAGGAAAGAAACAATAAAGATTAGAGCAGAAGTGAATGAAATAGGGAATAAAAAACAATAGAGAAAAATCAATGAAACTGAAAGTTCTTTGAAAAGCTCAGCACAAAAATGAGAAACCTTTAGATAGACTGACCAAGAGAAAAAGAGAGAGAAGACTCATGACATCCCCCAAACCTGCCTGAGCTCTAGCTGCCCACACAGACTGGGGAATGCCATCAGGGGAAAAGCCATATAGATGTGGAACTCACCCAGGGCTAGTTCCTTCTTTTGAGGGCTGACATCTCTCCAGTTTGTGGTTTCTCTTAAGTGCCTTCAAATAGTTGTTTGCACTTTACCCAGAGTTTATAATTGTTATTTGAAGAAAGGTTATTCTGATACAAGCTACTCTGGCATTACCAAGAGTGGAACCTCCAGATGCCCTCTCAAAGAGGAAAGAGGGTGTCTCAAGGGGAGAGTCAGCACAAGAAAAATATTAACATGAACACATTATGTTTAAATCATAGGTTAGACAAGTCCACAAAACCAGCCCACCATTTATGAGCCACCAGAAGATGCCAGCAAAATTCTCTCTAGTTGATGATAAAATGATTCTTAGCAAAAGATGGAGAGGGGTGATTTTTCAAGGCCCCCTTGACTTTCAAACCTGAATGAAATGATGTTTCTGCTTTTGTTATAGGTCTTGCTTTGGCCTCTGCCTGAGTTTGCAATCCATATGGCTATTATAAGATTTCTCTCCTTTTCCTCTATAAGTCCAGAATCAATTAGGAGACTAAGAAGTAACGAAGCTTTTAGAGTATGAAGACAAAGTAATGGAACCATCAAGGAGAGTGTCCCCAAGGACAACCATCACAGGTAGAAGACAGAAGTTGATTCAGACTCCCCAAGCAGTACAGCTCACCTAGATAAGACAAGCTCTAGGAATGATTTCTTTCCTTTTCCCACTCCTATTTGTGTCTAAATGGGTTCAAAAAAATTTTTAATGTTTTTTTAACATAAAATCATTATGGATGCAGTATAAAACCAGAAATAGGTACCCAGAAATTATAAGAAAATGGATAATTGCATATACAAATTTTAAGTTCTATATAAAATTATTTCATAATACTTTTCAATAGAAAGCAAAAAATATTTTCCATAAAAATGCTTTGGGTTAGAAGTTGGCTAGGGTAAGCTATGATTTATTAGATTAACTGGGACAGGGGCTAGGCTCCTAAGGGTTAAGCACAGCTGAGAGGAGATGAAGGTTTGTTGTGTAGGGTGGGAATTTACATTCAAGATAACTATGAGTACATGAAAGAAGAGAAATAGGACAGTAGCAAAGAGGAAAGTAGGACAGTAGGAACACATTTCAGATTTCAGGAGACCTAAATATGTCTCAAGTTACCAGTGAAGAAAATGATGCTAGAAAGAAAGGGGTGAAGAATGGGATCACAGGTACTCTATGAACCAGATAATCTCCTTAGAATAACCAATATGGGATCAAACCATAAATCACGAAAAGGTAACCAAAGGGATGCTATTTCTGTGCCAATGGGATGCAGTCTCATCTAAAATCTGACTGGCCTCTAACCACATGAAGGACCCTCCCTGCAGACCCTGGGCACTATGCCTCCCTGGGAAGGGTGAGCCGTCCCACTCTGAGAAACATTTCCTTAGTAGGCTACCATTTGGTAATGAGAGAAGATATTTCAGCATTTCTGGGGTAGAGAAATGAGTCCTACCTACACCAGGGCCCAGAAGTATGACCCTGAAGGCCTCCATGGGGAAGCTTCAGGAATATGTAAATTCAGCCGCATGTATAGGTTCATAAGTGCATTTTTCTGGATGGGGTCGTACAGCTCTCACCTGATACTTCAGAGGTCAGCAGCCAAGCACCACTGATCTAGAACAGGAGTTGGCAAACTTACGGCAAAGGTCCAAATAATAAATATTCAGGGTTTTGTGGGTTATGCCTTTTCTGTCACAAGTACTTAACGCTGACATTGAAAAGTGACAGCAGCCACAGACAGTGAATAAATGAATGGAGGCATCGGCATGTTAATAAAACTTGATGTTTAAAAACCAGCTACCACCAGAGTTGACTGCAGGGCCCATCATCATTTGCTCTGATGTAGAAAGACCCTCCTGTGCAGGACTTCCGGGCACTCAGAGGGCACTTCTGTCTTGGTGCACAGCCCCATCCTCCAGATTCCCTGCCATCCACCTTGTTCCTTCCCCCTGGCTCCTCCAGCCATAGCTGGAGGTCTTACGGGATCTTCAAAAGTTGATTCCAGGAATATTAAATGAATGATAAAGGAAACTTAAAAGGAAAAAAGAATTACCTAATTATGTTTTGTTCTTTTCATATTTCCTTGGATGCTACGAGAACATTAGGTGCCCCCAACCATGACCTGATTTTGTTTTGGTGTTTTTGGGGGCATTGCTTAACACTATTGTATTTAAATACGTATTTGTGTACTTATTAACATTTTCCTCACCAATTATGTGAGCTACATGAGAGTAGGAAAGATAATCATCTTGATCACAGCCGTATGTGTCTCCCAGCCTAGTACAAAGCCTGACACAAGTACTTAATAAATATTGGTTGAAAGAATGAATACATATATTTTTACATAGTTGTAATTACAGTAGGTACAACTGCTTATCCTCCTTTTTGTAAACATTATATCAAATTTCTACAAGGCTAAATGATTATCATTTTTAATGGCCACATACACCAGACCATGGGCAGACCTACCACAGACTGTTTAAACCCACCCTTCCTACTGAGCAGTGAACTGCCTGCAAGGATTCATAATTATAAAGCATGCTGTCAAATGCCTTTTCCACATATTTATGGATCATTCCTTAAATACACTCCTAGGAATCTACCTTGGTCACAGGGTAGGGGCATCTCAAAGGCTAATGAAATACACCACCCCAGAACTTCAAAAGAACAGTGCCTTGTCACTACCCTCCCCAATGAATGGGGACACTGGAGTTATCACAACTTCAACATTACATATGATTGTTTAAAAACCTTTGCCGGGCTTCCCTGGTGGCACAGTGGTTGAGAATCTGCCTGCTAATGCAGGGGACATGGGTTTGAGCCCTGGTCTGGGAGGATCCCACATGCCGCAGAGCAACTAGGCCCGTGAGCCACAACTACTGAGCCTGCGCCTCTGGAGCCTGTGCTCCGCAACAAGAGAGGCCGCGATAGTGAGAGGCCCGCGCACTGCGATGAAGAGTGGCCCCCGCTTGCCACAACTAGAGAAAGCCCTCACACAGAAACAAAGACCCAACACAGCAAAAATAAATAAATTAAATAAACTCCTACCCCCAACATCATCTTAAAAAAAAAAAAAAAAAACCTTTGCCAACGTAATAGTACATTTAAAATGATCCCTCATTGTTTAATTTGCTGATCTTTGATAGCTAATAAAGCTAAAAGGAATTTAAAAGTCCTATTTTGAGACTCTACTTTTTGCTCACTTCAAATAAAAGCTTTTCGTAATCAGAGGAAGGTACCAGGAGCCCCTCAATATACATGGTATCTTGTGATGGTTTTAAAAGAATAGGAGAAAATGCATCTTCTTCCCTTTTTGAAAATGAACCGTGAAGCCTGGCCCATAATTCACCAAGATGCTCCATTTTCTGACAGCTGAGGTGCCTGCGGTGTAGCCCAGCGGAGAGCCCTTTCCAGAACGGGGTCAGGGCCCAAGTGTGCAGTTTGCAAAGTGGAGCTGGTGAGCGGCTGGCTGTGGGGGCCCCTGCGGGCCTCAGCCAGACTCCACACAGTGAACGGGGGGAGCCTGAGCTCCACAGGGGCCCCCATTTCTGCTCACTAGCCCTTCAAGGAAGGTAGCAAGCTGCCTGCTGGAAGGGATTTAGCCAGGAACACGACTACAATGAATTTAATCATGATTAGACACGGATCTGGCTCAATCCACTTAAAAAAAAATCTAACAGATACATGAATACTGACCACTCAAGATGGCATTCAAATTAAGCTCTATGTGAAGGACTAGGCCCGGGAGAAAAATAAACCCAGGGAGCTGAAGAATCTCATTCTGATATTTTAAAATCAAAACAGAGTACTGTTTTGTAAAAGGTGTATTTTAGGTTAAGATTCCTGAAGCAATTCATTTTGACACAGAGCCTACGAAGGGCGAGTCTGCTGCGTGTTCTCTACCCTCCTGCACGTTTCTCATCACCTTCCTTCCCAGGCCCCTGGACCCTCTGCTGCCCTCACACCTCTGAGAGGTCCTCTGCTCTCAGAAGCTCCCCGACAGTGTCCACATCCCGAGCCCTGAACCTCTGACTGCCCTCTTCCTCTAACCCCCAGCCCACGTTCTCTGTCTCCCCTGCTGGGCCAAGGGGAGCTCATGGAGACAAACACCACAAGCCTGTGTCTGTTTCACCACAAGGATTAGAAGACCTGGGTTTCAGTTCTCCATCACCTGGGCCAGGGACCAACCCTCTGCATCTGCTCCCAGCCCTGAAATATGCAGCAACAGCAGCACCAGCAAAGTCTGCTAAAGCTGATGCCCAGGATAAACAAGACCATGGAAGACAGGCAGCGGCTGTACTGAAGGGAGCCCTGGAACAGAGCTGAGTCCACCAGGGTTGATGGTAGACTACCAACACAACTGTTATGGGCCCTGGACGAGGAGGACACTTCAACACCTCTGGTCTCTGTGTCTGTCTGCAAAATGACAAATGACAGGGTTGGATTCCCTGAGCTCTGACATTCTGGTATTCCACATATGCCATTCAAATGTATTTTTTTATATATATATTTATTTATTTAATTAATTTTTTTTTTTGCTGCATTGGGTCTTCGTTGCTGCACACAGGCTTTCTCTAGTTGTGGCGAGCGGGGGCTACTCTCCGTTGTGGGGCGCGGTCTTATTGCGGTGGCTTCCCTTGTTGCGGAGCACGGGCTCTAGGCATGCAGGCTTCAGTAGTTGTGGCACACGGGCTCAGGAGTTGTGGCTCGCGGGCTCTAGAGCGCAGGCTCAGTAGCTGTGGCGCATGGGCTTAGTTGCTCTGCAGCATGTGGGATCTTCCCAGACCAGGGATCAAACCCGTGCCCCCTGCATTGGCAGGCGATTTCTTAACCATTGTGCCACCAGGGAAGCCCCAAATGTATTTTGATAACTTTATCTCCCTTAGTATGTAGTGCGATTTAGGACAGCATAAGCACTCAATTGTTGCACACACTAAATTAACATGAAGTCCAAATCACAGTGAAAAACACTCCAAAAGTGTGTAGTAACAGAGCTAGAGCTTATGTATATGCATGTGCGTATGTTTAGAACATACCACCACCAGTTACAGATACAAGCACTTGGCATCCTTAGGTTATTCATGCACTTCTATGTGACAATTATTTACCTCCTATTTCCTTCTGAAAACCCCCAGGAAGCTACTAACTTCTAATTCCAATGTTGTCCACCACTAGGGTTCAGCTGGAAGAGTCCCTGACTAGCCACTGTGTGCAAACGTCAAGTTCAGTATTTCTAGTCTCAGGCTCGCTGGTGAAATGTATATGCTTTATCTCAGGTGAAAGCACCAAGAGGTCTTAGAGACCATCTGCTCCACCTGTAGGAAAACTAGACTAAGAGTGGGACTTCGAAGCTGAGATTCTAGGAAAAATTCTAGCAGCAGCAGGCCTGAAGACCTGCAGGCATTTTGTCCTAGACAATTTTGCAAGTGGGGTGTGGGCGGAGGTAGGGGTAGGACTGGCGATGGCCATGAGTTGGGCGTCCTGAGCCTCTAGGAGGCCCGGCTCACACAGGCAGCTCTTCAGGCAGGCTTGGGTCTCGGGTGGGGTCAGTCGGTGCTCTGACCTTCCAGGGACAGGGTGACCTCCAGCTGGAGGGAACGGCCAAACTATTGTTTGCAGCTTTGCAGGAAGCTGTTTGAAAGGGTCATTGAAAAATGATCTTACTAAATCAAGCTGTACCAATATTTTTATTTCCTTTCATGCAATGCCGCGTTTAAAGGCATTAGATGGGGTCTGTTTATAAAGCCTGGGAAACAAGCCTATGTGACTTAAGTTCAGAAAAACAAAAGCGTCCTGCTCTTAAAGTACAGAGAACAGAGAGAATAGGATGGCATCTGTCTCAGAGCAAGCCTTTGCTCTTGGTGTCTAATGGATATCTGATCAAAAAAGCACATCAAATCCAAAACACTCTGTCAAGGAAATGTCACATATCCTGACATTTATGCATAGTAAGCCATCTTCTCAAGGTTCTAACAGATTTTAGAAAAAGAAGCAATTATTAATTGTACGCTTTATAACATTATTTTAATAAATGACAAATCACTGTCATTTGTCTGGGAAATGGCTTTCTGTGGTGTTGGTGGAGAAGAGACATTCAGAGACTTGACCTCCCAGGTGTCCCCAGTCTCCACCCCTATCAATGGCACCTGAATTAAAACAAAGAGCATTTGAAGAGGTAAAAACTGGAACTCTACTGATCTATGTATGGGGTTCACTGGGCAGGTGTTCACCATTTTCCTCTCCCTGCAGATGAAACACAGAAGCCCCCAAACCAGTAAGGATCACTGGAGCAAGAAGCAGAGAAAAATCTAGAAAACAGAGCATGAAAAGGAGAATTTTCCCCTCTTCACAGTGTGATCAAGGATCAACTGTGAAACCCAAGACTTTTAGAGACTTTTAGAGGAAGGCACCACAGAAGGAATGGAAAGCTGTTTTATGGGTAATGAAAGGGGCCCAGGCCTCCGAGGAAGGCCCACTGCCAGGTCCAACAGCCAAACAGAGGCGAGGTTGGGAGGGGACCCTGGCTCTTCTACAACAGACTCTGTGCACTGCAGAAACCCAGAAAGCCTTGGCATTTCCAAAAATGGACAGGCTCTCTACCTAAAGCCAAGGAAAGTACAAGTCAGGCAAATGGCTGGTAATTTTTAACTAAAACGCTAAATAAGATCATAATAACAATGTCTAATATTAGGGAGAAAAAGCACTAGAAGTCTTACTCTCTAGGAGACTCCCAAACACTGCTGCTGCTTTTTAGCCTTTTATATTATGTTTTACATAATTTAAATATTTTACTGGTCAGGTTTAACCTGCAAGTAGCCGTGAGGGAAATGACCCCTTCAGAATAGCTTCCCTCTTATAAGAGAAAGACCATCTGTCTAGAAGTGACCAGTCCTACCGTGGTGGGACCTCAGGAGTTCAGTAATTGCAAAACCCGAAAGCACGGTGCCATTTGAAGCCCAGCTGCCAAGACAGTTAAAGAGGTGTGAGGTTTGCAGGATGTGTGTTTAACTGAGGTCATTCTTGCTGGCTCTACCTATTAAGTTAAATGAGACTATTTTCTTAATGAAAGGAAGAAGCAGGCAAACTAAAGATAAAATCTGGGTTCTTACCAAATATCATACAGTATCACTTATATGTGGAATCTAAAAAATGGTACAAATTAACTTATTTATAAAACAGAAACAGACTCACAGACATGTGGTTACCAAAGCGGAAGAGGGGGATGGATAAATTAGGAGTTTGGGATTAATAGATACACACTGCTATTTATAAAACAGATAATCAACAAGGACCTACTGTATAGCACAGGGAACTATATTCAATATCTTGTATAACCTATAATGGAAAAGTCTGAAAAAGGAGAGGTATCTATATATGAATAACTGAATCATTTTGCTGTACACCTGAAACTAACACAACACTGTAAGTCAACTATACTTCAATTAAAAAGAAAAAAAGAATGGAAAAAAACCAAAAAAAAACAAGAAAACAAAAAAAAACGGGTTCTTACTAATAGACTTATGGTGTTTACTTCACTTTTGGTGTGAAAAAAAGGAGCTTGATTGGCCACAAAAGCAAAAAGCTGACACCTCAGAGGTTCTCTGTGAAGATGGACTAGTCAACAGCAGTGATGGTGATAGTAAATGTTACTCCTCAGGGAGAACTTCTTGGACTTTGGTGCACAAGAATCACCTGGGGTCTTGTGAGAACGCAAACTGAATCAGGAGGTCTGGGTAGGGGCTGAGATTCTGCGTTTCTAACAAGCTTACGATGCTACTGGTCCGCAGACCGCACTTTGAGTAGCAAAGCTCTACGGTCCACAAAGATCTTTCCTTGTGGTTCTTTAACGGGTCAGGGTGGATGAGACTTGAGGAGTAAAACAATTACCTGTAGTGAACACTGAGAAGAGAATTGGTTTTGGAGGAGTAACTTTTTAAAAGTTTCAAAAACATACAAAGAATCTTCATATATAATAACCTGGACTTAGTATGTTTTCATGGCTGGATTAAAGAATGACAATGAGTAATTAAGAATTAATATGAGTGGAGGGCTTTGGCATTTAGAAAGCCCATCCACTGCACCGACTCATTTGGTTCTCATGTCACCTCTCGGATTGAGGTCAGGCAGGCAGCCCCACCCTTGCTCTACCTGTGATACCAATGAGGCTGGAGGGACGTTAAATTCAGAGCCAGAGCTCAGACGCCTCCCCCCCACCCCACAGCTTGGTGCTTGAAGACTTTATTTGCTTTAGTGCCAACCAGCAGATGGACCACTAATCCAAACATTTTAAATTCTATAAATAAGATAATATTGTTTGGGTGCTTATCTCTCTAACCGTTTTCTTCTACGTTAACCTTATAGATTCGAATTAATGCCCATAGCCACATACTGGGGAAGAGTCCTGAGCCACCCAGGGGAGCAGCTTGGTATGAGTTGGGGGGCCCGTGGGGTGGCACTTGGGCCTCCTCGGCACCTGCCCAGCCTGCTTTTTGGAGCCCACCACACAGAACTTGAACCCATAACTGGCAAAAGATCCCCAGCTGAGTACTTGACTTGAACGTAGAAAACCGAGACACACTGGATAGCTCCTTCCAGGGCTTAGGTGGGAGGGAGTTTCCCAGTCCTCAGAAGTAGTCCCCGCAGGGGCTCAAACTCATGAACTAGCCTATATTAAACAGAAAAAGCATTGGTTTTGGAAATGAAACTATGGGGCTCAAATCCCTACTCTGCCACTTAGGTAATTTTCCTCTGGCAAGTTCCCTAACCTCGCTGCCTCAATTCTACCATCCATAAGCCCAGATAAGAACACACACAAGCAGAGATGGAGGGAAGCACAGCATCTGGCATGTGGGCGGCGTCCGGTGTGCAGTATTTCCAGGCACAGAAAGCCTGCTCCAGAGCTTGGCCCACAGCAGGGCGAGCCTCTGCTTTCACTCAACTCTGAAAGAGCCAAGCAAGGAAGAGTTTGCAAGTGTTAATGGCCTATGAGCAATGTGGGGCATTTTGATTAAAATTTTGCAAGGTTCACTGACTGTTAAGAACACAAAATAACAGACCAACTCTGCTATAAGTGCTGTCTCTGGTGACAGGGAGTTGAGTTTTTTCCTGTGTGTGGCACTCTGCTCTAAGTTTGTAATCTGGGGTAAGAAGAACAAAATATTTACCTTTTCCAGGGCCTCTCTGTCAAGTAGTTCTTGCACAGCTAGCAGCTTGATGCTGTAAGAAAAAATTAAAACCACACTTGAAAACAAAACATTTTATATCACCAAGCATCAGACAAGTCACAGGAACAAAAGTCTGAAATTTTAGCTTGCATTTCTGCATCACCTACCACCTCAAGGTAACCTTTGGTTTGAACTGAAATGACCATTTCAGGACTATTAAAAATGTTTCTAAGTTGTAAAAGTGATTTTACCATATGATCCAGCAATTCCACTTCTGGGCATATACCCAGAAGAGTTGAAAACAGGGACTCAAATAGTTATTTGCACACCCATGTTCATGGCAGCATTGTTCACAAGAGCCAAAAGGTGAAAACAACTTAAATGTCCATCAGTGTGTGAATGGATAAACAAAATATGGTACACATTTTATATATGATGAAATATTATTCAGCCTTAAAAAGAAGGAACTTCTGGGGCTTCCCTGGTGGCGCAGTGGTTGAGAGTCCGCCTGCCGAGGCAGGGGACACGGGTTCGTACCCCGGTCTGGGAAGATCCCACATGCTGCGGAGCGGCTGGGCCCGTGAGCCATGGCTGCTGAGCCTGCGCGTCCGGAGCCTGTGCTCCGCAACGGGAGAGGCCACAACAGTGAGAGGCCCGCCTACTACAAAAAACAAAAACGAAAACAAAAAAAGAAGGAACTTCTGGCACATGCTACGACACAGAGCAACCTTGAAGGCATTATGCTAAATGAAATAAGCCAGACACAGGACAAATATTACATGACTCCACTTATTTGAAGTCCCTAGACTAGTCAAACCCAAAGAGACAGGTAGTAGAATAGTGGTTGTCAGGGTCTGTGGGAGGGAGGAATGGGGAGTTATTATTTAACGGGTATGGAGTTTCTGTTTGGGAAAAAATTCTGTAGATGGTGGTGATGGTGGCACAACAATGTGAATATACTTAATGTCACTGAATTGTATACTTACTAATGATTGAAATAGTAAATTTTATGTTATGTACATTTCACCACAAAAATTTCTAAAAGTAATTGATAGTTGCTTATGTAAGCAACCTGAATAAATTCAGAGGAATATAAAGAATAGTTGCCCATGTTCAGCATTAATCTTCCCTTGATGTCCCTTTGATGAGAACAAACAAATAGCTAAAATCACTCCTTATGAAGAGGGCCTGATCAGCTGCTCATTTGTTACCATACATGGATTGAGCCCTACTGTGTGCAGGTAGTCGAGGGCACCTGATGACTATGACCTGCACCCTGCCCACGAGGAGCTCACAGCCTCTCGGAGGCCACAGTCAGAGCAGAAGAGGACCAGTAGGGTGCCGAGTGGACTGTCTGGGGCACAGAGGGGAACCCAGCCCGGCCAAGGTCAGAGGTGGCTTCCTGCAGGAGGGACCGGGTTAGCCTTGCCAGGGGAGGGGACTGGGGAGAAAGGTGACCCACAGGGAGACAGCGGGGGCAAAGGCACCAAGGGGAGAGAAAGGGCTCGAGTGTGTACACAACTCATCAGTTTCCAGTTTAGGGGCCAGAGTCCAGACTGCAGCCAGCAGCTGAAGTGAGGGAATTCAGACGTGGGAGCAGGTTTTACAGAGGAGGTATTTTCCCTTTGTGACAAATTGCTTTTGAAGTGTTTGCGGATGCAGTGAGCAGGCGGCCAAGGCTGGACAGGCCAGCACACAGGAGGAAGCAGGAGCTCAGCGAGACCGTTTAGGGGTGGGTCAGCTGTCGATGGTGTCATCGTGCTCCTTCCCCACCCAGCTAATCTGCTTGTGGTCGCTGGTCACTGTGTCCCTGCCAACCTGCACAGGATCTCTGGAGCAGAAATGGGCCCCATCTGTACCACACACCTCCATCAAAAGGGGTTATGCCCATGATAAGATTCACCTCCATCTACAGAATTCTTCATAATCTCTCTGCACAGCTAAGCAAGCACTGTCCAACCAAATGCAAAGGTTTACTTTAAAGCAACTTCAGCAAGTGCAATAAAGGTTTTCAAGGCCTACAAGAAACCACCACCACTACCAACAACAATTTAGCAGGCATCAGGGCTAATGGACAGGACCCTGGGCATTCCCTCTGCTACAATCACTGACTTTCCTTCGTCTCTTGGACGGGTTTGCTTTTGTTGTTTCTCTGGCTTGGAACAGTCTTCCCCAAGATCTTGACAACACCGACTGCATCCCATTGCATCATTTCAGTCTAAGTGCAAATGCTGCCTCTTCCAAGCAGCATCCCTGGTCACCAGGTTGGTTTTGGTTTTTTTTTTTTTTTTTTCAGTGCACTTACTGGTACCTTAAAACATTTGTTAGGGTGCTTTTGTCTGTTTCCTCCCAACCAGCACTGGAAGCTCTTTGATGCTGGGAGCTCAAGGGTCTTCCCACTGCATCTACAGTGCCTATAACTGACACAGGAAGGACAGTCAGGAATATTTACTGGCTGCCAGGCAGGGCCCAGGGGCTTAGAGGCCAAGTCGCTATCAGTGTGGACAGGTAAAAGCACTGGCAAGCTTCAGTTTCTCCACCTGAAAAGGAAGGCCTCCAGTGAGATGACTGTGTGTGTTTTCCCCAGGGTGAACGGTGCTACGTGCATTTGTAGAAATGTCTGCCAGGATGTGTCTGGTGGCAGGTCAAAGCTATTGGCTACTTCTCAGTGCACCCTGATTCCCAATGCACACCTCTAGATTCCAGGTTTTCAATTTGGATGGCAAGTTATAGGCTAAGGAGACTCCAGTTGTAGATCAAGTTTCAGAAGCTTAAGCTACTTCTGAAATAACCACTGGAAAATATTTTTACTGGAGGAATTTTTAAAATAGTCTCTCATTCCTGCCCTTCTCTACGGTCATGAAGTCCAGTTTAGGATCAGGTATCAGATATCGACAGGTTAGAGAAAAGGTTTAAACACTGTTAATACACTCAACTCTCTTCTTCTCCCTATTCACAAAGATACTACATTCAAACCACTGTAGAACATGATCTGAAAACCAACAGTTTAAGGCATTGAATGAAGACGAAATTAAAACAACTTCAGTTGACTCTTCTTAGTCAAAACCTGAAGAATGTTAGTCCCCGCTCTCACCAGTTTACTTTCCTCTTGAACGGGAATGGCAAACACTTGGCATGTACACTCGCCAATCCTCTTCACCTCTTTCCACGGAACTCACCCCCTTTTAACTTAGATACAGCTTCAGAATCTTTCTGAACTCTGCAGTGAACCACAACCAATCTACTGAAGTTGACATGTGAGATTCAACCAATTTAACTTCTGCTCTAAAACCAATACCAAATAGGATTCATGTATTGGGTAGGGGCAGAAAAAAAATAGAAACCTTTTCACACTACTAAAACCCAGCGACACAAAGGAGAAAAGATGGAAAAGATGGAGAAAAGAGGATAGGACACTCAAATCTAGATGGTTTGAGTTTCAAAATGGAAACAATACATGTTAATCAGAGTTACTGCAACAGCTGCTCATAACATTGGATTTCTTCAGGAAGTTGTGTTTTTTTCCTCCTTAGAGCTATAATCTTTAAGAGTATTTGAGATGTTTCCTGTTATATAGCTAACCTACTGTTAGTTCTTAACTTATTGGAAACTCTTCAAGTCTGGAGTATTTATTTCAGTATTGATGGTATCAGATTCTTTGAGCACATCAGGTACTCCCTGGGAGGAAATTTCACACACACGAAGACGCAGTGAGCCCATTTCCCAAATCCTCCGTTCGACACCTCTAACTTCTTACCCTGGAAGGGAATCTCATCTCTCAGTTTCGACTTTGCTCCCCCTTCCCTCCTTTCCTTTCTCCATTTCTCCCTCCTTCCTTCCCTCTTTCTGTCCTTTTGCTAATTCCACAAATATATACTGGCACCAGGCACCAGGAAAACAAAGATGAATGCAATACGGTCCCTGCCCTCAAAGGGCTCACAGGGGCTAGGATGCTGCTAGGGCACAAGCCCAGGGAGGTATGTCTCTCTGAGGCTCTCCTGGGTTCCAATGTGGACCAGCAGAGATGAGCTAAACAGGGCATGTCTCTCGGGTGGCCTGGTGCTTGGTCAGCATCCTCTGAAAACAGCAGGGCTCCCTCCCATCAGATGGGAGCTGCAATTTCTTTTTCACACTTGACTTTGAGAAGAGAGGCAAATCACACAAAAGCAGCTGACAGCCGTGATTTATTTAGAAAAATGGCCATTTCAAGGCCAAGTTCTGAAGTCAAGATGGGCAACACTTAGAAGGACCTAGAATGCATGCAATTAATGTTTGCTAAGTAAGCTACAAGGAGGTGAGGCGCTTGAGGGCAGATGTCTTATTCAGCTGGACAGTGGCTGGCACAGTGAGGTCTGTAATGTAATTTGAAGTGGTGATGGGCAAGGTGCCAGGCAGACACTGACAGCAGGGAAGAAAAGCAGCAAAGTTAAAGAGACAGAAGACGGAGGGCACCCCTGCAGCCTGGGGGTGGCTTAGAGCGGCAGACTCTGAACGATCCTCAGTGACCCCTGAAAAGGCGGATAAAATGTAACTCGCTTGGAGTAGCAAAAGCACTTAAAGGGTAAACTCCCAACTACACAGAAACTCACGCTTCCAGAACAGTTTATGAGCTACAGGGCACCAGAATCAACAATTCAATCTCGCTCCCTTTCTCTGAGGATTCTGGCACTTTGAGTTTCCACTGCATTTATTATAGTATAGTGCATGAGATACAGCAGATTTCAATAAATGCAGAAAGGGTGTGATACAATGGAGTCACACATTCACTGCGCAGATAAGATATTTAAGGGATATGTATTATGTACCAGGCACTATTGGATGCTGAGGATATGATGATGCACAACAATACAATGATACAACGCAGCCTCTGCCTTCAAACTTCGGAGTGTAAGGGAGGAACCAGGTAAGTAATACATCAGCCACGTGAGGAGCGCTCTCTAGAGGCAAACTCGGGGTGCTTTGAGGCCCTTTGCAAGAGCATAATAAAGCTGGGAGGCTTCCTGGGAAGTGACTGCTAAGCTGACACCCACGGGCTTACAAGAGCAGAGAGGTGGGGTGGCAGGAACAGCATGAGCAAAGGAACGAGGTGGGAGGTCAGGCACGGCCCCACAGGGACTGCACGCTGACCAGGGAACACAGGGTGCCTGGGGCGTGGTGCAGGTGCTGAAAGATTATTCTGCAGGAGCCAGCCGGGCCAGGCCTCTTAGAGGGTTTTTAAGCCATATTAAGGAGTTTGGCCTGTACTTTGGGGGCAAGGAGTGGCCACCGATGATCTAGGGCTGTGGTGTGGTAGAGGGCCCAGGACACAGAAGATGCCCAGTAAAGGTGTAAAAATGGCTCTGAGGTGGAGAAGGGATGGGGGTGGGGAGGCATGGAGGACAAGACTGGAGGCAGCAAGACCTGAGATGGGTCCCGGGAAGAGATGATGGAGGCTGGTGCAGGGAAAAGGCACTGAGCTAATTCCAGACAGATCGGGAGCTGGCAGGACCTGATGAAGAAACAGATATGGGGGATGTGAGGGAAATATCCTCGCACCTCCCGGCCTGTGAAACTGGGGGCTGAAGGGACCATCTACTTGGGTTGTTGATGGAGAGTTATGTCTTGGACACACTGACTTTGGGGCCTGTGGGATCTCTCAGTGGGGTGTGAACAGCAGCTGGCTGTCCCTCAGCAAGTTCTGGGCTCTCGGTGTGGACACCAGGAGCACAAGGACAGTGCTCCTGATGTCCACATCCAGAGCCCAGGAGACTGTGCAGAGGAACAGAAGACCAAGGGCCATTGCCACTTAAGAGGCAGGCAGAGGACTTCCCTGGTGGCGCAGTGGTTAAGAATCCGCCTGCCAGTACAGAGGACACGGGTTCGAGTCCTGGTCCGGGAAGATCCCACATGCCGTGGAGCAACGAAGCCCATGTGCCACAACTACCGAGCCTGCGCTCTAGAGCCCGCGAGCCACAACTACTGAAGCCTGTGCGCCTAGAGCCTGTGCTCCACAACAAGAGAAGCCACCGCAATGAGAAGCCCGCGCACTGCAACGAAGAGTAGCCCCCGCTTGCCACAACTAGAGAAAGCCCGCGCGCAGCAACGAAGACCCAATGCAGCCAAAAATAAATAAATTTATTAAAAAAAAAAAAAGATTTACTCTCTAAAGAGGCAGGCAGAGGAACAGGGCCTGTCAGGGAAACAGAGAAAGAACCGCCAGGAAGGTGGAGGGAAAACCCAGAGCACATGGCCCAGGAGCCAAGGGGAGAGGGCAATGCAAGAAGTCGGGTGGGGGGAGGGGGGCAATGGCTCTGATTCTGAGGAACGCCAGGGAAGTTGGGGTTGGTGATATGGGAGAGAGAAGTTTCAGGAGGTGGTAGAGAGAAGCCAGGTTTCAGTGGGTGAGGAGTGGACGGATGAGAGGCGGAGAAGGGGAAATAATGAGATTAAACTCGAGGTAGAAGAGGTAGGGTGGCACGTCCCCCAGCACGATGCCCAGGGGCAGAAGGCAAAGCCGAGAGGTCCTCATCTTATCAAGTGCGTGGAATTATTAAAGTGCAGACAACGACCCCTCTCAAGGCTCCTTCCCTCCTCTTCCTCCTTCTCTCTTGCTCCCACCACCCCTCCCCTCCCCTCCCCTCCCCTCCTCTCCCCTCCCCATACGGTATCATCAGAGGATCCAGCTTTTCTCCAAGAGCATAATCACCATTTGCAATGATTTGGGGAAAAGTAAAGGTCAAGAGAGTCCTAAACGATGCCGGGGTGATTTTGTTTTGTAATACAGTATTTCCACAACCTCTTCTGAAGGAAAAAAGGGGAAGGAGCGTGAAATTCTTGGGGACACAAGCTCTGTGCCCAGTGCAGCAGCCCAAACTGTCCCCAGGCCTGGCAGCCAGGCCAGTGAAGGGAGCAGGGTTTCCACATGCACCTTCAGCAGGAGACTAGAGTTAGCGACAACAGGATAAAACTGGGGGAGTGGGACAGGCAGCCTTCCAACAAGGAAGAAGGGGGCCAAGAGGAGAGAATGGAGAGAAGGTAGAATTGAAGGCGGGGCCAGTGGCCACCGGCAATGGCCACTCTCTACTCACGTGCCCCTGGGTGGGGGGACTTATGAGATTTCACAAAATTCAAATTCAGCAACCGTGTCAATGCAGTTGTCTGAACAAGTCTCTTTCTCAAGGAAGGCTCCACATTACCTTCCCCTGAGCAAAGTAAGGAAGACTTCTCTCTTTTTTTTGTTTTGCGGTATGCGGGCCTCTCACTGTTGTGGCCTCTCCCGTTGCGGAGCACAGGCTCCGGAAGCGCAGGCTCAGCGGCCATGGCTCACGGGCCCAGCCGCTCCGCAGCATGTGGGATCTTCCTGGACCGAGGCACGAACCCATGTCCCCTGCATCGGCAGGCGGACTCTCAACCACTGCGCCACCAGGGAAGCCCCAAGACTTCTCTCTGTTGATCACCAAATTTTAGAAGATGCCATGGGTGTTAGGTTCAGACTCATTTCCCCTAATGCTTTATTGTCTTCCACCAATGGCTCAGGGTTGGGAAAACATAGCGGGGCATCAGACTCTGGATGCAGGTGGGCGCACACCTGGGAAGAAAGGACCGGCTCCCAGGGAAGGCAGGGTTCTTCTCACATGCGTCCTCTACAGCATTTCATCCCATCACTGCCAAACATGCTTGCATCTCGTTGTTCCTCTCCAAAGCCAAGTGCTGAATTATTACATTAGCACCAGAACAGTCTACATAGAATTTAGCTTGGGTAACTCTTCTTGGCAGGTTTGCAAGAACTAGTCTGCAAAACAGTGGGCAGGAAACTACTCTGATGACAGTCCCGTGGTTTTTGTTCTACTCAGGTTTTCAACTGCTTGAATCAATTACAGTAATTTCCATTTCTTGGAAATTTCTTAGAAGATTGTCCAATCCATTCAGATTTTCTAATTTTGAGCACAGAATTGTACTAGTAGTCATTTTTAACTTAAAAACAACTTCTGCTTCTGTGGTCATGCCCCCTTCCTCATTAATGTGTGTAGGTATTTTTTCTCATTTAAAAAATTAGATTTGTGAGAAATCAGTCTACTTTGTTGGTCTTCTGAGAAAATCAGCAACAGGATTTATCAAGGCTACTATTTTTTGCTAATTAATTAAGGTCAACATTTATCTTCATTAATTCCTTTCTCCAACTTCCCACTGTTTTCGTTAGCCTCTCTGCTTGCCTTCTTAAGTGGCATATTCATTTATTTAAATGATTTCTTATATATAAAGCCATGAATTTTTCTCTAGGTAAGTATTTGTCCTTGCTTCAAATTTCCTTATTTAGCCTTCTTGTAACTTTCCATCTATTCTGCAGTTGCAGATTTGGTCTCTTATTGGACTCCACAGTATTTGGATTGTGCTTTTCTCTAAGTATTTGGGTTTTAAATTTTATAATTTTGTATTTTCTATAATTCTAAGTCCACTGTGGTTAGAGAAAGTACCCTGTACCTTTCCTGCTTTTAAAAATCTATTCAGGGACTGCCCTGGTGGCACAGTGGTTGAGAGTCCGCCTG
Organism: Mesoplodon bidens; assembly: GCF_964165515.1. Taxonomy (NCBI): domain Eukaryota; kingdom Metazoa; phylum Chordata; class Mammalia; order Artiodactyla; family Ziphiidae; genus Mesoplodon; species Mesoplodon bidens. The sequence continues at coordinate 65,247,036 of NC_138166.1, read as the reverse complement.
CCAATGCAGGGGACATGGGTTTGAGCCCTGGTCCAGAAAGATCCCACATGCTGCGGAGCAACTAAGCCCAGGCGCCACAACTACTAAGCCTGCGCTCTAGAGCCCGCGAGCCACAACTACTGAAGCCCATGTGCCACAACTACTGAAGCCCACGCGCTTAGAGCCCATGCTCCGCAACAAGAGAAGCCACTGCAATAAGAAGCCCGCACACTGCAATGAAGAGTAGCCCCCGCTCACCACAACTAGAGAAAGCCTGTGCACAGCAGCGAAGACCCAACACAGCCAAAAACAAACAAACAAACAAACTATTGATACATAGTTTTTTGGTCTCCTTTATGATGAGTTTTCCTTTTCTATTCCCCAGTGTTTGGGTAGTCCCAGAACTTGTTTCTGGATCTCCCAGTGTTTACCTGTAAGTTTTTCATATTAGGGGATAGGGAAGAGCTCTGGAGTTGGTCGGCCTGGGGTTCAAGCTGTACCACCTACTGGTGCAGGATCTTAAGGAACCTTAAGAACAGTGGGTGGGAGGGAAAGGATCTGGCATCTACACCTGGGGCCTTGAGTAGAGATGATGAAGGTAAAGTTTGTAGCATGTTGGTTAGCTGAGAGTAAACCTCCCCAAATGGCAGATATTGGTACCAATACTATTCAGAGTCTTTCTTTAGCCATTAACACTTCTCTGAAGATTAGAATAATAAAGGAAATAACTTTTTTTGTTACCAACACTATTTCAGACAATCAGTGTAACAAACTTTTACCTCCTCTTCCCTTTTTGATCTCTGTTAACACTCCAGGGTGTAGACCCAGAACACAGGCATACTGCTGTCTTTCCATTCTATAGCTTATTTTAAGAACAATTTCTGATATTTGTATTTGTTTGATCACCAGACTATCATAATAATAATTTAAACTGCTCCCTAGGTTTACTGATTACAGTGCCTAGGCTACCTATTCTTGAGCTCTATTCTGCTTTACCACTTCTGCTTCTGCAACATATCTTTACATTTTAAAGAAAGGAACATGCTTATTTTCCCAAGCCCTTGAATGTCTGAGAAGGTCTTTCTGATGGGCTTCATACACAGAAGACATCTCAGTCAAGTATAAAGTAGCTGGGTTACAACATAATCCCCAAAACTTTATAGATGGTTTGGCAAACGTACTTGATAATCAAAAGAACTTTTAATGTTTCAGATTCCCAACCCAGATAGGCATGAATATACCTGAACTTAAAAACAAACAAACAAACAAAAACTCCCTGTGGCCTAATCTGACAGGTTCAGTAGACACAGACTCTTTGTTACAGAGAACAGATCGAAAGTCAGCTTGATTTTTTATTACTCTTTTCTCTGTTTGGGCACTTGTGAAATGTTTTTTTTTTTTTTTCCCTCCCCTTTAGCCTTGTTATTCTGTATTTTCCCCTGGGTATGCCCCGATGTGGGCCTCTTTCCCCTGAGTTTGTTCAGAATATGGTTAATGAGCTCTTTACATTTATACACAGTCTCTCCTCAGCTCAGGGAAGCATCTGATGCCTGGGCACTGATCCCAATAATCACCAACACCGCTAAGCTGAATGTGGGTTGTCAGCTCCATCTTCCACGTCTAAACCTTGTCTCTCTTTCTCTTTCTTGTATTTTCCAGAATAGTTTCTTTTTCCTGAACCCACATCCCTGGTTTGATTTCCCATAGCATTTGTATTAGTATTCTGTGACTGCTCTAGCAAATTATCACAAACTCGGTGACTTCCCACCACAGAAATTTACTCTCTCACAGTTCTGGAGGCTTGAAGTCTAAAATCAGTATCACTGGGCCGAAATGAAGTTATCAGAACAGCCGTACTCCTTCTGGAGGCCCTAGAGGAGAATCCATTCTCTGCCTCTTCCAGCTTCTGGTGGCTGCCAGCATTCCTTGGCTTTTGGTCACATCGTTCCAATCTCTGCCTCTGTGGTCACAGTGCCTTCTCTTTTATCATCAAATTTCCCTCTGCCTATCTCTCACAAGAACACTTGTGATTGCATTTAGGGTCTACGTGGATAATCCAGGATAACCTCTCCATCTCTCAAGATCCTCAGCTTAATCACATCTGCAAAGTCGTTTTTTGTCATGTAAAGTAGTGTTCACAGATTCCAGAGATTAGGATACCTTTGTGGGCAGGGGCATTATTCAGCTTCCCACACATTAATATTCTTCTATACTCCTGCTAATTTGGATTTAAGCTCTGCTGCTGGATTTTATTTCCTCAAAACCTTTCTTCATTTAATCCATATCTTTTTTTTCTTTCTGTTGCCTTTTCACATCAACCCATCTTTTCCTTACATTTTTCTGTTCCTGTTCCAGGGAGGCCATGTCTTTTTGTAGTATACTGAGGATGCCACACATTTCCCCAAAATTCTCTTCTGGAGCCTGTTGTAGGTGATTTTCTAAAAGTAGACACTGCTTCTGGATCTTTAGAAGCCATTGCCTTTACCTTGTCTGGCAGGACTTTTCCACGCAGTCTTTTTTGTCTTTATTCATCCTTGAATAAGGAAAAAGTGTGCCCAGACCCATGATGAAATTTCAACAGATGTTATGAGTAGATTGGCAGTGGTTCCATTTTCTGTCCACCTTCATAAAGGATGTATCTCCTTCTTGTACCCACGATGGGAGGGGACAGGGCAAAGGCACAGCTGCCAGTGATTCAGGACCCTTGCTCTAGCAAAGTTCATCTCCTCCTCAGAGACTGAATCAACTCAAAACAGAAAGTGCTCTATTTTCCAGCATGCACAGCTCCCAGAGCTTCTTAAAGCACCTTGCTTTGGGGGAGCAGATTTACTGGGATGCACTGAAATCATGCCAGTTTCCCCTATTTCCCATCTGATTTTATTCCCATGCTTTCCTTCTCTACATGGATACGGGGCGGGGGGAAGAGAGACAGAGAGAGAGAGATGGATTTATAAAAGCCCACCTCTGAGGCCTGTAGCTGAGAGTAGGAAAAAAAAAAAAAAAGAGGCCCATCAGCTGGAATTTGCTTCAAGTACAAGAGTCAGGAACTAAACAATAGAGAAGGTATAAACTATAGTACCTTCTGACCTTTCTCAGGGGTGTGGGGTGTGGTTCCTCTTCATGAACCTTCACAGCATGAGCTACATCCTGGACAGAGGCCCGCGGTCCAGCTCTGTCTTCTCACCGCCATCAGCGGATGCTTCCAAGATCCTGGCATTTGTCAATCCTTCTTGGTTTCTGGCAGCCTGTTGTTACTTTTCTGTGTCATCATAGGTGTATCAGGAAGGAATCAGGAGCAACTGCAAGCCACACGACACCTGGACCCAGGGTGGAGCCTGTGTCTTTCTGATGAACAGGAAGACGGTTTCAGAACAACCAGATGCTTCCAGAGACAGTGTCTCTGCAGGGCAGGATGATGTCTGGTCTCCTGTTTTTAGCAACTGGCTTGTTCAGCAGATGGAAAGACTGGCTCCTCCTCAAACTGCAGGGCTCTGCACCCTGCGTGTGAGGAAAAGTTTCCCAAAGGGAATCTGTTTCCCTGAGGCAGGTCCGGCCCCTCAACCTTCCGGGCTTCAGGCCTCCAGGCTCCTGAGTTACCTGGCAGGCATCCCAGGTCCTCTGCTCTCAGGAAGCCCCTCTGTGTGGAATCAGGACGGCGCCCTCTGGAAACCTCCCGAAGCACAAACCACTGGAATTGCCAGAGGCGAGGAAGCCTCGACTTGAACTGAAAAACAGCTGAAGATGATCAGACCCAATGCCAGACAGCCGGACAGTGCAGGGGAGGGTGGCTCCCGGTGGAGACTGGGAAAGGCTCTTCCAACCCACAGTGTTCTTTTTCAGCAGCAAACTGCCTATTTCATGCCACTTTTTAAAAGGCTAAAACATTTGGCCTCATCTAAGGTCTGAGGCCCCACAGGAAAGCCCATTAGGAAGTTAACAGCATGGTTTAACTGCAGGAGAGAAAACTATAGTAGACTGGGTGACTTTAGTCCTGGGAAATTTGGAAGAAAAGACACAAGAACAGACAGCAATGTGGACAGAACCAGTGAAGGGGAGAGAGAGGACGCTGTTAACCAAGTGTTTTCCAGATGTCAGGTGCTCTGCTAAGGCCTCATTATGTTATTTCACTCACACCTCAAAGTTTTTCCTCCCCGACACAGCTGTAAAAAACTGCACAGATTCCAAAGCTAAAGAGCATTCAGGAATTTGGATGCTACAAAATTAGCTTTTCTTACTCCTGGCTTTGGGATATTTTGATCTCAGCTGAACAGGCATGGATTTCAACTCCTATTTTACAGCTTCAGAGTGATTTTGTGGCTTGCGCAAGGCCCACACAAGAGCTAGGAATTGAGGGAACTGAACCCTGGTCTGTACAGTTTAACAGGACTCACTGCTTTTTATACATTCAACAAATATTTACTGAGTACTCACTGTGGGCCAGGCATGGTTCTGGCCACCAGAGATAGAGCAATGAACAAAACAAAATCTTTACTCTCACTAAGCAAAAGCAAAGTGGTCACTCAAAGCCGGGCTCAGGGTTCTGGCTGGTACCTCCTGATTCCATTACAAACTTCCTCCCCAGTGTCACATCCAACTGGTAAGAGATGAAGCCTTAGACCTTGGATGAGGTTCTTGTTGATCATTTTTAATCCAAGTGGTTATGATGACATAGGTCCAGACGTCCCTAAACCAAGGGGGCTTTCAAGTTGGTACCATTCACCTCTCTAATCCAAGTGAATTGGGGACTTTTTGGAACTTGAGCCTTCCCCCTCAATTTTTTTCAACACATGTTTACACAAGAAGGAGACATCTGGCTAATACAATCAGAAAAATTATCAGAAGATAATTTTTCCTGCAGGAAGAAATACTTTTCACCACCCTCCCCCAACTGCTTTTCCTGAACCCTTTTTGGTTACAGTATTCCTTGGCTTTCACTGGGGGAGGTATAAGAAACAACCCGATCAAATGCACTTTTGTATCTACAGTGGGGACTGTGTCTCCCTCCTGAATGACCTCACCCGGCAAAAGGTGAGGACTGTAGCTGACCCTGTTCCCCTCTGCACTTTGCTTTCCTGTGGTCTTCCTGTAGCAACTCCTTCAGAACCATGTGGGGTATGTCTCCAGGGGTGATCTTGTCTTATCTTAGTTCCCTATCTTCCCCTGCCACTCACTAGGCTTCCTTCCAACATTTTCATCTTTTGCATTTGTAGGTGTTTCTCTATGTGTAGCAAATCCTGTGGGAATGGAGGCCACACACACACACACACACACACACACACACACACACACACACACATTTTTTCAATGCATGCTGGCCAGCTCTCAGGTCAATAATTAAGGGTTCGGGGTGGGGGGTTTTGTTCCCCACCTTTTTGTATTTGGGGATTCCTGTGGGATTTCATGTTACCTGTTTTCTGTGTAAATGTCACAAGTTTAGGTTTTGCCATCTAGTTGCTCTTTTTGTTCCCAGTATTTTAACTACGATTTTTGTTTTCAAACCTTCCAGAGAGTTTAGAGAACTGTGCAGTGAACACCCCCACACACACTTACCACCCACATTCCACAACCGTTAGCATTTTCCCATATTTGCTTTCTCACACATTTTTCCTAACCGTCGACCAATCCATATTTTTTGTTTGTTTGTTTGTTACCGATGCATTTCAAAGTAATGCTGCAGCCCAGTGGTTTGGTTTCTGATATTTCACACAAAGGCTGGCCTCAGAGTCATTCTTCCTCTCATTTTCAACTGACCCGCTCCCTACAGAGTCCAGGCCCTGGTGTGAAACTCCACCCCACAGCTCTTCTGCAGACCCGGATCAATGCTTCTCCTCCAGGGCCTTCCTCTCTGGCGCTCTCTTAATGCTTTCTTTAGCCCCTCCTAACCTGGGCGAAGTCGCCATTCATCCTCACCCCCTCCTCTCCCACCGTCTAATGTTTCCATCCTAAGCGTGTCGAGCCACCGTGAAGTGAATATTTCTAAAGATCAGCTTTACATTTGATCACATATTTTCAGCCAAGAAGAATGGTATTTTCACACAGTTCTCTGTAAAAATGATCTCTCCGGGGGTACAACCAAAGGAAATGAGACCAGCTCTGCTCTTGACCCCTCCAGCCCATCACCCAACTCTTAGGAACAGGCAGAGTGTCATTGGTGCCCAGTGAGGCTTACTACTGCTGCTTTCAACTGCCATTGCCATGTCTTCAGAACTTAGTTACTTGTTTCCTTTTTCTGGGATAGAGCAAGAATGATTAACTGAATGTGCAAGAGAAAAAAAAATTTCCACTCTCAGAAAATACTGGAAATTAGAAAGTTATCTGACACAATACAGGGTCTGTGATTCCAGCTTAATACTCCAGCCAAGATTCTTTATCTGGCTTTCAGTTCTGACCTTTCACCTCTTGCCAAGGTTTCTCTTCCTTTTAGGCCAGATGAAATTCACTTCTGGGCTTTGTCAGAGGCAATGGCCTCCTCATTAATCAGTAAAAAGCAAATGTTCATCCCTTTTTGTAATGCAAACCAGCCAGTTAGATGTTCTGGGAAGGAAGTTGTTTAAAGCAGCAATTATGGGGGTATATTTCACAGGAATCTTTTATTTATTGTTTTAAAAGAAGTAATTTACAAGGCACATATTTATTGCAGAAATTTTAGAAAATACCAAAAAAAAAAAGAGAGAGAGAGAAAAGTAACATTAACCATAATTCTGCTACCTAGGAATTACCATTATCATCTTGATTTATACCCTCTTAGACTTAAAAAAAGTGAATACATATAGTTTATAAAATTGGAATCGTAATGTTTATGCTGTTTCTATTATTTTTAAACTGCCACTAAGTTATAAACTATTGTCATTATTATTAATTGACATGATTCCATGTCATTAAGTATTATGTAATTTTAATGAAGATATAGATATAGATACAAATATAGATGTATGCTATAATTAATAATCCTCGTTGGACATCAAGGCTGTTTCTAATTTTTCACTGTTCTAATTATCATTTTGGTGAAAAACTCTGAACATACTACTTTCTGCATAACTTTGTTTCAAACAAAAAATTTCCAGGAGGTCAAGGGCTATGTGCATTTTTAAGATTTAAAAAATTCTGCAAAACTGCTTTTCAGATTTAGACTTCCACCAGCAGTTATACAACCTACTCCCTTGCCCTGACTTAATTTCTGTAAATCCTCCCTCATCCAATAGGTAGAAAAGGTGTTGTTATGCTATTCAAGTCTACATCTATTTGACCACTAGAGAAATGGAACATTTTATTGGCATTTTCAACTCTTCTTTCATCAGAACTAGTGAATGATGGTGCGGGGGTCAGGGGCAGTCCTGGGGAATGTCTTCCAGCACCTATGAGTCACACTGGAAGGCCCCCGAGAGCTTTAGCAGCCCTGTACAGGGTAATCAGTAAACAACCAGATCTCTGTAACTTAGCTGAAGTTCTGGAACCATCTCTCTCCCTCCTCTCCTTTGTTAATTGGATATCCTCTGGAGACACCAGAACAGTGTATACAGAAAATTTTAGATTCCCAAATATTCTTGATAAATAACTACTTTCAATATTTTGTCCCAAAAGTTTTACATAGAGGCCCACTGGCTGGAAATAGTATGATTAAAGCCCTCTCATGGGAGAGAGAGAGAGAAAAAAAGAGTATTTGGAAAGATTTAGTCATTGGCTCAAAATCATGTGAATAAACTAGAACCAGAACCAAGGGCTCCCATCTTCCCCGTGGTTTTGAAAGCAGAGGAAGATTCACCTTCACAGTGTGCAAGATGAGAGTTTAGTTAGACTGGACACAAGTCTGTGGTCTGCAGGGAAGCCCAGAGGTTTTCCAGATGGGGAGAGGGAGCCCCCAGGGACAGTGCAGGCACTTACCTGCTGTTGCCCCTCACCCAGGAATAGCCCCAACGGGGGACGGGGCTGGTCCCAGCTCCCCAGAATCTACCCACAACTGTTCAACAATGCAGAACAGTCTGGAACACAAATCCCAGGTAGCAAGGCCCCCAAAACATCGTGACTACAGGCTTTTAGAAGGCCAGTGAGCACCCCACTGCAGGGGCAAAAGGGCACTTCCTCTTTGCTGACGGCCTTGGTTATCTGGGAAATTTTGACCCCTGGTTTCTGGGGTCAGCTTCTAATATGTGGGGATCTTGCTGGTCTCTGGATATCTGTCCCTCTGAATTACGAAGAGGAGAAAACCCACTCTACCTCTCCTGGGGGTCCATACTGTGAGCTGCAGCTAAGTCAATCTTCTTTAAAGTAACAGCAGCAGTCAGGGCCACCAAAAGCTTTCATCTCCGGGGAACCCCAAGGTGCACTAGAAGCTTGGTGACCCAGCACGGTGCCGGTGCCGAGTCGAGGTGAGGATGGAGGGTGGGCCAGGGCTGGTTTTTGTTAAGCAACAGCATCTCACCAAGTTTTCAAAGCTACAGGCTCCAGACACCACAGCTATGAATTCCAGCTGCCATGTGTGAAACCTTATCCTCCAGACTGTAACCCCTCGGGTCATTCACTGTCTTCAATTTAAAATAGCAAATTCAGGGAGGCCCAGGAGGCGCCCCCTTCCCCACTCCCTGAACCGGCTGGCTCAGAAACTCGTGTTCAGAGTCAGGCCAGGAAAGCTGCCCGGGATCCCAACAGAAACTGCTGACCGCGTAACATGGAAGAAGCCTCTGCAAGACAGGGGTCTCTAACTTTATTAGCCCAATTCTCCAACCTCAGGGAATTCCAAAGGAGGTTTGGAGCGGACAACTTCAAAACCTCTTCCAGGAAGCAGGCGGTAAGAAAACAGACATCCCTGCTCTTGGAGGCTCCTGCATAAATGTCAGGGGAGCAAGTTAAGTTCCAACAAACACTTGCTTGTGTTTTTGGAGTTAGGGCAGTGGTTCTCGAGCTTTAGTGAGCATCACCTGGAGTGCTGTTAGAACAGATTGCTGAGCCCCACCCCAGGGTCCTCTATTTAAATAGGAATTTGCATTTCTAACAAGTTCCCAAGAGAGGCCAGCTGCTGCCAGACTGGGAACCATACTTGGAGAACCACTGAATTAGGGTATGATTGCTAAGAATGCCACTTTCGTGAAGATTTCAACACAGCCAACTATACGTGGTACGCATCTAAGATTTCCCTGACCAGACTTGGTGAGGAGGGCTCTTTGGAGAATGCTGGTGCCCGTGGATACAGAGGGCCAACTGTATTTATCGTGCTAGTCCATTTAATATGAGAGACCTGAGTAACCCTGAATGTTGGTGTCCACGGGCGCTCCTGGAACCAATGCCCCGTGGATACCGAGGGACGACCATGTTTGTCCCACCCTCTTTATTATCCTTCCACTCAGAAGACCTTCCAATCCTCTTTTCCAAGACCAAACGGCCCACCTTTGCTCTTGAACAACTGATCACATTCCCTTCCCCCAGGACCTGCTTGTACCCCTACTCTAAAACTTTCTCCATTGATCTTTCTCGACCTCTCACCTCTGTCTGGCACTGGTGCCTGCTCTCTCCTTGAAAATCTTCTCCTGAAACTCTCCTGGCCCCCCAACACCTTCTCTGAATCCTTCTTATCCGTTTACCTCTCTGGTTTGCTTGCTACGTGCTTTCATTCACTCACCGTCCTGGAAAACCTGTGCCAGACAACCCTGATTAACAACAGTGGACGAGACAGACCCTGCCCTGCTCTCACACAGCTGACAATCCAGTGGGGGGCACCTCCGTGGATCAATTAATTACACAAGGGGTCACTTAATTGCAAACATGTCAAGCGCTCCAAAAGAGAAGGACAAGGTGCTGAGACTACGTAGGATGGGGCGGGGGTAGTGGTGTCGGGTCTGGGCCAGGGAAGGCACTGAGTGAAGCTACAGTGAAGCAGTGTCAGGGCTTGGAAGGGGCCTGGTACTTCTTCTACCAGGACCTTAAAGGTTGGTGAACTCAAGGATCCAATCATATTTTCTCTCTCACAATGACCACCAGTGATTCAAAAACTATTTCCTTCTCCAACCCCGACTTCTCTTCTGAACTCCAGCTCTGTATTTCCACTAGCTGCTGGATTCTAACTCCAATGCCGCGGAGGGACCTCAAACTCAACACGTTAAAGGAACCTGCCCCCCATCCCCTTCCTGCATCTTGGACACCGTCCAGTCAAGGCCTGAGCCACATTACTCTTGAACCCACCTGCTCCCAGCCTCATGCATCATCTAAAAGGCCACGAACACCAATTAATTCCACCCATCCAACCATCTCCTGAATCTGTCCTTTATCATATATTAAGTTCTCCAAACCCAGAGCCATACCTTCTCTTTTTTAGAAATTTTTTAATTTTTATTTATTTATTTATTTTTGGCTGCATTGGGTCTTCGTTGCTGTGTGCGGGCTTTCTCTAGCTGTGGCCAGGAGGGGCTACTCTTTGTCGTGGTGCGTGGGCTTCTCATTGAGGTGGCTTCTCTTGTTGTGGAGCACGGGCTCCAGGCACAGGGGCTTCAGTAGCTGTGGCTTGTGGGCTCTAGGGCACAGGCTCAGTAGTTGTGGCACACGGGCTTAATTGCTCCGCAGCATGTGGGATCCTCCCAGACCAGGGCTCGAACCTGTGTCCCCTGCATGGGCAGGCGGATTCTTAACCACTGCGCCACCAGGGAAGTCCATACTTTCTTAATTCAATACATATCTTGTGTTTATGATGATAAAATATATACTTATTATGGGAACTTTTGAAAATACACAGAATAAGAAATTAGAGAATAACCACTGATAACATTCTGTCCTATTTCCATATATGCATGTGTCTTTGTGTGTCTTGTGTTTAGGAACTGCAATCATGTAATGAATATATATGGGAGACTTACACTGGTGGGCACCAGTAGTCACCTCTTTGTGGTCCGCTCCCCTGAGTCAGCATTTGGTCATGTGACTTGCTTTGGCCAACGGGACATTAGTGAGCATGATGCAAATAAAAGCCCCTGGTTAACAACTGATACATTAAATAATCTTAGAAAATTAATTTTAAAGGCTGGATGATATTTCCTGTGTATATGTACCACAACTCACTATTTCCTCTATTGCTGGATGTGCAGATGTTTTCCACATTTTTATTATTTATGAATAATGAATATCTTTGCACATATATCAGATGCATTTCTACCTATTTCCTTAGGCTACATTTTTAGAGTTGGATTTACTAGGTCAAAAGGTATGTATATAGTTAAGCCTCTTCACACTGTGATAAAGCCGGAAAAGCTTTATCAAGCTATACTCCCATCAGCTATTTAGGAAAGTGCCTTTCTCAACATAACCCCTGCTGGGTAACCTGATAGGAAAAAAATGATATCTCATTTTACTTTGCATTTCTTTGATTACCAGTAAGTTAAATATGGGGGGAAATGTTTAATTACCTGGCTGCTTGTATTTCTTTCGTGCATGGTCTATATCTTCCCTTTGGCTAATTTTTCTATTGAGCTATTAATGTTTTTTCCTTACAGATTTACATAAGCAACAATTTACACAGTAAAGGACTTTTTTTCTGTTACATGTGGCAATTCTTCTACATTGACTATAAACTTTGTTTCTAATGCTTATGATATACAGAAGTTAATTTGTAAAGACAGTCCAACCCACTGCTCTTTATTCTTACTTTCCACAGTGCTTTGTGCTTAGAAAGCCAACCCTTCCCTAGAAAATAAGATATTCCCATATATTTCCTTATTTTTTTATGGTTTGACTTGAAATGTCAAATTGGAATTTATTTTTGTGTATGCTGTGAGAGAGGATGTAATTATTTTGCATTGGTCACTTAATAAATAATCCATCCCTTCTCCCCACTGATTTCGGATGCTCCATCATCCTATTTTAAATTCTCAGAAAAGCTAGGGTTGGCTTTGAGGTATTATTCTGTTCCTTTAATCTGCACCTCTACCAATCACTACTTTAATTACAGTGCATTTATATGTTTTACCGTCATGCTTTCACGTATTCACTCAACAAATACCTACCAAGCCCCTACTGTGTGCAAGGCACAGTTCTGGGCGCTGAGGACACACCAGTGAAGCAGGCAAAGAACTTCTCTGTCTGCTTCCCTTTCTAGTGGGGGAATGAACGTTGAACAAGTAACAACAACAACACTTACTGAATGCCTACTCTGTGTGCCAGGATCTGTTGGGCACTTTACGTGTCAAATTTAATCCTCGCAACAGTCCATAGGCAGTAACATAGGCAGTGTCATTCCCATTTTACAGACGAGGAAAACCGACGCCCAGGTAGCCACACAGTGGTAAGGGGCAAAGCTGGACAATGAATCTAGGCAGTGCGGTTCGGAGCCTACCTCACTGTAAGTGAAGCGTATAATCCAGAGAAAAGCAGAGGAGAGTAAATGGCAGGAGAGAGTGTGGTGTAGACGGGGTGTTCGAGGAAGGCTTTGAGGTGCCTTTTGAGCAGAGACCTGAATCACAAGAACGAGTGAGGCAGGAGACAGTCTGGACCAGAGGGAACAATTCTATGCAGAGGCAGCAGCTAAGCGTGAGGACGGCCACGAGCCCGGGGGGTCTCCAGGACGAGGAGGAAGCCCGAGGAGCTGGAGCTCAGGGGGCGAGAGGGCCTGCAGGTCCCGGTAAGGAAGGCGGATTCTGTTCTGTGTGACAGGATGACACCATCAGATGGGACCTGACTCATGTTTTTAAAAGGTCACTCGGGACGGGGTGTGGGCAACAAACTCGAGGAGACTCCGTTACCCTCCCTCATGAAAAACTAGACTATTTTCAGCTCTTTATTCTTTCAAAAGACTCTTAGAATCATTCTGTCGTGTTCCCAAAAGCCCACTGGGATTTAACTGGAATCATTAAATACTCTAGGCACTGACTCTGGAAGAACTGTCATCTTTGCGAAATACAGTATTCTCATCCAAAAAACTGGTCTACCTTTCCTCGTAGTCAAGTCATCCAAAAATCTACCAGTAAAAATGTGGAAAATTTTCTTCCGGAAGATCCAGCGTGTATTTCTGGACACTCACTGTCACTTGCCTGCACTATTACAAGCAAACACCTCCTGAAACTGGGGTCCTCCCTCCCCCCACTCCCCTCACACCCCGCCCCGCCTCTCCACCTCCAGCTATCTCTCTGCTTGAGAAACGTTCACTGCCCACCGGATATCCGACCCCCCTCCCCGCCTCCCTCCTCTCTGCCCTCAGTGAACTCAGTGACCTCAGGGCCAGCCTGCCACACAGGATTCCCTCTTCTGCAAGACCCACGAGGATAGTCCGAGGCAGGGCGTCCTGGGTTGAACTGTGTCCCACCTCTACCCAAATCCATATGTTAAAGTCCTAACCCCCAGGACTTCAGAATGTGACTGTAATCAGAGAATGGTCTTTAAAGAGGTAGTTAAGTTAAAATGAGGCCAGTAGGGTGGCCCTGATACAATATGATGGGTGTCCTTAAAAGAAGAGGAAACTTGGGCTTCCCTGGTGCTGCAGTGGTTGAGAGTCCGCCTGCCGAGGCAGGGGACACAAGTTCGTGTTCCGGTCCGGGAAGATCCCACATGCCGCGGAGCAGCTGGGCCCGTGAGCCATGGCCGCTGAGCCTGCGCGTCTGGAGTCTGTGCTCCGCAACGGGAGAGGCCACAACAGTGAGAGGCCCGTGTACCGCAAAAAAAAAAAAAAAAAAAAAAAAGAAGAAGAGGAAATTTAGACACAGCTACGTGCAGAGGGAAGACCATGTGGAAACACAGGAAGAGAAGACAGTCATCTACAAGCCACAGACAGGGGCCTCGGAAGTCAACTCTGCTGACACTTTGATCTCAGACTTTTAGTCAGTCCCCAGAACCACGAGGGAATAAATTTCTATTGTTCAAGTTGCCCCGTCTGTGGTACTTTGTTATGGCAGCCCTTCCCATAGCTGCAAAATGGGGCTAAAAGCGCCTGTTAATCATGGTAAAACGGAAAGACATTTGGCCAGGATTCAGAACATCCCGGTTCTCAACCAGCCCTTTCCTGTGGCCGCAGCACCTCCCCAAGTCTCAAAAGAGACAGCACCAGGCCAAGCAGCACGCTAATTCCTGGGCCAGGCAAGGCCCACGAGCCACGCGCAGCCTCCGGCCGCCCCGCCCTGAACGCGTGCGGCCCGCACAGCTCTCTGGCCTACCGCATTGCGCGGTGACTCCTAACAGCCTTCCATTAAAACCCGGTCACAGGAAAGGATCAGAATTTCCCACCAAGCTGCCTGACAACCAGCAACAGCAGGAGGAAAGAACCCCTTGTGTATCCAAGACAGATACACTAATCAATAAAGGCACACACATGCTAAACTCGGCCTTGGCCTTAAAATCCTTCTCTCCATGTTCCAAGCACCTCCTACTAAGGAACCGGAGCAGGCAGAGAGAGAGGAGAACCCCTAGCTAGTCTAGGCCTACAGAGCAGCCTACATTTTTTGCAGAATGAGATGTGGTGACAGCTAATTGAATTAGGTTTCTAAGGGACAGCTGGTACAATTAGGTTTCTAAGTAGATGGCTTTGGGGTCCAGCAGACCTGAGATCAAAGCTGGCTGACTGAGTGAGTGACAGCAAACACTCAGGGCCTGCTCACCACGTGCCAGCACCGCTCTAGTTTTACCATATATTCCCTAATGCAATCCACACAGTCCCATGAAGCAGGTACTGTTCACACCCCCAATCTACAAATGAGGACACTGAGGCGCAGAGTGGTTGCCCAACTTGCCCCAAGGCACACGCCTGAGGTTTGAGCCCAGATTAGCTCTGGGTCTGCGTTTTTCACCTCTGGGGTGGGGGTTCCCCAGCTTTGGAGTGCCTCAGGGCTGCCTGGAGGGCTTGTTAAAACACAGATAGCTCGGCCCCTCCCCAGAGTCCTCAGTCTGGAGAGCGTGGGCGCGGCCTGAGAATCTGCATTTCTAACAAGTTCCCAGGTGAGACTGCTGGTCCGTGTACCACACCTGGAGAACCACTGCCCTATGGAAGGAAAACTGCCTCTATAATGATAAGCTCACAGAGCAGCTGTGTGGGACTCATGGGCCCACAGAGGAAAAGTACTTAACACAGTTCCTGGTACAGCACAGGGGGCCCACAAATATTATATTTCTTCTCTCTGATTTGTGCCAGTTTCCTGAGCCAGCAGTGGGGTGGGGCAGGCCGTCTGCCTTCCTGTTTCTAAGACTCTACCCTATCCTTCCCCTGAGAGCCTGGGGCAGCCGCCCCTCAATCCCAGGGAAAGAGCACACGTGCACGCGCATGCACACACACACACACACGCACGCACGCACATCCATGCTCAAGCTCTAAGTATGAAACCATGCTGTTCTGATGCATCAGCATGGATGAAATCTCAGCAGAGCCTCACGTGTGTGAACGCCAAAGCCAACAGGCCTGAATTCCATCTACAGCCAAACTTGGAGGGGTACACACACTTGATTTCATGCTTCTAAATATTAACATCAGAAATTTGCAAACTTTGCTTGTTCTTTTCAAAGGGCTACTATGAAGGGGATGAGGGAGGGAGGAATACAGGGCCTGCTTTACTTTAAGCGTAACCTTTTCCCAGTTTGAGAGTTTGTCAGTCTGGCAGGCCATTCTGGCTCCCTGCCCCACTCCATCCAGTCACACAGGGAACCCCATCCCTGCCACCCCAGCCCAGGGCCGCCTCTGAACTGGAGTAACCTGGTCCCGCTGGCCCAGGCCCAGGCAGACAGCTCATTCGGGTCACTAGGATTCACATTTTAAAAGCAGGAACACGCTGATGAGATAAAAATAAAAACTGCTGAGTGCAGAGGAGGCTCACCATTCCTGGAGGGCAGTAGGCCTCAGGCAGGCATGTGGGCGCTCTGTCCTGCCCTAGTGGTGGCCAATGGCCTTGTATGTACAAAAGTCAAGAGCCCAGCTTCCTGTCTGGGTTAAAATCCTTGCACTGAAACTCCAGATAAGCAGTCAGTTCATCTGTGACTGGAAACTTCCAGAAATGGTGATGTCTCCCCCAAGACTCCCCAGTAACTACAATAGAAACACTGAAAACAGCACTTAAAGCACGCATCCTTACTGTACTTTAACTGAACGACAATACAGAATTGTATGCAAAATATTCTTAAGTCAGAACGCAAAACAAAAAATGGTAGCTGCCGGCAGGAAAGGACCCTGGAAGTGAGGTCACCTGATCATTAAGTTTCAGGGTAGGGCTCTTCCCACCACTTATTCCCTTCCTAAAGATCGTGCCCAGGTACACTTTTCCCAGATGAATAGCTGCTCTAGGCCTAGCTAACTCAAACTCCTCCGGGATCCATCTCCTATGAACACCCAGTAGGATTTTGAGCAGGTGACCTGAACTGTCTGGGCTGTACAATGGACATACCAGGTTCAGAAGTTCTAACCCGAATGGATCATGTTCAGAACGCGTCTCCCCTTCACCTCCATTTATCTGCCCAGCAAAGGTGTCATTCTCCATCTTTCTACTCAAATTTCTCTCCTCTGAAGTGCTTCCCCTGACGTCTCGGGCAGAATTAGAAGTGTTTCTCTTGTGTTTCCATAGCCCCTGCTCATACCCACTACAGTTCTAACTACAGTCACACATGATTTGCTTTTCTCCTCCACTGGAATCTGAGCTCCAAGAAGGCAGGAGCTGTCTGCTAATCAGGACCTAGCACCCAACAGACTCTTTTTTTTTTTTTTTTGCAGTACGCAGGCCTGTCACTGTTGTGGCCTCTCCCGTTGCGGAGCACAGGCTCCAGACACGCAGGCTCAGTGGCCATGGCTCACGGGCCCAGCCGCTCCGCGGCATGTGGGATCTTCCCAGACCGGGGCACGAACCCGTGTCCCCTGCATCGGCAGGCGGACTGTCAACCACTGCGCCACCAGGGAAGCCCCCCAATAGACTCTTAATAAACATTTTCCAAAGGAATGGTACCTGCCTGGCCTCTCTCACAGTTTTAGGGGTGCAAAGGAGAGCATACTAAAGTATCCTGTAATGGAAAAGTCCTATGAAAATATAAAGTATTATTATCTATAACTTATTAAGGTTGAAAGCTTCTCTTTAATAGCAGAAGAATGCTATGAGGACCCTACACCAAAAGCTACAGGGATCCCACAGGTCCAGACAGCATCCCGGCAGACTTTCAGCCTCACTCTGTAAGATGCTGAGTGATACAGCTTCTAGACCTGCACTGTCCAAGACAGCAGCCGTGAGCCACATATGGCTCCTGGGCACTTGAAATGTGATGGCTTTGAAGTGAGATATGCTGCTAAGGGTAAAACACACACTGGATTTTGAAGAGCACACCAAAAGGAGGTCAAGCATTTCATTAGTAATTTTTATATTGATTATGTGCATACATGTTGAATGTGACTATTTTGGATATATTGGGTTAAATTAAAATTAATGCCACCTATTCTGTCTTACCTTTTTAAACTGTGCTTTCAGAAAACTGAAAATTGCACATGTGGCTCACGTTGTATTTCGCCTCAGAGCTGTTCTTGGATGGTCTACCAAGAACTGTTCTCTCTGACCCAGCCCTGAAGCCTGACGAGATCTGCTCATTTCTTGGGGTTCTTATGATAAAACCCCATTCCTTAGTTAGTGTCTCCGTCCAGGAATTTAGCCTTGTTATCACCCAGCCTTCAACCAGGTGCCTGGAGTCAGGAAACCCTTTTGGGGAGGGTCTGCAGCGGTCTGGCTGTCTCTGGACCGCGGCCTGCATGTCGTCTGGGGCTTGAATGCACATGGGGCTGGAGTGTGAGCGGAGGACGTCGCGGCCTCAATTCAGCCCGTCCTGGCAGTGTGAGCTCATTGTACTGGAGGAGTTCTGCCCTTATTTAGGTCAGTGGCCCCATTACCCCAGAGTCCGAGAGAGAGTTTCTATGGGGTTTTGTCTTCGACACACTTTGCTATCCCTGTTCCCTCTTTGCAGAAAATGCCACTTTGCAGAGGTGATAAACCTTAAAAAAAAATAGCTAGAGCTCTGGTTTCTGAGTGCTATGCACTCCACCATCCTGATAAAAATGGCCCGCTCACTTTGGGAATTTGTTAACCATTTTCAAAAGTGAAACATGCAATACAAAATCTAAAGCCACCTCATTTGGGGGAAAAGACTCCCACTCCATGCTTTTCACCTGCAGCTCAGTTCTCTAAATTACACTAGAGACAGATGCTTTCACTCTTCCCCACACAGCGCTGGGACCCAGAACTGAAGGGCCACTTTGGCAGTGAAACTTGAAACCCCTTGCAAAGCTCGAGAGGCCAGAAATATTCTGCAGGCCACTCCCCCCTCTCCCATGTGAAATATGGGATATGTCTTCCTCATCGCAAAATAATCGTGGGGCAGTGACTTACATACGATACAGTTTTGAAAGGAGAGGAGTCCTTGAAGAGTTTGGAGTCCAAGACTAATTTTTTCCTATTGTTTATCTTCTAAATTATTTTATTTATACAAACACAGTAAACATGGCTGCATTCTCATTGTAAAAAAAAAAAAAAAAATCCCAAGAGCACAGAAGTGAGTGAGTGACTGAAAGCTCACACCACTGCCACCTCTACCCTATTCTTAGCTTTTGTTTCTGATGAAACGTGACGTCTGTTTGTCACGTTCAGCTGCCAGCCCTCTCCCCCCACCCACCTTGCACTGCCTTGAGGGCCGGGGCTCCAGGCACAGCTAACGCTTTCCCTGCTGAGAATCAGCATAGTTAAGAGCCCAGGGTGGGTGACCTGTGTGCACAGGCCACTGGTGGGAACAGAAATGAGCTTGGACCACTGTTCCCGGCTTTATTTACAGCTAACCTTTCACCCTGTCTTATAACCATTACAAGACGGTCTTTCCACCAGTTCCTAGAGGATAAGAGCCACGATTTATTCGTCCCTACACCCCCCGTGTCCAGCACGGGATCTGGCACCTAGGAAGGAATCAATAGACATTTGCTACACTGTCCCAGGGCACATCTTTTTAAAACCACTGTCACACAGTCATGTCCAGCCACTTCAGGAACTCCATGGAGGCTCTCCAGAATGCGGGGACAGGGGAGGCGCACACAGGAATGTGGCAGCCCCAGACTCTGCAGCCCAGGTGGTCCCACGTGTTTGCCAGGCTCTGATACCTTGACTTCACTCCATGTCTGTTCTGGGGCAGCCGCAAATCCCCGAGGACCAGACAGCCCTGAGTCTCATGGAGGTGCCAGGAGTCAAGGTCACCTTACTCAGATGGACAAATGACCCACACCCACGCAACCCAATGGGCTTATGCAGGAGGACTGCTCGCCACAGATTTGGCCTTCGGGGTGGTCACATCTCACCTCCTCCAAAATCTGTTTCAGCCGCTAGTAAAGTCTACCCATATTTACTAACACTGTTCTCCTCTCTGCTCAATCAGCCAGTGTTTACACAACACGTACCCTGTGTAGGATGCTAAGCTACAAGAAGACACAAGGGAAAATTCTGCTCACAAGAACTTTTCAGTCTAACTGGGAGGCACCAAATCAAGGGACTGGACTTAACCAACAATACGAGGCAACAAAGAACAAGCAAGGGGTCTAGGCGACTGGTCCTAGAGAACCAGGACTAAAGACCTGCTCCCTCTCCAGACCCCTCAGTCACAAGGTCCAACATTCAGCAGACACCGAAGAATCACCTGCTCTCACCTCACAGGCCCCCTGTGAGGCCACCTCCAGACCAAAAAAGTGGAAAGAGGAAAAGGGACAGGGAGTGGAGACTCATTCTAGGACGATGGGGAACGGGCATCAAAGCTTTAAAATATGCAGACCCTTTGACCCAGCAGCAACCTAGGGGAAACTAAGAACGTGTTGAAACATGTATGTTTAGTACAGAGTTGTTTAAAATACATATGTTTTTAAAAGGAAAGGCTTAAATGCCAAACATCAAAGACTAAATGGGAATAACAAGAGTACCTATCTCACAGCACTGGGTGATGATAAAGTGAGTTTATGGATAGAGCCAGAACAGTGCCCGGCACCAAGCAACGTCTAGACAAAACCTACTCATCGTCATCTTCACCCTTGTCGCTGCTGTCCTTAGATGAATTACGATGCCTTTACCTAATGCAGCCATTTCACCAGTAAAAAGAGCATTTAATGACATGAGGAAAAGACAAATATTACTGAGTGAAAAAAGTGATTTCTAAAACTATGATGATCCCAATTTTGTATAAATAAACATTTATTCATGAGCAAAGGAAATGGAGACTGGAGGTGTATTTGCCAAGATGCTGAGAGCAATTCACCCAAATGGTGGTATTAAGGGTGATTTTTCTTTATTATTTGTGCTTTTCCGACTCCTCTAAATTTTCATAGTAAAATGTATTCTTTTTATGAGATTTTTTTCAAATTAAAAAGCGAGGGGCTTCCCTGGTGGCGCAGTGGTTGAGAGTCCGCCTGCCGACGCAGGGGACATGGGTTCGTGCCCCAGTCCGGGAGGATCCCACATGCCGCGGAGAGGCTGGGCCCGTGAGCCGTGGCCGCTGAGCCTGCGCCTCCGGAGCCTGTGCTCCGCAACGGGAGAGGCCACAACAGTGAGAGGCCCGCGTACAGCAAAAAAAAAAAAAAAAAAAAGCGAGAGAGTGGCAACTTTTGGCCCACTGCCTAATTTTCATTAAACCAATTGGCTGGTTTCCTTCAGCTCCTGCAGACCACGGTCCAGGGTCTATTTTTATTGCCGTGTTCCCATCCCACTACAGATAATGGTTACTCCCACAAGACAGCTTTTTAAGGTGATGATACAGTCTTTCTAGAATAGCTAATTACCTCTGAGCCTTTCAGTTGAGTCTGAAAGAGAACCAGAGTTTTTAAAACACCAGCTTCTCCCTCATTGGAGTTGTGGGAAAAGGATGAGCCACACGGGCTGGGTACTAATTTAGAGTTGCTGGTGGTTTTCCACTTTCCTCTGCTCATCTGTAAGAAAGGAGAAAGAAAAGGAAGGAAAATGACTGCAGAACGGGAACAGCGACTACACAGCGTGGCCTCGACCTGCGGTGCTTTCCTGAGCTGCTTCCTGCCCAGGTGTAGCCCGCCCCATGACCGCCCCAGACCCTGTCAACGTGGCCACACTTCAAAGCCACTGTGTGGAAACTGGAGCCTGGCCCAGCCTGGCCACCAGGAGCTGCACCATGACAAGCATCGATCGCCCTACATTCTGCCTGGTCTCCCGGCCTGCCATTCTGCCTTCTTCTGGAATTGCAGATCTACACCCAGAGCCCAACACCTGTCCCCAGCATGTCAAGAGTGACCGTCAGCAGGTCGAGCCCCACCGGAGGGCAGGGCCAGAGGGCCTGGCAGGTGGTCCACCCAGGGCAAGCACAGAAAGGCAGGAAGGACACTGCAGTGTCACCGCCTCCCCTCTGTGTGTGAGGGCACTGGGGTGGCCATCCTGCTTTAGACACCGGAAGGGAACCTGGGCCAGTACAACATAGGGCTCGAGAGCTGGGCTTGAAGGAAGCTCTGGGTTCGAATCCCAGCTCCACTTACAAGCTATGTAACCTTAGGCCCCTCGTAGCCTTTCTAAGTCCTGGAGTCCAAGGCTGTAAAATGGGGTTAGTGGCGGTCCCATCTCATAGAGTCCTAATGATGGTTAAACTTAAAGGCACTTAAAGCTGGATCATCCGAGAAAGGTTAGCTTAGTTTAAAAGACAACCTGCACAGCACCTGAGTCCGGCTGAGAGAGATCAGGTCTGCCACAAAGCCTCTGTCACCTAGCAGCAGCTTGTGCTGCTGTCCATTTCCTGTGGGCACCCTCGGCAGCAGGATGCCACCAGCCTCTGTATGGAGGCCCCAGGCGTGCTTGGCACGAACGAGCACACAGGGTGAGAAACCCAAGTCCCACAGAAAACAAACAACCCCTCCCAGGCAAGACCCTGGACAGGCAACTCCATTTAGAGGCCCCGGCTGGAATTCCAGGCTGTTGGCAGGACCTCAGGCCTCTAAAGTCTCCGGGGGAGAGAATTCCACATAAGGCCGGGCCTGAGCAATGCGTCCTGAAGACTTTTCTATCCTGAGCTCACATTTCTCAGCTCTCGTATGCACTCTCATCTAGCCCCCTGCTCTCCCAGTTTGGACTCCTCTTCTATGTCAGGTCCTTGAGTAGAGGAATTTTTGAATCTCCTATCACCCGGTAAAATGCAGATTCTGAGTCTCTGGGTCTGGGGTGGGGCCTGAGACTCTGTGTTTACAACAAGCTCTCAGGTGATGCCCATGCTGCTGGTCCGGGAGCAGCAAGGGCTAGAGGGCTTTGAACAAGAATCCTACAGGATGCCTGAGGTGGCAAAGGGCAGCTGAGGCAGGATGGACCGGGACTCAATCCTATCTCAGGCTTCATTCATCCAGCAAGAGCCAGTCAGAGGGTTTCTCATCTATAGAACCTGCTTTCTAGACCTTGGGCGTAAATGTATGTGCAGGTTTCTGAAAATACCACATGAGAGGGTGCACGGCGGAGACTGAAAGAGGGGCACTCTCTCACTTGGAGAGACTGAAGGAGATAAAGGGCAGGTCAGGGAAAGGCTGGAAGGTAGGAAAGAAGACAAATCCCTTCTTTATCACTGGGGAGGGGAATGTTACACACTGTGGGTTGCACACAGCGCCTCGTTTATCCTCACAGCCACACCAGGTGGTGGGCGGATGAGGAAACGGAGGCTCGGACAGGTAACCCGACGTACCTTGTGTCACTCAGCTAACGGTTATCAGAGTCAAGATGTGAACCCAGACCAGGCCTTTCCAGCTCCAAAATCCAAGTACTTTACTCCACACCCTGGTGTGGCAAAGATGCTAGGACCTTTCACCCAGCTTCCCCCAAAGTTAACATCTTACAAAACACAGCTTCTTTACCTAAATCAGAGCACTAACGGTGACAAAATAATATTAACTCTCAACTGTAATATTCTACAGACTATATTCACATTTTGCCAAGTGTCCACTAAGGTTCCTTCCTGCTCCAGGATCCAGTCCAGGACCCCACACTGTATTTAGCTACCATGCCCCCTTGGTCCCCTCCAGTCTGGGACAGTTCCATCATCTTTGTCTTTCGTGATCCTGACAAATTTAAGAGTAGTGGCCAGTTAACTGTAGAATGTCTCTTGATTTGGGTCTGTTTGTTGTTTCCTTGTGATTAAATTCAGATCACGCGTTTTGGCAAAGATGCCACAGAAATGAGGTTGTACTCTTCCGGGGGTATCATATCAGAAGATAATTGAGGTTGCTATGTCCCGCATGGTAGTGTCCGCAGGTGTCTCCACTGTCTCCACTTTTCCCTTTGCAACTAATAACCATCCCATGAGGAGTTACTTGGAGACCGCCCAAATGTCTGAACAGATGATTCTGGTGTGGGCTCAAGTTCAAGGGCCACAGGGCTGGAGGAGCAGTGAGGGGAACCAGAACTCATGTACCCAGGAGAGAAACCTGGGTACATGTTTGACCACTAGCTGGCACAACAGACAAGCTGCCGAAAACCCCAGCAAATCTCCAGCAATAGCCTCGGGCATGCATCAGCCTGGGAAATTTGGTAATCTCAACAACAATAACGAAACAACCCCAAAACATAAACCCAAAACACCCTCAGTGTCAACCTCCCAGCAGGAATGTTCTGAAGGGCAAATCCAGCACTCACGGCATCCAAGCTAGAAAACTGGAATGTGCAGGTAATGATTCCTCGAAAGTGAGCACTGCTTTCTAGAACTGAGCTCTAATTCTAGAGCAAAACTGGGCATGCTTAAAGAAATACGATGCTGGAGAAAGTACCCACAAATCTTAGAAAAGAGCAGTAAGAACTCAAGATTTACAAGGTGATAAATAATGGTGACCGTTCATAAATGACTACGAAGGGCCAGGTGCTCTGTGTGTCATGTGTCGGGGCCGGTCCTTGTGACAATCCTATACAGGTGAGGGGGGAGTTCATCACAGTCCCCAGAGCCCCTGCGTTCTGAAGGTTCTGATACTTGCAGCTCCATTCCCCCAGGGAAGTGTTCCTCCCCTTTCTAGATGCTGGGGGCACCACGGCTTCTGGAGAGAGGGTATAATTCCCATTTTAGGGAAGCAGCAGCTGAGACTCAGAGAGGATGCCATCAGCCAGCCAGGAGAGGGAGAATGGGAATCTGAACCAGGCCTATCCAATGGCAAGCTGTCTCTCTACTTCATTTTTTCCCCCCAAAGGCTCCGCAAGACTGGTCCAGGGAGTCCTGGAAGTTTCAGAAGTCACAGACTTATTAATCCCAAACATTACTGTTAATTATTACTTATTATTAATTCCAGGCATGAGGCCTCATTTCCCATAAACACTGTGTCCTGCCATCTCTCAGCAAGTCCCCATCCTCCCCACTTCCTTCCGAGGGCCAGGCCAGTAATTAGAAAAGCTAAAATTCTAAAGGTAGGGGATAATGAGCTTTAAATAATAATGATAATAATGATAAACACCCCCCCCTTCCTAGAAAATTCTTATCATCCAGACAGCCCTCGCACTGGAAAACCAAGGCAACTCAGTTTCCTGATACCCAACGAGAAACGGCTGGTGAGGGGCAGGACCTGGATAAATGGGTCTAGGGCAAAATGTGCTGAGTGCTGGCAAGACACTGCACCTTCTGGAGAACTTTCTTCAGATTTCTCAGAGAGAAAAAGAGCTCCCATCTCCCGAGGACAAACCTGCATTTCTGGGCCGGGGTGCCAGTCAAAGGCATTACGTGAGACTTGTGTGTCCTGACGGGGCTGGCTGGGTGAGCACGAGATCCTGAGACTCCCGGCAATGTGTAAGGTGCTCTTCTGCTTTGGGGGAGCAGCAAGAAGGCTCTCCCTGTGGTCCTTCCCCTCATGGAGAGAGCTCCCAGCACAGCCAGCAGGGCACCCTCATCCCCCCAGCCTCACTGCTCAGACCACAAGGCAGCAGCAAGTCAGGGGATGGGGGGGTGGGGGTGGAGTGGGGGGTAGGCTCCACCCAAGTGACCCCGAGCGCGTGCTCAGGAAGACAGCTCTGGCTGGGGCCTCTGGGGAGGGGACAATCACGACCAGAGCACCCATCAACCTTCAACCATGCCTTGATTGAACATAGCATCCATCTTGTTCCCACACACAAGGAATGCAGAGAGTCTAATCTTGTAAAGCTTCCTTCTTATCTTCAGGGAAGAAGGTCCTTGATATTCCAGCATTCAAGTGCTTTACACTTTGTGTGCAGACCTAGAGAGTTTCCTGCTCACCACTGCACATCTTGTCAGAGCTCTTTAACTAAAATTGGAAAAGACACTACAAACTCAGTTCACAAAGGCGTAAGGCCTTACGGGATGGCTTTCTCAGCTTCTTTTACGAATCATTAAGAGGGGAAACATTTTTCAGACCCACCCCTGATCTCACAGTCAGAAGCATCCCATCAGGGAAGCCGTGCGCTGGGCCTGGCTCTGACCTGGGCTCACTGGGTCAGGGCGGCTCTGAGTCTCCTCTTATCTCCCGTGAGCAAATCAGACATGCTTCCCCTTGCCCTCCTCTTACCGTGAAGTCTGTCAGGCCTCAGTATCCCTCCAAGAAGCCAGCCCTGCTAGCCCTCTCAGCCCCACCTTTCACACTAATAGGGCGACTGCTTGTGGCACTCGGAAGGGGGGCCCTGCCCCTCAAGCTTTACTGTATCACCAGGACCCAGCCAGGTCTCTGCAGGGCAGGCAACCAGTAATACCTGATCATTAAAGGAATTCAGAAATGGACAAAAAGAAGAAATGAGTCAGAAAAAAGATTGCATCAGGAGCCCTATCTGGGGCATAAGGAGGGATTAGCTTCTAAAAGAAAGAATTTAGTGGTCTCCGGGGGCACGAGTATTCGCGCCTGGTAACTGGAGACCAGGTGAAGACACACCCAAATCACCACTGGAATCAACTAACAAATCCTGGTGCACACAGGGAACGTGGATTTCTGATCACGTGCCCACATTTTAAAAATGTGTCCTTCTAAGCTAAAGGGTTAGGCAAGGTAGGATGAGGAAGGCTGATTTAGGACCCAATGCCGCCTCTCCCATCCACTTCTCTCATGGCGGAGCCCCCAAATCAACTTCACCATTCTTCCCAGACCAGTCCAGATGTAGCCTGGGACCCTGCCAGCCAGCACGACGTGTACTGTCCACCTGCCCCAGAAGCACCTGGGATTCTGTTAGAAGGATTATGACCACTGGCTTGCATCCCATGCTAGGTCAGACTTTCTGGGATTGGGACCAGGGAATCCGCATCTAAAAGGATGCCCAGGTTGAACCTTCGGTAGAGGGACACTGAGGACCACTGCTCTAGCAAGAACTAACAATCACTCAGAGTCTGTCCCATTTGCCATACCTGGACTAGAGTAGTATCCCTGGAAAGCCAGACGGGGGCTTTTCCCATGAGAATAGGATCTTAGCCGAGTAGTTACAAGCTCTGGGGGATGTGATTCAGAAGACTTACATTTTGATGCGAGGGAAGTGAGAGGTAACGAGATGCAGAAAGAAGGTGGGAGCAGTAGGGGCCAGGCCTGGAGAAGTCCTGTGAGGTTCCCCCGCCCCAGGGGATCCTCACCTTGGAGGGGGCCACAAGGAGTGGACAGGGAGGGACGCCAAAAGAAGTGGGATGAAAATCACCGCCTTGAAAATTGTGCCTCAGGTTGGAACTGGCATTCATTCATGGATGCATTCACTCATTCATTCACCGTTCCAGGATTTCTTCCTTCAGCATGTACTTAACATGCCTGGACCAGGATCGGACCCTAAAGCATGAATTTGGTTCCACATATACCCAAGCTGTTCCCAAGGAGGACCTCAGGGCCTGGAAATCATGCCCAATGGACGACATCCACTGCAGACATCATCATCTTCCCCATGTGGAACCAGAAACCCGAAGGGTCCCTCATATATGAACTCAGGTCTTTTCTTGACCTCACGACACAAATAGCCACAGTTCTTCTGGAACAAAAAGGACTCAAAACACGAAGTTCGAAGGCCACACAAAATAAACCCAGGACTGGTGAGTCTCAGGATCGGTGGAGGCTACTTGGCCCTGAGGACTCAGGTGGAGACAGAGGCTGCAGGCAAAACTCTCCAAACCCTCACGCCGTGTCCTAGGCTAAATTTTGCTCTCAGCTCTACCTAGCACTGTGATATGGCCCCAAAGGGCACCTCAGAGCGAGATGATAATTATTCTAGAAAAAACCTTCAGAACAGTGTACCAGGATGAGAGTGGCTAGGCTGCTACTGGTCACCCACTTACGGTGGCAACTGATGGCCTGGATTCCTGAATTCCTCCTAGAAAACACAGCCCTGGGCACATGTTAAATAAGACTGCCTCTCATAAAACATGAAACAACACCCCACAGTGTCCAAAGGAAGGGCCTTCTAGAAGCTGTGGTCCCTGGAGCTTTTCCAGATTTTTCTCTACAAGGAGAGGGACTCTGGCCACCTCAGGGCATGACTCCATCAATACTTAGTGAAAAATCCAGAGCTTCACTGGTCTTCCTGCCCCTCCTCTGTTCTTGCCACGCTTCCCTCTGCCCTCGGGGTAACCCTGCGCCTCTGAATGGCCTCCCAAGGCCTACTTGAAGGGGTTCCTTCCTTCCTGCCCAGCCTCATCACTCCGTAGTTCCCCCTAAGGCTTCCTTTCTGTACTCCAGCTATACTTTGCCTTCATACTCTAAACCTCTTCACTTTCTCCCTCTTGGGACCTCTGTTCTCTGGGCGCCTTCTTCGTTTAACTTCTCCTGGTGTGCACTTCGGAGCTTGGCGTTCACCATCAGCTCTTCCGGGACCCTTTCTTGACACCCCACTCACCCCAAGATTCGGTTAGCATCCTTGCTGCTAACTTTGAATTCTGTGTCCTGCTTGCCTCAAGCACTGGACCAGGAGTTTCTTCAGAGCAGGCACAGGGTCAGGGCCCAGCAGAGTCAGGCTGCGACTATCTGGACAGGGGGAGTCCCTCCCCAGGCCCCCTCCCTCCAGCAACCTGAGCCCCACACGGGAGACTGAGGGGCACAAGGGGTCCTGTGCCACAGCCTTCCATTCCTGCCCAGGGGCATCAGGGCATCACTGGTCTTCAGGGAGAATGCACAGCCCAACCGGCCCCTGAACTCGGGAGAGGGAAGGAGGAATTCTTCCTGCTCTGATGCTTTTCATTTCTGATGCAAAAGGTCTCTAATTTCATTCATGGAAACACAATTTAGTTCTACTGGTGGCCCAAGGAGTATCATTTCTACTCTTAGATTTTAATACCAATTTTTTTAAATATAAGGGGAGCTGGGTTATATGATAGTCTCTGACTTTAGTAAACCAGGTCTGCCCGGTATTACCTAGTGCAGAGATGCAGGGCTGGTAAAATTCTCCCACTCAGGTCCCACGTTTGTCCACTTTGTGATGATACTACAAGCTGTATACTCCTGACTTCTATATTTTTCACTACGCACAAGAATATTATTCCAATTCATGTTAAGGAAAGAGAAAGAAGGAACACACGCACATAGAAATGGACATCATCAGCGCCCTGAAAACCAGAGGCAAAGAAAGGTGTCAGCTACCACAGAGAAGACAAGTAGGCAGAATTTGCTGCCTGTTCATTCCAGTCACACAGGTCTTCCCTCTGCCACTGCCCACAAATGCCTCTTGCAGAGTTCTTCCCTCGAGTCACATGACAAGAGGAGTTTGCTGCATCTGTTCTTTTGCTTTCTTCCCTTTTAAAAATAATTTGTGGTTTGTGTGTTTTTACACAATACAGATTAGCTGGCAGGGGATGCGTCACTGCTCGCACACCATCACTCCCGGCGTTTAAAAATAAAAATCACATCTGCAATGCAAAGCTCACGCACTCCGCTTTTAGAAAAGGGTGAGAGACTTGGGTGCCCAGCACCTTCTTGTAAATGCGACTCAGCTCCTATGTGCCTGTCAGGACTTGTAAAGATGAGGCGTTTTAACCTGCAAGGTTCTGATAACCTGGAAGAGTCTTGGTGCCCCAAACCTTGACCTCCCAAACCCACCCATGATTCTCAAGGGCATGGGGCAGGGGTCACAAACAGCCTCAGGATCCCAGACTCCTAAACCAGAAAAGGCTGTGGTCTCTGGTAACAAACTGTCCCCAGGATAAGCTCCCTCAGACTAACAAAAAAGAGCAACCTTGAGTCACAAAATGAAGTGCATCTGGTCAGAGACCCAGCGTTGGCATCTGGGATGGTTTTAATCAGAAGTGCCCAGATTTACACCTCCCAGGATGGCTCGCACTTGACCAGGTAGCTGAACACGTCATTAATCATTTCCAATCCGAGCGCTCATCTCTCTCCTTCAGTGTGGACTCAAGTCTCACTGTGGAAAGTAAACGATAGCTAGCCACTGTCGGTGCCACCTTTGTCTCGGCCATAACAGGGGAGAGGGACTCAGCACGCCAGGCTACTCCAGTGCCTCCGCCTCTCCCCGTCTCTCTGGTGTGCAGCACACACCCCCTCCCACGCTTACCTACAGCTGTGCCAGAAAGGTTTCACCCGGAGCAAGGGCTCGAGGCTGAAACAGCGGATTTTAGGTTCTAAATCAAAGCCGTCTCAAGACTGGTTGACCTCGGGGCACCGTCTCCTTATCCTATTAACTCACTCTTGTCAGTCCAAGCATGCGCTTAATTTGAGGAGCAGCAACCCAGCTGCCCAAGGTAATGAGGTCTGGCATAAACCAACTCTTCTCAGGAGAATGTTTCCTGGACAGAAACCATGGGCACTTCATAACTTGGTACCGCCATGGTTATTTCCTAGGGCGGTCTGGTTTTAGACCACCTAGCCCAAACAAGGGAACGCTAAAGCTCCTGCATAAAAGCGAATGTGGATATCGTTTCAAGTTCTGAAACCTCTTGAGCATTCTTCTGGGGAAGAGGTCAATGACCGGTAATGACTTAGGGGAAGACGGCTGGCATGAGACCAAAATGAGGAAGCCGAAGCACTTAGGGTGTGGTGGGTGCAGGTCATGCTCTCAGCCAGCCCGGATCAACCCCAGGAGGCAGAGGCCAGGAAGGATGTGATTACTTGAGGGTGGGCTTCTCTCTAAAAATAACGGGGATAATCAAGCTGCAGGCTTCATCCCCCACTCTCCCACTTTCAAAGAGCGGGTTGTTTTACATCTGTACTCGGTTGAGTGTTATTTTTATGTGCCAGGCTTCCATTAGGTATCAGACTCAGGACTAAAATAAACCTGAAGGAACAAAGGAAGCCGGTGGAAGGGGCCAGATGTTTTCCCCTCTGCCAGCCTGTGTGCTGGTCACTGCTCCCACTGTGTCACCTTCAAAAGTAATCCCGTGCTTAAGGATGAAATGATGCACAGCCTTTGAAAAATCAAGCAAGAATCATTTCTCGGTCAGGATCAGATTGATTTTTGTCTGATTCTGTCACGGGAATTGAGAGTGGAGGAGGGACACAGAAGCCAAATCAAAAGTCACACGAGCTACTACCTACAATAGCCAGGACATGGAAGCAAACTAAGTGTCCATCGACAGATGAATGGATAAAGAAGATGTGGCGCATATATACAATGGAATATTGCTCAGCCATAAAAAGAAATGAAATTGAGCTATTTGTAGCGAGGTGGGTGGACCCAGAGTCTGTCATACAGAGTGAAGTAAGTCAGAAAGAGAAAAACAAATACCGTATGCTAACACATATATATGGAATCTAAAAAAAAAAAAAAAAAAGGTTATGAAGAACCTAGGGGCAGGACAGGAATAAAGACACAGACATACAGAATGGACTTGAGGACATGGGGAGGGGGAAGGGTAAGCTGGGACGAAGTGAGAGAGGGACATGGACATATATACACTACCAAATGTAAAATAGATAGCTAGTGGGAAGCAGCCGCATAGCACAGGGAGATCAGCTCGGTGCTTTGTGACCACCTAGAGGGGTGGGATAGGGAGGGTGGGAGAGAGACACAAGAGGGAGGAGATATGGGGACATATGTATATGTATAGCTGATTCACTTTGTTATAAAGCAGAAACTAACACACCATTGTAAGCCAATTATACTCCAATAAAGATGTTTAAAACAAAAAAAGTCAGCCGAGCTAAAAACAGTGGTCAGCTCTGACTGCAGGTTTCCTGTGTGCACCTCTCATCTTCACATCATCAAAACCAAAGGGGCACCTGTCGCTTTTATTTTATGGATGGGGAAACTGAGGCACAGAAACATTATGTAATTTGCCCAACCTGTCAGACACAGCAAGCCTGGGGCACAGGATGTGAACCAAGTCTAACTGCAGACCTCTGCTCCTATCTGCAGTATTAAATAACCTCAGCAAGGCCATGTGCGTAAGTAATTTCTCGGAAGCCTTCCTTCTCGGTCAACATGGGAAGTGGAGGGTATGCACATTCTTCTATCCCCAAAGCACCTGCGCCGACTGGAGCTGTTACCTCAGTAAAGACTGACTGCCTAGATTTCAAGATTCTCACATTCAGCAAGTCTACCTCCAAAAGTTAATACAGCGAAAGCACTTCTAAAGGATTTAGGGAAATTAATGTCCACTGATAACATACAGAAGTTCAATGTTATACCATAGTTATTTGCACATTGAATAATAACATCTATATTAATATTTCAAGACTAAATAAAACTATTCACGGATTTTTTTTTCCTAGGACTTGGCATTTTTTAAAATCCCTGTTTTTCAACCAGAAAAATGTTGCCTTCAAAATTAAGATTAGCACTCATCTTGAAATTCCTATAAACTGGGTTAATCAATCAGCAAATATATTTTGGAGGACCATACTGTGCCAGGCACTGCTCTAGGTCCCTCCCTCATGGCCCCTGCAGTGTGCTATTCACTGGATCTCACATGCTGTGACGGCTGGGGCAGTGGGAATGGTCTGACACCCACTAACACCCACTGCAGAGGCCAGGGTGAAGGACAGGAATGTCTCAATGGCACTGGTCACTACATCAGGCTACTGAAGATCCACAGCATCTGTCAAATCAAACCCACTGAATGACACTCAATTTGTCATGCTTTAAACTGATATTTTATAATGTGGAAATCAATATTTGATAATAGATTGTTGTAAAGCATTTCTAAATATGAAATTATATAAGTCCTTGATAACATTTAGCATTTTCATAATAAAACATCAGAAGTGACCAATGGGTTTCAAAAGCATTCATATCTACTCGCTTTCCAAACATATTTATATTTAATGCCTATAAATAGCTATCTATACATTTCAGAGCTAATTTTTTTTTTAATGCAAACCACTCATTTTGGCAGATGACTAGGAAGCAGGACAAGAGGAAAAGGATGCAGAATTAACTCTCACCACCTATTTACTGGAGATCTCATCTGAGCAAAGGAAAGGCCCTGATGGAAATTTTGCTTTTTATTGAAGCTGATTATTGATACATAGCCATGGGATCACAGGGCCCTCCTTCCCTGCAGGACCCAGATGACAGCCACCCAGCCTACCTGTCTCAGCTACAGTCACAATGCTGCTGGCTGCAGCATCCTACCTCTCAATAGAGTGTCGTGGGAAGCAAAGGCCATTACTACACCATTGAGACTGACTCCAGCACAGTGCCGGCAGGTGCCAGACACACGAAATGATGGATAAAATGGCATCATTATAACTGACAGATGGCAGGGAGAACAGGAAGTGCCTCTTATATTCATTTCTGGCCTCGTCCTCAAATATAATCATTTTTGCTATATCGATTATCAAAAAAAAGTACATGCTCTAAAAATCCTATAGTAAATATAAGGGAGCTTATGAAAAAAAAAAGAAGAGACCGTTCAAGACTGGTGCAAATTTGTACCGAGAGAATTAACAAAGCAAGTAACAATTACAAGTTAAAAATTACCAGCACAGTTAAAAACTAATTATGAATAAGTAAACAGGACTAGCAGATAATATTTATACACCCATGTTCATAGCAGCATTATTCATACAATAGCCAAAAGGTGGAAATGACTCAAGTGTCTACAGACAGATGAATAGATAAACGAAATGTGGTATATACACACAGAGAAATATTATTCAGTCTTAAAAAGAAAGGAGGGCTTCCCTGGTGGCACAGTGGTTGAGAGTCTGCCTGCCGATGCAGGGGACGCGGGTTCGTGCCCTGGTCTGGGAGGATCCCACATGCCGCGGAGCAGCTGGGCCCGTGAGCCATGGCCACTGAGCCTGCGTGTCCAGAGCCTGTGCTCCACAACGGGAGAGGCCGCAGCAGTGAGAGGCCCGCGTACCGCAAAAAAAAAAAAAAAAGAAAGGAAATTTGGACAGATGCTACAACACGGATGAACCTTGAGGACATTACGTTAAGTGAAATAAGCCAGTCACAAAGGGACAAATACTGTATAATTCCACTTATATGAGGTACTTAAGAGTAGTCAAATTCCTAGAGACAGAAAGTAGAATCGTTGTTGTCAGGAGCTGTGGGGAGAAAAGGGAGTGAGGAGTTAGTGTTTAATGAGCATGTGGTTTCAGTCTGGGAAGATGAAGAAAGCTCAAGAGATGCATGGTGGTGATGGCTGCACAACAATGTGGACATTCTTGATGCCAACATACTTAAAAATGACTAAAATGGTAAACTGTCTATTATGTATATTTTACCACCATTTTAAAAAAGAAAAAAAAAAGAAAGAAGACTTCACTTAAAATCTTAAAAGGTAAAGGTGCCTTGACTGAAGAGGAAGGACAGAGGCACTGAGGCTGCTGAGCTGTAATGACAAGGGCAAACTGCACACAGCTCAGAGAGAGCCGTGCAAAATCACTTCTTGAACAGAGCACGCAGCCAAAACGAACCAAGACCAAGGTGAATGGGTTCTGTGTCCTCCCTTGCCTTGCGGAGTTCTGCTGGATTTGTGCACTGTTGTAAAATATTAGTATGCTGGGAACAACTGACTTCCACATTACACTGACATCATTCCCATACTTATAATCATAATAGCATATGAGCTAACCTGTGTTACAGAAACACATGTTGTAGCCAAAACGTTTGGTATTTAACATTTCCAAGAATACTTCCTTAAGACGACTGAAAGAATGGTGAGCTTACTAAATTGTAATCAGCCCAAATGTCGCATCTACCCCAGCCACAGCAATGACCTTGCCTACACCTCCACCCACACACATATACACTCATGCATCCTTACCTGTACATTTATTTTGAGTCACTTTTTTTTTAGTTGAATGTCTTCAATCCATTTTATTTATTTATTTTTAAAAATTGTATCTTGAGTTACTTTTAATTGCTTGCTTTGAATCACTCTACTTTCCTCAGATCAATGCAGACATTTTAATTCAGTCATAAAGGGAAAAACAGACAATTATTGGGTCCTTCCAGTAGGCTGCTGCTATTTCACAATCCAACAGGAGAATGTGGTAATGCATTTTTGCTGTCTTTAAATGAGGCCACAGAACCGTCTTTGGGTTCCCCACTGAACCCAATGGATTCCCTTTGAAGGTCTGGAATTGGTGTCAGGGGCACAGGCCCTGCTTCTCCTTCTGGGAATCACACTCGGAATTTCAGACTGCTCCCACTTGGGATAAACTTTCTGGGGGTCAGAGAGCCAACCTGCCCCAAAGTCCTTTCCTCCGTGGCCATTATCACCCTTCACTGTGAACCCTAAGGAAATAAGAGACTATACTTTTGAGGAAGAAGAGGGTGAAAGACAGAAGGAAGGAAAACAGCAGGGAAGGGGAGGGTCCCGAGAGGTGCTGGAGGGAGGCCGGGATGCTAACAAAGTGTTGGCCGTTTGGCCTCCGGGTCCCTGGGGTATGCAGAGCTACGATTACATGCTGCTGGTTTTCTGCATATGCCAGGAAGAATCCAACCCACCAAGCAAAATAAATACATCTCTAGAAAGGAAAAAGTGAAGGTAAATGTACTTCAGGTATCTATAACAAAACAGCCAGTTATACTTGTTCCAATGTTAAGTGGTCCCTTTTGCCAGTTGGTAAAGGGATATTCTGATTTATGCCATATACTTTTACACCAAGGTAAAGGCTCTCTATGGAGCTTAAAAAAACCTGATATAGAATACACGATCCCCGCAAAGTCTAATGACACGCGAAACAAACATGCTGCCACCAATACAAAGGGCACAAAGTAAAACATCAAAGCTGCTTAGGAACCGTGAGCAGACACAGAGGCATGATTTTCTTTCCCTGACAGGAGCCATCCCCAACTCAGAATGCTCATATCTTACCAGTGACCTCCATGAGTTGGAGAGGGCAGCATCTTTCTAGGGTAGCAGTGTGATGGACCATAGCCCATGGGACTTAGGGCAAGGTTATCTGGGAATCCACACACTCACCACTGTTACATCATGTCTGGCACAGGGATACTGGATGATGGTGTGATCAATGTAATAAAAATTCCTTAATCAGAGACCAAAAGCTGGCCACTCCAATCTATTCCCAAGAGAAATTCTTGCCCACATGCACCAAGAGACACATACCAGAATGTCTGCAGCAGTACAGCTTGTGATAACCAAAAACTGGAAACAATCTAAATGTCCACCACCAAGTAGAATGGATAAGTCAATTGTGGTGCACCCACCACCCACCACCCACCACCCACAAAGTGGAATGTACAGCAGGGAAACGAACAGATCACCACTACATGTACCTGCACGGATGATCTCAGGAGCATGAGGTTAAGTGGAACAAAAGTGAGCTGCAGACAAATACACTGCGCGTTACTCAATGTATATGAAGCCTAACGATGCGTCTGTTTATGGATATAAACATATGTGGTAAAACTCTCCACAGAAAAGCAAAGAAATGATGAACAATGATGAAATTTCCAGCAAGCAGTGATCTCTGTGTGGGGAGGGCACAAAGGGAACTTCAAAATAACGGTGTTCTCTTTCTTGGGTGGTAGGCATTTGAGCATTCCTGGAATCATTAATTCTTTATATCTTACACATATATTGTGTAAGTTTTTGTAGTAACGCATTTTATAAAACTACTATTTTTATTTATTTATTTATTTTTGGACTCAGACTCTTTATT
Source organism: Mesoplodon bidens (assembly GCF_964165515.1). NCBI lineage: Eukaryota > Metazoa > Chordata > Mammalia > Artiodactyla > Ziphiidae > Mesoplodon > Mesoplodon bidens. The sequence continues at coordinate 65,211,137 of NC_138166.1, read as the reverse complement.
ACAAGGATATTCCCTTAACACTGGAAGAAAGTAGAACATACAGAATATCTTCCAATGGGGCTCCAAAAATACTGTTTTAAAAAGCTGCCTGATTATGAGAGAGAACTATAGAATCATTCATGCCTCAAACCGAAGTGACTGCAAATGTTCAGGGGAAGGCAAAAACAAAGGGTTGTCATTCCAGAGCTTTCTCCTGCCCTCACACAGTCCAAGGTCTGATATTCCCAGGGCACCCCTGACTCTTGATTCTGTGACTGTCACTCAGATAAGATTGAACTCTCAGTTAAAGGTGGTCTGGGGGCTGCTGAGTGTACATAATCCCTCCTCTTTCTTAGAAGTGACCAAAACACATCGCTGGGCTGGGGCAGGCATCAGCAAACTGCAAACGCATAGGCCATACCCTGCCTGACAGTTGTTTTTGTGCTACCTGTAAAACTAAGGATGGTTTTGACTTTTTTTTTAATGGTTGAAAAATATCAAAAGAAGAATAAAATTTTATAACATGAGAAAATTATATGAAATTCAAATGTCAGTGTCCATAAAGTTTTTTTTTTTAGATTTTTTTTAAATTATTATCCATTTTTGGCTGCTTTGGATCTTAGTTGCAGCACACGGGATCTTTTGTCGCGGCATGCGGGCTTCTCTCTAGTTGTGGCATGCAGGTTTTTTGTCTTCTCTAGCTGTGGCACACAGGCTCCAGGGTGCATGGGCTCTGTAGTTTGTGGCATGCAGGCTCTCTAGTTGAGGCGTGAGAGCTCAGTAGTTGTGGCACACGGGCTTAGTTGCTCCGCAGCATGTGGGCTCTTAGTTCCCTGACCAGGGATCGAACCCGTGTCCCCTGCACTGGAAGGCGGATTCTTTACCACTGTGCCACCAGGGAGGCCCCAGTGTCCATAAAGTTTTATTGGACCACAACCACATTCATTCACCTGTGGCTGCTTTCACGCTACAACAGAAAATGGAGTAACTGCCTAAAGTATTTACTATCTGACCCTTTGCAGAAAAAAACTTGCCTCCCTTGTCCTAGAGAAAAGTTTAAGAAATAAATCAGGTCAGGTACAGAACCTAAGACACAAAATTTGCTTCTGTGCTTATACTGGACCTCATTTCATATGAAATATATGGCTGCTTATGAGACTATATAATAAACTATAGTATAAATTTAAAAAACAAGGAATATTCTGGCTAGAATGGAGAGACAGGCCCAGACAGAAAGACCATCCAGGGCATGAGATCTACACAACTATCAACACTGCAATACCAATCTGTGTTCTGAGCAGACAAAGCAGAAAGGTACACCATTGTGGAAAAAGTCACGTAGTCTGAGGAAAACAAACAAAAACATAACAGTTATTCGGAGCAAAGCTGTTCTCCCATCAAGTGTGAAGCCATCCAGTGTGATGTCCTGACCACACTGCCCCCGTGACAGCTCCCTGCGACCCGAACCGACTATACTCTTCGACAGCACAACAGGAAAGTGGCAATTCTGTGGAGCCCTCTGTCAGGAGGGTCTACTAAGTAGATGTGACCTCATTTTATCAAAAAGAGACCATGCTCAGGCTTACTGGGCCTCCAGTATCATCTTCTCCCAGGAGCACAAGTAGACTGTGTGTCTGCCAAATATAAAACCTGCGCCAAGCCAGCCACGTTTTGGTACCCGTGGAGAGCACGATGAAACGTGCGTGCCATCTGCACATCCTAAGACACTCAGAACAGCCCACGGTCAGCTGCTCAAGCTCGGGGAGAACAGCTATGACAGTTGGGCACGTGAACTGGCTCAGGAGCGGGGGCTTAGAAACAGGGATTGCCATCCCTCTGGGCCTCCTCTCCAAGGTCTGCCTGACCCAGTCCATCTAGAAGCCCTGACTCACCCCCCACTGGAGCTTTAGGGTTGCCATGGCAATGACTGTCCACAGAGGAAGGAAGAGGCAAAAGGTCAAAGGTCAGCATGACATGAAGGGTAGAGGCTAACAGGTTGTGAACACCCAAAAGAGCATCTACAGACATGAGGCAAAATTTTAAAAAGGTGAAAAGGTACAAGATGCTGGATTTAACCTCGAGGGTGCCGTTTTAGTGCCTATCTCTGCATGTTGGTCCCGTGTCCATCTGCAGACGGGAAAGAGCCTCTGCTTCTATCGCACAACAGCACAGATGGAGCCCCGAGCTGGGCATGAGGAGTTCTGATCCTGCCCTGAAAGCTCGGTGGGAACTTAGCTGGGGCAAAAGCTGCTGAGACCAGTTTGGTTTTACAGTCGTCCCAAGGTATCCACAGGAGATAGGTTCTAGGACACCCTCTGATACCAAAATCTGAGGATGCTCAAATCCCTTATATAAACTGGCACAGTATTTGCATATAACCTATGCACATCCTCCTGTATATTTTAAATCACTTCTAGATTATAATAATTTATAACATAATTATTATTATACAATGTAAATGCTATGTAGATAGTTGCTGGCACACAGTAAATTCAAGTTTTCCTTTTTGGAACTTTCTGGAATTTCCCCCCCCAAATATTTTTGATCCAAGGTTGTGGAATCCATGGATACAGGGAGATGAATGTAATTATAAAAGAATAATCAGTACATTTATATAAAATATTTTAAATGATATATTTTATCTGTATATAATTTTGGAAGGTAATACATTCACATAGTTCAACAAATCAAGATGCTTTGGAGAGACACACTGAGAAATCTAGCTCCCACCCCCTGTCCCCCATGCATCCCCCCCCACCATAGATGACCATTTTATCGGATCTTTGGTGTTCACCCAGCTTCTCTTAATGCGTTCACAAGTAAATACGAGTACATGGCCTTATTTTTCTCTCCCTTTCTTACACACAAATGCATATGCTGTTCTCTACCTTACTCTTTCCCCTAACAATAGAGAATGGAGATCTTTCCACGTGGGCCCTCTCTTTCCTCTGTTACAGCTGCAGAGTGTCCCCCTGTGTGGCTGGACCCCGTGTGCTACAGGACACACAGGCTGTTTCCAGGCTCTGCTGTCACAGAAAAACGTGCAACGTGCAACCTTAACCAGAGTTCACTCTCTGTGTGCAGGCTTGTTTGTAACATAAATTCCAGAAGCATATCAGACATTTTAATTCCCCTTCCCCCCAGGCTACTATTTTATAAATCATGTTTATTTGTGTCAATGGCTTTAGTCACTGATGAGAAACACAAGAGATGGGAACTGGGGTAGCAAAATTCTTGGAATCAGGCTCCCCTGGTGGCGCAGTGGTTGAGAGTCCGCCTGCCGATGCAGGGGACACGGGTTTGTGCCCCGGTCCGGGAGGATCCCACATGCCGCGGAGCGGCTGGGCCCGTGAGCCATGGCCGCTGAGCCTGCGCGTCCGGAGCCTGTGCTCCACAATGGGAGAGGCCACAGCAGTGGGAGGCCCGCGTACCGCAAAAAAAAAAAAAAAAAAAAAGTCTTGGAATCTTTGGTTGGCAATGTTAGAGAAGGAATAATAGTATATGTGCCAAGACTGCCCCGTGGTCCTGTGCCTTCTTCTCCTCCTCCTTGTTAACACTGACAAATAAGGAGCTGAAAAAAGAATAGCTGAACATATGGGATACAGAAATAAATGCTCTTAACAAGTCTATGAAAAGGGAAGCCTTGAGCCCTACTGCCCTGCTGGTCTGTGGTTCTGAGGTTGGGGACACCAAGAGAAACTCCAGGTGTTTCCTAACTCTGTTGTCATGTTTATTTATCTCCTACACCAATGTATTTCCACATGTACCCGCTTTCCCCTCTAAAATGAGTAGGGGTGGCTGAGGGCTAGGAGCATGAAGAATCTGTGAGACACAAGCCAAACTCAAGGTGCTTCTTTCCCTGGCCACCCTCAACTAGGAAATTCAACTCAAAACTTCTTTTTATTCCTTTCATGTCAGGCTGTGTGAGCTGTTAGGAGTGCAAAGATACGATCTCTCATCCTTCTTTTTTTTTTTTTTTTGCTGCACCGCACAGCATGCAGGATCTTAGTTCCCCGACCAGGGATCAATCCCGTGCCCCCTGCAGTGGAAGCTCGGAGTCTCAACCACTGGACCACCAGGGAAGTCCCATGATCTCTCACCTTCAGAAACCTACAAGAAGTCAACCCTGGGATGGGCAGTTCGATAGTTGCCAAAATACAGACATGAGCACAGGACACAAGAAGAGAGCCTCAGCAAGGAGGGGTTACCTGGCCCATTTGTGCTGCACTGACTGTAGAGTTTCCAAGTGTGGAAGGGAACAGAGGCAGCGGGTGGAATTTAGGGCAGCAGGAGGTGGTGGTGGACTGTGGAGGGGCGAGAGGTAGGAACAGAAGATGAAGAAGGCATGTGCACAGATAACTGCTGACCACCTGGTAGACCCTGCTCAGTGGTGCTCAAACTCCTGCCTGCACTAACATCACCGGGGAGCTTGTAAAATGCACATTTCCCAGGCGCAACTCACAGAGGCCAGATCTAGTAGGTATTAAGTGGGTTCAGGAATCCACAACAAAAAAATTACTCTGAGTAATTCTGCAGATTATCCATCCTGACTTCAGGAAATGCTGCTGAAGGCAATGGAGGTGTAGCGTGACAGGAGTGACAGGCAGGCCTTAACCATCCAGGTTACTCTGGAGCTGGCAAGTTACGAGGTGGGAGGCCAGGAGACCAGTAAAGGGGACGATGCTGCACGAGGCCAGGTACATGATGATGGGGCTGAGGGCAGGGGCTTATGGAGCAAAAGACAGAGTTAGGGTAGAAGTGAATGGACTTATAACGGATGCCCACTGTCCAAACAGGCACAGAGCAGGGGAGGAGCCCGATCTGCCCAGGGTGGAGGCCAGCTTCCCAGAGGAAGGGATTTTTAAGTTGGGATCTGAGGATAAGCTGGCATTAGTGAGATACCAAGGCAGGTGCCTGTAGGCTCCTGAAATCCACAGCCAGCATTCTAAGGTAGGTATATGTCCAAACCTCCTGGGGCTGCCACAAAGCCACACTGTGTGTGCCCTGAGCATGTCTATTAAAGTTTCTCCTGCCTAGCACCCTGGTCTATGACAAGCTACAGCTATGGGTACAGTCACAGAACCCCCAATATTCCAACAGCAGTGCCAGAGAGGGGCACCACGGCCCTGGTTTCTGGAAGGGTATAGAAGGGGAGATCCTGCAGCCTTTCTGGACACTTTTCCTCCAAACCCCCATGTACTTAGAAGGGGGAATGAGGGAGTGGGCAGGAAGGAGAGAAGGAAGAAAAGAGCTGTTGCCCTGTGACCTTTGCCTTCTCCTGTCAACCCCAAATAGAAAAGGGGACAGTGCAATGTGACACCTGGTAGTGACAAGGGGGAACACATACTGCACAGGTGGAGAATGACCTCACATCACTTCCTCCAGGTGCTGCAGAATTCTCCTAAGCATCCTGTGCCCTGACAGTAACCTGAGTCCTTCGTCTATGAATTTATTGTTGGTGGAAAAAGAGTCTTCTTGGCATCTCCCCTGTGGCACTAAAGTTCCAATATCCAGGTGCCCTGGGCTGGAATCTCGAGAGAAGCCATTGCTCACTGGGCTGGGGAGAAGCGTTCTCAACCCTCTGCTCTCAGAATCAGCAGGGAGCTCTGATGAGCACACCCGCGCCTTCCGGGGAAGTGAAGTGGGTGAGACTCCCGGCTCCAGCCCGCGGCACTTCCGTCTGTGTGTGTACTGGTACATTCTGGAGTTCTACCTACAGTTTCCTTCGAGGAAAGCTTCTGCTGATTTTTAAAGCCTGCAAACCACTGTATATAGCTAAGTTTCTATATAATCGTAACCGTGTTCCTAATTCTATTTTTTAATTATTATTTTATTTATTTATTTTTATTTTTGGGTTGTGCCACACAGCATGTGGGATCCTAGTTCCCCTACCAGGGATCGAACCCACGCCCCCTGGATTGGAAGCAGGGAGTCTTAACCACTGGACTGCCAGGGAAGTCCCCGTTCCTAATTTTAAAATAAGGCATCACTACCTCAACCATCCTTACAGCACTCTCAGTAATTCTGAGCATGTAGCCTATTTATATATTACTTACTGGTAAACTATACAGAAGTAGAAATCTAACAGTATGCACATTATAAAGTACAGCTAAAATAGAAATATTAAACGGATGAGATAAAATTCACATAAATAGAAGTTCAGGGGATGGCCAGTCCCTATTGGCCCAGCAGTGGTGGGGGGAGGGAAAGGCTGATTACCAGGGTGGGAGGTAAACCACTCAGTGTCTCAGATTAAAGACCTGGAACATTACTCTGCTTAAATATATTTTGAAAATGCATGTGTGGAGAAAATAGAGGATCTCCACAGGAAAAAGCTGGTTTGCAGGTGAACAGATGGTTAATGGGTAAGCTCTTTTATTTCACGCAAAGAATTTCACGCAAAGAAGGCATTTCTAATTTAGAGTTTTAAGATCCCAGAAGATCAGATGGAGGAAGGATCTTCCCCTTAGAAAAGGACCATCGGGCAAAATGCCAAGGCTATAATCTCTTTTTCAGTTTAAGTTAAACCTCTGGAAAACAAACAGGAGTTTTCTCTTGAACAAAGGCACAAAGAGAGAAAGGGTTCTAGACCTAAGGCTTCCTGAGATGAACAGAACACACAGAACACACACTAGGATCATGTTACTTCCCTGGGGCAATTAAACAGGAAGGCAAGTCAGCACTTCAGAGATACAGTTGACCTTCAAGGGCTGCTGACCAAGTGCCAGGCACTGTGCAGGAAGCTACGACCAGCAAGAAGCAGGGCACGCCCTACTTTGCAGGGCTCATGGTGGGTACATGAGTAATAACAGTAATTTCAAATCCTCCGGAGTTGCAATTTCAATAATTACTCATGTACCCACCATGAGCCCAAAATTGGGGCCCCAAATTAAGAGGGCCTCACAGGGGCCCTATGCTGGCACCAACAGGAAGAGAAAGGGTGGGAAGATGGTCCCAGGCAGAACCCAGATGGGAACTGGAAGAATTCCTGACGGCAGGAACATCAAGGGCTGAGAGACGGCTGGAGAACTTGAGATGAGACAAAGGACAAAGGAGGGGTGACAGTGTGAGTGTGGCAGGGGGCGCTCCCTGTGAGCATGGGGAGTGTGGAATCTATGTAAAAGCCCCGTGGGGATCCACCATGGTAGCATCTTCAGAAAGGTTAGGTCTTCCTTTTAGAAGTCGTACTCTGACTGCAGGGTGTGGAGTGGAGCGGATGGGAGGCTCTGCAGGAGGCCCGGACCAGAGCCAGGCCTCGGCCAGCGAGAGGAGAAAACAACCATAGCCACAAATAATGACACAGATGATGGTCATGGTGACGATGATACTGGGAACCAGAGGCTGTTGTCAGTGCTTTACACCTATTAATTCAATTATTTGTCCCAACAACCTCTGGGGAGGTCCACCATCACCCCCTTTTCTGGGACAAAATGAGGCACAGGGAGCTTAAATGACCTGCCTTAAGTCAGGTACTCACTGAAAGGACCAATGAAACAGACGTGAGAATGGCTGAGAAGTCAAATAAGATGTCTAAAGCCTAGAGCAGTAACTCTGTGATTGCTTTAGTGGGATACAATTTACATACCATGAAATCACTAAGTGTACAATTCAATGATTTTTAGTAAATCTATAGTTGTGCAATCATCACCACATGTGCCCATTTGCAGTCAATCCCTACTCCCACCCCCGGACCCGACCACCAAATCCACTTTCTGTCTCTAAAAATGTATGCAGTAACATTTTAAGTCAAAATATATTGAATCATTTGGGGATTTATGATTTTTCCTTCCACTGAAGACATTCAAAGTACCTAAGAGCTACTTGAGGAGAATCAGGCAGCTTTATTTTTAGGTTGTACAATTTTATACCATATGCTATTTCCCTCCCACCTCTTTGTTCCTCACTGAAAATGATTTATTCTGCTTTCTGGCATTAGCAGTTTGTTTCCGAGTATATTTATAATAGAGTCAAGCACATATCAAGCTAGCACGAGCTAGAGTCAAATACAATTATCTCTTTAATGTGAGAGGTTTCCCTGTACACAAAAATAACGTTTTATTTCAAGTGTTCATTTTTATTTTAAGGGGGTCATTACTACGGAAAAATTATAACATCTCTCCCAGAAATACAAACACTAATACTTGAGTAAGTCAAACCCTGCTAATATTTCTTCCTACCTGCTCACAACTGTAACAGTGGTACCTCCCAGCATCTGAACAGAAATAATTTTTCCGTTCTGTAATCTGAACAAATTTTATTCAAATAGCCATTGCATAAGAGAACTTGCTGAATTTACTGGGCTCCCATGAGACCCAATTTTTCTACCATAAAACAAGGCCCAGGGAAAAGTAGTCCTACCTCTTCTCTCCTTCTTCCAAATTTCTGCTCTGTTCTGGGTTGTGTGAAGGAGAGAGTCTTCTCCAGGCCGTTCTTGAAATGATTTGCCCTCAAGCAAGTGCATCTACCTTCCCTGGGAAGGCCTTGCTTTATCCTCTTTACTCTCTTTGGGACACTTCCTTCCGTGGGGCCTTTGCTTAGCTTCCCTGCCCTTCCCACAGCCCCAGCCCTGCCCCATCCTGGGCTCACCCTCATCACCAGGGAGGTGGATCCGTTTGTGGTTCCCAAGTTCCCGCTTTACTTGGAAGTCCCAGCAAGGGGCACAGGTGCAGAGCGGTCCCTGGGCCTCACCTCCTCAGCCTTGCCTTCTACTCCACACACATCCCACCAGCTCCATCCACGCCACTCACTCCATGGCTGAAACTGTACACGTCCCAGCCGCCAACCGCTCCCAGCCCTCCAGCTGCAAAGAGTCACCCACACTTCTTCAACCTTGCTGGCACAGGGTGGTCTGCCTCTCAGTCCCTCTGGCTCCCCTCTTTCCGTGTCCAGCCTGGGCCCCAAGGTCCAGCACTTCTATGAAGCCAAGGAAAATCCACCAGGTCAGGCTGGGCCCTGGTCCCCACAGTGGTCACACTGCTCTTGACGCCTCCCTTATGAATAGCTTGAGAGCAGTGACTCTTAACCGGGGATGAGTTTGCTTCCCAGGGGACATTCATCTGGAGACAGTTTTGGTTGTCATACCTGGGGGAGGGGGCGCTCCTGGCATCTAGTGAGTAGAGGCCAGGGATGTTGATAAACATGCTACAGGCCAGCCCTCACAACCAAGAATTACCTGGCTCAAAGTGTCAATAGAATGTGAATCTATGAAAACCTCAAAATGAAAACAAATTTTAAATTCAAAATTGCCAAGGTTGAGAGATCCTGCTCTAAAACACATCCTTCTTTACACGTGAGGGTGAATTTCAGCTCGTCAACTGTTAAGTTTTTTCTAATCTTAAAAATGGATTTGTGTTTTGAAGAGGACTCTTAAGAGAGACATGTAACAAATGTCCTTTGATCCAGGTGTCCACACTTGTGCTGGGTCCAGACATGAGCCAGGTATATAACCATTCAGCTGGTAAGAGCGATCAGAAGGCAAAGAGAAGGCCAGGGTCTTGGAATGGGCAGCACGTGAAGAGCCCTGAAAATACAAACCATGAAGAACCAGTAGCAAACGCCACCCTCCGTTTGTCCAGCGGCCGCCTGGCAGAGAACGGCCTGTCACAAGGCCAGTGAGGCAGTGACTGATCCCGGATCAGAAAATGTCCAGGGCAGGTGGGTTTCAACTGGGCTTTGTGTGGTGCAGGCCCCTCCTGGGCCCCTAACCCAGGGCAGACCCCCTCTTATGGGCTTTATGTGTTGTACTTCCAGATGAGACTGCATTTAAAAAAATGTTTCCTTGGCTAAACAGAGTTTTAAAACCACTGGTCCAGGGGCTATATATCAGGGTGTATCAGTTAAGATTCTTTTTTTTTTAAATTTATTTATTTTATTATTTTATTTTATTTATTTATTTTTGGCTGTGTTGGGTCTTCGTTGCTGTGCGTGTGCTTTTTGTCTAGTTGTGGTGAGCGGGGGCTACTCTTCGTTGCAGTGCGCAGGCTTCTCATTGCGGTGGCTTTTCCTGTTGCCGAGCACGGTCTCTAGGCGTGCGGGCTTCAGTAGTTGTGGCATGCGGCTCTAGTTGTGGCTCGCGGGCTCAGGAGTTGTGGCTTGTGGGCTCTAGAGCGCAGGCTCAGTAGTTGTGGCGCACGGACTTAGTTGCTCCGTGGCATGTGGGATCTTCCTGGACCAGGGCTCGAACCCGTGTTCCCTGCATTGGCAGGCGGATTCTTAACCACTGCGCCACCAGGGAAGCCCCCAGTTAAGATTCTTAGTTGCAAGAAACAGAGACCAACACTGGCTGATTTAAGCAGAAAAGTATTTCATTAAAAGGATATTAAGGAGCTAGGGTTGGACGATCAGGATCAAGAGGTAAACATGACCCAGAACTATGGTAGAAAGGACCCCACTGTCTCAATGCCAAATCCTTGATGTAGCAGCCTGTGCAGCTAACAGTAACCAGCCCTGGACTTCGCTCCCTGTCACCAGCCATACTCTCTCTCTCACACGATCCTGTGCAAACTGTCCCTATGGCCACAGTGAGTGCTTTTTTTTTTTTTTTTAATTGTAACAACTTTTTTCTTTTCCTCTGCTTCTTTTTATAAAGTCTTTTTATAAAGTCCCTATAAATTGAAGTTTGGGTGGATGTATTTAAATATTTCTTTTTTTTTTTAACTGAAGTATAGTTGATTTACAACATCATATTAGTTTCAGGTGTACAACATAGAGACTTGACATGTTTATAAATTCAGAGTGAACTCTTCATAGTTCCTGAGTTGTTAGTGCCACTGGCTCCCAACTCAGAGATTAGAACGGACACACTGACCTGCAGAGCCCAGGCCCTAGCTGCAAAGGACGCTGGGAAAGTGAGCCTTTGCATTTCCAGCTTCCCCCATGGGTGGTGGACTCTGCTGCCCATCAAGTCTTATAAGGACAGAAATTTTCTAAGCACAGAAGGGGTAAAGTGGGAGGGACCTAAAAGAATGACAGTGGGATATAAGGGCTCTGGGTCCTCAGAAAAGTAAAATGCATTGACAGACAAGGGGGGGAAAAGGGCCCAAGTATTATTTATATTTTTTGTATGTTTTAAATGTTTCATATCAAAACTAAAGGTCCCTACTTGGATGCCAAAAAACAAACTTCACTGTTTGGCCTAGAACTATGCAAAAGACCAAGGACATGGGAGCAGCCACGAGGCCACTTGGAAACCTGGTTAAAGAAAAAGAAACCTCTAATTTTCACCTGGGTTGCTTTTAGGTGAAATCAGATGCCAGTACCACTGGGCTTGGCTGAAACTAACCAAGGAGGAGAGCCTGCAAATAATCAGTTAGAAGGCAGTGTACAGCCAACTGCATACAGGTCTTCCCAACTCTACTTACTCACTGAGAAAGTGGAAGAAGCAAAGAAGCAATTAGCAGTAAAGATAAAGATCTATTTTAAAAGATCGGTGTATTTATAACTCACATACCCAGACACTCTGTGGGTGGAGGCATGTACAGACATATGTCGGTGGTCAAACAGGAATCCATGGACACGTGAGAAGCAAAAAAGATTTGCAAAAATGGGACTCAATAAATGATGTTTGAACTACAGAAGATAATTCCAAGTTCTTTGATCTCAAATTTGACATAAAATAAAGTCTGACTCACTGCTAGGGTTGCCCTGAACAAAGAAAATTAATTTTAAATTTAAACATTTATAATTTATGGTCACTGCTTTTTTTTTTTTTTTTTTTGGTTTTTTTTTTTTTTGTTTAAAGCCAGCGGCCATGTTTTGGTTCTTCCGCCGGGCCTGCTCATACTTGTATACCTACTCATACAAGAAGGGCAATCTGAGATTTAAAAAGAAGAATTGATTTATGCTTGAAAAATATGAATCATGGAGAAAGGCAAAATGAACTAAAATTATTCAGGGTGAGAATATAAGGTGGAAGGAGATTGAACTGAGGTCTCCAAACATACAGAGAGAGCCTCAGAGAGGTTCTGACTGGCTGGTTTTTACTTCTACTAGGAAAGACTTAGAAAAATGGGCCTAAACTACAAATAAGGGATGTACAGTAAGTGAAGGAAGAGTATCATGGTAATAAGAACAGTTAAATACTGGAATGAGCAACAGCGCAAAACTTTGGAACTTTATTCTCTGGGGATTTTAAAAAACAGGGCATCAAAGTATCTAAGATCTAAGCTAACACAGAATGCACAGGACCTTCATGGAAAAATAAGTTAAGCTTTATTAAAAGTTCCAAAAGGAGACATAAATAAATGAAGAAACATAGATTTTCCAGGAAAAGGTGACTTATCATTTCAATGATGTCAAATTGTCTCAAACTTCATGTAAAAAGTCAATGCATTTCCAACCAAAATTCCAACAGGATATCTGAGAAACTCAAACTGACTGTAAACCTTGTCTGGTTAGAGAATTTTTTTTCCCAGCATGCACTACGCTCCCTGTCTCCATGCTTTGTTCTGGCCAGTCCCTCTACCTGGAAGGCCCTTCTGCCTTTTATTCCCTCAGCTAACTTCAGTCATCTTCCAAGATTCAGTTCAGGCTTCTTCTCTTCCAGAAAGCCTCCCTTGGACCTCTAGCTCGGGCTAAGGGATGCATCCTCCACAGCTTGAGTTTACACCCTGATCTTAGCCTCAGGGTTAGCTATTGTCTACCCACCTACCTACTACCACCCTGAACTGGGAGCTTGTCAAAGGGCGGGGCTAGGTCATTCATCTCTGGGTACCCAATACCTGGCACAGCCTGGCACAGGACATGCTTAATGAACTGGAGAACTTTCTTGTAAGGTAACACCCAGATGACAACTCCTACGTACTGAGCACCTACCACGTGCAGCCCAGTGCTAGGTGCTCTATAGACCTCTGACCTTCTCCACTGACCAGCAAGGTTGCAGTGTGACAGCCCCTATCAAATGAGGGAGCCAAAGTTCAAAGTTGGTTAAGCAGCTTGCCCCAGGCCACCAGGCTAATAACGGGCGGGGCCCCGTTTGGAACCTTGGCAGAGTTGGCTCCAAAGCTCCTTCCAGACCCCGCCCCGCTCCGCTCCCCACGTTCTCCTTCCTGTTGTGGAGCGCCTGTCACCAGCCGCTGCGCAGGATGACGGCGGACGAGACAGACCCCACCCCGGCCCCGCCTGTGCAGCGGCGGAAGTGGGCTGAAGCCCCAACCGGCGGAGAAACCAACAGGGGCCGGCACAAAAAGTGAGCGCTCTTCACCGCCCCTCAAATCTGAGCCTGACCCGGGGGGTCAGCCCGGCAGACGCTCCCACCCTTCCCAGGGGGGCACCCATCCACACACCACATCCACCCGTCCATTCCAGACGGGGATCAGGCACCGGGGCACTGTCTCCTCCCACGAAGGCCCCGGCCGTTCCTCGGGGCCTCGGCCCCGACCCGAAGGCGGTCTCCACGGTGTCACCCACCCGCCCTATGGTGGCCTCACCCTTGGGGCCCGCTTTCCCCGCCAGGCCCAGTGGCCGGGCGCTCACCTCACAGCCACCTGCAGTCAAGGGCAGGCACCCACCACCCCGGGGAAGCCAGAGTCGAGGCAGCCACTCCCCTTATCTCAGGTTAGGGAATTTTTTAAGCAGAAAAACAAGGAAGGAGAGTTACCGGACCAGATGCCACGGTATTAACAACAGTGTGGTTACAGCACCACCGGAACGCATGAGCTGACACACATTAAATTTGCCGTGCACATATGATAAAGGATGATAAAGTGCACATACAAATCAGTGGGGAAGGAACAAGTTGTTTGTGGACGGGACTAGAAAAATTGAAAAAAAGAAAACTGGATCCCGACCTTATACCTCCTCAAAGGTAGACTCCAGAGAGAGTGAAAACTTAAATGCAAAAGATAAAACTACACAACTAAGGAGCTAAGAGGAAAATGTAAGAATGAACTTGGGGTGAGATGGATTTGTTCAACAGCATCCAAAAGGGAATTGATGGATTTAACCACAGCGAAATTAAGAATTTCTGTTGTGTGCAGGGCACCACAGACAAAGTTAACAGTGGGTGATAAAGTGGGAGAAGAGCTCTGCAATCTCTGAGACCAAAAAGGGGATTGGCATCTAGAATGTGCATGAACATTTCAAAACAACTGGAAAAAAAAAAAAAAAAAAAAGCAACTTTAAATTTTACAAAATGGGCAAAAGCTGAGAAAAGGTGTCCCCCAGAGGGGAAATCCAAATGGCTAGAAAAGTATGTGAAGGACATGGTGGCCTCACTGGTAGCAGGGGGCCTGAGGCAGCCTGGTTCGCCATCACCTGGGGATGGACACTGGCCTAACCTTGCACGTGGCCAATGACTAAGCAGCAGTCAGGAGCAAAGAACTAGCTGGAAACCATAAAAACATAAGGTTTTTTGTAGATGAAACCATTACATTTTTCAAAGATATGTCTAAGGACATATATTTAACACTGTGCACTGGGAATCTATGGGAGGGGGATGAACGGGGAGAGGGATGAAGAAGACAATTTTTAAATAAAACCAAACAGAAGTGGAGCCTAGCACTGATGGATGAGAGAGTGCCATAAACTTAAGAGTCTAACGATTCAACGCTCTGCAGCTGGGTTCATAAGAATAAGGAAATTAACATTATACATAGTTCATCTGTCTGGGGTGACTTAGGCAGAGTCCTGTGGGAGGTTCTTTCCTGGCCCAGGGTTCTGGAATTTGCAGATATTGTCATGAACTAGCTCCAAATTACCTCTCATTGCAAATCCTGGCACAGGATAACGTTACATTTTGACTTTGGAAAAAAGTTTAAAAGTGCTGAAGTTCCATCCAAAACACATAAGTTAAATGTGAAAATCAAAGGACACCAAGTGCTTCTCAAGGACAGTGCAGCCAGACTGCTCCAGCCAGAATATGTAATGAAGCACACCAAATGGAATTCTCCAGGTTCCTTTCCAGATGGGGGGTTTGTTTCTGTAGGATGGCAGGCATTTTTTCCTATTACAAAACAATTATTCTAGGTTAGGCTCTGGTATAATGATCCTGTGACTAAGGGGCAAGGAAGAGGAGAATATGGAGTGAAAAGGGAGTCAGCACAAAGATATACTTTTATCAGGTTGGAAACAGGTGTGAGAACAGGCAACCCAGCGCTATGTAGACAGTTCTCCGAAGAAGACATACAAATGGCCAGTAAACACCTGAGAAGACGCCCAGTATCACTAATAGTCATTAGGGAAATGCAACTAAAACCCCTAATGCGATACTACTTCATGCCCATTAGTATGGCTATAATAAAAAAGAAACAACAACAAGCGTTGGAGAGGATGTGCAGAAAACAGGAGCCCTCATGTATCACTGGTGGGAATGTAAAACGGTGCAGTCATTCTGGAAAACAGTCTGGCAGTTCCTCAAAGTGTTAAACATAGAATTACCATATGACTCAGCAACTCCACTCTAAGGTATACACCCAAGCGATATGAAAACGTATGTCATACAAAAACTTGTACATGCAAGTTCATAGCAGCATTATTCACAATAGCCAAAAAGTAAAAATAACCCAAATGTCCATCAGCTGATGACTGGATAACGAAAATGAGGTATATCCATATAATGGAATATTATTCAGCCATAAAAAAGAAATATACATGCTACAACATGGATGAACCTAAGTAAAAAAAGCCAGACACAAAATGCCATATATTACATAATTTCATTCATAGGAAATGTTCAGGACAGGCAAATCCACAGAGACAGAAAACAGATCAGTGGTTGCCTGGGGCTGGGAGGAGGGGAGTGACCACTAATGGGTATGGAGTATCCTTGTGGGTGATGAAAATGTTCTGGAAGGGTGGTGAGGGTTGTGCAACTTTGTGAATATAATAAAAACCACTGAATTGTACATTTTAAAGGGGTGAACTATGTGGTATGGAAATTATATCTCAATTTTTAAAAAATCCTGTGTCCCCAAAGCCCTGCATTCCTGACCTCACTGGATGATAGAACTGGATGACTTCCTCATGCGCCAGCTGGGCCCTGTTCCAGGGAGCACCTCCCTTTGAAACTTGTCTCTCACACTTTCTAGATACAAAAGACTAGGAAAGAACTGTCCCCTTCCTTAACCTCCTGGTTCCATCTCCAGGCTTATGGATTCTCTGCTTCTGAATATAAAAATGTTTGGGCTCTGAGTAATTCTGCCCAGCTTTGAACTTCTGCTCTACACTCACCAACCATGTGACTTGAGCAAGTTTACTTAAATTATTTAAGTTTCCTTCTGAGTAAGGTGGGAATACTTTGCCAACCTCACTGGGATGGTGCAAACATTAAGTTAGTTAATGAATATAAAAGGCTGAGCAACAGCACATGGGGCAAAGTAAACAGTCAATAGATGTCAGGGGTCGTTTCTCCTTTCCACAAATTCCTGAGTGTTAGGGTGCCGAAACTTGGCTGTATGTAGAGTCTGGGAGTACAGAGGGCATCACACAGCCAATGACAACAGAATGCCTGTTATGGGAGGGGAAACGCAGGCCAATAGGGGAGCCCATAGCTGTGGTGCTTAACAAGAAGTCAGGGACAGTCGAAGTTGAGTAGGATTCACAGTGGTCCCTCTGAATCACACCTTTCCATGGCAATGCTGAAGGGCACTACAATTCTAAAGGGCAGACAAACTCATGTGTCACCATTACTTGTAGCCAAGGGCAAGCAGAGAACTTGGCGAAGTGGAGCCGCTGCCTTGGCGGGGGTGGGTAGAAGGTTTCAGGTCACTGCTGGCATTTCAGGAGAAAACCAAGGACTGGCAAGCTGGAAGGAGAGAAGTTCACGGGGAACAAATCCCCGTCCCTGACTGCGGGTGTGTACTTGCCGTGGCCCGGCCAGAAAGCCGTTCCTCCTGTCCAGCAGACTGTCACTGCAGGAACTCTAACACAGCTTTCTCCAGCATTTAAACTGTTAAACAAGTACTTGAAATCATCACTGCCCCAGGAAAAACCAAGAGGAACAGGCTCCCCACAAAAAGCCAAAAAGGAAGTCCCTGGGCGATTTTTCTTACACCATCTTGTTATGGGCTGAATCATGTCCCCCAAAACCTAACCCCCAGTCCTCTGGTATGTGACTGTATTTGGATGCCATTAGAGTAGCCCCAATCCAATAAGACAATGTCTTTATGAGAAGAGGAAATTTGGACACAAACAGGTACCGAGGGAAGACCATGTGAAGACACAGGGAGAGGATGGCTATCTACAAGGCAAGGAGAGAGGCCTCAGAAGAAACCAACCCTGTTGACACCTTGATCTTAGACTTCCAGGCTCCAGAACTGTGAGAAAATAAATATGTTTTGTTTAAGCCACCCAGTCTATGCTCCTTTGCTATGACAGCCCTAGCGAACTAAGACAATGTTACTACCTGTAAAAACAAATACTTTTCCTTCTCTGAACTGAAGGGCATTTGGTAGAAATAGTGACCATTTTCCCTCTGTAGAAAAAGCCTAAGGGTTTGGAAGGGAGTTTGTGATTCAGAAGAACTGCATACATTTAAACATATAGCCTTTATCAATATAATCCATCAATAAACATACCACAGTTATTCTGATGAACACAGATATGTATCTGGAATCAGGGGTTATGGGTAATCCTGCAGTCTTATCTCTCATTCATCACCCAGTTTACTTCTATATCTTGCTTTGGTAGGTCAATGACAAGAAATTCCTGATTTTCATAGATTAGATAAATAGTTGCAAATAGTAACATTCTGAACAATCATCTAGAGTCTCAGATGTTCTTCAGTTTACCCAAAAGTCTAAAGGACAGAAGCAAATTTTATTTCCAAGCTGAAACTCTCACAATATCTAAGTTGAAACTCTCACAATAGCTAACAACTATTTGCACTTTTACTGTAAATGTTGGAAGCATCAAAACTAATACAATTCAAGATTACAAATCTACTCTAAACAGTCCTGCCTGGCATTTAACAGAGCCCAGTGTGTGAGTACAGAGACACGAGTCTCTTACACAGTTTCACATGTATGAACATGAATTTAACGTGAACAAAAATTGAACTCGAACGTTAAATTCAGAACGGCTAAAATGACAGTACAGACTTACAAACTTGGAAAGGTGTTTTATACACCATTGACTCCAGTCCACCTGCTTATTAAATCCCTCCCAGCTCACAGTTATTCATGAGTTTCATAAGCGGGCCATCTATGGCACTGAAGAAAATGCTGACTAGTACAGGTATTAGGTCAAAATTTTTTTTAAGAGCTCATTACTCCTTCACCTCTTTTATTTCTAAAAGTTGCATGAGATTTGGGGGAAGAAACTGGGTCAACGAACTCCTGACCTTATAACTACTTATATTTTTGAGTCAATCTTCTAGAAAAAATAACGGTGCATCAGTAACAACCCACAGTTACTGCCAGGGGTCTGCAATATACATCCACAGCAAACGCTGTCTCTAGACTACAGAAATAATGTAACTTGAGCCCAGGTAGTAGTGTTCTTAAAAACACAACAGAGGTTCTCCTAACCAACCTCTGCTCAAGGGATCCACCAGACTGTCCCCACTCCCTTCGTAAAACATGCTGAGAGCTGGGCACCCGTGGCACACTGAGTTCTCCCGGCGGATGAGCTGTGCACTTCCCCTCTCGAGTGGGGCATCACATGCTCATCTAGGGTCAGCTGTGTCTGTCCCCAGACTTGGTTTTTTTTTGTTTTTTTTTTGCGGTACGTGGACCTCTCACTGCTGTGGCCTCTCCCATTGCGGAGCACAGGCTCCGGACGTGCAGGGTCAGCGGCCATGGCTCACGGGCCTAGCCGCTCCGCAGCATGTGGGATCTTCCCAGACCGGGGCATGAACCCAGGTCTCCTGCATCGGCAGGCGGACTCTCAACAACTGCGCCACCAGGGAAGCCCCCCAGACTTGTTTTTGTCAGTTATATATATTACTATGGTCTCCTAAATCTGACATAGACTGTCGAAACAGGAATGTGAGCAGAAAAAGTTGTTTCTAAGAAAAGGAAGATGAATGTTAGCCAAGCTTCTATGAAAGCAAATTGTTTAAAGAGACTGCTGTCAAAATAGGTGTGGGCAAGATGATTGTAAAAAGACTGTAAAGTCATAAAAATATAGTATTCCACACTCCGATTGCTTTGCAAATACCCTTGGCTCCACTTTGAATAAAGAAATACTGGATACACACACACACACACAATGATATTGTTATCAGCATACTTATGAAAGATCATGACTAGGGAACTCAAACCAAGGTCTTGGTTAAGGGAGCACCTAGTCCAGTAAAAAGGCTGGGGTGATGAATAAAATACAAATTTGTGGAAAAGCATTAGTAAACTAACAGTAGCTTTTTATCATCAAGCCTTGGAATCTAATTGCTTGGATTATAATCCAAGCTCCATCACCTAAAAGCTGTGTGACCCTGGGGAAAATTACTCAGCTTCCCTGAGCCATCTCTCCTCTATCTGTAAGAGGACTGATGATGGTATCCAGTGTATAAGCCATCAGCCACAGTAATTATCAGTGTTAACTATCATTGGTTTTGTTCTTGGCACAACTTCTATTACCACCACGGTCATGGACACTGAAAATAAAATCACCATAAGTGGAGGGGGAGGGACACGCAGTATTTCACTGTTTTAAATGAGTTCTCAAATTAGAAACAACTGGGAACCACTTTGCAAAGAGCTAACCAGTAAAATGACACAATGACCTGCAGCTGCAGAGGCTGCTCACCAAGCAAGGAAGGACAAAGCCCCAAATCTACTGGCAGGTGAGTCCCAAGCCTAATCACTGGTACTTAGAGGCCACTAAAATTTTTACTTTTTCCCCATTTAAGAAAACAGAGACTGCAAAAATATTAAGTCAGACTGAATTTGCTTAATGAAAATACATTCTGGGGAATTTTTTTTTTCATAGAGAATTGGATAAGTATTTTTAAAAACAACAATCCACCTGAGACCTCCCACTTTAAAAGACACCATGCTTTTAGCATAAGCTGAGAAACACGAAGTAGTGACTTCACCCTCCAGCTTTTGGGTGAGCAAACCAGATTCAGATCCCTAGAACACAATAAAACCACACCCAAAATGCACACAACCTTCCATGTGGCCACGTGAACAACATTCTCTTGGCATCACATTTCAGGAGTTTACAGCGGCTTCTAGATAAAACAATTGAAGGCCCAGTTTAACAGCTTAATCAGGTAATGGCTGAATCAAAATAGAATTCGCAGGAAACAAGGGCTTGTTGGAAACAAACAACTGAGCAACAGAGGTAGGCAGCTGTACTCAGTAAAGAAAACTCAGGGTTTCTTTACCCAGTAGTTTAGTACAAGGATTCAAGACTTCTTTAGGGGCTTCCCCGGTGGCACAGTGGTTAAGAATCCACCTGCCAATTCAGGGGACATGGGTTTGAGCCCTGACCCGGGAAGATGCCACATGCTGCGGAACAACTAAGCCCGTGCGCCACAACCACTGAGCCTGCACTCTAGAGCCCGTGAGCCACAACTACTGAGCCTGCGTGCCACAACTACTGAAGCCTGCACGCCTAGAGCCCGTGCTCTGCAACAAGAGAAGCCACCGCAATGAGAAGCCCGCACACCGCAACAAAGGGTAGCCCCCGCTCGCTGCAACTAGAGGAAGGCCGCGCACAGCAATGAAGACCCAATGCAGCCAAAAATAAATAAATTAATTAAAAATAAATTTTAAAAATTTCTTTATAATGAACCGCTTACTCTGAGCACATCTCCCCAGGGTTTCTACCCACTGGAGTCCAGCTGTTTGGCAGCTGTCAATCAAAACATTACAATAAGAATTGCTGTCCAGATCAGGCCTGAGTACAGTCATCAGGAATAGGATCAGGAAGTTTCTGAGGTTCCTAAATATTTGTTGAGGACTACAAGCAGAGCAGGGCATTCTTGTGGCCTATCCTGGATGTTCAGATAAGACTCACTGGTGTGGAATTTCCACTAAGCTGCACATGACTACACGCAGACCAGGGTGTCCATGATGAACACATCACATTTTAGTGAAATGCGTGATTTTATTTGTTACTGGCAGAGATTGTTATTAAGGAACTCCAGGATAAAATCTTTTGTAAGGTACGGTAATTTTGATATAAAAATAATACCTACCTCAACGCTCTTCTCTCCCGTGAGGCACCGTGTATGGGAACCTGCCACGTTCCCAGTCTGAGCATTCCAGAGCCCAGCTCGGGCGGTGGGCCAGCCTGGACCCCTGCGTGTCGGGAGTGGCCTCTGACTTCCTCCTCACCAGGCGGCTGCAGTGGGAGCGGCCGACTTGCCCGCCGACAAGACCCTAGCTGCTCAGGCCCCAGCCCCGCCCCGTCCAGACTAACTCCTCCCCAACCACCTGACTTGGTCCTGTCCCCCATCCTTCCTCTGTGCTGAGGTCTCCACTCACCTGCAAGAGCCAAGCAAACAGGTACCAGACCCTGTGCTTCTTAAGCTTGACCTCCTCGTTCAAAACACTCATCACCCCGGTCAGTACCTGCGAACGTGTCTCCTTGTAAGACTGTGACCTCCCTGATGCCAGGGCAGGGTCTCCCTGTGCCTCTGACCTCACCAGGTAAGTGCTCAATCAGTGCTGAATTTAACTTATGGAAATGTCTTCTGATAGAAATAGTTACCTAAAACTCCCCATATATGTCCTTGTTCTACGTGTACTTGATACCAAACAGCAGAAGTGGCCTTGTCAGATGCCCGGTGTGTGGTTAGGCCATTTAGGATGGCTGTTCTCTTGTGCTCTGTACATCCCCTGCTCGACCAGTCCCTGTTTCACTCACATGACTACCCAATCCTCTTAATTATAGGGCTTAATTAGTCCCCGGTAACTGAGGAGCACACCGGACGTCAATTCCCCCTACAAACGACAGCCTCCTCCTCCAGCAAGTACCAAAGACTGCTGCCATGTCCTGCCTGCCGTCTGCCGGGCAAGGTGGGGTGTCGATCCAGGACCCTTTGTGTAAGATTCCCCGGTCCAATAAACCACTGATGTCTCTGTCACTGTCTCTGGGCTCGCTCTTCGTCTCGAGGCTGGACAACTATAAGGCTTGGAGGACTGCGGGGTATAGCCCAACACCCGGGCTGCACAGAGGACCACAAGGCCTCTTCCTCCATCCACTATGTGGACCAAGGTCCCTCACCTGTCCAGAATGAGGCAACAGCAGACGGAGGGGTGAGGTCAGCAAGCTGCATCATGCCGACACAATGCAGAGGCATGTGAGTCAGCCCCGGGATTTCTTAAATGCCTCTGAGCCTGTCTTCTAGGAATCTACCCAGTTAATCCCCACAATAACCAAAACACAGGCAAGTCTTTCCAGTTTTTGCCTCTAAAGATCCTCTTATCCCCACCCACTTCTCCTGCTCCCCGGTCACCATCCTTTTCAGCCTTTATTCTGTATCAGCCTCTCAACTCCCAGGACCCACTCCAAGCGGCTCCCCCAGCAGCCAGAACAACCTGGTAACAGCTAATTCATCAGCTCTGCTTCTAATCCTCTGTGGCCTCCTCCCGCTGTTAAAGTAAAAGCCTTACAGGGCCCACCCACCTGGCCCTGCCTCCCCCTGCAGCCCGAGCCACCTGCCACTCCCGGGACTCCACTCTCTCCAAAACAAACTCTCAGGGCCTTTGCACTTGCTGGTTCCTCGGGTGAAGCATTCTTTCCCCCAAGTTTTTCCATGCCTGGCTCCTCAGCTGACTCTTTAGCTTTCAGCTGAGGCTTCCTTGACCCCCATCTACTCAGCAAGCCTCCATCACCCTCAGCCTTCGCCACTACCCATAATTATTTATCTGTGTATTGACTTGTCCATCTTCCTACCTAAAATGGAAGCTCCATAAGAGCACCAGCTTTGTCTTGTCCTACACTTTATTACCAGAGCCTGACACAGAGCTTGGTACTTAGTGAGAGCTCAAAAAATTTCTGTTGAATGAATGAATAAATAATAAAGGAATGAATATCTCCTGGAAGGATCAATACTTTCCACATCCCCGCCCCACCCTCACCAATTCAGATCCCAAATGGGCTCAGCTTTCTGGAAAGACAAAAGTAACTGCTTTCCCTTTGGTGAAATGAACCCTGCATCCGCCCACCCCAGGCCTTCCCTTCATTCACACTCTCTTCCCTTATTAATCCTCAGGAGTCCTATTTCTGACCACCTTTCTCTCTGGAAACCACCCAGATCTCCTTGGCTCAGAAAACCGGAACTCCGCCTTGGAGTGGAGCCAAGGTCGCAGACTCACATTTGAGGGTCCGGGTGGAGGGGCCCTGGCGCCCTCTGGAGTGCCCTACCTCTGGCCAAAAGCCCTGTCCTTCCGAGGAACAAAAACAGGAAGGGAGCAGAGGCCTCCAGCGGCTTGACACAGTCCCTAGAGTCTAGGCAAAGCCCTGATGCCTGGCCAGCCTCAGACCCAAGACAGGGAGGGAAGAGCAGGTGGGCCGGGGGTCAGTCAAGGGACGTGGAATTTGGGAAGAGACACCTCCACTCCCTGCTCTGAAATCAAACAGACGTCTGGCTTCAAAACCTGATTCCAACATCTCCATTTCTGAAGGCCACATGGCTGCCATTTAATCTCTCGGAGCCTCTGTTTCCACAGCTGTCAAAATAGATTCCACAATTTCTACTTTAAGGGGATTGCTGGGCACTTTGCCCCCAGATGTTATGTCTGGCTGCATCCATCTACCTTTCAGTCCCGCAGGATGAGCCCATTATTCTTTTTTTAAAATAAATTTATTTATTTATTTTATTGTTTTGGCTGTGTTGGGTCTTTGTTGCTGCACAGTCTTTTCTCTAGTTGCGGCGGGCGGGGTCAACTCTTCGTTGCAGTGCGCGGGCTTCTCATTGCAGTGGCTTCTCTTGTTGCGGAGCATGGGTTCTAGGTGCATGGGCTTCAGTAGTTGCAGCACGCGGCTCAGTAGTTGTGGCGCACGGGCTTAGTTGTTCTGCAGCATGTGGGATCTTCCCGGACCAGGGCTCAAACCCATGTCCCCTGAATTGGCAGGCGGATTCTCAACCACTGCACCACCAAGGAAGCCCCGAGCCCATTATTCTTAAAGGAAAAATTCAGCCAGGTATCAGTCCTAGTCAGTGACTTTTGATAAAATGTATGGATTTTCCAGGCTGTTTTGAGGCTGAGCCATAAAAGCTGATTCACATTGCTTAACTTGGTTTAAAATCAGGGCCAGTCTAACTCCAGAATTCAGCATATGCACGTACACAGCAGCCATTCAATAGGCGTTTTTCATTGAATGAATGAAACAACAAGATGGGTTGTGTCTATATTGAGCCTACTAATCAAGTCTGATAAACTAAAATCTCCTTTTTCACAATGAGTGCGTGCTGCCAGGCACTAATTCACCTTGGGCTTTGATATCGCAAACAAACACGAGGCAAGAAAACAGATTCAGACGGTAAAAAGGCTCAAGACTTTGAGACTCATGTTCCCTTCTGACAGAGGCCATGGGGAAAATGTACAAGTGGGATGCTAAACCTCCTTATTTCTTTTGGAAATTATCTGTCAGCTCCCACAGGACTTATGCTTTCAGAAACCAAAGGGACTTTCCAAAATAGAACAACTCCTCAGCAAAAAACAAAAAATAAAAATTAACCTTCTCAACATCACTAATCATTAGGGAGATGCAAATCAAAACCACAATGAGATACTACCTCACACCTGTCAGAATGGCCATCATCAAAAAGACCACAAATAACAAATGCTGGAGAGGATGTGTAGAAAAAGGAACCCTTGTGCACTGTTGGTGGGAATGTAAATTGGTGCAACCACTATGGAAAACAGTATGGACGTTCCTCAAAAAAATGAAAAATAGAACTACCATATCATCCAGCAATTCCACTCCTGGGTATAGATCTGAAGAAAACAAAAACACTGATTTGGAAAGACATAAGCACCCCTGTGTTCACTGCAGCATTATGTACAATAACCATGATATGGAAGCAACCTAAGTTCCCATTAATAGATGAATAAAGATATTGTTTATACACACACACACACACACACACACACACACACACACACAGAATGGAATACTACTCAGCCATAAAAAAGAATGAAATTTTGCCATCTGCAACAACATGGATGGACTTGGAGGATATTATGCTAAGTGAAATAAGTCAGACAGAGAAAGACAAATACTGTATGATATCACTTATATGTGGAATCTAGAAAACAAATTAACAAACATTACTAAACAGAAACAGAGTCATAGATACAGAGAACAAACAGATGCTTGCCAGAACGGGCCAGGGGGAGAGAAATAAGTGAGGGAGATTAACAGGTACAAACTTCAGATTACAAAACAAATGAGTCATGGGTATGAAATATACAGTGTAGGGAATATAGTCAATAATTATGTAGCATCTTTGAATAGTGACAGATCTAGACTTATCATGGTAATCATTTTGAAATATATAGAAATATCGAATAGCTATGTTGTATATCAGGAACCAACCTAGTGTTGTAGGTCAATTATACTTCACAAACAAATAAACTCTTAGAAAAAGAGATCAGATTTGTGGTTACCAGAGGCGGGGTGTAAAGGGAGGAGAAATTGGAGGAAGGTGGTCAAGAAGTACAAACTTCCAGTTAAAAGATGAGTAAGTACTACGGACCTAACGTATAAAATGATTAATATAATGAACAACTGCTGTGTGTTACATATGAAAGTTGTTAGGAGAATAAAGCCTAAGAGTTCTCATCACAAGGAAAAACACATGTTTTTTTCTATTTCTTTGAGTTTGTATCTATATGAGATGATGGATGCTCACTACATTTATTGTGGTCATCACCGCAGGACGTCTGTAAGTCAAATCATTACGCTGTACACCTTATACAGTCCTGTATGTCAATTATATCTCAGTAAAACTGGAAGAGAAAAAAAGAAACAATCTTCATTCCATAGGCGGGCTGCCACCAAATTTTGCAAGAGTATTTAGCAGAAGCGTTCCTCTTTTAGTCTTGCTCCATAAATACTGAAAACAAGGAAAAACACTGCCTAAGACTGAGATTTGGCAAAGGAATCTGATGAAACCCGTCGGTTCTGTGCCATAACGTGACATCCCTGAAGGCTCCTGGTGATCGTGTGATTATCGAGCTTTCTGCTGTCCTATCTCAGGCTTCATGTGCAAAACATGATTTCTTGTAACTCATACACACTTGTCCACCAATGCAGCAGCATCTCAGGGCCAGAACAGACTATCCCGTTAGAGTCCCACCCAGGCACGCTTTAGTCCCCCACCTACTAAAGCAAACCCACAGAAAGGAAAACAAGAGCCAGCTATTCTCTTTGCAAAAGAAGTGCCCAAGCATTTGTGTTTCTGTGGGCTTTTTCCCCCATTAGCTATATTTAACATATGGAAAAACTGAGACTTGGAGAGGTTAAGGTATTTCATCAGTTTAACACATTAAGAGGTGGAGCCAAGGGTTTTCGTTTTGGGTTTGTTTTTTTTTTTCCCTTTACAATGGATTTAATGTAAGAAAATGGGACTAGTACACAATTTGGCAAGTGCCCTTGGTTAGAGTGTGGGATGCCTGAACAAGAGGCAGGATAAAGGTGAGGTGCTTACAAAACAGCATGCCTGTGAAGAGCATGGGTCTAAAGTCAGAAGGTTCTGGGTCCTAGTCCCAGCTCAGTCACTAATGAGTTGTGGGATGGAGATAAGTCATTTAACTTCTTTGGTTTTAGTTTCTTCACCCAGAGATGGAGACTCATTAATAAAAGCATGCATTACCTACTTCCCAGAGTTACTGAAGAAATCAAATGAATGTGAAAGCTGTTGCAAAATATGAAGGCACACCCACAAGTCAGTTAACTCCTGTACTACATATATATATATATATATATATGTATGAAAATTAAGAGCCATCCAAAAAATTACATGCATCCATTCTTGCTCAAACTAAATATGTTTCCTCTTACTAATAAAAGGATCAACTGGAATGCGAGACATTTTTGTGAATCAGGATGAACCCAGCTCTTGGAGAATGTGCACTGCTGTTTTGAAGACATGTGATCACAGCCAGGCATCTTTTGGTGCCCTAGGAGAGTCACACAGGCAAATGGACCCACTCCAGTTGTGCAAGGGGTCAAGCCCTAAGCCAATTACTTCAGGTTTACCAGACACTAACAAGGTGCTTGGAGCACCCAGAATACTGAACACATCGTGAACAGGCAAAAGGAACCACCAACCCACTGGACAACAGATGTGGCCAAGTGTGAGAAATGTGATGGGGACATAAGTCACGTTTAAAGTCACTCCCAGACGCTCCCTTCTACACCCTTCTGGGTTTCGGTAAGCTCTTCCTGCACTCTCACCTGAGGACAGCAGTCAAATACCTTCAACAGATCATCACCCCTCGAGGAAATCCAAACAAGAGACACCAGGACAAATCCCCCGCTGGACAAGCTAGCGCTCTTCTTGGTGTGCCCCAGGCTGCTCCAGGTCTGCCCTGCAGATCGGAGCCCACTCTGAGGTCGGCTGTTTCTTGCTCACTCTCCCATTTTCTACCCTTTGCATTCATCTGTTCTAGAATCTGAATAAATCCTTCAAACTCTGGCCAGAAAGAACATCATATGCTTGAGTAACAGGATGACCAGAACAACCAAAGAAAATAGTACCTAGAAAGCTCTGCCTGGACTCACAGACCTTGTCAGAAAAGCCAGTGCAGGAGAAGGCGCTTTACAGGGCAACCCACAGGGATAGCTGACTGCCGATACACAGTACAACGGGGCTCAAACCTTAGTGCATATCGGAACCAGCC
Organism: Mesoplodon bidens; assembly: GCF_964165515.1. Taxonomy (NCBI): domain Eukaryota; kingdom Metazoa; phylum Chordata; class Mammalia; order Artiodactyla; family Ziphiidae; genus Mesoplodon; species Mesoplodon bidens. Next base: position 65,183,415 of record NC_138166.1, on the reverse strand, counting down.
AGAGGGTGCGTGAAAACACAGAAACCCAGAATTTCTGAGTCAGTTGCTGATGCTGGTCCAGAGACCACGCTTGAAAACTCTGTCATAGTTAGTGGGCAAGGGCTACCCAGTCTATCATTCTTATTGGGGCAACTTCAGATCCTGATTCATCCTCCTCCACCCCCCAAACTAAGCCTTAAGAAAACTCATCATAGGAATTAAACAGCTAGCCCTCCTCCTCCTCCCTTCTCCTTGCCCATACATACACCCCTGCAGCCATGGATGGAGAGAACAATTGCCAAGCCATTCCCGACAAGTACCTCCTAGGCTCAGTCCCGTTCTCACCTGTGAACTAGATGATTTTGCAAAAGGAGTGAGTTATGCTGCAAAACAGAGGACATGGCGGTGCCGGAAGAGCACTCAGGGGCTCCCCGGGTCCCGTTCCCTGAGCTGGTGCAAGGTCCCCCAATCCTCAGTGACGGAGCATGCCAGTGGGACGGTGCCAGGGAAACGTTGTGACCTGGTTTTCTCCTCACTCATTTATCCTGATGTTCTGCCACAATGCACTGTGATTTCCCGCCTAGAAGTCACTTCATGTCACTAACTGCCACCTCACCGGCCTCACCAACAGCTCAGTGCAAAAGAAAGCAGCGAGTGGCCCTAAACATACTGTGTCTTGGGGCGGGGGGGTGGCATGGCCAATTCCCTCCAGACCGGGATCAGAGGGTTTCTGCCCTGGCAGGGACCATTAGAAACATTTCTTTCCTTCCCAAAGTTGATTATGTTATATAATACACTATTGCACTAATAGCAGGAGTTACTGCTACAATAATATTGTTTTGTTTTAGGGAGGGTTAACGGAAGTTCCTACAAAAAGCAGGGTTGTGAATAATGTAAACAGTCAGTGATAAGAGCCCGTCCTACAACTCTCATCTTCTACGGTTCAAATGGGAAAATCTGGCCAATATTCACCACACTTCAGCTTGGACTTTTCTGACTCTGGGACAGGAGAGGTTACATACATTTGGGGCTGCCACTGTGGGCCTAAAAACCAACTTCAGGCTAAATAAGGGAAAAGAATGAAGAGTGATTCATTCACAGCATTTTGGTAAATATACATAGCACATGTGTTTGCAAATACCTGGTCTTTAAGATGATTTTCTGCACATAAATAGGCATATTTGGTGGAACGAATGTGACTTTGCCTCCCAAGAAAAAAAAAAATCCAAGTAGCTCTTTCATACATGCAAAACTGCAATAGTTCCCAGGCTCTGAGTGCCTGATCTGGTGTGAACCCCATGAAGTCTTGTAAGCCAAACTATATTCTCCAAAGCAGTAACACCAATACAATCTCCACTTACCCCAAAGTCAGGAACTGATCTCAGATATACCATGTTCAAGATACAGACCTCAAGCCCAGACAGCTGTATTCAGAAAATTCTGGAGAAGAAGAGCTCAGCCACTCAGAATACTGCACGATACTGGCTGGGGCCTCAAGAACACCGATTAAAAAATCTTGCCCTCTCCCTACCCCCCCCCAAAATCCACTCATTTGCACGCACAAATGAGGCCACGCAAGAGCTGCCTTCACACCCAACACCGCTGGTGGTTCTTGTCCTCACCTGTTTTCCAGGAGCGTCATGCACACCACCTCTCGCACCCCAGGGTTGTTGGCCTTCTCCACTGAACAGCCCTGCAAGTTCCAGGTGGCCAGCCTCAGCACGGGCCGCCCATCCCTTGTGCCTCCGAAGGCCTCCACCGAAGGCCGAGTGGAGATGATCTGTGTAGGCCCCCCTGGGGGCAGGTCCAGGTCCTCACTCTGCAAGCTCAGCGAGGTGGGGCTGGGGTGAGGCTTGGCGGTGAAGGTCAAGCCCCCGTTGGTGTGGGTGGACGGGGGCCTGGACCTCTCGGCAAACACCTGGTGCCGTATCCTGTCCAGGAAGGCGGCACTGACCCCGCCCATCCTCACCAGGTCCTCGACGCTTCGGAAGGGCCCGTGCTCGCGGCGGTAGTCCACGATGCTGACTGCCATCTTCTCCGTGAGGCCGCGCACGCTCATGAGCTGAGCCGGGGTGGCTGTGTTGATGTTGACGCGCGGGGTGAGAGGCACGGCGGTGGCCAGGTGGTGAGGCTGCTGCTCCGCCAGCAGGTCCCGCCTCAGGGAGCTGGGAGAGTGCTGCGCCGAGCTGCCCTTGCTGCTCACGCAGATCTCAAACTTGACCTGCTCCAGCTTGGTGGCACCCACGCCACTAACCAGTGCCAGGTCCTCCACCTTCTTGAAGCCACCGATGTACTCGCGGTACTCCACGATGCTGCGTGCCACCGCACGTGTCACCCCAGGCAGGGTCATCAGCTCCTCCTCCGTGGCCGTGTTGATGTTGAGCCGCTCCTGATTCACCAGGATGTTGCTGAAGTTGCAGGCCGCGCTGAACTTGCGGCTATGGGACAGGTCCGAGGGGTCCCGGGGGATGGAGCGGTGGCAGCCCAGGGTGCTCCCCATGGCCGGCCAGGATCAAGGGGCCAGGAAGCCCTCACCACCACAGAAGAACTCTCTGGCTAGGGAGGAAGTGCAGTAGAGCTCACAGGCACAGAAGGGAAGGTGCAGGATTCAGGGCATGAAATGGTTACCACAGACAAACACTAAATAGCCATGCCCAGCGTGTCCAAACCACCTTTCACTTGGCCACCTGGAAAACAAATTAATAAACATACAAATCGATCGAGTCAGTTAATCAGTTTGCATTAGCACTCCCTACCTAGAGCTGGAGTTCTTAGCCAGGAGTCCAGGGCTGATGCCTGTCTGTGAACCTCTGAAAACACACATACAAGAGGGCTGGTCCATGAGGATTTCTGGTGAGGTCCAATTTTTATCACACTGGGGTCCAAAAACGCTATAAGCCGCTTCTCTTGGAAAGGGACCTATCCCCATCAGCCTACACCTCTCGTCCCTGCCTCTCTCAACTCTCCCAGAACTGGGGCCATCTCCCCTACTTCGGTAGCCCCCATATGGCACTCAGCGCCACCAGCAACTCTGGAATTCCGTCCTCACTAGTGCGGGCACGGAGAAGGGGTTTATCGCCCCCTACCAGACCCGCCGCCGTTCCGGCGCCCCACCTCTCAGCCGCTCCTCCAGGGCTTCCTCCTTCCACCTGCGGCTCCGAGGCCTGAGACCAGGCCAGGACAGCGCTGGCCCGCCGCCTTCAGAGCCAGGGCCCACGCGGGTGCGGGTCAAGGGCGGGCCGCGGGATCCCTCCCACACCGCCTCGGGCCGCGCGTCCCAGCTCTTTCTGCTGGAGAAACTCTCAAGAGTCTCTCTCCCAGAACCGGCAGGAGCTGCAGGGCTTTGCGGAGGCGGCAACGGCGGTGAAATCCGGCCGCTGCAGCTGCATCAAGTCTTGCGGCTGCACCAGGACTCGCTGCGTTGCCGCAGTTGCGTTGATCCAGACAAAAAGTCCTGCCCCCGACTCGAACGCGGGATCCGCAAGAACCGCGTCCACACCCCAGCACCAAAGACACTGCTCCCGTTCGCTGTCCGTGTCAATACCCAAGTCCCGGCCCCACGCCCGCGCCTCCGCTGGCACCACGGCCACGCCTCCTCCCGAGCGCCAACTCCTCCCCCGGACTCCAGGGCACGTGGGGGCGGGGCCCGAGCGCTAGGCCCGGACCTGGGAGCTCCAAACCCGAGAGCTCGGGGGCGGGGCCCGGACGCGAGGTGGAGGAATGCGGGGCCCAGGAGTGTGAGAGGCGGGGCTATGCTGGGAGAGGGCTGGCCTGAGCGCGTGGGGGTGGTGATGGCACGGGGAGTGCGGAGGCAGGGCCTTGCGGGGAGAGAGCGGCCCCGGGGCCTCGGAGGCTGGATTTAGAGACTGAAGAGGCGGCGCCGACGCCAGAGGAGCTGCGGCGCGTCAACGCGAGGCTGTGTTCGGGTCCTCTGCTCCTGAGCCCGGGTTGCTACCGGGGACCGAGGGCTGGTTGTGCGGGATGGAGGCTTTTTAGCCTCGCCCGGGGCGAGACCTGCCCGACTGCTTTTCGGTGGGCTGCACCCAGGGTCTCGGCAGAAGCTACCGGGCCGCCAGCCCGAGTTCAGTCCGTCTTTGGGGCGTGGGGACAGGGCGAGGGCGCTCCCAGTGGGGGAGGCACCCCTGCGGGTCAGGGGCCTCGCCTCAGTTCTGTCTGAGAACGTTCGAGAGAGGACTGAATGGGATCTTTTTAACTTCTGCCCCCCAGTTTCGGCGTCCTCTTTTCTTCCTATGGAGTATTACCTTTGCCTTGCTTACTGAGAGATGTCCGCAAACAGCCCTAACAACTCTGTGTTACTAGGAGAGGGCACGCACCACGGATTAGAGATGTGTTCACATAGGTCACATAGCGTTGTTCGTGTGCACGTTTAGCGCACTGAGTAAATATGGATATTTTCTATAAGTATTAAACCTAGTTATTAAGGAGGAAGAACGTGCTCGTTGGAAATGGAGGCTGCTTCCCAAAATTCAGAAGAGTATTTGGATCATACCACTAAATGGTAATTTAGTTAAAGATTAAAGAGCCTGCAGCATTACAGTGGATACACGGAGCTAGAGTACTCGATTAAACAAACCGTGTGGTGATACCGTTGAATACTTTGATCCCGGGTATTCAGTGACCTCTGAAGTTTCATCCCCAACCAATGTAACCGGTGCTTCTGCTTTAAATTTCCTAGGCTAGGTCAACAAAAACCAAGTCTCAGGGAACGCAGAGGCACTTCAGATGTGAAATGAAAGCCAGCCAAGGCCTGGCAAAATGCTATCGCCTTTCTGACTGTGTATACTGGTCGGGACTCTTAATGGCAAGTGACAGAAATCCAAGTCAAACTAGCTTAGATATAAAAGCTAAGGGATTTCCGGGTTCTTGTGTAGAAAAGTTAAGGAATAGATCTGACCTATGTCACACGTGACTGCATCCAGCTCAAATGATGTCATCAAGACCTGGTCTGACCCCCTCTACCTGCTCTACTTGCTCCCCAACCCTAGGACTAGGCTACATTATGCCACTCCTTTCCTCCGGTAATCCTGTTGTGATAAGGGGGGAAAAAGTTGTTTAACAGAAAAATATCTTTAGAGGAGGAAGAAATCTTTGTTGATCAGAATGCCTTAATGGGCCTTTGTGGCTATGGATGGACAGCCTGGGGGCATTGCTAGTTGGGCTGGAACATATTTTATTATTTAATCCAGAACACTGGAGGATAAGATGGGAACTGTTAACTTCACTGGCACAACAGGCATCATCTGGTTTTGTTTCCTAGAAACATAAGCATATGTTCCCCCTTTTAGAAATGAAGCCAAAAGCTAAACTGCTGTGCATTAAAACAAACAAAAACCACAACAGGATGGCTAAATTTAAAATGACTGACCATACCAAATGCTGGTGAGGATGTGGAGCAACCGACACTCTCATACATTGCTGGTGGGAGTGTGAGAAGATACAATGATTTTGGAAATCAGTTTGGCAGTTTCTTAAAAAGCTAAACATACATCTAGCACACAAGCCAACGATTCCATTCCTGGGTATTTACCAAAGTGAAATGAAAGCATAAAACCCAAAGTCTTGTACATGAATTTTAATAGGAGATTTGGTATATAGCCAAAGCCCAGAAACAACCCAAATCCACCAGGAGAGAATAGATAAACAAGTTGTGGTATATCCATACAATGGAATACTACTCAGGAATAAAGACAAACTGTTAATACCCACAATACTGAAGAATCTCAAAACCATACTGGATGAAAGAAGCCATGCAAAAAAAGAGAACATATTGTATGATTCCAGGGAAAAATACAAGCTGACCTATATAGAGAGAAAGCAGATCAGCAGTTGCTTGGGGATATGATGGAGGAGTGGATTTAAAAAGGACACAAGGAAACTTTGGGGGGTGATAGAAATGTTTGAGGGGTCATGGTTTCACTGGAGTATGTATGTCAAAACTGATAGAATTGTACTCTTTTAAGATGTGCAGTTTAGTATACTTCAATTAGACCTCAATAAAGACTGGGGGGAAATCTTCAAAAAATAAAAACGAGTGGGGCTTCCCTGGTGGTGCAGTGGTTGAGAGTCTGCCTGCCAATGCAGGGGACACGGGTTCGTGCCCCGGTCTGGGAAGATCCCACATGCCACGGAGCGGCTGGGCCCGTGAGCCATGGCCGCTGAGCCTGCGCGTCCGGAGCCTGTGCTCCGCAACGGGAGAGGCCACAACAGTGAGAAGCTCGCGTACCGCAAAAAAATAAATAAATAAATAAAAAGGAGTGTTCTTTGAACGCAAAGAAAAAAAAAAAAAAGACGGTAATTTTAGGGAGGATGGATATGTGACCTGGGGTGGAGAGGAGGAAGCTGAAGGGGAACAAAGGGGTCCAAGAAGGTGAGTCTGGAGCTAACAGAAGAGACCAGTGAACATTCCCTAGTTAGGATTGGGTACCCAGAAGGCAGGTGTCATGAGAGAGAATACATTGTCATTGTTTTAAGCTTATAAAAACTGAAGTGGTCGTCTCACAGCAATATGTATCATATAGATGTGATCCTCAGGCCTTGTTTTCCCAGCAAGAAAAGCCAATGCCACAGCTCCAATGTTGTTTCCTCTACAATTCATTGACCTTTGTCTCATTCTTAGGATGGTTTCACCAGACTTTGATTTCCCCCAAGAAAAGTGTTTTGTGTTTTCTTTTTTTTTTCAGTTGGGTCACGAGAGAATTTGGGCGAGGACCTTCCTCTGGCCAAGTGATGAATGAGTGTCTTGTGACAGCTGTAGCAATAAAGCAGGGTAGTTTTTTTAAATGATTGTGTTTAAACAATAAATTAGCACATACGTTTTTTGATTGCATTTATTTCTACCGAGCCATTTCCCCTCCGCCACAAACACGGAAGACAAGATGGAGAAGAGCAGGGAAGAGGAGAAATGCAGGGCGGGTGGGGGGAACAGTCTAGCCTCAGAAGTTCACCCAGGTGCGGGGGAGGCCTGCAGCTCCAGCCAGGGTCCTCTCCTCTTGTCTCCCTAGTGGCCCCATGGCAGTCCTTTGAGCTGCCAGTTAACTTGGAGACTGTGCTTTCGAAGGCCATGGAGGTGCCAGATATCCCCTTATTTGAACCCCATGAGTGAAGGCCAGGCGGGTTGCACACCTCCATCTTCCACTGCACAATGTCCTCTCAAGGATGGGCCGTGTACCCACAGCAGCTCAGCTCCCACCCACAGCTGTTTTCTTGCAGTATCTGACTGATCTCCCACACCATCTCATTGGGCTCCATGGATCTCATGATCTTCAGACTCCACGTAAAGTGCAGGGAGCGTGCTTGACCTCCCAATGTGTTTTCTTGTTTATATCACTGCCTGGACTACCTGAGGTTCCCTCTGCTTTCAGCTTCAGGCCAGTTCTTTCTGGCCGACCTGAAACACAGGTGCAGATGCAGGTGAAGGACCTTCACTTTCCCACTGGCCCCTGGCTGCTGCACTGTCAGGCAAACTCTGGTGGCCAGGCATCTGTCTGAGATGCCCAGTGTGGAGGGAGTTTTCTTTGCAGGATACCCCCTGGGGAGATTGGTTCCATCTGGGGTGTACTCCACCACTGCTGCTGGTGGTGTGTTGGTGCAGCGGGAGACCACAGGGCCATGCCAGGGGCTGTGCTGGGGTGGTCTTCTCCATCCAGGTAGGGGATTGGCAGGTACTTTGGATGTGCTGCTGGTTCCGTCCTAACTCCTGATCCCCCTCGGGCCACTGATTTTCTGTGCTGCTGCTCTGACTGCTCTCAGAGTAAGAATTAAAGGTGGGAATTGCAAGCTCACTGAAACTCTGCTGCTTTGGATTAGCTGTACTTTGCAGGATGTATAAGAAGGGCAAGCTGTTGGTCAGATTAGCCAAAGGAGCGGGCTTCAGGGTAATGATATAGCCCCCCAGTTCAGATCTTCTGTAAGCCAGGAGCACATAGGTGACCATCACTTCAGTTCTTCATACTTCTGGCCCATCTACAAGTCGTGGATCCCTTCCCATGTGTAGCCCATGGACACCATCAACTGAGTCTGCCCAGGATCCTTGTAGTCAGGTAGTAGCTCTGTGTAAGGCATTAGTTCCTCCTCATGGCCCATGTTCATCCACGAATCCTTTATGATTTCCTCTAAAGGGCTGCCCTTGATGGGGTTGAAGATGAGGAGTTTCTTGAGCAGGTTTTCATGTTCCATATGAAATATCCCATAGAAGGGAATACTGTGTATTCTGCTCAGTACCCACTCCCACAATAAAGAAAAAAGTGAGAGAAAGAAAAAAGAACAAAGAAAGAAAAATGAGAAAAAGTGGAGAGAAGAAACAAAGTGAGAAAAAGTAAAAAGAAAATAAAGAAAAATAAGAAAACAGGGAAAAGTTAAAAAGAAAAACATTTTAAATTAGAAAAATGAAAATGAAAAAATAAAGAAAAAATTAGAAAAAGAAAGAATGGGGGGGGTGGAGGGGGAGAAAAGGTAGTAAGCAAAACAGACAAAGAGCCAAGGAGGAAAAGATTTAACTTTGGTGAAAACCCCTCAGATGACTGAAAGCTAGCTTCCTGGGCTAGACAGACCAAAAACCTAGGCCCAGCCAGGGACCCAGGTGCCTGGAATTCCATAACAATGGCTCCTTATGAGGTCATAGCAAGAACTGTACCTATCACAGCTGGGGATAATATACAGTGATTTTTCTCACTTTTTTGACTCAAAAATTCTTTACTGTTAAAAAGAAAAAGAAGAAGATTTTTGTTTATGTGGATTACAGCAATTGATATCTACCTTATTTGAAATTAAAAACTGTAGGATGCTTCAGTGGCCTTTTCATTTCTAGTTTAAAAAGTTATAATAATTTTTGACTTTTAAAAAGCTCATAATGTCTACACTTAAACTACTCAATTCTCTTTTTCTTTAACCTCTGAATGTCTGGTCTCAAGTTATGCCATAACTTAACTGACATCATGATACTATACAGAAATGTTCCTTTGCATAAAATGATGCAATGTTTTTGTCTGGCTTTGGTATTAGGGTGATGCTGGTCTCATAGAATGAGTTAAGGAAGTATTCCTTCTGCTTCTATCTTCTCTAAGAACTTGTAGAGAATTGGTATCATTTCTTCCTTATGTGTTTGGTAGAATTCACCAGTGAACTTATCTGGGCCTGGTGCTTTCTGTTTTGGAAGGGTATTAATACTGATTCAATTTCTTTAATAGATACAGACCTATTCGGATCGTCTATTGAGGAAGGCTTTTTTTGTTTTTCAAAATGAAGTTTTTAAAGTGGATTAATCAAAACAGTTCTATGACAATAAAGTAAATAGAAAGGATTGTAAAAAACCTTCCCCATTTACAGTCCATTTGTCTGTTTATAGATGTGCCAGCTTATGTGCCAAGGGGTCACTGTCTGCTGTTAGAAATAGAAGAACCTATTTTTCTGATGAGATACATGGATGTTGAGAAGAAGCAGCTCCCAATCATTCTTATGTGCAAGCCTGCATCTGCTTTGGTATTACTAAATGGCTTCACATCAGCGCCCACAACAGAGCTCAAAAGCAGTTAAAAACAGGCACCTCAATTCACAACTTCCAGGGAACCCAGAAGTGTTATTTCTCCTTCCTTCAGTGGACTTGGCCTTATTCCAGGGAAGTGGATTGAAAGGCAGGAATGAAATTTTGGCAGTACCAGTTCGGGTTTCTTTGTATCAAATTCCTCCTTTAAAAGCTCATAGTCTGGTTTCCCTGGTGGCGCAATGGTTAAGAATCCACCTGCCAATGCAGGGGACACGGGTTCGAGCCCTGGTCCCGGAAGATCCCACATGCTGCAGAGCAACTAAGCCTGTGCGCCACAACTACTGAGCCTGAGCTCTAGAGCCCGCGAGCCACAACTACTGAGCCCGTGTGCCACAACTACTGAAGCCCGCGTGCCTAGGGCCCGTGCTCTGCAACAAGAGAAGCCACCACAATGAGAAGCCCGCGCACCTCAACCAAGAGTAGCCCCCGCTCGCTGCAACTAGAGAAAATGTGTGCAGAGCAATGAAGACCCAACGCAGCCAAAAAAAAAAAAAAGACACTGTTTTAAAAATAAAGCTCATAGTCTATTGACTGATAAATTGTTTCATTTCATGGCTGACAGCTGAAGGCTTTTGTCATTTCCCCCGACATCTGGCATTTTATTTCTCATGGAGCATTTGGCTGGAGATTATTCTAGCAAAATCCCAACAGAACAAGGTGGCTTCATTTACAGTACAAAAATGGAGAACATTTACCGTCAGGGTTACTATGTTTCTTCTGATGGTAATGTCCAGAGTTGTTATTATTACAGAAAATAATATTCATTAATTTTTAAAGGCGATATGGTTATCACTTAGGAACTCTAGCTCCCATTTGCTTTATTCATTTCCTCTTAAAAGCAACATCTGCAGCTAGTTTCAGACTTCCGCTTTTCACAGAACAGTTTATTCTTTATTGTTTATTAAATTGGAGGGTTTCTGGAACATTCTTCTTGGTAGAGCCTAGTACTTTGATTTCTGGGTGCCTAATTAGGAGGCTTCGCTTAGCACAGGATGCTCCAGAGGCAGAAGAGGGAATCAGGCAAGCCCTTGGACCCTGAACTTCTGGGAGCGGGGAAGGAGGCTCCTTCAGCCAGCCCCTGGGCCGGAGGCGGAAGTGCCGCTGGCTGGAGCTGGGGGGGCTCTCATCCATACACAAGCAGCAGGTGGACCTCCCCTGCTCTGACTCCAGCTTCAGGCTCACATGGCAGCATCGTCCCCATCGTCCACACCCTACCAAGTTCAACCTCATGGCGCACTTTTCCGGTTCTCGCCTTCTTTCCCCTTTCACCGTTGCCACTGATGTTCTTTCTTAGCCACATTTCTCCTAAGTATTGGAAAAGTAAGGCCTGATCATCTCTTCCCTGATCTCATAGCCCTACTTTCAGGAATGACTCCCTTAAGAAATGACCTTGAAGGACTTAAAGAGCATCTCCCAAAATGTAATCCAATGGTGGTGAGGAATAGACATTTAGGTGGCCCCAGACACAGCACTAACTACGATTGAACAGCTCAGTGAGGAATCTTTCCCTTTTCATTACTCTGACCGTCACTTTGTGTCGAGGGGAGATTCTCAGTTCAGGGCCACTGTGACCATAACACGTTCTCAGATTTGTTAATCTCTTTCCATGGAGAAAACGGTGATCTCGGGCTCAGAATCTTGATAGGCACCAGTATTAAGCTAAAATGTAATTATATTATTTTCCATTTGGGGGTTTATGTTTTTTGGGTATCTTCTATTTATGGCCAAAGATACAGCTGTTCCATATACAGTCATACATCCCCAGGCCCAGATGGTGCTCAGATATGGCAATAATCCCTGAATGTATTCAAGAAAGGCTGCAGTATAAAGACCATGTTTTACAGGCAGTGGTTCTTAACCGTGGCAGCACATGGGAACCCCAAGGACACTTGCTGAAATCCCAATGCCCAGGCCCCTCTCCCCGAGATCAATCCCATTAGAAACTCTGGGGGTGGGACCTAAACAGTGTATGTGTTAAACCTCCAGATGACTCCGGTGCATAGCTTGGGAACCAGGGCTTTAAGCCAGTCTTAGACTGGAGTATGAATGAGACTGAACATTTTTTCCACACCAAAGTGACAGGATCAGCATCTGGAACATGAATACCTATTTTAATGGCCAAGGTCAACCACAGTCTTAAAACCTCAGTCCAAGGAATTATAAAATTTTAGAGTTGGAGGGGATCTGAGAGCACCAAGTCTAGATCTTCATTTTATTTTTGAGGCCAAGAAACTTGCTGGGAATCACCCCCTGGGATCCAGGGGCAGGGCTCCTTCCCTAGCATCGTGCTGCCTCTCTGGTGGATGTAATTGCCTCAACTGCAAGTTGAGCTGGAAGAAACTACAGTCTTTTCGAGGAATAAGCTAAAGACACAAAAACTTGGAAGTTTGGCTTCTAGAAAGTGGGTAGGAGAGATGTGGTAGGGAGCCTAAGAGGCACCATGGACATTCCTCAAGGCATCCTCCATAGCTGGAAAGTACTAGATCAGAGAAATTGAAATGTTTCATCATCACAGGACTTCTCATAGCCTTCAATTTACTAACAGGCACAGGGACTCTCCAGAAGGAAACAGTACAAGCGGTGCTTGTTTGACGTTTTATGTGAAAGGTTTCACAGGACTAGCCTTTCTTGGGGAAATACTAGGCGGACACAGTTTCCTAAAGCTCTGGCCGGCTCTTGATCCCCCTTCACCTGCTTTATTTTTCTTAATAGCCTTTATCACTTGTAGATGTGTTCATTGCCTGTCTCTTCCTAGCTAAAATATAAGCTCCTTGAGGGGAGGGAGTTGGACTTCACTGCTGTATCCCAAGCACCTCCAACAGTGCCTAGGCTTTAATAAATATTTATGAAAGGGGATGAATGGATAGTCTCTTAACACACAAGTAACCATGAGTAGTTATCTAGTAGACTCTGCCTTTTCAGGATGGTAAGTCTCTCACCACAGTGTTAGGCTGTATTTGGGAGTCCGTACAATGCAGGGAATCTCACAGAACCAAATAGCCCTGGTGACGCTTAGGCTAATGGCCAGGCTCTGACACTAGTGAGCTCTGTGGCCCTGGGTAAGTCAGTGGACTTCTTTCAGCCCCATTTCCCTCATACAGTACAATGAGTGGACTGGGTTGGACAATCTCCAAAGCTCCTTCTCCGTTATTGTATGACAAGTGTTTAAATTAAAATAACGGATATAATTGGGGGGTTTTCTATTTCTCCTTGCAGTTCTATCAGTTTTTGCTTCATGTAGTTTGAAGCTGTTATCAGGCCCATAAATATTTAAGATTGTTATCTTCTCTTGACAAATTAACCATTTTATCATTATGAAATGGACTTCTTTGTCCTTGGCAATATTCTCTGCCCTGAAATCTACTTTGTCTTATATTAATATCCCCCCTGGTGTTTTGTTTGTTTGGTTTGGTTTGGTTATTTTTAGTGTTACCATGGTACATCCCTTTCTGTCATTCTACATTTACCTTATTTTATTTAAAGTGGGTTTCCTGTAAGCAGCATAGAGTTGGTTCTTGCTTTTTCATCTAACCTCTCAACCTCTGCCTTCAATTGAAGCACTGAGACCATCTAAATTTAATGTGACTATTGATATGGTTAGGTTTAAATTGACCACCTCCCTGTTTTTCTTTTTCTTCCACTTATTCCTTTTTCCCTTTGTTCTCTTTTTCTGCCTACTTTTGGATTGATTACTTTTTTGTAACAGCTTTTTTGAGATATAATTCACATCTCATACACTTCACCCATTTAAAAAGTGTGCAATTCAGTGATTTCTAGTACATACAGAGAATTGTGTAACCATCACCATATTTACAGAACATCATCCCAAAAAGAAACCTCACACCTTTAGCTATCACCCCCAAATCCTCTCATTCCTACCCCTCCCCCAGCACTAAGCAATTACCAATCTACTTTCTGCCCCTATAGATTTGCCTAATCTGTACATTTTATACAAATGGAATCATATAATATGGGCCTATTGTGACTGGCTTCTTTCACTTAGCATAGTGTTTTCAAGGTTCATCCACATTATAGCACATATCCCTACTTCATTCCTTTTTATCAATGAATTCCACTGTATGGATATACCACATTTGTTTATCTATTCATCCGTTGATGGACATTTTATGGATAACACTGCCATGTATATCATGTTTTTGTGTAGACATATGTTTCGTTTCTCCTGGGTATATTCCTAGATGTCAATTGCTGGGTCATATGGTAACTCTGCGTTTAACTTTTTGAGTTGCTGCCAGACTGTCCCAAAGTGACTGCCCCATTTTACATTCCTACTAGCAATGCATGAAGGTTCTAAATTCTCCACATTCTCTCCAACAGTTGTTAATATCTGTCCTTTTGCCTATAGCCATCCCGGTTGGTATAAAGCAATATCTCACTGTGGTGTTGATTTGCATTTCCCTGGCAACAAATGATGTTGAACCTCTTTTCATGTGCGGACTGGCCATTTGTTTATCTTCTTTGGTGAACTGTTTATGATTCCATTTTATCTCCTCTGTGACTTATTAGGTGTAAATCTATGTATCACTAAGTTCGTAGTTGTTTCAGGTTTTATAGTACACATCTTTAATTATCACTGTCTGCCTTCAAGTGATGTCATATCACTTCATGTATATTCAGGAACCTTACACAAGTACACTTCCAGTTTTCCACCCCCAACTTTTGTGCTATTTTTGTCACATCTCTGGTTAAAATAGGTGGTCTTTTCTTTGTAGTATGCTGGTGCTCTGTGACCCTGAGGGAATAGGACTTGTCACGGGAAACTAGAGGAGGGGAAGAAAATGAGTTCATTTTTTAGCATTTTGCATTGTTCCTGGACGGCAGGCCTGGTCCAGCTATCAGGATCACCACAGACAGCATCAAGAGGGGCCTGGATTCCAATGCAGGGAAGAGGAGAGGAGATCTTAGAGGGGGAGACATCCTTCGGAATCCCTGAGGCACCTTCAACAGGTTCCTGATTCTCCTGAGGGTTTCCCTGGCTGCATCCCTCAGCATCCACATTGCTGGGTTCATGACTAATAAGATTGTCAGTTGAAGTGACCACATGTGAATCAGGGCAGGGCAACAGAGAATCACGGCTTGGTAACAGACAGACTTGGACTCAGATACCAGCTGTACCACTTATAGATACATAACCCAGGGACAAGATCTAAACTCTCGTGAGCCTCAGTTTCTTCACCTATAAAATGGGAATAAAAATTCTTACCTCCTAATGTTGCTAAAAGGATTAAACGAGCTGATGGAGGAGAAAGTGGCCAGCATGTGACATAACGAGCACTCCACTAATATTTTTATCCCTTCTATATGACTCATTATCTGCATTAGCCAATTGTATTTTTACATTCCTTATGTTTCTTGGGAGTTCATAGTTCAGGGACTATGCTGAATTTGAGAGCCTTTTTCCTCTTCATACTCTGAAAATTCTAGTGAGTTCACATATTTTTATGAGATTGTCACAAACTCCCTACTTGGCGATTTGTAGACCTGCCATTTATTGGGCTGACACAAGGCCAGGCATGTGCTAGGTACCTTGCATGCCTCATTTTCAAAGATAATTATCAACCTCACAAGGATGGACAGGATTTCCCAACCTTGGCACAACTGACATGTGAAGCCAGATAATTCTTGGTTATATGGGGGCTGTCCTGTGCTTTGTAGGATGTTAGCAGCATCCCTGGCTTCTACCCCCTAGATGCCAGCAGCATTCCGCAGCTGTGACAATCAAAAATATCTGCAGCTACTGCCACATATCTCCTGGGGGGCAAACTCTTCCTCAGGTGAGAACCCCTGGGAGGGGATTGGTGTCATACCCATCCACCTGTGAGGAAGCCCCAGTTCAGAGTAGTCAAGAGCTCTGCTCAGAGTCACACAGCTACCAAGCAGTAGAGGCAGGATTCAAACCAGAGTCCAGCTGGCTCCTAAGCCCCGTGTTACAGTGACTCGAGATATACTCTTGTCTGCAAAAATGGCCTCAAATACTTTGGACATCCTTGGCCCTAAACTCTACCTTTTGTGCTGAAGGTGCCTGGACTCTGGACTCTCCTCTCTCAAAACCAAAAATAGACCCAAAAGGAGAGACTAGATAGTCATTATTCACAGACAGGGCTCAGAGGGATGAGTGCAACATACTGCACTTGCGAAATCTCAGTTCCCTGACCGGGGATTGAACCCGGGCCACGGCAGTGAAAGCCCAGAATCCTAACCACTAGGCCACCAGGGAACTCCCTAAACATACATTTTCTTGACATGAGGGGTGTTATGGTTTGAATCACATCCCCCAAAAGATATGTTGGAGTCCTAATCCCCGGTACCTGTGAAACTGACCTTGTTTGGAAACAGGGTCGTTGCCAATATAGTCAAGTTAAGATGAAGTCATTAGGGTGGCCCTGAATCCAACATGACTGGTGTCCTTATAAGAAGAGGAAAATTTGGACCCAGACACAGAGGAAATGCCCTGCGAAGATGGAGGCAGAGGTTGGAGTCATGCAGCCATGAGTTAAAAATCATCTGGGGCCACCAGAAGAGCCAAGGAAGGATCCTCCCCTAGAAGCTTTGTAGGAATGTAGCACTGTCGACACCTTGATTTCAGACTTCCAGCCTGAAGAGAATACATTTCTGCTGTTTTAAGGCACCCAGTTTTGTGGCACTTTGTTACAGCAGCCCCATGAAACTACTACAGGAGAGCGCTCCCCAGCGCTGGCAGCCCCAGCACCCCATATTTTGATTTGACAGTGAGTCTTGTTCCCCAGTAAGTTATAGTACCTGGCCATTAGCCAAAGTCATGAAAGCTATTTAACTTCCCTACAATAAACCCTCAAATTAGATTATGCATCCCACTAATTATATGGCTGAGATAGTGATCTGGCAGCGACCTGACAACTCAGGGGACTTCCTAGGTAACAGCTGCCCACTCAGATGCCTTCACCTGGTGATTCAGCGGCAGTAGCCTGGTGTGTCAGCGCCTTATCTTTCTTGGAAATAGGAGGTACCATGTCACCCGGAGATAAGGAGGCACAATTTGTAGAATCTGACTCAGTGGCCTTGGTTAACTTCAGGTCAGGAGTAAACAGACAGAGGGAAACAACCTCAGACAATCATGAGTGAGATATTTACATAGGAAATTACCCAAGGTAGCCAATTGAAAATCCAAAGCAATTTGTTCTGGGTGAGTAGACAGGCAGTGGCAAATAGACTCATATGAATTCCAAAATTCTTTGAGGTTAAATCAGCCCTTAGAATCATGTGCATCCCAAACAGATGTTTCATCTTTCCCTGCCCAAGCCCCACAGGATGTTCCAGGTTTAAAGGAGTATATGGAGAAGTGAATTTGGGAAGTGTTCTGTACTTTAATCGCTCTCTGGGAAGTTTGTAAAGCCTCATTATCATATTAAAGACTTTGAGAAATTCTACTGGAAAGACACACCCATTCGACTCCTTTGTGGGGGACGCAGTAGAACACATTTTGGACTACTGATAGATCTCAACCCATTTATGCTGCAGAATTTGAGGCTGAGGCCCAGAGTAATTAGATGCTCTTACAAAGGTCACAAAGAAAGTGACCTTGAGTGACTCAATTGTGGTCTTCAGATTCCAAACACATTGCTCCTTCTATGTTTTCATCTTCCCATTAATTCGTTTATTAGTAAACGTTTGAGTGCTACCATACAGTGACTTGGGAATATAAAAATCAATAAGGCAGGCCCTGCCTTGTGTGTAATTTACTGTTTCCGGAGTGTATGAGCAACAGAATAACAAATGGTGGAGAGGTTACGGGGATAGGAAGGGAGGGAGAGAGGCTGACTTTGGGATGGATAGAGAACCTGTCAGTCTGGAGGTTTCAGATTCGGTCCCTGCTGTTGTAGTGAGTCCCATCATCCCTGCTGCCCACAGCCCGTACTGAGGGTGGGGTGGCCAGAGCCCTGCTGACTGAGCTGCCCAGGAGGCTGTCCACCAGCCTGGCAAAGCTGACTGGAGCAGGGGTACCAGCCCACAAGCCTGCCAGACACTCATAATATGCCTGTTCCGCCTAAATGGGCCGACAAATCTGATTCCTTCAAAATTTGAAGTGGAGGCTACAGAGACGAGGCAGTGATCAGGGAAGCTGAAGATGAAAGAACATCTCAGGAGAGTACGGTAGGGAGTGTCCTGAGGGGTCCCTTGCAAGCCAGGGAGATGAGGAAGCGAGATGCCTTAGAGAGCAGAAGCTGGGAGGCTGGGGGGGGGGGGCGGCGGCAGGGCAGCGCAGCAGAGAAGGAGAGGTGAGCACGGGTTCCAATCCATACCCCCCTAGCCACAGCTGCTCCTGATCCGGTTCCAGGGATGCCTGGCTGCATCAGCTCTGGGTGCTGCATTTCCAGGAGGCCCCGTGGCCCTTGCTGCCCCCATCCACCCTACTAGTCTCGGTTAGTAAAAGTGCCTAACACCCTTTGGTTAAATTGTGGTAAAATACAGTTAACATAAAATTTACCATTTCAAGTGTACAGTTCAGAATTTAAGTACATTCACATGGCTATGCAACCATCACCACTATTCATCTCCGGAAATTTTTTTTAATCTTCCAAAACTGAAAGTCTGTACCCATTAAACAATAACTCCTCATTCCCTCCCCTACTCCCAGCTCCTGGCAATCTGCGTTCTGTTTCTAGGAATTTAACTACTCTAGGTACCTCATACAAGAATTGCCCTTTCATGTGCAAATAGAGATGATCATACTGAGCGAAGTAAGTCAGAAAGACAAATACCATAGGATATCACTTATATGTGGAATCTAAAATATGGCACAAATGAACTTATCTACAAAACAGAAACAGATTCACAAACGTAGAGCACAGACTTGTGGTTGCCAAGGGGGGCGGGTGGGAGGAGGGAAGGATTGGGAGTTTGGGATTAGCAGATGCAAACTATTACATATAGAATGGATAAACAGCAAGGTCCTACTGTATAGCACAGGGAACTATATTCAATATCCTGTGATAAACCACAATGGAAAAGAATGTAAAAACAAATGTCTATATGTGTATAACTGAGTCACTTTGCTGTTCAGCAGAGACTGGCACAACACTGTAAATCAACTGTACTTCAGTTAAAAAAATAATAAAAAAGAATTGCCCTTTTATGACTTATTTCATGTAGCATAATTGTCCTTTTATGACTGACATTTCAAGAATATATATATGTATAACTGAGTCACTTTGCTATGCAGAAGAAATTAACACAACATTGAAAATAAACTATACTTCAATAAAATTTTTTAAAAATATGACTGATATTTCATTAGCTAATGTCCTCAAGATTCATCCATGTTGCACTGTGGGTCAGAACTTCCTGTTTAAGGCTGAATAATATTCCATTGTATGTAAGTATCACATTTTGCTTATCCATTCATCCATTGATGGATACTTGGATTGCTTCCATTTTGGGCTATTTGAATAATGCTGCTGTGAACATAGGTGTCAAATATCTCTTGGGAATCCTGTTTTCAGTTCTTTTGAGTGTCAAGACACCTGTGGGGTGGGCAGGAAGAAACAGGGGCTGCTAGGGCTCAGATGGTGAGCATTCCACTGCAGTCCGGGAAGGTGGGGTGATGAGGGACTTACCCTGGCACATAGCTTTGTGTGTGCTACTCTCCCGCCCTATACCATCGGGAGCCTCTCTCTAAGCAGAGACGGAAGATCAGTCTGAGGCACAATTTCCAGGCACTCTTGCTTTCCCCTTCTGTCTCCATGCTTTTCAAACAGGGTTTCTAGAATGTAAACTCCACGAAGGCAGTGACTGGCCTGTTCTGTTCACTCACCCATTTCTAGCACCTGCTGAGTGCCTGGCACAAAAGGCAGGTTCCTATGTTCTTCTGTCTGTCCTCTCCATAAATTTTCACCCCTTTTGTTTTGCTTTTTATCAACCAAAGTTTATAGTTTACATTAGGGTTGACTCTTGGTATTGTATATTCTATGGGTTTTGACAAATGTATACTGACACATATTCACCATTATAGTATCATACAGAGTAGTTTTGCTGCCCTAGATATCCTCTGTTCTCCAAGTATTCATCCCTCTCTCCCTCAACCCCTGGCAACCACTGATCTTTTTTACTGTCACTGTAGTTTTGTCTCTTCCAGAAGGTCATATGGTTAGAATCATACAGTACATTGCCTTTTCTGATTGGCTTCTTTCACAAAGTAATATCCATTTGAGATTCCTCCATGCCTTTTCATGGCTTGATAGCTCATTTCTTTTTTTTTTTTAAACCATTTTTTTTTGGAGTTTTATTAATTAATTAATTAATTTTTGCTGTGTTGGGTCTTCGTTTCTGTGCGAGGGCTTCCTCCAGTTGTGGCAAGCGGGGGCCACTCTTCATCGCAGTGCGCGGGCCTCTCACTATCGCGGCCTCTCTTGTTGCGGAGCACAGGCTCCAGACGCACAGGCTCAGTAGTCGTGGCTCACGGGCCTAGCCGCTCCGCGGCATGTGGGATCCTCCCAGCCCAGGGCTTGAACCCGTGTCCCCTGCATTAGCAGGCAGACTCTCAACCACTGCGCCACCAGGGAAGCCCAATAGCTCATTTCTTTTTAGTGCTGAATAATATTCTATTGTCTAGATATATCACAGTTTATCCATTTGCCTACTGAAGAACATCTTGGTTTCTTCAATTTTTGGTAATTATGAATAAAGCTGATATAAACATTTGTATTCAGGTATTTGTATGGACATAGGTTTTCAGCACCTTTGAGTAAATACCAAGGAGTGTGACCGCTGGATTGTATGGTAAGTGTGTTTACTTTTGCAAGAAACTGCTACACTCTCTTCCCAAATGGCTGCACCATTTTGCATTCCCACCAGCAAAGAATGAGAGTTCCTGATGCTCCACATCCTCACCAGCATTTGGTGCTGTCTAGTGTTTTGGATTTTGGCCAGTCTAATATGTATGTGATGGTATCTTACTGTTGTTTTAATTTGCAATTTCCTAATGACATATGACGTTGAACATCTTTTCATATGTTCATTCGCCATCTGTATGTATTCTTTGGTGAAGTAGCTGTTCAAGTATTTGCTCATCTTTAAATCAGATTATTTGTTTTCTTATTGTTGAGGTTTAAGACTACTTTGTATATTTTGGATAAAGGTCCATTATCAGATATGTGTTTTGCAAACAGTTTCTCCCAAGCCAAGAGTGTGGCTTGTCTTCTCACATTGCATTGACCCCCTTAGTTTTATTTTTTAGTTTATTTTTATTTTTTGGTACGCGGGCCTCTCACTGTTGTGGCCTCTCCCGTTGCAGAGCACAGGCTCCGGACGCTCAGGCTCAGCGGCCATGGCTCACGGGCCCAGCCACTCAGCGGCATGTGGGATCTTCCCGGACCGGGACACGAACCCGTGTCCCCTGCATCGGCAGGCAGACTCTCAACCACTGCGCCACCAGGGAAGCCCCGACCCCCTTAGTTTTAAAACAGCAGTGAAACCAACAGAAATCCCCTTATATGTGGAGAATCTTAACCAGGGGTGCTCATCACAATCTCCTGATGCAGACTTTCAACATTTTTCTAGGTTTGGACCCCACCTCTGAGATTCCTGTTCTACAGATTTGAAGTGAGACTCAGGAATCTGTTCTTTTAAAAAGCCCTCCTGGTGATTATGATGGTCAGCTCCCTTAGGAACCATGACATTAAAGACAGAAGTTCAGACACCCTCAGCAATGGGAAGATGGTCCCATCAGGACACCTTGCAGGGTGCTGCCTATGCGGCCCTCCTACCTGCCCTGTTCCACAGCACCATCTGAAGCCATAATTCCCTGCTAATTGGACATCTCCACCTGCCATCTCAAGATCACTTCCCTAAGCTAAACCCATGGTTGTCCCCCTCCCCACCTGCAAACCAGCTCCACACCTGATCTTCTGACCTTGGAAGATGGCAATTCCAATCTTCCAGCTGCTCAGGTCACAACTCTTGAAGTCACATCTACTTCTGTCTCAGACACATCTAATCTATCAGCAATGCCTGGTGGCTTGGCCTTTAAAATGAAACCAGGATCTGATGACTTTCAACCCCTCTGCTGCCCCCACTAAAGCAGGTCTCCCTGCTTCTAACCTTGCCCCTTCCGGTCTGTTCTCCACCCTAAGCCAGAGTCAAGTATAGAAACGGAGGTCTGAGCACGTCCTCCTCTGCTCACCACCCTCCACTGGCTCCCATCTCACGCAGAGTAAAAGCCAAAGTTCTTACAACGGCCTGTACGTTTCCTCACAGTCCTTCTGCCCTAACATCACCCCTGCAGCTCTCTTATCTGCTATTCTTCCTGGTCGTTCCAGCCACACAGCCTTTGAAGTTCCTCGAACATGCCAGAAATATCCCACCCCAGGGCCTTTGCGTTGCTGTTCACTCATTCTGGAACGCTTTCCCCCCAGGGTGCCACTGGGCTGGTTTCCCCAGGCCCTGCAGACCTTCACAAGCCACCTGTCTAAAATTTCAAGCTGCCCGCCCCCTTTGCCAGGGCGGCTATCTTTATTTTTCTCTAGAGGACTTAGCCCTGGTTTACTACCTGCTGACTTGCTTATTTCTGTCTGGCTCCTCCTCCTAGATACCAGAGCCATCAGGCGGGGCTGTCATTCTATTCTGTCCACTGTGGAGCCCAGGAGCTTAGAACAAGGCCTGGTGCACAGTGGTTCTCATCCTCCGCACTCCTCTCTTCATCGTGTCCTATCCATCTCCCATGGCTTGAGGCCCCTCTGTGTTTTTACTCTCTCCCTTCTGCATCTCCCCTATTTGGTGTCCACTCCTGGAACTACTGCTAAGAGCTGGGGGCCTTCTCCCATCTGATGCATTTTTTTTTTTTTTTTTTTTGGCTTGTGGGATCTTAGCTCCCCAATCAGGGATTGAACCCTGGCCACAGCAGTGAAAGTGCCGAGTCCTAATCACTGGACCGCCAGGGAATTCCCTGATGCGTCTTCCCAGCTGCCAAAGGCTTCTTTCTAACAGGCAGGTCTATGGCAATCCTTCTATGACACCCCTTAACTTTCAGAACAGGGTTCAGACTCCCTGGCTTCAAACCCAAGGTCCCTGCCAATACGGTCTTGTCTGCTTCTGCAGCCTCATCTGGCCCCTGCCCACGTCCACGCATCTTCAGCGCTGTAGGCGGTTTTTTCTCTCCTGCCTTTGCCCATGTGTTCCTTCTGCCTGGCAGTGCCATCCTCACTCCCTGAGCCCCAGCCCCTCCTACTCTACATCCAGCAAGCCCCTACTTAGCCTTCCTATTCTAGCTGACGGAACCTTCTAGGCCTTCTAAGAACTCCAGTCATATCGACAACCCCTTCCATGGGTCCCCTAACCCCTGCTGAGTATACTTCAGTAGCCCCGCTCTGTATAGCAGCTAGTTATTTGTGTGTCTGTTTCCATCATTAGTCCATTCAAGTTCTCTGCATGACTGGTTTCTTACACTGGCCCTGGCACTGAATAATGCTATATATACTTCACATGTTTCCTAGATGAATAAGTCTCCAGAAATGCAAAAATATGGCCTGAGTCTGCAGTAATGCTTCAAAAGTCCGTGGCACTTTTGCCAGCTAATGAACTCACTATTCAATAGTACCAAGAATGTTCCAGAATGCATCATTGTAAGTGTGCCTAAAAACTAGGACAGAGGAGATAGCTGACCTGTCGGGGGTACCTGTGTAGCTCAAACTGGACTGGCTAAACAGTCTCTCCATATTTTTACTACTCCTGTGTGTGTATGATGTATATGTAAATATATTAAAATATATACATTTACATGTAAGTATGTTATATACACATGTATCTATATGTGATTGAAGATTCTGGAAATATTCTCTGGGGCATGGCTGGCTCACTACCCTATAATAGCCTTTCACATCTGGTTGAGATTCCTGCATTCAGGTCAGTGAAGGAATAAACCCTCAAAACTAACAGTCATTTTCCCCCAAAGTCTCTAGAACTAAAGTCTTTACTCAGATGTATGTTTCTAATCGGTAGGGCCTCACTACAAAATTTCTTTCACGTTAATTTGGGTCCACTTTATCCTGTAATCATGGAAGCCCCCAGACTAATATTCTCATGAAAAGTTCTGATATGTTGAAGACAGTAATTACATCTATGACATTAGCTATTTTTAACTTTTCCAAAATTGTCCATGTGATACTGACTAATGACTTAACATCTATGAGCATGTTGTTCATTCATTCATTTTCATTTAGGGGCTCTGCCAGTCATTCAACCAATAATGCTCACTGGGTGTTTACTAACTAGGTCAGGGAAACATATGATGTCCAAGTAAACACGTAAATGAAATGTTTAAATGATATATGCTGTGAACAAAATAAAACGTGCCGATGAGACGACAAGGGCCTGCTGCAAATCATATGAGCACGTTTCTGCAGAGGTGACATTTTAAATGAAAGCTGATGACGAGAGGAGCCAGCCATGCAAGGATCGGAGGGAAGGAGGAGAAAGCAAAGCAGTGGGGACACACGGTGGGACACGGTCCTTGCCAACCTGGAGGACGCAGGCCTGATCGCCACTCCTCCTCCTCTGGCAGCCTGGCCAGGTGCCTTTCCTCCCCCCACCACCCGCCCTGCAGTCCTTTGTTGGTGCAGCCGTCTCCATGTCACCCAAGATACAGCTCCTGGGGCCGGCCCAGAGGTGGCTCGCCCTTTCACCTTGTATCTATTCACAGCCTTTGGCAAACAGGTGAAGGTCAGTAAATGCTTGTGGCATTGTTGAATAACAATTTGACCACAAAGCAGATAATGGCCAGTTATATGATAGAGGTCACAGGGCTGTGATGGAAAAATGAATTTCCAGAACCAGAAGAAACGTGTGTTTTAATTTTGGGATTATCTAGAAATGATTCTCAGGGGGAAGAAACACATACAGTAACTATCAGGAAGGATTTAGATCGTAAAGTCATGAAGGGGAAAAGTGAGAGTGATTTGGAGCATTGCTGAAAATGGAATTTTATGTCTTTGCTGCTAATTCCATCAGCCTCAGTTCTGGAAACCATCACCAGCCCCAGCTAGAAGGGCTCCATGCACTGGGCACGGTGAGGCCGCAGAGCCTTCTACACTTTTGAGCACAGCCTGAGTCCATCACAACGCTCCTGTTGGCAGATGAGATAAAACAGCCAGGTGTGTGACTCAGCCACTGGGGACCCAATGTGCCCACAGGTGCAGCCAGTGTCCAAGGAGCAGACATACCCGAAACACCCTGAACCCTGACCAGTTGTGTGATTTGCCTCTGATGACCCCGGCACCTAAAAAAAGTACTAGAAATATAATTTGATGACTTCTGATCTAAAGCCCCACAAATTGGCTCATCTAGGGAGTTTTTTACAGGCTCCGGACGCACAGGCTCAGCAGCCATGGCTCATGGTCCCAGCTGCTCCGCGGCATGTGGGATCTTCCCGGACCGGGGCACGAACCCGTGTCTCCTGCATCGGCAGGCGGACTCTCAACCACTGCGCCACCAGGGAAGCCCCGACACTTCTAAAGAAATTATTGGGGCTTCCCTGGTGGCACAGTGGTTAAGAATCCACCTGGCAACGCAGGGGACACAGGTTCGAGCCCTGGTCCAGGGAGACCCCACATGCCGCAGAGCAGCTAAGCCCGTGTGACACAACTATCGAGCCTGTGCTCTAGATCCCGCAAGCCACAACTACTGAGCCCGCATGCTGCAACTACTGAGGCCCCCGCGCCTAGAGCCCATGCTCCGCAACAAGAGAAGCCAATGCAATAAGAAGCCTGCGCACCACAGCGAAGAGTAGCCTCCACTCGCCGCAACTAGAGAAAGCCCGTGCGCAGCAACAAAGACCCAACGCAGCCAAAAATAAATAAATAAATAACAAAACCCCACAAATTATTGAATAATTTAAGAACATTTTCAGTTTTGATTTTTAGTATTAATGGATAAAACCCAGGAAAACTCTTTAGGGTCTTCCATACTTTTTAATGGTATCAGAGTCCTGGGAGCCGAAGACTTAAGACGGGCTGCACTAAGCAGGATCACCTCCCTGATGGGGTTGGGCCCTGTGCCCGGCCGCAGCCCAGCCTTCTTCCTGCCGTGTATGCAGTGACAACACAGCTTACCTCTGCCAAGCCTTGTCTCACCCTCGTCCTAGGTTGGGCATCCTCAGCAGTCATCTTGGCTCCACATGGCAGGAAAGCTGAGAGGGGCCCAGCTCTGCTGGATGGTCCACAGAGTCCTTTCCATCATGGGTTGAGCATCATGCTCTGTTCTTATCGAATCCTTTCCTCCCAGTGGCTCCTCCTCTGAACAGAATGGCACAGCCTCAAATTTATGAGTCTTATTCCAGGGATGAGGCCACAGTCTCCTTTCAAGGTCTCTCTGTGGAAGGAGTATGTGGAAATTAGCAAGTTCACTGTCACTGGAGATTTTCAAACAGAGGCAGGACAAGAGCTCGTCGGGGGGTTGTGGAGGGGATCTGGCAGCAAAAAGGACATCCATGTCCTCTGTGATCCCTCCCATATAAAGACTGACTGCTCACAAAGGCAAGGGCCATCACTGTTGATGAAACCAGCCAGCTGATGCTGCTTTTAGACCTGGGGAATTCTAGGAAGCAGTATTCACAAAGGGGCTTGCAGTAAGCCCCAATCCTGAAGCTTCTGCAGGCGGCCGCTTTGTCTGTGGGGATATTGCAGAAACCATGACATAAACCACAAAAAGTTAAGCCCAGGCCTTTTTTAATCAGAGCCAGGCGAGTGGAGGGAGCATGAAACTCTGAGACAAGGGAAAGCAGATGATGGTGGATCCTTCGCAGGGCTGTGTCCCATTCTAGCTGTGCTGGGTCCTTTCTCTGTGCTCTCACACCTCATTATTATTCATGAGGCCCCGTGTTTACATCACACTTGCAGCATACAGTGTACTTCTGCCTACCTGAGGTCATTAAGAACTTCGTGATGGGCAAGTGGAGGCTCGGTTGTACTAAATGACTTGCCCAGGGGCAGAGCGATTTTCCAGCAGAGCCTCAATTCGAGCCACGCTCTCCCGGCTCTGAACTCGGTCCACTACAAGGCAGCCAGCTCTGAGCCCTGCAGAGGCAGGGAGGGCGCAGCCCCCTGTGAACCCAGTGAGGGAACGGATGTTCTCTTCACCTTGGTCCAGGCAAGAAATCTCATAGACCCCCACGTCGCAGACTCTGGGCATCCCGTTATAACCCAGCAACCCTGACCCCAGACCCAGTGACAACATTGGAAGGCCAATGCCTGGAGAGGAGGAACCAGCAAGGGGCATCCAGACAAAGAAAAGAGAGAGGGAAGGAAGGAACTCATGTTGTTGAGGCCTCTGTATTGGCAAACATTACTATTGTCTTAGTTTATTTTAATGGTAAACTATTGATTCAAGTAAAACATACATGAAGAAAAGTATACAGATCGGAAGTGAATAGCTTGATGAATTTTCACAAAGACAACACACCCATGTAACCAGCACTGAGATCAAGAAGCAGAACACTGCCAGCACCCCCAGAAGTGTCCCTTGTGCCCCCTTCTAGGCACCACACCCAAAAGGTGACCCCTATTCTGACCTCCAGTGGCAGGCACTGGCTTTGAGTGTTTTGAAGTTTACATATATGGACACACAGTAGGTACTTCTTGGTGTTGGGCTTCTTTTTCTCTCAACACCGGTGGTGAGATTCATCCTTATTCCTGTGTGTAGTTTGTTCCTTCTCGTTGCTATACAGTAAGTACTCCACTGTATGACTATACCATGATTTATTTACCATTCACTGTTGGGGGACATTTGGGTGGTTTCCAGTGTCTGGCTATGGTGAATAGTGCTGTGAACATGTGGACATTCTTGTGAATGTCTTTTGGTACCTATATGCACTCATTTCTCCTGGGTTTATAACTAGAAGTGGAATTGCTGTTACATGACTTATGTCTGTTAAACTTTCTAAGAAACTACCAAATAGTTTCCCAGCATGGATGTACTGATTTCCATTCCCACCTGCAGTGTATGGGTGTTCCGGTTTCTCCATATCCTTGCCAAAACTTGGTATGATTGCACCAGGCACTCTGGATGTGTCCTTTTGAGGCAGTCTGGATGGTGGTTAAGAGTATGGACTCTGGGGCTTCCCTGGTGGCGCAGTGGTTGAGAGTCCGCCTGCCAATGCAGGGGACACGGGTTCGTGCCCCAGTCTGGGAAGATCCCACATGCCGCGAAGCGGCTAGGCCCATGAGCCGTGGCCACTGAGCCTGCACGTCCGGAGCCTGTGCTCCACAACGGGAGAGGCCACAACAGTGAGAGGCCCGCGTACCGCAAAAAAAAAAAAAAAAAAAAGAGTATGGACTCTGGAGTCAGACAACCTGGGTTCTTAACTGGACTTCACCCTTCTACTAGCTGTGTGACTTTGGCTGACTTCCCTAACCACTCTGTGCCTCAGCTTTCTCATCTGTTAAATGGGAATAATATCAATAACAATTGCCTTATCCTCTTAAGGTTGCTGTGCATTTATCACAACGCCTGTCACATAGTTGTCACTCTACAAATGTTAGTTCGCACAGTAATTCCAAGTGGGTGCCAGGAGGTCTTCATAGTAGTCTTTAGGGGGCCCCTGGAAAGCCCCTCCCCCTCAGCCTCCTTCATGGCCCATAGCCAGGGTCCCCATCGATAGGGTATCAGGTGGTGCTTGTGTCTGTGCTAGATGTCCAGGGAGGGGGATTCCCACACCTGAGGAGTGAACCAGCTATGAATCAACTGAATGTAAAGAAGAATGGGGAGGGGTGCGGGCATGACCAGGGTGGTAGAGGGTGGGTAGGGGGCAGGTTTCTCATCTCAAAGCGATTCCCAAAGAAGAAGGGCTCAAAGGGATTCTATGGCTTGTACTGACAGCTGCCTTTTGGCCTCTCTTCTCATAACTTTCCCAGCTCTTCCCACACACACACAGTTACCTCATTTCTTTGGAAGAGCTTGTGGTTATTTAGAAGGTAAAAAGAGGCGCAAACATTTAAAACATTCAGAATAATGTGGAGAAATTGAAATGGAGCGACGATTGGTCTGATGGGCTACACTTGTAAGTAAATGAAAGCCTAATCAATATTTCTTTTACTTTAGTTTTTAGAAATGATTGTTTCCTACCCCCATTTAGTTTTGTCTTTTAATTCTTGCCAGGATGGAAGTTCTTCCATTTTTAGACCAAGCATTGTTGTGAATCATGCTACACTAAAAATGAAAATTTGGGGCTTCCCTGGTGGCGCAGTGGTTGAGAGTCCGCCTACCCATGCAGGGGACGCGGGTTCGTGCCCCGGTCCGGGAGGATCCCACATGCCGCGGAGCGGCTGGGCCCGTGAGCCATGGCCGCTGGGCCTGCGCGTCCGGAGCCTGTGCTCCACAACGGGAGAGGCCACAGCAGTGAGAGGCCCACGTACTGAAAAAAAAAAAAAAAAAAAAGAAAAGAAAATTTGCACTCACGGCCACTAACAGTGCAAGGAAATAGAAACACAATCCTCTATTAAAACTGCATGAGACTAACAGTGCCCTGAAGAAAACTTTTTAAAGAAAACTACTCCTGCCATTTTTGGGGGCCAAAATACACACTAAAGTTTCCCTTCTTGGAGTCGCGACTAACTGAAATAGAAGTGGCTTCTGTGGAAAGGACATGGTATGACAGGAATCACTGAGTTCTCAGGGAGACCTGAGAAAATCCCTTAGGCCCTCGGAGCCGCCGTTTCCTCATCTCTGTTGGGGTAGATTTGGCCAGCAGGTCTCAAACAATTGTTTCTAGCTCCACCATTTGGAGATTGTAAAAGCACCTTGGCCACTGGAGAATACCTGCCTAATTTTCTCTCCTAAATTTCTTTCAACACCGTCCGTCTTGGCCCATTTTTCCCTGAATCCAGCACCAGAATACCCCACTGCCTCACCAGGCTTCCCTCTTTGCTGTTCCAGCAAGGGAGAGGTTGACTCCTAAAACGCTGAGTGACTCTCTGGCAGATCCCAGCAGGACAATGACAGAGGCCTGGGCCCCACCCCATCCCCAAATCCATCCCTAAAAAGCTGATGCCCTTCTCTTGAGACTCTTTCTTTTCAACTCTAAAACTAAAATTCCTAGGTGGAGGGCTTCCCTGGTGGCGCAGTGGTTGAGAGTCCGCCTGCCGAGGCCGGGGACACGGGTTCGTGCCCCGGTCTGGGAGGATCCCACATGCCACGGAGCGGCTGGGCCCGTGAGCTATGGCCGCTGAGCCTGCGCGTCCGGAGCCTGTGCTTTGCAACAGGAGGGGCCGCAACAGTGAGAGGCCCACGTACCGCAAAAAAAAAAAAAAAAAAAAAATTCCTAGGTGGAAAACACTTCTTTTCAAATTTTTAATAATAAAATAAAATCTAGTCTAGAGAACAGTCCTTCTGCACCTCTTATTTCCAGGGGAGAAACCAGATACCCAGGTGGGGAAAGCAGTTTCCCCCAAGGTCACACAACTGTTCATGACAGAGCCAGGACTAAACTCCAGGTTTTCCTGTCAACATGATGGTGTGTTCATTAACCAGAGAAGGGAAAGGACTGAACATTTCTGAGGACCTGTTATGTGCCATGAATCCCGAATGACATGGGAAGATTGATAGATATCATTGCACCCATCCTACAGATGAGGAAACCAAGGCTCAGAATAACTTCACCAACTTATTCTTGGTGGCAGGAGAAAGCAAAATTTTCCTACTTCCAAAATCTTGTTTTACCCCCCTGTGCTTTCACTTTTAGTTCGAAAGAAGAATTTTTCCTCTGGAACTTTTCTTAGAAAACTTAAACATTAAAAAAAAGTGGATCTTGGGCTAGAGGGTGAGATCTTAAGGGGCCCTGAATGTGAGGTAAATTGTTTAGTGTTAGACAAGATGAATAATTTGTTGTTTGGGGGGACAGGAGGGTGGAACCAGAGAGCTGACAAAAGGCCACATATGGGTCTCAACATGACCCCTCTTGAGACCCCAGAAAATTTAACACATCTCTTCAACTCATGAAATGCTTGAGTGTGGGGAGATTTCTTAATGGAAAATGGTGAAGGACAGACAGAACCAAGATGAGTTGTGTGGGAGTGTGAGACGAAGGAGAAAACCCCAGAGAAATCACAGGGAGAGCCCAGCTCCCCCAAAGCCAGGGTGTTAATTAGGTTTCAGGTCAAATTTTCCAAGGAATTGGGGCAGGAGGTGGGCAACCAGCTGACATCTGATTCCCATGGTCTGAGGCTGGTGATGCCAATGAAAACTGTCACCTAGGCCAACTGCCACCTCTAACCTTGACTCTTGGGGGGGCACTTTTCTCTTGCCTAGTGAGTTATAGCTTCATTGCAGGGGGTCTCACAGACCCCCATGAACACACACACACACATGAGTGCGCACGCGCACACAGCATCAAGCATACCCCCAAGGGGCACGTCCCCTGAATTTCCTTGCCAGCAGTAGGGTTTTTGCAGGATGTCACGTGCGCATTAGCCTCAGATTTCATTTAAAGCACCAGCTCACAACTCTGACTCCAAGAATATTTATCGGGTGCAACGACATGAAATGCAGAGACAAACGTGTCTGGTGGCTGCTGGGGGGGAATCGCTGCCGGGTGGGGCAGGAGACCCAGGGACAAAGCACAATCCTGTGGCTACAGAGCAGCCTGCCCTGGGCACAGTGACAGCACGAGGGTACGGGGGCTCATTGCGCTTGGGGGTGTCAGGGAAAGCCCCACAGAGGCTGTGATGGGAGCAAAGGACAAGGAATCATGCACCAGGAGCAGGAGCAGAAAAGGCAGGATCATCCAGATGGGAAAATCAAGACTTGGGTTTAAATGTAGATGTAGTTTTGAGGGCAGAGTCAGCTAGAAAACCCGAAAGACAACCAACCTGGGTCAGAGAAGGGCATAACTGATTCTCAAGGTAACTGGCGACAGGGCTTCTTCTCCCCACAGCAGCATCATTTTAATTAGTGTTGTTTTAACTTATCCTTAGCGTTAATGGCTTAGAGCCACCCATTCCCCAGGCAGCATCCTTGCAACCCCAAATATCTGATCTAATTTTATCCCTGAGAAATTTGGATTTAGAAGAAAATGTGCAGAAGCCTCGCTTGGGAGGAGGCTGGAGGAAAACAGTAACTCCAGTCCCCTGGAGAGCATACGGGGTGGAAGGAGAGACTGGGGGAGGGTTTCCAGTGGGTGAGACCCACAGAAGGGCGCCGTGTGTCTGACTGACAGCATTTAATGCCACCGCCCAACTACTGTATTTACCCAGCTCTGGGAAGGGTGACACAAGTCTCTGGAATGTGTATCTTATTTTTGTCCTGCCTGCGTTTACGGCCATAAAACGAGGTCTCTCCCTTCAGAGCAGAAAGGACTAATTAGTCTGGTTGATCTGGGCAGGAACACTGCCTGCATTTTCCTTGGGTTGGCACCTTTTTAGGCCATAAAAGAGTGCATCCCAGGAAGCCTCAATGGGTGTCCACAGTTATATGCCCCAGTGTGTGTGTCTGTGCAGAGAGCTGTGTTCACAGCTGTACCAAGCGTACACAGGGACAGGTACAACCGTGACACTATGACTCAGGCCTGACAATGGGTGGAAGAGGAAACAGCACATATTAATATAAAAATCAGCCCTCCCGGACTTCCCTGGTGGCGCAGTGGTGAAGAATCCACCTGCCAATGCAGGGGACATCGGTTCGAGCCCTGGTTCAGGAAGATCCCACATGCTGTGGAGCAACTAAGCCTGTGCACCACAACTACTGAGCCCGCGAGCCACAATTACTGAGCCCTTGTGCCACCGCTACTGAAGCCCATGTGCCTAGAGCCTGTGCTCCTCAACAAAGAGAAGTCACAGCAACGAGAAGCCTGTGCACCTCAACGAAGAGCAGCTCCCACTCGCTGCAACTAGAGAAAAGCCTGCATGCAGCCACGAAGACCCAAAGCAGCCAAAAATAAATAAATTAAAGAAAAAAAAAGTTAAAAAAAAACAACCCAGCCCTCCCTCCTAGGCCAGCAGGATGCCAACCTTCGCCACTCCCTGCTGATACCAGGCTGTCCTGATGCTTGGCGATTTCTCCTCAGTAATCTGATGTTAACGCAAATTGACCTACCGGTTCAACGCAATCTCAATCAAAATCCCAGCAGAATTAAAAACGTCTGCTCAGACACCGACGCCATTAAGACAAGCCACAGACTGGGAGAAACTATCTGCAAAAGACAGATCTGATAGAAGACTGTTATCCAAAATATACAAAGAAGAGTTAAAATCCAACAATAGAAAAGCAAACAACCCAATTTAACAATGGGCAAAAGACCTGAACAAACACCTCACCAAAGAAGATATACAATGGCAAGTAAGCATACAAAAAGATGTTAATCATAACATACAAATTAAAAAGACCATGAGATATACTAAACACCTAATGAAGTGGCCAAAGTCTAAAACACCAAATGCTAGTGGAAACGTAATATGATACAGCCATTTTGGAAGACGGTTTGGTAGTTTCTTACAAAACTAAACACACTCTTACCAGGTGATCAAGAAATTATGTTCCTTGATATTTATCCAAAGGAGTTGAAAATATATCCACACAAAAACTACACACAGATGTTTTGGGTAGCTTTATTCATAATTGCCAAAACTTGGAAGCAACCAAGATGTCCTTCAGTAGGTGACTGGATAAACTGTGGTACATCCAGACAATGGAATATAATTCAGTGCTAAAAAGAAATGAGCTATCAAGCCATGAAAAGGCACAGAGGAACCTGAAATACATATTACTAAGTGAAAGATGCCAATCTGAAAAATGTTACATACTGTGTGATTCTAACTATCTGACATTCTGGAAAAAGCAAAACTGTGGAGGCAGTGAAAAGATCAGTGGTTGACAGGGGTTGTGGGGAGGGAGGGACGAATAGACGGAGCACAGAGGATTTTTAGGGCAGTGAAACCACTCTGTATGATACTATAATGATGAGTATGTGTCATTATACATTCATCCAAACCCACAGAATAAACTATGGACTTTGGGTAGTAATGATGTGTCAGGTTCATCATTGCAGCTAATGTACCATCTGGAGGGGATGATGATGGTGGAGGAGGCTGTGCCTGTGGGGGGCAGGGGGTGGACGGGAAATCTCTGTACCTTCCACTAAGCTCTTCTACGGACCTACAGCTGCTCTTAAAAACATCTATTAAGTATTCAAAGAAAGAAAGTACTATTCTTGCTCTGCTGACTTACAGATGCATCCATTACATCTAAAGGTACCCAAATGGACATAGGGAGTTCTCTGGCTTGCAGAAGGGAGGAATCTGCTCCAAAAACACAAACACAAAAACAAAAACAAAAGTAGAAAAACTGGGCAAAACTGTAAATAAGAAATGAAAACATGGTGAAAGCTGTCATTTCCTAGACTTTATAGGTGTTAATAATGTATTTTATCACATCTTATCTAATGGAACATTTTCATATAGCATCACAATGCCAATTAAGTTGTGGCATCATTTTGAGACCAATCATTGAGAGTTTAAAGAGAAGGGAATTAAATAGTTGAGGTGTCAACATTATGAGCTCTTTAAAGCCCCAAAATTACTATCGCTTTGTGAACTAGAAATAAAAAGGCCACTGAAGCATCCTACAGGTTGTAATTTCTAATAAGGTAAATATTGATCACTACAATCCACATGAATGAAAAGTTCTTTGGGGGTCCCCCGACTCTGTTGTAAGAGTGAAAGGATTCTTGAGCCCAAAAGTAAGAAAGCTACTTTGGATTATCCGTAGCAGTGACAGGTCCATTTCTTGCTATGACCTTATAAGGAGCCATTGTTGTGGAATTCCAGGCACCGACATAAGTCCTTGGCTTGGCCTAAGGTTTTGATTCTTCTAGCTCACGAGTCTGGCTTTTGGTCACTTGAGGGATTTTCACCAATATTAGCTTTTTTTCCTTCTTGAATTTTTGTCTATGAAAGAAAACTGTTTCTCTACTCATAATACTTCTGACACCAAATGTGTAGGTTTTCCACACCGAGCAATTCTCCAGTTATCTGTGAACACCAAGTGGATGCCCTATAATTTTATTCAATTCTGATCCTAACTGCCCCATATTAGTGCAGACCCCACAGGTTAAGGGCTCAGTCTCACAAGACTGCCGGCCCCCTTCAGATGCCAATTGTAGGCAGTGAGTCCCCAGGTTCCCCCCCCCGACCTCTGTTTGACTTTGCTATGAATTGGGGGTTCCCATGAGTGCCCCCTCAGGGCCAATAATTTTCTATAATGGCTCACAGAACTCAGGGAAACACTTTACTTAGTATTACTGATTCACTGTAAAGGATGTTATAGAGGATCTAATCAACGGGCAAATGAAGAGCTACATAGAGCAAGAAGAAATGGTTCCCAAGTTCAGTAGCTTCTTTCCCCACGGAGTTTGGGAGTATATCACCCTCCTGGCACCTGGATGCATTCACCAACCCAGAGCTCTAACCCTGTCATTTTATGGAGGTTCTGCTGTAGGCAAGATGAATTAAATCATTCACCATTGGTGATTACCCCCAACCCCTTTTCCCTCCCTGGAAGTTGGGTGGTGAGACTGGGCTGAAAGTTCCAGCCCACTGATCACATGGGTCGGATTACTGTGGCAACCTGTCCCTATCCTAGGGGATCAGCTACCTAGGGGCTCTTAGCTACCAGTCACCTAATTAACATAAATTTTGATCTGGCTGCAAGGGGTTTATTATGAATAACAAGAGATGCTCCTTTCACCCGATCACTCAGGAAATTACTAAGATTTTAGAAGCTCTGTGCCAGGAACTTGGGATGCAAACCAAATATATATTTCTTCTTCTATCACAATCTATTCTGCTTGTTATTTTTACTGTTTCTTCCTCTACGTTTTCCCCCTTTCTCATTTTTTCTTATTCTTTTCCTTATTTTTAATTTTTCTTTTTATTTTACTTTTAAACTTTTCTTTGTTTAGTCTTTTTCCAATTTTTATTTTTGCTTTATTCTTTTATTTTTTATCAACCTGTGCTTTTCCTCTTTTTTTTTTTTTTACTGTTTTTCTCATTTTTTATTTCTTCTTTATTTCATTTTTTCTGTTTTAATTTAGTAAGTTAATACTGTTGGCAGTACGTCCAACATACTACAGGGCCTCTTGGCCATCTCTGCTGAGGAAGAGACCCATATAAGGGGACACAGGCTCCTCAAGGCCCTTGGCAAGGACAATCACACCCGTCACGATATCTCTAGTGCCAGCACCATGCACACTGAAACTGAAAACTGAAAACTACTTTCACTCCTTACCTTCCATCACCTCTCCCTTCCCCTGAATTGCCATTTACCTTTGGCTGCTGACAAAGAAGCAGAAGGCCAGTGACCCTCTTCCTTCTGACCAAGGCCCCAGGTGAGAACTCAGCCGTAGGGAGCAGTGGCTGCAGGATGTGACGTCAGCTGGAATGATGTGACTCCTGCCCTCTGACACACTCATGCAGCACAGATGTCAGCCGGGACTTATAACCTCCTGTCCTTTAAGAGTTTTCCCTGTGGAATTCCCGGCCACATTCCAAATCTCAGTGGGAATTCTTGAAAGTCAGGTATTTCACCAGGTCACCTCAGACTGTGATTTTCTGTTTCCAGTGAATCCTGGATCTTTCTCCCATCTTGCATATTTTAGCTGTCCCTTTCTCACTATCCTGAATCCACACAGAGAGACCCAGTTCCTTTATTTCCGCAAAGCAACACTCATCCAAGAGGCCATTACATTTCTAATTACAGATTCAGGGTATAAGAGTGGGCGACAGCACAGCAGATAAAAGTGACTGTCAGACATCATTAGTCTTAAAGCCTGGTACTCCCTCTCCTGCGGCCCCAACCCTAACTGGGGAATGTTCACTGGTTTTCTCTTCTGTTATCTCCAGACTCAACTTCTTGCGTCCCCTTCCTCCCCCTCAATCTTCTACTCTCCACCTTGGTCCACTGACTCCAATGATAAACTGCCCCCCAAAATCTCTCATTTTTTTAAAGGTCTTTAAGAGCATTCCTTTTTATTTTACTTTTTATTTTTAGGAAGTTTTCCAACTTTATTGAGGTATAATTGAAGTACACTAAACTGCACATATTTAAAGAGTCCCATTCTATCAGTTTTGACATATACACACACATAAAACCATGACCCCTCAAGCATTTTCATCACCCCTTAAAGTTTCTTTGTGCCTTTCTTAATCCATTCCTCCTCCATCCCGTCCCCAAGAAACTTCTGATCTTCTTTCTCCATATATAGATTAGCTTGTATGTCCTAGAGTTTTGTATAATTGGAATCATACAATATGTTACTTTCCCCCCCGACTTCTTTCATTCAGTATAATGATTTTGAGATTCCTCAATATTGTGTGCATTAAGAGTTTATATGTCTTTATTGCTGAGTAGTATTCCATTGTACGGATATACCGCAATTTATCCATTCGTCTATTGATGGATTTAGGTTGTTTCTGGTTTTGGCTTTTAACAAATAAAGCTCCCATTAAAATTCATGTGTAAGACTTGGAGTTTCATGCTTTCATTTCTCTTTGGTAAATATCTAGGAATGGAATGGTTGGGTTGTATGGTACATGTATGCTTAACCTTTTAAGAAACTGCCAAACTGATTTCCAAAATGGTTGTACCTTCCCACACTCCCACCAGCAACATATGAGAGTGTCAATTACTCCACATCCTCACCAGCACTTGGTATGGTCAGTCATTTAAAATTTAGCCATCCTGTTGTGGTTTCATTTGTTTGTTTGCTTTAATGCACAGAAGTTTAGCTACCTCTTGGCTTCATTTCTAAAAGGAGGAACATACACTTAGGTTTATAGGGAATAAAACAGATTATACCTGTTATGCCAGTGAAGTTAATAGTACCCCTCTTACCCTCCAAAGTGTCCTGGTTTGGATAATAAAATATGTGGTTTCTCTACTTCTAGCCCAACTAGCAATGTCCCCAGGCTGTCCACTCCCAGCCATAAAGGAATTGTGCTCAACAATGACTTTTTCCTCTAAATGGAATTTTCCTGCTTTTCTTAAGACATTTTTTCCTCATCACAGAAGGATTACAGGAGGGAAGGAGTGACGTAATGTAGTCACTCAAATATGTTGAAAACATATCCACAGAAAAACTTGAACACAGATGTTTACAGCAGCTTTACTCTTAATTGCCAAAACTTGGACGCAACCAAAATGTCCCTTGGTTGTGTCCTTAGGTGAATAAACAAACTGTGGTACATCCATACGATGCAATTTTATTCAGCAGTAACAAGAAATGAGGTTTTGAGCCACTGAAAAACATGGGAAAAGCTTAAATGCATAATGCTAAGTTAAAGAAATCAATCTGAAAAGTTTGCATGTTGTATGAGTCCAGTGATATGACATTCTGGAAAAGGCAAAACGATAGAGGCCACAAAATGATCAGTGATTGCCAGTGGTTTGGACTGGGAGGGATGAACAGGAGGAGAGAGAGAATTTTTAGGGTAATGAGACTAGTATGCATGATTCTCTAATGGTAGATACATGATATTAGGCATCTGTCAAGACCCATGGAACTACGGAACACACAGAGCAAACCCTATGTAAACTACGGACTTTAATTATAGTGTATCCATACCGGTTCATCAGTTTTAAAAAGAGCACCACATTATTGCACCATGTTAATAATAGGGGAAACTGGATGAGGGAGGGTATATGAGGACTCTGTACTTCCTGTTCATTTTCTATGTAAACTTAAAACTGCTCTAAAAGAAAATCAGTCTAGTATTAAAGAAAAGTCCCAGGGCTTCCCAGGTGGCGCAGTGGTTGAGAGTCCACCTGCCAGTGCAGGGGACACGGGTTCGTGCCCCGGTCCGGGAAGATCCCACATGCTGCGGAGCGGCTGGGCCCGTGAGCCATGGCCGCTGAGCCTGCGCGTCCGGAGCCTGTGCTCCGCAATGGGAGAGGCCACAACAGTGAGAGGCCTGCGTACCGCAAAAAAAAAGAAAAGTCCCAGAAGACTTTGTAGAAATTGACAAGCTGATTCTAAAATTTATGTAGAAATACAAAGAACCTAGATTTGTCAAGACATTCATAAGTCAGAGTTGCAGACCTTAACACTCCCTGCTTCTCAGCTTTCCTGTAAAGCTACAGTAACCACAAGAGTGTGGTGCTGATGTAAGGACAGCTGAGCACACGAATGGAAGAGGATAGAGAGTTCTGAAATAGGCCCCAGTGCAGTCAGTGCACCCGCATGGGGAAGGGAACGTCTTTTCAACCGACGGTGCTGGAGCAACTGGATATCGCGTGGAAAAAAAGAAACTTGACCCCCTACTTCATACCACACACAAACAAGGAATTCAAGATGCATGACAGATCTTAAGGTAAAAGCTAAAACTAGAAAGCTTCTAGAAGAAAACACACCAGAAAAATATGCTCTACTTAGGGGGAGGCAAAGTTTTTAAGACTGGACAAAAAGCACTAAATATGAAAGAAACAAGCAGTAAATTGTATTCCATCAATATTAAAAACTTCTCATTAAGAAGCATACTTAGGAAAATAAAAAACAAGCTTTAGACTGCAGGAAAATACTTTATATTTATATATGTTATATATAATATATATATACATGCATGCATGCCTATATGCATATAGAGATGCATGTGTGTATGTACACACACATGTACACATGTAAACAAACATACAATATGGCAAAGGACTCAGTCCGTATATAGCAAGCTCCCACAAAATGGTGATAAAATGACAAAGAGCACAAGAAACCTATTGCTGGGAGGGACCGTCCTCATGGTTGGCTTTGACTTTTTTCTCAGCTGTGTCCAGTCCGCCCTTGCCCACTGTCACCCACCCTGCTCATCCATCACTGAGGTGGCTGTTGGCCCCTTCCTTAGTCACAGTAACTGTTGGTGGGGGAGTCACATGTGTTTACAGAAGTCCAGTGACACCCCCAAACTTAGGGGACCCAGCTGAGCTTTCAAGGGACCCTGTGACCTGGGGCAAGTCACTGCTGTCCACCTTCCTGTCTGAAAATGAGGGGTCAGGCCACTAATATTTATTGGTCCTTTCTGCTCTGACCCCTCAGTAACCCCATGACTGGGACCCCACTGTCTTGCACAGTGACAGGATGGAGGTGGGGTTGTCTTCCCATCAATTACTTCCACTCCAGGGCTATGCATCCTGCTCGCTCCAATGACTTGCTTAATTCAATTCCCGGAATAAACCTTTGCCTAGATTCTGAATAACAAAAATAGCTACCCTAATGAAACGTTCTTTGCTGACCTTATCTCCACTCTGAATAGCATGTGTGATTAGTCACATTTTATGGATTGGAAAAATGAGGCTCAGAGAAGTTAAGCCACTTGCCCATGGTCACACAGCAGAGCCAGGCTTCAAACCCAGCTTTTTCTGATCCCAGGAGCTTTCTACACTCCCCATGGAGAAGACAGTGCTTCTAAAGGGTTATGTTCCTTTAATGAAGAGGCCGCCTTAGCAGGGAGCCCGCAGAGGCAAATGAGCCTAAGAGTTCCTGAAATCTCTAATTCCTTGATACGTGGGAAGGGAGCATGAAGCAAGTGGGGCGGAGAAGAGAGGAATTCCTGCCTGCTCAGTAGACTTCGCTGAAGCTTGAAGCAACTCTAAGTACAGTTCTTCTGAAACTACTAATCATTAGAGTAGCTAACATTTACTGATCACGTACAATGTTCAAGTGGTCCAGTAATCCTATGGAATACACATATTTTGCAGAATTCTCACACCCTCAGGAGGTAGCTACTATTGTTACCCTCACTTTACAAATGAGGTAACCGAGGCATGGAGTGGTTAAATCCTTGCCCACAGCAGCCCCCTAGTAAGTGAAGAGTGGCCGTGTCCCAGAATCCCATTCCAGAATCCCAGAACTCGGTTTAGTCCCTGTTTAGCACCATCACCATTTGATTTATGTTTTTATTTTCTGTGCTCTGCTTCCTATCCTGTTAGACTTTAGTTCATAAGGGTAGGGAGCTAAATCCTTGTTATTCACATCTGTACCCCTGGCTACTGAACACACAGTACATGCTCCAGAACCCATTTTTGAAAAACTGAATAAGAAACGTTGCATTGCTTGCTCTTAGAGTCTTGGCTTATCTCTTGTAATAGGAAAAGGAAGAGCCTAATTTATGGGAATTCAGGGGCAGGATTTTCATGGGTGGCTGAGGTGTCTTCAGAACTTTGGTGGATGGATTTGAATGACTTTTGTGGAGGTGAGAGGAAGCTTCAGTTCATTCTCCTTTTGTCTGCCCCAGCCCCACCCCAGTTCTTTTTCCAGGTTCCTTTTCTTTTTTCTTTTTGGATGTAACAGTTCTGAGTTTTCACATATATATAGTTTCATGCCATCACCACAACAGGATACAGAACAGTCCCTCACACACAAAACTCCCTGTGTTCCTCATTTGCAATCACACCCTAATCTCTGGCAACCACGGATTTATTCCCCATCACCATCATTTTTTTTTCCAGAACATCCTTGCCTTGTTCCCAGTGTCAGGGGGAAAGCATTCCCTTATTTACTTTAGAGCATATCTAACGGTAAAGGATTCTCTCAGTTTTCCTTCACTGAGAATATTTTTATTCCATCTTCATTCCTGAAAAAAATGTTTTTACCAGATAAAGAATTCTGGTTGACAGTTTTTCTGCCAGCATTTTAAAAATGTTATTCCATTTCCTTCTCACCTCCATTGTTGTATATGAGAAATTCACAGTGATTCCAATCAGCATTTCTCTATAGAGCATAATAAAGCACCATTTTCTCTGGCTGCTTTTAAGATTTTTTTCTTTGTCTTAGTTTTTAGCCGTTTGATTATGATGTGTCTGGACATGGATTCCTTTGGGTTTATATTATTTGAGGTTCACTGAACCTTTTGAATCTGTAAGTTTATGTCTTTCACCAAATGTGAGAAGTTTTTACCCATTATTTCTTCAAATAAAATGTTTGCATCATACTCTTTTCCCTCTCCTTCTGAGACTCTGATAATACGAATGTTAGACGTTTGGGTATTGTTCCTCATGTCCCCAAGGCTCTGTGCATTGTTTTTCTTTCAATTTTTTTCTCTTTGTTCAGATTGGATAATCCCCATTGATCTGTCTTCAAGTTCACTGACTCCTCTCTATTTTGCTATTGATTCCATCGTGAATGTTTTATTTCAGTTATTGTATTTTTCAGTTCCCCCAAATTTCTATTTAGCTCTTCATTCAATCTCTTTGCTTAAATTTTTTATCTTTCCATTCATTTCAAGAGAATTCACTCTTACTTCTTGGAGCATAATTATAATAGCTGCTTCAGCATCTTTATCTAGTAATTTCAACGTTTGTGTCATCTCTTGATTGCCCTTTTCCTCATAAGTTGATATTTTTCTGGTTCTTCATATGCTGAGTAGTTTTGACTGTATCCTAGACATTTGAATATTATATTCTGAGACTTTATGTTTTACTTAAATCCTAAAGAGAATGTTGAATTCTGTTTTGTTTTATTTTAGCAGGTAATTGATATGGTTAAGCTCCAGCCTCAAGTCCTGACCCGCCTTCTGTGGACTGTGGTTTCAACTTCAGTTCAGTTTTCAACGACTTTGCAGTGCTACTTGGATCTGTTCTTTATGTGCTACCCAGTGGCCATTTGGGAGTCTGGGTGATTCTCTAATCCACAGTTCGGTTCTCATAACTCACAGAGCTTAGAAATAAGCCTAGGAGCTCACATGGGACTTCTCTCTTAAGCTCTCTCTTTTCTGAGATGATTCTGACACTTTCAGCTCCCATGTAGCCCTCTGGTCTATAAGCTGGGAATTTAGTTTCCCTGCTCAGCTGTGCACTTCCCCTGAGTGTATCTGAGTAAGGGCCAAGTACTGGAAGGACAGGGAGAAAAAAAAGCAGTGGGATTTTGTCCTACCTTCTTGGGACCATAGCTTCTCTAGTCAGAGGGAAGGTTTTCTTCTCTCAAAGTTTTACGTACCTGCCTGGCTGCCGCCCCCATTGCAATCACTGCTGCTGCCATGGGATTAGCTGGGGGTCAGAGTGGGAGGATGGAAAAAAAAACAACAACCAGGGGCTTTCCTCACTTTCTCTGACACTTAGGAGCCCCTTTTCCCACTCCTCAGACCAGACAGCAAGGGTTCCTTTTGCAGCCTTTTCTGTTTGCATCTGGTGCTCATGTCCAGTTTTCAGACTGCCTGTGAGTCTAGGCCAGATGATCCCAGAGGGGTAAAAATGGGAGACTCACGGTGGATTTGGTGGTACTTCAAATTCTGTTCTCCTTCCCTAATCCACCTCCTCCTGTTTACTTTTCATTGTCCTCCAATAGCTGCTCCATGCATTCTGTCTGACATTTATTGTTGCATTCAGTGGGAGAGGCATGTTGAAGTGTGCCTACTTCATCTTGCCCAGAGCAAGAACCCAAATATACATTTTGTATCCAATGCTATAAACAGTAAGGAAACCTTGTCTTCAATAATGGGCACAATGTCCAACACTAACTCCCAGGATTGCCTTCATATAGCCCCCAGCAGCTGTGTTCTTCCCGCTGGACTGGGCCTTCTGGCCACATCAGGTTTTGGCTGAGGCAGCTGCTGTCCTAATACAGCACTCCTGAGGCTGGGCTGCTTGAAGCAGCCCCATCTCCTCAGGGCAGGCTCCTGTCTTCAGCTTCCCAGCTTCCCTCAAACAGTTCAGGTGCTAAGTAAGGTGGCCTGCCTCAGAGCTTCCTGAGCCATGACAGAAACATCAGGAAGGAAGTGACAACTGGAATGTCTGGCTGAGACATTTGGCCGTGACTTAATACGTAACGAGAAGATGCTGAAAATTCTCAAGGAACAACATCATGTAATCATCATCATGAAAATAATAACAGCTAACATTATTAAGCCCTTACTATGTGCCATACCCTATGCTATATTTTTATATACATTATTGCATATATATTACTACATTTAATCCTCCCAGCAGGTTATGGGATAGATACTATTTCTTTTCAACTGCAGATGAGGAAACTACTTCCACCTGGAAGGGACACATGTTACCAACATCAGGGGGCAGGGAAGAATATCCCACCCCTATTGGGGGAAGAACTGGATAACTGGATTGGGATTGCTTGTGACAAGCCCTAAATATGACCCCAGACACCTATAAGCTGGTGACCATGGCATTAATTTCCTCTTCTGTAAAATGGGGATAACAATGGTGCCTGCTCTGCCATGCAGCTAATCCACAAGATTATGGATGCAGCATGCTTTGCCTGGTGGCTGGCACATAAGAGGCAGTCAGTAAATAACCAGTTTTATTTGTTTCTCCTAGATGTGTGGGCCTAGCTGTACCAGCACATGGAGTTCTCCTCGAATCTCCAAGGACAAGCAGGCCCCTGGGACCAGACTCCATTTTTAGTGATAATTGGATGCTTTTTATCACCCAAGAGCTAACTTGACAGCTATTTAACACTTCACCAAGAAAAAACTAAGCGACTGTGTCTTAGTGGCAGTCGGATAGCCAATAGGTTAAAATTAATTGGCATGGGGACTTCCCTGGTGGCACAGTGGTTAAGAATCCGCTTGCCAATGAAGGGGACACGGGTTCAAGCCCTGGTTCGGGAAGATCTCGCATGCCACGGAACGACTAAGCCCATGCGCCACAACTACTGAACCTGCGCTCTAGAACCCGCAAGCCACAACTACTGAGCCTGCGTGCCACAACTACTGAAGCCTGCGTGCCACAACTACTGAAGCCTGCGTGCCTAGAGCCCGTGCTCCGCAACAAGAGAAGCCACTGCAGTGAGAAGCCCGTGCACTGCAAAGAAGAGTAGCCTCCCGCTGGCCACAACTAGAGAAAGCCTGCACACAGCAACAAAGACTCAATGCAGCCAAAAATAAATAAATAAATTTATAAAAATAAATACATAAATAAATAAAATTAGTTGGCATGACCCAGTACTTTACCTGCAGTCAAGTTTTGAAAGACCTCATCTATTTAAACAACTCTTTTAAAATGTTTTTCTCTCAATTTCTATGAAGAGGCACACACACACAGAGGTAATATGTGTTTGCTGCTAGGATTTTCACTTAACGAGAGGTCACACTTCAAAGCAGCTTCCACACATTTGGTCAACAGTTCAGGAACAATCTGGGCAGTGG
This sequence comes from Mesoplodon bidens, assembly GCF_964165515.1. NCBI lineage: Eukaryota > Metazoa > Chordata > Mammalia > Artiodactyla > Ziphiidae > Mesoplodon > Mesoplodon bidens. Next base: position 65,138,751 of record NC_138166.1, on the reverse strand, counting down.
GGAGGAGTACTGTCCCCACTTAAGAGATGGGAGCAGGTGACTGGGTCAGTAATATTCCACTGGCTTCCATGAGGATCCTAACAGGGAAAGGGGTGGGAGGGAAGGAAGAGGAGAAGCTGGGAGGAAACAGCAGGGCACCTGCCTTGCAGGGACCTGGCGACTGTCAGCTGATTGCCTTGGACTTGTCCACGTCCAGTGTTCTGTTAGACCTCACGATGAAACCTGGGACGAATGGGTCTAGAAATGGACCAAAGTGAAAGGAATACCACAGCCAGGCTGAGGGAGCCATGGAATCAAGAAAGGCTGTGACATCAGATGAATCTGTTCTTAATAGTTTTTACTGCTCTCAGCAAGTTGTTTAATCTGTCTGAGCTTTGAGTTCTTTATCTACAAAGCGAGGATAGACATACCATGTTTTATGACTGGGGGAAGATTACATGAGACAGTGTGTGTGGCAGAGCCATGGGACTTGGTGCACAGAGGGCTCAATGGTGCTACTTTCCTTTTACAACACAGATGCCAGATGGGACCTGTCTGCCCTCCAGATCTAGAGAGGATCTCACACCCCCACCCATCCAATGCCAATGGAGGATTCCCAGTAAAGCCCCAGGCATCAGATTTCTTGTTTCTACTCCATTATACTTGCCTCCATTAGGTTTTTAATCTAATCCAGGTGTGGAACTCAGTTTCAGACACACACACACACACACACACACACACACTTAGTCACACACACACACTTTTACATACTCACACACACTTCCTCACTCTCACACTCACACTCACCATTCTCTCAAGGCCATGTGTGTGGTCCAGCTTTACTGAAACTTTGGGGATGTGGAAATTGTACAAACACAATGGTACAGATAACCTGGTTGTTGGGTTTTTTGAGTCTTTCTGACGTTTCCACCTCCTCTTTCTCTCCCTCCTCCTTTCTGGCCCCCACCAGTGTCCTGGTTCCTAACCTAAAGTACTGCAGCTACCGCTCCATAGTATTCTTCCAACTCGAGCCCAAAGGCTCTCATCTTCCACTTCCAAAGGCTTAACAAGTTATTTTCCTAAACACGCCTGGTTCCTCCCCTGAGGCCTTTGGGACCAGCCGGTAAAATACAATATGTCTGTTTTGCTCTATGACCTTCTTTCCCACACTAGTGCTCAATGGCCAGAGGTGCTTGTGGTAGTGGGATTCATTCTCTATTCACCTCCTGGGGAGCAGGACCTATGTTTGTCTCCATTACTGCTCTCTTCCCAGGGCCCTGCCCTGCACCAGCACAAAATATGCCCTGGATAAACACAACCGAATTGGCTGATGGCATAAATCAGTTTAGGAAGCAAATTAGATAACCAGTCTTTCTAGAACAGTAGCATCTCTATCACCACCATCATCAGAGGTTATTGGAAGTTACCACCCAGTTGGGTCACATGGAACTGATCTGGGTTGTAATCGTAGTTAACTCATTGCCTGACGTTTGACCTTGGGCAAGTCACTTCACCAATCTGGGCCTCAGTCTCATGACCTTTAAAATGGAAGTGATGATACATACACCCAGAGCCAAATGTACTGTGATGAGAACAAAGCTAAATAGCTAGGTAGCCCGCACTTCTAGATAAGTATCTGCTTTTGTATTGGTATCTGCTTTTTGCGTCAGTAAATTTGTATTCATTTTCTGAAAAGGCTCCCCAAATTGTATACTCTCTGGGCTCCACAAAACCTGGCTCCCGGTCGGGGGGAGATAATGAGATGTCATAACTGCGTGGCCTGGAGCGCCCCAGGGGTGGAACCCTGTGAGGAGCGGGCTGACAGGAGGTCTGAACACGTCTTCCTGGCACCCCTTCCCCATTCCCTGGCCCTGCAAACCCAGGCAAACTTCCAAAGGGCCAGTCGCTCAGGCCTCTAGGCCCATGTCCAGGTTCTCATAGGCAGAGGCTGACACCCCCTTTTCGGGGGGTGTCCACAACAGGACCTGTTGACTCACACAAGTGCGGGTTGCAGCCTCTCACTAGACACAGAAGCTCTGCTCGGCTTGACCCCCTGCCAGTTCCTCTGGATGCCATGATGGTGTCCAACATCCAACGGGAGGAAGTGTTGCAGCCCGACTCCCCTCCCCGCAACAGAGGCCTGCTGTAGCCGCTGGAGACACTGATCCAGTGTAATACACTCCTGTGTTCTATTTCCTGGACCTCAGGTGCACAGAACTGGATTAGGGATTAAGCGCCATCCTTTGTTCATGACACTCTGTTGTTGTTGGTCCACGTCTGGCCTCCTGTTACCTCCTTAGGCTTTTTGTTTTATTCCTTAATGCAATAAGGACTGAAAAACCATCACTCAGAACAAAAGCTGGGACCAGGACAGAAACCTACAGCTAACTCCACAGTCACTCCATAACCTGTAATTTCAAACTTTTGGCTTTTAATCCAGAAAGATTACAGCCCAGCCAATCAGCCCCCAGCTGCTGTGTGCTGCCAGCTCCGGCTTCATTTCTTCTTTCCTTCGTGGCTGCACATCTCTGGGAAGCACAAGTCAATCATTTTAGCAGCTCGATAGCACATTCGGAAAGAGTTTGGGTCACGGAGCCAGAGAAAATTAATGATTAAAATGAGGCTTTTGCATTTACATTCATTTTTTTCATTCAACTGACACCCTTTGCACTCCTCCTAACTTCTAGGCCTTGCAGGTTCATCAGGATATCCCTGAGATTCTGCAGGAAACTGCCCATAGTCTCCTGACGAGCAGGTGGGCGCTCAGAGCAGGCCAGGAGCTGCAGCGCGGGAGCCTGGGAACCTGGGCTGGGCCAGAGGCTGTGGTGGGAAGTGGTTGGGCATGAGCCCAGGTGTGCAAACGTGCTAAGTCACATCTCAAACCAGAGGAGGAAGGGAACAAGCAGGCAGACCCTTCAGCCAGCTCATCAATGTGAAGGGAGCAGACAGGAGTCACAGAGTGGGAGCCAGCGTTGTCAGCCTGGTAGGGGGACTCAAAGCAGAGGGTGAGGATGGGGCTGGGGGAGCTGAACCGTGTGAGGAGGGGGCCTGGCCTGAGTGCTTCTCAGTAGAGCCTCTGGTCCCTCAGCCACAATGGGACATCTTCGCCTCTCCCCAGACTCTCTCTGGCTTCCCAGTACAGGCAGCTCTTTAAATCACCTGCAGAGCTTTTAAAAAATACCAGCACCTGTGCCCCGCTCTCCCATTCAGAGTCATGTGGTGTGGGGTCCTGGCATGGGCAGGCTTGTTATGAGGCTCAGCAGCGCAGAGGCTGTCGGAAGAGGGGCGTTGGGCTCCCTCGGTTTGCCCACGGCAGGTCACAATATAATCAGGTGAAATTTGGATGTGGGAATTTCCCAGGTTCCTCCAATCCTGGGGTCAAGGTTAAACTTGACGGAGGTACCGTGGAAGGCCCAGTCCCTCCTCCCAGTCTCCTGGTTCCTGCCCTCAGTTATCTGATGGGTCTGGGGGTTGCAGCGTGAAGCAGGGAACAGTGGAAGAGGAGTTAGGCACAGAGGGCAGAAGTTTGCGTCAGAAGGCCACAGGTTCCAAAGTCTCTCTCTTGGGAAGGGCCTCACTTCTTGGTTCCCCAGTTTGAGGGCTGGCCATTGGCTCATAGGTGGCGGGGTGAGGGCCAGAGAGCTGTTTCCCCCGGGGCCTGGCTCTGTCTGCTGGCCCGGGAAGACCGGTGGGTATCTCTGTTCTTTCTGCTAACCATAGTTCCCCCCCGCCACCAGATATGGCTGGGGCATCAGGGAGAGAGTGGAAGTAGCAGCAGAGAAACAGCAATTTCTGTGACAAGGAGCATCTTGGGTTGAAAGGCAGTGAAAACTAGTATATGTGGCAAGTAAACCAATCATATCATAGCTGTGTCTGAAACCCTATCGAGGTTTTCCTGGGGCCTGCCGGACAGTCTCACTGGGTTAGGGGCCTGTGAGTGGAGTACAAGCCCTGGACAGGGCCTTCGGACAATGCCCTCCAACACCAACAGACAAATTTGAGCTGAGACTGGCCATAAAGCAGCTAAGGAAGGATTTTACTGATGAATAAGGAGGCCATGGTGGCTAGAATAGTGGGCTTTGGGGTCGGGGAGGGAGGGTAGAGGATGTCTTTGCTGAGGGATAGTTACCACCACCAGAACGGGGTCATGATGTGGGAAGCGGCAAGCTGGTGAGAAGACCTTGGGTAATTGTGTCCGATGCTCGTTGACCTGGCTCAGGTGGTCGGTGCAGGTGGTGGGGCTGTGTCAGAGGTTGCCTCAAGGGGGCTCCAGGAGGCCCCGGGGTTCACATCCCGTGCTTTCAGCAGGCCCTGGCTGACCGCGGGATGTCCTGGTAGTGGGGCCGTGATGGCTCCAGGCTCCCCGCCTAGACACTCAACTGCTTATCCAGAGCTGCAGCTACTCGGCATCCCGGTCCTTCCGTGCTGTCGGGCCACGGGGACTGGATGCCCACGTAGTCCCCACGCAGCCTGGCTCTGCTGGGGTCCAGGGGAGAGGGTGGAATATTTCCCGGGGGCGCTTCCTCTCCCAGGTGCTCTGGTTTGCAAAGATACGTTTTGGAAGGTGGTCAGGTTAAGGCCCTTAGAGAATGTGGCCCGTCCAACTTGTGAGTGCTGAGCCTCCGGTCAGATCAGGTACCTTGGGATCACCATCACGGGCTGTCAGCCAAGAGCAAGCTCATGGGAGAGCAACTCCTGCCCTTAAATGGCAGGTGCGGCCCACTTTCCAGCGAACACAGAATTCCTGGGCCTTGTTCCGTCCAGCCTGGGCCCCCACTGGATGTCAGACACAGTTAACAGTCCTCAGGAGGAGACTCCTGGGTTCACCAAAGGCAGAGAGAGATCTCCGGGTGTGCTGGCCATTACCAAAGCCCCCGCCACTCTCCTGCCTCCTGGCAGCACCTGTCTTCCTCCACGGGACGGGAGCCTTGCCTGGCCCGCCTGAGCAGACCCAGCCCAGCCCTGCACCACACCCCTCATGCAACCTCCCCCATGAGGAGGGACTTCGCAGACCTTGAACCAGGTGTGCTATGGGCTTAGACCTCAGGGGGTGGATTTTTCTAATCCTTCCCCCTTCCTCTCCACCCTAATTCCTTTAGAATAAATCCAAATGGGAAGAAAGGCTTCCTGTAAGTAGATCTTACCTACTTGAAAACCCCTCAGATTTCTTCTATTTTGGAAAACATTGCTTTCTCTTCCTTCAGTACTGCCTGAATTAAAAACCTTCTCTTGATAACAAAGGGCTCTCAGGGTAACCAGATACCTAAGGTAGATTTCCTGTCCAAGAAGTAGATCAGTCTGGTTCATTTCACTGAAACTTTATAAAGTCTCTCTGTGTGGTCCACTTGGGTCCAGGCAAGGAACAGTGAAAACAGTGACACCCAGCCTTGCTGCAACCAGGGCAGGCTTGATGTCCAAATACAGGCAGCAGCACAAAATGGATGATCTCTTCTCCAAAGGACCTTTTCCAGGTTGTACTCAGCCTGGAAGTTTTTACCGACACAAATCTAAAGCCAGGAAAATTCTTCCCAGAGACACGGCACAACTCAGACAGATGAGGAGGTCAGGGTGGGTGAGCTTCTCAGAGCATGAAGCCGTCTCAGGGTTCTGGGCAGCCAACCTCTCAGAACTCACATCTCAGCATCCACTGCTGCACGGACGTGTACAGTAGCATGTAGCAACCAGGAGAGCTAGGGCTCCTGAACTCAGGGCCCGTAAAGCATGGACATTGAGCAATTATAACCAGAGAGAAAGAGCCCCCTGTCCTATTAGATTTGAAGCCCTGTGGAAAAGGGTGAACCATCCAGGAAGACCAGAGGGTGACAAGGAAGCGTGTGGGCACAGCTGATCAATAGAGAATGAAAGAAGAAGCTGTCAGCGGAAAGGGACTGAAACATTTCCCACAGCCACACTGGGCTAAGGTTTCACCAGCCCTTAGTGCAATGAGCTTAGAAGTAAATATGGGAGACACTATATTTATTTGTCCTTGGTGCATTCGTGCTGAAGGTAATGATTTGATAATTTATTCTGTAGCATGAGATTGGCCACAGGACTGTGATTTAATCAGGGTTATTCTGCATAGAGATTTGCTTACATTCCTCTCCTGGGCAGGGAAGTCTCTGGGCCTGTGATGGGTAGATGGGAAGTTGGGTCATCTGTGGATGACATGAGAATGCAGGCAACATGACACCGAGTGCCTACCTGGTGGCTTTACCTGGGTATTGCTGCCAGGTGCTCTGGACATACTACTGTCACTACTGCAGCTTCCAGGTGGCCATGTGTGAAAGGGACAAGTGGACTTTGAGCTATGAATCACTTTCCAGGTTAACTTTGGGCTGCCAGTAATTTCATTTCGGGGAACATTTGCCCACGGCAGAGGACGGTGGCTTACTGCAAGGGGGTGGGGGAAATCCATGCTCCACCTGTAGAGGAATATCTTGCAGACGGCTGACAGTCTGCATGTGGGAAGGTGTATGGCACCTGCACACCTGAATGCCCATTTGTATATGCATTCAAGAAAAGGATAGTAATAGATGCTCAATTAAATTCCAGAGGTATTAAAAAGAGCATGAGGCTACTGTTGAGTAGGAAACGTCAAGCAAACGAGCCTTATTGGTGCAGAACAGCAGCAGTAACAACCACAGAAAGGAGGGTGGTGTGGGCTCAGATTGTGGTGAAAGAAGTTTAAAGAATATTTTAGGTTACACCTGCATTTTCATGGGAAGGGTTTATAAAATGTGACATGGAAAAGTGAAGAGATTATGACTGAAAAGCAAGCTGGTTGACACAACAGGAACGTGGAGAATGTCATAAATGAATTTTTGAATTAGTGTCTTATTGTTTCCTATTGCTGCTACAATAAATCACATATAAATGTGTGTTGTTTTAGGCCAACAACACAAATTTATTCCCTCACAGTTCTGGAGGTCAAAAGTCTGAAGTGGTTCTTAAAATCAAGGTGTCAGTGGGGCTGCAGTCTTTCTGGAGGCTCTAGAAAGAATTTGCTTCCTTACTTTTCGGGTTTCTATAAATGAGCTTGTGGTCCCTTCCTCCATCTTCAAAGCCAGCAGGGTAGCATATTCGAGTCCCTCTCTCTCTCCCCCATCCTCCTCCTCACCTCTGCCTCCATTGTCACATCTCTGACCCCTTATAAGGATCCTTGTGATTACAACAGGCAGGCCCACCCAGATGTTTCTAGATAAACTTTCCACCTCAAGATGCTTACCTTACTCTAAGTATCTGCAAAGTCCCTTTTGCCATGTAAGGTAATATATTCACAGGTTCAGGGAACCAGGATGTGAACATCTGTGGGTAAGGGCATTATTGTTTACCACGATGTTGTAAATTGTGAGTCTTTTCAAAAAACTCATTGTGGCATAATTTTAGATTTACAGAAAACTTGTCAAGGCAGTACAGAATTGTGAGTCTTTTTTTTTTAATTTTTTTAATTTTTTGCTTTATAACAAATTTAATCAGTTATACATATACATATGTTTCCATATCCCCTCCCTTTTGCGTCTCCCTCCCACCCTCCCTATCCCACCCCTCCAGGCGGTCACAAAGCACCGAGCTGATCTCCCTGTGCTATGCGGCTGCTTCCCACTAGCTATCTACCTTACGTTTGGTAGTGTATATATGTCCATGCCGCTCTTTCACTTTGTCACAGCTTACCCTTCCCCCTCCCCATATCCTTAAGTCAATTCTCTAGTAGGTCTCTGTCTTTATTCCTGTCTTACCCCTATGTTCTTCATGACATTTTTTTTTCTTAAATTCCATATATATGTGTTAGCATACAGTATTTGTCTTTCTCTTTCTGACTTACTTCACTCTGTATGACAGACTCTAGGTCTATCCACCTCATTACAAATAGCTCAATTTCATTTCTTTTTATGGCTGAGTAATATTCCATTGTATATATGTGCCACATCTTCTTTATCCATTCATCCGATGATGGACACTTAGGTTATTTCCATCTCCGGGCTATTGTAAATAGGGCTGCTATGAACATTTTGGTACATGTCTCTTTTTGAATTATGGTTTTCTCAGGGTATATGCCCAGTAGTGGGATTGCTGGGTCATATGGTAGTTCTATTTGTAGTTTTTTAAGGAACCTCCATACCGTTCTCCATAGCGGCTGTACCAATTCACATTCCCACCAGCAGTACAAGAGTGTTCCCTTTTTTCCACACCCTCTCCAGCATTTATTGTTTCTAGATTTTTTGATGATGGCCATTCTGACTGGTGTGAGATGATATCTCATTGTAGTTTTGATTTGCATTTCTCTAATTAATGATGTTGAGCATTCTTTCATGTGTTTGTTGGCAATCTGTATGTCTTCTTTGGAGAAATGTCTATTTAGGTCTTCTGCCCATTTTTGGATTGGGTTGTTTGTTTTTTTGTTATTGAGCTGCATGAGCTGCTTATAGATTTTGGAGATTAATCCTTTGTCAGTTGCTTCATTTGCAAATATTTTCTCCCATTCTGAGGGTTGTCTTTTGGTCTTGTTTATGGTTTCCTTTGCTGTGCAAAAGCTTTTAAGTTTCATTAGGTCCCATGTGTTTATTTTTGTCTTTATTTCCATTTCTCTAGGAGGTGGGTCAAAAAGGATCTTGCTGTGATTTATGTCAGAGTGTTCTGCCTATGTTTTCCTCTAAGAGTTTGATAGTGTCTGGCCTTACATTTAGGTCTTTAATCCATTTTGAGCTTATTTTTGTGTATGGTGTTAGGGAGTGATCTAATCTCATACTTTTACATGTCCCTATCCAGTTTTCTCAGCACCACTTATTGAAGAGACTGTCCTTTCTCCACTGTACATTCCTGCCTCCTTTATCAAAGATAAGGTGACCATATGTCCGTGGGTTTAACTCTGGGCTTTCTATCCTGTTCCATTGATCTATCTTTCTGTTTTTGTGCCAGTACCATACTGTCTTGATTACTGTAGCTTTGTAGTATAGTCTGAAGTCAGGGAGCCTGATTCCTCCAGCTCCATTTTTCGTTCTCAAGATTGCTTTGGCTATTCGGGGTCTTTTGTGTTTCCATACAAATTGTGAAATTTTTTGTTCTAGTTCTGTGAAAAATGCCAGTGGTAGTTTGATAGGGATTGCCTTGAATCTGTAGATTGCTTTGGGTAGTAGAGTCATTTTCACAATGTTGATTCTTCCAATCCAAGAACATGGTACATCTCTCCATCTATTTGTATCACCTTTAATTTCTTTCAGCAGTGTCTTATAATTTTCTGCATACAGGTCTTTTGTCTCCTTAGGTAGGTTTATTCCTAGATATTTTATTCTTTTTGTTGCAATGGTAAATGGGAGTGTTTCCTTGATTTCACTTTCAGACTTTTCATCATTAGTATATAGGAATGCCAGAGATTTCTGTGCATTAATTTTGTATCCTGCAACTTTACCAAATTCATTGATTAACTCTAGTAGTTTTCTGGTAGCATCTGTAGGATTCTCTATGTATAGTATCATGTCATCTGCAAACAGTGACAGCTTTACTTCTTCTTTTCCGATTTGGATTCCTTTTATTTTCTTTTCTTCTCTGGCTGCTGTGGCTAAAACTTCCAAAACTAGGTTGAATAAGAGTGGTGAGAGTGGGCAACCTTGTCTTGTTCCTGATCTTAGTGGAAATGGTTTCAGTTTTTCACCATTGAGTCTTTTTTAAAACATTTTTTCATCTCTGGTCAGGTTGTACAAATGTTTTTACGTTAAAAATTATTTGAAAACAAATGAGCCATCTGTGAAAGTGCTTGGCATTCTTGGGAAGAAAAGTCCTGTTTAGTGCAAGGCATTTGTGATACCTGGCCTCCTTCAAAGGAATACCCTGTAGGGTTTCTTGATGGGAGCTGCCAGCCTTTTCCATCCCTGGGAACTTTCTGGGGCTGATTCCTCAGAGGGCAGAACCCAGACCTCATGACCATTATTGCCCCATGCAGACAGGTGAAGTTAATACGACTTCTCTCTTCCTGTTGAGAAACACATTCCTCCCAGAAAGTCCTTCTCTGTATCACCTCCTTCCTGCTTCCCTCAGTTGTTGCCTTGAGCACTTCTAGGCATTTGCCATCTGTAACTGGCTGGACAGGTGGCACCTGGGAACCTTTGCCATGTAGCTTGCCTGAGTCATCTGTGCCTCTGTGGTGAGCCAGCCATCCTCAGGGATGCTGCCTGGGAGTCTTAGGGAACATTGCGCTTCCTTCACTAGCTCCTGCCTTTTGCTAAAGGTACTGACTCTAGAATCAGAACTAACTCTGTTGGTGATTTGAGGTTACTAATTGGCATGATGGCTTCCAAAACCCAGATGTGCATCAGAGTCACCTGTTGTGCTTTGTAGGAAATACACCACAAAATGAATCTGGTAAGTCTTGTACACAAGAAAGCAAGGAATTACTCAAAAAGTGATGAGGACATGTTAAAAGGATACAGGGGCCAGATGGAAGGCTAAATCTGGGACAGTTTGGCATCAAAAGAAGTAGTGACAATAATGGATTATAAGCCATTGAATAAAAAAACACATAACTATAACTAGTCCATACTCATATAACTAAACAAATAAGTAAATAAATGAGTGTTCATGCTTTTAAAAAAATCCCGTGCCCGAGATTCTCTCCCTGAAATGCTGCCTCAGTTAGGTCTGGAGTGGGGCCCAGGCATTTCTGGTTCTTAAAAAGACTGTAGGGGATGGTGATGTGCAGTAAAGGTTGAGAAATACTGGTTTAGCCTCTCTCGGTAGAGCACAGAGCCATAGAAGTTATAGGAGGAAGAGCTGAAGAATTTGCTCTCTCGTCCATTTACTCATCATGTATTGAAACCTACTATGTGTCAGGTAATGTACAGACTGGGATATAAGAGGCTAAAACCACTTCCTGTCCCCCTGGAGCTCACGGTCAAGGGGCTACTTAGCCCTGTGAACACTCTCCCTTCAGGGTGGGCTCAGGTCTGGGAGCCTGGAAGAATGAAGAGGACTTTGCTGGTGGACCAGGGAGAGAAGGGCATTCTAGACGGAGGGAAAAGCAAAGGTGTGGAGGCGGGAGGGCAGGGTACGAAGTACTTATTTGATCTGCACGGGTGAGTGCGCTGCAGGGTTAACAGAGGAGGGGTGAGCAGCGATAAGGGCCGCCGTGCCGGCACCGAGAACCAGACACTGGTCCTGGCATGTTTCATCCACTGAGCCCTGTGACCTTCGCTGCAGCCACACCCTACAGAGAAGGAGACAGCAGAGCCAGGTAAAGGGATATTCCAAAGGTCACACTGCCGGTACCCCCGAGCACACACATTTAACTCTTCTGCTGGCCTTGAGGTACTTTTCAACTGACCAGCAGCCTTGGTCTCCTCTGGGAGCTTGGTAGACGTGCAGGCTCTCAGGGAATCTGCATTTTAACTTGCTTCCCAGGACTTTCGTAGGCACCTTGAAGGCTGAGAAGTGCCAGTCTAGGTGGGTTTCTGACGGCTTAGGACGAATGGATTGAGGTGGGGACTGGCGGGCGGTGGGGTGGGGCGTTAGCAAGACCAAGCAGAGGTCTGACATGGTGGTCTCACGAGAGGGAATGGTGTGCTCAAGTGGTCTTCTCCCCGACGTGGGCTTTCTCTTTAGTACGTCTTGACTGTAAGTTCCTCCGGAATGGTCCACAGTGCTCCCCGCTGGGGCCCCAGCAGACCTAGCACAGCAGTGTCCACCTATCAGCGGTCAGTAGGTATGGGCTGACTCAGTGCTCTGTGGACAGATCTTTAACTCCAGACCCAGAGTCATGAGATTGCCCACAGCCTCACATGCTTCCTGCAGTCCCACCTTCCTCCATCTGGACACTAATCTTACATCCACAGGGATCTCTTCCCTCCCCCAGGCCAGTCCAGCTACTGCCTTGGCCCAGACTCTTCCTGTTGACTCAGTCACTCCAGTGGCAGGTGGGACCCATGTAGGCGGTGCGGGCTGACAGGTGGGAGGTGAGTGTGGGAGCCCAGACTGTGGCCAGGACACCCATTCCCTGCCGACGGCTGGAACACCACTCATCGTCAGAATAAAGAAAATCCCATGACCACTGTTGCTATTCTCATTTTATCAACAACAACAACAAAACATATCCCAAGGAAGCAGTAACTACCACAGAACTGGAGATTTTCTGTTCTGGGGAGTTTAGTCCAACTGAGAAGCCTACAATATGACTTTATGTCAAGTGAACAGGTGTCATTTCTCTGAAATTCCATGATCACTGGCAAATTACACACTGTTCAGAACTCAGTCTCAAACCCCAAGTGACTTCGGGTCTGGGCTTCCATTCCTGGTCATAGTGTTGCTGGTGTTTTGCCCTCCATTTGCCCAGATGGATGCCACTATGCATTTCTTTTCCTAATTAGGATTTTGACTGAGGATTTGAGGGCAAACTAGAAATGCATTTCCATTAAAGGCATTTCTATCGCCATGGGGAACTGCTACCAAGTCATTCTGATATTCCCATGACTCAGTAATAATTAATATTAATAATAATTACTAACATGTATTGATATTCCCTCCTTAAGAATTTCCACTGTCATTAAGCTGCTCCAAAATTCCCTGGGGAAAGAGAGAGAGAGAGAGAGAGAGAGAGAGAGAGAGAGAGAGAGAGAGAGAGGGAGGGAGGGAGGGGGGGAGAGAGAGAGAGGGAGGGAGGGAGGGAGGGAGGGAGGGAGGGAGAGGGGGAGAGAGAGAGAGAGAGAGAGAGAGGGAGGGAGTACTGGCTCTTTTCCCCCAGCCCTCTTTTGAGTGTCTTTCTCTCTCTGAGAGCAGGGACTGTGTTTTTCATCTCAGAATCCCACTGGCCAGCACAGACCAGGTGAAGTTCGTGCAATGAATGAACATTCTGGCCAGTTTCAACCCCAGGAATCCTGCATCTAGGACAACTGAGAGTGTGGAGCTGGTGGAGAGCTCAGGGGTGGTGTGGCCACGGGCCCAGCCGCGCACTCCTGTTATCATGTGAATAAAGAGCCAGTGGAAGGGAGGGAAATAAAGTGATAAGACAACATTACAAAGCTCTCCAGGAATTAGAAGATGGATGCAGTAATTTTGTGGAATAATGCATGGCCAGGTTTCCCGGTAAGCCCCAGTCCCACCAAATCACTGGAAAGATGAGCATTTCCAATCAGGAGAGTCGGGGGGCATTACGGTGACAAAGGAAGGACAGGAATACGGGATTGGGCAGCCACTCTAGGTGGCATCTAGACTAACAGTGCCACCCTGTATTGGTTCCTTGTTGCTACGACCAGCGAGAAATTGGCGAGTCTAGGGGAGGAGGGTGCATGCCTGGAGAGCTGTGACGGGGGGCAATGTGTCTAGCCATGTCCTGGCCTGATTCATTTGTACCAGGTGGGGCCAGACAGAAAAACCCTCGAAGCCCCGCCCAGCCTCAGCAGCTGGTGCTCCCTCCCCCTCCACAGCCATGTGGGCCCTGCAGGGCCACACTTCTCTATCCCACCCTCTTCCATCTGCCTGTTGAGTCCACTCTCAATCATCCAAGTCTATAAGCAGAATCGATCTTCAGTCTCCAGTGCCCCTTTCCTTCTAATTGGCTGCCATGGAATTCCACCACTTTGTAGCCTAGAGAAGCCATTCCTGACTTCTCTGGGGCTCCTTTTCCTCATCTGTAAAGCGAGGTACGTGTTAACTGGGGTGAAACATTGAAGGCACGTTGCTTAGTGCCTCACAGAGGTTAAATAGCCAAGCCTGGAGCCCTGTTGTCATCTCTCATACCCCAGCCACTCTGCATAGCTTCGCGGAAGGACAAGAAGGACAGCGGAACCTTCCTGCCATCGTGAAGAGCCTGGTTCAGGAACACAGGGCCGGCGGAGCCAGAAGGATGAGTGGAGGGAACCGACGTCTGGACTTTTCCCGGGTTAGGGTGCCCTTTGCCTTTGGAAAAAACTGGTTAGGGGAGGATCCTCCAAAAAGCAGCCTCCAAAACAAGAATGGGTTGGGGCGGCCACGAGCAAAGGCTGGCTGGCTGAAGTCCCTTCCACGGAGGAGTGGAAACAGGGTTCCCTAGGTTTTGGGGGAGCAGTGAGCCAGCCCCTGCCTGGCCCACCACAGATGGTAAAAGTCAATGCCCCTCTGTGTTCTTTGAGATCTCGTGACAAAAGTTAAACTGTGACATACAAAAACGTACTGCTGGCAGTATTATTAGTGAAGAATTAAATTATTAGCTCAAGAATTAAAATGCTGGGTCTGGTGCACAGACTAGATATTCCAGCACCTCCTACAGATATTGAAATCCTTCCTTGTGCCATAAAACTCGATCATGAAAAGAAAGGCTCATGTGTTCCAAGGGAACAAACAGGCCTTGGGAGCAGCATTAGTGATCCACCAGCACCATCCTACACGGGACAGGGTTCGGCTTCCTGACCCACTGCAGGGTGGGGGGCTTTGCTCCCCTCGGAAGGACAAGAGAAGCTGTTCCGGCCTCAGCCTTGCCAGGTGGGGTGGCGAGGCCCCCAGCTTTCCTGTGAGCTGTGTTTGAGGCCCCGCACAGGGTTCAGAGGAACATAGGCTGCTGCCTTGAAACCCATCCCGGACACTGTTTTGTTTCACATTGTTTCACGATGATCTTGAAATGCTCTTCAGGGTTTGAGGTCCTCTCTGGGCGTTGGCAAGGCTGGGGGTTGTGGGGTGAGGCGGGTTCCACAGAAGCGGCTCCCAGCGATCAGATCCCTGTCCCTGGAAACGCAGGCGTGCGCCCTGCAGACCGCTGGGTGCCGGAGAAGACCTGGGGCTGACGGGACTTCCGCCGTGGCTGGCGCCGCAGTGCTCTAACGACGGGGACGAAGGGGCCTTACCGCAGCCTCCGCGTCCAGATTTCAGAAAGGAGTCTAGGTCACAGGCACATTCATGTCACCAGACAAAAGAAGGCGGGGGCAAGGAAGGGAGTTGTGTTTATGGAGCAACTGATGGAGTAGACACTTCACAGAGCATTTTAAGGACTTCACTCTTCACGAGGACACCTAGAGGTAGGGCTTATCGCAGCCATTTCAGAGATAAGGAAACTGAGCCTCACTTTGGTGAAGTAGACCTGCCCAGTGTCTCAGGGCTTGATCTGCCAGACCCTGAAACCCCTACCCTTTACACAGTCCCAGTGGCTCCTGTAATGACGGTCCCCATCAGGGGACCCCTGCAGGGGTCGACTAACAATCCGCCATCACCGAGTGGGTGCTGTGGTTTACTTCTCTTTCAATCCTGCAGACTTAACATCTAGTCCTGTAGTGGGTTGAATTGTATCCCTTCCAAAAGCTGTGTCCAAATCTTAACCCCTGGTACCTGTGAAAGTGACTTTATCTGGAACTAGAGTCTCTGCGGAGGTGCTTAAATGAAGGATCTCAAGATGAGACCATTCTGGATTAGGGGTGGGCCCTAAATCCAGTGACTGGTGTCCTTATAAGAGAAAAGAAGGGGAGATTTGACACACAGAGAGGCCACCTGAAGACAGAGACAGATTAGAATGATGTGACTACAAGCCAAGGGATGGCGAGGGTTGCCAGCAGCCACTGGAAGGTGAAGAAGGGCATGGAATAGACTCTCCCTTAGAACCTCCAAAAGGAACCAACCCTGCCTGCACCTCGATTTCAGACTTCTAGGCTCCAGAACTGTGAGAGAATCAATTTCCATTGTTTTCAGCCACCCAGGTTGTAGTAATTTATTATGGCAGCCCCCAGTCACTGACACACTGACTCACACCGATCTCCATAGTAAGAGTAGTACAAGCTGCTTCTTATTCAGTGTGTGTTATGTGTGCTCCAGGCACTGGGCTGAACATGCACTAGCTTCATGGAGCTTCTTGCTTATTCTTCGAGGTGCGATCCACAGGGATTATGCTCATTATCCAGGTGAAGAAACTCTAAGTCATCAGGTCCAAGCTGAGCTGGTGCCTGGTGGGGTGGACTCTGCTACAAGCAGTTAAACCTAACACCCCAAAACCCACAGCCCCAGACAGTGGTGACTCTGGTGGGGGGAATGCCCACCCAGGAGCATGGAGAGTGTGGAGGCTCGGCCCTGGTCTGGAGGTCTGTCCAGCTTCATAGCGGCCTCAGAGTTGCACAGGACCAACTGCTCTGAGAGCATCCAGGGTTTCCCCTTTGCTCTCCCCCGACTTAGTAGACCAGAGAGGTGAAGGACTTTCCCTAAGGACACACAGCTCTCCGTGGCAGTCAGTGAGAGAGCTCAGTAAGTCTGGCTCCCTGGTCCTTGTGTCCTGGAAATGCCCAGGGACTGGGGCTTTCCTCCTCAGGCACAGCTGAAAGAATTCCAGACCCAGGAGCTTCCCTGGAGTGTGCCTGCTCCCCACCCTTCCCCACCAGACTCATCTGGAGAAACTTTAGAGGAGCAGAAGGGCCCTTAAATACCACCTACAGGTCCACCATGCCTTACAGTGACTCCCAAATCCCCAGCGCTTGGCATACCTAATCTGGTAGCAAAAACCTGACCTAAATTCCTGTGCGACGCTTTATAATCTTTATGCATCCCACTGCTGTGAATATTCCACTGCAGAAATATTAATGTGATTCATTTCACTGCAGAAATATTAATGTGATTCAGGGTGTGGCCCCAGACCCTACCTGGTCTGATGTAAGACATGCTATATATACTATAATTCCTTTATAAAATCTGAAAAATCCTGCATATTCATTTCTGATTTTAAAACACATCACCTCCACCTGGGAAGGATTAGATGTGTGGGGGACAGGCGACAACCCCGTCTCTCACTTCCAGGTGTGTGGAAAGATGTTTAATTCTCAAAAAAAAAAAAGTTTAATTTGAATTTAAGGTAGCACTGAGGTAGAAAAATGGAATTTTTCAAGTCAGAAGGACCTGGGTGCAAATCCAAGTTTCAAAGGTTCATGGCTCTGTTGCACCTAAGCCGTAACATCTGTAAAACACCTGTAAAACGGGAGCAACCACAACTACTGTGCAGGACTGTGTGGATGTGAATTTCAATGAGCATTTGTGAGGAGAAGCACAGTAACTCCACAAATAGAACCCCTCACCCCTACCCACACTCCTTAATGAAATTTCTCCCCCAACACCAGCCAAACTGCAAATTCTCAGAAAGAAAATAATATTCTTTCCAGTTCTTAGCCACAGATATTTGGTACCTGGAATGGAGATTATTCTGGTGGTGTCACAATCATGTTTTGCCTTTGCCAAGTGCCTCCCAGTGAATCATCCCAGGACTTTAAAGACTCTGCCAAACTCACCCGGCACATCTACGGACAAAGACAGGGACAGAGACCAAGGGCAGTGAAGGCCACCCCAAGGCTCACACCTGACTGCTCCCATTAGCTATTAAAGGAGGGATCCACTTTTAAATGTCCTAGTGAGTCCCCAGGGGCCTCTGGAGGAAATATCTTCCTCCACAGGACATCAGGCAGGAACTGTCAAATTAGAAGACCCTGGGGGGGCTTCCCTGGTGGTGCAGTGGCTAAGAATCCACCTGCCAATGCAGGGGACACAGGTTCGAGCCCAGGTCCAGGAAGATCCCACATGCCGCAGAGCAACTAAGCCCGTGCGCCACCACTACTGAGTCTGCGCTCTAGAGCCCGCGAGCCACAACTACTGAGCCCAAGTGCCACAACTACTGAAGCCCACACGCCTAGAGCTCGTGCTCCGCAACAAGAGAAGCCATCGCAATGAGAAGCCTGCACACCGCAACAAAGAGTAGCCCCTGCTCGCCACAACTAGAGAAAGCTTGCGCACAGCAATGAAGACCCAATGCAGCCAAAAATAAATAAAAATAATGAAAACAAAAAGACCCTGGGGATTCCCAGGGTGAGATTTCACAGGAGACATGCTCCTGGCTCAGAGAGGGGGCCTAGGAAATAATGCTGCAGGGAGAAAAAGCAATCTTTTCTCTTATCCAGCTGGTCTACTTTTATTCTATTTGAAATAAATAAATAGGGTTTTTCCTTGAGTCATATTATTGTCATTAAACTGATGGCCTCATCTAGCTAATCAATAAGAAGACTTTGGGGTCTTTAATTGTTCAGGGGCTGGTGGAGGCTGAAGGGATTAGAGACCCCCAGCCCAAGCCCCTGCTGCCAGCCCCTCCCTCAGTGACCCACAGACTTCAAACTTCTTGTGGGATTTGTGAACCTGACCTTGAGGACATTTGGTCTGGGAGAGGGGAGTTTATATTTGTATTTTATCCTGAGGGAGATCTGCTGCCTACAAGTCTCCAAGTCATTTTCAGACCAGGACAAACTATTCTTCTCTCCCTGGTTTCAAAAGGGGGAGGCGAAGCTTCCTGAAACTTTTCTAACTTCATGAGGCGACGCTGCAGCCAAGTTACAGGTAGGTCAGGTTCAGACAAGGATGGAAGGAGAAAGAACATTCAGCAGTGCTGGTTCCCTACCTTTTGTTCTGCCCTTCACGCCTGAGGGTACCAGGTGCTCTCATTCAAGGCTGCTGCCCTGCAAGTGTGGGTTAGAGCCCCCTGGAGGGTCAGGAGGATGAGAGGGAGAGGGCTGAGTAGTTTGAGGGAAGACCTACTTGTAATGATTCTGAGCTGCTCTGCTGTCCTCCTGAGAACAATCAAGCGCTGGGCCCATGCATTCATTAATTCTTTCACTCCCTCATTCATTCAGCACCTTCTAGGCCCACAGCACAGACCTGGTTTTTTGTACTTTCATGGTTTTGCATATGCTGCAGCAGCCCCAGGATCAAGATCAGGTTGGGTGGGATGGGGGTGGGGATGGGGGATTTTTTCTGAATTGGAACCCCTGCTGGCTTCCTTCCCCTTCCCTATCTTGCTTCCCTCCCTGCCTTACCTTCCCCCCACTGGCACTCCCTTGGCAAATCAGGGTCTGCTTCGGGGCAGGGGAAGGCTTTATGTGCCTCAGCTTCCTTCATTTGTAACATAGAGACTAGAAGAGTATCTGTTTTTTTGCTGTTGTTTGTTTGTTTTTATAAATTTATTTATGTATTTATCTTTGGCTGCGTTGGGTCTTCGTGGCTGCCCACGGGCTTTCTCTAGTTGCGGTGAGAGGGGGTTACTCTTTGTTGAGGTGCATGGGCTTCTCATTGCGGTGGCTTCTCTTGTTGTGGAGGACGGGCTCCAGGCGCGCAGGCTTCAGTAGTTGTGGCACGCAGGCTCAGTAGTTGTGGTGCATGGGCTTAGTCGCTCTGCGGCATGTGGGATCTTCCCGAACCAGGGCTCGAACCCATGTCCCCTGCATTGGCAGGTGGATTCTTAACCACTGCGCCACCAGAGAGGTCCGAGTATCTGTTTTTATTGTAAGGATTCCACCAAGTAATCCTAGTAAAACCCAACACAGAGGCTGGCACTTAGCAAGCACTTTGGTGACAGAACTCTCACATTGTAGCTAGCACACTGGGCCTCCCAACACAATGGCTCCATTTTCCAGTCTGCACCCTTGTAGCTTGATGTAGCCATATGACTAGGTTCTGGTGACCTGGATTTGAGCAGAAGGGACGAGTGCAGCTTGCAGGTAATGTCCCTTAAAAGTAAGGGGAGTGCTCCACTCCAGCTGGCTGGGATGTGGGTTGTGATAATGGGAGATGGTGCAGCCAGCCTGGACCATGAGGTGGAAGCTGAATGCCGAGCTTGGTGGAGCAAAGGGGCCTTGGGTCTAGACACTACTGAATCACCCTATGGGCCTGAGACCACCTGAACAGATGGTTATGTAAGTGAGAAACTTCTAACTTATTTAACACAATGGATTGGGGTGGGGATCTCTTTATAATGGTAGCCAAACCTGCATCTTAAATTCTACAGTCTCCAAGTGGCATGATTACCTTAGGAGAGAACTCTGAAATGTCCCAGAAACAGCCACCTCCAGCACTGACAAGAAGAGAATCCTGCTTAAGTGTGTGCGGGATATCTTTCCCTTCCCTCATTTGTTGATCTGTCTCTCTCTGTGCATGAAAATGGGATAAGAATAAGAAGGTATATTATAGAAAGGAGAGGAAACCAAGAAATGACAACTCTAAAGAGAAGGTATTACTACTTGAGCCTGGTGGAAATAATATGAAAGCAGACAGGGATGAATAAGTAGACATGCCCCAGATCCAAACTCTTTACAAGTCTTCATTTTAGAATGCTCCTATGCTGCCCTTTTGCTCACTTCCAAAACACATCAACAGAAACAGATTGAATCAGCCACATTCCTCTCACAGTGCCTGTCTCTGATGCAATGGCCACGGGAGACACTGTTACTGATGCTGCAACACTTTGTCATTTTGCACAAAAGTCATATAGTGATTGCTGCAATTTTTTCCAAGGGTGAAAATAGACTCAAGAGATTAGTTTATTTAATCAGTGAATCAACACAAATACTTGGTGTCTCCTTTGTGGTGTTTACTTGGTCACGGCTACTGTCCAGGGGCAAGTTCATGTCTTTGGAGGGAGGCGTAGCATGTGGACATTCTCCTTATTTATAAGGGCCTGGGACAAAAGCAAGAAGGCATTAAGAAAAGGAGGAAAGGTGGCTTTCTGATCTGGTCGCATCCTCTAGGGCCAAGTTTCTCACTGCTGAGACGTTGGTCTGGATAATTCTTGTGTGGGAGGCTGTTTTGTGCATTGAAAGATGGTACGCAGCATCCTGGCCTCTACCCACTAGATGCCAGTAGCACCACCACCTCCCCAGCTGTGAAACTAACAATGTCTCCAGTCATTACCTGATGTCCACTGTGGGGGGGGGGTGTGCGTGCCAAATCACGCCTCGTTAAGAGCTACTCCTCTAAGGTCTGCCTCTAGCGAGGGAAGCAGTGGAAGCAGCACCTGCAGACAGTAGCATCAGGGAACGCACAACCTGTCTGGGGCCCCACTGACAGAGCAAAGCTCAAAGGGTAAAAAAACATGTTTGCTCTTTAATAGAAACCCAAAGAATGTAGCATCACCAAGAGACTTTGAGTGTTGCAAGCAAGGGCAGCGGACATGCTGAGAAAGGAGAAGAGCAGAGGAAGAAGAAAAGGGCAGAGGCCCAGCAGTACCTGATTTAAGTCATCAATGGCTGTCTCATTCCTTTTCACCAGTAAGTGGACTATGGATGGGCATACGATCCCGAGAAAGATTTTCTTCCCGGTTAACAGAGAGGTAGCTGGGGAGAAGGATCCATTTCTGCCCTCCTCTTCCCTTCCTATCCTATGCCAAGATGGAATGTTTGGAGCTGCCAGCAGCCATTTTGCAACCACGAGGCAACAACCAAAGGTCAAAAATCTATTGCAGACATATGGAAAAAGTCTGCCTTCTTGATAACATGGCTGAGCCAATGAACCAACTTCAGGACCATCTATCTTTAGTCTTTCTGTTAAGTAAATAGTGTATGTCCCTATGACTTAAGCCAGGGTTAGCTAGGTTTTCTGTCATTTACATTGCTAATCAATGGAAATGTTTTCAATGGCAACTAATAGAATACCTAACTAATAAATGGAGGGGGTATTTTCTCAGCTAATAAAAAGTAGGCTGAAGTAGGTGAGTCCAAGGTTGGTTTGAAGGCTGTTTAGTGTCAGAGCTCTGAGTTGACTTATATGTGATACTCTTGGGCTTTCCCTCACGGTCACAATATTGCTGCCACAGCTCCAAATGTCATGTCCACACTCAAACTGTGTTTAAGACAAGAAAGAAAGAGGCAAGTTTTCCTTGCCCATCCTTCTCTTTTTACCAGGAGAAAAACAATTTCCCCTCAAGCTCCTAGGAAACTATCCCACAGTCTCATTGATCAAAACTGGACCACATACCGTAAAAGCAGAATTACCATATGATCCAGCAATCCCACTCCCAGGCATATATCCAGACAAAACTATAATTCAAAAAGATACATGCACACCTATGTTCATAGCAGCACTATTCCCAATAGCCAAGACATGGAAACAACCTAAATGTCCACTAACAGATGAATGGATAAAGAAGGTGTGGTACCTACACACAATGGAATATTACTCAGCCATAAAAAGGAAGGAAATAATGACATTTGCCACAACATGGATGCAACTAGAGGTTATCACACCAAATGAAGTCAGAAAGAGAAAGACAAATACCATAGGATATCACTTATATGTAGAATCTAAAATATGACACAAATGAACTTATCTATGAAATAGAAACAGAATCAGGGACATAGAGAATAGACTGGTGGTTGCTAAGGGGGAGGGCGGTGGGAGAGGGTTGGATTGGGAGTTTGGGATTAGCAGATGCAAACTGGCACATATAGAATGGATAAACAACAAGGTCCTATTATAGCACAGGGAACTCTATTCAATATCTTGTGATAAAACAGAATGGAAAGAATATGACGAAGAATGCATATACATGTATAACAGTCCCTTTGCTGTACAACAGCAGTTCACAGAATATTGTAATTCAACTATACTTCAATAAAAAATAAATTAAAAAAAAAAACTGGACCACATACCAAGACAGTTTGAGAGAGTGAGTATATGGCATTTTAAGTTTCTGTCATGGGAGGTGAGTTCTTCCAGAAAGGGCTTTTCTAGAGGATTGTTGGGTTAGTGGACAACAGTTTTTTGCACAAAATAATTGTTCATACCATATACCCTATTATCAGAAAATCAGTATTTCCCTATTGAGGCCTCTCTTACCCCTCCACCCCTAATTGTCCTTGTGCCACCCACAGTGGGTTGGCCCAGCTTCCCACACCCACAGGAGAGCAAACTAGAGCCGATCCATTCAGTTCTGGTGACAGTTCTCCCTGACACACTATGTTGTGCTGAAGACTGTTTCCCTGACAACGACACTGCCCACCCCCTGCCAAGAAGACACTCTGCTGGCTGGGAAGCCCAACCAGGGTGTTGCGGTTCTTCTAGGGAAGACAAGCCCGCCCCTGAGCACTGAGCCAACAAAGGATGCTCTAGTCCTGCTCCTAAAATGTTGCTCCAAGTGCTTCTTCTCTTCCCAGGGCTCACGCTGGTTCCAAGTGGTTGGAACCCACAGCCACTGGTCCCCTTCCTCTGGGTGAGCTCTCCTTTCTCCCCAGATAGCCTGCCTGCTACAGGAGGCCATGGACCATGACTTCGGGGGCCCCCAAACACCTCTTCTGGAGGACACTCTCATGTTCCTAAGGCCACTCCCAGCATTCACAACCCTGGGACATGGCCCATACCTACTGAGCTGAAGTAAAGGAAATAATAAAACAAGTTCAGTCTCCAGCAGGGCCTCCCCTCTGATATAATCTCCTGTTACATATACACATATGGGCCCAGGATTTAATCCTGCTGGGAGGTGTCCCCCCTGCCAAGGCACCTGCTACATCAGGTCACAACCCCTGATAGATTTCCTGTAGGTCTGTCCTGCATCCTCCTGTGCAGTTCTCTTTTCTGCCCTGCCCTGGAGTCCAGTGCAGCCTTCCCCTCCATTCAAGACTCACCCTTATGAAAAACGTGGCCTCCAGTGAGCTCTCACTCCCCTGCTGGGACAATTGGAAGCTTATGTTTGTTTTTGGAAACTGCTGCCTGTTAGCTTTTTCACTGACAATAGGGAGCAATTTGACATCATGCGTAATCCTGGATTACTGACTTGCTTAATATTTCATGATGTCTATTAGTCATTTGCATTTATAGAAACATGAGTCATAAAAAGTTAAAGTTTTAATTGCTTTGGGTTTCCTTTTTTTTAAAAAAATTTTATGGTTGAGAACTTTTGTCTTAGCTGAGCTGCCTTCCAAATGTTGGGACCAGAATTACTCAAAAGAATCAGGAGATTTGGAGATATAGTTTGAAGACAGATGGATAGCAAGACAAAGAGGTGTTTGGGTCATGAATATGATTCCTCAGCTCAGCAGGGAGGCTCTGGAATAAAGGAAGGATCCAACGTATCACTTTCTCTCTCAGCAAGGACAACTGTTTACTGGGAAACAAAGGTTGAATCTATAATTGCAGAATTTCAGGCATGAGGACAGCCCAACACTAGAGATCATGAAAGATGACACGCGAATAGCCTAGTCTGTGCACTGGTGTCTGTGGCAGTGGCACCTTGGGTTCTTTGGCATTAATTAGGCATTTCAGATGTGTTTAAGCCACAGGCATCAAACATACAAGACACGAAGTAGCTGGAATAGTAGTAGCTGGCCAGTTTAGCCCTACCCCTGAGGAACACCTGGGGAGCTAACCTCTGTAGTTAGGCTTCTCCTGCCAACAGATCCGGGGCCCTCATGGCTGCTGATGAGGAATAAATGTTTGGTCTTTAATGTTCTGCACCGCTGTCACAGAAGCTCCTCTTTATGTTAGATTTTGCTTGTATTTGACTTGGTGATTTCAAACAAATGTCTTACTTCAGTCTCTTGGCTCAGTCTCTCTGGGGGTGTATTGTTAAGTGAAATTGGAGAGTGTGAGGATTTGCAAAGTGGAGCCTTCAGTTTTCCTTTTCTAAAGCACGCCCCACCAGAGGGGGTGGGAGGATGGACTGCTGATGTTCAGAGAAAAAGAGGTCCATTCTGCCCTAGTGGAAAGTTCTGGAAATTGGCCTGAAAGGGTAAATGACATAGAAAGCAAAGGTTTGTGAGGCAGAAGGCATGGGTTTGTGTACAAGGCAGACAGATGTGTGAAACATGACCTTCTATCCCAAATATCAGAATAACTTTCCCAGGGAAATCATTAAATCTCGAAGCTAATTGCTAACTAGACAAAGTACAGCATTTCCTAAAGCTTACTTGAACTATGGCTGTGATATAATACATTTTTAGATGAAAATAACTGTTTTATGTCACTTCAATTTAAAACCTTTCACCATGGAAATTACTTAATTGAAAAGTGAATGTTTCCACAAGCTTTAGATGACACATTAAACAAGATGGACTTAATTGATATTTACAGGACATTCCATCCAAAAACAACAGAATACACTTTCTTCTCAACAGCTCATAGAACATTCTCCAGGATAGACCATACCTTGGGTCACAAATCAAGCCTTGGTAAATTTAAGAAAATTGATATCGTATCAAGTATCTTTTCTGACCACAGTGCTATGAGACTAGATATCAATTACAGGAAAGAAACTGTAAAAAATACAAACACATGGAGGTTAAACAATACACTACCAAATAACCAAGAGATCACTGAAGAAATCAAAGAGGAAATCAAAAAATACCTAGAAACAAATGACAGTGAAAACAGGACAACCCAAAACCTATGGGATGCAGCAAAAGCAGTTCTAAGAGGGAAGTTTATAGCAATACAATCCTACCTTAAGAAACAAGAAAACTCTCAAATAAACAACCTAAACTTACACCTAAAGCAATTAGAGAAAGAAGAACAAAAAAACCCCAAAGTTAGCAGAAGGAAAGAAATCATAAAGATCAGAAATTAATGAAAAGGAAATGAAGGAAACAATAGGAAAGATTAATAAAACTAAAAGCTGGTTCTTTGAGAAGATAAAAAAATTGATAAACCACTAGTCAGACTCATCAAGAAAAAAAGGGAGAAGACTCAAATCAATAGGATTAGAAATAAAAAAGGAGAAGTAACAACTGACACTGCAGAAATACAAAGGATCATGAGACATTATTACAAGCAACTCTATGCCAATAAAATGGACAACCTGGAAGGAATGGACAAATTCTCAGGAAAGCACAACCTTCCGAGACTGAACCAGGAAGAAATAGAAAATATAAACAGACCAATCACAAGCACTGATATTGAGGCTGTGATTAAAAATCTTCCAACAAACAAAGGCCCAGGACCAGATGGCTTCACAGACAAATTCTATAAAACATTTAGAGAAGAGCTAACACCAATCCTTCTCAAACTCTTCCAAAATATAGCAGAGGGAAGAACACTCCCAAACTCACTCTATGAGGCCACCATCACCCTGATACCAAAACCAGACAAGGAGGTCACAAAGAAAGAAAACTACAGGCCCATATCACTGATGAACATAGATGCAAAAATCCTCAACAAAATACTAGCAAACAGAATCCAACAGCACATTAAAAGGATCATATGCCATGATCAAGTGGGGTTTATCCCAGGAATGCAAGGATTCTTCAATATATGCAGATCAATCAATGTGATACACCATATTAACAAACTGAAGGAGAAAAACCATATGATCATCTCAATAGATGCAGAAAAGCCTTTTGACAAAATTCAACACCCATCTATGATAAAAACTCTCCAGAAGGTAGGCATAGAGGGAACTTACCTCAAAATAATAAAGGCCATATATGACAAACCCACAGCCAACATTGTTCTCAATGTTGAAAAACTGAAACCATTTCCACTAAGACCAGGAAAAAGACAAGGCTGCCCACTCTCACCACTACTATTCCACATAATTTTGGAAGTTTTAACCACAGCAAAGAGAGAAGAAAAATAAATAAAAGGAAGCCAAATTGGAAAGAAGAAGTTAAACTATCCCTGTTTGTAGATGACATGGTGCTATACATAGAGGATCCTAAAGATGCCACCAGAAAACTACTAGAGCTAATCAATGAATTAGGTAAAGTAGCAGGATACAAAATTATGCAAAGAAATCTCTTGCATTCCTATACACTAATGATGAAAAATCTGAAAGAGAAATTAAGGAAACACTCCCATTTACCATTGCAACAAAAAGAATAAAATACCTAGGAATAAACCTACCTAAGGTGACAGAAGACCTGTATGCAGAAAACTATAAGACATTGATGAAAGATGATACAAACAGATGGAGAGATATACCATGTTCTTGGATTGGAAGAATCAACATTGTGAAAATGACTATACTCCCCGAAGCGATCTACAGATTCAGTGCAATCCCTATCAAACTACCACTGGCATTTTTCACAGAACTAGAACAAAACATTTCACAATTTCTATGGAAACACAAAAGACCCCGAATAGCCATAGCAATCTTGAGAACGAAAAACGGAGCTGGAGGAATCAGGCTCCTGGACTTCACTATGCTACAAAGCTACAGTAATCAAGACAGTATGGTACTGGCACAAAAACAGAAATATAGATCAATGGAACAGGATAGAAAGCCCAGAGATAAACCCATGCACATATGGTCACCTTATTTTTGATAAAGGAGGCAAGACTACACAATGGAGAAAAGACGGCCCCTTCAATAAGTGGTGCTGGGAAAACTGGACAGCTACATGTAAAAGAATGAAATTAGAACACTCCCTAACACCTTACAGAAAAATAAAATCAAAATGGATTAAAGACCTAAATGTAAGGCCAGAAACTATCAAACTCTTAGAGGAAAACATAGGCAGAACACTCTATGACATAAATCACAGCAAGATCCTTTTTGACCCACCTCCTAGAGAAATGGAAATAAAAACAAAAATAAACAAATGGGACCTAATGAAACTTAAACGCTTTTGCACAGCAAAGGAAACCACAAACAAGACAAAAAGACAACATGGGAGAAAATATTTGCAAGTGAAGCAACTGACAAAGGATTAATCTCCAAAATTTACAAGTGGCTAATGCAGCTCAATATCAAAAAAACAAACAACCAAATCCAAAAATGAGCAGAAGACCTAAATAGATATTTCTCCAAAGAAGATATACAGATTGCCAACAAACACATAAAAGGATGCTCAACATCACTAATCATTAGAGAAATGCAAATCAAAACTACAATGAGGTATCACCTCACACCAGTCAGAATGGCCATCATCAAAAAATCTACAAACAATAAATGCTGGAGAGGGTGGGGAGACAAGGGAACCCTCTTGCACTGTTGGTGGGAATGTAAATTGATACAGCCACTATGGAGAACAGTATGGAGGCTCCTTAAAAAACTAAAAATAGAACTACCATATGACCCAGCAATCCCACTACTGGGCATATACCCTGAGAAAACCATAATTCAACAAGAGTCATGTACCACAATGTTTATTTCAGTTCTATTTACAATAGCCAGGACATGGAAGCAACCTAAGTATCCGTCGACAGATGAATGGATAAAGAAGATGTGGCACATATATACAATGGAGTATTATTCAGCCATAAAAAGAAACGAAACTGAGTTGTTTGTAGTGAGGTGGATGGACCTAGAGTCTGTCATACAGAGTGAAGTCAGAAAGAGAAAAACAAACACCATATGCTAACACATATACATGGAATCTAAAAAAGAAAAAAAGGTTCTGATGAACCTAGGGGCAGGACAGGAATAAAGATGCAGACATAGATAATGGATTTGAGGACACGGGGCGGGGGAAGGGTAAGCTGGGATGAAGTGAGAGAGTAGCATTGACATATATACACTATCAAATGTAAAATAGATGCTAGTGGGAAGCAGCTGTATAGCATGGGGAGATCAGCTCAGTGCTTTGTGACCACCTAGAGGGGTGATAGGGAGGGTGGGAGGGAGACACAAGAGGGAGGGGATATGGGGATATATGTATATGTATAGTTGGTTCACTTTGTTATAAAGCAGAAACTAACATACCATTGCAGAGCAATTATACTCAAAAAAAGATGTTAAAAAAAAAGTGAATGTTTTTCTTTAACCTCTAAATTATGCAAAGCTTTATCAAACCAAATTTACAGCAATATGATACTTTTAACTGGGTAATATATGACTTGCCCTGGGTTGTCACAGATTTATGACACCAACCATGCAGTGTGTGAAAGTTTATGTGAAGATGGTACAGTATACTTAGAATAAGTGTGCCAGATATTTTGTCTCAAGGATTAATTTCTTTCAAGTTCTGCCAGATTTGCATGAATATGCTTAAATTAAACTGTCTGTGATGTTAGTTTTCAGTATTCCGTAAAGCTCAAAAATATAGGCCATACCTATTACAGACAGCCTATTTTAGCATGTTACCATAAGACATACTGTTATTTAATAATTTCTTGAATATATTTTCATAATATAGTACAAAAAAAGAGGAGAAAGCACACCTTTAGAACATTCGTGTTTTACTTCTTGGTTAGTTCAAACTATTTCATCAGCTGAATTTCTTGAGATATGTAAAGCAAGTTTACACTTTAGATGGGCTATGGTCAGGATCTTGCTGGACTTGTGGTGAAATGAACATTCCAAAGTAATTCATTATGAAAATGAAGAAAGCAAGTATATAGAAAATACATTTTAGATTTTTAAAGACCGGAATTTTATTATTTTTAGGCAGTATACCATTATACTGCATTTTCCTATTATGCAGATGAGGCTCTGAAACATTATTATTATTGTTGTGGTTTTTTTTTTACTGAACATTGCCAGAGATGGTCTTTTTGCCACAAAGTGGCGATTTACAGCTGCTAGCTGTTCCATCCTCCTGAAATACCCCATGAGGATGAACTACACACTGCTATCATTCACTGCAATATTGTGTGCAGCAAATAAAGGCACACGTTCTGCCTTACACAGCTACTGGGCTCCCATTACTATGACGGCACAGGAGAGTTATCAAGAAAAATGAAGAAACACAAAGACAGCACTTGCAAAACAGAACCAAGACAAGCGCCCCCTTATGTGCATTCGGTGCTGCTGTGAAAGCAGCTGTGAACGGCTAGGTGGGTGTGGGCCCACCAGCAGTGAGGAGGCCTGTCCCACCCATGAAAACTCAGGCCATTAATGCAAACAGACAAACACACTACTTTAGTAGAAAATGTAAAGCCCTCAAATCCAGGAAAATAAAGTAAAAAATAACAACAACAAAACTGGCCATAGCAGCAAGTTTCAACAGATCCACAAAACCAAAGGCCATTGATATGTCCAACTTCCTCTGTCCACTTTTTTCTTAATGCTCGCTGTTCATGAGCTTGGATTGACAAGAGGACAAATAGAACCTAATCTATCTCTTCTAGTGAATTTTCAGCCCTGACAGGATTCCCAGGACAACATCTCCAGTGCTTGAAACAAGAGCAAGCAGTTTGGAAGAGTGACTCCGTCTCTATTAGTATCTGGAAACACTATAACAAAGATTAACATTAAAAATGCACTAATACACACTCACACCCAAATTCATATAGAGAAGACAAAACTGAACAGGTAGTCTATAAGTACTTGTTAGCAGACTGGCAAAAAAAAAATCAAAAAGAAGAAAAAATGTTTTTACTGCTTGAGTTGGGGAAGTTTCCTTATCGTTTTCAATGTACAGATTCATGAAAGAGGTCATATTTCCATCATGTGACTTAACCTCACGTGAGACGTCTCAGGAGTTCTTTTCTTCCACGTTTGTACTATCAGGTTGCTCACTTAGAAGATCATGAAATTTCACAGGAACATGCAGAGATTCACTCAGAGGAACATTTATAGTGTCTCCGCAGTACAAACAGGAAGATAACTTCAGTATCTGCCAAAAACCGAAAACAAAAACAAGGCAGCTTGCCTTCCGCAAAAGTCTCTTGGACACTGTGTCTCCAAGTCTTCCAAAGAAGAAAGCCCAAAAGGCAAAAACAAATGGTTTCTCCAAAGGGGCTGAAGAATGTTTGGTTACATTGAGAGAGGAGAAGCCCACCCATGTCATGCCAACGTGTGGGAGAACCACACTCCAAGGGCCCTTCGCAGCCAGACTTAGCTGACGTGAGGCTCCAGCAAGCTGAAACACCCCTTAAAACTGTTGGCTTTCGTGTGGCAGAAGAATCAGGGCCCAGCTCAGTGGCTGCACTCAAGGTCACGGCTGTATAAACCTGTTCCCCAGGCCAAGTGCATCAGGATCATCCACGCCCACCTCTGCTCCCATCCATTTCCATCTGGATCCTGGGTGCATTAGTCTGCTGGGACTGCCATAACCAAGGACTGCAGACTGGGTGGTTTACATAACACATTTATTGTGCCACAGTTCTGGAAGCTAGAAGTCTGAGATCAAGGTTCTGACAGGGTTGGTTTCTTCTGAGGCCTCTCCCCTTGGCTTGGAGAGAGTTGTCTTCTCCCTGCGTCTTCACATGGTCTTGTGTGTGTCTGTGTCCTAATTCCTTATAAGGACACTGGTCACCTTCGATTAGAGCTATCCCAGTAGCCTCATTTTAACTTAATTATTCCTTTAAAGGCTGTGTCTCCAATTACAGTCATTTCTGAGGTACTGGGAGATAGGACTTCAACATATGAATTTTGGGAGGGGGACACAACTCAGCCCATAACCTTGGGGTAATAGACTTTAACTCTCCAT
Source organism: Mesoplodon bidens (assembly GCF_964165515.1). NCBI lineage: Eukaryota > Metazoa > Chordata > Mammalia > Artiodactyla > Ziphiidae > Mesoplodon > Mesoplodon bidens. Next base: position 65,107,729 of record NC_138166.1, on the reverse strand, counting down.
CTCTTCCACCTGTCTTTTTCTTTAACAATCTTTTTTTTTTTAAGTGAAAATAATTTTTCACTTTTATGTATCCTCTACTGACTTTTTACTCTGCAAGATGAAAATGGAATTCTCTTATACTCTCTTCACACACTTTTACCCTCCCCCAATCTCCTGATAAATTATAGTACAATTTTTAAAAATTAGTATTCAGCATTTCTACTATATGATTGCCAGTATCCTTCACAACTGAGACTAGTAGAACAATATGGTCGTTTCTTCTCTTGTACTTAAAACAAATTTCCTAGAGTTAATAAATGCTTCTTCTTCTTTTTGTAATTTCAGGGGTTTTCCCTAGAGCCTGTTACCTCCTGTTCCCATCCACACTTGTGGCTCTCACACCTGCTACACAGTACTCTCCCTGGGGACTCCTCTTACCTGCTGCCCTATGTTACAGCCTCTGTTTCCTGGAGCCGATGTCTTAACTCTTTCTTGGTTTCCTCCCTCGGCCCTTTGTTAGCATCCCCTCAGTAACACTGGGTTTGAATTTCTCTTCTCTGTTGAAGCAATTTCCCCTCACCCAAACGACTGACTACCCCTCAGCTTCCAAAACTTGGTTGATCTTATTTTTCTGCTATTCCCCTACCCTTCCATTCTTTTTGCTCTTTGGGTTTACCCTTTAAAAATTCTTTACTGTCATTTAAAAGGTTTCCAAGAAAGAAGAGATAAATATATATGTTTGATTTGCCTTGGTTCACTTACACCCTACTTCCTTAACTCTCAAATTTGAGACTTGGTTCATAATTCAGCTCCTTTAGGAGATTTTCCCATTCACCTAACCAGTCTGTTTCCTCTGCATCTCTTTGTGATCTGCGTGTTTAATCTGCTGGTGAGTTTCCCTGGCTCTGCACAATGGATATGTGCCTACAAAGCTACCTAGACGTCCATTTCTTTTCTTTTTTTCTTTTAAGTAAACGTTTGATTTTAGATTTACAGGAAAATTGCAAATGTAGTACAGGGAGTTCCTATATACCCCATACCCAGTTCCCTTTAATTAACATCTAACATCTTATAGAATGGTACATTTGTTACAATTAATGATTATTACACTGTTAATAACCAAAGTCCATACTTTGATCCTATTTCCTTAGTTTTACCTAATATCCCATCCCAGATACTATGTTACATTTAGCTGTCATGTCTTCTTAGGCTCCTCTTAGCTGTGACAGTTGACCCCCACTTTTTAAAGAAAAATTGATTGATTGATTGATTGATTGATTGCTGTGTTGGGTCCCCGTTGCTGCATGCGGGCTTTCTTTAGTTGAGGTGAGTAGAGGCTAGTCTTTCATTGCGGTGCACAGCCTTCCCATTGCAGTGGCCTCTCATTGCGGAGCATGAGCTCTAGGTGCAAGGGCTTCAGCAGTTGTGGCATGCAAGCTCAGTAGTTGTGGCTCACGGGCTCTAGAGCACAGGCTCAACAGTTGTGACGCAAGGACCTCCACAGGTCACAAAGACGCAAAGATGCTCCACAGCATGTGGAATCCTCCCGGACCAGGGCTCGAACCCATGTCCCCTGCATTGGCAGGTGGATTCTTAACCACTGTGCCACCAGGGAAGTCCCAACCCCCACTTTTTACAAAGTAAATCCAGATACTTTTGGCAATAGAAAGATGCATTGTATAGGTATGTTGACAAGTTTCATTGTTAGAAAGTTCACAGCCAGAAATAGAAATAGTGCTAAAGGGAAGGGATATCTTCAAATATGCACTCAATAGTCCCAGGAGCAAAAGGAGGGGAGAATAGGATTTATATTCAGATTAGAGAAGGAGAGAAGGGAGCCCCTCACTGGGTGGAAGGACCCTTGCTGGCCAACTTGAAGAGGTTCCCTCTGGCCAAAGATAAGCAATTTGAGCTTCAGCAAGAATAATAATTCCAATAGACTGAAACTCATCTAACCTACTTTAATATGTGAGTTCATAATATTTTTTAAAGTAGGTGGTCACCTGGAGAGTATGATAGAGAAGTAATTCATTATCTTTAAAAGTGCTAAATAAAGGAAAGAATGAAACACTTATCTTGCCTTCCCTGTATGAAGGGTACCACCAGGTAACCAAACTGTAGATGAGGGAAAGCATCTCTTCCTACAGTAGTTCAAGAATTAAATAAATAAGAAATTTTAGAATTAGACTGTCACCATTTTTTCAGCCCCTAATGAATTAATGGATACAGACACTGAACATGAACATCAACAGTGGCCAACAGCA